>NC_073272.2:109762500-111012500 GCF_029289425.2 Pan paniscus
TTGATTCTGCCAATTTTTGAACTGAAAGAACCATTTCTTCCTTTAACAAGAGCAAATCAACAATTTTCAGCAAACGAAAAAAAAATTAGTCCCAGACTTGATATGCTGAGACAATCTTATAGTTTTTTAGAGCCCTAAATTAGATGAGAAAGACTACCTTAATTGGAAAAAAATAGTATTTTTGCACATATTTTCTTAGTTTACACTGAGAACATTTAAAGGGAAAAATAGCTGTGGGTTTTTTTTTTCCTGATAATAGGAACACACCAGAAATCTCTATTACCTGAAAATACAACTTAATTTTAAATGACATTTTGCTATAGATTTCAAAAATGAAGTAATTTCTATTTGGAAGTCCTATTCTGAACCCATTTGTTCAAAGGGCTTTAAGGTTTGAGACTTAGTCTTTACTATTAAAAAAAATTAGTTATTTTAGGCTGGGCGCAGTGGCTCACGCTTGTACTTTGGGAGGCCAAAGCGGGCTGATCACGAGGTCAGGAGATCGAGACCATCCTGGCTAACATGGTGAAACCCCGTCTCTACTAAAAATACAAAAAGTTAGCAGGGCGTAGTGGTGGGCGCCTGTAGTCCCAGCTACTCGGGAGGCTGAGGCAGGAGAATGGCGTGAACCCAGAAGGCAGAGCTTGCAGTGAGCCAAGATCGGGCCACTGCACTCCAGCCTGGGCAGCAGAGCAAGACTCCATCTCAAAAAAATAATAATAATTAATTATTTTAATATAAAACAAATCAGGCAAAAAAGAGCTTCTATTGAAGTCTTCCGATTCCTAAGCTAAATGTTAAGCAAAACTAAGAATAACAGAAGAACTAGGTCCAGAAATTTTAGAATGAATATTAATTGATACAGTCAACTCCTATTTTTTATGCCATTAAAAACTTGTATGGAACTTTGTTTTGGTATTTCCATTTGACTGTGTATGCAGGATGGTCAGGGAATTCATAACACTTCAAACAAAACAATGAAAACAGTTAAGGGTTTTTTATTTGTCTTTATTTTCTTTTAGGTTTAGGGTTTACATGTGCTTGTTGTTACATGGGTATACTGTGTACTGGTGGGGACTTGGTTTCTAGTGTACCCATTACCCAAATAGTGAACATTGAACTGGATAGGTAATTTTTCAACTCTCACTCCCCTCTCACCCTTCCCACTTTTGGAGTCTCCAGTGTCTATTATTCTTTCCATCTTTATGTCCATGTGTACTCACTGTTTAGCTCCCATTTACAAGTGAGAATATATGGTATTTGGCTGTTTCTTAATTTACTTAGGATAATGACCTCCAGCTCTATCCATGTTGTTGCAAAGGACACAATTCCATTCTTTTTTTAATGGCTGCACTGTATTTCATGGTGCATGACACACCACATATTCTTTATTTAGTCAATTGTTGATGGACACTTACATTGGTTCCATGACTTTGCTATTGTGAATAGTGCTGCGATGAACACATGAGTACAGGTGTCTTTTTAATGTAATGATTTCTTTTCCTTTTGGTAGATACCCAGTAGTGGGATTGGTGGGTCAAACAGTAGTTCTATTTTTAGTTCTTAGAGAAATGGCCATCCTGTTTTCCATAAAAGTTGAACTAATTTACATACCCTCCAACAATGTATAAGCGTTCCCTTTTCTCCACATCCACACCAACATCTGTTGTTTTTTGACTTTTTAATAGTAGCCATTCTGACTGGTGTGAGATGGTACCCCAGTGTGGTTTTAATTTGCATGAAGATTCGCGATGTTGAATGTTTTTTCATGTGCTTGCTGGCTGCTTGTATGTCTTCTTTTGAGAAATTTCTGTTCATGTCCTTTGCCCAGCTTTTAATGGGGTTTTTCCCCTCTTGTTGTTTGACTTCCTTGTAGATACTGGATGTTAGTCCTTTGTCAGAAGCATAATTTGCAAATGTTTTCTCCTGTTCTGTAGGTTCTCTGTTTACTCTGTTGATTATTTCTTTTGCTGTGCAGAAGCTTTTAAGTTTCATTTGTCTGTTTTTGTTGCATTTGCTTTTAGAGTTTTCATCATAAATTCTTTACCTAGAAAAATGTCCAGAAGAGTTTTTCCTAAGTTTTCCTCTAGGATTATTATAGTTTCAGGTCTTACATGTAAGTCTTTAATCCATCTTAAGTTTTGTATATGGTGGGAGATAGGGGTCCAGTTTCATTCTTCTGCACATAGCTAGCCAATTTTCCTAGCACCATTTATTGAATAGGGACTCCTTTCCCCAGTGTTTACTCTTCTCTACTTTGTTGAAGATCAGTTGGTTGTAGGTATGTGGTTTTATATCCAGTTCACTATTGTGTTCCACTGATCTGTTTGTCTATTTTTGTACCAGTATCATGCTGTTTTAGTTTGAGTTACTATAGCCTTATAGTGTAATTTGAAGTCAGGCGGTGTGATGACTCTCAACTTGGTCTTTTTGCTTTAGGATTGCTTTGGCTATTCATGGTCTTTTTTTGTTCCATGTGAAATTTAGGATTGTTTTTTCTAATTCCATGAAAAATGACATTGGTAGTTTGATAGTGATTGTGTGGAATCTGTAGATTGCTTTGGGCAGTATGGTCATTTTAACAATATTGATTCTTCTAGTCCATTAGCATGGGATGTTTTCCCATTTGTTAATGTCATCCATGATTTTTCATCAGTGTTTTGTAGGTCTCCTTATAGAGATCTTTTGTGAATTTGAAAAGAAAATGTATTCTGGTAATGTTAGGTCCAATGTTTTATAAGTGTCAGTTAGGTCCAGTTGGTTGGTAGTATTGATCATGTTTTCTATCTCCTCACTGATTTTTGTCTACTTGTTCTATCAATTACTGAATTAATAATGTTGAAATATCCAACTCTAATTGTAGTTTTGTCTACTTATCCTTTTATGTGTATTTTTTTTCTTTCATGTATTTTGAGGATCTGTTAGGTACATACACATTTAGTATTTTGTCTTCTTGAGTTAACCACTTTATCATTATGACATGGCCCTCATTCCTCGTAACACTGCCTGTCCTGAAGTCCAATTCATCTCTTATTGGCATAATAACTCTAGCATTCTTATGAATGTTTGTATATCTTTTTCTGTCTTTTTGCTTTTAACATACCTGTGTCTTTATCCTTAAAGTGGGTTTCTTATACACAGTATATGGTTAGGTCTTGCACTTTTTATGCAGCCTTTTAACTGGAGTGGTTAGACTATTTACATTTAATATAACTGCTGACAGAGTTGGGTTTAAGTCTACCATCTTTACATCCAATATTTGTTTTCTATATTTCCCATTTGTTCTCCACTTCTCTTTTACTGTAAGATTAAATGAGTATACTTTAGTATTTAATTTTATCACCATTATTAGCTTATTAGTTATGCCCTTTTTAGTAATTTTTCTAGGTTGTATCGATGCATCTTTATCTTATTGCAACCTACTTTCAGCTAATATTATATCACTACAAAAGCAATGTAAAGACCTTAACGTATACGTCCATTCAACCCCTCCCATCCTTTGAGGCTACTGTTATACCTTTAACTTCTATATACCATATAATCCTATAATAGATTATTAATTTTCCTTTAAATAATAACTTAACTTTTAAAGAAATTTTTTAATGAGGGGGAAAATGTCTTTTATATTTACCCTACACTTGCCACATTTATCTGGCACTCTTCATTACTTTGTAGAGATCCAAGTTTCCATCTGTTATCATCTTCCTTCAGCCTGGACAGCTGCCTTTAAATTTCTTGTAGTTAAGGTTTGCCAGTGATAATTCTTTTCATTTTTGTCTGAAAAAAATATATATTTCACCTTCATTTCTTTTGGTCTTCATTTTTAAAGGGTGTTTTCATTGGTATCAAATTTGAGATTGGCAGTATTTTTTTTTCAGCACTTTAAAGATGTCATTCCATTGTCTTCTGGAAGCTTCCATTGTTTCAGATGAGAAGTATATGGTTCTTCTCTTTGTTCCTCTGTAATGTGTCCTTTTTTTCCTAGTGGCTTTCAAAATGCTCTACCACTAGTTTTCAACAATTTAATTATAATTGCTTTAGGCCAGGCATGGTGGCTCACGCCTGTAATCCTAGCACTTTGGGAGGCTGAGGTGGATGAATCACCTGAGGCCGGGAGTTCGAGACCAGCCTGACCAACATGGAGAAACCCCATCTCTACTAAAAATATAAAATTAGCTGGGTGTGGTGACGCATGCCTGTAATCTCAGCTACTCAGGAGGCTGAGGCAGGAGAATCGCTTGAACCCAGGGTGCGGAGGTTGTGGTGAGCTGACATGGTGCCATTGCACTCCAGCCTGGGCAACAAGAGTGAAACTCCGTCTCAAAAATAAATAAATAAATAAAAAATTAAAAAATTTTAGTTGCTTTAGTGTGGTTTTTCCATTTTGGATACATTGAGCTTCTTAGATTTATGGATTTACATTTTCATCATATTTGGAAAATTTCTAGCCATTATTTCTTCAATTTTTTTTCTGCCTATTTCTCTCTCTCCTTTCCTTATGGGACTCCAGTTGCAAGTAGGTTAATCTGCTTGATATTGTCTCACAGTTCACTGAGGCTTTTTTCCTTCCATTTTTTCTATTCTGTTTCAGATTGGATAATTTCTATTGTTATGGATACAAATTCATTGATATTTTCCTCTGCAGCATCTAATTTGCTATTTATTTCTTCAATGAATTTTTCATTTTTTATAGTATACTTTTCAGCTCCAGAAGTTCCATTTGGTTCTTTATATGTCTTTCACTTCTTTACTCACTATATTCATGTTTTCCTTTCAATCCTTCAACACATTTTAATAGCTGTTTTAAAGTCCTTGTCTGCTAATTCTATAACCATCATTTCTGGTTCTGTTTCTACTGATTGGCTTCCTTCTGGTTATGGGTCACATTGTATTCCCTCTTGAAATGTCTAGTAATTTTTTGTATGCCAGATATTATAATCATTATATTGTTGAGTGTTTGGAATTTGCTGTCCTCTCTTCAAAGAGTGTTGAAGTTCATTTTGTCATGCAGTTAAATTATTTGTGGATAATTATTTAAAGTCCTTTACTTTAATGTAGCCTTTACTACTAAAGTATGACCCTTCTGGAGTCTCTCTGGAATGCCCTGGGTATTCAACAAGGGCTCACAACTCTTGCTGTAGGAACTCATATATCTCTCAGGTCTGTATGAGCTCTGGTAAGTTTTCAGCTTATAGCTCCTGAGCAGTTGTTTTCTGCCCAGCCTCACAGTGTTGCCCTTGATACATGCACAGATTCATATTCAGCCAGAGATAAGGGGAACATCTATGCAGATTTCTGGAGCTATGTCTCTTAGTAGCTTTCCTCCTCCAGTACTCTGCTCCATAAATTTCTGCCACCTAGGCCTCCCTGAGTTCCTATCTCTGTCTCACCAATTCAGCAAGATTGCAGTTCTGCTTGGGTTCCCCCTCACAATGCTGTGGTCTAGAAACTGCCTGCTGACAAAAAGTCAGGGTGATGGTAGAGCTCACTTCGTTTGTTCCCTTTCTCTCAGTGACCACAGTCCTGTGCTGTCTGTTGCCCGATGTCTAAAAACAGTTGTTTCATGTATTTTGTCTGGTTTCTAGTTGTTTATGGGAGATGTAAGGTGGAAAGGAGCAAGTCTTGCACCAGTTACTCCTTCATGGACAAAAGTAGAAGTCTCAAAGCCCTTTAACCCTAAGTCACATTAAGGTTCAAACTCTGTGGTAGGTTTTACATATTAAATGTGGGAAAACCTATCACAAATAAGAGAAGATTAGTGCCAGCAGAAAAATGGTTCAGGAACATCATTCTGAGCAACTATCGCAAGGACAGAAAACCAAACACCGCATGTTCTCACTCACAGGTGGGAATTGAACAATGAGAATACTTGGACACAGGGTGGGGAACATCACACATGTCATGGGGCCTGTCATGGGGTAGGGGGATGGGGGAAGGATAGCATTAGGAGATATACCTAATGCTAAATGACGAGTTAATGGGTGCAGCACACCAACATGGCACATGTATACATATGTAACAAACCTGCACATTGTGCACATGTACCCTAGAACTTAAAGTATAATAATAATAAAAAAAGAAAAATGGTTCAGGAAATAAAGGGCAAAAGGGACAGATCTCTTCAGCTTTGACAGGTGGTGAACTCTTAGAAGAATATAAAATGACTCAACCAATTTCAGGGGCAACACACTACTCAGAACCCAAAGGTTAGACAAGTCACTCTTAAAAAATTTCATACTGAGAACTCTAAAGTCCAAAGTAATGAAATTTAAAAGAAATTAAAGCACTCAGGTAGAAACTGAACTTGACAAACATGTCAGTTACCAGTCACACTGATATTTCCTTCTTTAAGCCCATGCCAAAAATAGCTCACTCCTCTTATACTCTCTCCATGAGTTTAAAAAAAGTGCAATCTGAATGACCTTATTCATAACTCCTAAAAGATCTTGAGGAAGTCATTAATAGTCATGCATTATGTCTAATGTATGTGTATTCTGTTATCGCTATTTTAAAGGCCTATTTTTTCAGCTATGATGATTTAAACAATCTTACAGCACAGCTATTTACCTCACTACTGTCCTAGAAAACACTAAATTTATCATAGTCTTACCAGTACAAATCTTGTAATAACAATGCCATATCTATAGAAGGACAGTCACCTAAGGCCAGGAACCCTACATTAAGGAAACCAGATATGAAAATTTCTTTTATGATGGAACAAATAGAAAAAATAATGTGATGTGTATCATTAAATTATCAAAAATTATTTTTTAAAAATTCCTCACTAACACATCAGGCAAAGCTTTGATAGTTAAATGCTCAGAAAGTAAACTGAGCTAGTATCTAATCTGGGAGACACAAAACTAAGTAAGTTTCCACAAAAAAATTAGGATAGCAGTAAGTAAGCCAATGTCAAGCCTATGAGAAAAGCCAAATTCATGAAAGACACTGGCTGAGAAACTGAGGTAATAAGGCAGTGAAATAAGGATAATTGCTTACTTATAAAGCAGACTTCTCACTTTCCATGTCTCTTTAGGCAATCCTATATATAACTGCCTACTTCAAAGCCTATAACTTTGTAAACAAATGAAACAGAAGCTAAACAAAGGGACCACACTCCCTAGGAAGATAAGAAAGAACACAGTAGCCACCAATAAGCACCAGTACAACAACTTCCTATGTATATTTAAATACTTTGGTTTAAAAAGCCTCCAGCTGAACTGCTAGGTACATGACAGAAGACAAATCAGCCAAAGGTGGTGTATATGGTCTGGAAATGGCAGTGACCCACTCAGCTTATCACATCAATACAAGAAAGCAAAATTTGCCACCTGAGCTATTGAACATGTTTATCCCTAAAAGCGAATTTTTCTCTAGAGTTCCACCCAGTCCACTTCTTTCACCAGCAAGAACAATACCCCAAACCACTGCTTCTTAGATAAATCCCACAGATAAATGTACATGTACATGTATAAATAAACTTCATACTCAATCCAGAATTTCTACATAGCTGTAGAACCAAAGACCAAAGAAAACAAAATTTCCCACAGGGACTACTTCTCACACTCCTTCTTGGCATTAAATACTAACCAAATATCCAGCTAAAGATGAAGATATCTGGATTATCTATATGTGTCTCTGTTGAATATTATTAGATTGATTTAAAAAAATGCTTCATTCTTGAAAAGAAACTTTCAGTGACCAGTTTCATGCTTTCAAACTTGCCCAGATTCTTTCTTTATTCTGCCAATGCAAACATACCACAGAAACACCTGTTTCAAAAAAATGAAACAGAATAATGGAAAAACTACTGCAATTAGTTATTTAATAAACAGTTAATCAGTTAAATCCAAATTGTTTTCTATAGGAACACATTTGTGATTCTGTAATCCAGGACAGTAAAATTGCCAAATGATTGCTTTACTTAAAATAGTTTTCATATTGGACTACAGAATTATATAATACATGTAAGGGTCTAGCCCAACACGTGATTCAATAAAAGGTAGCTCTCTTTCCCTCCAAATCTTTCTGGGAGTATCAGTTTGATTAGAGAAGGCTGGATTATAAAGTTTAAAAAGAAACAAATGTAGTTTTATTATTTTTGAAGTATACTGACACCTACCCATCCCCCTCCTTCTCTATTAAAGCAGTACTTTAATAAATGAGGTAAATAATAGATGAGGGTAACTGGTTATGAATATATCAACTTTGTGTATGTAAATAAAAGTTATTTTATACCTAGAATGAAGCTGATCTTCAGTCCATCCAGCCCACGTGAATGATCAATTACAAATATGGAAAAAATATGATTGAAAGCAAACCAGGTTTCTATTGCTGAAAACTTTTTGAAATAATTTCAAAGCATATAAGGAAAACTAATTTTATCTGAAAATAAGATAAAACCCTTCATTTTAAAATTAAAATTGTATAAAAGAAAAGGCAGATATAAAAGGGCATTTTTCAAATTATCATGAAAATATGTATGTGTATATGTGTGCATATATGCACACACACTACTAAAAATAGCCAATTTTTATTGAATATTTACTATATACCAGGCCTTTTAAAATTAAGTACTTATATGTAATAACTCTTTGAAATCCTTATAACAACCCTATGAGGTAGATACTATTATTATCCCCTATTTTAAAGACAGGGAAACTGAGAATTAGAGAGAGCCATTAACTTGTCAGTGGTCACATAGCTGCTAAGTGGTAGGGCCAAGATTTGGACCCAGGCATTGTGGCTCCAGAGTCAACTCTCTTTACCACATACTACGAATGTGTGTGCTGTTTGATGTAAACCACCTGAAAAATAATATTCCAACAAGGAACTGAATTATTGGCTTTAAAGAAGAATACCTAGAAATTAGACCAAGCAGAGGTAAAATTGTTGACATTATGTGCCATAAAAATAAACATTAAAACGTTAAAAACAAAAATTCACTAGAAAAAAATGCTCTAAAGCTGAAAATGTGGAAAAAATTAGGTCATAATAATATAAATGGACTGGATATTCATAAAAGGCACCCTTATTGAAAGGATTAAAATACTTATATAACATTTTTATTCACTATAAATTCAATACATGTTCACTATAAAAAATTCTAGAAAATACAGAAAAGTAGAAAGGAGAAAATAAATATCATACACAATCTCACTACCCAAAGAATGAAAATGTATAATGTTTCCTGACACTCTTTCTATGGAAATATTTTCACATTTTTAGGATCATACTGTATGGTTTTGTATAGTTTTGTTTTTCAACTGAATTGCATAAACATTTTCCTATATGGTTAATACTCTTCAAAAATATTTTAATGGCCCCATGGTACATCATATAGGTAGACCATAATTTAGGCAACTATTTCCTTGATAAACTGTGAGGGACATCTTTATTTATTAAAGTTTATCAAGATCTCAGTTTTATTTTCTAAGGATATTTAAGAAACTGAATTACTAGATCAAAGTGTATGAACATTTTTATAGCTCTTGATGCATTTTACCAAATTGCTTTCCAGAAAGAAAGTGCCACTAAAAAGACTGACTTCATTGAGTTAAAATTTCAAGAATATTTATTTACAACCAGCACTTATGAATCATTTTAATTGGTGGCAGCTGCTTTAAATGTTCTCATTGTTAAACCAGTAAAACACCACAATGAAAACAGACTGTCTTAATTTAAGGTCAAACAGCAGTTATAGTTTAAAAATTAAACTCAAGTATATTTGCCTCATGGTAAGAATGGCTTCTTTCCAACTTGCAGACTCCCTGGTTCTTCAAAACTTTTAAAACACTTCAGTCAAAAAGAACTCATTCTACAGTAGTACACCATAAAACTAGAAGCATTTAAGGAGGCTGCTTTTTATGCTGTGTTTTGTTAACCATTGTATAGCTAAATACATATTTTGAAATACATCTCTTTTCAGTGTTCTTGATGTGACACTCTATAAGGCAACACATTACATTTAAAGGATAAATGACAAATACAACTCAAACAGTATTTGTTGTGAGACTGTTTCTCCGAAGGTGCTTTATTCCTAACAGGCTTCCTCTCCAATCTGTCTTTGTTTGGCCATGCCCTTACACTCCACTCGATCAGGGTTGCTCACAACCATACAAGAAAGCAAGATCTTAGTCCAAATAATGGAAAAGAAGGTAGAAACTGCACAGGGATGTCAGAGACAATGTTCCTTTCCTGGGCCATCTTCTCAATAACTAACTTTTTAGAAGGTCTATAAGGTCTACAAGGGGTCACTGATAGATACCACAATTTAGTAATCTCATGGCTTGGGCGAAAATTTAAAAGTGCTTTATTTTTCTTCACAGTACACATCACTACCCATTTGCTTATTTCCTATCCACTACAGCGTAAGCTCCAAGAAAACAGAGGTTGTCTTTTTGCACGGTCCTATTCCTATCCCCTGACACATAGTAAGGGCTAAATATGTTTGCTGAAAGAATAAAATAGGTTAATATAAGAGTGAATGAGAATGCATCACACTAGAGAGTTTTGTTACAAGTCTAGGCCCAAGAAATACTGTTTTGGAATGTGTAGTATAGTCTAAGTATGGTGCACAAAATTTACATCAAAGGCATAAACAGCTTTCTCTGACCTCTAGGTAGAGTTTAAAACTCCCACACGTAAGAACTATCTCTTAGGAAGATAAACATCTCAGAGATAAAATGAGGTGAAACCTAAGAAACATTTTGTCTTAGAATTCTAGTAATTTGAGAAATCATGTACCAGAACCTCAGATTAAAAAAAAAATGTGGCATAGTTGGATAAAAGTGCTGGAATAGGGCAGGGAAAGGAGGGGTGTCAGAAGACTTAGGCCCAAAGCTCAACTCCACTATCCATCAGTCAAAAGACCATGAAGGAATCATCCTATTCCCTTCATCCTTGGACACAGATATGCAAGATGGGGACTGCCTACTTGATGAACTGCTACAGGAATCCAAGGACGCTATCCATTAAAAAGTTCCTGGAAACTGCTAAGTATTATAATTCTGTCAATAAAGGTATAATTATTAATGCTATCATCATTTTGGGTCAATGAGACCTCTACTAGGTAGACGCCCAAAATTGTTAATTTCCTTTCTTGGATACCTTGAAGAAGTAGGGATACTCTGAGATTATCATTTTTATAATAAATATAATTAAGCAGGTAGTTCTTAAACGGATTCCATATCTGGAAAATGTAAGATTATGGTGCTGATGGGGTACACCATGAGAGATTATGCCTTGCTCAATCAAGTGTTTCAGGGCTTTAAGAACATCAAGGAAGAAAGCAAGCATTAACATTCAGTGAGAGCATATTATGATATTATGAATTAAGTACTATTAGGTGCTTTCATATGCATTTTCTTCTTCTCGGCAAGATTGGTTTACTTGCCCAAGACACTGTTAATATGGAGCAGACACGACACTACCAACCAAGGATATCTGGCTCTAAAGCAACAGAAAAGGTTTATCATCTCCAGCTATGAGTGAGCTGGCACACCATTTCCTTTTTTATTTCAGTCATTCTTATGGTTGATATATGGGTTAACAAAAAAAAAATGTTGATCCACTGTATACCATCAGGAACCAGACTAGCAGGAAGAAACTTCTGAGTCCACAAGGAAAAGGAAATTTTCAATCTGGGTAAGGTAGTTAAATCTGGCCTGTATGTGCAGATGTGTTATAAGAGACAGCCCATTTAAGCATGCACTGGATAACTGTTCAAAACATTTTTCATGTAAACTAAAGACATCTTTGGCAACCAGAAAAGTCAATTACTCATATTCCCCTTCTCTGGTTCAGGAATTTATTGAGAGAAGACTAAGGAAGTCTGTTATCCAAAAATACATACACCTAGGCCAAGTGAAATGCTCTGCCTGAAAATACCTAGAGAAATATCTGTTGTCTTAGTCTGTTTGGACTATTTACAATACCATAAAACGGGTAGCTCACAAATAACAAATTTATTTCTCATAGTTCTGGAGGCCAGGAAGTCCAAGATTAAGGAGCCAGCAGACTCAGTGTCTGATGCGGGCCCATTCCTCATAAACAACAACATCTTGCTGTGTCTCACACAGTGGGAAGGATGAATGAGCTCCCTTGGGCCTCTTTTATAAAAGGGCACCAATCCCATTCATGAGGGCCCCACCTTTGTGATCTAATCACCTCCCAAATAACCCCACCTCCTAATAGCATCATCTTGGGGATTAGAATTCAACATATAAATCTGGTGGGAGGTCACAAATATTCATACCGTAGCACCTGGTAAGGGTCTCTTTTCCTCCAAAGGAACAGAATACCAGAGAAAATATTTAATTAAAATAAAATGAGGCTGGGTGCAGTGGCTCACACCTGTAATCCCAATACTTTGGGAGGCCGAGGAGGGTGGATCACTTGAAGTCAGGAGTTTGAGACCAGCCTGACCAACATGGTGAAACCCCATCTCTACTAAAAATACAAAAATTAGCTGGGCATGGTGGCACAGGACTGTAATCCCAGCTACTCAGGAGGCTGAGGCAGGAGAATCAATCGCATGAACCCAGGAGGCGGTGGTTGCGGTGAGCTGAGATCTTGCCACTGCACTCCAGCCTGGGTGACAGAGTGAGACTCTGTCTCAAAAATAAAAATAAAAATAAAAAATAAAATGAAACTAGACAGCAAGGAAATGGCTCCAGAGGCAGGAGGGATTCAAAGGAAAAGCTAGTTAAGTCATGGTAGGACAGAACCAGAGGGGGGAAAAAAAGAGTAAGGCATCAAACTTCAGAACTAAAACTCTGAAGGCAAGAAATCATGATAGTTCCGTAGAAAGTCTCCTTCGAATATCTAGAATTTTTCCAGCTTTAGTCACCACAACTGGAAGGAAAGTTTGGTTTTGTGTTGCTCTGACAACACCTTCTTAGACTGCATGAATCTAGAAATCTTCCCTAGAGAAACCGAACATCAGGGTAGCTAAGGAGTTGTGTAGATTCCCACACTGTCTCCCCTTTTGAGGCAAATTTGCAAACTGGCAATTAAGACAGAATCTTAAGGTATCATTGATAGTTATAAGGTAAGGGCAGTGGCCATGAATGGCAGGTTCACAGGCACAATTCCTTAGCATATATTCTTCTCAAGCCATCATATACCAAAGAATGTGATCTAGGTGAAGCCAGAAGACAAAATTAGCCCACTCTTAAAATTCCTCTGACTTCTGTATCTATACTGGATGGTGGGGGAAGGTTGGGGTGGAGAGGGGGTAAACAATCTTAAAGGAACTATTCAGTCAAGCTTGGCCAAGGCCACACAAAGTACCAAAGAATGAATTACACAGGGGTCAGTCTGAAATTCATGGAGTTCTCCCAAGGTAGTCATCACCAGTGATGGCAACAGAAGTTGGAGCTAAGAAAATTCAAGCGTGAAAGCCATATGAGCTCTTCATATCCTTTAGGTCTTAGACTATCACCTCCTCAAAGAGACCCAACTACCATCCTTTAGACAGGGTTCTCAACCCATCTAAAGTAGAGGATAGCAACTCTGTTGTTCTCTATGGCAATCCCTGTTCACTTATCCCAATAAAATTAGTCATCTGTCCCACTAGACTATAAGCTTTATGAAAACAGAGACCCTGCCTAACCTTTTCATTATTATATCCACAGTGCTTAGAACGGTGCCTAGAACACCATAAGTACTGAATAATGATTTGCTGAATAAAAAATAATTAGTATGTAACAATGACTCAAAGTGTGGTCCCTGGACCAGCAACGTTGGCATCACTGGGAACTTACTAGAAATTAAGTCTCAAGTTTAATTTTACACACTTAATTCTCACACTTACTGAATCAGAAACTGGGAGTAACAAGCCCTTCAGGTGGTTTTCATGCATTCTCAAGTTTGAGGACCAGTGGTATACAAGAAGAATGTATAAAAATTCATCTACCAAGAGTATAGAAATACTTATTTCCTGGTGGTACCAAGTAAAAAGGTGAAATTTCTTCTATAATGGGGTTGGAATCATTGGTAGTTCATCCACAATTCTAAGCCTGGTATGTACACAACTAATATCTTATTGGAATGTAGCAAGGATTTCCAAATGTAGGATCTTGAAAAACTCAAACTCTCTAAGTATATTTCCTTATCTGTGAAAAGGGAACACTACCAACCTCACAGGTGGTTAGGATTAAATGAGATTTTAAAAATATTTTACCCAACTTCTCATACATAGTAAACACTCAATACATGGTAGTAGTAGTAGTACTGCTTCTTACTGAATGTGTTTTCGGAGGCCTCTGAAGATGAGTATCTCACAGAACAGTTTTCAACCCCCAAGAGCACCCTGGGAAAAAAGAAAGTGTCCCATTTTTCAAAAGAGTACATCCTATTACCAAAATGCTAGGATACAAGTAGCTTTGTGGGAGTATAAGGATACACAATTTGCTGGACTCCAGAGGCAAGGAGACACCAAAGAAAAGAGATAAATTAACTCACAAAGGGTTAAAGTAAGTGTGGGGGATACAAGATGGGAGCAAAATCAGAGACTGCTGGCAGTTAGGATGGCAGGGTTGAAAGAGCAAGGCTATGCTGTGATGAACTGTTTTCAGTTGGCAAGAAGGAAGTCCTTATATGCCTGATGTCCATATTTTCCAAGCCAAAAACTGGCATAACGTCTAACGAACATAAGTATACTTATGGACACAATGGGACAAAATGAAATCAGGGCTGTCCTGGGAAATCCAGAATATATGGTTACTATCTGGAAATGGTCTGTTTTTAAAAGAACCCAACCCCAGCATGACTAAAGAACTGCACAGAGTTTCACAATACCCTTATACAGTCTCTAGTTATGACTCACCTGAATGATGAATGCTCAATGGGCACATGACCATTAAAAAATTAGAGCATGGGCCGGGCGTAATGGCTCACTCCTGTAATCCTAACACTTTGGGAGGCCCAGGCAGCCGGATCACTTGAGCCCAGGAGTTTGAGACCACCCTGAGAAACATAGCAAAAACCCATCTCTACAAAAAATTTACAAAAATTAGCCAGGCATGGTGTTGTGCGCCTGTAGTCCTAGGTACTTGGGAGGCTCAGGTGGGAGGATCACCTGAGCCTGGGAGGTTGAGGCTGCAGTGAGCTGTGATTGTGCCACTGCCCTCCAGCCTGGGTGGCAGAGTGAGACCTTGTCTCAAAAAAAAAAAAAAAATTAGAGCATGTATGCAAAGTTACTTAGCGTCATCTTCTCTGTCCTCCCATTCCACCAGCTCCTTCCGGTTTCATAAATTCATTGGCCATCTGGAGACCTTAGTTAAAAAAAAATCATGAGGCTAATCCCTAGTATCCTACATTAGTTACTACTGAATTTTGATACCAGTTCAAGGGTCCTTTTGGGGTATCTGATTATCTTTGATAGCCAGGAGGCCCACAAGGTGCTTCAATACTAAATTACGTTCATAAGTTAATAGTTTCTTGAGCTCCAATAGACAACTAAGTAGAATTTTCAACCACTGGTTAAAAGAGATAATGGTCTTACTGCCAATGATTCTGTCAATTATGAGACCAGCTACTATCATGTGAGAGATAGGTGAGTTTAAACAATTTGCCTTCTTGTGAAGGTAGTGGGTTTAAGAAAAAGAACTCCAGCTATCAGAATTCAAGAGTAGGGTGTCAAAAGAGGGGATGAAGGATAAACTATCTCTTACTATTGTGTTACCTTTCCATACAGAAACATTTTTCTCAAATAGAACCAAAATGCAGAGACACACTAACTGGTGTAGTCACCTAATGTGACTGAGACTGAGGAGGAGTCGTTGAATCAGATGATCTTTTTACTTCAGGGAAGTGCCTCCAGACCTAGTTGACAAAAACTGTCAAATTGTTTTGGTTTCTTCTCCAATCCTGGAAAACACAGACCACCTTGTTGTAGTTGTAGGGAGGACATCTATTAGACCTCAGAGTTACAGTAATGAGGATGTCTTGTCCCAATTTCTATCTGCAGCAGTTCACACTTCCTTATGTAACCAGGGGCTCCCTGGTTTCCTGAGTATCACCATTCTGGGGAAGAAATCAGTGTGTATACTGATGCTCAGAATACCCGACCTCAACAATTTCTTATACCTTAATCTTCCAAGTTACTAGTCTACATGACACTGTCTAGTACAGGGTAGAGTTGTGAATACCATACCCCTGAAAGACTTAGTCTGTTACCGGGAAGCAAGTCAAAACTAGGTATTCAAAGCATAGAGTGGCTGGAATAAAAGAGACTAAAAAGAAAGCTAAGAAGTTTCCTTGCCCCATTCTTTCGCAATAGAAAGAATGGTTTAGACAGTGTACAAGGCCATCCCACAAGGATAAACAAGATGAGAAGCCAAACTGCAGTTGATGGGGTCAATTTAGTACAAGAAACCATTATTAAGCACCTTCTCTACTATTTTTGCCATGCACTTGGGATAAGAAAGGAAAAAGACCATCCTCACTCTTCAGGAGCTTATACTCTAATAAGTGAAGGAGAGAAATACATGAATAGAATTTAATATACAGCAGTAAATGATAAGAAAATAGCTATGAATGAGGAATTATGGGACACAGAGGAGAGACACTTACCCAGTTTGGTAGTTCAGGGAAGCAAGAAAGAGGACCATGACTGCAGAAAGGACTTTAGCTCAGTATCTGTGACTTGGAGCCATCAGATAGCATAAATCAAAAAGAGTAAAGGAAGAAGGCAGGCTAGAAATCTCACAAAGAGCTGAAGTAGCACCATGGCTTTTGGCATTTTTTAGGTGGCAAAAACTTTGAAGAGTGGAGAGTTCTCCCTCAGCACGATGCCCATTCACCTACCCACCCTCATATATCTTTACAGAAGATTTGATTTGGTAGAGAAACAGGGAAGCAAAGCAGGTATGTAAAACATCCAGAAGGATGCACACCACATAATAGGTTCTCAGCAATTTCTCTTGATTTCTCCTCACAAGCTCTACCAGAATTTCAAGAGTCAGATTGTGCGCTCTCAGAAACTGACAGAATACTGGAGATCTTCAAAGTATACCTGCAAGCAAAATCATAGACATTACTGCAGGGCTTCATCAATGTATGGCTGACAGAGCTCTCCAAATTCATTAGAAATGGTACAGCCCTTCTTTTTGGATAAACAATGCTAGCCTAACATGAGCCTCTAGATCACCACCCACATTATTCAGTTAAATGCCAAACTATACCATTTCTTTCCTGTACTATTGTTTGTACTTATTCTTTCCTCACAAATCTAATTTCACAGCTAATTCTTATGTAGACTAGAGTCCACCCTGGACTAAACTATTCTGATATTTTCTTCAATAATGACTCTGATTTAAATGTGTCTAATCCCTCACTTATTCAACCATATAACTTCTACAGCATTCCCACATAGGTTAGAAAATCAAGTCAAAATGAATGAACAGATGCTTTAATTTTAAGCCACTCCACTCTTCTCTCTCTTGATTCAAGAATTCTCAAATATACTTATTTCCCAACAGCTCTCTAAACAAAACTACTTACTCAGCTCTGTTTATGATCCTCACTGACTAGAATGTCTAGTCCTCTCCCCCTAAATAAAATTCTAAATCCATATTTGAAACATAATTCAAAACTGTCCATGAATCCTTCCCTCAACAAATAAGTCCATTAACTTCAAAATTATTAATATGTCTCCCTCATTCCCATGTATTATCATAAATACCCAACTCCCCATTATCCACATGTGGCAATTTCTACCTCTTTTAGTCACCCACTTCTGACCACTTAAGGCACTGGAGCAAGGTACAGAAGGCACATAAAGCCAGTTCACAGAATGAGGGAAAAAGTCAAGAAAAGGAGGCAAGGATATTACTATTTTACACTATTTACATTAGGATCCCCCACAGAAGCAGAGATAATGAGAGATGATTATACTCATAGACACACACAAAATTTAATTACATCAATGTATATTAAAATTTGAAACATACCAGTCATAGAAATAGCCACCTGCTTAGTTAGCTAGAAAAGATAGTTTACTTACATTATGTCCCAGTGGAAGAGCAAGTTGGTAAATTATTCTATTTATACTGGAAGTTTACAGGCCAACGTTGATATGAAACATGTATGTACATAAACACACATACCTACAAGGCAAATGTGCCCAGCCTATTCATCTCTGTAAGAAATCCTGCCAAACCAAAAATGCACTATTTTATTCGTTAAATTCCTATTAGTCCACAGTATACTGTCAAATACACAGATGGCACTCAAATGGTAGTTGACAGTGCTCTTCAATACAAATCTATCAAGCCAAATTCAGGAAGAAATTAATCTTTAATCATGAAAACGCTCAAGAAAACATCCTGCATGTTACAGCATTCTTATAATTGTACTGGAAGATATACTGTAATTTACTTAGTATAGCCAAGAATTTATAGAACCATGATTCAGAATTGCATACAATCTGATTTTAGCACTGAAGCTGAAAAATAAAACATACTGGAATCAACCCAACTTGCTTTATTTCCTGGAATACAGGTAGAAACCCATTATAGTTAACATCAGGAAAACAGGAACTTCTATATTACAATGTAATATCCTATAGTGAACTCACAGTACTTTGTTGATTTGGTTACAAAAAATTATTTACAGCAAATAATCAAGGAAAACAAATATTTACTCCAATGCTTTCCCAGTAACAGTCATCCCCTATAATGAAAAAATATTTATGTGTTGCTAGCAAAGCAATTCTCACTTGATGATCCACTGTGAACATTAGATCTAAAGAGCATTTCTCACCCTTGCCTCCCCCGTTTTATTCAGCCCAACTTCCCCAATGCTTACCTCCTTAAATAGTATATACAAGCAAACATAACCACCCGATATTGATCTCAAGCTACTTTTGCAACTACTATTATCTATTTTAACTTGTCACTTGTATAAGATTTATGTGCTGATTAGGCTGTATGATTACTCTGCTCATTTTAGTTACATTGCTAATATAACGTCTATGTAATAGAAAACACATTTTTTTAAAAAGTACATTTCCATTCTTGTGTGTTTGTAGCAGTCCTGATATGTACCACATATGAGTCCAATGATGTAAGTTTTAATGAAATATTTAATATTATTAAAATTTTATAAAATATTTCTGGTGCTTAACAGTAATGAAAAGGCCAGTGTTAAGAATGGACAATTTCCCTCCTAAATCAATGGCATACAGAAGTTAAGATCTGATGAAATCAGGAATTTTTAGGGCACAAGACTTATGCAACTTCTCAGAATTCTACTTATTGAACATAAGTGTACAATACATATAAAATACTTCCCTGCTTGCAATGTCACAAGTTCTACTACCCTATTTTCTTCAATACTACAATGCTTATTAATGTTTTTGAAACTGTAGCACCCCATTATGAGTTGGTTGACTTAATAACACACTCTTTTTCTCTCCTATGAGTGTGGAGTGTGTGGGTACTTTAATTGAAAATAATTTTGGTTTAAAAATTTCATGACACCTCTTGAAGTACTGAGAGGCAGATTTAAAAATTCACTGCTCTTAACTTCCTCAACTTAAGAAAAATTTTAAACAAAAATTCACTCAGCACGTTTATAAAAAATGATGTTCTATGTAGATTGATAATAGTGGAGTGGGGAAGAGAAGGGAAAGAAAATATAAAGATGAAGACAGAAAATATAAAGATGAAGACAGAAGCTTACTATCCAATGTAAGGTAGACATGTACATAAATAATAGAAAATACAAGCCGGGCGTGGTGGCTCATGCTGGTAATCCCAACACATGGGGAGGCTGAGGTGGGCAGATCACTTGGGGTCAGGAGTTCAAGACCAGCCTGGCCAACATGGTGAAACCCCATCTCTAGTAAAAGTATTTTAAAAAATTAGCCGGCGTGGTGGTGCGCACCTGTAGTCCTAGCTACTCAGGAGGCTGAGGCAGGAGAATCACTTGAAACTGGAAGGCAGAGGTCGCAGTGAGCAGAGATCGTGCCATTGCACTCCAGCCTGGGCGACAGAGTGAGACTCTGTCTTAATAATAATAATAACACAAAATATACAAGACCTAAGGTACTTGGGAGAGGTGATGACGGTTACAGGTAGGAGGATGGGAGCACATGCTAAATCTGAAAGGGACAGCTTCGAAGTTTCACATTGGAACACTGATGTTATATTGCAGAATTTAAATGACACTCCATTATCCTGCATATGTATTCCCACTTAAGTTCAAAGAGATATATATGCAGAGGTGCTAAAAACATTTATCTAGGTTATATTCTAGTTTCCCATGCCATGTGCCTATGGGACTACATCCACCCAGAGAGGGCACTCTTTTCTAATTCACATAAAAGCAATGTAAATGCCAGCAGTGGCCCCGAATACACAGACTTTATTTTCTCCTATCTTTCCCTATACCAGCAATACTACAATTTTAATGCCCAGCAATAAAGGACTGGTTAAATAAAACACCCATAGAATGGAATGTCTTGTAGGCATTAAAAAGAAACAGGTACTGCTGTCTAGTTGATTACATTGTGACAATCAATTTTTTAGTATTGATAATACACTATAATTATATATCACCAGTGGGAAGCTGAGTGATGGGTACACAGGATTTTGCTGCACTATTTTTGTAACTTCTTGTGAGCCTGTAATTATTTCAAAATAAATAGTTTTTAAAAAGAAAAGAACCAGGAAGTTGCAGGTGTGCTGATACAGAAGTATCTCCAAGGATGTGCAGCAATAGCAGCTCTTGTTTATTGCTGGTGGGAATGCAAAATGGTACAACCACTTTGGAAGACGGTTTGACAGTTTCTTACAAAACTAAACATACTTTTACCATACACTCCAGCAATCATGCTCCTTCGTATTTACCCAAAGGAGCTGAAACCTTATGTCCACACAAAACCCACAGAAAAATGGTGTTTATAACAACTTTACTTGTGATTGCTAAAACCTGGAAACAACCAACATATCCTTCAGTAGGTGAATGAATAAACAAACTATAGTACATCTAGACAATGGAATATTATTCAGCACTAAAAAGAAATGAAATATCAAGCCATGAAAAGATGGAGAAGAAACTTAAATGCATATTGCCAAGTAAAAGAAGTCAATCTAAAAAGTCTACACACTGTATGATTCCAACGATGTGACACTCTGAAAAAGGCAAAATTGTGGAGACAGTAAAAAGGTAAGTGTTAGGGAGGGAGAAATGAATAGGTAGAGCACAGAGGATTTTTAGGACAGTGAAAATTCTATGATACTATACTGGTGGGTACATATAATTATACATTTGTCCAAACCCTTAGAATGTACAATACCAAAAGTGAACCTTAAAGTAAACTATGAAGTTTGGGTGATAATGATGTGTTAATGTAGGGACATCAGTTATAACAAATGTACCACTCAGGTGTGGGATGTTGTTAATGGGGGAGGCTATATATATGTGCGAGCAAGGAGTATACGGTATATCTCTGTACCTTTCTCTCACTTTCACTGTGAGCCAAAACTGCTCTTAAAACAGTCTTTTAAAAAGTATCTACAAAATTGATTGTTAACTGCAAAAAAAGATGTAGAAAAGTATGTATATAGTATGCTACTCTTTGTGCAAAACAAAAAGGCATGCATATGTACATAAATTCTAGTACTATATGCATAGACTGTCTCTGTAAAGATACACAAGAAATTGGTGGCAGCAGTTTTTGCCTTTGTGAAGAGCACCTAGGTAGCTGGGCGAAAGGAGTAGGAGGAAAATCTATATCTCATTGTCCTCGTGTGTTTGGATTTCACACCATGTGAGTATACTACCTTTTTAAACAGTTCATTCCAGGAGCAGTTTTCCTGTCAGAAGATTTTAAAGTATCCCCACCATCTGGTATATTTTCCTTCATCTAGTTTAGAAGGTCCAGGGATCATGGGATAAGATTTAGAGATAAGTTCTTCCAATGATCTAGCATTCTGAGTTCTCCTGCTAGGCTATGAGCTACTGAAGAGCAAAGGACCATAGTATTACCTGTACCTGTCACAATGTCTGACACATTTAGGGAGCCTGATTTTCTTGAATTTATCTGACCTGTTATCCTGGCCATTCCTTTTGACCTACTCTTATAAACCCAGACACAGAAGGATACTTTACCATTGATTCTGCCCCTGTAATGATGTTTTAAAAATTAACTCATTAGCCTAAGTCATCCTCAGGTCAACAGCTGTCTATCCCTAAATACCAATGCTGAAAAATATGTAGGCTTATTCTAGTGAAGGCAGGATTTTTCATGGAAATATGATTTATAAATTTCCTTTTAATCTTAATATCTGTATGTCTGTGAACCCAATGACTCATCAGACATCTTAGCTAAAATCTCCCATCTACAGTCATCATCCTCTAACTTCTACAGGCTTTGTTTATACCTATATAAGGCACTTACCTATTTGTATTACAGTTATCTGAATTGTATAACTTAGCTCTCTTACTAGAGTATAAACTTCTTAAGGGCAGGGAAGCCTTATCTATCACAGTATTCCCATAGTTACTTGTGTCTAGGTCAATCATCTCTGAAGACAGTTCATTTAATTAAAATTTCATAATTTAAAAATTAAATAACTTTTAAAATATGATTTAAAACCAAACTAATTTGCTTAAAATAGTACAGTGGATTTGTTTTGAGGGTAAATATTTTTCCAAGCATATTATGGAAAGAAAGTATGCTATCATAACTAGACCAAGCCTCATCCCCTGAGGATGTTGCTCTGACTTCACGGAGATGAGATCAGCACTTTTACTATCTATATACTAGCACTGTGTCCTTTCTCCCTTCCTCAATCATGTACAGCTTACATCTAAGCTGAAACATTTCTAAAAAACTGCTAAGCTACTCTTTTGAAATGTGGTAAACAAATGCTAAATAAGGAGACTAAGATCCCTAGTGGGGAGAGGGAAGAAGATGGTAGTCACTTCTGAGAGTACCAGTTCAATAGCTTCCTACACTAGGAATCTTGTTTTGTCTGCAGGACATCCCTGATCCTGACAGCCAGCTCCAGAAACATTGCAGTACTGGCTTGGTGCTAATAGCAGATGGTTCAAGATGCATTAAAAACTGTTGAGAGCTTTTATTCATTTGGTTTGCCACATTAGTTCTTTCTCAAATAAACAGAACTCAAACCAAGTCAAAAGAAAAGCTGATTTTCTTCCCAGAGGAACAAATCAGTACTATAATGTAAGTTATAATGGTATTTATGATACTGAACTTTGTTATTTTGTAAGTCATTAGGTGAGATACGTTATACTTAATTATGAAAGGTAATCCATTTTCATATTACAACTCTTTACACTTGTCCTTAATGGCAAAACACGCAATTACTTTTGCACCAACCTAATAGGAAGTCTTGATGAGGGCAGGAACCACATCTCTTCTACCTTTGAATCTCCCACACTGCCTTAGGTATAAACTTAAAAAAAAATACTTGAATTAATTTTTTCAAGGATGCATTTAATTTGCTCATTAACAGATAACTAAATTCTAAAATCCATAAACCTCTATTTAAAAAAAAAAAAGACTCAGCAGTTTTATTGATGTGCCATAATTATTTCAGAAAACAATTTTCCACGGTCTATTTAGAGACTCCACCTGAGCTAAAAACAACTTTCTGGGCAATAGATGTACACATTTAGTGATAGATACTTCACATTAGACTGAAGGTCTCTTGAAATTGTTCTGAAAGAAAGGCAGAGAAGCTCAAAGAGACTTTTAAAATGTCTTCAGTTTCTTGGGAAGTGTGATGAAATTATTAAAGATATTAATTTTAATATCAAAAATATCATTAAGCACTTTGAGGAGAGTAGAGGGATATGTTACTAAACCATGCTTGAGTACTGCAACTCCCACCATATTAGAAATCATACTTGGAAGAGGCAGGCAAAGTTTAAATTCTCTTTGGTATAGTTTTCTCATATTAAAAACTGGAGCAATAATCAATTCTTAACTCATGAAAATGTTCTGAGAATTAATGATTATAAATTTTCTCTGTATTTTATTGAAGTTTATCTAAAAAGGTACCAAATATTCTACTTAGGCAATATACTTGTACATGTTTACAACATATGAAATTGTCAACTAAAGCTTAACTTTGGAAATAATCCATAACCTCACTTTCAGAATCTAACCTGCATGCCAAAGCACTGAAATTTCTAAAGCTAACTACCAATTCTTTATTCTAGTTTGAGTCACTTTCTTAATGGCTGCCTTAAGAATTACAATTAACATCTTAACCTAAAACAATCTAGTTCAGATTAATACCAACCAGTGTCAATAATATACAAAAACTCTGTTCCCCTATAGCTCTATTCCCTCCCTCCCCCTATGTGCTATTACTGTCATTCAAATTACATCTTTATATGAAATACGCCCATCAACAGTTTTATAATTAGTTTTTTATGCAACTGCTGTCTTTTAAATCAGATAGAAGAGTTATAAACAAACATACCTTTATACTGTCTTTTATGTTTACCTATGTAGTTACCTTTACCAGTACTCTTTATTTCTGTACATTCAACTTAATAGTTTCCTTTCATTTCACCCTGAAGGATTACCTTTCATATTTCTTCCAAAACAGGTCTTCAGCAACAAATTATCTGTTTCTGTTTATCTGGGAATGTCCTAATTATCTTGCCTTTATAAAATATAGTTTTGCTAGATATAGAAATATTGGTTGACAGTCTTATTTTCTAATATTTTGAATATGTCATCCCACTGCCCTTCCGGCCCAGTTTCTGATGAGAAATTAGCTGTTAAGCTTATTGAGGATCCCTTGTGAGTCTCTTCTCTCTTGCTGCTTTTAAGATTCTTTTTGTCTCTCAACAATTTGACTATCATTGTGTCTGGGTGTGAATCCTTTTGAGTTTATCCTACTTTGAGTACATGGAGCTTCTTGGATGTTATACTTAGTATTTTCATCAAATTTGGGAAGTTTTCAGCTGTTATTCCTTCAAATGTTCTTTTATCCCCTTCAGGGACTCCATTATGTGTGCATTGGTATACTACATGGTGTCCCACAGGTCTCTTAGGCTTTGCTACCCTTTTTCTTTTTTTCCACATATGATAATCTCAGTTAACCTATCTTCAAGTTTCTTGATTCTTCTGTCAGCTCAAATCCGTTGATGAACCCTTTTAATAATTTTTTTAATTTCATCTATTGTAATTTCCAACTCCAGATTTTCTATTTGGTTCTTTATAACGTCTCTCTTTCTCTGTTGATATTTGCTATTTGGTGAGACATCATTCTCTTACTTTCCTTTAATTCTTTAGCCACAGTTTCGTTCCATTTTTTGAACAGGTTTACAATAACAGATTTAAAGTTTCATCTAGTAAGCACATCTAGGCTTCCTCAGTGACAGTTTTTATTGACTGCTTACCTCCCTGAATTAAGTGCCATAGTTTACTGTTGGTTTTAATTTTTTTTAGTTGAAAACTAGACATTTTAAACAATATAAAGTGGAAAGTTTGGAAATCAGATCTCTTCTCCCCTAAAGTTTATTGTTATTGTTTGTTTAGTGACTTTCCCGGACTAGTTCTGTAAAGCCTATATTCCCTGTCATGTGTGTCCATTGAAGTATCTGTTCAGCTACCTAGTGGTCAGCTAATGACCGACATATTTTCTAAAATGTTTTGAACCAAGAGATCTTTCATCCTTTGCCAAAAAGCCCTGTGTTGGGTATGCCTTCAATGCTCTGAGTTTACAATTCTGCCTTAGCCTTCACTTCCTGCTTGCACAGGGTCTAAAAGTCAGCCACCTCAGGCAGATACAGTATTAAACAATTGCTGCTGCTTGTTTTCAACAAATGTCCTGAGGATAGGGCTTTTCCACTGAGTCAGATCAAATAAAGACAAGCCTCGTGAATGGGGCCTTCCCAAGGAGCTACCACACAGGTCAATAGTGACAATTATCTGGGGATAAGATTTGAGGAGCTTGCAACTCTCCAGTAGCTGCAGGTTTTCACAGCTACCATGGATGCAAGGTTACTAGTTTCCAGAGATATTTTGGATCTGGGGAAAGGTTGATTGGATTAGGGCAAGTTAAAATACAACAAATCTAACTTTTTTTTTTAACCAAAAATCAGCTATTTTATTGAATAAACACTCCTCAGGTTGTTGGAAGCTTTTGGTTAATTTTTAGAATTCTGAAAAACTTGTTTTTAACAATTGTTGCCAGACATTGCTTTTATAGAGGAGTAGATTTTCTGAAGTCCTTACTCCAATATTCCAGAAATACCCTCTTTACTTGAGTTTGAAAATCATTCTGGTATTGGTGTCTTCCTAAAAGGCATCAGCTCTTAAAATTGCCCAACAAAATATGTGGAATCCCTGGTGATATGTACACATAAGCTGCTAGGTAAAGTTCATAAACATCTATAAAATTAGAAGAGAGAAAATATGATCAGCTTTGATTTATATTCTACTTTACCTTTGGTGACTACAGGGAAACAAATGTATTTTTAATAACAGATGCAATAAAAAAGCATTTATTGTTATAAACGTTTGGCTGTATTTCAAGTATTTTTAAAATACTGCTTTATTTTTTTAAAGATTCACATACTTTAATTTTAAATAAAAGAACATGAGAGACTATAAATGATCCTAGTCATGGTAGGACTGACTGCACAGCATCTAGTTCAATACCTGAAGTCATAACTAAACAGAAGGAAGCTTATTAAGGTCTCAATGCATTTCTTTGATCAAATGAGAAAATGGTCATTATAAGATCTAAGTCTTATAAGGAATCAAACATTTTTAAAATGCATTTCATTAGAACACTTACTATTTTATATCATACAATTGATTATTCATTATAATGATGCCAAAGCAAATTACAAGTTATGAGAAACTTTTACAACAATAGTAGCATTACCCTAATACTAGATTAGGAGATGTTAAACCTATTACAAGTGGTTTCCCATTTAGAGAGGTCTGGGGATCCTGAATGAGTTTAGTTGCAGGTATGATATGAAAACAACCTTATACCTTTGTGTGTGGTTGGTGGGGGAGAAAGAGAGAAGAGTAAGCGAAAAGAAAGAACACATAATACTTTCCATATAACTGCCCTGTCTCTCTTAATGTAGCACCTACAATTGTATATGAGACTCTGGGTTTAGGAGTCAGGCTGCAAGAGGAAAAATACTGATAGTCAATCACAATGAATAAAACACTGTAAGAGTGATTACAAAGTCATTAAGACCTCTTCTTGGAAAATCAACTTAAACAGAGCAGATAATATAGAGGAAATCACTCATGAAAATCAACAACAGTAGTCTCAATGATATTTATGATGCTATCAATTATGTGGAGTTCAATGTTCTATACATATTTTAAAAAACAGCATGAGCATACTATAAACATATATAACACAATACGTTTTAATTACTATGGATCTTCAGACTCCATGGACATACAATCCGCAATTTCAGGAATTTATAAGCAAACATTAAGGTCCTTAATTAATTTTCATTTAATTATTTTATTTACATTTTATTGTATTTCATTTAATTGAGAAATTAATTTGAAGAATTTGAATCTTGTGTACTTTAAAGTTAATATGTGTGAATGAATTGCTAAGTTAGTAATTATCCTATCATTTCACTAGGCTTGGATGTTTTCTTTGCATTATAAACTATGCAGTAACTCAAAAAGTGATACAAAATTTTGGTTTTGAAAAAAAATTAAGCAAATTTCTAGTGTTGGTGATTAACATAAGGAAATATTTTAGTGTTGGTTCTTAGACAAAAGATACTAATTTTGGATAAGTTAAAGTTTAACGTGTTAAATTCAGCTTTGACTCAGATCTATGAGATAAACAGGTCTGCCGTAAAACATTTCATGAGGGAAACTGCATGATAAATAGTATTTGTGCTTTCAATGATAACTTATAATCCCTTGGCTCAGGCTTCTTCAAATCTGTTTCTCTTCCTCTAAATTACATTAATGTGAGAAAAGACACATCAAGCATTTTCAAAACAAGAAAGGTATTCCCTTTTAAAAATATTTAATTGAAAAGTAAAGATTTTATAGATCAAGGTGTACAACATAATTTGTTATATGTATACACACTGTGTATTATCACAATCAAATTATCACACCCATCACCACCCATGCTCTATATAAGATCCTAAGAACTTGTTCATCTTATAATTGAAAGTTTGTATCCCTGCTCAGTATCTCCCAATTTCCCTCACCCCTCAGACCTTGGCAACCACCATACAACTGTTTCTATGAGTTTAACTTTTTTAGACTTCACATAAAAAGTGAGATCATACAGTATTTGTCTTTCTATGTTTGGCTTATTTCACTTAGCATAATGTTTTCCAGGTTCACTCATGTTTTGCAAATGGCAGGATTCCCTTCTTTTATGGCTGATTAATATTCCATTGTGTATATTTCTTTATCCACTTTCTGTCAATGGACACTTAGGTTGTTATCTTGGCTACTGTGAATAATGCTGCAATGAACATGGGGGCACAGATATCTCTTCAATATACTATTTTCTTCCTTTGGATATATACCCAGAAGTGAGATTGCTGGATTGATCATATAGTAGTTCTATTTCCAATTTTCTGAGGAACCTCTATACTGTTTTCCATAATGGCTATGCCAATTTACATTCCAACCAACAGTGTACAAAGGTTCCCTTTTGTCCATATCCTTGCCAACACCTGTGTTCTCTTGTCTTTTTGATAACAGTCATCCTTAACAGGTGTGAGGTGATAGCTTATTGTGGTTTTGACTTGCATTTCCCTGATGATTAGTGATGTTGAGCACCTTTTCCTGTACCTATTAGCTATCTGCATGTCTTTTTTGGAGAAATGTCAATTCAGGTGTAAAGGTATTCCTTTTGTTCACCAAAGGTAGGATATTCAAAGTGTGAAAATAACACAATGGTCAATTAGTGAGTATACTGTGGAAATCGGTTTTCTATTACAGTTATCTCTTATCTGTGACATGCCCATTTGTTTCTAACATAGGATTGTCATTGGTCCACAATCACTGAATCAACAGATCATTAGATTGGACTTCTCAAACTTTTCAACTGACGTACACCATAGGCAAAATAAATTAAAGGTGTGAAATGAGTAGGAATTGAGAGTTGCCGTAAGTGGCCCATCACAAATGGCAAATTTCATAATGCTTTATTTTTGTGAATTTTACATTCTACACTATAACATACCTATATTTGTTTCAATATCAAATTTATGCTCTCAGTTTTAATTCTGGAAAACTGACATTCGAAGAAGAGACATCATGTTTACCCTGTGGCTTCATTTATCCTCTAGCACACCACCACATAGCTATAGTTTCCAATATGTTTAGATAAATGCTTCTTTCTTTCCTAATATGTCTAATATTCTCATACTTTCTTTTATTTAGCCATGATTTCCTTCAGTTCTTTGAAGAGGTTTACAACAACTGATTTAAAGTTTCATCTAGTAAGCACATCTAGGCTTCCTCAGTGACAGTTCTTATTGATTGCTTACGTCCCTGAATTAAGTGCCATAGTTTACTGTTGGTTGTATTTTAATTTTTTTGTTGAAAACTAGACATTTTAAACAATATAAAGTGGAAAGTTTGGAAATCAGATCACTTCTCCCCTAAGGTTTGTTGTTACTGTTTGTTTAGTGACTTTCCTGGACTAGTTCTGTAAAGCCTATATTCCCTGTCATGTGTGTCCATTGAAGTATCTGTTCAGCTACCTAGTGGTCAGCTAATGATCGACATATTTTCTAAAATGTTTTGAACCAAGAGATCTTTCATCCTTTGCCAAAGGGCCCTGTGTTGGGTATGCCTTCAATGCTCTGAGTTTACAATTCTGCCATAGCCTTCACTTCCTGCTTGCACAGGGTCTAAAAGTCAGCCACCTCAGGCAGATACAGTGCTAAACAATTGCTGCTGCTTGTTTTCAACAAATGTCCTGAGGATAGGGCTTTTCCACTGAGTCAGATCAAATAAAGACAAGCCTGGTGAATGGGGCCTTCCCAAGGAGCTGCCAGACAGGTCAAATAGTGACAAATATCTGGGGATAAGATATTTGAGGAGCTTGCAGGGGGTCTTAATCTAGAGTCCATTAGGAGGTCCTAGTCTAGAGTCCAAGGATAGATTTCAGGGGTGTTGTGAAGCCGACTTGTACTTTCCCAGCCAATGTTAGTTGAAACTCCTTGAATATTCTTAAGAAGCTGGCACTATAGGAAGCTTCTATGGAAACCTGATGAAAGATATGAAACTTCTAATCGGAAAAATGCACTTATACAAATCTTTGCATGAAATTTCATTATGTCTGCCAACCCCCTAAAATCCATTCTTAGACACTAAATCAAAAATCCATGACTTTAAACATATTAGAAAAAAATTTTATTTAAACATTTTGAAACCTACAATTTAAAACAAAACAGTAGAAAAAGAAGAAAGAAATAGTGCCAAATAATTTTTCAAGCATTCCAATCTTCCATGGGAATGGAATCATAGAGTAAAAGATAAGCCTGTGCCATACTTCACTGAAAACCATAAACACAGTCCTACCATCTTGAATACAGCTACATATAACCAGGTCAGTCTCTAACTAACAAATAATATCAAATAAATCCACAATGATCTTATGGTTTCAGTTATATGCATAAGAGAAAAAGATACCTACTTTCAGGTAAAGCACAGGAGGAAGGGGTACAATGGGACATCTCATTTATTCTCTGCTTTAAAATCACCCTGGAAAAAATTCTAGAAACTTTTTAGATTTGTACTGCCCTGATTCCAAAATTCACCCAGTTAGACAGTGTTTATACACTGCTGTAGACACTCAAATCCAATGATTGAAAAAAAACTTGGAAGTCATAAATTTACACCTCCCCATTTCCATCATTCTACCACCTCCCAAAAATGGAAAACCAGCAGGACCAGTAAAGAACTTTGCTAGTGATAAACATTGCTAGAATTTACACAGTAAAAATTCTATAATGAAGGTGCTACCAAGCTTTCAAATATTCAAGATTACTGCTCTTGAAAATGGCAAAGCTCCAGAGAGAAACTATGTTGAAGAAGGGGTAAGAGGAGAATTTTCCTAGGCCAGGCGCGGTGACTCACGACTGTAATCCCAGCACTTTGGGAGGCCGAAGTGGGTGGATCACCTGAGGTCAAGAGTTCAAGACCAGCCTGTCCAACATGGTGAAACCCCATCTCTACTAAAAATACAAAAATTAGCCAGGCGTGGTAGCAGTCACCTGTAATCCCCAGCTACTTGGGAGGCTGAGGCAGGAGAATTGCTTGAACCCAGAAGGCAGAGGTTGCAGTGAGCCGAGATCACGCCATTGCACTCCAGTCTAGGCGACAGAGCAAGACTTGGTCTCCAAAAAAATAAATAAACAAATCAAAAAACAAAAAAAAAGAGAGAGAGAGATTGACTGATTTTCCTAAATTTATACTTCACATTTGGGGTGGGAGAGATTGAAGTAAAAAGTGTTTAAATATAACAATTCTGAGAAAATGAATGGACCTGAGGCCGTGCTGGACTGGTACAAACTATTTAAATTAGTTAAGAGTTAATGAAGGGTTATTATGAGATGGTGAATATAACTTAATGAAAGTGAAAGAAACCTTAAAGACTAAAGCACTCCTCTTCTGTAAGAACTTATCTGAATTTCTCTAGACTGAGCGGAAATAAACAGAAGCAAAGGTTCTATGTGTAGCCCAATGGAGACAGGAATCAGGGCCCGTTAGACCTACATCCATTTTTTTCACTTTAAAATGGGTTTGCTTGTTCTCTTGCCACAATCAAAACAGAAAAGCCCTGACCTTTTCCCCCAGTTGTGCTCTACACTATGGAGGTGCCTGCCTATTTGAGATGCACGTTGTTTGAAGTCTGTGAAAAATGAAGTTGAAATCTAAATAGTTCAACCCTGTATAAACAAAATTGCCTCCCACTCCCCTGATGAGGGCATCCACCTTTGTTAAGAAAGATTTACGGATATTAAAAGTGATCAGGAACCTCTGTGTGGTCTGTACTGAAAACCACTGGATTCCATTTGGCCTCCTATCCCATTATGTGGCAGGAGTCTATGATTATTACATAGGGTCAACATCTACCTCTTCAACAACTTTTATTCAAAAATATTGTACTACCACTATTTTAACATCTGGTATTTTTTCTCCTCACTCTAATAGTATATAATTCAAATTTCAGATTCGACTATGATAGGAGGGAGAGTTCATTTACTTATAGACATAAACTGACTACATAGAGAACACTGTTAGTGAGCATTATGCTAGTGTTGTTTTCTGTTTCCTGAGTATACTGATACAATGCTCATGCTTTACAATCTGCCAGAGATTAGTCCCATATTTGGAAAATAATTTTCTTATATTCTAAAACATATTCTGGGAATAACAGAAGGGAGTTACTAAAATAGAATTTTACAGTGATCACTGAAAAAGAATTTTAAGTTCTAAACTTATGTCTTAAAGACACATCTTCAGCTAAAATACTGAGAATTTTGCTTGTTTTTTTCTTCAAAGCATAATCATTCCTCAACATAAACTAAAAATATGCTGCTCATTGTAATTCAGGAAACTATTTTAGAATTTTGTTTCTAAATAACAGTATAAAACCTTTACAATTTTGCTTATATAGATTGTTTCTTAAGAGTTGTAGCATTCTTAAAGCTCATGTGAAGAACCATAAGGAACATTCCCATTAGCCTAATCTATGTTTAAACTAATTTCATAAAGAAGACTGTCATCATTCACAATCTTCCTAAAATTATTATAATCCCTAGTACCTAAATTATCTCAGTTAAATTTGCAATATCCCAGTAAAATTTCTTCATTAACTTTAGGAGGAAAGAAAGTGACCAAACCATTTAATTGTATCATAATTACAGTATTTTTAAACTACATAACTTTGTAGCTAGACAATTTTTCTAACTTCATCTTTGAGACACTGAAGTTCAGAAGAAAAAAGATCACTGAACATAGAAGGCACTCAGGCAGTGTGACATAACCAATGTTAATCTAACTGACTTAAGCTGAATGCGTACTGAAGAATGAAAGCACTTTGTCTACAGAGCAGACTCCTGCTTGTGTTATTTCCTAGTCTCTTGTCAAGGCTTCATGACATTCACAACATTAAAGGTGCCGGTGAGACATAATTAAACGGACAAAGAGAAATTTTACCAAGAAAGAGGCCACTCACAGGCCATTAAAATTTTAAAATTGTCAACTGTTAGACCTTCATTTCCCAATGCTTGTTATAGCTAGTCTCCTTACAGGTCCCCTTTCTTGCTAGGTTCTCCCCCACTTCAACCTACTTTTGATTGGTACCCACTGACCACTGTATAATGCTCATCCTGACCTATGTCTAAGATGTTTCTCTGCCTAGACTGCTTTTTCCATCTATGAAAGTTCTACCTAGCCTAAATCCTATTTTGTCTGTAAAGCCCTCCTGTACAATCTTAGCCCACATTAGTCTACCCAAACAATGAGTCCTACAGACATCACTGTCTCCATCACTCATTTAGCTGTTGAATCATATGTGACTTCATTATTTGTTTCATGAATCTTGTCTTTTCAGTATGACTGCAAGCTTTTTAAGGACATGAAGCATGGTTTATGCCTATTTTATAGATTTCTCACCCATACTCATAAAGGGGTCTAGCATAGTGTTCTACCCAGAACAGCTGTATTACTTGTTGAAATGAAATATTAGAACCAGTCATAATATTAAGAGCAGTACTTGCATAGAATAAGAGATAGGTATTGATGTCAAACACAGTCTTAAGATAATACTGGCAAAAAAGACTTGAGACTTCAACAAATATTCATTTTAAAAGTCTGCAAGCAAAGGGATAATCATAGTAAAAATTCTACTTTCTTGTTTAGAACTGCAAAGCCACCTCTAAATGGAACAAGTTAGATACTGCTCCAAAACCCAAATTGATGCATTACAATTCAGTGATATTATTTTTAAAACGTCTACACCCCAGCTAATGATAGAGAGCCTCATACTGGTTGTACAGAAAACAGGGCAAACAAACAACTTTCAAGACCTGCAACTTGATCATATCTATTATTTCACAGATGCCACTGCCACACTTAGATGTAAGTTTTTCATTAGAAACAAGTGTGTATACTCTAAGAAGCAATTTCAAGAAGTGCTTAACTGAAATGGTTATATAGTCTATATATACACATATAGACTTAAAGGCCTTACTTATAATATCCCATTATGCAATTTATCTTCCAATTTTCCATCTCTCTAGAAAACACATTTCCTCAGAAACCCCATCTCTACTGAAAATTAAAAAAAAAATCAGCTGGGCATGGTGGCACACACCTGTAATCACAGCAACTCGGGAGGCTGAGACAGGAGAATCACTTGAACCCGTGAGGTGGAGCTTTCACTGAGCCAAGATCACACCACTGCACTCCAGCCTGGGTGACAGAGCAAGACTCCATCTCAAAAAAGTAAAAAATTGGGCGAGGCACGGTGGCTCACGCCTGTAATCCCAGCACTTTGGGAGGCCGAGGCGGGCGGATCACGAGGTCAGGAGATCGAGACCATCCTGGCTAACACGGTGAAACCCCGTCTCTACTAAAAACAAACAAAAAAAGAAATTAGCTGGGCTTGGTGGCGGGCACCTGTGGTCCCAGCTACTCGGGAGGCTGAGGCAGGAGAATGGTGTGAACCCGGAGGCAGAGCTTGCAGTGAGCCAAGATCACGCCACTGCACTCCAGCCTGGCCAACAGAGCAAGACTCCGTCTCAAAAAATAAAATAAAATAAAAAATAAAAAAAATTAAAAAGTTACTTTTGATTTTAATGCCTTTAGTTTATTCATAATTTTCAATAGGTTTGGAAAAATAAATACCTCGAAGCCTAAATTAGGCTCTCTTGTAAAAAGGAGCTATGCACCTCTAGTACTTTTATTTTTTTTATTTTTTATTTTTGAGACGGAGTTTCAGTCTTGTTGCCTAGGCTGGAGTGCAATGGCGTGATCTCAGCTCACAGCAACCTTCGACTCCTGGGTTCAAGCGATTCTCCTACCTCAGCCTCCGGAGTAGCTGGGATTACAGGCATGCACCACCACACCCAGCTAATTTTGTATTTTTAGTAGAGACGGGGTTTCTCCATATTGGTCAGGCCAGTCTCAAACTCCCTACCTCAGGTGATCCGCCCGCCTTGGCTTCCCAAAGTGCTGGGATCACAGGCGTGAGCCACCGCGCCTGGCCCCTCTAGTAAGTTTATAAGGTTAATTTGTGAAGGATTCCCAAAATTCCTAGAAGAAATGAGTTGCTTTAGGTAAAGCCACTATTATGTGCCTTTAAAAATTAAGCTAAGCATAGTGCTTATAGTTAACATTACTATACACTTAAACATTTACTAACAGGGTAAAATCTCATCTTTTTTACCACCATAAAAAATAAGTGGCTGGGCACGGTGGCTCACACTTGTAAGCCCAGCACTTCAGTAGGCAGAGGCGGGCAGATCACCTGAGGTCAGGTGTTCAAGACCAGCCTGGCAAACATGGTGAAACCCCGTCTCTACAAAAATACAAAAATACAAAAATTAGCTGGGCATGATGGCAGGTGCCTGTAATTCCAGCTACTTGGGAGGCTGAGGCGGGAGAAATCACTTGAACCCGGGAGGCGGAGGTTGCAGTGAGCCGAAATCATACCATTGCACTCTAGCCTGGGTGATGGAGCAAGATTCTGTCTCCAAAAAAAAAAAAAAAAAGTAAACTACCATCAGCCTACATGTATATGATAAAAGATAAACTGATAAACAAAAAATGGCTGACACTCCAGTTATCTGTGAGAATGTAATTTACAAATTAAATTGACCATAGTAGGTCCTTCTAAGATAAAGTACAAAAGAGATAGGTATGTACCTTTGTATGACTGTATTCTGCAGCCAGTCAGAAATTATACCTGGGTCTATCATTTAATAGTGCCTGTTCCATAATCTTTGTTATAGATAATAACTGTGAGCAAACTATATGAAACAAACTTCACACATCTAAGTAGAGGCTATTAATATAAATATACAGGCCTAAAAAGAAGATATGTCTGAATACCTGAGGATTTATAGCTATGTGCATAGACAAGTCAAGAAAAATAAGTAAGGATAATTACAGGAGAGTGGCTACATTTATGCTGTTTTGGGTAAAGCTACTTGTCCCATAGCTTCCAGAGTTATGTAGAGGCCTCATTCTGAAGACATTGTACAAATGGTTTTCAATATGGTCTCTTAGAAGTATTAAAAGGACCCATAGCAGCTCCTCATATTATGAAACTTCATGATATGCATTTGCTTCTGCTAGAAACTTTTTCTTTTTTTTTTCTTGAGACATGGTCTGACTCTGTCGCCCAGGCTGGAGTGCAGTGGTGTGATCACGGCTCACTGCACCCTCGACCTCCTGGGTTCAAGCAATCCTCCTGCCTCAGCCTCCCAAGTAGCTGGGACTACAGGCGCATGCCATCATGCTCAGCCAAGTTTTTCAAATATATAATTTGTAGAGATGGGGGTCTCACTATGTTGTCTAGGCTGGTCTAGAACTCCTGGGTTCAAGCAATCCTCCTGCCTCAGCCTCTCAAAGTGTTGGGATTACAGGCGTGAGCCATGGCACCTAGCCAGAATAATTATTTTTTAACAAGAATGCTGTGGCCATTGATTCTAAAGGAGGGACATCTAAGTTTTTATGACGTAAAACATAAAAAGCACTCCTGCTCCAGATCAGGTGCTCAATCTCCCTTTTCTGCCCTGAATCCATGCTTCACTTAACTTGAATACAATTCATTTTACTCCCTCCCTGATTCCTGTATGCCCTCTGTCCCTGCCTCGAACCACATGTGACTCTCTTTCTCCACACAGCCAATGCCTACAATGTGGGAGAGTCAATTCCCACAAAAATTGCCAGACAGGACAATAGTTGGAGGAGTTTGTGGAGTAAAGTATACCACAAACCACATATCACCCACCTCATTAGTGTCGGAAAAATAGAATATTATTCCTTTTTGTTCTTGTGAGGGTTTTTTGAATGGACAAGTAGAAGAGTGTGGGGGTAGATGGATCTGTGAACTCAACAAAAAATTTTTAACTACTGACTTTCTCTGTACCTACTCCTAACATCAAAGAGCTATTCCACAAAATCAAGTACCCAGCCAAGCTAGTGGCAAGTTTTTTATTGGCTTGTTTTGTTTTAATGCAAAAGAAGCTGTGGCAAGTTTTTTTTTTTAATTTGTTTTTGTCATTATCATAGGGAAACTCATGAATTGTGTTGAGAACACATGAATTGTGTTGAGAACACCTACTCTAACATGGAAAAAAGGCAAAGACTTCATGAGATTCTTCTTTATTGAATAAATCACCAATGCCATCTTCTACTTACCATATAAAAAAGGAGGTAAAAAAGCACCCGTCAATCTAAACACTTCACTTTTGTTCAAAATCAGCACAAAGTGTTTGCCTTGCTACAATGAATTATGTACTGAGGCCCAAGTTTTACCAGCTATATAATTTATTTGCACCCCAAACCACCTAAACCTAACCGTGTGGTTGCTAGGCTACTATAAGCGATAATGATATCACAGAAAAGAAATACACTAATGTAACTAGTACATAAGCATTTATTTGAGGCAAATACAGTGCTGTGGGACCCCTAGGCTAACAGCATCAAAACCAATTTTTCAGAGACTTCATTCCATAGGAATTACTCAAAGATCCACTAACACCTGAAGCAAAGCAGAGAATCTGTTACCACCTTGCAGCAATCCAAGATCTCACTAGAAAATATGTTACTAAAGTTGTATGTAATATGCTTACAGATCACAGTGAAAGTATATGGAATGGCAAGGTGAACTATATAGGCTCTTAATTCAATCTCACTACTTTCTATTACTAGAGAACTGGTCAGCATCTTCTGGCAGGATACTGCATAAAACAGTCAACTGTGCTCTCCCGGCACTGCATGTGGCTTTGGGTAACAATGTGGATTATCTGTAAAATGAAACAGATAGGGAAAAGGCAAGAATCATCAAGACTATCACAGACTTTATTGAAAAAAACTAGTATTAGTAGGTCTTTACTCAAGCAGAACTTTTCACTTTTGCCCATCCACTGAAGATCGCAAAGATCCTAAAGCAATATGGCTGATCCCATCAGTTCATAACATCCATCCTTCATCATTGAGCAAGGCCACAAAACAGATCCAGCTTGATTCAATCTATTTTACTTTCTAAGCTTTAGGACACACAACCTAGAATCTTGTACCAAAGGCACTTCTAGTCCTTCAAAAATTTCCCTTTAGTTCTGAAATTATGAATTCCTGAGATGGCCTGCCACGAGGCTTTATCTTGCTCAAGGCTGTGCTATGATATACACATAAGGAAATAAAAGGATCACTGCCTGCTTTACAAATTGATAAGCCTGAAGACTAAGAAAATGTAAAAACCTACATTAAAGAAACCCAAAATTCTGCCAGGTATTTTTACTAGCAGTACAAAGCTGAAAACTATCACTGATATCTACTTATCTGAGCCATTCAAAGTCACAAAGTAGGGGAGTGATCCCAAGGGGCCAACTAAAACATCACAATAGCTCTGTTGCTGCTCTGTGGTTCTGGTAATTCAAAAAGAAATAACATTTGATAACTGCCAACACTTGGAACTACACATAGTAAGAAATCTGATTTCACCTGCCCAACCATTTGTTTCTTCCCATATTCCCCCCATGTTTTTTAATGGCACCACCATCCTCATGGTTCCCCAGGCTTATGAACTCTGAATCATGTTCAAAGCCTCTCTTCTTTTACTTCTGCCAAGCAACCAGAATTTGTTTTTTTTTTTTTCCTGCAGTGCCTCTCTATGCACATGTAGTCACCTAATCACAGGTCCTCATCCAAAAGCTATTCCAGCTATCTTTATATTTGATACAAATTCTATAAACCGATGTGTCCTCTCATCCTTTCTCCCAAATTAGATACAGCTGGGAATAGGTGAAGAGGGAAAGGGGAGGAGAGTTCTTATGCCTGTGATCAAATTTCATAGCCATTTCAACAGAGCTGTTTAACAAACTTTTTCTGAGCACAAGAATAGCTAGGCACAGAGCCAAGAAAAGAAGAGGCAATGATGGAAGCCAAAAACAGGTGAGCTACAATCTTTCCACTCCTACACAAAACCTGGCCCTAGAGTATGAACCCTTGCATATGCTGATAACTTCTTCCAATTCTCAATTTTGCAACATTCCTATATTCACAAACTCTGCCCCTGGGGTGGCTTTCCCACTTTCCAATGCCAGTTTTCCTACTGCCCTCATAACCTTAAGCCTAGTTAGTCTCCCCTATCTTGAGACTCTTCTCCCAATTCATCTGATACTCTAGAGGACTCTTCTGCAAATCCTGTTCTCTTCCGAATACAAGAAACTATAAGCAGATACAAGATCTCTTATCCAGCCTCCCCAGAGGATTCTCAACACAAAGGCTACTTTTAATTTCCTTGAAGTTTTATGATCTTAGAGACCAGAGCAAGGGGAGTGATATGAAGAATGCTGAGAGTGCAAGTTGCTGACTGAAGACAGCTGCTGGGAATCCCCAAGTACTGTGGCAAGGGGTGTGGTGGTGACAGCAACGGGTTTAAGAACAACCAAGTAAGACTTCAAGATCTACTGGTCAAACAGACTCTACCAATAATTTCTGTACCTCCTCCATTTCAAAACTTGGTTCCAGTTATTCCCTCCCTATAGCCTTCTCCCTGACCACTCCTTTATTCCATGTCATTTCCATGTGTATGCATTTTATGTGTATTTTATTAATCTACAATCATGTATATATTGCTTTGTAAGTATTTCAAGCAACTTTGATAATGGTATCATATCTTGAACAGGACTATAAGCTCTGTGAGGATAGGACTATTCCTTCTATTTTTCTGGTTTCCAACCATGAAACTCAGGATAATGTATATTTTTTACAAAAACAGGGTTTTTTTTTTCCAATGACATATAATTTCCACTCAGCTATTCAACACTAACATTTTTAACTTTGAGCAAGTTTCAATGTCTGAAACATTAAGAGCTGTAGAAAATACACCCACACTTGATACAAAAGATGCCACTTATAGTTGGACTGAACATAAAATATGCTCCACCCAACCAACTATACTATTACACTGTACTTCTTCCTTTGGGTTATTTTCTTTATACTACATAAGCTGTGGGTCATTTTTGCTCTTAGCAACACCAACTACAGAAGCTAAACTCTAAATAAGCTTACTGTTGGGAATCTACTCTTTCCACCTACACAACCACTGGTTTCCCACACTGTCTCCAGTGTCCTGTGAGCAACTGCCCAATTACTGATTGTGGAAAGACAGCTTACACATTGAGGGTCCATTCTTGGCAGATGCTGGGTTTTACTGCTGGTCCTCACTTACTTAGCTTAATTGATTCAGAACAGTATCAAAAAGAGACATTATTACACAAGTTTGAAAAAGAGACTATTTAACAAAATTTAAATGTAAAAGCCCTGGTCATTGTGCTGCTTTATAAGAGCCAAGCATGTGTGACATCGAGAGTACATAATAATGCCTATTGAAATCAGGAAAACTTGGGAACTGACTAATCTCATTACACAAGTTTTAGTGTTTCACACATAAATTCTCAAAAAGTAAAACTGTCTATAAATAGGAAATGCAATTCACTTCAAAAATATAATCCACTACAGCTAAAGGTTTTAGTATTTATAACACAAATTTGGTTTCAAAAAGCATACAGTTTTTAAAAAGACAACAACACACATGTTAGCATGTGCCTGAGAAATACATACTTAGAAAAACAACTCATGCATGGGTTAACAGACCATTTTTTACTTTTTCAGTAGTGGTCTTTCTTCCCATTGGACTGAGAGATTTCAGCAGAGATTCCTACTTGGCTGCCACCCGCTAACTGAAACCTGAGTATAGCACAAACATAATTCATAAGCAAGAAAAATTATGGGCTAAATTATCACTCCCTTTGGCCATATGGGGGAGAAAGCAAAATAAGCATTTTCTTTTTAACTAAATATACCTTGTCCCACATACACCTTTATGCATGGATATAAAAACAATTTTGTGATTTATATTTCTCCATCCTTCTAGCTCAGTCACTGATGGCTTTTACAGAACAACTGACAACTGGGGACATGCCTGCCTTCTTTTCTATCCGTAAGATACGACATCAGATTGTCTTCCAATGGGAATCAACATTGTTAAAAAAAAAAACCATATTATACCTTCAAAATGACTCAATTGTTCAGACAGTGTTTTGCTTTTATAAGAAAAACTATACATTATGACCAGAGAATGCAAGTTAGTACCGTTATGTTAGTGTGGATAAGGAAATCTGTCATGGCCTCATGGCATCATCTGCGATAGACAGATACATCTTCTGGCTATTCTGGTCAATCTTCATCAGAAAACATATAACAGAAATATAATGGCTTATATTTAAAATACAAATTTAATATCATTTTAACCTGAGCAGCACTATCAAATCATCTTTTTGATAATGCAATAGGATTGCCACAGTTCTGTTGAAACAAAATGCCTACTCCCCAACACAACCCAATTCCTCCCAAGCACACTGAAAAACAGCAACTTGACTACGGTGGCAAGACGAGAAAGAGTTAACTGTTCAAACACCTCTTCAGAGTCTCAAAATCTGCATATGCGGGAGTGGATTTTTTTAAAATACATTTTATTAATTGCAATTTAAAACCACACTTACTGATGTACTTTAATAATAAAGAATCTTCTACGTGCTATGGTCTATACAAAATGTAGTATTACGTTAACTTCAAAGGTGGTAGGATGATTAAAATAAAAAGTTCAAGTAACGTGACACGCATCAGCATTAAAGATATAAGACTGAACAATCCCAGTGCCTTAGCAGAATCCTTTCATATTTTTGTTACAGAGGGAGAGTCTTAAAATGAAATCCAGCAACCATAGGCATAAGTAAAAGCTTTTAAAATCTTTTCACAATACTTTAGTGAAAGAATCATAAGAGCATTTTATGGGAACAAAGGGGGCTTTACTTATTAAAATCAATATAATTCACCTTAAGGTATCATATTTGTAATGCTTTTAACTCCTAAAATGTATCCCTTACATTTAACAATTTCTGAAAAAGGACCTAAAATCATACCACAGGTTTCCAACAGTCACTCTCACCCCTCAACTAAAACCATCCCAAGAACCTCAGACTCTTACACTCTCGGCAGCACTCAATCTCCTGGGTGCTAGGTTAGAATGAACATGCTAAAGCATAGTGACACAGAAGCAGGAAGTTTTATACTGAAAACTGGCCTTGAAAATTGCCATTCCATTACAGTCGCTCAAGTACTTATTCAGGTCCTCAATTCTCTCTCCAGAGGTTCTCAACGTGTGGCCCTGGGAACTGTAGCATCAGCATCACCAGGGAACTTGTTAGAAATGCACATTCACAGTCCCACCCCACACCAACTGAATCAGAAACTCCGGGAATGGGGCCCAGCAATTTGTGTTTTAACAAGCACTATAGATTATGATGTACTCCAAAGTTTGAGAACCAGTCCTTCTCAAACTTTAATGTGCATAAGAATCACCTGAGGAGCTTGTTAAACTGCAGACTCTAATTCAGCAGGTCTGAGGCGGGGCCTGAGAGCCTATATTTGTAATGATTTCCCAGGTGATGTCTTCTGCAGACCACAATGCAAGAGTTTCTCAAATCGGTTGTTTACTGAAATTTAGGGTGCTCATAAAATTCAGATTCCAAGGCACTACCCTAGCCCAAATTATCCAAATCTCAAGAGAAAGATTCAGTAGACTATAACCAGTGGTTCGCCACCTTGGCTGCACATTAAACTCACCTGGTGAGCTTTTACTAATCCTGATTCCCAGGCCCCATCCAAGACCCCATTCAAGTCCAATTAAATTAGAATCTCTGGAGTTGGGGCTCAGGCATCCATATTTTTAATAACTTCCCAGTGATTCCAATGTGCAGCCAAAGTTAAGAATGACTGCTCTGGAGTCTAACTAGCTCAACACCTGGCACAGTGGATCCCTTTATAGTAGCAAACAGGTTCCTATAAAATAGCTATCTGGGCTCCCTACATAAATCCAAGAGTGCTGATTTTGAATATCAAAATGCAGTAAAGTTAAGTTTTCCTCATGTCTTTAACCAGACTTCTGTGCACAAACTTGCCTGTACAATGCTTTCCGCAATTGGGTAGGTAATCAAAAAATGGGGGCAACAGTGAAGAATTTGTATCCATACAGCTTGTTCATATATTGACATCCCCTCAATACTGAGTGGAAGGATAACTAACTGATGGATCTACAGCTTCTAAACCCATAAAACGAGGATTTCACCAGTTACAGACATTCTGAGAGAAAAGTCCTGGGAAAGGATGAAAAGAGTGTGCGTTTACGTATGAGAAGTTAAAACTGTCAAAAGCACAACATCTGGTGGGCAGAGACATGACCTGAAACACACTGCTCAAGACATGATAATAACTATGAGAAAAAAAAAACCCAATATGTCTGTTTATGTCTTATGGCACTTAGGATAAAGCAACACTAATAAGTACACAATGCTGTTAAATATGTAAAACAGAAAGACAAATGTGTGGTAGTTACTAAGGCACTGTTGAAATGCTTAGTTATGTCCCTCCCATAATCAGGAAGTTTTCCTGAATTTTCCACAGTACACCTCAAAAATGAGTTGAAGATAAATGGAAATAAGACAGTCCATTTTCCACTTAAGTGAACTTTCATTCTCCACTTGGTCATGTTTAGTGTCTACTCTACATTAGTTGTTTTATAGAATACACGACACATTCAAGGTCTGCTAGATGATAATAGTTATTATTCTTCCACCACCGTTTCAACATATCCACAGTGGTCAAAGTGTGTCCTATCATCTGCTTAATTCCATGAAAAAGAAATCCAGGGGCTGGGGTGTTTGAATAGAATAATATCTAAATACGTGTGCAAAGTGGCTGTTAAAATGATATTTTCAAAAGCATTTTCTGTATGAACTGGTCAAGCTCACTTTCCTTTTAAAATTCTTGTTATAGTCATTGAGTTAACCCAAACTCACTGTAAAATGTGTGAAAATAGCACCTCCTGAAAGTGTGTTCTCATCTGCTTTGGAGCAATGGAGCGTGAATACTAAAGCAGCCTTTGCCAAACTCATGTAACAGCTCAAGAACTAAACAGGAGTGAATTTTTGCAGTCCCATGACTTTGCAGAGCCAACCTAAGTATCATCCCAGGACTAGCTTTAATACATCACAGACATCCAAGAGAAGGCATAAAAGTCACAAATAAGTGACTCAAGCTAATAAATATTTCATAGATTTATTTTACATGGCAGTCTTTTCAAAATGAATTTTACTTCTTAACCAAAAAAATGAATTGGCTAAATAAAGGTGTGGACTTAGGATTTAAGCTTCTAGAATTAACACTATGAAATTTATAAAGATATTTATTTGACAAAGTGTTCTCCTGGATGCTCTTTCATGCACTTCTCATAAACCAATGCCCAAAGATTAACCAAGTCTAAAAGAAAATGCACAGACCACAGAAGAGTCATACAAAATTAAAGACATTTAAAGAATGAAAGCCAAAGAAAACAAACAGTACAAATGCACAATTTCCAGGACACTTTATTGTAATTTCCACTTTACATATTAATTTTTTAGTCTAGGCAGAAATGTTTATACTTATACAATAGTAGTCCAATCCTCTAATCTCACAAAATGAAAAGGAGCAGTTTTAAAAGAACATCAATTCAGGTATTTATGATATGGGGGACAAGGGGCACTTGTCTTAGCTGGAAAAGGGGCTGATGCCTTTCAGTACAAGTTTCACTGAAATTTTTTCTGTATTATTTTTCTTGTTGATGCTAAGTACTCAAATAAAAGCAATTGCACTTTTTCTCATTCTGCCCTCTCTTGGTCTTTACATTCTGTCTAGCATTTAACGCAAAAAGTCAGTTTACATTCAGTTTACACATTAAAAAAAAAAAAAACCATATGCCCCATCTCCCACACATCCAAATGGACAGGGATTAGAATTAACCTGGCTTTTAGCTGTAACAGTGCTATTTTAAAATTTTTCAACCACACACTTGAAGGGTAAAATAATTTAAGATACAAAACCAAAGGAAACCATAACAATTCCTACACATTTACTATTTAACTGTTCTCAAATCATCAAGTATAACATGGATTTCTTAAAAAGTGAAATCGACACAAAAGCGAATGCACGCTTAATGTACAAACTGACAGTGGCTCTGTGGGGACAGTTCTCTTTGAATGAGCTATTATCCAGACGGTGGAATGAAAAAAAAAAAAAAGGTCTCACTCTTCAAATGTGAGGAAGCCGGCAGTGCGCTCGCTACACGAGAAACACATTTTAATGGGTGTATTTGGATAAAAATAAGTAGTAAGGGAAAAATGTGTTTTAAGAAACCTCCCCCCTTCCCAGGGCACAAGAAAACCCAGAGGAGAAGATGGGTAACCTCACAAGCTCCAGAGCTAAGTTCCATCACTAACAGAAGTTGGATAGTTGCTATTTTTCACCCTGCAATGGGATAGTAGTTCTCCATGTGCAAGATACGCGGGGCGGGAATACTGGCGGGGCTTTCACTTGGGGTAATGGAAACCAAAGTGAGGAGAGGTCAACACCTTGAGTAACCCAGATCTCCAAAACCGGGGCAGGGTGAGGGGTGGTGGGGGTGGTGAAGAAGACAAGTAAAGGAGTCAAAACTCCTCGAAGTCATCGCAAAGAGAAAGCTAACACCTCTAGGAGCCAAGGGCCATCCCTTGCAGCAGCACCCTGCTCCAAGTGTGGGGTGCCTGCCTCGGAGGGCAAAAAGCGCAGGGTGCCCTTAGTTCAGTTGAGTAGCTCCGGGGACCCGGACAGCGAGAGGGCAGGGGCATCCGCCGGCCGGGAGGCGGACTCGCACTTTGCCTCAACTCTGAGCCCCATCCCGAGCGCAAGGGAGAGGGCGGCGGAGGGCACGGTACTCACTAGGGCTCGTTGGTGAATCGGGGGGTCCGGGGCTGCTGGTATCCATACAGGTGACAGTAGAGCACATCGAAGCAAAAGCAGCACATCTCTGCTGACACCACCATCTTCCGGGAGCCCGGCGATGAGGACGAGGCGGCGGACGATGAGGAGGGTGAGGAAGAGGTGGCGGCGGCCGGGGTAGAAAGTAGGGTCCCCACTCCGCAGCTCGGAGGTGGCGACAGGGCGATCCCCCCGCCGCCGCCGCCGCAGCCCTGGGGGGGAGAGAGGGTACAGCCGCTGCCGCTACCTCCTCCGGTTAGACCTCCCAGCCCGTTGAGCCGCGTACCGGCGCCTCCTAGTCCCAGCTCCCCAGCTCGGCACTGGCTCTCTCCGCTGCAGTGGGAGGAGGAAGAGGCGCCACCACCGCCACCTGAGCCAGAGGGGGGCGAACTGGACAGTTTCTGCTTCTTCACCCCGCAGCAACCCGCCGCCATCTTGGAACAGTCTCCCCCACGCAGCGTTTCCGACCCATAAGTGAGGCGAGCTGGTGGCGGGGGCGAGCACGCTGCGGCTCAGGCCGCCGGGGGCGCGCCAGAGGCTGGCGGGGCGCGCGCGCGCCGCTCCCGGCCCCGTCTGCCTAGCCACGCGGCTGCCCCGCGCGCGCCCCCGCCTCGGTGCGCGCTCCTCGCTTTCGCGGCTGGGCGCCTCGCGCCTGTCCCGCCCGACTCGTGCCTCTTCTGAGCGGGAGCCGCAGCCCCAGCCCCAGCCCCAATCTCAATCTCTCCGGCCGGCAGAGGATGGAAGACAGGAAGCCGATTAGAAAGGAAGGTGAAGGAAACAAGAGTCAGACAGCGGAAAGTGGGAGCAAAGGGAGAAGGTGGGCACGCCCGGGAAGGAAGGAGGGAAAGGGAAACTAGTGGGGGTAGGGGGGAAGAAAGGAGAAAGTCCGAAGTAAGCATCCAGGTCCCAAAGCACAGCTCAGTAACCCCCCGCCGCAAACAGTATTAATGACACTTAAGCCCAGTTACGTGGAACCTGAGCCACCCGGCCTCAAATACACGGGTTTCTGAACTGTTGGAGTGTGAGCGAGCAGGTGCCCAGAGCTCCATACCTGAGACCGCCCCTGTAAAGTGTGTACAAAGCAATCGAGGAAATGGCCACGCTGCTGTCTTTTTAATTCCAGCCTAAGCACACACCAGGGTACTCTTTCCTTTCCTTATGGAGAAATATTCAAGTCCGACTGAATCTATGTATCTTGTACTTGTTCCCTCAACTTACCCTCCTTGCCCCGTGTAAACATTTAAAAGCCAAAAATAAAGTCCTAACTAATACTTCACTGGTTCAAAGATACTAATTGTGCTTTGGGACTTGCAGTGGTGGACTTTTCTGGTTTTGGTTTTTATTTCTTGGCTTGGGTACAAAGCAATTAGGAATATTATCTGTAGTGCTCAGATCTTAGAGATAAATAGGGAAGGTAATGTACTTAGTCACAAATTGAAAGATTTTGTTCAAGTATATAATTAGCTCTTAATATTCATTTTTAAAATTTCTCAATTAAATGCTTGGATGGATGAGGAGACATATGAGTCAGTCCCTTTCTGGGTGCCTAAGTGCAGCTTAATAATAAAAATAATGACAATAATCAAATGTTAAAATTCGTAGAAATGAACGTGATAGAAATAGAAAGCGTAAGTTATTTGCATTGTATCTACACCATACTAAAACATCTAGATAAAGTCAGGTATCTGCATATTTAAAAACTGCAGATTGATTTTTGTCACCTTTTTTCTACATGCATGGGATCTTGCAGATAGCTGGGGGCTGTTCATTCCACTCAGGGAATAAAAACAAAACAATTTATTCATTCAGTAATATTGAGCCTCTGCACCATACTATGTGCACAACACTATACTTCTGTTGAAATCCAGGGCGTACTCAGGAAGTATGCCTCCCGCTCTAAAAGAGTTTATGAATTAAGTCAGATACATGCACATAATCAGATAAATAGCTATTATAGTATGTATTGAACACTTTTTAGGTCTCCAATACCATACCTCGTCCTACCCCATAATCCTTCAGAATAAGATACTATCTCGTTTTATCTTCACAACAATGCTCTGAGGTTACTCATTAACAGATGAGGCTATTAAACCTCAGAAGTAATTTGCCCAACATCACACACCTAGAAAGTAACAGAGCTAGGATTGGAATGCTGGCATGTCTGATTCCAAAAACCATGCCATTATACTACATTGCCTCTCACTAACAATATATGATAACAAGGCTAAGGATGGACAAAAGATAGTGACATTACACTCCAGCAGGTGGAACCGAGGTTAAACAGAAATAAGAACTTAGTTTTTATGGAAAGATTGAGAGACACTGAAATATGTTACCAAGGAAAGATGAAAAATCTCCTTCCAAAAAGATTTTATGAGATAGATAGATGAAAGTCTGGAATGGTTAGATGCAGCCTAAAGACAAAAGGGATAGTTTAATTGGTCGGTGATATGTAATTTCATCCTCTCAAACTTCATCACTGTTAGAATTAACCTTAAGTATGAAACAAATAACAATTCTTTGTCAATTACTAGTGGAGTAAAAAAATGCATTAATATTTTGTCTGTGTTACAGAAGAGAAAGCAGATTGGTTTTTTTAAAAAGCACCACAACAACTGGTATGTTAGGGTGTTTTGTACGTTAGGGTGTTTTGTTTTGTACTTTGTCCTTAACTACCACAGGCTACCTTTTAATTTTTTTGAAACTAGATTGAACATAATATCAGACAATAGGTATCGATTTACTCCCCACCCCACTAAAGTGATCATTTCTAGAGTAAAAAACCAGAGCCATTTAATGACATCACAAAACAGTTTAGCACAGGAAGCAAAGTAGGATACCATGGATGGCTGCTTCTGCTAGGGGAATTTAGGAAAGCAGAATGTAATCTCCCAATTTAGAATTTGGCCAGTAGACAAGAGTCTAACGCCCCTACTCTTGTGAAAAATAGCAAGGAATCTTTAATAAGCACCAGTAGTCATGTCCTTAGTTCTGCATTTCATCTAAAAGACAAAGCACTATCATGGCTATCCTGCCAGGCTAAGGGACTGATGCAATGGGAAAACCCAAAGACAAGGACACCCCAGCTGAATTACAAAAATAGCTTTTCCCTAGAGGATTTTCAATTCCAATTCCAAACCTCACTAGCATAAAGAAAATAGACAAACACAAATGTGATAATTGCAGAAAATACATCATTACCTGACCGCTAGGGGTTATTATCTAAGTACTTTGTTGTATTGGCTGACTAAAAGGGGGAAAAACACTAACCTTTATCTTTGTGTTAACTTCTCCTGAGCCTGGCTCATCTCCCATACTAACCTTGAGCCTCAAGATGCTTTATAAATCGCTTGGCAAGTAGTGGTGGTGGTGGTAATGTCTCCTTTAGGCATTTGAGGAAATGCCTCTCCTGGCCTTGTTTTCTTGTAAAGTCACCAGCATAAAAAGAAACATATTTCATTCAAACATAAACTAAATCCACAGAACAAATTCTGTGAAAAAAATTTTTTTACATCTATGCAAAGTGCACACTGGGTGGATAGAAAAACTGACCTTGCTCAGGATTCTCTTGACTTGAAGTATAAAGGTCAAAATATGATAGAGCACATGGTTTCTACCCACTGCTGATACTGGCCTGCAGTGATAATACCCTCCAGAGGAAACTTTAAGTTGCCTTCCTCTCTTTGTAACTGACTGTCAATCTGGGAGCTGAAGATTCCACTTAAAAAAAAAAATAGGCCATAGTCTCTTTGTCAACAAAGCACATTCAAATTGTGAGCATTTTTATTTCTGCAATTTAGAGGCAGCTCTAAATTGCTGTTAACTAACTCCTGTCAAAGGCTTTGTTTTACAACTGTGGAAAAAAGTACTTGGACAGAGGTTATGCATATTATTTATTGTGCAGCAAAGCTAGTAATTGAATTAAACCCAATAGTTAGTTAATATATTATCATTGCCTCAATTTGTTCTCGTGTTTACAACATAGTTATTTTTTCATTTCAGAAAATAAGAATAATTATAATTCGATGAGGTGGTGAACTTAATGTTGCAAAATTATTTTCTTAGGTTTCTGGGGTTGTGGGTAAAAGGAGGAACATTCACATATTTCATTGAAAAAAAAAACCTGCCATTTATGCCCAAACAAGTGTTATTTTTATCCTCTGTCATCAAACTTTCTCAACTGTCATCCTTGAACAACTGCAGAATGTAATATTCTTAGCTACCACTTTGATCTAACCTTGTACACGTATAACACATGGTTGTTGTGGTGGAGGTGGTAATCAGTTCCCTTTTATATTTGAATGAATACGTGAGTAAATACTGAAATTCTTTACCTACTTTTCAATTCAAATTCGTAAATCAGTTTTTGTTTTTCTGATTACAAAACAGATCCTTCCTTCCAAAATTCTTTCTTTATCTAATGAACACATGAGCAAAAGCACCATGCTCTACCTTGGATTGTTTTCTAGTTGTTTCATTTACATCTTCTATTGTCAACTTGAGTACAAACTAATTGAATGTTGTTTTGCTACCTATTTCCTTTAGAGAAAGTTCTATAAACTCCTTAATGAGATTTAGATATGCTAATATCTACTCTGAATGTGGAAGAATTAATAAAGCTAGCTAGTTGTAGATTGGAGAAAAAGGCTTTCTAGGAAGAAGATGATCAAACAGAGTGTTATTTGGGGCAGTTAGAGGAGTTGTGAACAATCAAAACATGAAGGTGTCTACTATAGTTTGGGAAAGTCTTTACTTGACTGTTTTTCTCTTTTCTCTCTTTTTAAAAGAATTCATCTACTAGCTTCTGTACATATATTGGGGTTTGAAAATGTACATAATGAAACCCAATTGGCCTCACCTCAAAAGTTAATTATAAAAATATAGCTGTTTAACTAATCTCATTGTGTTCTGGGGCACCTATTCCAGTTGGTTGGAGGCACAGTTTTGGCAGGGTGAGGATTAACATTGTCAATTAAAATATAAAAGTCTGTTCTGAATTAAGTCTCTTTTGTACAAATAATCAATGTAAAGTACAAACTCACTCATGGCACCGAGGAGCAGAAATCTGATCCCTATAACCTCTGCTAGATCCCAGTTGAAGTGTAGCTCATTTTGCCTCACTCTATTCACTGCTTAAATGTTCACAATTTATGGCTTATTCTCTCAGCATGAGTAATACACAATGATTGTGTCAGGAAGCTCAGTCACCTCTCATTACTTACTATTCAGGATTCCTACCCTAGCTCCTAATAGTGCAGCTAACCCTCCAAACTTCAGCCAGATCCTCCATCTGGCCCCTGACGTTGGCTATCCACCCTACAGCCTTTTCTTTGGGGCTGTTCACCTTATGCCACAGCCACTGCATGGTAAGTAGGCTGCTGCTTAATCCTCAGCTGACTTCTGCATCTTCCACAAGATTCCACAAGGGATTCTAGATTTCTTTCATGCCACTTGACGGTCTTCTAAAACCTCAAGCTGCTATTTCTATTGCAGATACTTCATGGTAGCATATAGCTTTTCTAAGGGGCTTGAAATTTCCCATGCTACACTCTGCTCTGTGTTTCCTCCAGAATTCTCTGGTTTGTTCTTTCTTTCTTCTTTTTATTGAGATATAATTCACAAAGGATACCATCCACCCATTTAAATTTTACAATTCGATGATTTTTAGAATATTCATGCAGTTATGCAACCTTCAACATAATCAATTTTGGACACTTTCATCACCCCAAAAAAGATACCCCATACCCATTAGCAGTTACTCTTCATTCCTTCCTATTCCTCTTCAGCCCTAGACAACCTCTAATCTCCTTTCTGTCTCTATGGATTTACCTATTCTGAGCATTTCATATACATGGAATCATATAATATTTGCCTTTTTGTGTCTGCTTTATTTCAGTTCACATGATGTTTTCAAGCTTCCTCTATGTTGTAGCATCTACCAGTACTTCATTCCTTTTTATGGCCAAATAACATACTGTTATATGGATATATCACATTTTGTTTATCCATTCATCAATTGATTGACATTTGGGTGTTTGCACTTTTTGGTTGTTATGAATAATGTTGCAAAGAAAATTGGTTTACAAGTTTGTGTGTAGATGTGTGTTTTCATTTCTCTCATTTCATTTCATTTCTCTCATTTACCTAGTGGTGGAGTTATTGTGTTATATTATAACTCTGTACTTAACCTTTTCAGAAACTACAGACTGTTTTCCAAATTGACTGTACCATTTTAGAATCCCATCTTCAGAGTCAAAGTTGAGATTACAATTTTAAACTTTTTTGTTAAATTTATTCCTATTTTATTCTTTTTGATGTTATTGAAGATGGAATAATTTTGTTAATTTCAGTTTTGGATTGTTCATTGTATTTTTTTTTTTTTTTTGAGATGGAGTCTCACTCCAGGCTGGAGTGCAGTGGCATGATCTTGGCTCACTGCAAGCTCCGCCTCCCAGGTTCAAGCAATTCTCCTGCCTCAACCTCCCAAGTAGCTGGGACTACAGGTGCACACCACAATGCCCAGCTAATTTATGTATTTTTAGTAGAGTCGAGGTTTCACCATATTGGCCAGGCTGGTCTCGAACTCCTGACCTCAAGTGATCTGCCCACTTTAGCCTCCCAAAGTGCTGGGATTACAGGCGTGAGCCACCACACCTGGCCTCATTGCATAATTTAGATCTTGTATCTTGCAACCGAGCTGAATTCATTTCTTACTACTAATAGTTTTTTGTTGGATTTCTTAAGATTTTGTGTACACAAGATTGTGTCATCTGATAGTTTTACTTCTTTCTTTCCAATCTGGATGTATTTTTTTTTCTCTTGTCTAATTGCTTTGCCTAAAACCTCTAGTACAATGTTGAATAGAATTGATGAGAGCAGACATCCCTATCTTATTCCAGATATAATGGGGAAAGCTTTCTGTCTTCTAGCATTAAGTATGATGTTAGCTGTGAGTTTTTAATAGCTTCCCTTAGGTTGAGGAAGGTCCCTTCTACTGGTAGTTTGTTGAGTGTTTTTTTTTTTTTAATTTATCATGACAGGTTGGATTTTTTGTCAAATGCTTTTACTGTGTCTATTGACAGGATCATGTGGTTTTTGTTCTTTATGTTGTTGATGTGGCATATTACTTTAATATACCATAAAATTAATACTTTACATTAATTTTGGGATAGTAAACCAACCTTCCAGTCCTGAGATGAATCCCACTTCATCATGGTATATAATTATTTTTTATATGTTGCTGGATCCATTTACTAGTATTTTTGAGGATTTTTACATCTGTATTCATTGTACATCTACATTCAGTGGTCTGAGTTTTCTTTTCTTGTGATGTTTTTGTCTAGTTTTGGCATCAGGAAAATACTGGTCTCATAAATGATTTGGGCAGTTTCCTTCTATTTTTTGGAAGAGCTTGAGAAGGATTTGGTGTTTATTCTTCTTTAAATGTGTGGTAGAATTTAACAGTGAGGCTATCTGGTCCTGGGCTTTTCTTTGTTGGGAGTTTTAAAATTCATTTATTTTTTTAGTTTGAATTTTTTATGCATTCATAGTGTGTTTATGGAGTACATGAGATATTTTGATACTAGCTTACGATGTACAATAATCTCATCAGGAAAATGGGATATGCATCACCTGAAGCATTTGTCATTTTTTTGCATTACAAACATGCCAATTATACTCTTAGTTATTTTTAAATGTACAATAAATTATTGTTGACTATTGTGCTATCAAATACCAGATCTTATTCATTCCATCTATATTTTTATAGCCATTAACCATCCCCACTCCCCTCTCCCTCACAGGGAGTTTTTATTATTACTGACTCAATCTAGTTATCTGTTACAGGTGTGTTAAATTTTTCTGTTTCTTTTTGAGTCACTTTTGATAGTTTGTATGTTTCTAGGAATTGGTTCATTTCTTCTGGTTTATCTAATTTGTCATACAAATGCTCATAGTATTCTCTTATAATTCCCTGTATTTCTGTAAGGTCTGTAGTAATATCATCCCATTTCTGATTTTAGTAATTTCAGTCTTTTCTCTTTTTTTGTCTAACTAAAGACTTGTCAATTTTACTGTTCTTTTTAAAGAACCAACTTTTGGTTTGGTTACTTTTCTCTATTGTTTTTCTATTCTGTATTTCATTTATCTGTGTTTTAATCTTTATTTATTTCCTTCTGTTTGCTTCTGTTTGCTCATCTGGCTTCTGAAATGGCAGGTTAGGTTATTGAATTGAATTATTTCTTCTTTTTAAATATAGGTATTATGGCTATCATTTTCCCTCTAAGCACTTCTTTAGCTGCATTCCGTAAGTTTCTTTTTCTTTTCTTTTCTTCCTTTTTCTTTTGGTTTTGTTTTCTGTTTGTTTGTTTGAGATGGAGTCTTGCTCTGTCTCCCAGGCTGGAGTGCAGTGGTGCGATCTCAGCTTACTGCAACCTCTACCTCCTGGGTTCAAGAGATTCTCCTGCCTCAGCCTCCTGAGTAGCTGGGATTCCAGGTGTGCATCACCACGCCTGGCTAATTTTTTTGTATTTTTAGTAGAAACGGGGTTTCACCATGTTGGCCAGGCTGACCCCAAACTCCTGACCTCCAGTGATCCACCCACCTCGGTCTCCTAAAGTGCTGGGATTACAGGTGTAAGCCACCTTGCCTGGCCTATAAGTTTTGATATTTTGTGGTTTTGTTTACATTTGTCCCAAAGTATTTTCTAATTTCCCTTGTGACTTTTTGGCCTATTAGTTATTTAGGAGTGTGTTATTCAATTTGCACATATTTGTGAATTTCCCAAATTTCCTTCTGTTTTTTATTTCTAATTTCATTCCACGGTGGTAGATAATATATTTGGTGTGATTTCAATCCTTTTATGTTTTTTGAGGCTTCTTTTATGACCTAGCTTATGATCTATCCTGAAGAATGTTTCATGTGCACTTGAGAAGATTATGTATTCTGCTGTTATTGGGAGGAATGCTGTATAGGTATATGTTAATTCTAGTTGGTGTATAGTGTTGTTCAAGTCTTCTGTTTCCTTATTGAGGTACAGAAGTGGATCATTCGTAGCCATGATAAATAATTTGGCTTTTATTCAAAGAGCAATGGAAAGACACTGAACGGTTTAGTGAGATCAATTTTGCTGGTATTTGGAGAATGTAATGCAGGAGAACAGAGCAGAGATAAGGAGATCAGTCAGGAGACTTCGTTAATTCAGGATAGGCCTGGACCTAGGTGGTGGCGGTTAAGATAAAAAGAAAGGAGAATTTCCATGTAAATTTTGGAGGTAGAGTCAACAAGACTTACTGACACATATTTTGTTGAGGTCAGGAAAAGGAAAGAATTTATGATTATGACTAGATTTCTGGTTTGGGTAAACAAATAAGTGGTGATGACATATTGACATGGAAAAGATAAGGACAGGAGCAGGTCCACAGGATATCAAGACTTCTTGACAATGTAAGTTTAAGGTGTCCACTAAAGGGTGCAGCGCACCAGCATGGCACATGTATACATATGTAACTAACCTGCACAATGTGCACATGTACCCTAAAACTTAAAGTATAATAAAAAATAAAAAAAATAAAAAAAAAAAGGTGTCCACTAAATATGCAAATAGAGATATGAAATAGGTAGGCAGATATGCATGTCATGAGCTCAAATGAAAGGTCTTGACTTGATAAATAAATGTGGGAGTTAGCATACAGACAGTATTAGAAGCCATGGTCTGGACAACATAACACAGAGAAGGAATATAAAGAAAAAAGAGAAAACCAGGATTGAGTCCTGAGGTTGCACAATATTGGGATGAACTGGCTAATGAGACTAAACAAGAGTAGCAACTGACATAGTGGGAAAGCCAGCAGAGTGTTGTGTCACAATATCCAAAGAAGAAAATCTTTTAAGAAGGAAGAATGGTTAATGATGTTAAATACTGAAGGGACTTCAAATAAAATGAGAATAGAGAAGTGTCTATTATATTTAGCAACATGCATGTTGCATGTTGCAATAACATGAGTAGTTTCATTGGAGTGGCAGGGCCAGAAGTCAGACTGGAGTGCACTAAAAAGTGAATGGGGTGGTGGGGAGCTGTAGATAGTGTATATAGACAACTCTGTTGAAATACTTGACTCTGAAGAGGAACAAAGAAATGAGATGGTAGCTGTAGAGGAGCACTAGGTCAAAGGAGGGTTTTTATTTAATTAGCGATAGTTCCTAGAAATATTATTTTAAGTAGTTGTCATTATTATCATTATTAATATTATTTCTTTGATAGTCATCACTACAGTGTTCAGTGAAATATACTTACAAGCAATTCTTGAACAGAAACACTTCTATCCTGAAAAGAGCAAATACTGAGACCACAAAGCATCGATTATTATTCTCTTCTAGTGTCATAAATAAGGAGATCAATATAATAAGGCCTGCCAGAAAAGAATTATAGCTGATCTGGATGGAAATGATGAACACAGAGAGAAGACAGGCAACAAAATGCTGTTTATAGAGTTATGGAGTGAGAGAAATAGTTAAAAGGTAAAGAGGAAGGGTGTTAATTTTATAAACTAGCTGTGGGTTTCCAGTGAAAATTTTGATGTCATGATATTTTTACTGCTTCAGCAAACTTTTGCTCCCCAGATCAACAACAAGGCCTAGTGATTACTTTGAGCATAGCTTGGCTGGGGCTGTAGCAAACATCTTCTTAGGCCTTTAGCATATCACCCATTCATTTACTGCACAACTTCAAGCAAGTAATTTAACTTCATTTTCCTTATCTCTTAAATTGCATATCAGTACATACTTCGTAAAATGGTTGTAAAGATTAAATAAAAGAATGCGTCTAACTAAAATGCCTGTATCAGCTAAATAAAGTGTTCTAACAAGTAGACCCAAAGATATAATGGCTTAGTAAAACAAACGTCTATTTCCTTTTTTCTTTTTCTCTTTTTTTTTTTTAGATGTTTGACTCTTTTTTTTTTTTAATACTTTAAGTTCTGGGATACATGTGCAGAACATGCAGGTTTGTAACATAGGTATAGACGTGCCATGGTGGTTTGCTGCACCCATAAACCCATCATCTACATTAGGTATTTCTCCTAATGCTATCCCTCCCCCAGGCCCCCACCCCCTGACAGGCCCCAGTGTGTGATGTTCCCCTCCCTGTGTCCATGAGTTCTCATTGTTCAACTCCCACTTATGAGTGAGAACATGTGGTGTTTGGTTTTCTGTTCCTGTGTTAGTTTGCTGAGAAAGATGGTTTCCAGCTTCATCCATGTCCCTGCAAAGGACATGAACTCATCCTTTTTTATGGCTGCATAGTATTCCATGGTGTGTATGTGTCACATTTTCTTTATCCAGTCTATCCAACGATAGGCATTTGGGTTGGTTCCAAGTCTTTGCTATTGTGACTAGTGCTGCAATAAACATACAGGTGCATGTGTCTTTATAATAGAATGATTTATAATCGCTTGGGTACATACCCAGTAATGGGATTGCTCAGTCAAATGGTATTCCTTGTTCTAGATCCTTGAGGAATTGCCACACTGTCTTCCACAATGGTTGAACTAATTTGCACTCCCACCAATGTAAAAGCATTCCCATTTCTCCACATCCTCTCCAGCATCTGTTGTTTCCTGACTTTTTACTGATCGCCATTCTAAGTGTCATGAAATGGTATCTCACTGCGGTTTTGATTGGCATTTCTCTAATGGTCAGTGATGATGAGCTTTTTTTCATATGTTTCTTGGCCACATAAATGTCTTCTTTTGAGAAGTGTCTGTTCATATCCTTTGCCCACTTTTTGATGGGATTGTTTGTTTTAGAAAAAATCCATTGTTAATCAGGCAGATGACTTTGGAGGAAATATTTTTTTAAAGCCATCGAGCAGAACACCTTCTCATCTTTATAGGACCCACTTCCTGGTCCTTCAACTGTTTCTGTGTCTTCTCACCTTAAAAAAAATGAAATACAATGTACAGTAACCTTTTAATCAAAGCACAGCATTGTAGGTGGAGACGGAAAGCTTGCCATTGTTTGTTGTTTAACAGCTGATCCTGGTATTCTGGTGATGCCACTGTGCTGCTTCATTACACTGAACACATAATTTTTCCCTATATTAATGGTATGTCATTTTTTTAAACTGTTAATACTTATGTGAGAATAAGTGTAAGAAAATGATTGCTTGTCAGTAGCATATAAATTTAGAGTCAGGAATGATGGTGATGCCAAACAACCACAGATTGTCTACCTGGGTTGCTGAAATAATGACACCTTTGCTTTGTTCAATGTATACAAACTTTGTTTCATGCACAAAATTACTTAAAATATTGTATAAAATTACCTTCAGGCTATGTGTTTAAGGTGTATATGAAACATAAATGAATTTCATGTTTTTAGGTGCTTTTAAGCTTTTTAAGTGTTTTCCGTGGGACAGTTTGTATATCTAGTCCACCATAGTACCAGTATTGTACCATATGTTTTCTCTACTCCTGCTCTGAGGATGTAAAACTGTTAGAAAAAATAAATCACAAAATTGAGCTGATTGGCTCCATAAAAAAATTATGATTTTCAGCCTCAGCTGGGCCTTCTCTATTGTTCTACAAATCTTTAATTCATCTTTATTCAGTTCCCTTTCTGATTTCCCACAGCAGCTGTTTCAACCCGTTACTACACTTCAATCCTCCCACTCCAACCTCTTCATCTTTTAATCATTTCAGAAAATGAAGCTTCCTACTTCACGACAAAAAAAAACAACTTTCAGGTGAGAATCCATTCAACCCTTCTTCATTTCATTCCAAAGTTTTCTCTGTTTTTCATCCTTTTCCTGCTTCCCTCCTCTCTTGGAAGAAGGGGTGTTCTTTCTTACCTCCTTTCCTGCTCTCTCTACCTATGGTCTAGAATAGTGTTATTCAAGGTGTGGTCATGGACCCCTTCCAATCCTCAAACTGTTTGATACTGATGCACAACAGCATAAGCACTGAAATTGAGAGTAAGAATTTAGAAACTTCCATAGCAATTTGATAAATTAATTTTATGTTTGTTGGCTCTAATAATGAAAAATTAGGGTTTATATTTTGAATGTCTTTGTTTCTGTACTGCATTTTTTCTAGTAACTCATTTTTATTATATTTCACAGAAGTACCAATCTGCAACAGCTTGAAAATTTGAAAACCTGATCCTTCACCACAGGTAGTTTGAGAAGTATTGGACTAAAACCCATCTTCCACTAACTTGTCTGAGATTTGACTCCATGCATTAACCCTTTTCTCTCTCATTTCTTCACTCTCACTCTCCATAGACATTCTTCCATATTACCTTTGCCTACTGTGTTGCCAACTTATTTCTCACTTTATGTTTACTGCTAGCCTACTTGAAAGAATAACTCTCATATACTGTTTCCACCCTCCTCATCTCTTTAGCCCTCAAACCACAGCAATTTGACTTATGCCCCTACTACTGCTCCAACAAAAGTCACCAGTGATGTCTAAATTGCCCACAAGAATGGCCCTATCTTGTCCTTGTCCTATCAGACCTCTACTCTGTGTTTACTACTGTGTTTACTCTTGTCCTCCCTTCATTCGAGGACCTCTCTTCTCCTTTGTTTCTCTAATAGCCCTCATCTGATTGTTGCTTTCTTTCTCATGGTCTATAAGGAGAACCCCAAACTCTCTTTTAGGGTCTTCTCTTACTCCAGCTACCTGTCCTTCAGGCCTCTATCCTCAGACTTTTCCTTTTGCTCTGCATTTATTGCCATCAATTTACTCAACATCTGTTTGGGGATGAATCCCAAATATCTTAACTCCAACCCTGACTTCTGTAACCAAGCTGCAGGCTGAGTTTTCAATTGGCTTACTAGATAGTTTCACATGGATATCCCAAAGACACCTGAAATTCAACTTATCTGAGACAAAAACTTATTATACACAACCTTGGCCTTCTTAGGTATTCCCTATTTTGGTTAATGGCCTCTCTATCTACCTGATTACCCAGCCCTGGGAGTCATCTTTAACTCTTACTTATCTCTCATTCTCATACTAAGTCCATCAATATTACCTTAAATCCATTCCACTTCTATTGCCTTATTTCATCAGCTCCTACTGAGAGCCATGTGACTACTCTCTCCATATTAAGTCTATTTTTGGCACCTCCGTCAGAAGGAATATTCAGAAAACATTGTTCTGATCTTATCATTTTCCTGCTTAAAACCTTTGGTTAATTTCTCATCGTCTATAAGGAGAACCCCAAACTCTCTAGCATTGCATATAGGAACATTTACAATCACACTGCAGACTAGTTCTCTAGCGTTGTCTTTCACCATTATCCTCCCCCCAAGACTTTGTACTCTGGTCAGATTATTGGCAGTTCCTTGAGTATGCTATGTATTTTCACTTCTCTATTTTTATTTTAGGAAATTTATTTTATCTCCTTCTTTGCCCATGCTGTTTCCTCTTTTTGGAATGTTCCTCTCCACTTCTTTATTAATAAACTTCAATTCATCCTTTAAGTCCTAAATTAAATATTGCCTCCTTTATCAGGCTACTCTGATATTATAGATCTATTCCCTTCTGCCACCTAGTCTCCCTTCCTTGAGGACAAGGACAATGTTGTGAATCTTTATGTCCCTGGCCCCATGACTACCATATAATGTTTCTTGAGTGACTACAAGAAGTAGAAAATAAAAAAGGAAAATACTCTCCATAAAGGGCATTCTCTAAATAAAATAATTATATCATCTATGAAGTAATTTTTTTCATATTCTAAAGAAAAGAGAATTTTAGCCCCTTAGGTAGTGGGATCTGAAAGTTACCAGCAACAGACTGTCAAAGAGCATATTGCGGATACATTTCTTTACATCTCAAAGATAAAAGAATATATCTTTTTCTTCTTAAATATGCCATACAATACATAGTACAGTAGTAGTAGCATTGTGTGTGTTCAATAAATACATGCAATATTGAAATTAGCTGCAAAAATGTAGATCCATGATTACTGCTGCTTACTGGTGCCATGCCTCAAATTAAAAACTCCCGTTAAGAAATGTAGCAGGGCTTGCGGAAGGATTATGTATTCAAATATTATTTTTAAATAATTTGTCCTTGTTGTTGTAGATTTTTTTCCCTCCTACAAATCAAAACATAGACAAGCCTTTCTGTTCCCCTTTCTTAGGTGCTTTTGCTTGCAAGGTCAAAATCAGAAGTTCAGGAAGATCACCTGAATCCAGAGCTTTTGATTTCAGAAGCCTAGGTTCATTGAGGAAAAGTATGCTGACTTGTCCCAGAGGGTTAACAAGTGAATGCTTTTGAGTAGAGGTGGGAGAAGCTGTCTGACATAGAAGTTGAGCTTCTCCGGGACAAGAGAGGAGATGGGAGTAATGGTAGATTCCATGAGCATCAAGGACTACTTTTGCTGCCTTTTAGTGTGCTAAAGAAGATACAAGATCTCAAGAGAGAATGGAGACATGGTACACTTAAGAAAGTCTGAATACTAGTCTGTGAGGATGCCAGCCTCAGCCAAAACACCCCGCTATCACCACCAATGTGCAAGAGTGGCACAGAAGCAGCTACCCCATCTAACTTTAAGGGGATTTGCCTGACAAACATATCAACAATGTTGGGTATGCACAAAAGGGCATAGGACCTACACTGAAAGTTGTGTTCTGGGTATCATTTGCTAGGGTCTTCATACAACCTTGACAGAAGGAGGTAAAAACCATGAGGGAGATTGAATTTTTAGCCAGCTGGAAAGGTGAAAGGCTCAGAGCAGATTGAATTTTGTTGTAGGGATATAAAGAAATGTGACATTTTTTGCCAGTTAGAATGGCGATCATTAAAAAGTCAGGAAACAACAGATGCTGGAGAGGATGTGGAGAAATAGGAACGCTTTTACGCTGTTGGTGGGAGTGTAAATTAGTTCAACCATTGTGGAAGACAATGTGGCGATTCCTGAAGGATCTAGAACTAGAAATACCATTTGACCCAGCAATCCCATTACTGGGTATATACCCAAGGATTATAAATCTATAAAGACACATGCACACGTATGTTTGTTGCAGCACTGTTCACAATAGCAAAGACTTAGAACCAACCCAAATGCCCATCAGTGATAGACTGGATAAAGAAAATGTGGCACATATACACCATGGAATACTATGCAGCCATAAAAAAGGATGAGTTCACGTCCTTTGCAGTGACATGGATGAAGCTGGAAATCATCATTCTCAGCAAACTATCACAAGAACAGAAAAGGAAGCACTGCATGTTCTCACTCATAAGTGGGAGTTGAACAATGAGAACACATGGACATGGGGGTGCAGGGCTCATCACACACCAGGGCCTGTCAGGGGGTGGGGGTCTGGGGGAGGGATAGCATTAGGAGAAATACCTAATGTAGGTGATGGGTTTATGGGTGCAGCAAACCACCATGGCACATGTCTACCTGTGTAACAAACCTGCACGTTCTGCACATGTACCCCAGAACTTAAAATAAAATAAAATAAAATAAAATCAGATGGTTTGCTTTTGTTGTTGTGTGGTAGGAGTTCCTTATATATTATGGATATCAATTCCTTATCAGATATAATATTTAAAAATGTTTCTTTTTATTTCATGGATTGCCTTATCACTCTGTTGGTATTCTTTGATATACAAGAGTTTTGAATTTTCATAATGTCCAGCTTACCTCTTTTTCCTTTTGTTGTTTGTGCTTTTGGTGCCATATTCAATAAATCATTGCCAAAAAAAAAAGAAAGAAATGTGACATTTTTGCACCCTGGTTGTGTGGACCAAATTTCATGGCTGCAATTCTAATTTGGTGTTGTTGGTTACTTACTTGCTCACTTTGTACCTTAAATTTATACTTTTTAAAAACAAAGATAACACCTTCCCTCTACCTTACAGTATTTCTATGACACAAAAATTAAATAAGGTAAGAAAAATTGCTTTGAAAAGGCATAAATGAGTATATTTTAGTAAATTGCAGAAATCAGTGTGAAAAAGAAACCATATTTGATAGCTTTAGTTCCATATTGAACCTAAAGGATATATTATTATAAAACTGATAGCACAAATATATTTATTATCTTAATCTAGGTTGCCTGTATTGAGATATGTTTTTAATATTTTCTCTACAAATGCACTAGTTGTTTTCCTTAGCTTTTCTTTAATTTTCTTGTGTTTAATCGCTTTCAAATGAAAGAAGTCCAGATATATAGTTTCCATTATGAACTACATCTTCAATAATTTGATCTTTACTGAGGACAGTGTTATTCCTAGGGTGTAATGAACTGTAACAACTGCTTCATAACATATAGTTGCTGATGCCTCATGTTCTGGACCACACAGAGTCAGACCTTGGCACATTTCTGCCTGCTTCATTGCCAGCTCCTTGGGCAAACCTTATAACCTGGGAGTGTCTGGGTTGCCAGACTCTGCAGAATCAGATTGCCTAAGTGAAGGGAGGGCATATGTAATATATAAGAGGCACCATTGCACACTGATGGTTAAGGGCACTGACTCTGGATGGTGACTGCATTGCACAACTCTAGGGAACACTTGGCCCAGCTTTGAATCCATTCTACCACATAACAGCTACATGATATTAGACAAATCATTTAATTTCAGCCTTGTAAAATGGGGGTAATAATAGTATCTTCTTCATGGGGTTATTGGGAAGATTTCAATCATATAATGAATGTAAAGCCCTTGGCACAGTGCCTAACACTGTGCATACCCAATCATGGTAGCTGGTATCAATATAAAAGTATCAGTGGGCAGAGGGTGGGTGGTGGAGAAATGATTCCAAGACCACCTTGGGAGCAAAGATCTGGATTTGCTGGAAAGTCAGACGATCACTAGGAAATGCCATCTGGGAAAAAAATGCCATGTAGTTATGTGTCTGATTATGATTTGACACATACATTCCTCACTACAGGGCAGGAACTTTGTCCTGATTACTGTGATATCCAGCATAGAATGGTGCTTCACACGTAGTAGTCACTCAATAAACATGGGATAAATGAATCAAACTAGGGGTTGCCGATGGCATAGGTCCCAGAGCTCTATAGCAGCCCACCACGGACAGCTTAGCACAATGCCCTGAATATAGTATGTGCTCAAGAAAGAATGAGTGATGTAAGAACCTCAGACAGTGTTGTACTTTACCATATCAGTTTCCACTTTACCTTAGTTGGATAAATTACATCACCCAAGTTCAGCTTTCCTTGTGTTGCCTCTATTTCATCAGCTCCAAAGCCCTATCCCAATTTTAGAATCCCTAATTTATCATGTACATTCATTTGGCAAATACTCTTTGCGTGCTTAGTACATTCCAGGCATTATGCTAGATGCCATGAACCTCCTGGAGCTTGTTTAGTGGGGAGACTAGCAGCATGCAAGTCAACGAACAGATAAGATGATTTCAAATAGTGATAACTGAGTGCTATAAGAAAAGTAAAACAGGGTAACTTTATGGGGGATTACCTTAGAGTAGGTGGTCAGAAAAAGGTCAGAGAGAGCCTCATTTCTAAGGATGTAACACCTAAGTTGGATGATGAAGATCAGTAGCTGCAGAAATAAAAGGAGGTTGCTCTCTTGGAAGTGCCCAGTTTCTTCTGAAAAGCTGTGAAAAAATCTCTCAAAAATGGAGGACAGTTAAGCAAAGACTGGAGACTGCAGGAGGAGAAAGTGAGCAAGGATTGACAAATTACCATCCTGCCTAAACCAGTCTCAACCTTTTTGAGCTATTTTTAGAGGTTAGGTGTTTCATTGCATGTCAAGGTTAGAAAGTCACTTAGAGATCATCCAGATCCGTGCTATTCCGTATGCTGTATATATACCCCTGGTGGTACATGAGATGATTTTAGGTACTCGTAGATGAACATTATTTATTTTGATGTGTATTTTTTTTAAAAAACATCTAGACTGGGCGTGGTGGCTCACACCTGTAATCCCAGCAGTTTGGGAGGCCGAGGTGAGTGGATCATCTGAGATCAGGAGTTCAAGGCCAGCCTCGCCAACATGGTGAAACCCTGTCTCTACTAAAAAAACAAAACAACAAAAAACAAAACAAAAAAACAAAAAAAATTAGCCAGGTGTGGTCGCATGTTTCTGTAGTCCCAGCTACTCAGGAGGCTGAGGCAGGAGAATTGCTTGATCCCAGGAGGCAGAGGTTGCAGTGAACTCAGATCACCTGGGCAACAGAGCAAGACTCCGTCTCAAAAAAAAAATCTAATATGCAGCCCATGATTTCATGATTATTATTGCTTTGATGAAATTAATGTAGGAAGAGCCATGCCAAGTCACTTTCCAGAGATCAATTTGGTTGGCCAAGAATGGACTCTGGATAGGCTTATGGGATGAACCTGAGGTAGGGAAGGCTGCCACCCCCAGGAATGAGAGATAGAATGCCCAAATGCCCTTCCTGTAATTTATGTTATTCTTGGATATGTCAAAAATCATGTAGGTTATACACAGATGGAAATATTGATTTGACTCTCTTGCCTTTGAATTCCTTCCACAAAGAAATTATTTTAGAGCCTGTAAACATCTAAGGAAATGGCAGGTCCTCTTGGTGGTTAAGTGAAAAGCCTCTAGATTAGTCATTCCTGGATTTGAATTCCAGTTCTGCCATTTAATTGCTATGTGACCTTGGGCAAGCAGTTTAAACCTGTCTACACCTTAGTTTCCTCATCTGCAGAGATGGGTACTCTAGGACCCATTTCTTAAAAGAGTTATTGAAAGGATTAAATGAGATAATATATGTGGGAAGTACTTTTCCTAGTGTCTGTCACATAGTAGGTGCTCAAAATACGTTATAGCTGTAATTATTCAAGTTTTCTGGGGCAGTTTCCATTTCAAATATTCTGTTGTGTTTTTAGACTATTTGTTCTCATTTGAAATTCTAAAATGTCATCACTGTATTTTTCTTCAGCATTTGAAGGAGGGTTTGTTTTTTCAGGTATAAAGACACAAAACTGACTCCACTTTCTACACTTGATTTGAAAATCTCAATCCTAGTCAGAGACATCTTATTAAGACCCAAAGCATAGGATGGCTACTATAAATAAACAGAAAATAAAGAGTATTGGTGAGGATGTAGAGAAAATTGAACTCTTGTATACAGTTGGTGGGAATGTAAAACGGTTCAACCACTGTGGGAAACAGTATGGCAGTTCCCAAAAAAATAAAAAATAGAATTATATGATCCTTCAATTTTGCTCATGGGTATATACCCAAATGACTTGAAAACAGTGTCTTGAAGAGATATTTGTACACTTATTTTCATAGCAGCATTATTCATAATAGCTAAAACAGGAAGCAACTCAAGTGTCCATCAACAGATGAATGGATAAGCAAAATGTGGTATATACATACAATGAAACATTATTCAGCCTTAACAAAGAAGGAAACTCTGCAATATGCTACAGCATGGATGAACCTTGAGGACATTATGCTAAGTGAAATAAGCCAGTCACAAAAAGACAAATACTGTATGATTCTACCTATATGAGGTACTTAGAATAGTCAAAATCATAGAGACAGAAAACAGAACAGTGATTGCCAGGGACTGAGGGAAGGCAAGAATGGGGAGTCATTGTTTAATGGCTACAGAGTTTCAGTTGTACAAGATGAAAAGGGTTATGGAGATGGATGGTGGTGATGGTTGTTCAACATGATGATGTGTTTAATACCACTGAACTATACATTTAAAAAGTTAAGATGGTACATTTTATGTTTCATGTGTTCTAACACAATAAGAAATTTGAGAAAAAAGAAGACCTAAAACAGACTTGTACCCACAAAGAATGGAGAAGGGAAGAAGAGTGATCTTTAAACACAGAAGTACCAGGCAGTGAAATTTTGAGTTTTCCTCAGAAGTACAAACAATGAGTGGACAGACAAGAAGCCAGGGTGGGAGAGACCTTTCATTGGGTGTGACCCTTCATTTCCAGTTCTACTTGAAGATTTTGCTTTAATTAACACAAAGGTGAAGCTCAGATTGTAGATGGCCTGACATTGCTTATGATCAGCCGTTTTTCTAAATTATCTAAACCTCATTATAATTATACATATGAAATGCCTGGTAATAAAATTGCATAGTAATTACACAGCCCGTAACATCAGTATTCAACCTGCAGGCTCCAGCTGCCCTCTGATATTCATTATAATCAGGTTTCGCCTGTTTACAAATGGCAGGGGAGGTAAATCCACTCAATGGATTTTGTTCTGGAATCTGTATGCCCTCCAGGGTCAGCTGAAACTCATAGAAAGTTGTCCTTTAATATTAGAATCAATATACATGTATCCAAACCATATCCTTCTTCTTCATTAACTCTCTAGTTCTGGATACCTAATTAGATTCATCAATTCCTCCATAGCCTTCCTGAGAGAGAGGAGAATTAAGCAATGGGTCAGCCAGGGAACTGCCTGGGGTGCCAATTTAAAAGGGATGTTTAAAAATCCCTGGAATAAAACATAAATATGGTGCTGCATACCTTGGGTTTCTGCCAGTACTTCCTAAAGTAATTGGTGAAATGAAAATTGGCCACTTCTTTCACCTAAGGAGGCTGGGACCTTTGAGTAAAAAATTAAAAGCAAAAGCAAGCCAGTCCTCACTGGGGCCAACCACTCTATTTTCGTGACAAGCGCGTGCAAGTTAAAGGGTGTGCCACCAATGGTGAGATTAGCAAGCTGGGAGTTGCTGAAAGTAGGCAACTCTCCACAATCACCTGATATTGAGAAACAAAATACTGCATGTTGCAATGCTCTTTATCAAGAATGAAGGGTTCATTTCCTTATCTAAATTTTAAATCCTCTACTATACCTTCCCCAAAGTTACCTGGTTTGGAGAATTGCAAAAGGACACTGAGGACAAAATAAAAACTACAGAAAAGTGGAAAATGGTTTGTTGTAAAAAAAAAACAAAAAAAGGAGAAATTCTAAGGTCTTTTGAATGTGATTTTATTTATTTAACTTATTTATTTTTATTTTTATTTTTATTATTATTATTTTTTTTGGAGAAGGAGTTTTGCTCTTGTTGCCTAGGCTGGAGTGCAACAGCACGATCTTGGCTCACTACAACCTCCGCCTCCTGGGTTCAAGCGATTCTCCTGCCTCAGCCTCCCGAGCAGCTGGGATTGCAGGCATGCGCCACCACGCCCGGCTAATTTTGTATTTTTAATAGAGACGGGGTTTCTCCATATTGGTCAGGCTGGTCTCGAACTCCCCACCTCAGGTGATCTGCACACCTCAGCTTCCCAAAGTGCTGGGATTATAGGCATGAGCCACCACACCTGGCCTGAACGTGATTTTATAACTATATACCTGTAAGTTATCTGATTTTATAATTATATCCCTGTAAGTTACTGCCATTATATTTAGTTTTGAGTGACAAAACAAACAAAAGAAATGAAAGTAATAAATCAGTAATTTAAAATGCCAATTTAGGATTTTTTGCTGTAGTTGAAGGCAAAACACACACACACACACACACACACACACACACACACACACAACATATTGGTTAAGCTCATAGGCTCAGATGTGAGCCTACCAGAGATTAAATCCTGGCTCCACTACTTACTAGCTGTGTGATCTTGGCTAAGTGACTTAAACTTTGGGCCTCATCTATTAAATGGGGATGATGATGGTGGTGGTGATGATGACGATGATGACGATAACAGTGCTCACCTCCTAGGATTAAATGAGATAACGCATGTAAAGTGGTTAGCATAGTTCCTGACATACGGTAAACACTCAATAAATGATAGCTATTATTGTTATAAGTGTAGGTAGTGAATTTTTTATTTCAAACATAAGGAAAAAAGACATACACTATTTAAAATAGAAACTCAGTCTCTCCCTACTCTCATTAAGTAAATGTTGACCAAATATTTAAAATATATTCAGGTGAAGAGGCACCAGAACATAAGCCTGCCTGGGGCATCCACATTGTCTCATCCAGTCTTGCTGAGGAGGGCAACTGTGGTACAATCAAAAGAATGCTAGATTTTTAGCACTGGAAAATCTGGCTTCAGGTCCCATCTCTGCCACTTAATAGTTACTAGTGTGACCATGAACAAATCATATAACCTCTCTGAGTTACAATTTCCTCATATGGAAATGAAGATACCTATGTTATAGATGGGTGGTGAGGACTGGAAAAGGTTGTATGGAAAAGCATCTGGCACATATTAGGCATTCAGCAATTGTTTATTGACTCTGAATCACAGAAAGAAAATAATTCAATGGAGATTTTAATACTTATCTGTCATCAAGGATGATGGCACAAGTTTCTGAGCAGCACTGATTTTGCCTCAAATTAGCTTCTGCCATTTCTTGTGAAAAGGTCAATATTGCTGTCATATCCATAAGGCTCCAAGATGTAATTGTGTATGCCTGCTAAGACTTTTTAAAACAGGGTGATAGAGTTTGGCTTAAATGCCAGCACAGACCTTTCTACATACATGTAGTACTGAAAAAGTGCTGAAATATTCCAAAGATGCTACTATTAATACCAACTTCAAAAATGATGAGGAAGTTGATGGCAGCAACTATAGTAACATGTTTTAGTTTTTTATGTTTTGTTTCACTTTGTTTTAAGTCACTGGCAAGATTATAGTCCAATTTGTCCTCTATTGACTACTGAACAATATTGTTTGTGGAACATTCCTGGAATCTGTTTGACTGTAACATAATCTGGTTTTGTGTACATAAAATTAGATTTAATACAGAAATAGGAGAAGTGAACAGCATCAAAATAATTCCAGAATACTCATAGGCCTTATAAAAATATTTGACAGCATTAGCTGACTTCCACTCTGATAGTTACGGAGCAAATTTAGCAGTCTCTAGAAGCTCTTACTCAAATATATAGTAATCCCCCTTTATACATGGTTTCACTTTCAGTGGTTTCAATTACCCACAGCCAACTGTGGTCCAAAAATATTAAATGGAAAATTTCAGAAATAAACAATTCATAAGTTTTAAATTATGGACGATTTTAAGTAGGGTGATGAAATCTTGCACCATCCTGCTCTGTCCCCTGAGACATGAATCTTCCCTTTGTCAGGGTAACCACGCAGTCTAAACTACTCACCCATTAGTCACTTAGTAGCCATCTCAGTTATCAGATCGACTGTTGTGGTATCACAGTGCTTGTGTTCAAGTAACTCTTATTTTACTTTATAAGTGCCCCAGACTGCAAGAGTAGTGAGGCTGGAAATTCGGATATGCCAAAGAAAAGCTGTAAAGTGCTTCCTTTCAATGAAAACGTAGGCCAGGCTCAGTGGCTCATGCCTGTAATCCCAACACTGGGAGGACGAGGCAGGTGGATAGCTTGAGTTCATGAGTTTGAGACCAGCCTAGGCCACATGGTGAAACCTTGTCTCTACAAAAAATACAAAAATTAGGCATAGTGGCACAGGCCTGTAGTCCAAGAGGCTTGGGGGGCTGAGGTGGGAGGATTGCTTGAGCCTGGGAGGTCGAGGCTGCAGTGAGCTGAGATCGTGCCACTGCGTTCCAGCCTGGGTGACAGAGTGAGACCCTGTCTCATTTTTAAAAAACAGAAAAAAAAATAAAAGCTAAATATTCTCAATTTAGTAAATAAAAAAATAACTTTTATTAAAGTATATTGCTATAATTGTTCTATTGTTATTAATCTCTATATTGCCTAATTTATAAATTAAACTTTATCATAGATATGTATGTATGGGAAAAAAACATAGTGTATACAAGGTACAGTACTATTTGCCATTTCAGGCATCCACTGGGGGTAATAATGTCAGACAGATGACAAACTAATGTATAAAGAGCCTTTTAGAATCAATAACTAAAAGACCATTTAAAAAGTGGGCATACATTAAAATGAATATTCTTTTTTTTTTTGAGACAGAGTCTCACTCTGTCACCCAGGCTGGAGTGCAGTGGCCGCAATCTCAGCTCACTGCACCCTCCGCCTCCTGGGTTCAAGTGATTCTCCTGCCTCAGCCTCCTGAGTAGCTGGGATTACAGGCACACGCCACCACGCCTGGCTAATTTTTGTATTTTTAGTAGAGACGGGGTTTCACCATGTTGGTCAGGATGGTCTCAAACTCCTGACTTCATGATCTGCTTGCCTTGGCCTCCCAAAGTGCTGGGATTACAGGCATGAGCCACTGCACTTGGCCTAAAATGCATTTTCTAGATGATTGAATAACAATAGTCCTTTGCTATGAGATAATGACTTGGTTTATGGCCTTAATATACTACTTAATTACTTAAGACATTTATTAATAGAATGATAAATGCATAGAGTAACCTGTAAGCATGACATACTTTTGCTTTCAGTAGTTTCATGTAAAGAGAAAAACTTGAACCAACCAAAAAAAGTCCAGGACCAGAAGGATTCACAGCTGAATTCTACCAGGGGTACAAGGAGGAGCTGGTACCATTCCTTCTGAAACTATTCCAATCAATAGAAAATGAGGGAATCCTCCCTAACTCGTCTTATGAGGCCAGAATCATCCTGATACCAAAGCCTGGCAGAGACACAACAAAAAAAGAGAATTTTAGACCAATATCCCTGATGAACACTGATGCAAAAATCCTCAATAAAACACTGGCAAACTGAATCCAGCACCACATCAAAAAGCTTATCCACCATGATCAAGTGGGCTTCATCCCTGGGATGCAAGGATGATTCAACATACGCAAATCAATAAATGTAATCCAGCATATAAACAGAACCAAAGACAAAAACCACATGATTATCTCAATAGATGCAGAAAAGGCCTTCGACAAAATTCAACAGCCCGTCATGCTAAAAACTGTCAATAAATTAGGTATGGATGGGACATATCTCAAAATAGTAAGAGCTATTTATGACAAACCCACAGCCAATATCATACTGAATGGGCAAAAACTGGAAGCATTCCCTTTGAAAACTGGCACAAGACAGGGATGCCCTCTCTCACCACTCCTATTCAACACAGTGTTGGAAGTTCTGGCCAGGGCAATCAGGCAGGAGAAAGAAATAAAGGGTATTCAATTAGGAAAAGAGGAAGTCAAATTGTCCCTGTTTGCAGATGACATGATTGTATATCTAGAAAACCCCATCGTCTCAGCCCCAAATCTCCTTAAGCTGATAAGCAAATTCAGGAAAGTCTCAGGATACAAAATCAATGTGCAAAGATCACAAGCATTCTTACGCACCAATAACAGACAAGCAGAAAGCCAAATCATGAGTGAACTCCCATTCACAATTGCTTCAAAGAGAATACAATACCTAGGAATCCAACTTATAAGGGATGCAAAGGACCTCTTCAAGGAGAACTACAAACCACTGCTTAATGAAATAAAAGAGGACACAAACAAATGGAAGAACATTCCATGCTCATGGGTAGGAAGAATCAATATCATGAAAATGGCCATACTGCCCAAGGTAATCTATAGATTCGATGCCATCCCCATCAAGCTACCAATGACTTTCTTCACAGGATTGAAAAAAACTACTTTAAAGTTCATATGGAACCAAAAAAGAGCCCGCATTGCCAAATCAATCCTAAGCCAAAAGAACAAAGCTGGAGGCATCACGCTACCTGACTTCAAACTATACTACAAGGCTACAGTAACCAAAACAGCATGGTACTGGTACCAAAACAGAGATATAGATCAATGGAACACAACAGAGCCCTCAGAAATAATACCACACATCCACAACCATCTGGTCTTTGACAAACCTGACAAAAACAAGAAATGGGGAAAGGATTCCCTATTTAGCAAATGGTGCTGGAAAAACTGGCTAGCCATATGTAGAAAGCTGAAATTGGATCCTTTCCTTACACCTTATACAAAAATTAATTCAATATGGATTAAAGACTTAAATGTTAGACCTAAAACCATAAAAACCCTAGAAGAAAACCTAGGCAATACCATTCAGGACATAGGCATGGGCAAGGACTTCATGACTAAAACACCAAAAGCAATGGCAACAAAAGCCAAAATTGACAAATGGGATCTAATTAAACTAAAGAGCTTCTGCACAGCAAAAGAAACTACCATCAGAGTGAACAGGCAACCTATGGAATGGGAGAAAATTTTTGCAATCTACTCATCTGACAAAGGGCTAATATCCAGAATCTACAATGAACTCAAACAAATTCACAAGAAAAAAAGAAACAACCCCATCAAAAAGTGGGCAAAGGATATGAACAGACACTTCTCAAAAGAAGACATTTATGCAGCCAACAGACACATGAAAAAATGCTCATCATCACTGGCCATCAGAGAAATGCAAATCAAAACCACAATGAGATACCATCTCACACCAGTTAGAATGGCGATCATTAAAAAGTCAGGAAACAACAGGTTCTGGAGAGGATGTGGAGAAATAGGAACGCTTTTACACTGTTGGTGGGACTGTAAACTAGTTCAGCCATTGTGGAAGACACTGTGGCAATTCCTCAGGGATCTAGAACTAGAAATACCATTTGACCCAGCCATCCCATTACTGGGTATATATCCAAAGGATTATAAATCATGCTGCTATAAAGACACATGCACATGTATGTTTATTGTGGCACTATTCACAATAGCAAAGACTTGGAACCAACCCAAATGTCCAACAATGATAGACTGGATTAAGAAAATGTGGCACATATACACCATGGAATACTATGCAGCCATAAAAAATGATGAGTTTATGTCCTTTGTAGGCACATGGATGAAGCTGGAAACCATCATTCTCAGCAAACTATCACAAGGACAAAAAACCAAACACCGCATGTTCTCACTCATAGGTGGGAATTGAACAATGAGAACACTTGACACAGGAAGGGGAACATCACACACCGGGGCCTGTTGTGGGGTGGGGGGAGGGGAGAGGGATAGCATTAGGAGATATACCTAATGTAAATGATGAGTTAATGGGTGCAGCACACCAACATGGCACATGTATACATATGTAACAAACCTGCACGTTGTGCACATGTACCCTAGAACTTAAAGTATAATAAAAAAAAATATATATATATATAAAGAAAAAAACTTGAAAATAGTAATACCTGAGGACACATGGGAACAACAGACACTGGAGAGGGAGGGTGTGGACCAAGAGCTGTAAAACTACCTACTGGGTACTCTGCTCACTACCTGGGTGACGGGATCATCCATACCCCAAACCTCAGTATCACACAGTATACCCAGCTAACAAGCCTGCCCATGTGTTCCCTGAATCAAAAATAAAAATTGAAATAATTTTTTAAAAAGAAAAACACAATAGTATTACCCATAGGACAAAATTTGTACTATTAGCAATAATTATTTTGTGTCTCATTTAGAAACAATTTGACTTTTGTTCCAGAGTTTAAATTTTGACAAAAATGGTTTTGAATAGATCTTTATAACCTGATGCCATAAATACAAGGTTCTCTGATACCTTCATTTATTATATCAATATTGGGCCTAAAACAGTATTCTGTAAAGCTTAAGTTGGTATTAACTATGATCATCTTGATGTCTATGATAGATAATAAACAAGGTCATACATACCTTACTAAGCAATTTTGGTTTTTCACCAACATTTTATTCTTTAAAAGATTTACAGTAACACAATTATTTAGCATTTCAAGTTGTGTGCTTTATTTAGCAAGTGAGAAAAAATTGGAATATTGAAGTATTTGCATAAAAAATCAAATGGTAGTGTTTTATAATCTCTATTGTATTTCCTATTAAATTTTTATATGTTACTTTCCCATTGTTCCTGAATTTGTTATCCTGTATATAAGCAGAAACATGGATGAGTCAAAAAAAAGTGGACATAGGCTATGAGTAGATTATTCAAAAAGGAACTACAAATGGTCATATAATCAATAAACATATGAAAAAGTGTCAAATATCACTAGTATTCAAAGAAATAATAAACCACAATAAGTTACTATTTTTCACTAATATGATATTGCTAAATATCATTTTTTAAAACTTGCACACTAAGTTTTATTGTATGCTGCTGCCAATGTATATAAAACAATTACCCTTGTGAAATAGAAATTCATAAAAATTCAGAGGTAGATGTTAAGGACAGACAAAAGTAGAATTTTGTATATTACAGCACATGTGTTACAGGGATAAGCTTTTGTACAGGCTTCAAATGTATCTCTCTTGAATATTCACTGGATCATAAGAAGTGGTTTGGGAAACCTTTGAAAGATTCATTTTACTACAAAAAGGAACAGACTTTCTGGGGTCTGAAGGGATTTGTACTTGAAGATACTCCAGTCAGCAGAGGGTCATGTTGAGCATTCTGCAGACAGAATTGTTTCAAGTCTGCAGCTGCCTGGGAAACTTTTACGCTATTGAGCCCGGCCTCCAGCTGGAGCTGTTGAACCACTTTCTTCGTAGCGGCGACGCTGGAGAAGCCAGACATGGTGAACGCGGGGGCCGGGCCGATTCGTGGGTCGGTGGGTCGTGGGCCGTGGGTCGGCGGGGCCGCTAAATATCATTTTTAAGATGCTATTAGAAGGGCTCAGGAAAACCAGCATTCCTATACACTGATGATACAAACTTTATAGCAGGCAATGTGTGTATTGGTACCTGACATATAGTATTCCCTCAGTAAATATTTCTTCAATGAATGAATAATTTTGTTGCTGACATTAAAATAAATTTTCAGACATTTTGACAGTGTGCCTTGGCACAATGCTCTGAATTCATAAAAACTGCCACTGAATCTTACTATTGTTGGCTCCCAACCTTGTGGAAGTTTATAATGCCCTGCTATTGTTAGCTTGCTTTCATGCCATCTTTCCCCTTTCTTCAAAATGCTGTATGGCATATATATTTTTAATTAAAGTGCCTCATGTATAATTTTGTTTTGAGATATTTTCAAAAAAACTCATGGTGAACCTCAGGATAATTGTAGCCACCTTAGAGGGTTGCAGATTTTGGGCTGGGAAGCACTGCTTGGCAGCCATCTGTGTGATGCTTTTCAATTGTTAGTTCTTCGCTAATTCTGTAATGTATTCTTCTCACAATGTGAACAGATCTTTTCTGTCAATAAGGAAAGCATAATTTTGTTAATGATAGGTAAGCACCTTATTATCTGTATTTGGCAGGCTTAGACATATTGCTGTCTTTTGGAGAAAAACAGCTGTTTCCAGATGTTATTAAAGCAGGCATTACCACTGACAAAGCTTTCTCACAAAGTATCTTACAACAGTTCTGTGTGCTGTCAGAGCTGCTTGTAACAAAAATTCTGTGGGAGTTAGGGCCCTGTACTTTCTAATTGCTAACTGCTTTGATTACAACCTCCTGCTCAGATATTACAGTGAGTGACATTTCCATCTATACACATGATTCCATCTATACAGATTTTCTTCTCTTATAATCACATGGCTTCAGTGTTATGACACTTCTGATCTTTGTGAATACTTGCCCAGAATTCTGACACTTCCATTAGTAGCACACAGACAGTTTGGACCTGTTGGAAACTGACACAATGTATTTTGCTTATTCTGGAAGCATTAATTTTAATTTATCTTTTGTGAATTTATGTATGTAAATGTAATCATCTGACTACATGGTTACCTTTTTTTTTGGCATTTCTCAATTATTTTGGCCCATTTCTCATCCAAAAGAATTATTATTATAGCAACTTCTCAGTACAAAAGATTAATTATTGTAGTAACTTCAGTGCTCTTTTTCCACCAGATCAACAGTTACTTTGTATTTAATAAGCTTTTCAAGGCTTTTATTGAACTTACTGATTTCGACTTCAGTCTTCTTTTTCATTTATTCTTTCAACACTAGAACCCACCAGGAAAAATTATTTAAAAGCTGGTAATAATTTAGATGACTTGTTTTTCCTTCTGACCTATCTAAAGAAGTCTCTTTTTGACTAAGTACTTAGCTTTCCATTCTGTCCCTATAACCTAGAATTCAACAAAACCCTCACGATCCATGCAAACTATGAATTTGCTTTAAACTACACATTTACATACTACATTGTTAAACACAGGTTTTGAGAGAAAAAGCACACTGCAACTAGAGACTTATGATATTATCTTGAGAGCAATTATTAAAGATTTTTAAAAAGTAAACCAGTGATACTTCCATCTCTTGGGTTATTGTATTGCTATTAAGAAGAATGAGGTAGATTTTTATTCAAATGGAAAGATATCAAAAATATACTGTCGAGTAAAATTAGAAAATCACAAAACAATATATAATATGGTATAATTTATGTAGAAATATATATGTATGTGTATGTGTTCTTATGTATAATTCACATTTATGTATATGCATAGAAAAAGGTCTGGATGGATATAAGTCAAATTCTTTTCCTTGTTGCTAACCCTAAGAAAGGGGAAGTAAAATGGGCAGGGAAATGCATATGAAAACAGGTTTTTACTTTTCACTTTTTGTAAAATTTGAATTTTTCACAAGTATATATTACTTTTAAAAAACTAAAAGCCCCTTATGCCATTTGCTGTTATCATCCCCAGGCCTGAACTGTTAAATGAGCAAAAGAAATTCAGTGATAAGATCTCATTGGCCTTAAAAGAAGAAAATAAAAATAAAGTAACAACAATAATAGTTGCCATTTGTCCAACAATTATCTTGAGTTAGATATTTCACAGGAATTATCTAATGCATGCCTTATAATAACCTTGAAAAGTAGGTTCCGTACCCGATTAGGTATGAAAAAACTAAATCTCAGAGAGATTAATTCGTCAGAGGCCACATAGCTGGTCTCTTAGCCTGTTGAGGCTGCTATATCAAGAATACCCCAGATTGAGTGGCTTAAACAACAAACATTTATTTCTCACAGTTTTGGAGACTGAGAAGTCCAAGATTGAGATTAGGGTGCCAATGTGCTCAGTGTGGTGCAGGCCTTCTTCCTGGTTTCCTCACATGGCAAACCCCATTACCTCCTAACCCCAGTTGCCCTCTCAAAGGTCTGACCTCCAAATACTACCACATTGGAGATTAGGGCCTCAACGTATGAATTTTGAGGCGAACAAAGTTCAGTTCATTTGTGTTTTTATACCAAATTCAGCCGGTAAAAGCAGTTGGGCAGGAATTTCAACCTGGATTTATCTGGCTCTTAAACCTGTGTTGTTATTACTGAACAACATAGCCTAATTGGAAGTACATAAATGGAGTTTACGATGGTGTCAGGGACTGTTTTTAGTATTTTTATACTGTTCTAAGTACTTTTTGTATATAATAATTCATTTATTCCTCACAACAATTCTGAGTTAGGTATTATTATCATTATAGTTTTATCATCTTAATTTTTCAAAATGAGGAAACTGAGATACATACACATTACTTGTCAAATGTGTAAGAGGCAGAGCAAGGATTTGAATGAACCTAGGCAGTCTTATCATACATGCCACTGCATCTCTAGGGATCATGTATAAGAAAGTCCTGTATGTGTCTCCCATTTCCCATTCTCCCATCAAGGAGATTAAGGAAAAGATGACGTATACTGGTAGAACACAGACTTAATCAAGCTAAATAAAGTCATGGCTCAAAGAAAGCCTGCCATCTTATGTTTTACAAAAGAATTCTTAAGTATCTATACAATTCTCAGTAGGCTATCTTTCAAAAACACTTCCATCTGAAGTGAAATGTTCCCAGTTTGAAATCCAGAATAAGGTATAGGTCTGTCCCTTAAGGCATTCTCGCCCTGTTTTGAGAATACGAAACAGAAGAATTGTGCCATACCAGAAGAGAGAAAATAAAAGTGGGCCTGAGGTTTCCATCTTTGGTGAGGGGCTTCTAGTTTCAAATAAAGTTCACCTTACTCTTCAACCTGATAAAAAGCACCTATAGAGACCCAACAGATAACATCATACTTAATGGTGAAAGACTAAAACTCTTCTGCTAAGATCAGAAACAAGAGGAGGATGTTCACTCACCCCACTTCTACCTAACACTGTACTGGAAGTTCTCAACAGGGCAATTAGGGAAGAAAAAGAAATAATAGGCCTCCAGTTTGGAAAGGAAGAATTCAAATGATCTCTATTTGAAGATAGCTTGATCTTATACATAGAAAACCCTAAAGAACCCACAAAATAACTATTAAAGTAAATAAAAGCATTCAGCAATTTGCAGGAGAAATATACAAAAATCAGCTGTGCTTCTACACACTAGCAATGAACAATCTGAAAATGAAATTAAGAAAACGATTCCAGGCTGGGCATGGGGGCTCATGCCTGTAATCTCAGCACTTTGGGAGGGTGAGGTGGGAGGGTTGCTTGAGCCCAGGAGTTTCAGAACAGCCTGAGCAGCATAGTGAGACCCCCGTCTCTACAAATAATAATAATAAAAAATTAGCTGGGCATGGTGGCACGCACCCTATGATCCCAGCTACTCAGGAGGTTGAGGCAGGAGGTTCACTTGAGCCTGGCCAGTTGAGACTGCAGTGAGTCATGATTGCACCACTACATTCCAGCCTGGGCAACAGAGTGAGACCCTGTCTCAAAAAAGAAAAGAAAAGAAAAGAAAGGATTTCATTGCAATCAAAAGAATAAAATAGGAATAAATGTATCCAAGAAAGTGTAAGAATGTACACTGAAAACTATGAAACGTTTTTGAAAGAAGTGGAAGAAAACATAAGTAAATGGAAAGAAATTCCATGTTCGTGGTGTGCAGGAGACAATATTGTTAAGACAGCAATACTACTCTAACTGATCTATAGATTCAACACAATCCCTATCAAAATCTCAGTGGCTTCTTTGCAAAAAATGACATGATGATCTTAAAATTCATCTGGAAATGCAAGGGCTCCAGAATAGCCAAAACAATCTTAAAAAAGACATTAGTTGGAGGATGCACACTTCCCAATTTCAAAACTTACTACAAAGCTACAACAATCAGTATGGTACTGACATAAGGATAGACATACAGATCAGTGGAATAGAATGAAGCGTCCAGAGATAAACTCTTACATTTATGTTTGATAGATTTTCATCAAGGGCACCCAGACATTTCCACGAGGAAAACAGAGTATTTTTAACAAATAGTGCTGAGACAACTGCATCTTCACATGCAAAAGAATGAGGTTGTACCCCTTCCTCACACTATATACAAAAATTAACTCAAAATGGAGCAAAGATCCAAATGTAAGGGCTAAAATTATAGCACTATTAAAAGGAAACATAGATGTAAATCTTGATAGCTTTGAATTAGGCCATATTTTCTTAAATAGGACACCAAAAAACACAAGCAATAAGAGAAAAAAATGATAAACTGACTAAATCATAATTAAAAACTTTAATGAATCAAAGGAAATGAAAAGACAACCCAGAGAATAAGATGTGAAAGTGTTTGCAAACCATGTTTGATAAGTACTTGTATCCAGAATATATAATTCTTACACAACTCAATAAAAAAAGACAACCCAATTTAAAAACAGGCAAGGCAAAAGATCTGAATGTATGTTTCTACAAAGAAGATATACAAATGGCCAATTAGCACAAGAAAAAGATGTTCAGCATAATTGTTAGAGAAATGCAAACCCAAACCACCATGAGATACCCCTTCATACCCTCTAGGGTGGCTATAATTTTTTTTAAAAAGAGATAATAACAAATATTGGCAAAGATGAGGAGAAAATGGAACCTAAAGGGAATATTAAATGGTGCAGCCTCTGTGGAAGATTGTCTGGCATTTTCTCAAAAAGTTAAACATAGAGTTATTATATGACCCATAAATTCTATTCCTAGGCATATACCCAAGAGAAATGAAAATACATGTTCACACAAAAACTTGGATATGAATGTTCATGGCTGCATTATAGCCAAAATGTGGAAACAACTCCAATATCCATCAACCCATGAATGGATAAACAAATGGTGGTATACCCATACAATGGAAATGAATGGAATACTGATACATTCTACAACATGTAATGAACCTTGAAAATACTATTCTAAATGAAAGAAACTAGTCACAAAACCCATCTATTGTGTGAGTCTACGCATAAGAAATGTTTAGAATAAGCATATCTATATTGGCAGGAAGTCATTTGGTGGTGCCCTAGGGGTGGGGTGGAGAGAGGGTTTGCCAGGTAATGGGAGTGACTACTGATGGGCATGGAGTTTCTTTGTGGGGTGCTGATAATGTTCTAAAATTAATTATGGTGATGTTTGCACAACTCTTTGAATATACTAAAAACCATTTAATTGAACACTTGGAATGGAGAGAGTATATGGTATGTGAATTATTTCTCAATAAAGCCTCTTTAAAAATTTCACCTTGAATTACTCATGCAGCTGCCAAGTGTGATTAGAAGCAGTGGAATAATTAATAAGCAGTTCCCCTAAGTCTTTCAGACAGATAACTGCCACATAAATTAATTCACCCAACAAATATTTATTGAACATGCACTATGTTAGCCACTGGACCAAACAGAGAAGGTGGAAAAAAACTGCCACCATGAAGCTTACATTCTGGTAGAAATAATAACAAAAACTTATAGCATTCATTATTCACTTAGCACAATGCCAGACATTGTTGTGAAACGTTTATATGTCTTCTGATTTAGTCTTGGTAGGTTGCATTTTTCTAGGAATTTATCCACTCGTTCTAGGTTATCCAATTTGTTTGTGTATGGTTGTTCATAGTAGTATCTTATGATATTTTGTATTTCTGTGGTATTAGTTGTAATGTCTTCTCTTTCATTTCTGATCTTGTTTATTTGAGTCTTCTCTCTGTTTTTCTTTGTTAGTCTGGCTAACAGTTTGTCAATTTTATCTTTTTAAAAAACCAACTTTCAGTTTTGTCAATGTTTTCTAAATTTTTTTAGTCTCTATTTTGTTTATTTCTGCTTTAATCTTTGTTATTTCTTTCCTTCTGCTAAGTTTGGGCTTACTTTGATCTTCTTTTTCTAGTTCCTTGAGGTGTAATGTTTGTTTATTTAAGAGCTTTCTTCTATTATGATGCAGGCATTTATTGCTATAAACTTCCTTCCTACGACTACTTTTGCTGCATCCCATAAGTTTTGGAGTGTTATGTTTCCATTCTTGTTTATCTCAAGATATTTCAAAATTTCCTTTTGAAATTTCCTTCTTTGACTCATTGATTGTACAGGAACATATTGTTTTGTTTAATTTCCACATATTTATGAGTTTTTCAAGGTTCCTCCTGTTGTTGATTTCTACTTCCATGCCAATGTGGTCAGAAAAAATAATATAATTTCAATCTTAAATTTGTAAAGGCATGTTTTGTGGCCTAACATGATCTATCATGGAGAGTGTTCCATGTGTACTTGAGAATGATAGAAAACCTTAAAGACTCTACCAAAATCTGTTAGAACTGATGAACAAATTCAGTAAAGTTTCAGGTTACAAAATATGCAAAAATCAGCAGTGTTTCTATATACTAACAATGAACTATCTAAAAAAGAAATTAAGAAAATCCTATTTATAATTGCATCAAAAAATAAAATGTTTAGAAGTAACTTTAACCAAGTAGGTGAAAGATCTGTATAGTAAAAACTATAAAATATTGATGAAATAAATTGAAGAAAACACAAATATATGGAAAGATATCCCATGCTCATGGATTGGAATAATTAGTACCATTAAAATTTCCATACCACCCAAAGTGATCTACAGATTCAATGAAATTCCTGTCAAAATTCCAGTGTCATTTTTCACAGAAATAACAACCTAAAATTCATATGGAACCAGAAAAAACTCTTAATGGCCGAAGCAACTTTGAGTAAGAAGAACAAGGGTGGAGGCATCACACTCCCTGATTTCAACATACAGCGAGCCCTCTGTATCCATGGGTTTTGCACCTGTGGATTTGACCAACTGTGGATCAAAAATATTCCCAAAAAAGTGTCTGTACTTTACATGTACATACTTTTTTCTTGTTATTATTCCCTTTAAACAATATAGTATAAGAACTCTTTACATAGCATTTACATTGTATTAGGTATTATAAATAATCTAGAGATGATTTAAAGTAGGCACGAGGATGTGCATAGGTTATATACAAATACTATTCCACTTTATATCAGGAACTTGAGCATTTGTGGATTTTATTATCTGTGGGACGTCTTGGAACCAATCACTTATGGATACCAAGAGATAACTGTATATTAAATAAAGCTATTATAATCAAAATAGCATGATACTTGCATAAAGACAGACATATTGACCAATGGAACATGACAGAAAGCCTAGAAGCAAACCCAATTATTTATGATAAATTGACTTTCAACAAAGTTGCCAAGACTATACAATAGGGAAAGGACAGTCTTTTCAATAAATGGTGTTGGGAAAACTGGATATCCACATGCAGAAGAATGAAACTAGACCCCTATCTCTCACCAATTCGAAATAAATAAACTTGAACATACGACCTGAAACTGTAAAACTACTAGAAGAAAATAGGGAAAAAGATCCACAGCATTGGTCTGGACAATGATTTCTTGGCAACAAGAAAAAGCAGAGGCAACAAAAGCACAGACATAGGCGACAAAAGCAACATTAGACAAATGAGATTGCATCAAACTAAAAAGCTTTTGCACAGCAAATGAAACAATTAATAGAGTGAAGGGACAGCTCACAGATTGGTAGAAAATACCGGGAAACATGTATCTGACAAGGGGCTAATATCCAAAATACATAAGGAAATCAGATAATTCAATCACAAGAAAACAACCTGATTAAAAAATGGGCAAGGCAGGAGTTCAAGACCAGCTTGGGCAATGAAGCAAGACCCCTGTCTCTACACAATTATTTTTTAATTAGCAGGATGTGGTGGTGCACACCTATAGTCCTAGCTACTCAGGTTGGTGAGGTGGGAGGATCACCTGAGCCCAGAGGCTGGAGGTTGCAGTGAGCTGTAATTGTGCCACCACACTTCAGCCTGGGCAACAGAGCAAAACCCTGTCTCTAAAGTTTTTAAAAATTTAAAAACATGGGCAAAGGATTTGGATAGACATTTCTTAAGAGTTGTGAATTGCCAACAGATATGTGAAAAAAAATGCTCAACATCTATACTCATCAGGGAAATGCAAAGTAAAACCACAATGAGGTATCATCTGTTAAAATGGCCATTATCAAAAAGATGAGTGATAAGTGTTGGTGAGAATATGGTGAAAAGAGAATCCTTGCACACTGTTGATTGGAAGGTGAATTCATATAACCATTTGGAAAACAGTATAAAGGTTCCTCAAAAAACTAAAAATAGAATTACCGTATGATACAGCAATGTCACTTCTGGGTATAAATCCAAAGGAATTGAGATCAGTATGTCAAAGAGATATCTGCACGCCCATGTTCATTTTAGTATTATTCACAATAGTCAAGATGTGGAAGCGACTCAAATGTCCATCAACAGATGAATGGATAAAGAAAATGTAATACCTATACACGATGGAATACTATATAGCCTTAAAAAATAAGAAAATTCTATCATTCAAAACAACATGGATGGAACTGGAAGATACTATGCTATGTGAAATAAGGCAAGCACAGAAAGATAAATATTGTGTGATCTCCTACATGAAATCTTAAAAAGTGGATATCATAGAAACAAAGAACAGAAAGGTGGTTACCAGAGGTTAGTGGGGAGGAGGAGGGTTGGGGAAAGGGAATATGTTGATCAAATTATATAAAATTTCAGTGAGACTGGAGGCATAACCTTTTTTTTTTTTTTTTGAGACAGAGTCCTACTCTGTTGCCCAGGCTGGAGTGCAGTGGCAGCATCTCGGCTCACTGCAACCTTCACCTCCTGGGTTCAAGTGAGTCTTCTGCCACAGCCTCCAGAGTAGATGGGATTACAGGCATGTACCACCACACCTAGCTGATTTTTGTATTTTTTTAGTGGAGACGGGGTTTCACCATGTTGGCCAGGCTGGTCTCAAACTCCTGACCTTAGGTGATCCACCTGCCTCGGCCTCCCAAAGTGCTGGGATTACAAGTGTGAGCCACCACACCGGCCAACTAGAGGAATAACTTTTAGTGATGTATTGCACTACATGGTAACCACAGTTAATAATAATATATTGTATATTTCAAAATTGGTAAAAGAATAGCTTTTTAATGTTCTTACCACAAAATAATGATAAATTAGCGAGGTGATAGATATGTTCATTAGCTTGATTGAATCTTTCTATAATATACACATAGATCAAAACATCACATTGTACCATATATATATATATACACACCTTATCATTTGTCAATTAAAAATAATTTTGAAAGGAAAAAATAATAATATTTTGTAAGTATTATCATATTTAATGTCCACATCCCTTATGACATATAATATTATTATCCTCATTTTACAGATGAGATAACTAAAGCTCAGAGAAGTGCAGTTACTTGCCTGAGGTTGCATAGTTAGCAAGAGAGCAGAAGGAAAATGGAATCACTTCTCCCTGATTTTCAAGTCTGTGTACCTAACTACTACATTACAAATTTTGCATTCTTATATTAAAATATTGAAATGAGTAGCTCAATGAATTTAGCATCTATTTTTAAGCATTTTGAGAATTACTTTTCAAAATTCTTCATTTCTTTCTTCTTTCTTCAAACTAATTCATTAGTTTGAATTTTGCAAATAGAAAAATGAGAACTGAGTATGTATACATTAGCTTAGATCTATTAGTATAGATCACACATATACATGAAATTTAACACTCTATTTTTGAAAGATTTAAATGAAAATTTAATAACATTTTTAGATAAATACATGGGAAAATCAAATATTTGGTGGTCCTCCAAAGTAACGTAGGTGTATCTAATATGTTTCACAGCAAGTGTTGAGTGATAGATATACATAAAATCAGAAAAGAAAAAGTAACCACTTCATAAATCTTATAAATTGTGCCTTTTTACACTTTTTACTTTTTTAAAAGTATTTCAGCTTTTAATTTATTTGATTAGAACCATTTGAGAGACTGTTTCCTTGATATGAAATGCAAGCACACTCATTAGTGCTCATGGTCAAGACCAAATGGCCAGTTTCTGCCAGCAAACGATTAACTTTGATGACAGATGTGTAAACCAAAAATAATTAAATTATTTGGTAATCATTCTTCCTTGCTGTAGGCTTTAAATAGTATTAGATCTTTGGGCATGAAATATATTTAATCCAGTTGTTAGATATAGTTACATTTTCAAAGCTGGATGAATCTTGTATTCTCATTGAGTACAGTTCTCCAACTGATGTGTCAAGGATGATGCTTGTATAACTATAGGAGGGAAATCCTCTGTGATTAATGCATGCAGGAGAAAATACTATGCTCTTCCCTGTGGGTGCAGGGCATGTTTCTACATACCCACATTGTGTGGGAAGCAGAGTGGTTATACTTGCCCTTCTTGGATTTTTTCTCAAGGCAAGACCCTGGCCTCATCCTCCAAATGCATGTTCCAGTCCCTCTCTCACATCAGGGGTGTTTACGAGACTGACTTGGATAACTTTTGCAAAATATACTTGCCTGGCCCTCTGTCTCCCCATTGGACATTTGTTTCATGAGGAGTATCATTTCTAGGGTAAAAGCAAGGATTTTGAAAAAAAAATTCTTTGCCATTTTATCAGAAGAATTATATTTAATGAAATTAAAAATAAAAATAGGTGATTTTGATGTTCACCCTAGGCTAAGAGGACCACTGCTGTCTTTGAGGCATTTACAGACATATGGAAATCTGAAGCATACATAGAGTTGCGGGTTCTTTCTCTGTAATTCTTTTAAACTGGGCATAAACCTCAAAGGGAGTGTAAAATGCAGAGTGTTGTCAACTTATCACACCAAGAATATTTTTTTGCACCTTTTTAGTTTGGAAGGGTCAAATTGAGATGACAGAGAAATAGTGGATAAGAGCTATAGTGCTATTAAATTACATTCTAGAGTTGGGAAAATCGAGACCCATAATCCTAGGAATTATTAATGATAAGAGCTAACACTTTCTGAGTGCTTACCACATGCCAGGCCCTATACTGAATGCATCATGTCCATTTTCTCATTTGATCCTGACAACCACCTGTGAGGCCTCATTTTAAAGACAAGCAAGCTGAGGCTCAGACCTTGGATTTGTCCAAGGTCACTCAGTTGGTCATTTACAGAGCCCTGATTCAAACTCTCTTTTGCTTGATTACAAAGCCATTGCTCTAAAAGATTAGATTATACTGTCTGTATTTGCTTCTGGGAGCTTATGGAATTCACTCCTATCTGTTCTCACAAGGAACTCTATTGGGTTTTGAAAAAGGCTAAAGAATTGAAACGAAACTTTGTAGGCTGGGAAACATAGTGTCCTTTGAGCAGTGAGATAGGCTAAGCTCAGAGGACTGGGCTCTGGAATGTGGAAAGGAGACGTGCCCACTGGAGAGCAAGTCAGAACTTTCGTGAGCCCTGCTCCAGGTCCCAGGAGAAAGTGCCAGCCGTGAGGACTGGAGTATTGCCTGGTAAGGAGAAGATTATTATTTTATCTAACACGTTCTTCTATAACGCTCTATATGCTAGGCACTGGTCTGCACTGCTCTAAGTACTTTATAAGTATTAACTCCTTTACATCTTATAACACTTCCCTGGAAATAGGCATTATTATTGCCCCCATAATACATATGAGTAAACTGAAGTTCAGAGATGTTAAATAACTTGTTCAAGGTCACATAGCTGGTTAAGTGCCAGAGCCAGGCTTTGAACCTAGGCAGTCTGGATCTAGTGGCTGTGTTATACTGCTTCGCAACAGAAACTTGATTTTTCTTTCTTCTGTGTTTATCATCCTTTCTCAATCACTCCTGGGCAAGTCTACTTTGCTAGCAAATTTCCCTTACCCCTTTGGCTTTTTTTTCACCCATGAACCCTCTAATGTTTTCTGCAGCTTCTTTGAGCTCATTCTTTATCTTCCACACTGCCTCTTTTGGCATTACTCATGAACGACATGCTCTTTTCATCTGCCAAATATTTTTTCCATAAATTATCCCATCTCAACTTGGGAAGTCACAATGGGAAGTATTGTTCCTATTTTGTGAATGAGGCAACTAAGGCAAGCAACTTTCCTGAAGTCTCACACAACCATCTAGTGGCAAAGTGCACTAGAATCCAGATTCTCTGATTCTGAATCTAATGTTCTTGTCCATTGCACCATCTGATGGAATTTAACTATCTATTCATTAATTAATTTATTCATTAATATTGTAAAAATATACTGAGTGTCTTACTGTATGGTAAGGCCCTGGGTGCAAAAGTCGGTATAAAAATTGTTGCTCTTAAGCAACAGACAACACAGAGAGATAAGGTCTCACCATAAAAAGTTAAATAGCAGCACATATACTAAGTGCCAAATGAGTGGTCTGGTCACATCATACAAGAATTTTGAGGTTGGATATGTAGCATCAAAGACTGCTTTATCAGAAAGGTGAGACTTGAACTTGGCATAGAAGGGTACTTAGAACTTAGAGAAGAGAATGGAGCAGCACTTTCCAAACTCTGGGAATGGTGTGCATTAAAGCAGTCCTTCACAACCTTTATTGTGTCATGGCATGCAGAGAAAAGCATAGTATTTGTAAAGCACACTAGGCTGAATGGAGGAAGCAGTTTGACATCTAGAGGCAAGCATTCTAGGAGTTTCAACAGCACTGTCTCTGGGCTCAGTTGAGGACAGAGGAGAAATCTCATAGCCTCAGACACTTGTAATATGTTTGGGAAGGTCTGCACTAGGTATTGGGGGCACACTGTGGTCATGGTGGGTCTAAAGACCACTGACAAGCCCACAGGGATGAAATGAGGGGAATTTCCAGAGAAGCCATAGTAGATACCATTGGAAAGAAAAGTTATGGGCAAATGATGAAGGGCTTTTGAATTTTATTCTGTGGACCTACAGAATAGGTAGGCAAAATATGCATAGCACTGTTTTAGAAAGATTCCACTGGTTTTCATATGGGAGATTAACTAGAGGGAAGAAGAGTAGTCAAGAGGCTATTACCATCGTCCAGGTGGGAGGTGATGTTATCTTGAACTAGATTGATAGTAATAGAGACAGAGAATGGTGGACAGAATTGAGTTATATTTTGGAGGTAAAAATGTCAGGGTTTGGTAATAGAATTGCATAATGGAGAGTAGAAGAAAGGGAGGTGACAAGGAGGATTTCAAATTTTCAAGTTTAAGCAAATGCTTATGAATAGTGATGCCATTCTTTAAGATAGAGAGCCCAGGAGAAGTAGACAGATTTTTTTGGAGGGGAAGGACAAATGAGATGATGAGTTTCAAGTTGACATTTGGAGGCAAGGAAACCAGTTAGGAGGCTATTGTAAAAGCCAAGTAAGACAAGGTGAGATCCTGGACTACAATGGTAGCAGTGGGAATGGAAGGAAAATGGTGAATTGAGAGACATTATACAGGAAGAATTGATAGGATTTTGTCACGGACTGACTTCTGGAGTTGAAAGGTAGAGGAAGGCTTGAAGCCTAAGATCTCTTCTGTCCTTTATCTTCTTAGTGATGCTCCGATCTTCGTGGCTTAATATACTATCTATTTGCTGATGAGTCACAAATTTGTATCTCCATACTTTTATGCCCAATTGCCTGCTGGACATATCAACTTGCATGCCTAATAGGTATCTCCAACTTACCATGTTCAAAACTGCCCCTGCCCACAACCCCCAACAAAACCTGCTGCACTCACAAAACTTGCTCCTCACAGTCTTCCCCGTCTCCCTAAATACCAATTTCATTCTTCCGGTTGCTCAGGCGGAAGACCTAGGAATCAATCTTGATTTTTCCCTCTTTCATATCCTACATTTATTTGATCAGCAAATCTTATTGGTTCTACCTTCAGAATATATCTAGAATCTGACCACTTTTTCATTGCTACTATCCTGGTTTATGTCACAATGATCTGCTTCCTGGATTATATTGCACTAGCCTCTCAACTGTTCTTGCTTCTGTTCTTGCCACCATCACTCAAGCCTATTATTCTCTCACTGTTTTTTGGAACCAGGATAATTTTATTATGTGAATGTCAGATCATGTCACTCCTCTGCTCAAAACTCCTCCAATGGCTTCCCATCTGACACTCAGTAACAACAAAACCCCTTATAATGGCCCATAATGCTGTATGCAACCCAGATATTGACATACTCCTGTCCTTCAGGTGATGGATCAAATATCCCACTTGGTAAAATCTTCTCTGACTACCATATTTAGTATTGCAAGCGCCTTCTCGCCATTCTCTATCTGCCTTCCATGTTTTATTTCTTTATACTTTGAATACTACCAGATGTTATATGTTTATCTATTTATTTGTTTATCATCTATCTCCTTCTGCTAGAACAGGAGCTGGAAAACTTTTTCTGTAAAGGTCCAGATAATAAATATTTTAGGCTTTGTGAGCCACGTAATCTTTAACACAACTACCTACTTCTATCATTGTTATACAAAAGCTGCCATAGATGAGCATGGCTGTGTTCCAATAAAACTGTATTTACCAAAACAGGGAGCGGGCTAGATTTAGCTAATGGGCCATAGTGTACTGACCCCTGCTAGAATGTAAATTCCAGGAGGGCAAGGACTTTTGTTTACTGCTGTATCTCCAACATCTAGAATAGTACCTGGCATATAGTAGGCACATGATTTATTTTACTGAATGAATGCATCAGTGGGAGATTGGAAAGCTGTGGAATAAAAAATATATATATAACAGAGCCATTGATGGTGCAGAATCCTGAACAAAATCTAGCTTTGGATGGGTTTGCAGCATATCAACTCTCCTTCCTTCTTTTTCCCCTCATCCCTACACTAAAACTTAAGCTTGTTATATAAAGTAAAAGTTGCTTTCATTGCCTGTGCAATTCTCCCAATGTGTGAAATTTCATCTGACTTCCTTTAATGTTGTCATTTGTCTATTTAACCCTCCTGACTCAGACTCCCTCTAATAACAATAATAACTCAAATACTCTGTACTAAAACCAGAACGCTGAAATCAGTATTTTTAATTAATTTGAAACAACTGCTAGCAATAGCTTCTATTGACAACTCTACGCTTTTCAACACTTAATCATATTCTGAAGTACTCCCAGAAGCTGGGCGACTGTTACTCTTATGATATGAGATGATATTTTCCTTCCATGCATTCAATGTGAATGGTTTGTTCTGAAAAACTTCAGCTTTCATGTACTCCTAATGGTAAGAATCACATGGTAGGAAATATGATAAATGAAGTATTTACCAGTTCTTACTGACTGTTCTTTCATACTTCCTTGGATCTCTTACAGGCACTAAAGATATCCTGTAGTTATATGACTTCCTATTGAAAATGCACTTTCACTCATTCATTATTTTATATAGTCTTCCACACATTGCTAACATTTACCAAACATTCACTACGTATGTGGTATTGTGCTGGGGGATTTATATATATTAATTCATTTAATTCTTATAAAACACCTAAGTGATATATACTATCATAATTTTATAGATGAAGGAACTGAAGTACCAAAAGCTGAAGTAATTTGCTCAAGGCCCCACAACCAGCAGAAAAGGAAGCTAGCATTTCAACTCAGGTCTGCCCAACTCCAGAGCCAAGATTTATCTATTGTTTTTTGTCACCTCAACAAATATTTACCATATGCCATGCAGCACACTAGGCAGTACCTACAAAGATGAATAGGGCATGATCTCCTTGGCCTTCCAGAGGTAACACTAGTTGGGGCTATATGGGTGGGAATGGAGTGTCAGATGCAGAAGCTAAGGAATTTTCTCTTTACAAACAGGTGGGTGAGAAAGTAGACACAGCACTGTGAATTTGTGGAGTTTTGAAAAATGGACAGAGGGCTACAGACTGAGAAGGAATAGGGCCACCAACTCTAGAATTAAGGTCAACTGATAGGGTAGAAACATGCCATTCTCAGGGGCTTAAGCTGACAAAAGAAATTGCCCACTGTAGAAATGAGATTGGCTGCCCACAGAAAAGTATTTACTGATAGATAAGGGACCTCCCTATATGTCATTAAGGAGTAATGCTCTAAAATGTAATCAGTGGAAAACACAACTGTAGCCTTGGAAATGCTATGGCTGGGAAAGTCCATATAACTAAGACGGGGTTCATGATATTGTGACATGTACAAACAAGTTATTTGACCATTATAGAAAGAAAAATAAAAATAATTAGAAAGAGAAGTTGCTTTTATTACTCTGTGCCCTGGCCTACTGACACATTTATTGACTTTCTGATAGGGTGATGCATGGATGCATCAGACTGAATAAACTACATGACTCCATCTTTTCAGATCATCCCACACCATATACTATCTCTTCACTCACCAGTAATAACAGTCACCATATAACAAGTGCCTACAGAGTCAAACACTTTACATAAATTATCTTATTTAATCCTCAAGGCAACTCTATGATATTATAGAATTCTATTATTAGTTCCATTTTCAAATGACGGAACTGAGGCTCAGAGAGGTTATGTGACTTAAGCCCATAAAACGGAATGAGTGGTATATTAGTTTTCTGTGACTACCATAACAAATTGCCACAAACTTGGTGGCTTAAAACAGCAGATATTTATACTTTCACAGTTCTGGAGGCCAGAAGTTCAAAATCAAGGTGTTGGCAGGGCCATGCTCCCTACAAAGGCTCTAGGGGAGATTCTGTTCCTTGCCTCTTCCTAGCGGTTCCAGGTGTTGCTTGGCTTGTGGTAGCATCATTCCAATCCCTGCCTCTGTCTTCAGATGGGCTTCTCCCTTGTCTCTGTGCCCTGTCACTTATAAGGACACTTATCATTGGATTTACAGCCCACCCTAATCCAGGATGATCTCATGTAGAAATCCTTATCTTACATACATCAGCAAAGAGTCATATTCTAAATAAGTTCACATTTTGCAGTTCCAGTTGGATGTAACTTTTGGGGGCGGTGACACAATTCAACCCACTATGTATAGCCTAGCTGGGACCCTAGCCTATCTGACTCCAAAACTCTGGCTCTTTCCACTAACTAAAGCAGGCTGCTCCCACCAAACAAACAGCCTTTTGTCTTTATTTGGTTTCCTAAGTAGATTTCCTACTGGGATTTATCAAGATGAATTAATAAATTGACATTTTGGCTTCCAAATTATTGCCTTATAAGTTTAGGTTGTGTGAAATTTGTCCCCTAGAGCCTGATCAATCCCTGGCTAAAATGGACAAAATTGAGTTTTGGAACCTGTGAAGCTGATGAATGGATCCTGAATAGGACCAAGGTCCATTTAGAGTATAAGCATCCCACAGCCTACCAGCCATACTAATTTCTTTACTATATATGTGACCATAATATAATGGGATAGCATAATATTCTAAGTCTACCGAAGAATGTCTAATAATCCAAGAGCTTACAGGGGGAATTTTTGTGTACCTTAATATTATATCCAGAAATATTCCCTGTAGTGCCAACTATATTTGTTCCTGAGCCTCAGCTCCCTGCATCAGGTCACAAGGAAGATGTCTCTAGGAGTTCATTATCACATTAAGACAAGGATTCTGTAGGAAAATGGGAATCTAGAAACAGTAGGGACTTCCTGTACCTCTACATCAGTGTCTTTGCAGGGCAATTGCCCTAGCTGACCAGTTGACACTGGCCTGCTCACACCTTAATTATGAATAGAATATTCCCAGGGATGTCTTTCTCAGATTGTGGTCAGTTTGTGGGCCGCCTATTGTGGTGGTCCACTGAGTGACACCTGGGGAGCTAGTTTAAAATGTCAGTTTCCTGGTCCTTATAGCAGACTTACTCAGTTAGTATATCTGAAGATAGGGTCAGGAGCCTGTATTTTAAAACAAGATTCTGGAATAATTCTGATACATATTCAAGTTTGAGAACCATTGCCTTCTGGTAAAATCAGGCTTCCATGACGTTGAAATACAGAATAAACTCCAAATGTTCATTTACGATTCCAGTCAATAATCACTTACCTTATTGCATTCTTGTAGCATGATCTATATGCTTTAGTTCATGTGACAATATCATTTCATATGGCTTAATTTAAATGAAAGCAAAGGCAGTTATGGCAAGATTTCTTAATCCTGCTCTCCTGAGACAATTTACATAATAACTTTTGGGGAGAATGCAATAACCTCTCTCTAATATCTTAAACTGATCTCTAAGGTTCCTTTTGGCTCCAACATTCTGATTCTATCAGTGTTCCTAGGGCTTCAAATCTGTTTGTGCAAAACACATTGCTTGTTACAGACTAAACCTATTTTCCTTCTTCCAGGCAACAAGTTTCTGAAGAAAACTGGTTGCTCATGATCTTTCTGGGTGTTTTCTAATAATATATACCTTCTCACAATATTATTGCAAAGAGTGAGTGAGGTGATCTATGCAAAGTGCCAAGCATAGTGCCTGACACAAGGAAGTGGTTAGTAAAAATGCATGCTGCTTCCAGTGCATTGTGACAATACTATCTCTTGAATTATTGAAAATATAACATCAGGAAACTTCAGCTGAATGAAAACTAGGGAATTAGCTGTATTGACAATATTAGGTTTATTTGGCTTTAGGGGAACTAGATAGAACCGAAATCTCTGCAGACTGGCTCAGCTGCAGAATAGAGAGATGGCCCGGGGAGGACATGTGTTGGTTCCTGCCATGCATATTGTCTTGGAGAAAAGCTGCTATGACTCTGGCCCAACAAAGGTTTTGTCCTAAAAGTCAGCTTCCAATCCCCAACATGATTCCTAAGCTAGCATTTCTCAAAATGTATTCCATGGAGTACTAGTTTCTGAGGATTGATGTTGATAGTATTACATAAAGAGCTCCATGAACAAGCAATGTTACAAACCACTGGATTAGTCAAATGTGGTTTCCTGGCTGCGAGAATATTCAGAGTCCTTAATAGGTCAACACGTAATGTGAATCTCCAAAAACTAATGGGGTATACCGGATTTGAAAATTTTTGTGACCTCACTCACAGAGATGGTGGTGAGGGACTAGTGGTTCTGAAAAATGCAATTATGAGAACACTACTCCAAAGTGACTAGTGACTTGCTAACAAGAATGGACACTTTTCAGCCTTTACATGATAAAAGTTAGGAGAACAATTATGTGCTAAACTATAGAGTACTGTCCCTCAGCCCCCTAGTGTCTCCATTTTCTTCTTTGCTCAGCTTAGATTCTATAACCATCCTTAAAGTCACTGTTTAGCACACACCCTAGATTCCCTAGGCTCTCTCTGCTTTCATGTGATTTGAATAACAGACATCCAATCGTTGTTAAATCCTACTCTCTTTATTCCCAACCTGCCCCAGCAGCCGAATGAGATTGGATAAAAGCTTATAACCGTGCTAACCAGTCTCGCTTTAGATTCAGGACCACTAACTTCAAATGGGCCCTTAGTACTATCTGCTAACTTCACTACATTCATTTCATCCATTCATTCTTGAATGCTCCTGGGTGGCTTTTTTACATCTTTCCTTTCCTCAAACTTCCGACACTTGTTTCTACATTTTCCCTTTCAGCTGCTACCTTGTTTCCTATTTCACTGAGAAAATAGAAGTTGTCAGAAAAGAACTCCCACCAATCTATTTGTATTTGTATCCACACACTCTGCCTTCCCTCTTGTCACTGTGAGCGAACCGTCTGGGATTCCACTGAATGCTGACTCCTCTACTTATGCACTAAATTTTATTTCTTTTTGCCTAATCAAGGTCATTACTCAAGTCATTCACTCTTCCCTCATGGCATCAATTTTTCTTTCATTGAACAACATCTTCAATGTTTAAAAAATCTGTTCTCTTCACCCAAGCCATAGCCCCATTTCTCTCCTCCTCAGAGCAAAAATTCTGTAATGAGTTGTCTCTGCTCATTAGTTCCAATTTCTCTCCTCTCATTTTCTCTTGAATCCTCTCCAGTCAGGCTTTTGCCATCATCACTCCACCAAAATGATTCATATCAAGGTCAACAATATCTCCTCAGTATTAAATTCAATGGTCATTTTACTGTTCTCCTTTTTTTTCGCCCAACAGCGGCATTTGACACAGTTTATCACTCTCTCCTTGAAACACTTTTTTCTTCCACTTGGCTTCCAGGACACCATGTAATTCTTGGCTCTTTCTACTTCACTAGCTACTATTTCTTAATATCCTTTACAGGTATGTCTTCATTTTCATGATAACTAGGTTGTCTGATTGGCATCTCAACTTGAAATTATCCAAGGTCAAAGTGACTATTTTCCTTATACCTGCTTCTCCCACAGCCTTCTTTATCCATTCTTCTGGTTATTTAGGCCAAAGCCTTGGAGTCTGACTTGACTCCCTTTTTCTCTCACACTCCAGAGCCTATCTATCAGCAATACTTTCAGCTGAATAGTTAAAAATTTATTTGTTTAGAAACGGCGTCTCACACTGTCACCCAGGCTGGAATGGAGTGGCACAATCATAGCTCACTATAACTTCAGACTCCTGGGCTCAAGGGATCCTCCCACCTCAGATTTCCCAGTAGTTGGAACTACAGGTACTCACCACAGTGCTGGCTAATTATTATTATTATTATTATTATTATTTTGTAGAAACAGACATCTTGCTTTGTTGCCCAGGCTGGTCTTGAACTTCTGGCCTAAAGTTATTTTCCCACCATGGCCTCTCAAATTGTTGGGATTACAGGTGTGAGCCACTGCACCTGGCCTAAAAGTATATTTAGAATCTGAACACTTCTCTACTGCTATAACCTTAATCCAAGCCAGCATCATTTCTTACTTGGATCATTACATAATCCATTAAACATGTAAATCAGATCATGTCATGCTCCTGCTCAAAACCGTCCGTGGCCTTTTATATTGTTCACAATAAAAGCCAAAGTCTTTAGAGTGACCTACAAGATTCTACATGATCTACCTTCATTCCCATTACCTCTCTGACCTCATGCCCTGTCACTCTCCTCTTTGATTACTGAGATCAGCCATATGGCTTACTTGCTGTTTCTCAGACATACCAAGAAAACTCCCAGAGGTCCATTGCTTTTCTCTCTAACTAGGATGTTTCTTCCTCATAGAGCATCATGCTTATTCACTTGCTTCTGTCAAATCTCTGTGCAAATGACACTTTATCAGTGATACTTTCTTTACCATCTTATTTAAAAATTGCCACTCTCTGCATGCTTCCTACAACTTTACTCTGCTTAATTTTTTTCCATAGTACTTGTCATTTTCTGATATATTAATATTGATTTGTTTGTTTACTGTCTATCTTCACCACTAGAATATAAGCTTCAGGAAGGCAGGGATTTTATTTTGTTGCTGCTGTATCCCTAGTGTGTAATGTGGTAGCTGGCACATAATAGGTGCTCAATACATTTCAAATTATTATAATAAAGAATGATTCCAAGTGCAATAGGAATTCCAAGATTCCTGCCATCTTCAGATGGACACAGATATCCTTCATCATCTGCAGCAATCCCCCACCCAGTGCCAAACTCTGTGACACTGCATGTCTGGTAGTGAGTTTAGTCTTTACATGAGGACTTCCAGGAAGTTCCATAGATTCTTAAGCAAAGTGCTCCATTATTGAAGCTATTTAACTCCTAGAAAGATCTTTGCGGCTGTGTGTGGTGGCTCACGCCTGTAATCCCAGCATTTGGGAGGCTGAGGTGGGCAGATCAGGAAGTCAGGGAATTGAGACCATCCTGGCTAACACAGTGAAACCCCGTCTCTACTAAAAATAGAAAAAATTAACAGGGTGTGGTGGCACGCTCCTGTGGTCCCAGCTACTCGGTAGGCTGAGACAGGAGAATTGCTTGAACCCGGGGGGTGGAGGTTGCAGTGAGCAGAGATGGCACCACTGCACTACAGCCTGGGCGACAGAGCAAGATTCTGTCTCAGTAAAAGAAAAAAAGAAAAAAAGAAAAAGAAAGATTTTTGCCAAGGGTCCTTTTCTGATACATAACATTTTTTGAATAGGTATTAGGTGTACACGATACAAAGTGCCAAATGTTCAAAGAGCAAGTAGTGAAAAGTATATTCTACCACTCCCACTGCTACCAACTTATTCCAAGCCACCCACATTTCTAAACTGGAATTATAGCACAATTTTTTTAGAAACAGAAGTTAGATGATGTCGCTCCTCTGCTAACATCAGCCTGGGGCATGTCATCACACTCAAGGTAAAAGCTAGAGTCTCCCTCTGCCCCCAGCCACCAAGATCCCTTCCTGGAGGCAAACACTCTAACTAGTTTATTGTGAATTTTTTAGAGATAGCATGTATATTATACACACATATCTCCATGTATATAATTCATTTTTAAACTGTACACACTATTTTTTATATTTCTTTTTTTCTCACTTTATTCTACCTCATTCTTTTTAATAGCTACAGTTGTATCAGTATGGCTACTGTATTCTCCAGAGATTCTTAGTCTGGAGTCCATGTATGGGTTTCACTGGGTCTATGAATCTCCTGAAAGTGCATGTTGACACTTGTGTGCGTGTGTACATGTATATCTTTTAGCAGAGCAGGCCCATATCTTTGATCAGATTGAAAGGAATCTGAGACCCAAAATGAGTAAGAAACCACTATATTGAGTCTGAATCTGCCTTCCTGAAACACCTACCCTTTAGCCCTAATTCCACTGTTTGGAGCAGTTCTGTCAGGACCTGGTACATAGAGGACATACAACAGGTAACTTGTGAAATGGATGAAGGGACAACATAAAATGAATCTATTCTGTCTCTCTCTCTTTAAAATTTTTAAATTTTTATTTATTATTATTTTTTAAAGACAGAGTATCACTCTTGTCACCCAGGCTGGAGTGCAATGGCACAATATTGGTTCACTGAAAACTTCCACTCCCAGGTTCAAGCAATTGTCCTGCTTCAGCCTCCCCAGTAGCTAGGATTACAGGCACCTGCCACCATGCCCAGCTAATTTTTGTATTTTTAGTAGAGACATGGTTTCACCATGTTGGCCAGGCTGGTCACAAACTCCTGACCTCATGTGATCCACCCGCCTAGGCCTCCCAAAGTGCTGGGATTACAAGCGTGAGCCACTGCGCCCGGCCTATTCTCTCTTCTTTATGTTAGCTTTTGGTTAGCCTGAGGAAACTATCATATTCTAAGTCATCTCTTTTCTAAAGTTAATTACTTAATTTTCTTAACTTTTCCTAATTTGACATGGTTTCCAAACCTGTAGGCTTTACCTACATGCTGTAATGTGGGTTTCTTCCTCAAATGCCATCGGGGCAAGCTGGTAATTTAAAAAAGTGAAGTGGATCAGATGTGAGACAACGGCAAGTGGTGGGACCTGTGGAGTCCACATGGCTAAGATGTTCACATTCAAACTCACATATAACACATCCATAATCAAACAAAAAATATTTTCAGGCCAGTTTTGGACTATGGGCAGGCAGCTTGCAAATGTAAAAAATTGGACCTCGTACAGTTTGTTGATACTCTTTTCACATCTTCTGCACTCTATCAATTCACTTTTGTCCTCCCCATAGGCCTGACAATTTAATCAAACTAAGGTAGTGCCTGCATCTCAAATACCCCTTAAGATTCCTTGCTATTATTCGTTTGCCAATATGGCTCTGTCTGTATAAAATGCCTTTGTGGAATATTCTCTACTTGCCCCTCAAGATCCACTTTTAAAAATAGACTATTTTTTAGAGCAGTTTTAGGTTAACAGCAAAATTGAGAGGAACATACAGAGAGTTCCCGTTAGCCCCTAAAGATCCAGTTTTCACCCTTCTTCATCCTCTTTGTGTACCCCCCGAGACTGACCTTTATAGACTGCATTTAAAAACATATTTTTAGTTATTGTGGGTACATAGTAGGTGTATACATTTTTGGGGTACATGAGATGTTCTGATACAGGCATGCAATGTGAAATAAACACATCATGAAGAATAGGGTATCCATACCCTCAAGCATTTACTCACTGAGTCTCAAACAATCCAATTACAGTCCTTAAATTATTTTTAAATGTACAGTTATCACTGGCTATAGTCACCCTGTTGTGCTATCAAATAGCAGATCTTATTCATTCTATTTTTTGTACCCATTGACCATCCCCAACTCCCCCCAGCCCCCCACTACCTTCCCAGCCTCTGGTAACCATATGAATTGGCTTCCTTGTCCTCTGAATTCTTCTTGGATATGGCCAATGTAAGGCACTAACAGGGGACTGGAGATCAGAGACAGGTTAAAGTCTGGGTATTTATTCTCCTGGCTCCCTCTTTATGGAGTGGGTGCAGCTTGGCTGAATCCTGTTAGAAGGATCTGCTGTGAGCCACAGACTTTTTTTTGGCAGTCATCTTCTAAAGCTATGGCTACTCTGTCTAGGTTCTGGTTAACTGCTTTCTCCCCTTGGCTTTTCAGGTCTCAGGGTGGTAAGTGCTCCCTGGGGTGCTTCACCATCCTTTTTGCTTTCCCTTAACAATGCTCACACTGTTATAAACAGTCCGTTCATTAAACTCCACTCACTTCCCTGTTGAATATGCTCTCAATATCCTACTAGATCCTTTACTGTTACCAATGCCTTCAACTACCTTGTGTACTTGGTGTACTCCCCATTGTTAAGGTCCCAGCTCCTAGGACAATGTGGTGCATTCCTAGATATCACTCCCTCTGAGAAAGTTAGCTATTCCCCCACCTCTTTGAGAACATTTCTTGCAACACTCTGTGTTTAGATCTTGGGCTTCTTATGATTGGGAATGAAGCCTATTCATTATTGTTTTCTCAACTCCTGGCCAAGTAGATGTTTGGTGAGTATTGGTTATCTTTTTTGCTTTGTGAGGAGGATATAAAATCAAGGAAGGAGGATATTTGCTTTTTATTTCTTTCAAATTATTTGATTTTAAAAGAAATGCCTACACATTATTTTTTAAAAATTAAAATGAAAAGAAAAAAGTAGTAAAAGTGGCACCGTTCTTCACATCCGTGCTGGAAGTAACAGTGGTAATGGTTTTTGTTGTCCATCCTTCCAGTATCTTTTTATGCACATAAAGGCTTAAGTTTGTGTACATAAAATGTAGACTCACATATTTCTCTGCTCCTTGCTTTTTTTTTTTAACTTAACAACACACCTGTCTTTCTATATCAGCCAATGTAAGTATACAGCCCTACTTCATTATGTTTTATGGCTGCATTGTATTTCATTTGATGAATTTACCATAATTTATTTAACAAGCCTCTATTATTAGCTAGTTTATCTAATATTTTCACTGTTAAAAGCAACACAACTTAAAACACAGAGACATACTGGATCAAATTTAAGCCCAAAAATATATGGCTGAGCTCCAGAAGCAAGAAAGGAAAACTGTCAGATTCCAGAGACAAGAGAAAACTCACAGTCACAGCAATGAGCATAAATTGAAATTTCACCACTCACAGGAAAAATGGGACCAGGTATATTCCTTAAAGGATGAGATTATAAGTCCTCTGTAGGGCTTAGAATTGAGTTAGAATTGTGCTTCCCTCATAAAACAAAGAGTAGAAGGATGTTGCCCCATTTATTATTTAAAAGCAGATTTCCCAAATAGTCAGGGGTACAATAATAACAAATCTTATTTAGTACTTACTATGTGCCAAGCATTGTTCTACATGATTTACATGTATTTATTTATTTAACCATCACAGAAACCCTATGATATTAGGTACTATTATAAACCCCATTTTATAAGTAGGGAGTAAAACGTTTAAGTAACTTGCGCGGCTAGGAGGTGGCAGCTCTAAAATTCAGACTCAGGCATCCTGACTCCAGGACCATGCCTGTAAGTAAATGTGCTATATTGCTTCTCTACAAACAGGATGTAGGTCATCTTCCTTAGGATGAGGTGGAAATAAACTCACCCATAAGAAGTTTAAAACTTTAAACCTGAGCTGCACACTAGTATGAAACCAAAATTCACAGTACCCACATAATGCAGAAACCCTGGGGTGAGAACTTAACATAAAACCTGGCTCAGAGCAGGAACACAATGAAACTCTAGCAGAGGCAAATGAAAAACCGCCTGTAGACCCACCTCCATAACTCAGAGTCCAATTCTTACGGAAGGGTTCTAACAGAAAACAGTTCCTGCAGAAGATAAGCTCACATGCAAAAAAATGATAAAGCACATGAGGAAATTGACTGGAATGAGTTAGTTGGTATATACAATAAATGGGAGAATTATGTCCCAAGAAACTACAGATAATACAGTAATCTGAAAGGACTTTATTTTTTGGGTTTTTCTTGTCTTTTCATAGCCCTCATGTATGAAAGAACTTTAAAATGTTGTATGTTTGAAGGTTTCAAGATGTAAAAAAGGAACATAATACATAAAGCAAGAGCACAACTTTCCTCGGTGTGTGTACACCAAATAAATAGGCCAGAAATGAAGAATATAGAAAATATGGGATGAGCATTGTAAGATTTTAGTTCTAGCCCCAATGAAATATTTAAAAAGTCAAATGACAGTTTAAACTACAAATAAGTTATGAGTGAAGAGAGAACAAATGGAATAACAAATAGAGCCGAGATAATCATAGAATATAGCATGGCACTATAAAAATGCTAAATATGAAAGGGAAAATAGAAGACACACATGATATAACAAGAAACTTCACATTCATCTAATAAAGCTCCAGAAAAAAAATAGGAAGAGATAATATTCAAAGAGAAATAGCTGATAATTTTCTAAAACTGAACAGGACATGAGTCCTGAGATTAAAACCATGTACCTAGTTCTAAGCAGAATAAAGACAAATTGATACCCTGTAGATGCAACAGGGTGAAACTGTAGAACATCACAGATAAAATGAAAATCTTGAAACCTACTATAGACAAACAATGTTGCAAAATATTTCTGTAGAATAGATTCCTAAACATGGAATTTCTGGGCCAGGGTATATGCACATTAAAAAAATGAATATGTTTCAAATGCATGAGTGAGTGAATTAATGAGTCTAGTAGTATTTCTCTCAATCTGGACATATATTTATTTTAGTACAGCCTGAGATTTGATCCCCCAGCTATCTATTTATTTATATATTTGTGACTGCATCACCACTATTGATTTCTATTGAGCATAAGACCAATTAAAATCCCCAGGACTTTTTCAAATGAAAGGCTGTCAAATGAGGTCCTCTTTAACATGTACTTAGGCAATTAATCTTTAAAACTTAGAAGTAGGGCTATTAAGACATTGGTGAGATCACTGAGAGCTAGAGCTGTTAAAGAAGGTTTCATAAAGGAAGTAGGACTTAGGCTGCATAGAATTTATTTTCGGTGGAGGGTGCAAAGGACAGCTTCTATGTTTGTGGGATGGAGGTAAGAAGAGTGATAAGGTGCATGAATAGACCATAGGATAGGAAATGAGCTTGGGGTGGATATGTGGAGGGTGGGTGAGTAAAGAGATAAGGTTCAAGGGAAGGGGTGGGGCAAGATTATGGAGGGCCTAAGAAGCCAGGGAGAGTGTCTGCATATGATATTATACATGGGCAATTGGAAGTCCCTTCAGCCTTTTTAAAGGAAATTATATGTTTTCTGACTGGCCAATGAAAAGCTAACTAACCCAGGAAAGAGCAAGAAGGCTGGGTGAAGTAATGCAGGCCCCTAGTTCTCCTGTTTCTGGGTTACTGGATAGGTTATATAGCAAGTAGTCAAGCTTAGCAAACAGCTCAGGGACACTAGGGTGACTTGATGTTAAACTGCCTGACTAGTGAGAATTAAATGTAATAAAACTGGAATTGCAAGACTAAAAATGGTATTTAGGCAGAATAATCTACTAGCAAATTCAGGATTCTTTAGAGTTGAGTGGGAAATATAAGAAAGAAAGATGCTGGATGCAGGAGAGCAAGAGATGGAATGAGAAAGTGGAATATACACTGGAATGAGCAACAGGAAACCTTAGTTCTAGTCTCAGCTCTACCCCTACTAACCGCACAACTTTGTGCAGATTACTTAAACATTGAGGCTAGTTTCCTCCTCTGCAAACAACCTAGAATACAAACTCTAAAGGGTGGTAACCAGATCTGCCATGTTCATCATTGTATCTCTAGCCACTGGTACAGGGCCTAGAACGTAGTAGGGGCTCAGTAAATATTGGATGAATAGATGAATGAATGAATGAATGAATCAATCAATCAATCAATTAGAGCCTGCCCTGCCTGCCTCACAGAGTTATTATAAACTTCAAATGAAATCAGGGATGGGGAAATATTACATGAACTTAAAACACTGAGCAATCCGATGGTAAAATACTACAGCTACTACTCACAATTATTATTTTAAAAATTAAATTAGAATGCTATTTATAGTACTTTAAGGGTGAAATCATAAGTGGGCTAATGATTTCAAGTTTTCTTAGCATGGAAAGTAAGAAGAAAAGTAAAAGTATAAGACATTTTGAGTGAGGTAAATAAAACATCAGAATCTGTGTTCTGAACCATGTTCTGTCATTTGCATTCAATGTGCTTATGGTAGGGCTAATATTGATGTCAGTTATAGTTAGCATTCATTGACTACATACAATAATGCTATGTCCTGTCTGTCCTTAAAAAAACAGAACACCCTTCAAAGAAGGTAGTCACATTCTCATTTTAGTGATGTGGAAACTGAGATTCAGAAAGGTTAAATGACTTGCTTTTAAAACCATGGTAAGGTGGTTTCAGAACCAGACATTTTCTCCCAGATCTTTTTGTCTCTGAAGCCAGTGGGAAAAAAACTGCAGATAAATAGATTTCTTTACACCATAAGGATGCCTTTGCTAAGAGACAGCAATTCAAAGAAGGAATGGGCTGCCTCCTGAGCTAATGAGTTTCTCATCACTAGAAGCAGGATCGCTATGTAATTTGCAGGGCCCAGTGCAAAATGAAATGGCCTTATGTCCAGGAAGCTGGTCTTGGCTGGTAGTTTGCAAGCAGAAGTTAGCCTGCCTCCAGACAGGGATGTCAGAGTGAGGCGTCAACATGAGCTGATGCACAGGACCAGATGGCTTTAATCTGAGACACCATGGCTCTATTCTATTAGCCCAAGTGAGTTAAGGGAGCATCCCAAGGTAGCTGACATGACACCTTAGAGGCTTCAGATGAGAGAGAATTCTGCAAGAGGATTTGGAGAGAGCCATGGTGCCATGATCATCTGGGGCACTGAAAACATGCTCTGCCCTATGAGGCAGCACCAACACTCAGAAGAAAACAAAAAAGAAACTCTTTTAGTGGAGGTGAAGTGTAATGAAAAGAATTAGACAGATGTGGGTTCAAATCCTGGCTCTGGCAATTACTAGCTAGCTATTTGCCTTTGAACAAATCACTTAAACCTCCCTGCGACTGTTCTATCATCTAGAATATGATCATAGTACCTGCCTTGCAGAAGTGTGGGGAAGGAGGCAAGTCAAATGTATCTGGCACTGGGTAAGCCCTCCATAAATGTTAACTGTTGGATGTGTTTATAAACCACTGGGAGTGGGGACGGTATGACGTTGGGTCATTTGCCTTTCCTTGAGCACTTCATGGACCAATAGCCAAATCTGCCGGACCCACCTAGGGGCATGGAAACCACTTCCCGCTCTAGTGCTACTAACTACAGCACTGCAGTAGTGGTAGGCAGTGGGTGAAAGTGGAGTGGGGCCACTAGTAGACAGTAATAACAATAAACTCTCCAGGAGAACAGGGCCCTCAAGCTTTTCCCCTAGCCTTGAAGATACTTACAGGAGATAACTGCCCAAGTCCAATCTTGGAATCCTACTAGTTGAGTGTTTTACCCACAAGGACATTTCATGAAACCAGGACTAAGAATAAAATTCACTTCTGCCCAGTAGAGCTATACGCATTAGTCACTTGGAATAGCAACAATCTTAATATCTTTCTATTTGTCTGCAAACCCCACCATCCCACCTCTTTAAAATTCCGTGAAATGGCCAGAATAGCGAAACACTGATACCTACAGTCTTCCAGGAACTTCATTGTCCCTTACGCAACATAGAAAGAATGGTATGAGAACTAAGAGAACATTGCAGTAAATCACTGAATTTCTTGGCTTTCTTTTTTTCTTTTAATAATAAAAAGCACTCCAATCAAACTATTAATTAACTTGTAAAAGGCTCGAACTATTATGTACTAATCCCCGCCCATGTCCATGTGCTGCACAGTATTTTCTTACTCAGGACTGGTGGAACATTTCTTTTGCTTTTGTTTGAAAAATTACTTTTTATTTGGCCTTGGGCTGCTATCATAACTTCTGTTTTCACTAGATTGCATAAGCCATACATCTGCACACATTTTTGATTTGTACAGGGAGTTTGAATTTTAATATCTACCTCCATCTCAAAAACTTCTCATCTTTTGTCCTTTTCTTCAAGATTCTGATTTCCTTGTGGACATTCATTTTGATATCTTACATAAATCTTGCGTTATTCTGCCCATTTTTTTGGCTACAAGGCTCAGCTTTGGGGCTGTAAATGTGAAATATTTCCATCATAACCTATCTTTGGGTATGGGAAGGTCCTTAATGCTGGAAGTTCATTGAATAATTGCTTATTTTAATAGATGTTTATTTTCATTCACATTTCTCCCTCCACTCCATCCCTTGGGGCAGTACCCTAGTTCAGTTCTTCATCTACTCTCTCCTTGACTGTTGCGATAGCCTCCTAAGCAGCCACTCCACATCCAATCTCCCCATATCCAAAGTATCCTAAACATAGCTACCAGTCATCTCTCTAAACCACAGCTTTTGGCAAAAGATCCTTGAAGTTTCCCTTTTGCCTAATGAGTAACGTACTAGCTCCTCATCCTGGCATTCGAAGCTCTCTATGTTTATATGTTTGCCTATCTTTCTTTTCCAGCTTCTTTCCCATTACTTGTCTCCATATAGCTTTAGCTTTTGCCAAACTACCATTCTTTGTTTTCAGAGCACACCCTATACTTTCCAGCATCAGTGTTTCTTCCACCTGGAATTAACTGCCTGCCACAGAGATCTCCGTTCATCAGCCTATTCATTCTTTAATGCCCAAGACACATGCCACCAATTTCATTTGAATGGTCCTTAGAGACACTGAAATGGCGCCTGCTGTACACCCGTCCACCCTCGACCCCCGCTGCCCACTGCTGGCTCTTCCAGTCTTGTGAAACATTAACCTCTCCTAACAGCAAGCACAGCTTCTCCATGGAGAAGACACTGAAATGGCGCCTGCTGGACACCCGTCCACCCCCCACCCCTGCTGCCCACTGCTGCGTCTGCCAGTCTCGTGAAACATTAACCTCTCCTAACAGCAAGCACAGCTTCTCCATGGGGCCTGCTCACTCTGGCCCTCTGGTCCCACCATTTTTTTCACTACTCAAATAAAGTTTGGAGACCTTTCCCTGATTTTTTAAGAACATGCTAGCTCTTTCATGATACTTGTTATCATACCACCCCCGTCTGCTTTTCAGTGTACCTTTCAATTGCTCTCTAGTGCTCCATTCTTGATTGTTTTCCATTTCTATTATAGCTTTCAAGGAGAGTCTTTACTTGGCCTACTTTCTTAGTAAATGGTTTGGTGAGATTCTGATTTTCATCTGATATTAGTTCTTTCTCCAAGAGGGACAGAGAAAAATGAAAAAAATATCTTGCCTTCAGTTATTCTTTTCATATTCTTTGAAATTCTAAGCCACAGAAGTCTTCTGTTAGGCTGCTACCTTCATTTTAAGAGACTCTTCCCTAAATGACAAGTTGTGACTTCAGAACTAGAGAACATGGCAGCCTCTCATGGCTTTCTGCTCAGTCCCATTTTTCTTTTCTGGATCCACTCTGGGCCTTCTTTAAAGTGACTCAACTTCCCAAGCATGTGATTTTACGTATTTTAAAAACAAGTCTGGTTTTTTCAACTCATTCTGAAATGTGGCTGCCAAAGTAAATACCCAACCCTCTCTAACACATACATACCCTCTTTCACACACACATGCACATGCACATGTAAACATACTCCTGAAGGATGAGGAAAGCAATGGTAAATGGGGAAGCAAAAAAATACCATTTTTCATTTAGACAGACTTCCCAATACTGATGAACTAAAATTCAGGGATTTGTGATTTGAAATGCATGGATGGCCTTTGAGTGGTCTTTTCAAATCCCCTAAATATATCAATTTAATAACTTATTGAGCATCTACCATTTGATGAGTGCTGTGTAGATGTATCTATATATATCATAAAATTTATTTCTTGCTACAACTTTTGGAAGAGATTATTATAATCCTCATTTACAGATGAGGAAACTGAGTCTCTGTGAGAGGAAATGATTTGCCCAAGATCCCTCAGGCAATAAGCAGTAAATCTGACTTTGAAACACAGGTCTGATTCCTTATCCCCATCAGATTTCCCAGGCATTCTGGTACAGGTGGTGTTTCAACAGATGGGAATGGGGCAGGGTGAGAAAGATAGTATGAATAAAGGTACAGACATGGGAAAATGTAGCTACACATAGGACAGTAGTAGGAATTAAGGTTGCAAAATTGTGTTAGGGACAGAACACAAAAGGATTAGAAACTTGAACTTCCTTCCATTGTCCTGAAGGGACAATAAAAGATTTTGTAGTAGGACAACAATATAATCAGAGAGCCAAATCAAGAATGCAATCCAATTTACAATAGCCATACAAAAAAATTAAATACCTAAGAATACATCTAACCAAAGAGGTGAAAGATCTCTACAGGGAGAATTAACATACACTGCTGAGAGAAATCAGAGGCAACACAGACAAATGGAAAAACATTCCACACTCATTAATTAGAAGAATCAATATTGTTAAAATGGCCATACTGCTCAAAGCAATCTACAGATTCAACGCTATTCCTATCAAATAACCAATGTCACTTTTCACAGATTTAAAAAAAGATTTTAAAATTCATATGGAATTTAAAACGAGCCCAAATAGTCAAAGTAAACCTAAGCCAAAAGAACAAAGCTGGAGGCATCACATTACCCAACTTCAAACTATACTACAAGGCTACAGGAACCAAAACAGCATGTTGCTGGTACAGAAAAAGACATATAGACCAATGGAACAGGATAGAGAATGCAGAAATAAAGCCACACACCTACAACCAACTAGTCTTTGACAAAGTTGATAAAAAATAAGCAATGGGGACAGGACTTTCTATTCAATAAATGGTGCTGGGATAACTGGCTAGCCATATGCAGAAGATTGAAACTGGACCTCTGGCTATCACCATATATACAAAAATTAACTCAAGATTGATTAAAGACTTAAATGTAAGACTTCAAACTATAAAAACTCTAGAAGGAAACCTGGGAAATATCCTTTGGACATCAGCCTAGGCAAAGAATTTATGACTGAGTCATCAAAAGCAATTGCAACAAAACCAAAAATTGACAGGTGGGATCTAATTAAACCAAACAGCTTCTGCACAGCAAAAGAAAATATCGACAGGCACTCTACAGAACTGGATAAAATATTCATAAACTATGCATCCAACAAAGGACTAATATCCAGCATCTATAAGGAACTTAAATCAACAAGCAAAAAACAACCCCATTGAAAAGAGGGCAAAGGACATGAACAGACGCTTTTCAAAAGAAGACATACAAGTGGCCAAAAGACATGAAAAAATGCTCATCATTACTAATCATCATAGAAATGTGAATCAAAACCACAGTGAGATACCATCTCACACCAGTCAGAATGGCTATTATTAAAACGTCAAAAACAGCAGATGTTGAAGAGGTTGCAGAGAAAAGGGAATGCGTATACATTGTTGGTGGCAATATAAGTTAGTTCAGCCCCTGTGGAAAGCAGTTAAAGATTTCTCAAAGATCTAAAAATAGAAATACCATTTGATCCAGCAGTCCTCTTACTGGGTATATATCCAAAGGAAAATAAATCATTCTACCAAAAAGACACCTGCACTTGTATGTTCATCGCAGCACTATTCACAACAGTAAAGACATGGAATCAACATAGGTGCCCATTGATAGTGGATCGGATAAAGAAAATGTACACGTACACCATGGAATACTACCCAGCCATAAAAATGAACAAAATCATGTCCTTTATGGGAACATGGATGCAGCTGAAGGCCATTATCCTAAGCAAATTAATGCAAAAAAAAAATCACATATTCTCACTTATAAGTGGGAGCTATACCTTGGGTACACATGGACATAAAGATGAGAACAATAGACATTAAGGACTCCAAAAACTATCTGGGTGATGGAATCAATAGAAGCCCAAACCTCAGCATTATGCAGTACACCCTTGTAATAAACCTGTACATGTACCCCCTGAATCTAAAATAAAAATTTAAAAAAATTTAAACAGCTGCATTTTAGACAGATTAATCTAATTCAAGTCTGAATCTATGCTGTTGATGGTATTTTTAAAAATTCTTTCCTAAGAATTCTTTATTCACTCCAGGCCTATGCTTTGGTCAGAATTCTCTCTTTGTTTTTCAATACTTTAGTGAAAATTCAGAAGGCCTTGTGGAAAAAAACAGAGGAAACAAACCACACACAAACACAAGATAATTATATACAAGTCTGGGAAGAAAAAGCACAATGGGTCATGATGAACTTTATTGAACAGAAGGTGAATAAGCAACGTTCCAATTGTACAGGAAAAAAAAAACCCAGCAACCCAAACACCACCACCAACAATAAGAAACAAAGGCAGCCAGGATCTGGGAGACATGGATGAAGCTTGTGAAAATGGCACTTTAATACTTTCTGATTCCCTTTCTTAAAAGAGCAGAAGAGAAACTAAAAAGGATGAAGGGGAGAACCATGGATTTGAGGGTTAAACTAAAAGGAAAAATAGAAAGGAAATAGGAAGGAAGGGTGTAACTCATAGCTGGTTTTGATATATCATCCCAGTCTGACAACCAAGGCAGTCTCCCTGCATTAGAAGGCCATGCTAAAAGTAGATGAGTTGTAAACAAGCCTCCCACTGGTCATTAGTTTGGCAAATTAGTGGGTTATCTCTTAGAGTCCTCTCTTTTTCTCCTTTCCCTTTCCTCTGCATTCAATTTGTCACTCATTCCTACAAGTCTACCCCAGAAGGGTTGCCTGAATCAAAGCCCTTCTCCCCATTTCCACTCACGGGGCCACTGTGTTAATTAAATTCCATGTCGTTTCTCAGCTGGACCAGGCTTCCTGCCTCTAATTCGTTTCTTCCTCCCTCTAATTGAGGCTTCGACCTGCCCCAGTATTGAGCTTCCTATACTCTCTTGCTTATAAACCTTCTTTGGTGGCCCATGGCCTATAAGGTACAGTACAACTCACTCAGTTTTACATGATGCAGTGGGAGTGGAATCAAAGGGTTCCCCTAGACCCATGGATGAAGAGACGACTAAGGAGCTAAGTCTGGGATGAGAAACTCTTGCAAAAAGCCAACTAATAGCTTTTTCCTCCTCATCTCAGAACCACCCCTCTTCCCAGAGTGTGTGTATACAAGATGAGTTACTTAAGATTGCACCCAACCTGATGGTAGATTGGAGAAGGCTATCTGTCCCTTTCTCAGTTGAATATATGAGGGTCTTCTTCCCAGGAGGCTTGCCCACACCAGTCTTCTTTCCCACCATGGCCCATCCCCTTTCCAAAGAGTATAAACTTCACACCCTCCTCCCTTCAAGAACTCCTATCTTTGCTTAGCAAAATTTGTTTCCCAAGCTTGGAGAGAGGAAAGGGGCCTTTTTCCAAATCAGGGGTAAATAAAAAGTGGCAGAATCTTACAGTAGACATCATATTAGAGCTCATTTTTATGAATTCTTCTACTGTATATAAGGTCCTCACTTTCTTATTACTCAGCCTACCACTCCAGTTTCATCTTCCACTTTTACTGCTTCTCCCCACCCCTTCACAATCCTGACATACCCTAAACTCCAGTCATACTGAACTTTCCAACATTCCTCAGATAAATCAAGCCTTTGCAGAAATTCATGCACAAGCTGTTCCTTCTGCTTAGAACATCCTTGCTCTTCTTATCTCGCCAGTAAATTCCTACTCTCCTTTAAGACCCTGCTCAACTATTGCCTCTTCTGGGAACTCTTTCCAGACTGTTCCAGATAGAATTAATTAATCCTCCTTTGAGCTCTCATAGCATTTTTCCATATCCCTTTGATAGCACCATCCTTATCATGGCAAAACAATATAGCAACTAAAGGGATGGGCTCTGGAGGCAGACTGCCTGGGTTTGAGTTCTTACTCTGCCACTTATAAGCTATGTGATGTTGAGCCAATTACTTCGCCTTTCTTTGCTTCAGCTTCGTCATGTATAAAACAAAATAAATAAGATGATACTTGTAAAACCTTTAGAACAGAACCTGACACATTGCAAATGTTAGTAAATATTATACATCATCATTTCTTCTATTGTTTTATTGTTATCGTATATATAACCTACTTGTATATGTAATATACACGTGTTATTATATAGCACTATTATAGCATTACTTAACTTTTGCTGTGTCTGTGTCTTGTCTTCCAAGCTGGTTTATAGTGTTTTGAGGGCAGAAACCTTGTATTACTTTCTCCCCCATAGTGCCTGGTGTTAAGTATGGGCTCATTAAGTATTTGTTGGGGTCAGTATATTATACTGAAAAAAGCACTGAAATCTGAGAGATTTGGGTTTGGATCTTGATTCTGCTCATAATTGTTGCATGATCTCAATCTTCCTGAGCCTCAGTTTCCTCATCTATAAAATGAGGATGATAATAAGAGTAGCTACCTCACAGGGATATTTTAAGAATTAAATAACTTAGTACATGTAAAACCTAGCACATAATAACATAATAAGAACTCACTAAATGGTTTTTATTATCAGCTTTGTATCCCTTTGCATTTAACTTAATAAATACTTTTACTTGAATGAATGAACCCAGCCATTTTCTGGAACTTGAGGATCAAGGGAATCCAGGCAGATACTCTATTTGTTCCTAAGAATCCAGAGGAAAATGTGAGTCATCTCCATTCTGTATCATGGCTCACTCTGAACTGGGTCACCATCCTCCAGAAGGTGACAAATGTGGCTGGCTGAGTCACTATAAGAGCTTTTCTGTAAGGATTTGCCCGAACCCCCCACCATAGCTCATTGGACATAGTATCTTTCATATTAGGTGCGAGGTGCATACCCTTCCTGAAATGGGCAGAATAAAGAGGTGCAAAACTCCTGGGGAATCAGAGTGGCTATGAATTCACTCCTCTTTCTTATTCTGTTGCCTCTTCCCTTTGTTTGGTTTATTTGCTAATCAACTTTCCCCACACTCACATCTAGTGTAGCCCAAGTCTGTGCAGAGAAGACACTTTGAAAGCCTAAGACTATCATAGTTCCAGCAGAATAATAGAAAAATAACAAGTGTTGACTATTCAGTTCTGATGTAGCACTGTATTGAAGAACATAACATTCTAGATCCAGATGGCCTGAATTTGAATCCCAGCTCCACCACCAACTAGCTGTGAGACCTCAGGCAAATCACTTAACGTTTGCATCCTTTCATTTCTCCATCTATCAAATAGAAACAATAAAAGTACTTACCTACCTCTTAGGGTTTTGTGAGGGTTAAATGAGTTAATACATACAGAACACTTAAAAGAATGTCTGGCACATAGTAGGTGCTATATAAATATTAGCTTTTAAAAACAGCTTTATTGAGATATAATTCATCTATGTGAATTATATCTCAATAAATTCACCTATTTAAAGTGTACAGTTCAGTCATTTTTAGTATTTCACAGAGTTGTGCAACCATCACCACAATCTAATTTTTAGAAAATATTCATTACCCCAAAAAGGAATCTCATACCCACTGGTAGCCGTTTCCATCCCTGAAGCTCCCTCTCCCCCTTCCCAGCTCCAGGTAATCACTAACCTACTTTCTGTCTGTATAGATTTGCCTCTTCTGGACATTTTATATAAATGAACTCATACAATAGGTGGTCTTCTGTGACTAGCTTCTCTCCCTTAGCATAACTGTCTTTTAAAAAATTGCAACTTCCATTTTAGATTCAGGGTGTACATGTCCAGGTTTGCTACATGGGTATATTGCATGATGCTGAGGTTTGGGGTACAGCTGATCCCATCACCCAGACAGTAAGCATCCAATAGGTAGTTTTTCAGGCCTTGTCCACCTCCCTTCCTCCCCCGTCTAGTAGTCTCCAGTGTCTACTGTTCCCATATTTATGTCCATGTGTACCCAGTGTTTAGCTCCCACTTACAAGTGAGAACATAGCATAATGTTTTTAAGGTTCATCCATGTTGTATATATATCAGAGCTTACTTCCTTTTTAAGGCTGAATAATAGTTCATTATATGAATATATCATATTTTGTTTTTCCATTTATCAGTTGATTGACATTTTGGATTGTTTCTATCTTTTGGCTAGTATGAATAACACTGCTATCAATATTCATTTACAAGTTTTTGTGTAAAGATATGTTTTTAAATCTCTTGGGTATATATCTGGGAGTGGAATTGCTGGATCATATGGTAACACTATGTTTAATGGTTTGAGGAACCACCAAACTATTTTCCAAAGAGCCTGCACTATTTAAAATTCCCTCCAGTAGTGGGAATGATGGTTTCAATTTTTCCACATCTTCATCAACACTTGTTATTTTATTTTATTTTTATTTTATTAAATTATTATTTTTATTATATTTATTTTATTTTTTATTTATTTTTTATTATAGCCATCCTACTGTGTGTAAAGTAGTATCTCATTGTGGTTTTGATTTGCATTTCTCTGATGGTTAATGAGGTTGAGTATCTTTTCATGTATTTATTGACCATTCTTATGTCTACTTTGGAGAAATGTCCCTACAAATTCTTTGCCCATTTTTAAATCGGGTTGTCATTTTATTACTGAGTTGTAACAGTTCTTATATATTCTGCATGCAAATCTCTTGTCAGATATATGTTTGTGAATATTCTGTCATTCTGTGTATTTTTTTTTCATTTTCTTGAAGCTATTATTATTAAATAGAAATTTGTAAGTTCACATATAATAAAGATGACAGATTGTATTAGAAAGAATGAGATCTAAAATCACCTGATGCACCCTATGGTACACTACCCTGCTCCTGCACTCCTTTGAAATTAAATTCAAAACATATCAAGCTTCTCCTCTGTGCCAGGCAGTGTGGGGGAATAAGACCTAACCTCTATTCTCAAAGAGCTTTGTAACACAGAAGAGAAGATGCAAACATGTGGAAACTTAAATAATTATAACATGTTTAAATAGCAGTTCAGGACCACAACAGAAAAGATGCCACAGGGCACTATATGATTAATTTCCAAATGAATTGCACAGAAAAGAATTGCTATGGGAACTCAAGGGAGGGAGAAAGCACTTGGGGCTGAGGTGGTCAGGGGAAGCTTTAAGGAGAAGGGATCTAAGCAGTCTGTAATTAACTACCGCCATGCCTGTGTAATACTAAACAAAGACTTGGAGAGAAAAAAATATTGACTGTTTTTGACGTGAGGCATCTTAATGATTAAATTGATACCACCATTTCTTTTCAACCTCTGCAGGAATCCCCACAGTCCCACCTTTCCAATGAAGACTTATGTGGCCTCTGTCTAGTCCAGAGGTTACCAATTAACAAAGTTAACAAGCCACATCTGGCTTACAGACACGTTTGGTTTGGTCCAATTAAAATATTAGAACTAGCTGCTAAAACATTTAACTGGACAAATTTCACATAAAATATTAATTTCCAGTTTCTCTAGAAAAATCAGAAGACCTGGCCACCCTGCATTGGAACATGCATTCTCTGGGACCATGGCCAATGGCACCCCTGCTTGCACGTGCAGAATTCAGTTTGAGACTTCCTAGAATCATAGTTCTTAGACTAAAAGGTATCTTAAGAGTGCATCTGTTTCTATTCCCTGCCTTTGGGAATGTATGGTATTATAATATTACCCTCAATTTACAACTTGATTTAGAATATCAACTAAAACCCACAGAGAATTTGACTTGCTGCAGGCCACAGGGCTATTAACTGGAAGAGGGAGGGCTAAAACCCATGTTCTCTACTTCTCAACGGAATGTTCTTTCAACAATCTGTCTTTACAGTCTGGATGCATATTGTTTAGTAGCATTCTTCTGGCACTTCCTAATCACTGCTTTGTGTTGTTGGACGATTTTTGATATGATCGTTATCTCCCTCTCTCTTTTTTTTGAGACGGTGTCTCACTCTGTCGCCCAGGCTGGAGTGCGGTGGTGCGATCTTGGCTCACTGCAAGCTCCGCCTCCCGGGTTCACGCCATTCTCCTGCCTCAGCCTCCCAAGTAGCTGGGACAACAGGCGCCTGCCATCACGCCCAGCTAATTTTCTTTTTTTGTATTTTTAGTAGAGACGGGGTTTCATCATGTTAGCCAGGATGGTCTCGATCTCCTGACCTCATGATCTGCCCGCCTCAGCCTCCCAAAGTGTTGGGATTACAGGCGTGAGCCACCGCCCGGCCTGATCATTATCTCTCTTAAATGACATTGTAACATCCCAAACTGCAAAGGGGCCCACATCAAGTTTTTCTATGAAAGCCCATGACGTGGAGCACAATGCTTTGTACTAAATAGGCACTCAGGTGGTATTTGTTATTGATTGATAGGATTCTGAAGAACTCAGTATGTAACCATCCTTCCAAACCTGGGTGTGTTAAAATGTGTTTATTGTTCAGAGACAAAGGTCTGGTACCTTTAAGAAGTCTCAGCTTTGCAATGAGTTTGTGGGGCAGCTGCTTGGCATAGATACTGGGGAGGGACAGGGAGGAGATCATTATGTAGGCACATGGCGCTAGGATGTACCTTACTTTGTCTTGGCTGTTTTCTGAATGTTAAGAGGAAGGATGAAATAATAGCAGGTATAGGAAAAGTTATTTAAAGCCTTGCCTTAGATCAGTGGTTCTCAGGCTTGAGGATGCATCAAAAGCCCCTGGAGGGCTTCTTAAAACACAGATTGCTATATCCCACCCCTGAGTTTCTGGTTCAGTAGGTCTGAAGTGAGTGGGGTCCACAAATACGCATTTCTAACAAGTTCTCAGGTGATGCTGATGCTCCTGGTCCAGGGACCACACTTTAGGAACCATTGCTCTGCCAAGTAGTTGGCTCAAGAGTAGCTAATTAGAGAAATCTGAGCACAGTTAGCAACTGGAAGCAAAAAGTCCATGAGGAAACTGTGTGATGTACGTAGTGGGGAGAGTGTGAACTGGCTAGGAAACCAGAATGGTCAGATTCCAGTACCAGGGGTATCATATCTTTTTAAGCAGTGTCCAAAGAATAAGTATATTTTAATTCACATATTCCTGATTCATTTTACTAGTGTTTCCCAAAATGTGCACTGTGGAACCCTAGAAGATATTAATAGGTAGGCAATGAGATTAAAAAGGATCCATAGAGAAAGATGTTGGAACATTTTGAATTAAAGAAAATTGAACAGGATTCTTTACGGCTTCTAAGAGCCTTTAAAATGTGAATGAATGAATGCACTGCAAATCTCCAAGGAAATATAGAATATGCAGTATTTATTTTATTAATTTATGCAGAATATTCAGAATTAGTTGACCAAAGATCCTTTGTTAACACTTGGCTGTTTTTTTGTAAAATGTTGTTTAGGAAACCTTCATTGGTTTACACCTGAAATGCCACAATATTTTATCAATAGATGAGGTTGCTTGCAACAGTGGAAACAGCACTGCACTGGGAGTCAAAACATCTGGGATTTTGTTCTGTCTCTGCCACTTAGGTCTGCCACAAGTTGGCTTGCTCCCATGAAAAAGATGGGTATGATTGAAATTTATCATCCCTTTGCAAATGGTAGCAGCCAGTAGCTCCACCCAAAATAAGTAAATAAAATCTCACACAATCAATTTTTTTTAAATCTAATTTACCATACCCTTAAGGTTATTCAATCTTTTTGTTTTTTTTCTCATGTTACCTTGTGTAACAGGTATTCAACCTTCAAAGCCAGAAATATGAGAAGCCTTATGCTGAGAGTTTGATAGAAAGGAAGGGAGGAAGGGAGAAAGTAGAAAGGGAGAAAAGGAAGAAGAGAGGAAGGGATGAAAGGAGGAAAGGCAGGGCAGGGAGGAAAGGAAGAACAGCAGAAAGAAGGAAGGAAGGAAAAATAAGAAGTCAGACAGTCAGGTCATTGCAGACCATGATTCCATCTGAAAAGAAAAGGCTGAGAAGCATAGACACATCCTGTGTTTATTTGATTCCTGGCTCTAGGAGAAAGTTTTATTTCACCAAGGACACTGAGTCAGCTCGCTTGTTTACCACAGAGTATTGGAAGTGTGTGAAGTGTGTTTGTCCCCCAATTAACCATTAGTTGTTTTTTTTTCACTTGAACAAGACACAAACTTGACCCAATGGAGAAACATTGCAAGTTGTATGTGGGAGGATGCCATAAAATATCTACATTGATATTTAAATAAAATACCTGCCTACATTAAACGATCTTTGAAAAGAAACTGATGGGATTCAAGGCTGAATTATATTTACTGAATTCCTACAAGGTACATAAATATATGCAACATGGAGTCCCTTGTAGATCCATGATGAAATCATATTTTTTTTAAACACAAGGGTCAATTCAAGTTGAAAAATAAAATAAATGTTTACAAGCTTTCTGCCTTTTTTAAATTTCAAAGTGAAAATAATATTTAATTGCATTTAAATATATACATATATTTTAATAACTCTGATTACCTATTTGATTGCATAAAAGAATGACGAGAACATCAACACTGCTTTTAGCCACAATATTTGAGAAGTAGCAGCCAGAAGTGTTTTTTTAAATATTTTATCTTGAAATCAGATCTCATGTACCTAGGTGAACTGAATATGCCCAGAGGATATCAGGGGACTCTCCACTACTGTAGATCCAAAAAGCAGAGGGCTAAATAGAAATTCCACTTGCTGTCATCCAGCAAAATAGAGATGGCTTTGCTGAGTCCTTAGATCATGTTTAGTTTCAGGAGGGGTTGAGCTGTAATGACTAAATTATCTGGTCACTCTAACCAAGCAGCTAATTAATCCAGTCAAACAAACTTATCAGTCATGAAGGTGAAATTGTTTTTTCATCTAGAATTTGATCATAAGGGCTTTCAAGAAGGAAGCTCCTTGAGTCTCCCTTGTAAACCCTTTCTGCAGTATGCCTTTCTTTCCCACGACTGTTGAAAATTATTTATTCTTGAACCAGCTTCAGTGGTGAACAGCAGCTGGTTGCTACCCTCTCATACCCATTTTTTGTCATCTGGAACATGGTTATTCAGCGTAGCCTCATCTTCAAAAGGTGCCTGATTTACTCTGGGATTGGGAATGGAGAGAATAATTTTGAAGCTCTTTCTCTTTGCCTGTTTCCTTCCTTCCATGACTTTGGGTTATTTTCTAGTGATCTTCAGTATTAAAAGGTATACTGACAGCTCTTTTCTCCCAGGCTGATTTTCAGCTTGTCTACTGAGCTTTTTTGGGTTTGGTTTTATGGAATGAAATCCCCTTGTTTGGTTTTCCCCACATTCACACTGAGGCTGTGAATGTCCACCAACTCAATGTATTAAGTATACATGTATTAAGAATACATGTGACTGCCACATGGGCCCTGGACTGCTGAATTCATGGTCAAATCATTGTTTTCCCAACCATCATGCTTGGGGGCACCACATCAGCCTACAGTGAACATGGATTAATAAGTGCTGATTTAGACTAAATAGTTTTCTGATAAGTGGTACATTGAAGATTTCTCTTCCCCCTTTCTATGATTTGTATAGTAGCCACAATTTTCTATATCATTATTGCAGCTTCCCAGTACTACTTTATGTAGAAATCTTGCACATGCCTACCTCTGGCTTTTGCTCAGGCTACGACTCTATGGCAGTGGCAGAACCGTTTTAGGAATGTCTTCTGCTGTAATTTTCTCTTTGTCCCACCACTTCCACTTTAAACTTCTGGTGTATTCCCTAATCAAAGAGGCATCTAAGTTGTCTTTAGTGAGAAACCATCTATATATACAAAGCCATAACATGTGGATGAAAAGGACATACTGTCAACTCTCTTGTGCCAGACACCCAGATGTTGGCAAGTAGTACTTGGACCGAACAGCACAGTCGTTGAACAGCATCATCTTCCCCTTTTTTAATTCATCCAGATGTTTTGGCATCACAGACACATAGCCAGATTTCATCCCTGATTTTGTCAAAGGCTTAAAAAAATGTGAAAAAATAATATGCTTCTCCTCTGATGAACAATTACCAATGAACTCTGTTCAAAAGGGAAAACATAAGTTTCATTTAAAAGACCAATAATATTGAATTAAGATAAAGTTCCCATGAGAGTATATTTTACATTCTCATGAATCACGGATGAGTTTATTATGATCCATGCTTGTATGAAAGACTGACAAATAAATTCATATTGATTTGACATTTAAAATAGCATGTCTAAAAATGTACAGCATCACATTAAGTATCAAGTAATTATTCAACTATCAGCTTCAAATGTACATGGGAGAAAATGGGTCCAGAACCCAAAATGTAGTGAAAGATTTAAATGCTCAAATTTCTACCACAGGTTTTTTTTTTTTTTTTTTGAGACAAGGTCTCATTCTATCACCCAGTCTGTGTGCAATGGTGTAATCATGGCTCACTGCAGCCTCAAACTCCTGGGCTCGAGTGATCCTCCCACCTCAGCCTCCCAAGTAGTTAGGACTTACAGTCATGTGCCATCATGCCTGGCTAATTTATTTTATTTTTATTTTTGTAGAGACAAGGCCTTGCTTTGTTGTCCAGGTTGGTCTTGAACTCCTGGCCTCAAGCAGTCCTCTCACTTCGGCCTCCCAAAGGACTAGGATTATAGGCGTGAGCCACTGTGCCCAGCCTTCTACCACAATTTTTAAAGAAGCCAATACCATACATTAATCCATTTACAAGGGCTCACGCAAGAGTGCCTTTTGAGCCTGTGTTTGACAGGAAATTTCTGTTCAGATCATTGTGCCTAGAGTATATAGAGGGGTTACAGCAAAGTGCTGTACTTTGGGTTACAGTAAAGTGACTGAATTGATGTACCAAGATATTGATCATTTACACCCTTTAGGCCTGAAAAATATACTTTTCTTTGTGTTTCATGAAACTAAAAAGGCAGGGAAGCATTAAAGAGACAGCAATAAAAAGATTTGATGGCATGTATATGTGAGTTTGAGTGTTTGAGCTGGGGTTGTGAGTTTGTGGGTGGATTAGAAAGCATATGGCTAAAGACATGTGCAACAGATGCAAGGGCCTGGGCTTTGGCCTTCCCTTTGAAACTTCTTTATGGGGACATGTGCTGCCTTGCTTCCTGGATTAAGACCACATTTGCACAATTTGCACATTGTCCCTCTTGGGCCTGCTTCCCACCGGAGACTGCATCTTCCACAAAAACAAGGCAAGAAGTAAAGAACTTAAGAGAGCTGATTGTGAAGTCCAACTGCATGGGTTCAAATCCTGGTACCATCATTAATTAGCTGGGTCATTTTGGACCAGTTAACTTCCAGGACCCTCATTTTCCTCATCTACACAAAGGGCTAATAACAGTATTTACCTCATAGTTGTTATGTAAAGTGCTTATCCCAGAGCCTGGCAGAGAGCAGACACTAGTTGATCATTATGATTATTGAGCAATTACTATGTACCAGGTGCTTTATTTTCATCTCTGATCCTCACAACAGCCCTACAAGGCAGATACTATTATCTTCAGTTTACAAGTGAAGAGGCTGAAGCTCAGTGAGATAAAATACACTGCTCAAGGTCACACAACCAGGAAGAGCAGAAACCAGGCTCCAAGCCCCTCTGTCCCTCACTCCTAAGGCCTGTGCTATTTGCCATATCATCATCCCACTGGTGCCTCTAAAAGTTTCTTCTTCTAGGGTTCATCCCTCTTCTCTCTTCATCCTCCTCTTGGCCTGCCCTGGCCTGAGAACTGCTTGGCACAATCCTATACAGCAGGTCCTTGAATAACATTGTTTTGTTCAAAGCCATTTAGTTATCACGTTAATGGGGAAAATTTGGTTTTCCCCAGGGCCACTGTCCATGGACAGGATGGCGTCCTGACCAGGGTGGTTCCCACCTTTTGTGCTCCTTGTGCTGCCAGGATGGGCTCTGGCCACCTGTGACCCTGAACTGGAATCAGCGGGTTAGAAAATAACTGAATGAGTGAATACAAATTATTGGAAAATGAAAACTCGTAAAGTACACAATGACCATACGAATCCATGATAATAAATGACACGATAGGAAAGCGCTCAATGAGCGCTTTTGTGATTCTTCTGGAACTGCTGGGTGGCAGGAGGTGCTCCTTATGATTTTGCTTTGCAAATGTTTATTCCTTGACCTGACCCGCCATTGCTACAACCGCTGTCACTCATTGATTCACCAAAAATTAGGCAAATAATTATCTTACTTGTTTTTATTAATCTTTCCTAAATGTATGTGTAGCTCACACTTATTGTTAATGTTTAATTAACTTATTAATGTTTAATATTAGAAGTGTTTGGGTGGTTTTTGTTTGTTTTTTTGTTTGTTTTTGAGACAGGGTCTCACTCCTCTCGCCCAGGCTGGAGTGCAGTGGCGCAATCACGGCTCACTGCAGCCTCAACCTCCCAGGATTCAGGTGATCCTCCCACCTCAGCCTCCTGAGTAGCTGTGACTACAGACGTGTGCCACCATGCCTGGCTAAATTTTTGTATTTTTAGTAGAGACAGGGTTTCACCATGTTGCCCAGGCTGGTATTTGGATCTTTATTTAGAAGTTTGGTGATATTTTTGTGACCAGAAATATGCTGTGGGTACTTAACTCTTATTTATATCAATTAGCCTACAGTAAAATTAGTTTTGTTATTCGTTGTTTCACTTAAAGTCCAGTTCCCAAGAACCTGTCAAGGACGTTCAGTGAGGACTTACTGTACTCAGAGACAGCAGAGAGCAAAGGGCAAGAAGGCTGGTTGGAGGACGAGGAGGCCTAGAGCCCCTTGCCTGCTTTTGCACATGCATCTGCTCCTGGTGGATGACTCACTTAACCTCTCCGTGCTTCTGCCTCTTCAACTGGAAAATGGAATCTGTAAGTTGCAGCACTAGCTTCTGTGACATTCTACTAGGCCTCCAGGAAGAGGAGGGCCATCCCTCTATATGTCCAGTCAGCATATGGGGAACAGTGGGGCTGTGTGTGACTCACCCTGTGGTGTGCCAGCCTCAGGCTTATACTAGCCTAGGTTTATACTCCCAGATCCTGAGCTAGCAGCTGGAGCTTTGGGATCTGGAACTGTTACAGGGCCAAAGAACCTGCTTAGCTTCAGGGCTGCTTCTAGATAAACTGCCAGGATGTGGGCAAAGCATTTGTCATGGAAGGTGGGGAGTGTATGTAGGTTATTTCAGGGGCTGCTTTGTGGGAAGCCAAACCTTTTGGCAATGGGCTCAGAACTGGCTTTCCTTTTTAGGTGTCCTCTAAATTCCGAGGGTGCCCCCACACCAGAGGGTCTCCACTTCTGCCATCCCTAACCTAGTGGGGAGATGAATCTGATCTTTTGTCTCAAAGCCCACATTAAAGAGGACCATTGCATGCTTCATCACCAGGCTGTGACTCCCAGACCTCAACTCATGTCTTTTTCCCTCTTCACCAGGGCAGAGGCTAGACTGTTTCCTCTCCTCTCCCTGAACAATAGCAGTGCCCAGATTTTGGAGGGCATACCGCCTACCTGGCACTGTGCTAAGTACTTTGCCTGCATTTCCTTGGTAATCCTCATGTAATCCTACAAGGGAAGTACCATTTTGTCACGATTTAACAGAAGAGGATACAAAAGCTCAGAGCCTGGAGGTGACTTGCTCAAAGTCACACTGATAGTAAGTGGTAAAGCCGGGACTGAAATACAGGTCTAACTTTTGAGACAACCTTTTTTCTTTTTCTTTTTTTTCTATTTCAATTACATAATCCTAATCCTGTGCGTGTTTGAAGGGGAGAGACAGGGGAGGGAGTGAGATGGCAATTTGCTTGTGACCTAAGGAGGCCCTGAAATCTCCTGGGAATGAGGATGGGGGGCCTACCTGAGTTGCCCAGGGCACTGGTAATGCAGCCCACACCAGCAGTCAGTGATCTCCAACATGGAGGGCTCCAGGCCTGCCTAGCTGCTGGCTGCTACTGGAGGCCAGAAAAAGACAGCTCCAGTGTCCTTCTAGGCTGGGGGTGGTTCTTGCCTCCAGGGCTTATGGAAGAACTTATCAGACAAAACTCTGCCCTTTCAAGCAGAAAAGTACTTTACAAAGAACATAGAGAGGTGAAGTGGGTACTTTTCAATTTTTGTCTGATTATCTAATATCTAAATGCTTTTTCTTCACTTTGGAATCCTGACCTGACCTGTTTTGTGCCCTGTCCACCCACCACCACTGAGTCAAAGCTCAGGGCCTGGCATCCAGTATTAGTCATACCTATTTGTTGCCCGAATGAATGGGGCTGAACCCTGGTCTGACTCTAAAATACATGCTTGAAAAAAATTATTATGGAAAATTTCAAACACATACACAAAAGTAAAAAATATAGTATAATGAACCCCCAGGTATCCATCACCCAGATTCAACATCTATCATGATTTTCCATGTTAGCTTTACCTATCTCTCTTTCTTTTTCCCTCTTATGCTTTACCCCACATGTTTCATTATGCAACTCAAAAATAGGGATATTTTTATATACAATGACGAAATTATTATCCCCCCATCACCAAACTAACAATAATTCCCTTCAAACCATGCTCTTGAGCACTACACTGGAGTTCCTCCATTCTACTTTCTTTCCCAGTCCCCAACAGGAAGCATTTCTCAGGCATCTGCTCTTGCACCTCCTCAGAGCTGGAATTACAGTTTGACGTGTATTGGGTACTCACAATGTGCCCTTTTAGGTAAGCAGGGGGCCAGATTCCCCTCTCCCTGTTTTACAAAGAAGAATGGCGACACACAGCTATTAAGTGCCTTGTACAAGGTCACACAGTCAATTAGTGGCTGATAAATGGGACTCAAGCACTGTGGCTGGGTCTATACAGCCCCAAATACAGTTTGCAAGGAAATTAAATGAAGGGACTCGTGTCCTGGGGACAGTACCGTGTGTTTTCTGTTGCTGTTGAAGTCATTGCACTTAGCCCATCAAGACAGCCTGATTGATGGGATCAGTTGGACTCCTATGTTTGTTTTCCTCATCTGACTGGATTGCAACAATCACCTACAGGCAGGCTGGCCACACCCGTGAGTTTTTCTCCTCTTTTTTTCCATGTTCCTGGAGCTGACTCCGGAGCCCACATTTCTCCTGTCTTTCTAGGCTTGGACTTGCTCTCTGCCAAAGCAGATGACTCCCAGAGCAGCCACAGTCTGGGACAGGGCAAATGTGAGAAGCAGAAGGACTAGCTTAACTGCTTTTCTGTTCCTGCCTCCTTCTTGTTCCAAAGACTTACTCTTAGATGCTTGGCTCTCCTGAGCTTGATCTCCATGTCTAATTCTCTAGACCTCTTCCACTCCCCTGATATCCCACCCAAATTTTCCAAGTAAGTCTCTCAGAGCCTTGTATTCCAAAATACAAACTGGCTAGTGGAAAGAAGGAATCATTGCTGTTGGCTAGTGGATGACTGATCAGTCTGAGTCCAACCAGGAAAATAGAAATCACTGAGTATTTATTTAAGGGAAAAGGGATTCAGTGCAGGGAATTGATCACACAGGTGATGGAAAAGCTGTGATGCCAAGCAGAGGACAATGAAGCAACCTAGAGATTAGTCACAGCAGGGAGCTGCTACCATTCCTTGGCTAGAACCTCAGGGCTGGGACACTTAGTAGAAACTTGAGCCACAGTAACCTGGTCAGCAGTGCCAGAGCCACAAAGAGACACAGTCACTGCTGGGGACACCACATGAAGCAGAGGGGGAGGGAGAGAAATACCCTGGTTTCTCTCTCCCTTTTGCTTTCTAATATCCTAACAGTGCCTTCCATTGGCCAAACCCATCAGAGCCTGGGGAACAGCCTGCAAAGGCCAACCTGCCCCATCAGCTTCCCTGCTACAAGAGCAGAGATGTGAAAAGGAAGTAATGGACTTGGGGGGGCAAACAGGCCTGGGGACAGCACAGATCTCCTCCTCCCTGCCACCCCCCAACTAACTTATTTGGATATGTCAGGGTCTATTTGGAAACAGTGCATTTACTCAACAGAATGATTCTAAAGCTGACAAGAAAGAGTCTTAAGGAAAAGGGTGTGGGTGGAGCACGAACCCGCTTCCTTGACTACCTGCAAGTCTTAGCATCCAGATTCTAGCCCAGTCCTCTTATTTCACTTCCTCCTGCATGCTCCATCCCTCCTCCTCCCACGCATAGGCTGACTCCAACAAAGGCAGGCCGGCCATTTTGCTTTCTGGCAATGTGTGATGCATTCATTGGCTCCCAGGACTGTGTAAACCCAACCTTCTTGCCTGCAGGGTTTCAGCTTGGCAGCCAGGCTCTGAACTGCAGTGCTGTCAGGCAGGTGAACCCGCCGGCACCACAGTCCAGAAAACATATCTCCTGATTCCTCAGGTGTTCTACACGTTTGAATGTGTAGATGAAGGGAGATGGCTGGGAGGGGGAAAAGAAAGACATCAAACTATTTATGTGCTTTCCCACACCTTATTTCATTTACTCTCCACAACTCCTCAAGGCAGATGCCCTTCTTCCCATTAAAAAATAAATTTTTAAATCTTAGAATACTTTTAGATTTACAGGACAGTTGAAAAGCGAGTACAGAGAATCCCTATGCATCCTTCACTCAGTTTCTCCTGATGTTAACATCTTACAAAATCATCTTTTGTCTGTTTTTACAAATGATGAAACTGGGGCTCAGAGAGGTTAGTGACTTGCCCAAGGTCATAGAACTAGGACACAGCAGAAGAAACAGGCATAAATCCAGTTAGATCTTAACTGTATCACACCACCAAGTTGAATTATTTGTTTCCGACTCATTATATTGGAAGTCACTCTCTGAACCTTGAACCCTTCACTTCACCTCATAGTTGGGTTGTAAACATTATCAGAGAGGATTTCTTCCATAGATCCGTAGCATGTTAACACTAAAAGATACATCTAAGACCATTTAATCTAGGGAAGGCAAATAAGTTTCATTTCATTTGCCGACTTTAATTGAGCAGTAGAGGCTGTTTGGAATTCCATGCTGAGAATGATTCTAAATCTATGTCTTTGCTCATTAGGAAAAAAATGCTATGACTGATTATTGATACCTGCCATATATGTTGACTAGGAGAGTGGTGGAACTCATGTTACCTATTAGCCATTTCTTAGTGAATGTCTCTGCCTCATTAGTGGTACAGCTAAGAACAGAACTCAGGCTCCTGACTCATGGTCTCTTGTTCTTTCTGGTTTACAATGGACTCACAATAACAACAATAATATAATACAGTGTATCACATAATGAGTGTCTACTCACTGCCAGGCACTCTCCTAAGCACATCCCACTTTCTGTACCTTACTTTTAATTCTCAGAACAACCCTTCAAGGTAGGCACATTCAACCCCAAACTTAGAAATGCAGAAGCCTAGGCTCAGTGAACTTTAAAAACTTACCTAAGGTCCACAGTGAGCAAGTGGTAAAACTGGAATTTAAACTTACGCTGGTCTGGCTCCAAAGCCTAAACCCTGTGGTCTCACTTCCTGCAAACACAATGTTGAATTTGCGCTCACAGCAGGTGGAGATGACCCTGGTCCCACTGCTTTGATTAAGACTAAACTGGAGTGAAAAAATCATTTTTGTTCTTACTAATTTTCTTAAAAAGATTTGTTCACAGGTCCTTACTTAGATGGAACTGATTTTTTCGGGCTGTTTCATATTAGATGTGATACAAATTGACATGTTAGGAGAGCTGATGTGAAAGGCGACCTGGTTCACTTACAAATAAATGATTAATATAATCTCATTGTGCGGCTAGCCTGCATTACTGATTCTCTCACTTGGGGGGCTCAGAAAAACAACAGGTCAGACAATAAAATCCATGCTAGCATAAGACTATAGTGTGGGATGACCATGGATGAGTCAGGGAGAATAAGAAGATAATTAACTAAGAGGGAGTTCTATGGAGTTCGAAGATAATTAAAAAATGTTCCTTCTCTATCCTAAGAATATCTGACATTATTAGCGAAGGCAATGAATAAGATAAGGGGAAGAGGTGAGTTAATTAGAATTATGAGATACAACATTTTAAAGAAATTGACAGGGATCACATTTCAATGGAAAGACATTCAATTCAACCGACTTCATTATAGCAATTCAACATTGATTAGGGACATGTTATGTGTGTGGCTGTGCTCTGTGTGCTTAGAGGACTACTGAGATGCTGTAATCTTCCTCCCTGACATTCTACTGAATAGATACCCAAGTTTTGGCAGCGCAGTAAATAATCTCTTACACACAGATTTGGGTGCAATTTCTAAAATTGTTTCTGCAAAATAGTATTATGTGCCACTGAGTAGATATCTTGTATGCCAGATATTACTGTTCCTGTCAGGCTAAATGTTCAAACAACATGGAAGCCTCAGTGATAGCCAATCCATTATTTATCTACCTATATTCACTTCAGTTGCCAAAACTATTCTAAATATAAGGAATCCCCTCCTTAGAGGCCCCAATATGGCTTTCCATATTGTTCTGAGTCCTTTCTAACTGGTTAATGCCCATGCCATATTGGTTATCATAAATTTTGAATAGCATCTTTTCTCTGCTCAGAAGTGTCGCTCAGTAATACCCTACCTCTTCTGACTCCTCCTACAGTGTAATCTCTCACCAGTCCTCACTACATTCTGAACTGATGTTCCAGCTCCACTTAAATCTGTCATGTTTTGTTCCTTAACATATGCTATTCCCTTTACTTGGAATACACTCTCTTTCCTTGTCTGCCTAACAATTGCTGCTTGTCTCGCAAATATTTTCTCTGTGAAGCTTTCTCAGTGCCCTTAGGTACCCTCATGTCCCTCGTGAATTTATCTCTATTATAATGTTTTATATTTTATGGCAAGAGTTTGTTGGATCTTTGCCCACTTGAATGTGAGCTCCTTGAGAACAGGGACTATTTTATTTATGTCTGAGTCTCTAGGGAACAAAAGAGGGATTCAGGGCTTATGTGGTAAATGAATCAATGAATGCTCCCAGTTCTTCGTCATCTTTAGAGGCTACTTCCAGGGCTTTTAAATTTGGACTCCCTTTTCTTCCAAGAGGTGGTGAGAGCAGGGTAGGTGGACATGATATTTAATGAATTTCTTTTAAGTGCCAGACATTGTGCTGAACCATTTACACAAACAATCTCACGTCTCAAGTCGATGTTTTTATTTTCATCCTCGTTTTACAGATGAAAGTGGAAAATTCAGACCAGTGACTTGCCACATTCAGAGGAGTAACAAAGATACATAGCAAGTAGGCTGCAAAGCTAGGATTTGAACGTAAGCTCCAATACCTGCATCAGCTCCCTTGCACTGTGCACTCTTCCCTCGCTTGTGTGTATGGTGAGCAGAGTCAGCTCTGGGCAAAATGGTGAAATAAGCCAAGTTTGTCTTTAGTGTCTTCAGACTCCCAGTGTGTCTCGGGGACTCAGTACTACAGTGCCACCTACATGCTGCAACACCTACTATGGCTCCTACAGGCAGCCCATCCTGCTGAGAGCTTCTCCTTCCTAACTCCTCTAAGACCTTGACCTCTGGTTTGTGTTTTCTGAAGGTAAACTGCCTTAACCTAACCTTTTCCAGAGCACATATTATATTTATTGGTGCCTTCCCAGAAAGCAATCTTTAGCTTAGGAGCAGGTAGCTCCCACGGGAGGCATGTAGGTGTTTCTGTGTTGTGGTAAGGGGAAGGGGTTGTCTGGGGGCCTCTATCAAGATACACCATGGAGGCTTCTCCTACAACCAAAGGGTGTTTGGCCCCTTTCTCAGATGGCTGAGGGCCCTGGAGTCAGATCAATAAGCATTTGAATCTTGGCTCTGCCATTCACTGATTGCATGATTTCCCACAGTTAATCTCAGTGAGCCTTCGTTTCCTCCCCTGTAAAATGGATCTAATAATAGTTCTCATCTCCTAGACGTGTTGTGAGGATGACATGAGATAACACACTTACGGTGTCCAGTACAAAATAAGCATGTAAAAATGTTAACTGTTCCCTTAAATCAATTTTTAGAGGAAAACTCTTCTCACCAACAAGTCTCTTTCTTCAAAGTCTCCCTTTCCTTTCCCAACTCCCTCCCACCAGTACGCTCAACCTTTGGCAACCCTCTGTCCCACACTTTCCAGGTCAATCCCAATTTCAGATAATCTCTCTTGATATCAAACTGCATGACCTTATTTGAATCGGAAAACAGAGTGAAACAGAGTCCCTTGCTCTGAGGAATGTTGCTATGGTCTATCTTAGATCAAGAAGACAAGAGCTGCCTTGGCAGCCCTACATCATAATCTGATGAGCATGAAGAAGGCTCACCTTGCCTATAAATATTTGTTTTTTGCCTATGAGTGATGCCAGAAACCGTCATGGTCGGCATAGAATTCCTTTGAGTCAAATTGCAAGGTTTGTCTGTCAGGGTTGCCTTGGTAAGGCAGGGTTATTATTTATATCTGAGTGCAAATTCCTTGATCAGAGCCTTTCCTGTCAGGGAGAGGAGACGGAAGGGTTCCAGGGAGCCTACTCCCCACGGAAGAGGAAGGCTGTGCTAGCATGGATGGGGTATGTGAGTGTGGGAGCTCAGCTGACTGAGAGCTGTGTCCCCGGCTCCATTTTGCCTAGGGGCGAGCCCTGTGTGTTGCAACAGATGTGTGCTTTGGAATCACCAAGGTTGGGAAGCCAGGCCTCAGAGGGAGTGGCTGGAGGCTGATCTCATCCTGAAATGATGTGGGCTTGGATTCCCAGAGGGTGGAGAGGAGGACCAGTCCAGAGAGAAGGACATGCTTTTGGAGGGAGGTCTAAAGACAAAAAGAGGGCTTTAGTTATTTTTTGAGCTTAGGTGTAGGTGATGGTTGGGGGTAAGTGACAAAAGAAAATAGGTCCTGAAAGGGGGGTGTCTCCTTTCATGATTAGGAACAGAAGAATGAACTCAAGGACTGCCCCCTTTTCTTCAGGAAGCAAACAACTTCTGAGGGTGTGACAGGGTTCACTGGGTGTTCCCCTTTAAGGGAGGTTAGCCCCTACGTGAAGCTGCTTGGCTGGTAGAGGATAATTGGGTGTTCCCCAATCCAGATAAGCAGAAGCTCAGGTGCCCTTCCCTGTAGGCTTTTCAGCTTTCTTTATCACTTGCTAGGCAGGCCCTGCCATCCTTGGGAGTAGGTATGAGAGAGGGAGTTGAGAGGCCAGGCTTTCCCTGCCCCTGTTCTTCACAGAACACAGCTGAAAAAGGAAGGCCAGAGATGTGACACCCCCCAGCCCCAGGGATTCTACCACACATTGCAAACCTCACAGAGGATGCTTATTCTACAAAATTTGTGGGCATATTCATAGGTACTATGGAGCTAAATAATTTGAAAACAATAACAAAACCCATTTACTGATTATTTGGTTAATAAAGGCCTCATTCCTTCAAAGTATGTTGCTAGGAGCCACTGAAAGTGGACTTGACCTGAGGAGCAGCAAGGAGCTTCCTCCTGCTGTATACACAGACACACACAGACAGACAGACACACACACACACACGCATGCGCGCACACACATGCACACGCCCGGATCCTTCTCCAAACACGTCCATGATACCAGGGCAGCAGAATTGGGGCACATTAGAGACACAGGCTCTGCCCACATTCTGAAGCTCCCTGTCATTCCCAGGTCTTGGTGCTTGGCCAGACTCCCCTTACCCAGACTCATAGCCTCATAGCTATCATTCCAAAACCCCAAAAGCTCTGGAAACTGAGAGCCTTTGTACGTTTATGACAAACTCATTTGGCAGCGCAACTTTAACTGACATGAGGTTATTTATAGTCTTTATTTTTCACACCCTGTGTGAATATTCATGTGTTTTTGCTCCAGAAATATCAATGTACTTGATTACTGGGTACTGCCTCAGACCCCACTGGAGGTGATATATATGTGCTGTATACACCCAATCGCCTTTTAAAAGTCCAAAGCATTCTGAATTCCTTCAATTATACTAAGCCTCCCACTGTCTTATAATGATCTGTTTGGCATGTCTCCCTCATTAGCCTGTGAACTTCTTCTCCAGTGCTCAGCACACAGTCCAGCATGGGGTGGAAGCTCGACTAATGTTTTAGGAATGAAGAACGAACAGTCTTTAGTGATTCTGGAGACTTGTTGTCATGTTCTTTCTTACATCTAAACTAAAGTACGTCATGCTACCATTCGTTTATTCTGTGCCATCAATAGCGAGGAAGAACAGTTGGTCAGGCTCCTTCATTTTTTTTCCTCTTGAGGCTAAATCGTCCTTATAATCCTAATACCTTTAACCTTTTCCCCTAGATCCTCTTTTCCAATCCCTTAATCGTCTTCATTGCTGTCTTCTGAAGTCTTTACAGGTTCTTTCCTTCCGAAATTGTGGCCTAGTGCTTAGGATAGGGCTGCAAAGAGCCCAGCTATTACACATAATAGGCCTCTGGTTTCTATGGTGCTTTTCCGATCAGTTTCATTTGGCTGGGCTAAGAAGCTTTGCCTTTAAAAATACACTTGCAGGACAAACTCCAGGGGCATGAACAACTTTCACCTGAGCATGCTGGTTGGTAATAGGAAGGGAAAATAGCACTGTCTGATCATAAGAAACTGTAATTACGAAAGCTGAAAGCAACAGGTAACACATGCAGTAGGCACCTGTATACAAAAACCACTGTTGATAATTATGGTACCTCAGCCTATTATTTTTACCTTGGGAGAACCGGCCTTGTTTGTGCGCATCATGTGCCTTTTCTCTCATAAGGTTGCTAAAGGCCATTTCTGACCACTTCCCATTAAATTCAGGGAGTGAACCTGACTCTGTCAGGGTTGCTGCAAAATCACCGGATTAAGTTAAACTCACTAATTAAGCCTGTTAGACTTCCTGTAACTCACGATTTTTCTTGGCATAAGTAAAAACATTTGACTCAGAGGCAAAATGTGTTATATTAACAACCAGGAAACAAGAAAATACACATAGTAGCATTTTCGGAAGCAAATTCTGTCATCCGCATTCTGTTGAAACGGCCATTGTCATTTCTCCTAATAGCCTAAAGTGTTTACTTTTGGGGTGGAAACTATACATACTGTGATGGAGATTCAGAGATACGCTTTTGTCAGTTAAATTCGAAAAATATATTCAGGTGTGCTTGTTGTGTCCCCCCCAAGCATGAGTCAGAGCCTTTCGTGGGGTTTTGTGTAAATGTATTTTCTAAGAGGTGCTGTTGGGATTTTGCATACAGGTCATTCTTTTTAAAAAGGTCACATTGCAATTTTTCTATCTTTTCTTGTGTTGTTATCCCTCAGGGAAGAAGATGTAGAATGCCAAATTGCAAAGGGAGCTTGTAAAGAGGGGAACATTAAAATTGGATAACCAAGAGCTCCCAGAGAGGGCCTCAATGGCTGAAAGGAGCCCCTTCTGAGCAAATGGGTAGCAGCGTAAAAGCCAAATTAACCTGGGAGGAGAAGGTATGGAACTTTTGGAGAAACACTTTGTTTACCTCACCATCTTACCATATCCAGCTGGCTGTTTCTCCAAGAATGTTAGTGCTCCAGAAGGGAGGGAAACCTGTCCCCACTGCTAATAGAAGAGGTTGGAATTTTCTTTCAGAGTTTCCAGATGTCCTTGGCAAATGCTAGCAATAGTCATTCTCTCTCTTTTAATGATTATAATAAGCTGCTTTTTAAGGGAACATTAACTGTGTGGTAGGCTCTATGCTAAGTGTTTTATATAAGGTATCTCTATTAATCTTCACTATGATCCTTCCAAAAAGGTATTGCTATTACCCTCAATTTCCATAGGAGGAAACGGGCCCAAAGAAGTTAGACAACCTGGGCAAGGTGACCCAGCTAGTAAGTGGTGCAGCCAGAACTTAAACGCAGATCCACCTGACACCAACACCTGGTTCTGAACCATGGTGTGCAAGTCCTTGTAAAGTCAAACAGTCTCTTTAATAAGCTTGACTATATTTTCTCTTTTACCAAATCACAGAACATCTGGTCTGCTTAATTTTATGAGACTGTAATTACAGCAATGAAAAGGATGTTAGCCTACTCTGAAAACCCTAGCTGAAGGGCTTTCTATTGCTTTGTTCAGAGATTTGTTCTTTTCTCTCCACCTCCACCCCCGACTCCCCAAATTGGATAGTAAGTTCTTCAAGGAAGGACTCCCCAAATTGGATAGTAAGTTCTTCAAGGAAGGTTCTGGAAAGTGGTTTTTTTTTTTTTTCTTCAAGTTCTGTGTTACATGTGCAGAACTTGCAGTTTGGTTACTTAGGTATACAAGTGCCATAGTGGTTTGCTGCACCCATCTACCCGTCACCTACATTAGGTATTTCTCCTAATGCTATCCCTCCCCTAGCCCCCCACGCCCCACAGGCCCCGGTGTGTGATGTTCCCCTCTCTGCTTCCATGTGTTCTCATTGTTCAACTCCCACTTATGAGTGAGGACATGCGGTGTTTGGTTTTCTGATCTTGCGATAGTTTGCTGAGAATGATGGTTTCCAGCTTCATCCATGTCCCTGCAAATGACGTGAACTCATTCTTTTTTATGGCTGCATAATATTCCATGGTGTATGTGTGCCACATTTTCTTTATCCAGTCTATCATTGATGGACATTTGGGTTGGTTCCAAGTCTTTGCTATTGTGAATAGTGCCGCAATAAACATACGTGGGCATGTGTCTTTATAGCAGCATGATTTGTAATCCTTTGTGTATATGCCCAGTAATGGGATCGCTGGGTCAAATGGTATTTCTAGTTCTAGATCCTTGAAGAATCTCCAGTGTCTTCCACAATATTTGAACTAATTTACACACCCACCAACAGTGTAAAAGCATTCCTCTTTTTGGTTCTGGAAAGTCTTATGCTCCTCTGCTTTCTATAGTTCTCATAGTGCCTGGCATGTAGTGTGTGCTCCATAAATATTGACTGATTGATGAATGTGTGGATGTTCCATGCAATAGTTTTTGGGTTGTTCAACACCATTTCTTAATGCTAAGCAAACAGGTTAGAACCTTCAAGATGTCTGTTGTCTTAATCTAGTTGCTTGCACTGAGGTAACTTTTTAATATCATCTCTGCACAGGAGCTGAATGCCTTCTTTGGCACCTGGATGATTGATTGTGTTTTCTCCTTTTCCTCGGAAAGCTCTGGTATTGCGCAAACGCTGCTTTAGGTGATTAACAATGCCGCCAACTTCACCAGTCACCTTTGCAGACAATTCTTGAATTTTATAGGAAAGTGGGAACCTGTTTAAGTATAGTTTCTAGTTAATTCTGCTTCCCCATCCTGGTTTGCTCAATGCTACATAAAAGATTTTCTTTGTGGAAGGAGACAGAATAGAAAAAATAAAAATACATTCTCAATGGCTGGGTGAAGAGAGTCCTTGAGATTTTACCAGCTTGGTATTTCTCACTGTTGGAACTTCAACCCAGGATGCAGATTCATCCTAGTGAGCCTCACAGGAACCTCTGCCTTGGTCTAGAAGATACAGTGGAAATATATAGGATAGGACAGGTAAGGTCAGCAGAAGCCACTTTTCAGCACATACCATGTGATTGCTAGAATAATACAAATAACAACCATTTACTAGCAGATTACTATGTGGCAGGTACTGTGCTAAGCATTTTCCAGACATTCATTATTGTTGCCATTTTTCCAGGTGAGCAAACTGCAGCTCAGAGAGTCTAAGTGAATTTCTTTGTCTTTAAGCAGTATGAGATAGACCCTGGACTTGAACTCAGGTCCATCTGATTCCAGAGTACATAGTCCTTTTGCTACAGTGCTTTGCAGGGAGCTGTGCTGGCTTCTCAAATGGTTTGGGGCTATCTGTGTGAGGCTGACAAGAAAACTATTTAAAGGCTGGTAGAAGAGGGCCCTAACAGAAGGTCTGACTCTCATTTTCTTTCTATTTGCAGAAGATAATTCTTTCCTGTTTCAATATCAGAAGGGGATCTAGCTGAAGGCAAAAGGCCACAGGGTTCTGGTGAGGCACAAGTTCAAACCTTGCTGTAGTTGGACCTGTTCTACTGACTATCAACAGCCTGGGTCTGTGGGTGATCATAGTGTCAGGGGGCTGGAGATTGGAAGTTCAGAGTGGAAGAGCTGGCATATGCCGCAAAATGCACCCTGTTGGGATGGAGCAGGAAACTCAACTGCAGCTGAGTTTAGTGGGGCACCCAAAGAGAGTGGCAACAACAGGTATCAATTTAGAGAAGCACTTGGCTTTGGTGAAAGCAGAAGTCCTGCCCAGCCTAGCTGAACTGAGCAGGAGCAGGTGAGGCTTAGGAGTCCTGCCAGGTGCTAGTAGCAAGGATGGGACTCTAGTCCTTGGAGGCAAGGGTGAAGGATTTGGGAGCTTGGGAAGAACCAGACAAAATCCCAGTTCCACAGAAACTGAATGACTAGACTGGTGGCTCTCAACCGAGACAATACTGCCCCCTAGGGGACTTTTGGAAAATGCAAGAGGGTATTCAGAGGACTGGAAATGGGGATGCTAGATGTTCTCCAATGCCCACGACAGACTTGCAAAATAAAAAATAGTCTAGCATCTCGAATGATTTTTGAATGTTCTGCTGGACTTCCATGGAGCTGAAAACTGCTTTTCTAATTATCTAAACTTTTACTATAAATGTTTTATACCTAAGCACAAAGGGTTTTCCTCCCCCTGCCCCGACCCCACAGTTTTAATCAACTATTCTGTAAAGATATGGAAGATTACATGGTTACAGAGGATCACACAGACTCATTCACCATTTCAGGAAATCATGTCAACAATTGTGATGTTGCTTTTGGAATTAATCAATATAACATATCAGTTTGTGTCCATAACTGTTGCATTCATGGGGATTCTATATAAAGGCACAAGCTTCTGACTACTTCATTTAATCATTCAATGTAGTCCTGTGTGAGCATTTACAGAGTTAAATACATAGTGTTTTATTATGTATTGCTTTATTTTCTCTTTATGTGGCAGGACATATAGCTATCTTTTTGAACTTATGCGTGTAGGTAGGTTATAGTACCTAGAAATTTAATTTCAGGATAGTAAAGGGGTGAAGCAAAAGCAGATTTATTATAAAAGAGAGGATGTTAAGTCTGATAAGGTTGAACACCACTGTGCTAGCCTGATGGCTTCGTGAGGGCCAGGACCATGTGTTTTGCTTCCGTTTGGCCTAATTAACTGAGGTGCTTATAAATAATGAATAATGAATGTGGATGCAAGCACACAGCTGGAGTCAGGCATGTAGGTCAGCATAGTCGGGGTATATAAAACTGGCAGGAGATGGGGACTTTTTTTTTTTGAGACGGGGACTTTTGATCACCAAAAGAAGGCAGGATCCCAGTTATCAGAAGAGAAACCATAGTTCAGAGTTTGCCTCAAAGCTAGAGCGTCCTAATGTCAAGGCCCAGGGCTTCCTACAGTCCTCTTATCTTGAGACATGTTGGAGCCAAGGGACTGACGTCAGATGGTCCCAGTGGTGAAGAGAGTTGTGTTTACATTCTCACTTGCTGGTATCAATCGTAGGGGCCCAAAGACCTCACTACCTAAAAAGAGGGCTGTTTTCCAGCTTAGCTGTACCTCTTTGCATTGTTTTGTCTGGCCAAGACAGAGAGGATACCAGGGAAAATGAGGCTCGAGTATTGTACGTATAATCTGTCAATGCCCTCCATGCCCCCATTAGGATCTCAGGCTGTCTTGGCCTTCAGGCAGATCCAGCTCCCCCATTTTTCTGTTGTTGCTGCTGCTGTTTTTTTTTTTTTTTTTCACTCCCCTGATCCCATCAATAATACGTGTACTCCTTCCTTCTGGGTCCTGTCCTCAAAGGTAACTGCTAAATATCTGACAAAGGAATGGCTAAAGCCTTCAGGGCTCCTGATAAGAGAATGGGCTCCCACTTAGCATGAAGGGCAGGGGGCAGCACCTCACTTAGAGATATGGTACATAAGTACAGAGGGAGGTATTGAACCGCCTGTTGTCAGGAGCAGAAGGGACCCTGAGGTCATCTGGTTCACTAGATCCCAAACCTGGCTGTACAATGGAATTACCAGGAATGCTGTTGAAATACAGATGCAGTGTGGCTCCTAATCCTCAGAGTCTGATTCAATAAGTCCGAGATGAGGACTTGAATTATCTGCATATTATTAACAGTATCACTGGTGATTTCGATGAGGAACCCAGTTAGGGAAACCACTCAGACTGACTTTCTCGTTTTATGGGTAGCCAGCTGAGTCACCGACAGGGATGATGACTCGCCCCGGGTCACAGAGCAAGTCATGGCAGAGTTGGAAATGGAACTCAGGGTTTTTCCTCCGCTGTATTGGTGGTGGGACGATCTGACATTATTAGTGTGGGAAGAAGGACCTTAAATTTCACTGTACAAGCTGCTGCTCACTCTGCCTAGAGGTAGAGGACAGAGGGCATCTTAAAGGTTGTTTTTCGTTATAATAAGCAGTACATTTACTTCAGAGTTTGGAAGTGAATCAACAAAATACCCATCAAGATTAGTAGGACAAGAAGAACTCTTTGACGATGTCTATCCATAGAAAGCCAAGTGAAATAATGGAGGTAATTATCCACCTATTTTCTTCGAACACTTTGACCGAAAATCTCCTGGTAACTGAGGGAAAATAGGAGCTTTTAAAAATTGTTGTCTCAAGTAGCGTGAATGACTTCAACTCCCACTTCACTTTTCTTTTTCTGTGGAGATGCTCTCCCAGATGCTTGTCTCCTGGGGGTAGCAGCTTTCCACAGACAAAATGTCCACAGCTTTGGGAAGCATGGAGGGAGAAGGGAAACATAAAGTGAAATGGGATGTCAGGTCAAGCTGCGTTGGTGGTGATGTAGTCACCTGTCGTTTCAAGATAACCTTTTGGATCCTAGATATGTCATAGCTGGGGCCTTGGGACAAGTCCCAGCAGCCTCCAAGCCACAAGCTTATCATTTCGGCGTAATTCAAGGCAGCCTCCTTGAAAAGCTCCACGATGGCAGCTGCTCCATCAGCAACTGGATGAAAACAATGCCAAATCTCTTTATTTAAAATTAGACACTTCCTATTTTGGTTCCTAAATGGCAAATCTATCTGCTCTCTGCCTCCAGTCTTCTGTGTCCAAAGCTGCCTTAATGTGAGGTATTTCAGCAGCGATCAGCAAGTGTCTTCCTATTTATACGCAGCAGAGCTGCCATGGGTCACTGCACTTGTATCTCTGAGCAAGAGAAGTCAGGGGGCCTATTGGAAAGGAAAAATACTGTGGCCTCCGACAGTGAACCTTGGCGTGGGTCAGGGAAGACTGTTCAAGTGCACCAGAGAATGGAGCTGTGATGAGTTCAGTTTTGTATCACTGGCATGGAAGTCAGTAGCCTCAAGATCTGGGAAGAGTTTGGTCACCACTAATTTGCTACATGACCCTGGGCAAGAGTCGTCCCTTCTCTGGGCTTCAGCCTCACCATTTCTGGGGAAAAGGATGCACCATTTAATACATGGTGCCATTTACTGTGACAACCGGCCTGCCACCAAAATATAAAGCTGAATCTTTATCTCACTCCTTATTCCAAAATATAATCCAATTAGGTCAGATTTAGATGTTAAAAAGAGAAACCATTAAAAGATTAGAAGAAGGCGTAAGAGAATATTGAGGTAGGGAGTCTTTGCAAAGCAACAAGAAACTGTAGAATCTATGAAGAAAAAGAATGATAGATTTGACTATGCAAAAATTTAACAACCTGAGTATGGTGAAACATATCTCATGCAAAGTGGAAAGGCAACATATAAACCAGGATAAAGTCACAACATAGAAGGAATACAATGGTTTATTATTCAGAATACTCCACCAGCTCCAGTGTAAGAAGTGCATTATTTTCTTTACAGCACTTACCATGATTTACAATGACATGATTTAGCTACTTGTTTTTCTATTATTTCCTCTGCTTACATGTTAGCTTCATGAAAGCTCAGGTTTTGCTTACTCACTATTATATTTCTAGTGCTAGACTGGTGCCTGGCATACAGTAGGTACTCAATAAATACTTGTTGAAGGAAGGAATAAATGAGCTTCTGTAGACCAATGAGAAGATGATGAACAATTCACTAGAAAAATGCTCAAAGAATAATGAAGAGGCAATTCACAGAGGAAACGCAAAGGGCCTATGCCCTATTAAAAGGAACACCAATCAGTAATAATTAAGAAATGCAAATTAAAACAATATTGAGATGATTCAGATGTCAGCTTTTACCTCTCAAATTGGCAAAAATTTAAAAGGTCACTAAAACCCAGGGTTTGTGAGAATCTGGTGAAACAGCACACTCATTCACTCTTGATGCAAATCTGGAGGGCAACTGGAAATGTTATTTGAGTCAGCAATTCCTGTCTTAGGAGTTTACCTTTGCAAAATGCTCCATGTATAAGGATGTTCATTTAAACATTATTTGTAAATAGGAGCAAATTGAAAAAACTAAATGACCTCGGTGAAGGACTGGTTAAATCATTTATAATACATCCCAATAATGACATACTAAACATTACTATGCTAATGATTAAGAGTTTGAGCCTTGGTTAGACTGCCTAGGTTTGACTTCCTCCTCTAGCTTTTATGAGTTGTGTGACCTCGACCAAGTTTCTAACCTCTCTGTGCCGTTTCTCATCTGTAAAATGGGAAAAGTAACAATTCATGAAGTTGTGAAGAGTAAATGAGATAATTCATATGAAATATTCAGATAGGACCTGGCACAGAGCATTTAATAATTGCTACACATTACTATTCCAACTACTAGTATAATGATGACAATGACGATGTAGCCACAAATAAAGACAAGCTAGATCTTTAAATACTGATGTGCAATGATATCTCCAATATAGTATTGTGATAAAAGCAAGTTGCAGAAGAGTAAGTATAGTAGGATCTGATTTTTGTTAAGGGTATTATATGTTACACATACAGGAAAAGACTGGAAGGATAGACAGACTGTCAACACTGGGGAGTAGAATAGGAGAGGTAGATTTTCCCTTGAGCAATAATTAGAGTTGTTTGAAACAAGCATGTGCTACTTTTATAATAAACAAAAGATGTAAAGGGGAAAAAAAAGCTCCGTTTGGAATTCCGAGGACAGTTAATCCCACCAGGCTTCACATCCCCCAGTTCTTGGCCACAGCCCAAACGTTAAGCCTCCCTGCTCGTCATCTGTCCTCTCCCATACCATCCTCATACTGCTCAGTGCTCCCATCCCCGCCACCCCGACTCATCCACCTCCCCACTACCGCCCTCTCTCACTCTTCTCAGTATCCTCTGGAAGCCCCCACCTTGCAGTAAACAATTCCCCCTACACCCTGGATAAATTTTACAGAGCACTATTGTCTACCTCCGGGCCTGGAAGTGCTGAAACCTGAGTCTCCACGGCGGATCTCACGGCTTTGCCACCAGCGCCCTCTAGTGGACACTGTCCACACTCCCACACTACAGGCACCCTAGGGCTGGGAGGTGGGGTCTGTGCTCTAGCTTCCCCTGTTTGCTTCCAGGCTGTTAGTCCTCCGTCCTCAGCCAAGAACTCCTCCTTCTCATGCCATCTGGCTACTTCTCTCCTCGTTGACGCTTCTTTATAACCATCCCCTCCTGGTCAACCCCCCCCTACCCCCACATTCATCGAAGAGTTCGACATCTGGCTCATTGTCTTCTTCTCCACCCCAAGTCCTGACATCATTCTGGGTGAGTTGGACATCCGTGATCCATGTACAGGACACACTCTCATCCTAGCCTTACCATGCTTCATCATCAGTCAGAACCCCCTACCATCTACACCTTGCTGGCTGGCCTCAACGCTCTTCTTTTTACCTCAGGAGGCTCTCCAGTTTTTTGAGCCCCCTCCATCCATTTCTTCCATCCCATCAGTCCCTTTCACCTTACTACCTTCCCTCTCCATCCTGGAACATGATGATGATGATGATAAGAATAACAACTAATATGTATGTGCCAGGCATATACTACCCATCTTATGACATCATTTCAGTAATCTCATGTTATCCTCACAATAACTTTATGAGGAAGATACTATTGTGGTTTTCCTTTTAATGAGGTGACTGAGGCTCAGAGAGGTTGAGTGACTTACCCAAAGTCCCACAGCAGAGATGAGATTTGAAGTCAGGTCTGTTTGCTTTCAGAATCTTGCGTATATCCCCAATTCCCTTGCCCTGTGTCTTTCTGCTGCATCCATGAGGCAAAATCCTAAGTCTGGATAAATTTAACTGACAGTTTCCTCCTCTGTGCTTATGCCCAGATGGAGGAACATTGCTGGAGAAAATCCCATCACTTTGTTGGTTAGTCCCACCAGAAAGTCATAGTTTCCAACCTCAGCGGGGCCCTCGACTCAGCTAAACAATCCTTCTAAGTAACTGTCCTGACAATAGCACTTGCAAACTTTCTCCACTGCCCTCTGGAGTCAGACTGTCTGGGTTAGAGTCTGCTTTGGCCACTTCCATGCTCCATACCATGCCAGCCTTTAAGAAAGGGTAAAGTGGAGGAAAAAGGATGAGGGGAAAGGGGAAGTGATATGTATCGAGTGTCTTCTAGGTACCAGCCACTGTGCCAGGTGCTTTGCATGCAGTGTTTCATTTAATCCTGCCAGCAGCCCTGTAAGGGCAATACTCTTGTTATTTTTGCTTTACAGAGGAGGAAGCTGAGGCACAGACAGGTTAAGTCACTCACTAACGTGACACAATTTGTATGTGGAGAAGCCATCTCATTCGTTTAGACCTTCCTTATCTTGATGAATTATTGTGACAAGCTGATAAATGGCTCCCCTGTTACCTATCTCATGCCCTACAATCTACCTTCCATGCTGTTGCTGGGACAATCTTTCTAAAATGCACATCTGACAGTGCTACTACTCTGCTTAAAGTCCTTCCAGAGCTTCCCCTCAGTCTTCAGAATGAAACGGAAACCTTTGATCTTAATGATTTGGCCCTGTCCTTCCTTTCTCACTGCATCCACTACCACTTTCCCATGCAGTCACACAGTACTATTTTTGGCCACCTGATGACACCTTGCTTTCTTCTGAAGAAAGAAGAAAGCATATATATATATATTCTCTGCCTCCCCATCCTCCACACCCTTTCCTGCCCACTTTAAATGCTCCTCTTCTGTGCTTTCACAGCATTCATGTTTATCCCAGTGTGTTATAATTTCCTGCTGTCTTCTCTGTTTCCCCCATTAAACTGGAAGCATCTTGAGAACTGGGATTGTGCCTTAGTCATCTCTGTACTCCCCAGGGCTGTAGCACCAGAGCCATGGTTAAATCTATGTTTGTTGAATGACTGAATTAATGAATGAATAGAGTGAATGAGAGAAGAAAAAGCTCTCACTTGGAAAGTTTAGTGACATGAGCTGTATGGTATCTGATTCTTGGCTGAAGCTGCTGCAGTTTTTCCCTATGACTACAGTGCTATAAAAATATGTCTGCACGTGGATAAAGACTGGAAGAGAACTTTCCACACAAAACTAAGAGTTGTGTTAGAGTGGTGAGTGATGGATGCTTTTTTCCCCATTTTCAAAATGTTCTTTAGTGCTGCTTTTGGATTGTTTTGGCAATGTAGCAGACATTGTAGAAATGGAATTTGGGGCTCCCATGGAGGAATCGACAACCAATATGTATTGATGCCCAGTGTACTCTGCTGGGTTCTGGGTGCTGTGGGGAGATGGGTGGGTAAAGGCGACTCATTCTGACTCAGGTTTGCATGGTCAGGAATCTTGCCAATTAGGTTGGATTTGCTGGAATAAAAAGAGAACTTTCAAGAATTTTCCAAGCTCCTGGGTTGAGGTATTTCTTTTCTCCCAAAGCTGGGCCGCAAACAAAGATGGCTTTTGTTTGCAGTAAAATACTCATTCCTTCAATTTTGTCCTGCAAAGTGACTTCTATAGCTTTGGGAGTCAGGTTTGCTGAGTGGGGAAACTGATTGTCCATGCTTCATTGATTTAGAAATGACCAAAAATGTTTGCCTTTTCTGGCTCTTGAATAAAATGTTTAGGAATTTCATTGGCAAAATGATGAAATTGTTTCCTTTACTGCTGCAAGACTTCCAAAACTATATATCGTGGGTTAACTTAACCCAGAAGAGGCAAAACAAAAAAAAAAAGAAAATGGGAAGCAGACTCAGATGATTAACACTCTGCCTTAATTGGGTGCTTACTCACTGTGCCGTGGCAAGGCACTGTGTTCTGGACTTTGGAGATATCTCATTTAAAACTCTCAACAGCTTGTGGGGAAGGGACTGTTATTGTTCTCATGGTAGAGATGGTCAAACTGAGTTTCATAGAGGCTCAGCTCTGAAATCATGAGACCAGGATTTGAAGCCGAGTTCAGCTGGTTCCATGGGCACACACTAACCATTTGGCAACAGTGCCTCTAGACTAGTCTGGCTACAAAGGGACAGAGGTATGTATTTATTTTGATTTAACGAACCGTTGTTTAATGTTTACCATGTCCCGGGCACATGGTAACTGCTTTAAAAATGTTAGATTATTTACTTCTCATAGACAACCCTGTGAGGAGGTACTATTATTAATATCATATGACAGGTGGGAAAATGGAGGCACAGGGGTGTTAAATCACTTGCCCGGGGTCACTCAGGCTAGCATGTGACAGAGCTAGAGTTACAATCCAAGTGGCCATGTTCAGGTGTGTGGCCCATTACCTTGACTCTGTGCTGGTTAGCATGCTACCCCCTGTGCCCTGTCTGCATAGCTCTGGCTCAGAAACACTGAACACATGGGCCTCTTTTTGTAGTTTTGTAACAGATTCGTACTTTTTAAAGTATTTTCCACCATTAAAGCCATACGCTCTGCTTCTAAGCGTCCTGTGGGATTGGTGGGAAGGGTGAAAACATACTCCTGTCCTTCTATAGCAAGACTAGCTTAGAGGCAAGGTTGCCCAGTGGTTAGAGCATGCCCATGGTGCCAGTGAACTCAGCTTCAAATCCTGGCCTTATGATTTCAGAGCTGAACCTCTCTGAACGTCTGTATCACTATCTTTGCTAAAGGAAGAGGAAGCTTTCTCCCGATATCTTCATTTACTTCCAATTTTCGGTTTTTGGGGGAGAGCTGGGTTTCCTCCACAGCTAGGCGCTGGGTGGCGAAGGGCTTTTGGACTGTCACTACTTTTCATTCGACAGAGACTTCAGGACAGCCCCCTTCAAAGGCAGTCTGTTTGGGGTCACCAGGAACAGACAGAGTGCTCTTCCCTACCGCGCTCATCCCACCTAGTGCCATCTATCCTTACCCACTCTGAATCCCTCCTCTCGGCAGGCACTGCCTCATTCCCCAGAGCCAGGCCTAGACAATGGCGGCTGCTCAGCTTGGAGGGAGGGGGAGTGAAGAGGCAGCAGGCCCAACCCGCCAGCTTGAAAGCTTCATTTGACAGGGGAGGAGGCACATCTGGTTTGGGTTTTCAATTCAATTCAACAATGATTTATTGTGGGTCTGCCAGCTGCAGAGGTTCTGGGCTAGGCTAGGCAGCAAGAGATGCAAAGATAAGTAAAATATTGTCTGTGCCCTTAAAGGAGTTTTCTAGGTTGTAGGGGTGTGTAGACGCAAATGAGCATTTTTTTTATGCGATAAGCCCTGTGCTTAGCAGTTTACCTTGCCTACATTATTATGTCTTTGCATCTTCCCAGCAGGTTTTGTGATGGAGGTGGGTAAACTATTATCACTTCATTTTATACACATGAGGAAACAGAGCCTCAGAGTGGAAGAGACTGGCCCAAGGTCATATTTTTAAGAATGGACCAAACCAGTTCTGGAACTATTACATTCTTCTGCTCCCCAGAGGTGATGAAGATGATGATGATGACAAAAAACACTTACTGAGCTCTGGAGGCTAAGTCTTGTGCTATGCGGGCTGCAGATATTATTTTACTGGCAACTTCCAACATCCCATTGAGGCTGATGTTGTTATCCCTTTTTCTAGAAGAGAAAACGGAGGTAGCCTTGGGAAGTGATGGAGTTGGAATTTGAAACCAGGTCATTCCAGTCCACCAGCCTGTACCATAAAAGAGGTAGACACAGGGTGCCATGTTCAGGGGCAAGAGCAATGAATTGTGCCTGCAAAAGCTTCATGCCAGAGATGGCATTTACATTTGGCCTTGAAGGGTGAGATGGGGTTATGATTGGTAGAGTTGGGAGAGAGGGCATCCCAGTCAGAAGGGATATTCTGAGCAAAGAACCCAAAGAGATGACTTGTGGAGCATTTTGATTGAGAGGCTGTAGGTTCATCCGGCATGCAGGCTGGGGACTCTGGGTGTAGAGGAACAATGTGAAGGAAACCAGAGATACGCCTGATGGTCTAACACATTTTTGTCAAGTTGAGGTTCTTATTTTTTTAATTAAGAGCAGGTACTCTGCCCCAAAGGCTTTTCAAATGATACTATCTTGCAACCCATGAGCAAACACATTCGAGTCTCTCACTGTGTAAATTCTACTGTGCTGAGAGCTGCGGTGAATACAAAAGAAAACAACTCAATTCCTCAAGTGTGTGCCGATGGCCCCCGTGTGGTTGAGGAGGCAAGATACACACAATCAGGAAAAGCAGCAGCTAGCATAGGCAGTTAGTGATCAGGGCCAAATGAGTTTTTCCAGCCGTCAGATTTCAAGGAACATGAACGAGAGGAAGGCCGGCAAGCTTAAGGCCGGGTGGGGCAATCAGTGTAGCTAGCATTAAGGGCTCTGGCAAGGCCTCCCTTCCCCAAACTGCCACAGTCTCCAACCATGTCTTGACCTCCCAGAGTTTGTTAGGGAAGATGGGACCTTATGGGATCAGAGACAGCGCATGGGAGCTGGGAAACGGAGCCGAATACCTGATATTCCTGATCCTCCAATTTTCTACACTTATTCTCATTTCCTGGCAGCTCCTCCAGCTGCTGAATTGTATGTGTATGTGTGAGCCGTATTTTAAATTAAGCAGTGAGTTCTTTCAGCTCATCATAAACATGCTAAAAAGCTTCAGCCACGGCCTGAGCCCACCCCCGCCCTTTACACACACAGGCAGCAGCTGGGGCCACTCGACCCCACACTCTAATGTGCATTGCCTATGACTCACCAACAAAAACGACTGTATGTTTCAGTCTCCCTGGGTAGCTGATTCCTAGTTGTGGTGGGAAATCTCAGTCCGATTTGGAAGGCAAAGGGCCTCAGCCCCGCCCTACTGACTGTGAATTCTACAACATATGGAGCACCTACCTTGTGCAAGGCATTGTGGGTAAGTCCATTCATCTCTCTGGGCTTTCCATTTCCTCAGCTTCAAAATGCATGTACTAATCCTGCCGGCTTTACCTCCCTCCTAGGGCTCTGTGTCTCAGCCACACTGGTCTTTCAATTTCTGCAACATTCTCGGTCTTTTCTCGCCCCAGGGCCTTTGCACGTGCTCCTGCCTGGACTGCCCTTCCTCTTGCTTTTGGCATGGAAGGCTCCTTCCTAACCTTTCAGTCTCAGCTTAACGTTACCTCCTGAGAAGAGCCTTCTCTGACCACCCACAGTTACATGCCTCCTGTTCCTCTCTTACATTTCTTTTATTAGCAATGCTTCCTTAACCCCACTTACTGCTCTGGGTAATTATGTCTATTTATATTTGTCTATTTATGGTATGTCTCTCCCACTGGAATGTAAGCTCCAAGAGGACAGGGACCTTGTCTGTGTCACTCAGCAATGTGTCCCTCTCCTCTAGAGTGGTGCTTGGCACATAGTAGGCTGACATAAGCAAAACCATCTGGAAAATATTTTCTTCCTGAGGTTCTTGCCAGACATATGGTTGCTGAGGGAAAAATTATGGCAGAACTGTGTCATTCCATAGGAAAAAAAAATCAGGCTAAAAGGGAAGAGTTTGTTGAAAACAGTTCTGTTTTAGAAACCAGTCCTTGGAGTCTCATCGCCAGACACAGTCTTATGAAATTAAACAAAAGAAATAAAAAGCATAAAAAGCTAAGTTTTTATTGGGTATTTACTATGTGCCAGGAACTGTTCTAAGTGTTCTACACAGATTATCTCATTTAATCCTCATCATAACCCAATGACGTCAACTCTATTATTAGCTCCATTTAACAGATGAAGGAATTGAGGCTCTGGGATGTTAAGAAAAGTGCCCAAGGTCACACAGCTAGCAAGAGACAGAACCAAAAGTTGAACTCAAGGCAGTCTGAGTCCAAGTCCACAAACTAAATCATCTATGCCACCTGCAGCCCCCACCTCATGTTACCCTACACCTCCCACGCCACCCCCAGGCACGATTCTACTACAGCACTGGCCACATTGCAGAACAGGGGTTTGTTTACTTGTCTGTCCTTCCTACTAGACGAGGAGCTTCTCAAGTGCAGAGACTGGATCTTATTCATTTTTGCTTCCCCTGTGCCTGGAAGAGAGCTTGTTCTGGAATAGCTAACCAAGGAATATTCGTTGAATGAGCAAATGAGTGAGGGAGTAAGTGAATCCATATTCCTTAATATTTTCAGGCTTCAGGCTTATGGGCTCATGTGTATTTCCCTGGTCAAGCATAGCACTGGGCACAAGGGTATTCTGGTGCAAGAGGTGCCTCTCACCACAGGGTACAAGAAGGACTAGCTCTGGCTGGGTAAACCAAAGCAGTGTTCCACAGAGCAAGGGGCTTGATCCAGAAGGTTTCATTTTGTCATCGGTCTAAAAAGTAGCTGGACCTGTTTAGGACTTAAACAAACTTTCAGTGTTCCAATCCCATCTCAAATCCTTTGCAGAATGAGGCAGGGTGTGGGGAGGTGGTGGTGGGGCAGTTATAAATAAACAAATACCCACAAACCGGCTGGTTTTTTAAACAGAATTTGCTTCAGTCAGTGCTGCACCACATTTTCCCAACTGGCCTCCGTCGTGAGAACAAGTGGGAACTTTCATACTGAATGGCTTTATTTTTATTCTGACCAGATGAATGGCAGGAGTTTTGGCTCGGGAGGCAGGTTTCCGATCCTCAGCACACAGTTTGCTGCCCTACTGTGCCCCGTCCATCACACACAGCGCCCTGCACAACATACCCAGTCATTGCATCTACTGCCTCAGCCCTTGAAAATAATTGGGTCATTGTTTTATTACACCAGCGAGAGAGCTGCAAGCCTGTTAGGATTATGTCATTGATATTTGCGTGAAAAGGCAATCATGATATGCTGGTCATTTAACACAGCTGGGAATGCAACTGTGTTGTCATTGTTTAAGGTTCTCATCCAGCCCCTCTGACTTTTTTGCACAGCCCAGCCCGTGTAAATGGATCACTCTGATGTATGTCACCTTTAAAATGCTTTCTAGCCCTTCAAGGGACCAAGCAGGATTTAACTCTTTTCATGCACTTGGACTTTGCTGCTTGTAGGCACAGCAGTCTGAAGGTGAGAGATGCTTGCTTTTCATACTTGTGGGAGTTGTACACCCTAGTGGCAGGATGCTGCAATACAGTGTCATTTGTTCACTAACTGCTGATCAGAGCCAAGGACAATTTTGGCTCAAGAACAAATGAGACCTAATGTCTGTGAGGGAAGACTATGTAGATAAGTCACGGGTCAGAGTTGTGTTGCGACTTGTATTGTGTGCTAGTTTCAGTAGGACTTGTGCTTTCATTGCAATTGTCAGTATGCTTAAGCAGGGGTCTCTGCTAATGAAATTCGAGCATATTTGCATTTATCGACAGGTATTACTGATGGCAGAACATCTTATTTCCACACAAGGCAATGAGTAACATTGATTATAGAAGTGTAAACAAAGCTCAAATTCATGTGCCAATTTGTCTATTTCAACTCATCGATCCTCTTCTTCCACTGGCATGCTAGCCTGAGTTTTATGGCATATGGCCATTAAAGTATTCTTCAAAGGAATCTGTTGCAGACACCTGTTCATCCCTCTTCTGGTCCCGGTCCTTGCCAAACCAGCTCTGTGCCTTTGCCAACCACCTTGAGGTGTGACAGGAAAAGCTAACCCAATAAGGGAGTCAACTGAAGGGATGGAGTGGCTTAGATGCAAATCGCCAAATCCCAATGGCCATGGCTATAAGCAACACAGGTTCCTGAAGTTTTCTTGGCAACTAGCTCTAACTGCTTTGCCTTCTGAGTGCTTTGGTATTTGTTTTATTCTAAGTTCCCAGTTTTGATCTATTTTTGCCTTATGGCTGCAGATTCCCTTTCTGGAAAATGGGGCTCTGGCTGGGATCAAATCAGAGAACACACCCAGACTTGGCATAGTGCCTGGCACAGAGTAAGTGCTCAACAAATGGTAGCTGTTGTCTCTTTTTCCCTGTCCAGGTTTCTTCTGGTTCTGTTCTCTGTACCTCCAGTATTGGCCCAGAACCAGGAACTGTTCCCTCCCGTGACTGGCAAGTCAGATTACCTGGCCCTCAGACAAGCTGGGCTCCCTTTTCTGGCAGCCTTTTGTTGTCCTTACCTGTTGCCATGTGCCACTCAGTGTAACCACAGGCAGACCTCTGCCAATTGCTGACATTAACCTATTGAATCCTGGCAGAGAAGAATAAGTTTGCAGACTGGAATTTGCATGTCTGGGCCAGATACGAGACCAGGAGGCAAAGCCATATTTACCTGTTCTCCCCAGTTGTGGGCAAATCACCCACATTCTGGTTAAAACCAGATGTTTCACACCCATGACTGCAATGCCACACATCAAACAGTTGCTTACAAAGAACACAAAGTGGTTTTCACATCGCAAATGTAACTTGCAGGTCACTTCTCAAATTTCCTCGCAGCAGCTACCATGCCTGGGTATTTTTCCCTTAAAAATGACAACCTTGTTGGGTCTCTTGTAGGGACTTTCATTTGGAAGCCCTGGGAGAACATATATGCACTTTCCAAGAGGGTCTCTGATGGCTTTAATTCACATGGAGTTAATATATTGGAAAAGAAAAGAGATCTTCCCCAAACTCACCTGCTCCTTGAAAATGCTATTCTGTTGCCTTGGCGAACAGCCAATCCAAACATTAAAAAAGAGATAGAGAATGCAGGAATCCTAAATGCTATTCTCAGTGCATGTCCAAACAAGAACTGGGGGCTGAGGGGCAAAGAACAGAAAGAGGAGAAAAGAGTTTTTGTAGCCTAGGCCATGAGTTGATCCCACCCCGTCATGTCCTGTACCCTTCACGCTCATAGAGAAGACAGAGGAGGCCGGGTGCGGTGTCTCATGCCTGTAATCCCAGCACTTTGGGTGGCCGAGGCAGGCGGATCACCTGAGGTCAGGTGTTGGAGACCAGCCTGGCCAACATGGCGAAACCCTGTCCCTACTAAAAATACAAAAATTAGCCGGGGGTGGTGGAACATGCCTGTAATCCCAGCTACTCGGGAGTCTGAGACAGGAGAATTGCTTGAACCTGGGAGGTTGAGGTTGCAGTGAGCCAAGATTGTGCCATTGCACTCCAACCTGGGCAACAAGAGTGAAACTCGGTCTCAAAAAAAAAAAAAGAAAAAGAAAAAGAAAGAGGAAGGAGAAGGAGAAGAAGGAGAAGGAGAAGGAGAGAAGAAGAAGGAGAAGGAGAACAAGAAGATGTGGTGGCATCATGACTTTTCTGCTAGGGTTAATTGCTCAGCCTGAGAGGCTCTCCAGGCTGGCAGGTCACACTAGAGCCAAGAGTGAAGGGTCCATTCAGTAAGGTCACTGCCATGATCAGTTCTCAACCACTTTAACTCAGTTTTTCTGTTGCTGCTTTGTTGGTTAGTGGTTTGTTTGTTTCTACCCATTTGGGAGAAGGGTAGGAAAGGAACTAAGGTGATCAACTATTCCATATGTGTCAGGCCCTGTACTTGTCTTTTCAAACACTTATTCACACTCTGAGGGACTCTCTCAGGTCCAGCAACTGTGTAGCTATGATGTGAAATAGCAGCTTCTCTCTATGCATTCACTGGGAATGGTTTGTTCTGATCACACAATTTTTTCCAGTTCTTTGTTGCATGGTAAGAAACAGGTGGTTAATTATTGAGACAGTTCTTATTTGGAATTGTCTCTTCCTCCTTCTCCTCTCAGGCAGATGCTAAAGGATGTCTGTAGTTTTTTCATGGCATTTTGCTAAAGATGCACATTCATTAATTCATCAAATAGCTTTTTTTGAGACATTATTATGAGTGAGGTGTTGTGCTATGATATGCTTTATATACCATATCTTATTTCATCCTCACCACAAAGCTATGAGGTAGGTACTATCATTATCTTAATTTTACAATGAAGAGACAGGCTCAGGAAACATAATGCAAGGTCACACTCAGTTAATAAGTTGAGAGCTAGGATTCAAACCCAGGTTTATCTGACTCAGTTACACTACACTTCCTCCACATAGCACATTGTGGGCCCGTCACAGCTCTTGAGGACAAAATTCATCCTTAGAAAAGTTTTCTTACTCCACTTTTTGCTGATACTACTGCTGCTGTTGCTGCTGCTACTACTATTACTACTACTGCTACTGTTTCTCCTCCTCTATTTATCCAGAACTGCATTTTTCCAGCACTCCTAGGTGCTTTGAACCCAGCTACCAGTTGTAGAGTTCAAATCCAGGCCTGCATGAGTCCCTTGCACCCATTCTACTTTTCTGCACTGCTTGTAATGTAACACAGGAGGTATGGGACATCCATAACTCAGGTAGGTAATTGACTTCAAGCTTAACATTCACTCACCAATCATTTATTGAGCACATATTAGATAAGCAACCTATGGCTCCTGCCCTGGAGTTGTTCATAAGACCTTCCAGGCAGACAGCTATGGGACAAATACACTTGAATTTATTAAATCTACTTCAGGCAAAAAACCAAGCATGTAATTATAAGTAGTATATCAGACTATGTGTAAATGGGGTTCTGTAAAATGTTTGAAAGAGGCAGGCCTGGGTTAGTGGTGAGAACAAGGAGCAAGAAGGCTCTGCCACCAAATAACAACATGAGTGTTGTCCCGTTAATCTCTCTGGGCTTCTGTTTCCAGATCAAGGACCTCAAAATAATAGTCATAGTCACCATTTATTGAGTGCTTTACTGTTAACCAGGCAGTATGCTAGGTGGTTTTCATTTAGTCTTGACAACAGTATTCTCGCTTTCCCTTTTCTACAGCTGAGACTCAGAGACATTAGGTAATGTCTAGGTCACACAGCTCTTCAGTGACCAGTTGTTTCTATGTCAGAATCCTCTTATAATCACTGAGTTGTATCGCTTCCCTTGCCTCCTGCTCCCAAGTCAAGTATTCTCTACTATGTCGCCTGAAAATTAAAATTAAAATCAAGGATAATCTTGTTCAACTGAGCCAAGAGGATAAACATTAGAAATAGCAATTAGTAGGTAGAAATGTTGCCAGGAAGAGCTATACAAAAGCATAGAAAGGCAACCAAGGGAGTTAATGATGGGGGTGTGGCAGGGGTTGCATGTTGATGGGTAATTGGATCCTGGCCAGCTCTTACCTTCTTCCTTCACCTTCCCACTCCGCAATTTCTCAGGCTTCTCTAGAGAGCACAACCCACCTAGAGACAGCCTGTGCTGCCACAGGAGGGCACCAGGCCAGGAATGGCAGGCCTAGGGCAGTGGGGCTCTGGGCTGGGAACCATAAATAACCACTTTAATGAAAACCAGCTTTGGCCAAAAGCCTTGTCATTTCTTAAGAGGTTCTGTGCTTCTTCTAATGACCTAGTTACTTGAGAAAGGCCTAGCCTAACATATATAACAACAATAATAGTTGCCCTATAGTGAGTACTTACTATGGGCCAGGGCCTGTGCTAAACACTCACTAATTCATTTAATCCTCACACAGCCCTACAGGAGCAAGTACTATTATTTCCCCCACGTTACAGAGCAGGCATCAGGCTGAGAGAGGCTAAGTCATTTGCTCAAGATCATATAGCTGGTTGGAGCTGGAATTTGAAGCCTGAAGCATCTAGTTCCAGGGCCTGAGCTCTTTAATTCCTATATTTAATGAATGTCTGTCGAAGGAATAAACAGATGAATGAATAGACAAATGTATTCATTTCACTTCACTTTAACAAACATTTATTGAGTGCTCTGTGTCAGCTCCTGTGCTAGGCATTGAGGATTTATAAGTTTAGTGCGTGCGTGCGCGCGCACACACACACACACACGCACACACACACACACACACATCCTGCATGGCCCTTGCCCTCCAGGGGTTCACAAAAGCATTCTCTATTGTGGCTTGATTTCTTCTGGAGAGAAGTAATTTGAATGTCTTGAACAGCAGTTTTTAATGATGCTATTAAATTTAACCTAAAGCGGGGGTTTTGCACCGGTGAGCAAAGTGTTTCAAATGAGAATGTGCCTTTGATTAATCATCGATTCAGCCAGAGAATAGTTACTACCAGAATGGAGCTGCAACTCCTATTATATTAGCTAACTCTTCTTCCATCTATCATGTCTCTATCTTGTCGAACCCTCCCACGATACAAAAGTTTTCTGTACCCTAATGGACAATTATCCCATCCATCATTCCTGCTGGTCTTGTTGATTGCTGGTAGTCTGCTTGCCCACGGAGGAGACTTACAAATAGTCATGACCAATGACGCACTGGAAAACTGCTCATTTTTAGACATTTTAAATCTATGTAGAATGAATTATTTTTCAGGCTGTACTTAAGCTGCATTTGCTTTGTTGGTTATGTAAGAGGAGATATGAATTCCTTACCTATGCGTGAGACATGGCGTCTGAATATTTTTAAATTCCTCTGGGCAGCAGCCCTATACATATTTGTTAAAATGATGAAAGAATAAAGTAAACATACCTAGAGTAATTCCAGAGGAGCAGGCTTCATACCTGGAGCTCGGGTGGGTGGCCATCATGTCAGGGTAGTCACCGTCTTCCTTTTCCTTTCTAAGTACTTTGAGGAGAATCCCAAGTTGATTAGGGTCAAGGTGAGGACTCATGGTGCTGAAAATAGGGATTGAGTGGACAATGAGAGATGCCTGTTGAATTCCCTGGGACTATTGCTATGAGATTTGAGGGCAGAAATGCCCCCCTCTCCCATGTCCTACCCTAAGCCTGGTAACACATTTAACTTTTTGTTACAGTAACTACCATGCCTAGTAAAACTGGAGTCACTGGTTGCCCAGGGCAAAAACCCAAGAGTTGTAGTTCACTCATCTTTATTTCTCACCTCTACATTCAGCCAGTCACTAAGCCCTGCCAAGTATATTTCCTAAGCATTCCTTGCATGTCACCTCTTTTCTCCATTCCTACTGCCAGGGCTTTAGTTCAGGACTCCTCCCACCTCCAGACATCTCTTGCCTTGATTCCTACAATACCTTCTGGTTTTCTCACCTTCTCTCCTTTCTCCTCTGTGACCATTCTCCCCAAAGTGGCCTGAGTGATCTTTCAAACATGCAAATCAAATAATTTCGCACCTCCATCCCCTCCACTTAACACTTGTAAATAGCCTCACAACACCTGAGACTTGAGGCTCTCAAAATGTGGGTCCTGGGGCCAGCAACACCAGCATCTCTGGCAACTTGTTAAAGTTAGAGTACGTACTCATTAGAGTACCTACTGAATCAGAAACTCTGAGAGTGCTCACCTGACTCTGTGTTTAACAGCCCTACAGGTGATTCTGATGAGCACTCAAATTTGAGAACTGGCCCCCTAGAGCCATGGTTCTCAATCCTGGCTGCACATTCAAATAAATGGAGGGAGCTTTTAAAAGTTCTAATGCCTCTCCTGCAGAGTAATTAAATCAGTTTCTAGGGGTGGGATCCAGTCATAAGTATTGTTTTTAAAGTTCCCCAGGTGCTTCTAATATACAGTCAAGGCTGAGAACTACTGCTCTATAGGATGAAGTCCAAACTCCTTAGCTTGGCATTTAAGGTCTATCTCTTTGGTCATAACCACCCCCAACCCTATGCTCTTGCTTGTTCATTCTAGAATTGAATCACAGGGAGTCATTTACAATTCTCTTAGAGCCACACATGGTCTCTTACCTCTGTGCATTTGCACACATCATTCCCACTGCTGTGCCCATCCCTTCCTCCCTCCCTTCACCCAGCTAACACCATCTCATCTACAACACATAGCTCAGAAGACACCTCTAAGGAACAGTTTTCCCCGCCTGTCCAGTCTGGGTTAGATGCCCCTCCTCTGTACTCCCACAGCGTCCACAACATAGCACTGGATACATTCTCTTGTTCTTCTCTGGTTAGTTGTCTGCTTTCTCTACCAGTCTGAGAGCTAGGATCCCCACCTGGCACACAGTAGATGTTCCATGATTCTGTACATCCTGTTCCCTCTTTTTGGAGTGACTTTCTGTGCCTTGTCTGTGGCCTTCAGGATGCAGCTCAGATATCACTTCTTGGGAATCTCAGAATTCTCTGTCTGGACCCTTTCTCTAGGCTCCCGCAACAATCTAAATGTAATCTGATCCTAGCCCTTAGCACACAGGGCTATCAGGCTGCCATAGTCTGTTTACTTATCTGCCTCCCTCACTGAACTGTAAGTAACTTGAGGTTAGGGACAGAGCCTTGTGCATTCCTGTATCCCAGCTCCTAGCACAAAGACTCACACATTATAGGTGCTCAGTAGCCATAACCATCTGCAGAATGAATAACTGAATCAATGATGACCTTTTCCTCTTCTCCATATCATCAGCCACTATTTCTGTCCAGGCCCCCGTTGCTTTATTGCAATAGCCTTCTGACTATTTCCCATCTCTCCTTTCTCTGATGCCATCTGAACACTCCCCCCCTCTCCAAGATGTGGCTTTCTAAAACCACAGTCACCCTATCCCTCCCCTGCTGAAACACTTTCAGTCATTCCTCATTGTCTGCAGGGCAAATATCAAAGTGGAATTCCAGATCCTTCCTTCCCAAGAGTGGTCTGCCTTCCCAACCATACCTCCCCCCATTCCCCTATGGAATACCAGCCACATCATCTGAGGGTCCTGGTGCAAAACAAAAATGTGGAACCCCGTGTTAAAAAATAATCAAGGATTTCAAGATAGCAGCAAAGGAGAGCATTAAACCAAGCATAGGGCTCTTCTGACTTCAGGGTCCGATGCGACGGCACAGGTCTGCCCCTACGTGTATCCAGCGCACTGGCCAAATGCACTTGCTCCTCCTTCAACTGCTCTGTAGGTTCACTTTCTCCACGGCTTTTGTCAGGCTGTTCCATCTCTTCTACCCCACTAGCCAATTCAAAGCTTGTCTTCCCTGTAGATCCACCCTGTTCTTCAAGAATTGCTCAATTCTCATCTCCTACTGTTCCAGACCACAGTAGTTTCTACCACACAGCCTGATATTAATAATTATTTTTATATGTGTGTAGTCTTGCCTCTCTACTGAATTTTAAGCTTCTTGAGGGCAAGGACTCTATTTTGTTCATCTTTTTTTTTTTATAGACTTAGCATAGTACTTTGTAATCATCTCACTTGTTGAATGACTCAGGGAAGAAATAATACAACTCCAGTCACTGAGTTTGCCAAAAAACAGTAGACACTGCAAACCTGATTTGAATCCCTCATTATTAGCTATGCAACATTGAAGGAGTCACCTCACTTCTCTTTGCCATCTATAAAACGATGATACTTAGAGAAAAAGTGTTTTTTTTTTTTTTTTTTTTTTTTTTTACATTGGCTTGCTCTGTTGCCCAGGCTGGAGTACAGTGGCATGCAATCTCGGCTCACTGCAACCTCCGCCTCCTGGGTTCAAGTGATTCTCCTGCCTCAGCCTCCCAAGTAGCTGGGATTACGGGCCCATGCCACCATGCCCTGCTAATTTTGTATTTTTAGTAGAGATGGGGTTTCACCATGTTGGCCAGGCTGGTCTTGAACTCCTGACCTCAAGTGTTCCACCTGCCTCGGCCTCCCAAAGTGCTGGGATTACAGGCGTTGAGCCACCATGCCTGGCTAGAAAAAGTAATTTTTTGTTAGTATCTTGTTCTTTGGCAATGTTTTCAAAATCTTTTGTTTTTTAATACATGTAAAACTTATTTTATATTTTATATCACCTAATTGCAATACCTGAGGTCTTTGAAGACCTGATTCTGTTTTCATTGTTTCTGGCTTCATCGTGTTCTTTGTAATTTTGGATTATGAGTTCATGTTCAACCTGACTTTATCCTTGGTAATCCTATGAAAACTGGGTGGTGGGCATGTTCTTCCAGGGAGGATTTGTGTTTGGTTCTTCCAAGTGCATCAGGGCACTATTAATCCAGGAGTTCTTCCAGTGAATTGTTTAGTCCCAAAGGCAAGGGCCATGTCTTCTTTGGCTATATGATCCCAGGGCTTAACTCAGGGACTTGTAGATGCTCAACATATATTTGCTAATTGAGTGGATGAATGAATGTGGTACTTTACCAGCTTCTTTTGGAAGCCCAATAAGAATTGTGACCTCTGGTATTAACAAAGAACAGTAGGCACATCAGGAAAATAATAATTACTAACATTTATTGAGCAATGATTATGTGTCAGGTATCATTCTAAGTGCTTTGTGTGTATTAACTCATTTAATTCTCACTAGGATGCTGTGAGGTAGGTTACTATTATTATCTTCACATTACAGAGGAGGCACCAGACTCAGACAGGCTGAATAACTTGGCCAAGGTCACATAGCTAGTGAATGGCGGAACACAGATATGAACCCAGGCACCCTAGAGACACATCTACTTACCACCTTGTATTGGAGAAGAGGTCAACAGTAGTGACAGAAGCAATAGAGTGGAAATTTTCAGTACTGCCAAAACTATGAGAGCCATATAGTCCACACCAGGCATGAAAAGGAAGCTGGCATGGTCTTGTGTTGTCAGTTGTCAGTTAACCCTTGTATATAGGGTTTTCATTTCCCAACTAGAGAAGGAGGAGTTTGAAAGCAGGAACCATGAATTACAGCTCTTTGAAATGCTCAACATAGATTTGCTGAGTGAATAAATGACTGTTTTGAAATTAAACACAGGAGTGCTTTGAATAAATTACTTTGCATCTTGTATGTCAAACTGAAATTGGTGAGACATCTTTCACCTTGTGTTAAAAACTAAAAATCCCTAGATGTGGTCATAACATGGCTGGTTATAATGACACCTTGCATTTGTACTTGTGTATGATACTCAGGACTCCCTGAGAAAAGGAATGAAGAAACTTGGATTTTGCCTTCATAGGCCCTGAGGCTGTCAGGAACCAAGGGCCACTGTGTTTGTAATCCATTCCTTTGGCTGCTCTCCAAATCTAGGAAGACCTGGAGGAAAGGGGGGCTTTATTTTCTATCTTTGCCAAGATCAGGAAATAATTTGTGAACTCTCAGTAAACATTCTGGGGGCCTTCCCTCTAACACTGCTTTGGTGGAATAATATCTCCAGTTTTCACCAATCTTGGTTCAATATTTACCTGGGGGTTTGCAGTGATCATGGGGACAGGGCTCCAACATGAAGTGAAGGTTCATGAGAAGGAAAATGAGGGGAAGGCTGTGTGTGTGTGTGTGTGTGTGTGTGTGTGTGCTGGCTGAGGGATGAAGGTGGGAGGAATACCAGGATTCTGAAGCAATGAGAGTGGGATTGGGAGAGAGAGCTCATGTTGAAGAAGAAATAACTCACCAGTTCACATGGGCTCCTTTTCAAGGGTTTTTCTTTATATAAACAATTTGCCTGGTTCCAATTAGAAGCCCACATTAGGCAGTTCGCTCCAATTTGGCAGTTAATTCTTAATTTGGCTTTCCTTATGGGTGGGAGGGAGGGCTGACAGTTAAAAGGTTGATGGGAAAAACCTTGGTATCCTGGTGTGAAGACAGACCCTGGGATCAGAAGGTTGCCCTGATGACTTTGCCAATGTGTTCATTGCCCCCGTCCTGCTGGGGCGCATACAGCAGGCCATTCTTTCTCATACGCCCTTGACAGACCAGGACTCACTGCTAGAAAACCCCTGGGGAAGTCATTGCTGAAGACTCTAATGTGGGGCACATTAGGTTTGAGGAGCAGGGGAAACATTCAGGCAGCTGGCAAGGTCTGGGCTACCAGGAGAGATTTGGGAGTTAGAAGCATATTAGGTGAGAGTTGACACTGTCCAAAGGGAGTATATAGAAAGAAAAGCAGAGGAAAGGGCTCATGGAGTCATTACAGCCTGTGAGGTGGGAACAGGGTTTGGGAGTACTAAGGGTTTGGGGAGGGTTTATGTGTTTATTCACCCATTCATTTATTCAACATTTCTTGAGCTTTATGGCAGATGCTGAGTTGAAGAGGAAGCTGGGGATTTAAGAGGGAGAAGAGTTAAGAGGGGATCCCTGGGTGGATCCAGATGAAGGAGGAGGGAGGGGCTAAGTGCCTAGGCTCGCTCTTGCCAGGAGAGCACATCTGTTAACACAAAGCTGCATCTGTATCTCAGCCAGCTCTCTTCCATTTCATCTCCTCCTCTCTACCCACACTTGCAAGACGGGGAGCCACATGGCGGCTTCCTACTCCCTTGTACCACTCCACCCCCTGCCGGGTTCTTTCTAGGCATTTAGCTGTGGCATCAGCAGCACCCCTTCTGAGAGATCAGGCAATCCCCAAGGGTGAGTGGTGGTGGTAGTGGTGGGGAGGGTTGATAGCTTTGAGAGAAGAGCTGGAGAAGGCGCTGTCTGGCTGTAATTAGCCCCAGCTGCTGTTGCGAGGCAGCGTTGGGGGCCGTCAGGAGTGTAAATGCATGTGTATGAACCTGTGAGCGTGGCACCTCATTGCTATCACTCTATTTTTCACTGTATTGTGTGCTGGCTGCAGCCTCGCTGCTCTGAAACCCCTCCTGTCCCTGAGGATCCCGAAAGACAGAGTGTTCCACAGGCAGCACCAGCTTGAATCACTAATGCTATTAAGCAGGAGGACAACAAATATAGGCCCCCATATGTCCTGGATATGCAAGTCCCTGCTCTCTCTTTCCCCACCCCTGCTTTCTGAATGTTTCCAAGTGAGTGAAGTCCCAGCACTTGAAATTAGCAACACCTCACTTCTGCACAGCCTTTTGGCAAAGAGCTTTCACAGCTGCCATGTCATGCATCCTCAGACGCTTCTAGGAGAAGCATTTTATAGGTGAGGATCCTGTGGTTCAGGGAGGTGGAGAGATTTGCACAGGCTAACCCAGACAGTCAGTGGCAGACTTGTGTCCAGGAAGCAAGTCCTCGACCTCCTGGCCTGGTGGCCCATCCCCAGCAGAGCACTGCCAAGAGGGCTGCTCCCGGGTGGCTCCAGCTGCTGCTGTCTGTGAGCTCGTGAGAACCTGTCAGCTGTGGCTCCAAGACCTGCCTCAGTGATTGCTGAAAACGCTGAGAGTGCTGAAAACCAGGACCCTCAAGCCGAGCCTGACGTCAAATAGTTTATTGAGTACCTGCTATGTGCCCACCACTGTGCTGGTGCTTATGGGAGACAAAACAGGGGTAGTGCATAGCCCGTATCCTCAAAGAAGTGATAACTTGAATGGGGAAACAACTCTTAGATACCAAGTCCAAAGGCAATTCCAAGGACTTTTCTCTCTTCCACTAAGCAGTCTGTTGTCAGTGACAATGACACAGGAACCCCTTCTTAATTCATCTGTCTTATCGCAGGCCTGGGGTAGGAGGGGATGGGAGGATGACTAGGAAGGGTAATGAGGAAGGGCAGGGAGATGGGGGAAGAAAGGGAAAAACTGGAGCTCCTAATAAACACCAGGCACATTGTGAAGTTTATATGTTATACATAGGTCATTTGTATTATGCTTATCATACATGTACATGAATATATACACCCAAACACATACACAAACACATACACAATCACTTCCCAGGGATTGACTCATCTATTTGGCTCACTCTCAATCATGAAAAGAGCTTAGGACAGTGACACTTAGAAAGCCCTGAATGAGTGTTAACTAGCCTTTCTTCTTATCATGATCATCTTCATTGTCATTATCGGCATATTATATAAATTATCTCATTTATTTCTTCTAACTACAGGACTTAGCAACTATTATTTTTATTTCCAGTTTACAAATGAGGAAACCAGTACCTTATTTTATCCAAGCTTGTGGGTACTGAGAATATAAAGAGGAATTCAATATGGTTCTAGGCAAACTTTGGGGTCTTCCCTATCTAGTGGGAGGGACCGAGGCACACATAAGCCCTCATGGTCCAATAGGTGCTGTGGTAGAGGAACGTATCTGGGGAAGTTGAGGAAGGCTCCACGAATGAAGGAGGCTTGAGCAGCATCTTGAGGGATGGCAGGTTATGTCAGGAGGAACAGTGGAGGCAGGGGAAGACATTCCAGGTAAAGTGAGCAGTATTTGTGTGACAGGGCCTAGTGCATGTTTCAAAGGGCAGGACAATTGTAGGTGGGTGCACCACTGGCAGCAGCAGGAGGGGAGTGGACGAGTATTTGGGGTCAGCTATTCAGAGCCCTATTGGCCAAGCTGAAGGTTTTGTTCTGTGAGCAAGAGGGAGCCACTGGAGCTTTTTATTAAGGCAGATTCGGGACAGACTAGGAAGACAGTCCTTACCAGAGTGTTGAAAGATTGGAGGGAAGAGAGGCCAGCTGCATGCGGACCAATTGGGAGACCATCTCCAGGGTCTGGGCAAGAAGTGGAACAGGCTCTGAACCACGACCGTGGCAGTGAGAGCCGAGAGGAGGGGATGACTCAGGGCACATGTCAATAGGTAGAAACCTCAGGGCTGGCTCTCATGGGGTCAAGGAGAGGGAAAAGGTGACAAGGACCCTGAGGTTCCAGCTTGGGTCCGTGGTGATACTGTCAACTGAGGCAGGGAACACAAGACTGTTAGTAGAGAGGGAGAGTGAGGGGAGACAGGTGACAAGGTCTATTTGGACTTGCTGGGTTTGGAGTGCTGGATAGCGGACATGTCCAGCAAGAAACTGGGAATCTTGGCTTTGAGCCCAGCTGAGACATGGGGGCTGGAAAGCCACCACAGTCAAGGGATATTAGTTGACCTCAGGGGACTGGATGGGGTTTCTCCTCTCCCATTTTACTCATCCAGGGCAAGGGCTAGGGACAGAGCCAGGTGAATACCAGTATTTAATGAGGGAGGTGGTGGGGGACACCAGCCCGGAGTGAGAAGACTCTCTTCTTTGGACCTTCCCAGAAACATCATCCCTTTCCCCTCATGATCATGGTCCTTGTTCCAGGGCTGCACTCAGGCCAGTGACAGAAGGAAGGGAGGGACAGAGGGAGAAAGGGAGGAAAGAAGGGAAGGAAGGAGGGAGGGGGGAGGAGGAAGGAGGGAGGGAGGGGGGAAGAAGGAGGGAGTGAGGGAGGAAGGAAAGGGAGGAAGGAGGGAAGGAGGGAGGGAGGAGCTCTGTGCACAGAACTCATGCCCGCACAGGGGCCATGAAGCAAGGACAGGACAGTCACTTCAGCTCTGGAGTTCTTTAGTGTGGGACTATCTTCTAACAAAACCTAATAAATTAACAGCTGTGGGTTTGGGGCAGCAAGGACAAAGACCACAACTCTACAGTGACCCCTGGAGCACTCAGTGCCACTGACTGCGTCTCCACTGCTGCAGAGCTGGGAGCACATTCATGACAGCATTTTTCAAGCTCCTGTCTGTGCAAACCACAGCTGGTCTCCTAGGAGTCCTAACACTTTAATTAGACCTAGCAGGTCCCAGAACAAAATCCCATAATCCCCAAATCTATAGCAACAAGTTAGGCATGAGAGTTTTAGTTACATTCTGGATGTAAGAGAACCCTAACTGCCACTTTCTTTCTGAGTCTCCAAATGACCTTTGACCAATCTCTTTACCAGAAATATTTATCCAGAATGGCCTTGGTCTCTGACACCTTGAGGACTTCTACTGATTTCTCTGTTAAATCCCTGGAACCACACCAATAATAGTTCTGAACATTTTACACTCATCATCTCATTTATTCCTCACAAATATTATAAACCCTGTTTATATATATGTGTAATATTTATAGTAACAAGAATAGCAGATATTTTGCTGAGGGGAGGCATGGTTCTACACAGGTTACATGAAGTAATTCATAATTCCACATGAACAGCACTATGAGGTATTATTACTGTCTCCATTTCACAGGCAAAGAGCAAATCACAGAAAGAATGAGTAAGTTGTTCAAGGTCACACAGCCTATAAGAGGCAAAGCCTGCCAGTGTGGCTCCACTGTGCTATTAACAAGTAATGTCTTCTATAGCCCCAACTAGCTCAAAATGGTTCTAAATGAAGAATCGCTGTGCGTTTTGCACCTCAGACTGCTAGCATCGCTGATTTAGGTCTGGAGTCTAGATAAGTGAAACTACTCAGGGTCTTTGTGAAGTATCTTTAGAGCTGCTGCTTGGACAAGACTGGGTCAGGACTTCGAAGGCATTTCCATGTGCTCCTGGAGAGTCAGGATGTAGGCTGGGATTCATTATGCGACCCAGCTGTGTGACTTTCCTCCCCACCCCTTAACCCCATTCACCAAGATAGAATGCACTGTTTCTTAAGGTGTGGCTTAAGGAGAGCTCTTTAAACATGCAGATTCTAGGGCTGAAGCACAAACCCACTCTGTATCTTTGTAGAGATAACTGCTGGAATATGCATTTTAGTAAACTCTCAGGCTGAATTACTTTGAGAATCATCAGAGTCTACTTTGACAGGATATAGGCTTGTCTTCTGATTCTAGAAGTACCATAAGCCTAACTAGGGGTGCTTCCCACTCCTCTTTCTTGCTGAGCAGAGAAGCAAGGGGGACTGGAATGCAGAGAACATGCTGAGGGCATGCCTGCACAGAAAGCTGAGCTCCTTGTCACCACATACCTTGAAAGAGTGGACTCTGTATCCCCAGGAGAGGATGGGGAGGGACAGAGAGAGAAAGCTATGGAAAGCCTCTGGAAGCCTTAGTACCCTGGGGCCCAGACAAGGGAGTCCCCTGAGGGAGGTAGAGAGTGGGGCTGTTGGAGGAGGAGAGCAGCTATGGGCCAGCAGCCTCAGGAGCTGAGAGTCACAGTGGGAGTGACTGTGGCTTCAGAGTGATGCCATAGCTGCAGTGAGCTGTACAGGAACCAGAGACCCAAAGTTTTCTGTAGGGCTCCTTTTGCTTTGTTAGTGCTTCAGGAGTTGGATCCTTCTGGACCCTGATCTCCCAGAAGTGATTCCATTTCGCCTCCAGGAGGTGGGTAGCAAAGCTCAGTCTGTGGCTGGGGAAAGCCAAGGAAGTGATTTCACGAATCTTTAGCAGTGAATCCACCTATTTAGTTAGCAGGGGATGGAGCAGATCAGAACTAGCGAGAGGAAAGGCTTAGGAATGCTCTCTAGTGGGACTGAGAAGAAAAGGTGAGAGGGTGACATTAACTGGAGGAGATGGTGAGCCCCTGACCCCTGCAGTTGTGAGACTTGCACTGAGTGGGATGATCTCCTGCTATAACCTATCCTCAGGCAATGAAGCATAAGCAGAGAGCCAGGAGTGTTAATCATTGCTGATTTTTATTAAGCATTTCCTTTGTACTGGACACTGTACTGGGCTGTACATGCATCATCACATTCAGTCTTCACAACATTATATGATAGCTCCTATTACTGTGCCCATTTTACAGATGAGGTTTAGATAGGTTATACCACTTGCCCAAGGCCACACAACTAGTAAGTAGCAGAGCCAGAATTTGCACCCAAGTGGTTTTAATCCAAACTGTGTCCACTAGGCCTTAGGAAGGAGCCCACATAGAGCTTTGGGGATGCTGCATTCTTGACCTGTGGCTGTAGGTGGGCAACCCCTCTTCATACCTTATAGCTCTTGGTAAATGAAGTGAATCACTGTATCTACCATGAATCTCCTTGGGAATGAGTTCAATGCGGGTATCAGAGGAAGCAAAGGGTGGGAAGGGGGTCTCAAAAGTCTAAATCTTAGTGTGGTCCCCTCCTTTGACCTACCCTCTCTGGGCTGAAGAAATGCCAGGATTGAGGGGGCAGCAGATTGTTAGATCTGTTTGTTCCATCTACTGAGGCCTCATAACATTTTTGGAGCCCTTGTTCAGTGACTCAGGTAATTCAGCCTGAGGGTACCTTTGCAGGGAGTTCCCCTATCTCTTATCCTGTGTTAGTACATGAGATTATTCCTCCTTCTTGTACCCCAGTTATATTAAGTGGGTCTTATTCCCCAAATCCGTAGTCTCTGCCCCAATAAGTTGCCTGTACCCCATTTTAGCAAGAATAGAATCTTCCCTTTCTGCCAACAGAGCTTCTTGGCACTTTGGCCTTGCCTGGGTCCTGCTTGCAGACTCCTGTTCTGAGGCTCATGTGTGTACCTAGAATGATTTCATGTTCCTCCTCTCTCTTTGTCCCTCTATCAGAACCTGCTTTCACGATGGGAGATTTAAGAGGCTGATCCTCCCAAGAGGTTGGCATTTTAACTGATGCCAAAGCCCTGAGTCAAAAGAATTATATACTTAAAAATTTTCAAGCCCTTGGGAGCGGATGGAGAGATTGGAAAGGCCAATGGAACATTCTTAATGCTCCTGGAATGCCACAAGGTGGACATAAAATTCAGGCTTCTGCCAAGACAGGACTTGGATTATTTTTGTTATAATCAGAATCCGTAATCTGCCCCCACCCCAGCACTCAGGGCTTTGATCAAAAGTCTTCCAGACAATGAACCTCTATGATCCAAGTATCATTTTCTCAGAGCTCCTTAGAAGGAGGAGAGCTAAGAAACTTCATGAATTACCAAGGACCAAGCAAACAGGCGGTAGTGAAGTCAGAAACAAATTCCTCCCGAGACTAGCTTTGTCCTATAGCCTGAAAACAAATCCGGTCTCCACCAGACATAAGGTGGAATTCCTGTCTTGATTTTTTTTTTAGCACTGATATTAACATTTTTCTTCTCAAATCCTCTTCAGAACCAGCCCTTTTAGAACACAAATTAGAAGCTGTTTATTTTGTCAATCAGAGAAACTGAAGGCAGCCAGCCTTGGCCAAAGGAACATCTTATCCTTTGCCTTTGCTAAGGACAATGTTCCTTCTATTGTGCTCTGTGGAAATAAAAGGGCAAAATATGCTTGCCTTCTTTTATTCTTATTCATGGCTGAGGGTCATATGAAAGTTCAGAGAAGAGCACAGTTTTTAGAATGGGTCGTGGCAGGTTTTCCAGATGGCTTCCTAGCCAAGATATTTCTCCCGCTCACCTCCAAACAAGTTATGTACCCCTAAGAATGATTTGGTCTCAGTGTTAGGGGAAGAGGGTAGGTAGCAGGGCCTGGCTTTGTCATCCTGGGCTATTTTGAGGGGACTTCAGCAGTCCCCGACAGAAGGACAAGAGGGGCTGATTCTCCCTTTGTGAGCAGCCATTGGAGCTGCTTCAGGGACTGACAAGCCGGCCAGAGACAATGTCCTCTCTCAGGAAAGCAGTAAAAACATCAGAAATGCTCCTTTCCTGGGGAGCCCTTAGTTATTTTGGCCTCTCTTTCCATTAAAATAGGAAAGCATTGAAAGGGACCATTCGTGGGATAGCGTGGAGCCTCCCCATTGTGGCAGCATTTCTAACTGCGTTGAGAATTAACCATATTGCTCTTCCTTTTTACCATGGAGGAGTTTCTAGATTTTTATTTATACCCTACCGCTTACAACATCTTTCACTGTTTCAGCAAATTGCAGCATAAAAGATGGAGAAGCCAGCAGGGGCTGTGCCCACAATAATAGCTGTGGTTGCATTTAAGACATTCAAATGCCAAGGGTGCACTTCTCCCATTAAGTCCAACATAAGAAATCAGGTGTGCACAACATTGATGAACAGAAGACCCCAAAGGACAGGTGGAGTTTCTGGTATGCTGTGGTGGGGGCGGTGGGGTGGTGAGCTTGGGAAAGAACGAACAGGCATTTTCATTTTCCAAACTAAGAAGCAGTTTCGGGTGAAGGGGAGCCGTGGGGATGTCAGAAATTCTTCTAACGCCATGGACCTGCCCACACCTGAGTCAGATAAAGATGACCTTCCCTAGGCCCTGCTTTCCTCTCCCCCTCCCCAAAAGACAGCATGAGCATGAGTAAGCCGGGTACTTACAGGTGCAGAAGAATTTGGAACAGGAAAATGGAGCTTACAGGCTCCCGAATGCCTGCCGAGTCAGTTGCATCAGATTAGGAAGTGATGATCCTAAGAATAAGATGTTTGGAAAATCTTGTCCCCCGAAAGCCCCCTGCTTTGTCTTCTCAGCCCACATCCAAACTCAGACCACCCCCAGGATGTCTCTCATCCTGCCAGACTGCCTGGTGCCTCCGTGCCCCTTACCGTGAGGGTGCTGGCAGCCACACTGCTTCTTTGAGCCTGTGGCCCGGCAAGGTAGTCAGGCTCATGGGATTAGGTTGGCAGGAGCGACTGTCCTCTAAACGATTAGCCCAGAGAAAGAGAGAGAGAGAGAGAGCAAGCAAACCCAAAAACGGGTCCAGGGTAGAGAGCTCCAGGTCCTTAGCATGTTCCTGGCGTATTCCAAAAGTGGCATCCACAGCAGAGAAAGTGTCCCAAAATAGCTCAGGCTGCCAATGCCTTGCTGAAACCTGAGAAAGAATTGCTGAATTTAAAGATCTGGGTCGCTGTGGGTGTGTGATCAAAGTGCAGATTTGTTGGTAGGAGGAACTCAAGCCATGAGCTTAGGAGTGACATGAGGTCACTTGGGTCACGGCCTGCCTTCTTGTTTCCAACTTGCTGAAGTTGGTGGCAGTGTCAGAGAGCTCCTCTGTGGTGAGGCAGGGGTTTGGAAAGAGGTCCTAAGGATGCTGTTTTCATGCCCAGGTCTCTGATGCGCTAACAATATGAAATAGCAGTGCCCTGTTTTCTGCATTTCAAACAAAGGAACTGATACTATGCAAAGGTTTCTTTAGGTTATTGCTCCATGTCTGATGAAATTCCCTTTTCAGTAGATTTTTCATTTCTTTTGGCCTTTGGCATAAGTAAATGTCAGCTTCTTAAAAATCAACAGAGAAGAGCAAACAGTAGGGTCTCTGTGATTTTCTTGGGATTTGAGAAATCTTCCCTCCCTAGCTTCTAACTGGATCATGTCTGTACATTGCTGCCTGTGGTCCTGGAAAGGACGAGGTCCACCCAGACATGCTGTCTCATTTTTATATTTGCTGAGATCTTGGGACACTCTCCTTTCATCAGGTATGTCAAAAACCTTAGGATTGTCTGCAGAGAGTGTGGTTCAGTATGTGGAAAGGTCAGCATATGTCATTCTTGGACTGGCCCTGGGGTTTAAGAAGAAAAAGCCCAGAATTTGGTTTCCAATTCCAGCTCTGCCTGTCTTTTGCTGTATGAATTTGGGCAAGTCACTTCTCTTCTCTGGACCTCAGTTTCCTCTTCTGTAAACTGAAGACAATAATCTTCATTCTAATTCTAACCCAAATGGTGTAAAGAGTAACTCAAAGAGTTGAAAGAATGCTATAAAGGGCAGGGTTTGGCACTCTCAGTAAGTGGTGACATTTTTCAGTTCTTCAGAGGTCCCTGATTGGTAGCCACTACCTGCATCCACATGCCTATGGTGAGCCCAAGACATCCCACAGTACTAGGCACTATGAGCTTCATGTCTAGGAGTCTAAATAGTTTCCACTTTCAGTTGTGGGACTTTTGGCAAGTAGCTCAATGCTTAGTAGCTCAGTTTTCCCATCTGTCAAGTGGGTATACAAACTAATAATAATACAGGTCCGCAATCCCTTATCTGAAACTGTTGGAGCTAGACATGTTTTACAGTTAAAAATATTTGGATTTTAGAAAAGCAATGTGGTAGATATAACATATATATCACACCTTAATGAGATCCAAGATAATACCCAGTGATCAAACTCACTAATATTTCTAAATGGGATAAATGAATAGCCTCATGTCAATTCAGGCCCAGTTTTGCCACCAAATGAGCTTGCCACAGAATTTCAGTTTTCAGAAGCTTTGGGATATCAGAGAGGCACATAGGAAATTGTGGACAATGAAGGAAGTTAATACTTATTTCGTGCATGTAATGTACCAGGCATTGTTCTAAGTATGCATTAACTCATTTAAGTGGCCCAATAAGCCTGTGAGGTAAGCAGTATTATTATTATCATCCCCATTTCATAGATGAGAAAACTGAGATTCAGAAGTTAAATCACTTGCCCAGGGTCCCAAAGCCAGTTAGGAGCAATGCTGGGATTCCAACCCACACAGTTCAGCTCTTATCCACCTTCTCTGCCTAACCCATGGGGTTAAATTGAGGCTTTAAATGCCTACAGGGGCTGAGCAGGTCGCTGAAAAAGTAAAGGTGGCCTTATGGGTACTGAGGCAAACTGGTGAGCACGTGCCTCACCTACAGGGAGCAGGTTGTTGAGCTCTGGCTGATTGTTGCTATATTGGAATTTGGATCGAAGTTTTTCTCTCTCTCTCTGTGTGTGTGTGTGTGTGTGTGTGTGTTTCAGAAAAGCCAGAAATCCAGCTTTCTATCTGAAATTTCCTGACTTTTAAATGTTGGCAATTAATTTTAAAAAATGTTTAAAACGTTGTACGGGTCAAATAAACTCTGTCTGCAGTCTGAATTTAGCCCGTGGCTGCCAGTTTGCAAGCTCTGCAATGAGTAAATAGATGTGAAAGTGCTTTGGAAACTTAAAAACGTGCTCTAGAAACAGAAGAGTCTAATTTTAGGGTTATATCTTGTTTTTTCCTTGACTGTGGTCTAGTTTTTTAAAAACTTGTATTCCCGACCTGATGGAGATGAAAAGTCAGAATTAAATAGAGACTTCAGTGAACTTGAGTACTTCATTCCTTTGGCAGGCTGGATAAATGAGAAGCCTAGGTGTACTGGATGGACTAAGCCTCAGAATTCTTGCCACACCCACAAGCCCCTTCTAAGGAGTTTCCATCCACAGACCCTAGCTGAGGGAAGTAGCAGTTTCTTATGAATAGGTGACTATTCTTGGTACCACGTGACCCTGCTTCCCCCAGCAATAGCCACTTGAGCCAGGAGAGGGCATCTGATCCATGAGCAGTCACTCTATAGGCTGGCAAACAGCCTATGAAGGAACCTGGGATGAGAACTTTGCCCAGCAAGTACAGTTACTGAATTTGGACCAATGAGAGTTTCTCTCTTGGGGAGTTTGAATACCAGACCTAGAAAGAGTGAGCAATTGGCAACAGGGGCAGAAGCTGAACACAGAGAAGGCAGGCAGCAGGGACCCCGGATAAGCAGGACCAGGAGAGATTACTGAACTTCAACTATGTGCCAGATTCTTTACACGTTGTTTTGTTTAAAACATTCAAAGAACATGCGAGGTAGGTACTGTTATTATGCCTGTTTTACAGATGAGGAAACTGAGGTGAAATAACTTGAAGTATTGGGGTTCAAGCCCAGGCCTGTTTGAAGTTAAAATGAGAGTGTAGGAACCTCAAAGCCAGTGGTTCTGAAACTCTAGTGTTTCAGAATCACTTGGGTTAAATGCAGGTTCCTTGGCGTCACCCCAGACCTATATTGAATCTGACTCTTTGTGGGTAGAGTCTCCCTCCCCCTACAAATCTGTGTTTTAGCAGTTTTCCCAGGGAGCACTTGATGCAGGGTTTCCCCACCACACTTTTATTTTGAGAAATGCAGTTTCAGAGGGTATGGCAAGTACTGTGTACTGTGCTACCTTTACCTACACAACCAAGGTCAATGTCAACAGATGTGGTCAAATTCCAATTTAAAGTCTTTTGGAAATGGGGCCAATTACGTAAAGAAGAGGGCATTAGTTTGTTCTCTTCTCTCATCAAGGAAGTCTACATTATTACCAGTTATTTGGGAGAACAGAAGATTGAGATGAATGCTTAGTAGTTGTAAACACGATCGGATCTGCACTTCAGGGTGGGTGCAAAGCTAGCATATGTTCACTAAGCATTTTCCATGAGGTGCGTAAACTGTAGAAACTCAGTGCTCTGGCAACAAAGAACATGAGAGAAAATTACCAAATGCAGATAGACATATTGTAAACCGTGGAGCTTAAAATGTAAACCTACTTGCTAGGCTGATCATAGAGGTTCTTCTCAGCCCCAGAGAATTTGTGTAAGAATCTTGTCCATGCCTTTATTTACACCATTGATTAAAAATGCTAATCAGGAGAGGATCAAGGCTATGGACCTCCTTCTAGGTTGTTGCAGAACTCCCACTCTGGCAATGGTATTCAGCTGGTTTTGATTTTTTCTGCTTTAAGAACTATCCCTGGGAAGACTAGTGGTCTGAAGTTTGCTTGGAGAGTCTCAAGCCGGAAACTGATTTGTGGTCCAAATGCTTAATGGCATCAGACACTTATTCCTACAAGAGAGGCATGTGGTCCAAGGGGTGGCACAGGTCAAATGTGATGGCCAAGTCCCGCCTCAGCAGGGCTTGAATCCGCACTTGGCAACTTTTATTTCTCTCTGTCCATTCCTGTGGATACTTTATCTGTGTTAATGTCCTCATTTAGGCTAAGGTCAAACTCTGTTCTTCTCTCTTCTGGCCAGAAAGACTTCCTGTTTTACAGGTATATGATCTTATCTGTGTTGATACTTTAACTCTGAGTGATTCCCTAAAGCAGGTCCTTGGACAAGTGCCCATCCTCCAGGAAAATTGCAGCAGTCCACCGTGCAATGAGAAAGCCTGAGGACTAGGTAGTAAATGTTTCGCAGAGAAGAGAAATCTATTTCATGTATTATTCTTTATTCTGAGGTTATTTCCTTCTCTTTTGGTGTTGAAAGGAAGCCCCTTCTTTTTAGAAAATGATGATTTGTGGTTGTTCTGTTTCTTAATGATTTTACTTGGGAAAATAAAAATCTGGAAGTTCAATATCAGTCCCTGAAATTTTGGGTTGCATTAGCTGCAAGTCTGGGAACCTGGTCTAATTTTGAGTGTTCTGCTAGCACCTCTAGGTACCTCCTATTGCCACTTGTGTTCTAAGTGCTTATAAATTACCTGCTTCGCAATCTGCAGCAGAATCTCTCCGAGGATTGACATCAAGCTTACAGCTTTGGAGTTTACGGTATACTGGTCTGTAGTTTCCTTATTTAAGAAAATTGGGACACTGCCCATTTGCAGTCCTCTGGTATCCCTCCTGTTCTCTCTGATTCCACATATCCTTCAGACCGGCACCTAATGCAAGGCAGTTCCGTTTGCTCTTCTTATAATGTTCTTTTCCCTATAGAGTTGGACATGCATATACATGTTGTTTGGGGAATTTGCAGCACATCCAATGAAAGCATAATTCCCAACTAACAGTCAAATCCTTTTCTTTGGAGCTACCCAGAACACACCTACCCTCTCTTCCATATGACAGCCCTTCAGAGACTTGAAGACAGTGTGTGACTCTCCTGTGAGTTAAGAGCACTGGCTGAGTCAGACAGACCCGAGTGACAAGCCCAGCTTCGCTCCCTCTCAGCGGTGAGAGCCAAGGTAAGTTACTTCATTTTAATTTCTCTCTAGTTCAGTTCTTTAGCTGATTTAGAAAATGGGAGTAAAAAAGCCACTTTGTTTGTTTATCGTTCAATAAATAAGATGAGGTATGTAAAGTGTTTAACATAGTGCCTGGCATAGTAAGCACTCAGTAAATGCTAGCTATTTCCCCCTCTTTATTTATAAAGAGCCGGTGCGCATTTTAAGTGTCAGGGCTGTGGGGGAGGAAGGAAGTGGGGAGGGCTTCTACTTCCCTGAATGATCAAGGAAGGAAGAAGATCCTAAAGTAGACCAGGTATTTCTTTAGCCTTAGGTTGTCTGTTTTCAGTTATCTGGATGCCTATTTGCTAGGGCTTGGGGAAAGAATATTGTTGAGAATCTAGGGAAAGGCTTATTTTCAACAGCTGGAAAGCTATTTGTTGACATATTGAACCGTCTCTTGTTTATTCTTATTTCCCTGAGCAGCTAGCCATGCAATCCCCTAAACTCAATTACCTTTTGTGAGGCGGCAGGAGCATGACACCTCCTAGCCGTATTGATCAGTGCAGACTGGGTGGGACGTGAGGGACCTGAGAGATGCTAAGCGGCAAATTCTGGGCTTTTCCTTCCTTAGAAGGCCTCTCTTCTCTGTGTTCCTAGAGACTCTGGCTTTAATAGAACGGAAGTCTATGCCTCACATGGGCTGAGCATGCAAGAACCGTCTCTCAGTAGCCTCCTTAGAAGCAGGCTGATGAAAATAGTCACAATGGGTCAGAACTTGGAACCCTGGGGTGACCAGTGCTAGCATGGTTTTCTAACTGCAGCTCTTTGCACACACTGGGTTTTGCAAGCAATTGAATGATATGAACTCTGAATGCCATTGCAGCTAGAGAAAGTTTGGAAGAAGACACACCCAACTGTGAACAGACAGAGGAATGGGACTTGCGGGGAATGGGGGGTGGGGCATTTTCAGGAGTTTAGCTTTGTCTGTATGGAGGATTTCAAGTCTTTATCCTAAGAATATACTCCTAGATTACTTATGGAATTACTAAACATAAATAAAAGTTAGAGAAAGAAGAAATTATTTTTAAAAACAAACCAAAAATAAAACACAAAATAAAGTGGTACAACCATTAAGCTTGTCGGGGTAGAAAGATTGCTTGGGTGGGGGGGTGGATGTCCGGGATCCCTAGAGAGAGCTTGCAAGGAGAGGAGTGAAAAGGGCTTGAGAAAGAACCCTAGGGAAACATATCTTTAAAAAAAATAAAATTAACTTTTATTAGTTTTTTTCTTTTCGTATTATGGGTCCATTATAGACCAATGAGAAAATACAGATAATGAAAATGAAAATTAAAAATCCCCTCTAATCCCATCATTCAACTGTGGTCACTGTTGGCGTTTTGGTATATATCCTTCCAGGTTTTTTTCTATGCAGAAATCTACATATTTATCTTTATGATAATCAGATCCTCATGTACACATTAGAATATATTTTCAATGGCTACAATAGTGGCTGCTACAATTGCACCATGATTCGTTTAATCATTAAACAAGTTGTGTTCTAACATTAGACACTTAGGTTATTTCCAAAATTGTTGCATTAGAACATAAACAACAGTGCCCTGTAGCTGTGTGACATTGGGAAAGCTAGTTAACCTCTCTGTTCCTCTGTTCTCATCTGGAAAATGAAGGTGCTAATAGAACCTACCTCGTAGTATGTTGTGAGTGTCAAATGAGATCATATAGGTAAAGCACTTAGCACAGGGCCTGGCACAGTAAACGTTAGCTTTAATTGTTAGGTGTGTTAATAATAATAATAGTAGTTGTTGTGAGGCCATTGTTAACAGAATGGCTATTCTGTGACTTTTTTTTTTTTTTTTTTTTTTTTTTTGCTTTGAAGGGAGAGGAGAGCGACTGGAATTTTTCTTTTGAGTAGTATGCTATAGTGAGCTCTGGAGTCACACAGAGCTGTGTGCCTTTGGTCATGTCAATTCATCTCATGGAGGCTCAGTTTCCTTACCTGTATACTGAGAATTTAAAGGACCTAGCTCACAGGGTAATTGTCAAGATCAAATGAGATAATGCTGGTGAAGCCCTCAGCCCCATTCTTGGCATATGGGAAGAGTTCAAGCAATATCAGTTGTTGTTGTTATTATTACTACAAGGATTCAGCCATTTGTAGTAAGAAAGTTTCCTTGCTTTGTGGTGTGGGGATGTAGGGGAGATGGCAGTGAGAAGAGTACTCCGAGTTTCTAATCACTTGTCTGATTACAAAGAGATAAAAATATTTTGGAAACAGAATGGCCAGGGCTGAAATCTGGGATTTAAAAAAAATTATTATTATTATTTTATGTGACCGTGGTCACATAGACTTCTCCAAGCCCATTTCCTCATGTATAAAATGGGAATGATCTCAGTGCCTTACAGGTGTTGCTGGGAGGTCGGAATTATATAGTGCATATGTAGTGCTTAGCCCAAGTGCTCAGTTGTTGTTGGTCGTTAATTATGAGGTTTATAACGACCTGAATGCCTCCCTTGTCAAACTCTACATCCCTATACCTAGGCTACTTTAACTTCACCTGGAGGCTTTGCCCTATCCAAGGCTCAGGGACCAATTCTCCCCTTAGACTGAGGGTTTCTCCCCTTAGACTGAGTGCACCAGTTCAGGAAAACTGGAGTACTCTGGTAAACCTTTCTGCTAGCTCTACTCTGACCTTGTGCCCCAGTTCTAGAAAGCAGGCTGTAGCCATGTTTGTATGAACAAGCCCTCAGCTGGTATGCTCAAGGCTGGTGTGCTTTTCTTGCTAGCTGTCTGAAATCCATGGAGCCTTTCTGTTGAATCCTAGCCCTATGGCAGGGATACCGGTCGCTGGATTTTTCTCCGTGTCTCTGACCCTGGGGTAAATTGTCTTTGTTATGATCACCATTACAGGGCTCTATTAAGGTGTTTGCTTGCCAGCCCCCACTGTCCATCCTCCCAAACCCTCTTTCCCTGCACCTGAACCTCTTTGAACGTTTCTCATGCTGCTCCACTCAATCTCCAGCCTCAGTTTCTTTCCCTCGAGCCCTCTGCCTGTGCTTCCATGTCATATCAGTTGCAGTGCCTGGGTCCCAGGACTCCTGTGTCTGCTCAACTGCAGAGGGCACGTATCTTGTTTCCTGAGCCAGGACCCTTTTCATCTCATCTTTTTAATTGTGTCAATCTCCTCTTTTCTTTGGGCAGAGTGGGGTGGGGCATAGGCTGGTGGGACTGTTGGGGGCGACAGGGAAGAGGGGTGGAGTTGCATAGGCCAAGTGCTAAAGCGGAGCTTCTGGAGGACTGTCAAGTGAAAGGCGGCCAGAGGCAAATGTCAGAGCCTATATAGAGGCAGGAATCTGGGACCAGAGAGACAGAGCAAGCAGTAGCAAGTCAGGAGCAGTGGGGCGGGTGGGCGGGCAGGCTGGCTGGCAGGCAGGGGGGCGTGGCAGGGGATAGCAAAGGGAGATTGCAGAGAACAGCTGTTGGTACTGTGTCTTACTTTAATGAACTGGCTGGGCACGAGGTATAAGTTAATTGGCCAGAGTGAAAGAGCTAGGGGCGCAAAGGATACTCTCTCCCTCTTCTCCGTCACTGGCAAGGTAAGATCTTTCTGGGTTTTGCCTGGTGGGAAACTGTGGCATGTTCAGATATTTTTCTGAAGATGGGAGGTGGAGGTCTATGGCTGCTTTTTTGACTCATCTTTCCCATTGCACCAATTATTACAATTATTACAATAACCAGGGTGTCAGCAGGAGGCCAGCATTTCTTTTATGACAACCCATCTTGGGGTTATCCAGGCTGGAGACAGAGGCAGGGGTCTCGGTAGTGTGACTGAGTAAGGGGGAGAGGTGGATCTTTATAGCACCTTGGTGAAGAGTAGGGGGCTCTGGAACTGGATGGACCCAGGAATCTATGTGACCGCAGGCAAACTATTAAGCTTCTCTGGGTCTGAATTTTCTCATTTGTAAGATAAAGGAAGAGTACAACCGAAATCTCTTAGTGTTGCTATGGGAACCACATGAGATGATACATGTAAAGTGCCTAGCAGAGTGTTTGCCAGTCAGTGCATGCTAAAGAAATGTTCACTGTTAGCATTTCTGTTGCAGGTTTTCTCATTATTATGGAATCACAATTCCATGAGGTTGATGACTTTTGTGACATTGTCCCAAAGTAGCAAGTTTTCTGCTTTTGGCATGGGCAGGCTGTGGGGACATGTCAACATTGTGTAATATTTGCACTGGCTTCCAAGCCGTGTGTCCAAAAGCCCCTTCTGGGCTGCTTATTGGAGCAGGCTGGAGGGGTGAGGCTCTGGATTGCCCACCCCCATGTCATCAGAGAAACTTGAAACTTGGACATGCCAGACACTGGGCTTTAAGTGACCCATGATCTGGGATGTCAGAGAAATAATTGAATGCAAGCTCAGGGATGCCAAACACTAGGCAACCCCCAGGAGGGGGTCAGAGTCAATGCTATACAGTTTGTTACTGTTGCAGTGACCCTATTTTAGCCTTGACCCTGGCTAATCTGAGAAAGCTGGTAAAATGGGGATAATAATATCTATTGCCCAGGAGATTGTAAGACCCAAATGGGATAATGCTTACAAAGGCCCTCACGTTATAGGAAGTTGTGACAGTTGTCTAAAGTACAGTGCCTGGCACATACTACGTGAAGCAATAAATAAATAGTAGTAATGGGGTGGTGGTTGCTGTTATTAATAAGAATAATGAAAATAATAAGCAGAATTTTCAGTTCATGGAATGTTGCTGTCAGTCATTGATCAGATAAATGTCTCCCTTTTCCTGAGAACATTCAGGGCCATCAGAGTAGTAAAATGAGGATTAAACCACTGGCAGAATTCAATGAGCCCCAGGAACTAATAATTATCCTGGGGCAAAGGACTTTCCCATTCAGGCCTGCCAGTACCTTGGCTGGTTTGTGAGTACTGCCGTGGGATAGAATACAGGCCAGGAATCCGCATTTCTCACATTTGGCCAGAAGGTGGTGCTGCTGCTTTATTTGAGTCAGGACTGCCCAGGCTCCTGGCTGCGGAGGCTGCTGGCGTTTATAGCATTTACAAACTGAGAGGCTGGGTTGGTTTGTAAAGGATAGAGGCAGAAGGGATATTTGCTCCAGCTCCAAAGTTGTTCATTGCTTCACAGCTTCTTTAATCTGATAGCCTCACCTTCAATGCCATATACCTGACAACGCATAAAAACAGGTTTCCACCATGAACAATTTGTCTGTTTCCAAATCTTCTTGATACTGGCTTTTGACCTCTAAACTTGTTTCTTGTTTACAGATTTTCTTGCCTCCTGGGCTCCCTCCACACTATCCTGTGGCTGTGGCAGATATGTCAATACCCTTACATTCACTGCGATTCAACAATACAATGAGGGAGGAAAATATTGAGCCCCAAAACAAGCAGATGGCCTTCTGTAGACCAATGACAGAGACCAGAGCAGACGTACAGATTCTGCATTCTCATGTACAGTTGCCTATAGTCTCAACTTCAGCCTCAGACCCTGGAGGGACATCCACACAGTTGATGACATCTCCAGTCTTTGACACCATGTCTGCACCTCTAATGGGAGTACCAAACTCTGGAGCATTGTCCCCACCCCTAATGCCAGCCTCAGACTCTGGGGCACTTTCCCCATTGCTAATGCCAGCCTCAGACTCTGGGGCACTATCCCCATTGCTAATGCCAGCCTTAGATTCTGGAACATTGTCCCCATTGCTGTCCACTTCAGAGTATGGGGTAATGTCCCCAGGGATGATGACAATTCCTGATTTTGGAACGATGTCCGCAACGCTAATGGTAGCACCAGATTCTGCAGAGATATCACCATTGGCAACGCCAGCTCCATCCTCTGGAGCGGTGTGTACACCTATAATGAGCACTTCATCCTCTGAGGCAATGTCCACACCATTAATGCTAGCCCCAGATTCTGGAGAGATATCCCCAATTCTAATGCAAGATATGAATCCTGGAGTGATGTCTACACAGCCAGTGCCAGCTCCCAGCTCTGAGGCAATGTCCCCATTGCAAATTACAGATGAAGACACCGAAGCAATGTCCAAAGTGCTAATGACTGCTCTAGCCTCTGGAGAGATATCTTCGCTGCTAATGTCAGGCACGGACTCTGAAGCAATATCCTCACTGATAATGTCAGCTGTAGCTTCTGGAGGAACATCACCCCAGCCGACAAGCACCCAAAACTCTGGGGGAATACCTACCCCGCTCATGTCAGATCTAGACTCTGGAATAATGTCATCACTTTTAATGTCATCTCCAGGTTCTGAAGTAATGTCCACACTGCTACTGTCAGTCCCAGATGCTGGAGAAATGTCCACATTACCAAAGCCAGCTCCAGATGCTGAAGCAATGTCCCCAGCACTAATGACGGCCCTACCCTCTGGAGTGATGCCCACCCAAACGATGCCAGCCCCAGGCTCTGGGGTGATGTCCCCATGGTCAACACAAAATGTAGACTCTGAAATGATGTCTAATCCGCCAGTGAGAGCAACAGCCTCTGGGGTGATGTCTGCACCACCAGTAAGAGCTTTAGACTCTGGAGCAATGTCCACACCGCTAATGGGAGCCCCAGCCTCTGGAAATATGTCTACATTGCAAAAGACAGTTCCAGCCTCTGGAGCCATGACCACCTCACTGATGACACTCCCAAGCTCTGGAGTGATGTCCACAGAGCAAATGTCAGCCACAGCCTCTAGAGTAATGTCCGCACAGTTAACAATGGCCAAAACTTCTGGAGCAATGCCCACAGGCTCTATGAAAGCCGTGGCAAAACAACACAAGAGAGCCACAGCCTCTGGAAAGATGTCCACGCCACTGAGGAAAGATCCAACTTCTGGAGCAATGTCCACCCAACCAGTTATGGCAACAGCCTCTGAAACAATGTCCATGCCACAATTGACAGTCCCAGCCTCTGGATCAATGTCCATGCTGCAAATGAGAGCCCCTGTCTCTGAAGCAATGTCCATGCCACAAATGAGAACCATGGCCTCAGGATTGACATCTGCAGAACAGATGAAAGCCATGACTTCTGGAGCAATGTCCACCCCACTAATGACAGCCCAAACCTCTGGATCAACATCCACGCTGTTAATGAGAGACACAGCCTCAGGAGTGATGTCCTGTCCACAAATGAGATCTCTGGCCTCTGGAGCCTTGTCCAAGCCACTAATGACACCCAAAGCCTCAGGAACGATGTTCACGGAGAAAATGACAACCACAGCTTCTGAAGCAATGCCCACACTGCTAATGAGAGACACAGTTTCTGGAGCTCTGTCCATGCCGCAAATGACAGACACAGCCTCTGGAGGGTTGTCTGCATCGCTAATGAGAGACACAGCTTCTGGAGCAATGTCCACATCACAAATGACAGCCACAGTCTCTGGAGGGATGTCCATGCCACTAATGAGAGCTCAAGACCCAGGAGTAATGCCTGCCTCACTAATGAGAGCCAAAGCGTCTGGAAAGATGCTCAGTCAGCCAATGAGCACCCAAGATCCTGGAGGGATGTCCATGTCGCCCATGAGGTCCATGACCGCTGGAGGGATGCAGATGAATTCCCCAACCTCTGATGTGATGTCCACACCAACAGTGAGAGCCTGGACCTCTGAAACAATGTCCACACCACTAATGAGAACCTCAGACTCTGGAGAGAGGCCCTCACTGCTCACAAGAGCTTCATCCTCTGGAGAGATGTCCCTACCACTAATGAAAGCTCCAGCTTCTGGAGAGATAGCCACGCCTCTGAGATCCCCAGCTTATGGAGCCATGTCTGCTCCACAAATGACAGCCACAGCCTCTGGAATGATGTCATCCATGCCACAAGTGAAGGCTCCCATCTCTGGAACAATGTCCATGCCACTAACAAGATCCACAGCCTCTGGAGGGATGTCCATGCCACTGATGAGAGCCCCAGACTCTAGAGTGACATCCACATCACAAATGATGCCCACAGCTTCTGGAGACATGTGCACACTACCAGTGCGAGCCCCAGCCTCTGGAGGGGCGTCCTCACCACTAGTAAGAGCTCCAGCCTCTGGAACTATGTCCACACCACTAAGGAGACCCTCAGCCTGTGAAACTGTGTCCACAGAGTTAATGAGAGCTTCAGCCTCTGGACATATGTCCACTGCACAAACAACAGCCATGGTCTCTGGAGGGATGTCCAAGCCGTTAATGAGAGCCCCGGCCTCTGGAACAATGCCCATGCCTTTAATGTCAGCCATGGCTTCTGGAGAGATGTCTATGCCGCTAATGGAAACCATGGCCTCTGGAGCAACGTCCACATTGCAAAGCAGTGTTGCGAACTCTAGATCTATGTCCTTGCCACAAACAACATATACCGTGTCTGGAGGGATGGCCACAGCGCCAATTAGAGCCTCTGCTTCTGGAGCAAGGTCCACATCATTTATGAGAGCCTCAGTTTCTGGATCGATGCCCATGCCACTACCAAGAGCCACAGCCTCTGGATGTGGCATGGGTATGTCCATGCCACAAATGACAGCCACAGACTCTAGAGGGATGTCCACACCACTAATGAGGGCCTCAGGCCCTGGAACAATGTCCACACCACAGACAGCCTTTGGAGTGATGTCCACTCCGGAAATCAAAGCCACAGACTCTGGAGAGGCATCCACCTCTCACATTAACATCACAGCCTCTGGATCAAAGCCCACATCGCACATGACTGCCACAACTCCTGAAACTGCGAAACCACCACCAAAGGAAGTGCCATCCTTCGGAATGTTGACCCCAGCACTCTGCTACCTCTTAGAAGAGCAGGAAGCAGCCCGGGGCTCATGCTCTGTGGAGGAAGAGATGGAGATTGATGAGGAGAAGCAAATGAAGGGGTTTTTGGACGATTCAGAGAGAATGGCATTTCTGGTGTCTCTTCATCTGGGAGCAGCAGAGAGGTGGTTCATCTTGCAAATGGAGGTAGGAGAACCTCTCTCACATGAAAATAAATCTTTCCTGAGAAGATCCCAGGGCATATATGACTCCCTGTCTGAGATAGACATCCTCAGTGCTGTTCTTTGCCATCCCAAACAGGGCCAAAAGTCAGTCAGGCAGTATGCCACTGACTTCCTGCTGCTGGCCCGACATTTGTCTTGGTCTGATGCCATTCTACGGACCAGGTTTCTGGAAGGACTCTCAGAAGCTGTTACCACCAAAATGGGTCGGATCTTCCTGAAGGTGGCTGGCAGCCTAAAGGAGCTGATAGACAGGTCTCTGTACACCGAGTGCCAGCTGGCTGAAGAGAAGGATTCCCCAGGCAACTCAAGCCAGGTTCTGCCAACAGCCTGTAAGCGGAATAATGAGGAGGCCATGGGGAATGAACTGAGCTCTCAGCAGCAGACTGAGGAGGTAATGAGGGGGAAATCCGCTGAAGGTTTTTGAGCAGAGAAATGAGGAGGTCACGACAGGGAATACATCCTGCTTCCTTGAGTAGAATCAGGAAGAGGCAAGGGGGAGGCATGGAGCTCCTAGACCATTAAACCCCAGCAGTTTCATCAAGTGAGCATGGCTCTGCAGTTATTTTGGGTATATTAACTACTTTGAGGAGCAATGTCCTGCCCAAGTTACTGAGAACGTGGGATAGTTGAAGTACTAATTCTTCTCATTATGAGGGAACTGGATGGGCTCAGTTCCAATTCTCCCCTTGTTCCAAGTCCAATTCTAATAAATGGGTCTTTTGGGAGCTGGGGCCCATCTACAGCAACATGTGTTGTGGAGTCAGGTCACTAGGGAATTAGAATAGCCTACTCCTTGGTCACACTGTATGCAAGTGAGATAAATTAGCAAAGTGTCTTGATCTGCTAAGTCACAGAACTTATCCAGGCAGAACACCCGTTGTCATAGTAAGTGTGGCTCTTACCTCTGTTGTCTTTTTCTCACTCCCAGCACCAGCATGTTTCCAAACGCTGTTACTACCTGAAAGAGCATGGAGACCCCCAAGAAGGTCTTCATGATCACCTTGGACAGAGCACAGGCCATCATCAGAAGGCCCATACCAACAAGTAAAACTCCATGGAATCTTCTCCTGTGATATCTGACTCGACCGCTAACTGGAGGACTGGTTCCTGGACCCATTCCATTAAACTACATTATAAACCTTGTTGCCTTCACCCTTCAGCCTCCCGCTCCAGGCACATCCCACCTTACCTCTCACTTGGCTGATTTGACCTTCTCTTTCACCCACATGCCTAAGACCTGCCCTGACAATCAGAGTGTGGACTACAAGAGTGTATGGTGTATGAGGTTCTGAACTCCCATCACCACCGAGGCCAGTCCTAGTTCTTGGTCCAGGGAGAAGTCTAGGCAGGATAAATCATATCTTACCTCAAAAAACCCTTAGCGTATCTTGCCATGTGTCAGCAGGCAAACTTGAGGAAGCCCTGGTTCTATTTCACCTGGCAGGGGAGCCTATAAGGAGAGCGATGCCCACTCCTATACCACCCTTGTAACCCAGTAGACTTGCCCCATATGCCCCAACTCATAGCACCTAAAATGGGTCTCCAGGGTCCTTGCCCTGTTTATAGTATCCATCCTGAACCATTCGTTTTGACCCATAATAATAGTGATAGTATAATGGCTACCAGTTATTGATAATGTATCATGTGACAGGCATTGGGCTAAACTCTTGACAAGCACCATCTCACTACATTCTTACAGTAACACAACTTGTTCTTGTGTTGTCAGCTTCTGACCTCTTGATCTGTTGTTTATGGCCTTTGTCTTGTCCCTCAGTGGGGGTTCTCTAGCTCTGACCTCTGGGTGACCCCCTCAGTTGTTGATTGCTCTCACTCCCCTTGGCTGTTGTGCTTCATGGCCAGCACTCTTGATGAGGGTCTTGGTCTATAAACAGGCATAGATAGTTAGAACATAATGTGAGCAGTGTTTGCCTTCAGGTCGTGGGGTTATGGGTAGTTTTTATTTTCTTCCTTCTACTTCTCTATACATTTCAGATTCTCTACAGTAAGCATGTGTTACATTTGTAATTATAAAAGTAAATAAACTTCATTTATGAAAAAAGAGTTCATTGTGGCTCCTAGAATTTGATTTACTGAGTCCTTTATTCAACCAATATTAGTTATGTAACTTATGTCAGCTACTCTTTGGGGGACAGACGGATAAGAATCCTGCTGATATGAACATTCCATTCCAATGGAGTGGGGAGAACAAGAACACACTGAACTTAGATTGGAATTGTGAAGGCTGTGAAGAGAAGAAATCAGGACAATGGGGAATTTGATGCAAATAGGACCAATTTATGTATTCAATAGTAGTCCATATAATTGAGTTACTCAAAGATCTTTCAACAACAGTAGGAGAGACATGATTAGAAACTTATTTTAGATAGTTAAATTGGCAACAGTTTGGAGACAGGATGGAGGAAGGGATCAGAGAGCAGCTGAGCCCTCTACTGCAATAGTCCAGGTAACTGACTGGCTAGGTGACTCAATCTAGGGTGGTGGCAGCAGAGATGGTAATTCAGGAACAGAGACCTAACCTTCTCTGAGGACTCAAGTCCACTGCTCCAGGACTCAAGTCCACTGCTCCATTACCCTAAACTTTGTGTCTGATTTCAGGAAGAGGAAAATGATACTCAGGAAAGACAGATTGGCAGATAAATCGCCAGCCCCATGATACTGTACATAAGAATCTGGCTGTGTGGGTTGCCTGCAGCTGCCTCAATCACCAGTGCTTTTACCTCAGGAAAAAGAAGGTGCAATAAGTCAGGAAATATGAATTCCAGAAAGAGAGATGGCCAGCCCCTAGGGACCCAGCTTTCCCCTTCTTCTCTGGGTCTGTTGGCTTACACCTAGCCCAGTCCAGGACTGAGTGGAGTTTGGACGTCCTTTTTCAGCCAGGATTGCTTTTAGCTAGGAAAAGCACTGTCGAGTTTTCTCTCTGCTGAAAAAGAAATGGAAAACATAGAATTCACAACCTATGCCTGGAAAATGTATACAGAAAGGACAATGTCTTAAAAATGAACCTGATTTTCTTATAGCCATGATAATGGAGAAGGATGGCAATTCTTTATTTTTCTCCCTAGCCATTCTTCTTCTTTTTGTTTTTGCTGTCCTCTCCTTCAAGCTAGCATCACTAGAGATACATGGAACAAATGAAGCCCAATCATACCCTGCCAGAGCTCAGTCCCTGTTCTTCTACCCATCCTAAAGGTTTTATTTAGAAATGTTTCAAGAGCCCCTCAGCATCTACGTGGAGCTGGGCTATCATATGCCCAAGTACTTGACACCATTTCATCTGCTATAAAATGGGGTTTCAAGTTTCTCCAGGCCTCACTGGTCCATGGGTAAAAATAAAGTCCCATAAGTAGGAAAATCTTGGATGTCATGGACCCCTGTCCCCACCTGTGTTACAGAATCTTAATCCCTTGAAGGTTTCCCCCAATGATTTGTGGCAGATTTCAGAAGTTTCACATGCTCTGAGATAGTCCTCTCCTGTTGTTCTTTGACTCCTACCTTGCCCCATGGGGGTCAGCTGCCCACATTGCCACCTGAGGGGAGCCACTACACTCCACCTAGATACTGGCGGGTGCTTCTGGCTGTGAGAACACAGAAACCCCTCCTCAGAGGAGGCGTGGATTCTGGAGTGCTCACAGCTGCACACCTGAGTGGAGCCTTAGTGGTGCTGCCTTCTCTTTGGTAGCCTTGGCTGATGGAACTGATGGCTCCCCCAGAAGGGTGGAAATGCCTCTTTGAATTCCGTGCCACCCATTATTACCTGGACACCAAAAAAACATTGCTTCTACCACGCGTCTCAGTGAGGCCCCCGTGAGAAAAACAGCTTCAGCTTCTACCTGCAACAACATCTCCCTGCCCTTGCTCAAACGTTCAGACTTGGTTCCTGTGTCAAGAACAAAGGCCCTCAGGTCCTCTATCCAGACCCATGCTTCAGCCCCCATTTCTGTGTTTTTCTACCTGGTCTCTACTCCCGCTGAGTAGAGACTCACCCAAGGTGCTGTAAATCCAGATCTCTTCCAAATCACTTTGTTCCAGGTGATGAAATGCCAGGAACACTCTCCACACAACCAATCTTTGGGGCACAGCTGGAGAGCAAATGTCAACCTTTCCTCTTCCTTCATCCTTCTACCATCCTCTCACCCACCAACCTCATCTCTGTTTCTGCTCCTCAGGGAACAGTATAGAGAACTTTCTCTTAAAGACCACTATTCCCATACAAGTACAGGCTCAGGTTGCTGCTGAATGATGAATTCCTCAGACAGTTTCAGGTCATTTCTGAGTTTCACTTTGGGCTCAGCCAGGCTCAGTCCACTGGACTACTGGACTACACTGGACTACTTTGATCAGATCAAATGAGGGACCCTTCCCCTCCATTTCTTCCAATACACCATTGCTTCAGACATTGAGGCACTCTCAACCTCATTCTCCAATCAGAATATTAGAGATAAAATAACTCATGCTATAGAGAGACTGGCCCCCTATGGATTGTGTGTTTTCTTCCTCCTCACATGGTCTGAAAGCAACTTGAACAACTGTGGGACAGGGGAAGCAAGCTGCTAGATCTCTTATGACCAAAGGGAAGATTTGTAGGAGAATAGACATTATAGTAGTTTGAAATGACACTGGATGGAGAGACTTTTCTTTTTCTTTCCTTTTTTTCTTTTTCTTTTCTTTTTTCGTTTTTTTTTTTTTTTTTTTTTTGACAAAGTCTTGCTCTGCTGCCCAGGCTGGAGTACAGTGGTGCAATGTCAGGTCATTGCAACCTCTGCCTCGTGGGTTCAAGTGATTCTGGTGCCTCAGCTTCCCGAGTAGCTGGGATTACAGGTGCCTGCCACCATGCCTGGCTAATTTTTGTTATTTTTAGTAGATATAGGGTTTTGCCATGTTGACCAGGCTGGTCTCGAACTCCTGACCTCCAGTGATGTTCCCGCCTTGGTCTCCCAAAGTGCTGGGATTACAGATGTGAGCTACCACGCCCAGCCAAGACTTGACTTTGAGTACTTCTGTCTCTCCCTCTAACAAGCTGGATAGTTTTAAACAGGTAGGACACTGTATCTCTTGAGACATCAGTTTCCTCTTCTCTAAAATAGGAGTAATTATCATTGTTCTGCAAACCTCACAGCATTGTGGGGTAAAGATTTGTGATAGTGCTTGGAAAAATCAAATGCAAGACATACAAATGTAAGATCTTGTTATTTTCTGTTGAGGGGGATCAGAATATGCCACTGCCAAATATGTCACTTTAGCATTGTGATTATTTTGAACTGAGGGCAATTAAGAGGTGCAATTAAGGAGTAGCAAATGCAGAAAGAGTTCTTTGCACCCCCATATGCGTTAAAGTAGGACATAAATTTCCCTTTGTGAAGATGTTTTTCCTCTCCTCTCGTGTACCATGAAAAAACAGTCATCATCACTAGAGACAGAAAGTCAGCATGAACATAGGTCTGCATAAACAAAATTTCTAAAATAACCTGTATCTTCTATTAGTTTCATATATATTATATATAGTACATATATTATATATTATATATATATTTTATATATATATAGTTTTTGAGGGTACAAGTGGTTTTTGGTTACATAGATGAATTGTATAGTGATGAAGACTGAGATTTTAGTGCACCTGTCACCCAAGACACTCATATATTTACCTTCCCACAATTTACTTCCCCTAGAAGCCCAAGCCTCTTTTCCTTTGTCTCGTCACTTCTCCATAAATTGTCACCCTTTGTTAAAATGGCATATAAGCCTCTGGATCTTACCACTTCTTTGTGTCTTCAGTTATTTTCTCTGAAAGCCCCTGTGCATGTAACAATTGAAATATTAATATCAAACAAAATTTGTATTTCTTTCCTCCTGTTAAAATCTGTCTTTTATTAGTGTAATTTTCAGGTCCCAATTACAGAACTAAGAAGGTAGAGGAAAAGAATGTTTCCTCTCTTACACTTGCTTGGCCATGAGGGTGTTGGGAAGTGGATGGGTTAGGATAGGACTAGTTGGGACATCTTCAGAATCCAATCTCTTTAGGGGTTCTATTTAAACTGTGAAGGCAGGTTTAAAAGTAAATCCAACACAGAAAACTGGCAAAAGCCATAGTTTAATATTAGCACCTATGGAGCACTTAACTATTGAGCACTTAACACAGGCTCAAGCTCTGGACTAATTACATTATCTAGATTATCTCATGTAATCTTTACAACAACCCTGAGAAGTGGATGGTCTCATTAATCCTATTTTACAGACCAGGACTCTGAGTCACAGAAAGGCTAAGTAACTGGCCCAAGGCTGCAGAGCTAAGAGGCAGCAGAGCTGGGATTTGAGCACGTGCAGTCTGACCCTAGAGCCTATACATGCAATGCTCCACTGTATGTACAGCTTTGTTATTCAGAACCAGATGGCTCTTGTGAGCATTCACCCTCTTCTCCCGAACAAATTTGCCACCGAACAGCGACCGATATTTGAAGTTCATAAAGTTGGAGGCCTGAGCAAAAATGGCCCTGCTTTTCTCTTTCCCTGTCTTAGATCCAGATGTGAATCTTCCTGGAGGTATTTGGGGAATGTCTTCAATATTCAAGGAAAAGTATCAAAAGTTGTGGAATTTTATTGAGCTCAAGAGATTCTGCCAAGGGTCTCACTGTAGCCTCAGAGTGCAGTAGTCTCTGTTCTGAGCTCTGGCCTAAGAAGGAGGATAAGATTCTCTCCTAAACATCTTCCCTTTGAGCAGATATACGTCTTGGACCCAGATTGTGTGTGGAAGGGTATAGGATTCTGAAAGTGGAAGGCATTTTTATGGTTACACCAATAGCTGACACTTCTTTCTCATCACTTATTTCTCCCTCCTTTTCACTTCTCCCTCAGGAAAGGGGAAATGTGGGTAAGGAAGAAAAATGATTAGTCCTTTAGATACTCCATATTGCTGCCTTCCAACAGCACCCCTCTCCCACAGATGGTTAACCTAGTTTTAACGTCGAGGGGGAATACACACACTAAAAAGGCACCAGACACTTCTGGTTTTAGCAACTTGGTAAAGATAACCTAAAGTGGTTTTTCCCATTGGAGACTCAGAGAAATGTTGGGTAAAGTGTGAGAAAAAACTCACAACTGAGCCTGACATAAAGAAGGAACATCCCCAGGGACAAAAAACAAAGAGGTATCTTAACAGCAGACCAATAAGCTGTTGAGCTCTCTAAGGCTTGTGTAGTGGAGTGAGAAGAGAGCTAGGCTAACTACATACAGTGTTAGAGGAGCAAAACTCTGGACCTCTATATTCCATATACTCTGCTCTGCTCAACTATCACGCAAGAATACGAATGAAACAACAACATTTTCTGACAAAACTGAGACAATTCACCATTCTTAAAAAACGTGCTGTACTTTGAACTAGGCTGGGCCTGGGACAGCTGACAAAATTTTTAAAAAAGAAGCCCCTGCCCTTTGACAAACTTTGCTGAAAATTTCACTGGTTTAAGCACTGATGTGTAAGTGGATATTAAACAGAGTGACCCTTGCTTTCCCACAATTTCCTCTAATAGCTTTTTAAAAATTTATTATATTTTGGTAACAGCTTTATTAAGACATAATGCACATTCCATATATGTCACCCATTTAAAATGTGTAGTTCTGGCTGGGTGGAGTTGTTCACACCTGTAATCTCAGCACTTTGGGAGGCCTAGTAGGGAGGATCACTTGAGGTGAGAAGTTTGAGACGAGCCTGGGCAACATAGTGAGATCCTGTCTCTAGAAAACAAAATTTAAATTAGCCAAGTGTGGTGGCACATGCCTGTAGTCCTAGCTACTTGGGAGGCTGAGGCAGGAGGATTGCTTGAGCCCAGGAGTTTGGGGCTGCAGTGAGCTATCATTGCACCACTGTACTCCAGCCTGGGTAACAGAGTGAGACCCTGTCTCTAAGAAAATAAATAAATAAAAAGTAAAGTGTATAGTTCAGTGTTTTTTAGTGTATGCACATAGTTGCAGACCATCAACATAATCTAATTTCAGAACATTTTCATCACCCCAAAAAGCAACCCCATACAATTGCATTTCTGTGATGGATAATGATGTTGAGCTTCCCTCTGATATGTTTTTATTACAAAGATAACCATCCTGCAACATATTGCCATGAATATTGTTGGGAGGCTCCACTTTGGAGAATATGCTGGGAGAAGCCGTGGTACTCTTTGCTCTCTAGCCCACCCCTAAATGTGCTATTGCCTCAAACCACTTGAGGATATTGGTGAGTTTAGAGAGGCAGATACTCCTGGCCCTGCTTAGACCCATAACAACTTTCAGCTGCTGCCTTGTGCAACAGAGATTACCTAAGAGCAAAGGTGAGTGTGGGCTTATATTAATATTTTAAGGTTTGCTGGAGGCCCAGGAACTTGAACTGAAAAGAGAATTCCCAGGGAAATGTGGCCTCTGTCTTGCGGATTCTTCCTCCTTCCACCAAAACCTAAAATAACCTAAACGCAGAATTCATTACTGTGGTCATTCATTGGAATAGGACCCTTTTTTATCCTGACACCACTCAGAGTTTCTCCATAATTCAATCCCCCAAAGTTAACCACTTCCACTCTGAGAGGGAAGGGAGGAAGAGGAAGAGGGAAGAGAGGGAAAGGGGGGAGTCGGGAGAAGAATAAAATGACTTAAAAATCTGGGTTCCAAATTCCAACTGTGCCAGTGACAACCTGTGTGACTTTGGGGGGAAGTTACTTGACTATTCTGGGCCTCAGTTATCTCATCTTTACCATTGTTTGACTCTCATTTGGGAGCCAGACCAGGTGATAATTCCCTTCACCTTTGGACATGCACCAGGTGTAGGTAGGAAGGTGTCTAAGTGGCCTGGGGAGAGGATTGCTGGGGGAAGCCCACTCTGAGCCATTGCTAGAGGGCAGCATTGTTTCAGTAATTATTCTAATAATGCTGTCTGGGGTGTGACTGTCTCAGAATTCTTTAATTTAAAAATATAATTTCTTCCTCTTCCATAAGTGGCTTTCTTACAAAGGGCAGGTAATTTCTGAAAAATTGTAGAGAAACCAGAAGAAGAGTGCTTCCAGCCCCCTGCAAATTTCATTTTCTGTTAACAAATTTAAGGCGGAAAAATGAAGATTTTATACTTTTATTTCTAATCAAACCTATTTGATTTTGGTCTCCTTTGGATACAGTTGCACAAATATATTTTCCTCTTGGAAATTTCCACTAGCATCACCAGGGAAATGCTTAGGTTCACTGGAAATCTCTTCCAGAGGTTTGCTTCACAGGTTCAGTGACAAAATTTCTTATCAGGGCATTTATTATTTTCAGGCTCTTCCTTCTTTGGTTTATATTTATTACAATTCAATAATGGAATACTTAGGAAATTGATTTGTTATAAATAATTATCCAGGCCAGGTGTGGTGGCTCACGCCTGTAATTCTAGAATTTTGGGAGGCCGAGGCGGGTTGACCACTTGAGGTCAGGATTTCGAGACCAGTCTGGCCAATATGGTGAAACCCTGTCTGTACGAAACATACAAAAATTAGATGGGTGTGGCAGCGCATGCTTGTAATTCCAGCTACTTGGGAGACTGAGGCAGGAGAATGGCTTGAACCTGGGAGGCTGAGGTTGCAGTGAGCTGAGATCACACCACTGCACTCCAGCCTGGACGACAGAGCGAGACTCTGTCTCAAAAAAAAAAAAAAAAAAAATTCGGAAGTTCCCAATTAAATCTTTTGATTACTTGCCACATTTTACAGTCCGTAAGTTTCTTTACGTCAAGGTGGCATCCCAAGCCACTCAAACCTGGGGAAAACAATATACTGTGTATGGCCACAATAACTGTTCAAACCATGTATTTCTAGCTCTGTCTCCTTTGGCATTGCAGATTCTTCAGTCATCCTCTGAAGTCATGCTCTTCCCTCAACCTCAGTATGCACACATACTATTTCTAGGAGAGGTAGGGGTTGCCTCACATGTGATGTGCTCCGAAAGACAGGTCTATCACCATTCATCAAGGGAAAGAAGAAAATATACACATTGCAACTATAAGCAGGGGGGCAGATATATTTTCACTTACACATGTATTCCAATTATTTGGTAGTGGTAGAGCATTTTTCAGAAGGATCCTCAGGTCACATTTACTATCCATAAGAAAGTGCAAGCAAGCAATTAATTACTAATGTCTGCTAAGAACAAGGGTGTGGGTGTATAAATTTAAAAAATTGCCATCCTTAAGGTAAAGTCATGCAAGTAGTTTTAATTTATTATTAATAATGATAATAATAAATAATATATATTGAAAAAAGCAACATAGGATATTATTTTTGAAAACCTGGGATGCCTCATAGACTATCCGGGCAATGGCTGGTCCTGGGGGTGCAGAATGTACAGCTGATCCTCAAGAACTCCTAGAATCAGGCACTTGAATGCCACCAGTATTCTTGTTTTTTCTTCCTGCTTCGCATCTCTGCATCTCTCTGAACATCGACATCTTTTCATTCTGCAGGCTGACTTTCTTCACGTGGTGGACAATCTAGGCCCCTAGTCCTACACCAATATGGCAGCCACCAGTCACATGTGTATATTGAGCACTTGAAATGTGACTAGTTCAAATTGAGATACACTGACTGTAAGTGGAAAGCATTCGCTGGATTTTGAAGGTAGGAAAAAAAAAGAATGCAAAAACGTCTCATTAATTAAGAAAACATTGATTGCATGTTAAGGTGATAACATATTGGATGTATTGTGCTAAGTAAAATACATTATTAAAATTAACTTCACATGTTTCTTTTTGAATGTGGCAATTAGAAAATTTAAAATTACATACTTGGCTCACATTATGTTTCTATTGGACAGCGTAGCTCTACAATGTTACAACTTATAGCTACTTGGGGAGTGATTGAGTTCTCTGGGACCACAGCACAAAAAGTGAGCAAAAGGGTCCTTATTGGTGAAGTTGAGCCAAATGTTCACCCCCTAGAGCATTTCTTTATGGCCCAAGGGAGAGGGTCATGTGGGAACATCGCAGCTCCTGCTGGGACAGAAAATTGGAGTGGGCAGAGAGACAATTCCCAGAAGAATAGAGGAGGCTGCTGGGTGGATAAAGCAAGACGTATCCTCTAATTCAGAATCATTCTAAATGCCTTTTTTAAAACCATCAAGCTCCCTCAGCCAATGATAAAGCAAGTTCCATTGATTTTACCTCCACCCACTTTTCTCTGTCCTTAATGTATCCACTACTCTGTTAGTTCAGTCACTGTCATCTCAGTCATTTGCAATCACTGGCAAGTGACATTAAAATAAGCATATGACAACCAAATGACTGTTTCTTCCTTCAAGATAGGCATTTGGGAAGGCATATACCCATTTGCAAGCAAAATAGTTTGAATTATGTCCAGGTTCTGCCACTCATAATGCATATGACCAGAGCTAAGTCCTGTAGTTTTTCTGGTACTCAGTGTGCACATCTCTAAATTGAGAACAGTATGAACCCTACTTACCAGGGTCATTGGTGATACCTATGGAAAAACTATTGTGAGAATCCTTTAACATGAAAAGTACTATTTTACAGATTGGATTAAAATGCAAAAAACAGCTGTGCAATGCCTCCTTTAGAACCGTCTTTGTTGCCAAGACACATTCATCCAATACCCTCAGCAGATCTTCTTGCTTTGAAGGTAGATTTGATTTTGGAAGTGTTCAGAAATCTTTAAGAATCAAGTCTAGTGAATGATGTATGCTCAAGCTGAGTAATACTAAGTGTGGTTAAAAACAAGAGGTATGAATGTAAAGCAATGGTGCTGGTTTTATTCTCTCCCCAAGAGAGGTTCCAGAATTTTTTATTACAGTGTCATTCATTGGTAGACTAAGTGGATAATCGCTACTATTGGCTCATCTGATGTACCATGCTCCTTGCTCATTTGCATGTGAAGGCAGTGAAGTGTTGGTGTTTTTTTTATGTACACTAAAAGCAGTTTGATTATTGGGGAATCCAACCTCTACGATATCATTTTAGGCTTTAAAAACTCTTTCAAAAATTATTTCTCTTGAATATCACCAATAACCCCATAGATAGAGTATGTCCTATGCCCAATTTAGAGATGTGAAAACAGAACCAGAGATAACAAATAGTTCTGATGACAAAGCTGACAGAGGTGAAGCCTGGATGTGCTTAGACTATTTGGCTCTGAGCCTGATTTTCCTGTTGGACATGCTGTCTTACTGGCATCTCCATTTCTACACGTGTAAATTATAACAATTATAATAATAAAGATAAGACAAAAGTACAGGGAAGTGAAGTGATTTGTCCAAGGTCACAGCTGGTAAAGTGTTAGAGCTTAGGTTTGGATGCAGAAACTACTCTCAGTCTGCCTGCTGACCTAGGCATTTCCTGAAGCATTCCATTTCTTTCACAATCAAATCTTCCTTTTTTCTTTTTATTTTTTTATAACAGTTTTATTGAGATATAATTGACATATTACATAATCCACCCATTTGCAATGAACAATTCAATGGTTTTTAGTATATTCACAGAGTTGTGCAACCATCACCACAATCAATTTTGGAATGATTTTATCACCCCCACAAAAGAAGCCCTGTGCCCATTAGCAATCACTCCCCATTCCCCACCACCTCCCCAGCCTCCTGAAACCACCAATCTACCTTCTTGTCTGTATAGATTTGCCTATTCTGGACATTACATACAAATGACATCATACCTTTAGGGCTGGCTTCTTTCACCAAGCATTTTTTTCAAGATCTGTCCATGTTGTAGCATGTATCAGGACTTCTTTTTTGTTTTGTTTTGTTTTTTTTTTTTTACTTTTTAGAAAAAAATTTTAAATTATACTTTAAGTCCTGAGATATATGTGCAGAATGTGCAGGTTTGTTACATAGGTATAAACATGCCATGGTGGTTTGCTGCACTCATCAACCTGTCAACTACATTGAGTCTTTCTCCTAATGCTACCCCTTCCCTAGCCTCCCAACCCCCAACAGGCACTGCTGTGTGATGTTCCCCTCCCTGCGTCCATGTGTTCTCATTGTTCAACTCTCACTTATGAGTGAGAACATGGTGTGTTTGGTTTTCTGCTCTTGTGTTAGTTTGCTGAGAACAATGGTTTCCAGCTTCATCCATGTCCCTGCAAAAGATATGAACTCATCCTTTTTTGTGGTTGCATAGTATTCCATGGTGTATATGTGCCATATTTTCTTTATTCAGTCTATCATTGAAGGGCATGTGGGTTGGTTCCAAGTTTTTGCTAGTGAACAGTGCGGCAATAAACATAAGTGTGCATGTGTCTTTATAGTAGAATGATTTATAATCCTTTGGGTATATACCCGGTAATGGGATTGCTGGGTCAAATGGTATTTCTGGTTCTAGATCCTTGAGGCATCGCCACACTGTCTTCCACAATGGTTGAACTAATTTACACTCTCACCAACAGTGTAAAGTGTTCCTATTTCTCCACATCCTCTCCAGCATCTGTTGTTTCCTGACCTTTTAATGATCGCCATTCTAACTGGCGTGAGTTGGTATCTCATTGTGGTTTTGATTGGCATTTCTCTAATGACCAGTGATGATGAGCTTTTTTTCATATGTTTCTTGGTTGCATAAATATCTTCTTTTGAGAAATGTCTGTTCATATCCTTTGCCCACTTTTAGATGGGGTTGTTTTTTCTTGTAAATTTAAGTTCTTTGTAGATTCTGGATATTAGCCCTTTGTCAGATGGATAGATTGCAAACATTTTCTCCCATTCTGTATGTTGCCTGTTCACACTGATGATAGTTTCTTTTGCTGTGCAGATGCTCTTTAGTTTAGTTAGATCCCATTTGTTGATTCTGGCTTTTGTTGCCATTGCTTTTGGTCTTTTAGTCATGAAGTCTTTGCCCATGCCTGTGTGTTGAGTGGTATTGCCTAGGTTTTCTTCTAGGGTTTTTATGGTTTTAGGTCTAACATTTAAGTCTTTAATCCGTCTTGAATTTTTGTATAAGGTGTAAGGAAGGGATCCAGTTTCAGCTTTGTACATATGGCTAGCCAGTTTTCCCAGCACCATTTGTTAAATAGGGAATCCTTTCCCCATTTCTTGTTTTTCTCAGGTTTGTCAAAAATCAGATAGTGGTAGATATGTGGCATTATTTCTGAGGGCTCTGTTCTGTTCCATTGGTCTATATCTCTGTTTTGGTACCAGTACCATGTTGTTTTAGTTACCGTAGACTTGTAGTATAGTTTGAAGTCAGGTAGCATGATGCCTCCAGCTTTGTTCTTTTGGCTTAGGATTGACTTGGCCAAGCTGGCTCTTTTTTGGTTCCATATGAACTTTAAAGTAGTTTTTTCCAATTCTGTGAAGAAACTCATTGGTAGCTTGATGGGGATGGCATTGAATCTATAAATTACCTTGGGCAGTATGGCCATTTTCATGATATTGATTCTTCCTATCCATGAGCATGGAATGTTCTTCCATTTGTTTGTATCCTCTTTTATTTCATTGAGCAGTGGTTTGTAGTTCTCCTTGAAGAGGTCCTTCACATCCCTTGTAAGTTGGATTCCTAGGTATTTTATTCTCTTTGAAGCAATAGTGAATGGGAGTTCACTCATGATTTGGCTCTCTGTTTGTCTGTTATTGGTGTATAAGAATGCTTGTGATTTTTGCACATTGATTTTGTATCCTGAGACATTGCTGAAGTTGCTTATCAGCTTAAGGAGATTTTGGGCTGAGATGATGGGGTTTTCTAGATATAAAATCATGTCATCTGCAAACAGGGACAATTTGACTTCCTCTTTTCCTAATTGAATACCCTTTATTTCCTTCTCCTGCCTGATTGCCCCGGCCAGAACTTCCAACACTATGTTGAATAGGAGTGGTGAGAGAGGGCATCCCTGTCTTGTGCCAGTTTTCAAAGGGAATGCTTCCAGTTTTTGCCCATTCAGTATGATATTGGCTGTGGGTTTGTCATAGATAGCTCTTATTATTTTGAGATACGTCCCATCAATACCTAATTTATTGAGAGTTTTTAGCATGAAGTGTTGTTGAATTTTGTCAAAGGCCTTTTCTGCATCTATTGAGATAATCATGTGGTGTTTTTCGTTAGTTCTGTTTATATGATGGATTACTTTTATTGATTTGCATATGTTGAACCAGCCTTGCATCCCAGGGATGAAGCCCACATGATCATGGTGGATAAGCTTTTTGATGTGCTGCTGGATTTGGTTTGCCAGTATTTTATTGAGGATTTTTGCATCAATGTTCGTCAGGGATATTGGTCTAAAATTCTCTTTTTTTGTTGTGTCTCTGCCAGGCTTTGGTATCAGGATGATGCTGTCCTCATAAAATGAGTTAGGGAGGATTCCCTCTTTTTCTATTGATTGGAATAGTTTCAGAAGGAATGGTACCAGTTCTTCCTTGTACCTCTGGTAGAAATCAGCTGTGAATCCATCTGGTCCTGGACTTTTTTTGGTTGGTAAGCTATTAATTACTGCCTCAATTTAGGAGCCTGTTATTGGTCTATTCAGAGATTCAACTTCTTCCTGGTTTAGTCTTGGGAGGGTGTATGTGTCAAGGAATTTATCCATTTCTTCTAGATTTTCTAGTTTATTTGGGTAGAGGTGTTTATAGTATTCTCTGATAGTAGTTTGTATTTCTGTGGGATCGGTGGTAATATCCCCTTTATCATTTTTCATTGCGTCTATTTGATTCTTCTCTCTTTTCTTCTTTATTAGTCTTGCTAGCGGTCTATCAATTTTGTACCACCACCACCTTCTTTCCTCAGAAATGCTTTGGGACTCCACAACTTCAGATGTGGCCAAAAGAGGTATTTGTATTTCCATGTATCTGTGCTCTCTGACAAAATTCTCCTTCCTTTACTCACCTCAATTCAAATACTTTTTTTCCCCAGAGTCTCTGATTAGAAAATTCACTGGATACCTTAAAATAATTGAGATACATGATCTTTGATAAAAACACTTGACCCTATGAGGAACCCCTGGTGATGGCTGCAGAAAAAGGTGTAGATGTTATTTAGGGAAGGAATCCAAGTATCAACAAGACCAAGATCTCAATTCTTCTCATGGCCTTGACTCAAGCTTTTAATTTCCCTCTGGAGAGAAGACCTTTCACCTCTTAGCCAATACTTGGGAAGGACAAAAAGATCAACTTTATATAGCAAGAAGTTCCATTCTGAGTTTAAATTGTGCCCATGTTTGGGACTTAGATGTATCCTTGCATGCAACTCTACTTGCATGAGGGACTGAGAAGCATCCGGGAGAGAATTTATTCTAACTGGACAGGGTACCAGGCTGGCAGGCTCCAATTACACAGCATTAGTTGGGGAGAGAAGGATAAATCTGGAGAACACTGTTTTATGTCACTTAGAAGTGTTTGTAACTCATCACTCCTTTGACAGAGTGTAAATAAAATGAGAGACTCATTCCTTTCACTTCACCATAGAACTCGATGAAGCTTTGATGCCTTGAGACCAAGTGGCAGCCCATGGAAACAGAAGCAGTGCCTAGCAGAGGTGACAGTGGCCAGCGAATACAGTGGTACCCAGCAAAACCCTGTTATGGAGGCAATGGAGTTGAATGTCAGAATGGCAAAGTGAGTTGTGAACTATGAAGAATAAACCACATTTTGCTGACTCTGGCCTCTAAGACCTTAAAAGGTTTTTCTGAGTGTTCTGGAGGATGCCTCACAGGTATGCAGAAAGAATACAGTCAGGAACCATTTAGTGTCTGCCATTTTTCCCTTTAGCACTCTAGCAGACTTTTGCAGACATTACCGCAGCCCAAATTCTGAAATGAGAATACACTTAGGTTCCCGGACAGGAGCAGAGGTCATTCACTAGTCTTTGAATTAGCATCAGCGTTTCTAGACCCTAATTAAAATGGCCACATTCTCAGGATCCAAGGTGCATGAACATATGAACCATATGGAAAAGCCAAATTATTTTGAATTGGAGAGACAAATGTTGGATGAATACTGGCCCAGGCAGAAATGGGATTGCACGGATTCAGAGCTGCAGTTCTTGAGTATTATAGAGCCAAATGCTGATAGCTTAATCTACTAAAGTAACTGCTTCATGTTATTAATTTTCAGGGATTTTGTTTTCTACCATTTGGTTTGTTGAGCTAATAAGCCTTGAAGGTGGTACAGAACATCAAATACTATCTTCATTTCTGACACCAGGAAGAGGAGGTCATGTGCCACCAAAGGCAGTGATGAGGCCCAGAAGTCATTAACCACTATTCCTGCTGCTGCTGTTGTTCTCACTTGGCCTTGCTACTGAGGATTCTATCCCTATCATGGGTACCTCAGCCTTTAATATTTCTCTTTACCCAAACTGTGTTGTAGTGAAGGTTTGACCTTGACAGACAGTGATGCTCTTTTGTTAAAAAAAATTCTGGGGCAAAGATAATTCAAGACATAGATGTGTAGACAACTTGAGGAAATTCACATTCAGAAACATATAATCAGCCATTCATTCATTCATTCATTCATTGGGCATTTATTGAGTGACTAGTGTATATTTGCCTCAATCATAAATGTTTATTGACTACATATATTGCTAAATGAGCATGTAAACACAAATGTGTGACTGTGTCTCTCTTCAGGTGCTCTGAAGGTAAGCAAAATTGATTTAGCTATTTTCTCTTTGTTATGCATTTCTCCACGTAATCCCTTCACCTTCCTTGGAGAATTATTATGGATGATCCAGGAGAGACCCAAGTATGATGGACACGTCAATGACTCCACAAAGATATCCATATCCTATTCCTTGGAAACTATGATTATGTTATGTTAAATGTCAAATGGGAATTAAGATTGCAAATTAGCTGGCCTTGAGATTGAGAGATTACCCTGGATTATATGTGTGGGCCCATTGTAATCACAAGTGCCTTTATAAGAGGAAGGGAGAGGCAGAACAGGGAGAACCAGAATGATGTAGCATGAGAAGAACTTGGCTTGATGTTGCTGGCCTTGAAGATAGAGGAGGACCATGACACAAGGAATACAGGTGGCCTCTAGAAGCTGGAAAAGGTAAGAAAGTAGATTACCCCCTAGAACCTCCAGAAGGAATACAGTTCTGTTTACACCTTGGTTTTAGCCCAGTGAGACCCATTTCAGACTTCTGACCTCCAGAACTATAAGGTAATAAATTTGTGCTGTTTTAAATCACTAAGTCAGCATTAATTGGTTACAGAAGCAGTAGCAAAACAAGTACACAAATCAGTTGTCTAAATCAATGGTTCCCAACTTTGATGGTGCAACAACCGTAGAGCTTTGAAACTCCTGATGCTCAGGTTACTTCCCAGACCAATCAGAAACTCTGGGGGTAGACTCAGGTGCATAAGGTTTTTTTTGTTTTTTTTAAGCTCCACAGATAATTCCAATGTAGAACAGGATTGAGGACCACTGGACTAAATACAATTTTTGTATCACTATATTTTAACCGTGAAAATCACATTTGGCTGAGAATAATCTCTTCTTGCCTATTTCTACCAGTTTGTCTTCTAGCAGGACAAGGAAAAGTGAAAAGAGACAAAAGCTCCAGAATCTTTGGACCATGAGGCCCAGAGAGAAGAGCTTAATACAGCCTCCCAAACAGTTGGAGTGAAAGGTAAAGCATGGCTGGGTGCTTGCCTCCAGCTTCTGTTTTGGCAGATTCAGCCTCTTCTAAATGTCTGAGTATGTATTTCTACATAAAATACCATTTGTTTTATCTTCAGTATGGCACCTAAAAGTCATTGGAAAATGGACAAATGTTGCCAACTGAATTTTAAAGGTGACCTATCAAGACTTCCACGTGAGAGAGTAAAGTCAATTGAATGCCCAACCAAGTAAATTCATCACTCACCAGAAAGCAGTGTGAGCCATAACTCACTAGCACCAGCCAGTTGGAGTTTAGAGTTCTGGATATAGATAAAGTAAATCTGAGAGTTGTTTTCTGAAGAATGAGGACTGAAGAATAGGCTGTATATGAGATTAACAGTGCCTTTAGAAGGAATGGATTATACAGACATCCCCTCTATATCCATGAGGGATTGATTCTAGGATCCCCATAGATAACAAAATCTATAGATGCTCAAGTCCCTTATATAATATGGTGCGTATAACCTACGCATCCTCCTGTATACTTTAAATCATTTCTAGATTACTTATAATACCTAATAAAATGTAAACACTATGTAAATAGTTGTTATACTGTATTTTTAAAATTTACATTATTTTTATTGTTGTTATTTTTATTATTATTTTCAAATATTTTCTGTCTGCAGTTGGTCGAACGTGTAGATATGGAGGGCTGACTGTACTCTGAACCTAATCCCTCCTCTTGATTCAGGAAGAATTTATTTACTCTGGCAGATTGGCCATGACATATAGACAATATGGGTACAAAGAGTCACATTAACTCTTTCTGACCACTAGAGAACATGGCATTGAATTGACGATCTATTGAGAAAGACATTGTAGATCCCCAATTGACTCTGTTTTCTGCTTTGGCAAGGGGCTGATGAATTTCCATACATTCATGGAGAGCAGAGGGTGAAGAATGTAGAAAGCCTACTTTCATTCAAGGAGGTGGAACATGTTATCCCATGTATCCTGGGTTAATATCTGGTCTTAGGTAGATCAAATACTTGCTGTAGAGTTGACTCCAAAGGCCTGAGTAGGGATAAAGGGCCAAGACCAGTGTGCCGAGGCTGACTTGCAGCAGTTGATTAGCAATAATTACGTGCATCTCTTCCTAACTCTGCGTTCAGCGACATCATTTTGGTAGCTTAAAATCAGCCATGATGGAAATATTTACACTACAGAAATTGGCAAATACTACAAATCAACACCCATCCACCCCCATCCTTCCTCCCCCAGAAAGGCAGTTATTAAACATTTACCAACACATTGGGACTTAATATACAATGAAACAAGCTGGGTCTGAGAGGTGTGGTAAAAGAATGAGGAATGTTTTACTTGGAGAAGGGAAGACTTGGATGGACATTGTTGTGCTATATGGGAAGAGGGATTAGATGTCATCTTTATTTCTCTAAATGGTAATTCATATCACTGCACACATGTGTATGTGGTGGGGGGATTCCATGGCAACTGTTCTTAACTCAATATAAAAAATAATTTATTAATGTTCAGCACTATTTAAAGAAGAAAAAAATTGTCTCAAGATGTAATGAGCTCTCCCATCACTGGAAGTGAGCAAACAGAAGTTGAAAGTTCACTAGGTAGATGTATTGTAGATGAATTTGAAGTGTTAGATAGTACTGGGATTGGATTTTATGAAATCTAAGGTCTCTTCCAACCTTGAGTTACTTTTGATTTTTGTGAATATATAATTGATAGGTTTAGAAGAATTTAAAGAGGTCTTAGCATTGATAAGGGTTCAAACCCAGTGTAAGGGGAAATGTTTTGTAACAGCTCAAAGAAGGCTTCTTACTCCATTCATACCATTCTCCTTCCTGATTGGTTGCCTTCATTCCTCTCCATAGCAGTAACTAATGGTAAAATAAGCAGAGCCCAAGTGTCCTCATGCCCCCACTTTTATCCTTCTTTCTCTAATACAGATTGACACTGTTAAAGATGGTCTTGCCTCTATCAGTTGACTGTATGTATCTTAGAAAAAGGCTTACATATATTTTGTTTTTGCCAAGTGCCTCTGAAACCTCAGATGCTACCTCAAAGTGCTTCCCAAAGTGAATTGAAACAAGAATTCTACTCAAGGCATGAGGAAAAAAAAATCACTCTAAATTAAGTAGGCATTGGAAAGAATTATACTAGTAAGAAGAGTAGTTACATATTTACGTTGCTTGAAGCTATGTTCTATAAAGTCATGTCAAACATAGAAGCCATAACAATAAACATAAAAGAAACAGAGAGGAGGTTAAGTATATTAAAAGTCTTTCCCTAGCAGCTCCTCTTTAGTGTACTGACTATTTTCATTAAGCCAACAATGATTTCTTTAAGATCTGAGGTACATGGGTCACTAACAGTTTCCATGGTTTAGATAGTTATCTACCTGCATGGGGTGTTTGAGGTATTCACAGAATGAAGGCAAGAGAAAAGCTGACTTTTGAAGCACCTCCCTCCTTTACCTCAATCCACTTGGCTGTTGATTGAATGGAATGAAAACTCTTTTCTCTCCCCCTCTTTGTGTGTATGTAACTATTAATGTGATATATGTGGGTGTGAGTGGTATATATATATAACAGGTTTGGGGGTACTTGGACCTTGTTCATAAAATAACAAACATTTTATGATTAAAACACAGCTATAAAAGAGTACTTCTGGATTGGTAGAGTAAGAACTTCCAAAAATCCACTCCTTCATAAAAGCAACAATAAACTAGGAAAAAATGTCAAAATCAACCTTTTAAAAAACTCTGGAAATTAACCAAAGTTTTGATAACTTCATTCAAGAAAAATCAATACATCTTGACAAGAATAGTGAGCTTTCTGGCATTTAAACTTGTTCTATTTCCATCTCTCACCCCAGCACAGAGGTAGCCTTGAAAATCAACAGCTTTACAACTATGGCTGTTGTGAGAACCAGAAGCCAGGCGGCCATGAGGAGGCAAAATGGGTTTGAAGCTCCCCCATAAAGCCGTATTTCCAAAAAATCTTAATTGCTGAGCCCGGTGCTGTGGCTCACATCGGTATTCCCAGCACTTCTTTGGAAGGCCGAGGTGGGCAGATTGCTTGAGCTCAGGAGTATAAAACCATCCTGGGCAGCACTTTAAGGTAGCATCTGAGGCTTCAGAGGCACTTGGCAAAAACAAAATATATTTTAGGCTTTTTCCTAAGATACACGCAGCCAACTGATAGAGGAAAGACCCCTTTAACAATGTAAATCTGTGGTAGAGAAAGAAGAATAAAAAGCGGGGCATGAGGTCACTTGCACTTTGCTTATGTTACCATCAGTTATTGCTATGGACAGGAATGAAGGCAACCAATTGGAAAAGAGATGGTATGGATGGGGTAAGAAGCCTTCTTTGAGCTGTTACTAATGTGTGGAAATTAAGCAGCATATTCTTAAGAAATTAGAAAATGCTTTGAGATTAATGAAAATGAAGACATATTATACCAAAACTTGTGAGATACAGTAAAACTGTTCTTAGAGAGAAATTTATAGGTCTATTAAATTTATAGCTCTATTAAAAATTAAGAAATTTAAAGCTCTATTATAGATCTTAAATTAGTAACCTAATCTTACACCTTAAGACACTGGAAAAAGAAGAGCAAACTAAACCTAAAGTAAACAGAAGGAATGAAATAATAAATATCAGAGTGGAAATAAATGATATAGGAATAGAAAGATGATAGGGAGAATCAACAAAAACAAAAGTTGGTTCTTTGAAAGGATTAACACAACTGACAAATCCTTAGGTGGATTGCACAAAGAAAAAAGATGACTCAAATTATTAGAATCAGAAATAAAAGAGATGACATTATTAACAACCTTACAGAAATAAAAAAGGATTATAAAGGAATGCTATGAACAATTATATGCCAATAAATTCAATAACATAGGTGAAATAGACAAATTTATTTTCCTTCCAACTTTTGTTTTAGCTTCATGGGTACATGTGCAGGTTTGTTATATGAGTAAATTGTGTATTGCTGGGGTTTGGTGTACAACTTATTTTGTTACTCCAGTAGTGAGCATAGTATCTAATAAGTAGTTTATTGATCCTCACCCTTCTGCCACCTCCCACCCTCAAGTAGTCCCTGGTGTCTCTTGTTCCCTTCTTTGTGTCCATGTGTATTCAGTGTTTAGCTCCCACTTATAAGTAAGAACATGTAGTATTTGGTTTTCTTTTCCTGCATTAATTCATTTAGGATAGTGGCCTCTAGCTGCATCTGTGATGCCGCAAGGGACATAATTTCATTCTTGTTAATGGCTGCATAGTATTCCACAGTGTGTATGTCCTAAATTTTCTTTATCCAGTTCACCACTGATGGGCATCTAGGTTGCCACATATCCCTGTTTCTCCAGGACTGGTACTTTGTTTAGTTCATTTGGTGAAGTCATATTTTCCTGGATTGTCTTAATACCTGTAGATGTTTGTCTGTGTCTGGGCATTGAATAGTTAGGTATTTATTATAGTCTTTGTAGTCTGGGCTTGTTTGTACCCATCCTCCTTGGGAAAGCTTTCCAGATATTTGAAAGGACTTGGGTGTTGTGATCTAAGCTATATCTGGTTTAGGGGTAACCCCAAGCCCAGTAATGCTGTGGTTCTTGCAGACTTGTAGAGGTATTGCCTGGATGGTCTTGGACAAGATCTGGGAGAATTCTCTGGATTACCAGGCAGAGACTCTTGTTCTCTTCCCTTACTTTCTCCCAAATGAACAAAATCTCTCTCTCTGTTCTGAGCCACCTGAAGCTGGGGGTGGAATGACACAAGCACCCCTGTGGCCACCACCACTAGGACTGCACTGAGTCAGACCTGAAGCCAGTGCCGCACTAGGTCTTGTCCAAGAACTGCTGTAACCAATCCCTGGCTACTGCCTATGTTCACTCAAAGCCCTGGGGCCCTACAATCAGCAGGTGACAAAGCCAGCTAGGCCTGTGTCCTTCTCTTCAGGGTGGTGAGTTCCCCCAGGCCTGGGTCCTGAGATGCTGTCTGGGAGCCATGGACTACAGTAGAAAACCTTGGAAGTCTACTTGCTGTTGTATCATACTGCAGCTGAGCTGGCACTCAAACCACAAGGCACAGTCCTTCCCACGCTTCCCTCCCACTTTCACAGGAGGAGGAGCCTCACCCTGTGGCCACCGCCACCACTGGCCCACAGGGCGTACTGCCAGACTACCACTGATATTCCCCTAAGGCCCAAGGGCTCTTCAGTCAGCTTGTGGTAAATGCTGCCTGGCCTGGGACTCATCCTTCAGGGCAGTGGGATCCCCTCTGAACCAGGGCAGGTCCAGAAATGTCATCCAAGAGCCATGTCCTAGAATCAGGGACCTCAAGAGCCTGCTTGCTGCTCTACCCCACTGTGGCTGAGCTGGTACCTAAGGTGCAAGACAAAGTCTCATTTACTTTACCCTCTGCTTTTCTCAAGCAGAAGGAGTCTTGGACAGGCCTCTAGATTGATTCCATGTCTTTGTTATGGTGAATGGTGCTATGATAAACATATGTGTGTATGTATCTTTATGGTAGAATGATTTATATTTATTTGGGTATATACCCAGTAATGGAATTGCTAGTTGAATGGTAATTCTAAATCTTTTGAGAAACCTCCAAACTGCTTTCCACAGTGGCTGAACTAATTTACATTCCCATCAACAGTGTGTAAGCATTCCCCTTTCTCTGTAAACTTGCCAGTATTTGTTATTTTTTTGACTTTTTAATAATAGCCATTCTGACTGGTGTGGGATGGTATCTCATTGCAGTTTTGATTTGCATTTCTCTGATGATTAATGATGATGAGCACTTTTTCATATGCTTGTTGGTCTCATGTATGTCTTCTTTTGAGAAGTATCTGTTCATATCTTTTGCACATTTTTAATGGGCTTGTTTGTTGTTTTGCTTGTTAGTTTAAGTTCCTTATAGATTCTGGATATTAGGCCTTTGTCAGATGCATAGTTTGCAAATATTTTCTCCCATTTGTCTGTTTACTCTGTTTATTCCTTCTTTTGCTGTGCAGAAGCTCTTTACTTTAATTAGGTCCGACTTTTCAATTTTTGTTATTGTTGCAATTGCTTTTGGAGTCTTTGTCTTGAAGTCTTTTCCAGGGTCTATGTCCAGAATGGAATTTCCTTGGTTTTATGATAGGATTTTTATAGTTTTAGGTTTTACATTTAAGTCTTTAATCCATCTTGCATTGATCTGTTTATATGGTGAAAAGAAGGAATTCAGTTTCAATCTTCTGCATATGGCTAGCCAGTTACCCCAGCACCATTTATCAAATAGGAAGTCCTTTCCCCATTGCTTGTTATTTTCAACTTTGTCAAAGACAGGTGGTTTTAGGTGTGTGGCTTTATTCCTGGGTTCTCTAACCTGTTCCATTGTTCTATTAGTCTGTTTTTGTACCAGTACCATGCTGTTTTTGTTACCATAGCATGTAATATAGCTTGAAGTTGGGTAGTTTGGTGCCTCCGATTTTCTTCTTTTTGCTTAGGATTGCTTTTCCTATTTGGGCTCTTTTTTTCATTCCACATGAATTTTAGAATAGTTTTTTTTTTTTTTCAAATTCTGTGATAGACATTGTTGGTAGTTTGATAGGAGTAGCACTGAATCTGGCCATTGCTTTGGGCAGTATGGCCATTTTAACAATATTGATTTTTCCTATCAATGAGCATGGAATGTTTTTCCATTTGTTTGTGTAATCTCTGATTTCTTTCAGCAGTGTTTTGTAATTCTTGTTGTAGAGCTCTTTCACATCCCTGGTTAGCTGTATTCCTAGGTATGTTGTCCTGTTTGTCGCTATTGTGAATGGCAGTGTGGTCTTGATTTGGGTTTCAGCTTGGTCATTATTGGTGTATAGAAATGCTACCAATTTTTGTACATTGGTTTTGTATCCTGAAACTTTTCTGAAGTGGTTTATCAGATCTAAGAGCCATTGCGTAGAGATTTTGTGGTTTTCTAGGTATATAGTCATATCATCTGTGAAGAGAGATAGTTTGACTTCCTCTGTACCTATTAGGATGCATTTTATTTCTTTCTCTTGCCTCATTGCTCTGACTAGGACTTCACTTTGTCCTTTTTGATCATTGTTGGTTTACAGTCTGTTCTGTCCAAAATAAGAATAGCAACCCCTGCTCTTTTTTGTTTTCCATTTGCTTGATAAATTTTTCTCCATCCCTTTACTTTGAGCCTATGGGTGTCATTACATGTGAGATGGGTGTCTTGAAGACACTATACAGTTGGGTATTGATTCTTTATCCAACTTGCCACTCTGTGACTTTTAAGTGGGGCATTTAGCCCCTTTACATACAAGGTTAATATTGATACATGTGGATCTGATCCTGTCATGGTGTTGTTAGCTGGTTGTTATGTAGACTTGATTGTGTAGTTGTTTTATAGTGTCAGTGGTATTCGTATATAAGTTGTTTTACAGTGGCCAGTTGGGCATCTGAGGGTGAGCTGCAAGTGGATGTGGCCAGACAGGGACCCTGGGACAGGCCGGCATAGGGTGCTCAGATTAGACTGGCCTCATTCCACAGGGAAGATAGCCCTGTTCTGTTCAAGTCCAGCAGTCACCAAAGGCCAAAGCCACCTAGAGGGCATGGCAAGACTTCGGGGCTGGGTGTCCCCGTCTGTGCTCCCCTGCAGCTGTTCCTGCACCAAACCCTCTGAGCTCCATACAGGCTGTAGTCCTGTCCCTGCCAACTCTCCAAGTAGCTCTCTCTGCCAGCTCAAATGTCTCAAATGTCAGGTTCTCATGCCACCCCCACAAGAACCCTGGTCCCTTGTGACTTGCCTTGCATAGTTTGAGACTAGGTTGCTTCTTTTTAAAACTAACTACCAACTAGGGTGATCGACTGTGCAGGTTTGTGCAAAACTAAGGAATTTTAGGTATACTAGAATTTCAGTCCTGAAGGCAGGACTATCTCTGAAAACCTGAACTGGCTCATCACCCTTATCCTAATCCACATCTTGGCTATTGGAGGCTTGCAGCAAATATCTTAGCTGCTGCCTTGCAACTTGCATGATGCAGGGTTTTCCTGCCTTTTTCTGAATACTGTGCCTCTCTTACAGGTTTCTCTTCCTCCTATCATTCATCCACCAGTCAGATAAATGTACAAAACATTTATTTTCATTCTTTAAGCAAATATTCATTGTGTACCTCCTATATTCTATGCATTATAAAAGATACTGGTGATACAGAGATCAATAAATCAGACAAATTTTCTCCTTTATGGAGCTTACATTGTAGCCTGGAGGAACTGGTAATAGACAAACAAATGTGTTATATGGACTGCACATACAGCAAGGAAGAAAAATAATACAGGGTTAGGGAATAGAGAGTTACGGGATAGGGAAAATGATATTATAGATGTGATGCTTTTATTTATAAGGTGACATTTAAGCAGACCCCCGAGTAAAATGATGGTATGAACAATGTAGTTAGTTGGCAGTGGGGAAGTTAGGCTGAGGGAGCAGCAAGTGCAAAGTTCCTGAGGTAGGAGCATACTTGGTTTCTTTCAGGAGCAGAAGAAAGATTGATCTTATCTTTTGCCCTCTGTTGTTACTGACTCAGGGGTTCATTCACTCTCAAGATTTTAACTACTAGCACTACAGTACTCCTTACTACTCCCTTGCTACACTACCTTCATGTTCCAATTAATTCAGAAAATTTTTCCTGAAACAAGGCTACACTAACCAAAACAGCATGGTACTGGTACAAAAACAGACACATAGACCAATGGAACACAATAAAGAACTCAGAAATAACACTGCACATTTACAACCATCTGGTCTTCGACAAACCTGACAAAAACAAGCAATGCGGAAAGGATTCCCTATTTAATAAATGGTGCTGGCAGAACTGGCTAGCCATATGCAGAAAATTGAAACTGGACTCCTTTCTTATACCTAATACAAAAATTAACTCAAGATGGAATAAAGACTTAAATGTAAACCCCAAATCTATAAAAGCCTTAGAAGAAAATCTAGGCAATACCACTCAGGACACAGGCATGGGCAAAGATTTCATGATGAAAACACCAAAAGCAATTACAACAAAAGCAAAAATTGAGAAATGGGATCTAAAACTAAAGAGCTTCTGCACAGAAAAAGAAACTCTCATCAGAGTGAACAGGCAACCTACAGAATGGGAGAAAATTTTTGCAATCTATCCATCTGACAAAGGGCTAATATCCAGAATCTACAAGGAACTTAAACAAATTTACAAGACAAAAAACAAACAACCCCATCAAAAAGTGGGTGAAGAATATGAACAGACACTTCTTAAAAGAAGACACCTATGTGGCCAACAAACATGAAAAAAAGCTCATCATCACTGGTCATTTGAGAACTGCAAATCAAAACCACAATGAGATACTATCTCATGCCAATTAGAATGGTGATCATTAAAAAGTCAGGAAATGGCCGGGCGTGGTGGCTGAGGCCTGTAATCCCAGCACTTTGGGAGGTTGAGGTGGGCAGATCACAAGGTCAGGAGACCGAGACCATCCTGGCTAACAGGGGGAAACCACGTCTCTACTAAAAAAATACAAAAAATTAGCCGGGTGTGGTGGCGAGCGCCTATAGTCCCAGCTACTTGGGAGGCTGAGGCAGGAGAATGGTGTGAACCCAGGAGGCAGAGCTTGCAGTGAGCTGAGATCGGGCCACTGCACTCCAGCATGAGCTGGGCAACACAGCAAGACTCCATCTCAAAAAAAAAAAAAAAAGGCCAGGCTCAGTGGCTCACGCATGTAATCCCAGCACTTTGGGAGGCCGAGGTGGGCAGATCACGAAGTCAGGAGATCGAGACCATCCTGGCTAACATGGTGAAACCCGTCTCTACTAAAAAATACAAAAAATTAGCCAGGCATGGTGGTGGGCGCCTGTAGTCCCAGCTACTCGGGAGGCTGAGGCAGGATAATGGCGTGAACCCGGGAGGTGGAGCTTGCAGTGAGCTGAGATTGCGCCACTGCACTCCAGCCTGGGTGACAGAGCAAGACTCCATCTCAAAAAAAAAAAAATAAAAGGTCAGGAAAAAACAGATGCTGGAGAGGATGTGGAAAAATAGGAACGCTTTTACACTGTTGGTGAGAGTGTAAATTAGTTCAACCATTGTGGAAAACAGTGTGACAATTCCTCAAGGATCTAGAACCAGAACTACCGTTTGACCCAGCAATCCCATTACTGGGTTTATACCCCAAGGATTATAAGTCATTCTACTGTAAAGACACACACACACGTATGTTTATTGCAGCACTGCTCACCATAGCAAAGACTTGGAACCAATCCAAATACCCATCAATGATAGACTGGATAAAGAAAATGTGGCACATATACACCATGGAATACTATGCAGCTGTAAAAAAGGATGAGTTCATGTCCTTTGCAGGAACATGGATGAAGCTGGAAACCATCATTCTCAGGAAACACACAGGAACAGAAAACCAAACATCACATGTTCTCACTCATAAGTGGGAGTTGAACAACGAGAACACATGGACACAGGGAGGGGAACATCACACACTGCGGCCTGTCGGTGGGTGGGGAACTGGGGAGGGATAGCACTAGGAGAAATACCTAATGTAGATGACGGGTTAATGAGTGCATCAAACCACCATGGCACAGGTATACTTATGTAACAAACCTGCACGTTCTGCACATGTGCCCCTGAACTTAAAGTATAATAAAAAAAAGCAAACAACCCGATAAAAAAGTGGGCAAAGGACATGAATAGACACTTTTCAAAAGAAGACATTCATATAGCCAACAAATATATGGAAACAATCTCAACATCATTGATCATTAGAGAAATGCAAATCAAAACCACAGTGAGACACCATCTCACACCAGTCAGAATGGAGAGTATTAAAAAGTCAAGAAAGAACAGATGCTGGAGGGGTAGTGGAGAAAAAGGAATGCTTTTACACTGTTGATGGGAATGTAAACTAGTTCAACCATTGTGGAAGACAGTGTGGTGGTCCCTCAAAGATCTAGAAGCAGAAAAACCATTTGACCCAGTAATCCCATTACTGGGTATATATCCAAAGGAATATAAATCCTTCTATTATAAAGATATATGCATGCATATGTTCATTGCAGCACTATTCACAATAGCAAAGACATGGAATCAACCCAAATGCCCCTCAATGATAGACTGGATAAAGAAAATGTGGTACATATACACGATGGAATACTATGCAGCCATAAAAAGGAACAAGATCATGTCCTTTGCAGGGACATGGATGGAGCTGGAAATGGTATCCTCAGCAAGCTAACCCAGAAACAGAAAACCAAACACCACATGTTCTCACTTATAAGTGGGAGCTAAACAATGAGAACACATCGACACATGTGGGGTGGGGGGGGACAACACACACTGAGATCTGTCAGGGGTGTAGGGGGGAGGGAGAGCATCAGGAAGAACAGCCAATGGGTGCTGGGCTTAATACCTAGGTGATGAGTTCATCTGTGCAGCAAACTACCATGGCACACATTTACCTATGTAACAAACCTGTGCATCCCACACATATACCTTGGAATTTAAATAAAAGTTGATTAAAAAACATTTGTTCTGATTATATCTCGGTCTATTAGTTCTCTGCTTGAAAACTGCTAGTTGATTCTGATTTGCCTAAATAAAAATCCAAACTCTTCCCCTAGTCTCCAACTCTATCTCTTATGCTGTTTCACAAATTTTGATTCCTATCACCCTTTTACTGGTCTATTTCAGCTCAGCTCGTCTCTCGTTACTGAATGTTTTTATTCTGGTAAAAATGTACATAACAAGATTTGCCATTCTTGTCATTTTAAGTGTATACTTCAGTGGTATTAAATACATTTATATTATTGTTCAACAATCATCACCATCCATCTCCAGAAATGTCTCATCTTCCCAAACTGAAATTCTGTAGCCATTAAAACGCGAACTACCCAGTTCTCCCTTTCCCCATCTTCTGACAACCACCACCAATTTTCTGTCTCTATAAATGTGAATCCTCTAGATCCCTCATATAAGTGAAATCATACAATGCTTCTATAAATATTGGTGTACAAATATCTTATTAGTCCATGCTTTTAATTATTTTGGATATATATCCAGAAGTGGAATTGCTGAATCATATGGTAATTCTATGTTTAACTTTTTGAGGAAACACCATGCTGGTTTCCATAGTGGATACACCATTCTACATTCCCACCAGCAATGCACAAGGATTTCAATTTTTTCACATCATTACCAACACTTGTTATTTTCTTTTTTTTTTTAAATAGCCATCCTAATGTATATGAAATGGTACCTTCATATCATTTCAATTTACAATTTTCTAATAATTACTGGTGTTGAGTATATTTTCATGGTTCACTGACCATCTGTATAACTTCTTTGGAGAAATATCTATTCAAATCCTTTGCCTAGTTTTAAATTGGGTTGTCTTTTGTTGTTGTTGAATTTCAGGTTTCTTTACATATTCTGGATATTAACTTCTTATCAGACATGTGATTTGCAAATATTTTCTTCCATTCACTGGTTTGTGTTTTCATTCTGTTGATAATGACATTTGAGGCACAAACGTTTTTAATTTTAATAAAGTCTGATTTATTAATTTTTTGTTTTGTTGCCTGTGTTTTTGGTGTCACAGCCAATAAATCATTACCAATCCAATGTCATGTAGCTTTTCCCCTGTGTTTTCTTCTAACTTTTGTAAGGTAAGTGTCTAACTTTGTTCTTTCATACGTAGATATCCAAATTTCCAATACCGTTTGTTGAAGAAACTTTCCTTTCCCCCATTGAATGATCCTGGCACTTTTCTAGAAAATCTTTTGATCATATATTCTAGGACTTATTTCTGGGGACTCTATTTTATTCCACTGGTCTATATGTCTGTCTTGGTTCCAATACCACATTATTTTTATTATTATAGCTTTGTAGTAAGTTTTTAAATCAGGAAATATGAGACCTCCAACTTTGTTCTTCTTTTTCAAGATTGTCTTGACTATTCAGGGTTTCTTGAGATACCATATAAAAATTTTAGAATGGGTTTTTCTATTTCCGCAAAAAAAAAATACTTGGGATATTTATAGGGATGGCATTGAATGTATAGGTTGCTTTGGGAAGCATTAATATCTTTTTTTTTTTTTTGAGACAGAGTCTCACTCTTTTGCCCAGGGTGGAGTGCAGTGGTGCAATGTTGGCTCACTGCAACCTCCACTTCCCTGCATCCCACGTTCAAGAGATTCTTTTGCCTCAGCCTCCTGAATAGCTGGGATTACAGGCACACACCACCATACACGGTGAATTTTTGTATTATTAGTAGAGATGGGGTTTCACCATGTTGGCCAGGCTGGTCTCGAGCTCCTAACCTCAGGTAATCCTCCTGCCATGGCCTCCCAAAAGTGTTGGGATTACAGGCATGTGCAAGTATGTTTTTCGTACAATGACTTATTTTCTTCTGGGTGGATACCTAGTAGTGGGATTGCTGGATTAAATGGTAGATCTACTTTTAGCTCTTTAAGGAATCTCCACATTGTTTTCCATAGTGCTTGTACTAGTTTACCTTCCCACTAACAGTATAAAAGTGTTCCCTTTTCACCACATCCACACCAACATCTATTATTTTTTTATTTTTTTGATTATGGCCATTCTTGCAGGAGGGAGGTGGTGTGGCATTGTGGTTTTGATTTGCATTTCCCTGATAATTAGTTGAGCATTTTCCCATATGCGTGTTGACCATTTGTATATCTTCTTTTGAGAATTGGCTATCCATGTCCTTAGACTATTTTTTAATTGGAATTTTTGATTTGTTTTGTTTTTGCTGATTTGTTTGAGTTCTTTGTAGATTCTGGATATTAGTCCTTTGTTGGATATGTAGATTGTGAAGATTTTCTCCCATTCTGTGGGCTGTCTGTTAACTCTGTTGATTATTTATTTTGCTGTGCAGAAACTTTTTAGTTTAATTGAGTCTCATCTATTTATCTTCGTTTTTGTTGCATTTGCTTTTGGGTTCTTGGTCATGAAGTCTTTGTCTAAGCGAGCGTCTAGAAGGGTTTTACTGATGTTATCTTCTGGTATGGTTTCAGGTCTTACATTTGAGTCTTTGATCCATCTTGGGTTGATTTTTCTATAAAGTAAGAGAGGATGATCCAGTTTCATTCTCCTACATGTGGCTTGCCAGTTATCCCAGTACCATTTGTTGAATAGAGTGTCCTTTCCCCACTTCATGTTTTTGTTTGCTTTGTCAAAGATCAGTTGGCTGTAAGTATTTAGCTTTGTTTCTGGGTTCTGTATTATATTCCATTGGGCTATGTGCCTATTTTTATACCAGTACTATGCTGTTTTGGTGACTATGGCCTTATAATATAGTTTGAAGTTGGGTAATGTGATACCTCTCGATTTGTTCCTTTGCTTAGTCTTGCTTCAGGTATGCAGGCTCTTTTTTGGTTCCATATGAATTTTAGGATTGCTTCTTCTAGTTCTGTGAAGAATGATGGTATTTTGATGGGAACTGCATTGAATTTGTATATTGCTTTTGGCAGTATGGTCATTTTCACAATATTGATTCTACTCATCCATGGGATGTGTTTCCATTTGTTTGCGTCGTCCATGATTTCTTTCAGCAGAGTTTTTTAGTTTTCCTTGTAGAGATCTTTCACCTCCTTGGTTAGGCATATTCCTAAGTATTTTCTTTTCTTTTTGCAACTATTGGGAAAGGGGTTGACTTCTTGCTTGATTCTCAGTTTGGTCGCTGTTGGTGTATAGTAGAGCTACTGATTTGTGTACATTAATTTTGTATCCTGAAACTTTGCTGAATTCATTGACCAGCTCTAGGAGCTTTTTGGATGAGTCTTTAGGGTTTTCTAGGTATACAATCATGTCATCAGCAAACAGTGACAGTTTGACTTCCTCTTTACTGATTTGGATGGCCTTTATTTCTTTCTGTTGTCTGACTGCTCTGGTTAGGACTTACAATACTATTTTGAATGGAAGTGGTGAAAGTGGGCATCCTTGTCTTGCTTCATTTCTCAGGGGCAATTCTTTCAACTTTTTCCCATTCAGTATAATGTTGGCTGTGGGTTTGTCATAGATGGCTTTTATTACCTTAAGATAAGTCCCTTCTATGCTAATTTTGCTGAGTGTTTTCATCATAAAGGGATGCTGGATTTTGTCAAATGCCTTTTCTGTGTCTATGGAATGATCATGTGATTTTTGTTTTTAATTCTGCTTATGTGATGTATCACATTTATTGACTTACATATGTTAAATCATCCCTGCATCCCTGGTATGAAACCCACTTGATGATGGTGGGTTATCTTTTTGATATGCTGTTGGACTCGGCTCGCTAGTATTTTGTTGTCCATTTTTGCATCTTTATTCATCAGGGATATTGGTCTGTAGTTTCCTTTTTTTGTCACATCCTCCCCTGGTTTTGGTGTTAGGGTGATACTGGCTTCATAGAATGATTTAGGGAGGATTCCCTATTTCTCTATCTTTTAGAATAGTTGTCAATAAGATTGGTATCAATACTTATTTGAATGTCTGATAGAATTCAGCTGTAAATCCGTCTGGTCCTGGACTTTTTGTTGTTGGCAATTTTTAAATTACCATTTCAATCTTGTTGCTTGTTATTGGTCTGTTCAGAGATTCTATATCTTCCTGGATTAATCTAGGAAGATTGTATATTTCCAGGAGTGTATCCATCTCCTCTAGGTTTTCTAGTTTATGAGCATCCAGGTGTTCACAGTAGCCTCAAATAATCTTCTGTATTTCTGTGGTATCAGTTGTAATATCTCCTGTTTCATTTCTAATCCAGCTTATGTGGATCTTCAATCTTCTTTTCTTGGTTAATCTCGCTAATGGTCTATCAATTTTGTTCATCTTTTCAAAGAACCATCTTTTTGTTTCATTTATCTTTTGTATTTTTTTGTTTCAATTTCATTTAGTTCTGCTCTGATCTTTGTTATTTCTTTTCTTCCGCTGGGTTTGAGTTTGGATTGTTCTTGTTTCTCCAGTTCCATGAGATATGACCTTAGATTGTCTATTTGTGCTTTCAGACTTTTTGATGAAGGCGTTTAATGCTATCAACTACGCTTTTAGCACCGCTTTTGCTGTATCCCAGAGTTTTGATACGTTGTGTCACTATTATCATTCAGTTCAAAGAATTTTTTAAATTTCCATCTTGATTTTATTGTTGACCCAGTGATCATTCAGGAGCAGGTTACTTAATTTCCATGTATTTGCATGGTTTTGAGGCTTCCTTCTGGAGTTGATATCAAATTTTATTCCACCGTGGTCTGAGTATTTGATATAATTTTGATTTTCTTAAATTTACTGAGACTTGTTTTGTGGCCTATCATATGGTCTATCTTGGAGAATGTTCCATGTGCTGATGAATAGAATGTATATTTTGCAGTTGTTGGATAGAATGTTCTGTAAATATCTGTTAAGTCAATTTGTTCTAGGGTATATTTTAAATCCATAGTTTCTTTGTTTACTTTAGGTCTTGATAACCTGTCTAGTGCTGTCAGTGGAGTATTAAAGTCCCCCACTATTATTGTGTTGTCATCAATCTCATTTCTTAGGTCTAGTGGTAATTGTTTTATAAATTCGGGAGCTCCAGCGTTAGGTGCATATATATTTAGAACTGTGATATTTTCCTGTTGGAATAGTCCTTTTATCATTATATAATGCCCCTCTTTGTCTTTTTAAACTGCCATTGCTTTAAAGTTTGTTTTGTCTGATGTAAGAATAGCTACTCCTGCTCGCTTTTGGTGTCCCCTTTACCTTAAGTTTATATGAGTTCTTATGTGTTAGGTGAGTCTCCTGAAGACAGTAGAAACTTGGTTGGTGAATTCTTACCCATTCTGCCATTCTGTATTTTTAAAGTGAAGCATTTAGGCTGTTTATATTCAATGTTAGTATTACTTTTTTTTTTTTATTGAGATGGAGTCTTGCTCTGTTGCCCAGGTTGGAGTGCAGTGCTGTAATCTTGGCTCACTGCCAACCTCTGCCACCCGGGTTCAAACAATTCTCATGCCTCAGCCTCCCAAGTAGCTGGGACTACAGGCACGTGCCACCATACCAGGCTAATTTTTTTTGTATTTTTATTAGAGATGGGCGTTTCACCATGTTGGCCAGGCTGATCTTGAACTCTTGACTTCAGGTGATCTGCCTGCCTCGGCCTCCCAAAGTTCTGGGATTACAGGCATGAGCCTCAATGTTAGTATTGAGATGTGAGGTACTATTCTATTCATCATGTTAGTCATTGCCTGAATACCTTGGTGGTTTTTTTTTTTTTTCAGCTAGTCCTGCCTCCTATCCGCCATCTTAATCCCCTCTGATATCTTAATGATATTGAGTCTTCCAATTGTGAACATGGGATGGGATGGGATGTCTTTCCAATTTTGGTGTTTTTTTTTCATTGTTTTTGTTTTATAGGTCCTGTGAGATTTATGCTTTAAGGAGGTTCTATTTTGGTGTATTTCGAGGAATTCTTTCAAGATTTAGAGCTCCTTTTAGCAGTTCTTGTAGTGCTGGCCTGGTATTGGTGAATTTGCTCAGCATTTGTTTGTCTGGAAAAGACTATCTTTCCTTCATTTATGAAGCTTAGTTTCGCTGGATACAGAATTCTTGGCTGATAGTTGTTTTGTTTAAGGAGGCTAAAAACAGGACCCCAATCTTTTCTAGCTTGAATGGTTTCTGCTGAGAAATCTGTTAATCTGATAGGTTTTCCTTTATAGGTTATGTGATGCTTTTGCCTCACAGCCCTTAAGATTCTTTCCTTTGTCTTGACTTTAGATAACCTGATGACTATGTGCCTAGGTGATGATCTTTTTGTGATTAATTTCTCAGGTGTTCTTTGAACTTCTTGTATTTGGATGTCTAGATCTCTAGCAAGGCTGGGGAAGTTTTCCTCAATTATTCCCTCAAATATGTTTTTCAAACTTTTATATTTCTCTTCTTCTTTGGGAACACCAATTATTCTTAACTTTGGATATTTAAGATAGTCCCAAACTTCTTTAAGGTTTCATTCTTTTTAGAAATTCTTTTCTCTTCGTCTTTGATGGATTGGGTTAATTCAAAAGCCTTGTCTTTGAGCTCTGAAGTTTTTCTTCTGCTTGTTCCATTCTATTGCTGAGACTTTCCAGTGCATTTTGCATTTCTCTAAGTGTGTCCTTGATTTCCAGAAGTTGTGATTGTGTTTTATTTATGCCACCTACTTCACTGAATAATTTTCCTTTCATATTCTGTATCATATTTTTTATTTCTTTAGGTTGGACTTTACGTTTCTCTGGTGCCTCCTAGATTAGCTTAATAATCAACCTTCTGATTTCTTTTTCTGGCAATTCAGAGATTTTATCTTGGTTTGGGTCCATTGCTGGTGAGCTGATATGATCTTTTGGGTTGGAGGGGGTGGTTTAAAGAATCTCGTTTTGTTATATTACCAGAATTGTTTTTCTGGTTCCTTTTCATTTGGGTAGACTATGTCAGAGGGAAGAGCTAGGATTCAAGGGGTGCTATTCAGATTCTTTTGTCCCACGGGGTGCTCCATTGATGTAGTGCTAACCCCCTTCCCCTAGGGATGTGGCTTCCTGAGAGCTGAACTGTAGTGATTGTTTTGCTCTTCTGGGTCTAGCCACCCAGCAGAGCTCCTGGGCTCCAGGCTGGTACTGAGGAGTGTCTGCAAAGAGTCCTGTGATGTGATCCATCTTCAGGTCTTGCAGCCATGGATACCAGCACCTGCTCCACTGGAGGTAGCAGGGGAGTGAAGTGGACTCTGTGAGGGTCCTTGCTTGTGTTTTTGTTCAGTGCACTGGTTTTGTGTGGGTTGGCCTCCAGCCAGGAGGTAGGCATTTCAAGAGTGCATCAGTTGTGGTCCTATAGGGAGGAGGCAAACTTGCCCTAGGGATACCTGGTTAAGCATTCAGGTTTCTCAGGTGGTGGGCAGGGTCAAAGAGCTCCCAAGAGATTATGACTTTTGTCTTTGGCTACCAGGGCAGGTAATAGAAAGACCACCAGGTGGGGGCAGGGATAGGCATGTCTGAACTCAGCCTCTCTTTCGGCTGGGCTTCCTGCAGCTGCTGTGGGGCTGGGCTTCCTGCAGCTGCTGTGGAGAATGGGGGTGAGTTTCCTAATCCAATGGAGTTATGCTCCCAGGGGGATTATGGCTGTCTCTGCCGAGTCATACAGGTTGCCAGGGAAGTGGGGGAAAGCCGGCAGTCACAGTCCTCATCCCACTCCCATGCAGCTCACAGTCCTAAAGTCCAGTCTCACTCCCACTGTGCCCCCTCAACAGCACTGAGTTTATTTCCAGGCAGCTGGTGACCAGGGCTGAGAACTTGCCCCAGACCACCAGCCTCCCCGCTGAGAAAGCAAGCAGATTGACAGGTTTTTGGCATCTCAGGGAGCCTGCAGCGGTGATCCTGTCCTTAAAAGGGTCTGTGGATTATCTCGGCTTTTCTGGTATGTTCCTGTGGTAGTTCTTGGAGCAAAAGTTAATGATGTTAGTCTGCACACACTGCTCTCTCTGTCCAGGTGGGGGCTGCAAGCTAGTCCTGCCTCCTATCCGCCATCTTAATCCCCCTGATATCTTAACGATATTGAGTCTTCCAATTGTGACCATGGGATGGGATGTCTTTCCGATTTTGGGGGTTTTAAAAATTATTTTTCAGCAATATTTTGCAGTTTTCATTGAACAAGTGTTTCACCCCTTTGGTTAAGTTTATTCCTAAGTATTTTATTCTTTTTGATGCAATTGTAAATGAATTGTTTTCTTAATTTTCTTTTCTAATCTCTTCTTTTCTAATCGTTCATTGTTAAAGCAACTAATTTTTCTGTGTTGATTTTGTGTCCTGCAACTTTGTTGAATTAGTTTATTAGTTCTAACAGTTTCCTTGTGAAATCTTTAGTATTTTCTGCACATAAGATCATGTTATTTTAGAAAAAAATAATTTTATTTTTCTCTTTTCAATTTGGATAGCTTTCATTTCTCTCTTTTCTTCTTTCTTTCTTGCTTTCTCTTTCTTGCTCTTTCTTTCTTTCTTTTTTCTCTCTCTTTCTTTCTTTCTTCCTTCCTTCCTTCCTTCCTTTCTTTCTTTTCTTTCTTTCTCTCTTTCTTTCTTTCTTTCTTTCTTTCTCTCTTTCTTTCTTCCTTGCTTAATTGCTCTGGCTGGGACTTTCAATACTATGTTAAATAAAAGTGATGAGAAAGGGCACCATTGTCTTGTTGCTGATCTTAGAAGAAAAGCTTTGTCTTTCACCGAAGAGCATGATTTTAGCTGTGGGTTTTGCATATATGGCCTTTCGTATGTTGAAGTAGTTTTATTTTATACCTAGTTAGTCCAGAGTTTTCTTTTTATTATGAAAAAATATTGAAATATTTGTGAAATGCTTCTACTGCATCAATTGAGATGATCATATACCTTCTTGCCCTTCATTCTATTTATGTCATATATTGCATTGATTTTAGTATGCTGAACCATCCCTGTATTGCAGGCATAAATCCCATGTTGTCATGGTCTAAAATCCTTTTTATATGTTGTTGAATTCTGTTTGCTAGTATTTTATTGAGGACTTCTGCATCAATATCCATGAAGTATATTGGTCTGTAGTTTCCTTTTCTTGCAGTCTTTCTCTGGCTTTGGTATCAGGGTAATGCTGGCCTCATAGAATGAGTTAGAAAGCATCTTCTCATATTGAAGTTTTTGGAAGAGTTTGAGAAAAATTTGTGTTAATTATTCTTTAATGTTGGTAGAATTCACCTGTGAAGCCATCTGGTCTTGAGCTTTTCTTCATTTGGAGATTTTTGATTACTGATTCAATCTGCTTACCAGTTATAGGTCTATTCAGATTATCTATTTCTTCATGATTCAGTCTTTGTTGGTTGTGTTTCTAAGAATTTGTCCATTATATCTTTGTTATCTAGTTGGGTTGTTCTAGCAGAATTTTTCTTATAGTTATTCACAATATTCTCTTATAACCCTTTTTTGAAAAACAGTTTTCATTTATTTATTTTTATTTATATATTTATTTTAGTTGGAACCTGGGTCTTGAGGGGGTTGTCCTGGAACTTCAGTCTGCAGGGACCTGCCTGGCACCAGAGTCTACTGAGGTAACTCTTGACCCTGTAACTGCTGTATCAAGCCTGAACTTTAAGACCACTGACTATATAGCAGTACTTTTTTCTTTTGCCCTTGGTTTTGATACTCTTTGATTTATTTCATCATAGTTATAAAGTCTATTAACTTTTTATGATTTGTCATTGTTAACTTATATGCATCATTCTTTCATGTATATAATACTGTAGATGTGGTATTGCTCTGCGGTTTTTTAGTATTTTGTTATGACACTTAAGACTAAAGATCACTACTCTAATTGAATAGTTATTCTGCTCATCTCTGAGAGATTGAGCAGGCAAAGTATCATATTTAGAGAGGACACAAGAGTCTCCCCAAAGTGACCATATTGTCTTAAGTGATGAAATCCTGAACTATGATGTTGGTGTGATAAATAGAAAGTAGGAGTAAGGAGTGTACATCAGAGGTATCAACAAAATTAACACGTGGGGCTAAATGTGGTCATACTGATGAATTTGCTTACATGGGACATGGAAGTTGAAGGGGCCATTCACTAAATCATATGGTCAATAGTAGGAACTAAGACTAGAGGACTTGAATGCTGCTTGACTATGGCACAAGAAGATGAAGAAAGAGTCAAAAATGACTCACTCCAAGATTTCGAGCTTTGATGACTGGGGAGACAAAAAAAGGGAACAATTTTGGGAGAAAATCATGAGTTTATATTGAAATAAGCTTGATTTTGAGGTGACCAAGGACCACTGACATGGGTGATACAGAGCTGGAGAAATAGCACTGTAGTCCCAGGGAGAGATTTCTGCTAGAGCCAGAGTTGGGAGTCATGTATATGGGCAAATATGAAGAGAAGAAAAGCTGATGGCTAGGAGAACAATGATGAGGGATTAGATACTTGGGAGAAGAGCTTCTTGAAGAAGAATAATACAGATACCAAGAGTGGGCAGATTGGGGAAAGGAATATATGTAGTAAGACACCATGGTGTAGACAAGAAATCTAACACAGAATGAAAACCACATGAAAACACAAAGATTATACTATTTTCTTCATAAGTATTATTGCCTTCCAACTATTCCTCTGTGGATGACTGGGACTGAAGCAAGCCAAGGAAAATCAAGATTCTGCTGGAAGAATCTAAGGAAGACAAATTACCACAAGTATCTCAGAAGAAGAGAAGACTCAAATGGTAGAAGGACAATGAAATGTTTATTCTTCATGAAAGGAATGCTAAAGAACAAGGCTTTTTGTTGGCTTTTTTTCTCATTTCCTAGAAGAATGCAGTAATTAGGATGTAGTCTGACCTTTCAGTATGTATATATACTTAACGTTGGTGAAGAGTAGCTGAATTGGGCAAGGCCAGGATTCAATGTCTAGGTCCATTTCTTTCTTTCCTCCGCCAACTTTTAAAAAATCCTCTTGAAAAACATTTAAGCAGTGTGGCAAATATGTAAAAGATTTATGGAAACGCAGGACTCAAATCACATTAATTTGGGATTATGCATTTGCTCAGTGTTAAGAGTGTGTCAATATTTCTGTTCTGTACTTCTATCTTAATAGGTTTATTATTTGGCTTAAAAACTAGACTTTAGGGCTGGGCGTGGTGGCTCACGCTTGTAATCCCAGCAATTTGGGAGGCCGAGGCAGGCAGATCATGAGATCTAGGAGTTCGAGACCAGCCTGGCCAATATGGTGACACCCCGTCCCTACTAAAAATACAAAAATTAGCTGGGTGTGGTGGCTCGCGCCTGTAGTTCCAGCTACTCGGGAGGCTGAGGCAGAAGAATCGCTTGAACCCAGGAGGCAGAGGTTGCAGTCAGCTGAGATGGTGCCACTGCATTCCAGCCTGGGTGACAGAGCTAGACTCTGTCTCAAAGAAAAAAAACCAAAAAAAACAAAACAACAACAACAACAACAAAAAAAAAAACTAGACTTTAGGCTGTAATGTAGAATATTAGGTGTTGACTCCAAAACAAATTTGTTTTCATTGAACTTCAAAACATATTTGTTTATATGTTTGAAATTAAGTTATGTCTCTTGTTACCTAGCTCAAACACATATTTTTGATGCATTTTCTGCCCAGAAATAATTGTCAGCAAAACAGAAAAGTTATATTCAAGTTAAATAGGCAATGCATCTTTATTGATTCAGAATACCTCTGGCATTAAGTCATATGCTGAAATGGCTCTCACTTCCGGCTTTGCTGAAGGCTTGCTCTTCTCCCTTAAGAGTATCTGTTCATATTAGTAAATAGCTATTGAAGCAACATTCTCAGTTGCAGCAGTTTGTTATTGTAATTCCCCCAGCTGCCTTATTGATTTGTTTTTCTACAATTGTTTGCCACTGCCACATACAGTTGAACATGCAAAATAACTATTTTAAAATCCACTTTCAACGTGGAACCACATTTGAACTAATTTTCCTGGTGGAGGCTGAAAAATCAACTGTTTAGAAGTGGATGTTAGGTGGGTCATTTCTGGTCTTTACATGAATTGTGTCAAACATGATCTTCTCAGTGAGGTTTACCTTACCCACTCTATTAAAAACTGCAAACCTTACCCTTACAAAACACCCCATACTACGTTTCTCTCTTTATTCTTCTCCTTAGCACTCATTGCTATCTAACATACTATAACATTGACCTATTTATTTTGTTCATTGCCTCCCCAACCAGGATGTGAGCCCACCAAGGCAAGAATTGCTCACTGTGGTATCCTCAAAGCCTAAAATTATGTCTCATATATAGTATAGACTCCTAGTAAATATTTGTTGAGTGAATGAAGTCAGAGTTATTCTTAACCTAGAGGCCAAGGGCAGGGCAGGACAGCTCTTTGAATAGCATTGTGAACTGGTTGGTGATGTTTTAATGCTCCTACATTTCTTAATAGATTTTCTAGGCTAAATAGTGGAGATGGAGTTGATTAATGTAAGCCTTCCTAGAGGTGTGTTTGGAAATGTGCTTTGAAAAGGAAGAAGGCCAGAGAATAGGGGAAAATAAAAGAAAGACCTCCCAAATTGAAGAAATACTATTCTCCAGAGTGGGGATAATTAGCTTAGCTAAAGGGGAGAGTCCTTATTCAGCAGTACTCAGAAATTAGAATAAGAGGATTGTTGTTAGTCAAGGGCCCTGAAGGCCAGAGAAAGGGGTTTGAAGTTGACATCCCAGGAAGCAATAACTATAGGAATACAATCAGCAGATGCCAAGGTTCCTGCTACTTTGTAGCTGTGTGACATTTTACAAGTTACTAACAATCTCTGTGTGCTTCAGTTCTCTCATCTGTAAAATGGAGACAAAAATAGTATAGTGTCTACCTCCTAGCATTGTAAGAATCGAGATAATACAGGCAAAGTACTTGGCACAGTGCCTGGCATATACTGAACACTTAATGGATTTTACGTACTATTATCATCATCATTATAATGTTGTGAGTCTTCTCATAATTTATTATATTATGAGTATTTTATATTTTCTAGTCAAAACTGTTGTTGCTTTAGAGTCACTCTTTAGAGAGTTGCTTTGGTTGAAAATATTGTTGGGTGGAATTGGGGTGAGTGTTAGTTCATGAGCAACAATCATGAATCACTTTTATGGGGCTACCCATATGAATGCTGACACCAGTAACTATAGGATGCAGTGGATTCTGAATAGCTTCCTGGATTCTGGACAGCCTGGGCAATGGGCGGAATCGGGAGGCGAAGGCAGATTATCTGAAATTTTTAAATTTTGGCACTGAAGATGAGCTCTGCGTATAGACTACTATACTATCACCTTTTTATAGAGAGAATTACCTGAGTGTAATCCTCACACTTAACAATTTTAGCAAGTAGCCAATGAAGGAAAAGTTGTGGAGTTGGTAGATGAAGTGAAACCATCATTTTCATTTGAGGTCTTGGTCACAAGATATGAAGTTTCTTAGTACTACATGTCTTAATCCATTTGAACTGCCACAACAAAATATCTTAGACAGAGTAACTTATAAACAACAGAAATTATTTTTTACAGTTTTGAGTCTGGGGAGTCCAAGATCAAGGTGCCAGTGGTGTCTTTGGAGGGCCCACTTTCTCATAGATGACACCTTCTCACTGTGTCCTCACATGGTGGAAGTGGTGAGGGGTTGCCTCTCAGGTCTCTTTTACAAGAGCACTCATCCCATTCATGAGAGTACCACTCTGATGGGGTCCCCAAGACCCTACCACCTGCTAATAACATCACCTTGGGGGCTAGGAGTTCAACAGATGAATTTCAAGGGGACACAAACATTGAGAATGTAGCGCCATGTGTGGCAGACAAGGAAGAGGGAGCCAGAACCCAGGACAAGTCTGTTCACCAGGACAGTGCAGGATACCTAGGGCAGGCAGCACTTAATTACATTACTCAACTCAATCAGTTAGGTCATCATGGAGTAGTTCTGTCCACATGCTGTAAGGGCCCTGGCTCCTGGACTAGGATTTGATTCTTGGGAGAAAGCTGGGCAAAAGCAAGCTGAGAAAATCACTCTATGGATCAGGAGGTCATATGACTGAGAAGGAGAGCACATATACAGATTGTTGGTGATTATCCACTTTAAGTTGCCAGATGGACTGTGAAAGACAAGTATGATTTGGACATGTGGGATTGTTTGTGGGGAGAACAGAATTCAAGTCAAAGGGAATAAGGTAGGGAAATAAATGAAGCTGAGAAGGTACAGAGTAGCTGAAATGAAGGGGTAGGTTAGTGATGTGATATAAGGCTGGAAAGGTAGTTTGGGGCCATTTTGTGAATGGCCCCAAATGCCAAATTAAAGAGTTTTAGGATTAATTCAAAATAATGGGAAACTATTGAAAGTTCTGGAGCAGGAGAGTAATATACTTAAAGATGTGCGTTGGAAGAATTAATTTGTTGGCAATTAGGTGGATGGGTTTCAGGGATGTTAACTTGGAGGTGAGGAAACTAGTTAGGAGGTGATCGCTAATTGGACAGGAGGAAATTTAGGACAAAACTGGGGTTGTGGTAGTGGGAATGGAGATGAAAGGACAAAGCTAAAGCATTTAGATGCTCAATTTGGCAGGAAGTGACATCTGAATGGCATTAGAATGAAAGCTCTAGTACAGCAGGGATTTTTGTCTGTCATATTCACTGCTGTATCCCAAGCACCTGGAATAGTCCTTGGTACATAGTTGGTGCTCAATAAATAGTTTTTGAATGGTGCCTAGACATTGTGCAACTTCTATACACTAACCTGTGGTGTGTGTTTGCACACCTGACTCCTGAAACCCAGCTCATCTTTCACACTAGCTCCAAGCCCTACCTCCCATGGTAATGCACCCAATTCCTGCTCCTCTATTCATACTCATGACCCACTAATACTTACAGTCTTAATGATGATAGCATCTTGAGTTCAGCTTTTCTCCATTCTTCCCTTTCCAATGTTTTAGCTATATAGTTTAGATAACAAAAATATTTGTTTAGGACCCAGAGAAGACACTGTGCAAGGACTGCCAAAGAAAGAGTTGTGTTGTTTCCATGGATCAAGTTGAAAAGAGAGCAAGAGTATATTTGGAGGGTCTGCACTACAGGAAGGAAATGGGCAAGGTTTTCGCTGTGTAATGACTTGGACAACAGCTAACAATTTGGTGTTAAACACTAATTTAATAAAAATTCCCTCTAATAGGTAGACTCCATTTTAAAAAGTCCACTTTTGCTTATTTGGATACTCTGTAAACTTGAAATAAGTTCAATTATTTACACAGCTTTTGAAAATATTACCACATTCTGGTTTCATAACAGTAGAATAGAAAAACAGTTTTAGATCTTAGTTTTGAAAAATACCTGATTTTCCAGGCAGCCAAATGCAACCAAAGAAAGAGATACCAGTAAGTTCAATTACATTGCATGTTTGAGACCACTGAGAAACTCAGAGCAATCGAAGTGAATTAAAAGAAACCAAGAGAGCCAAACAAAATGCTTACCAGTTCGGTATCAAGAAAAGCTTTACAATCATGCTTGTAATTCTAGCTTTTAGAGTCAGAAGGAATTACAGGTAAAATTTCAGGTAGCTTTGAGACTTTTAGAAATAGCTTGTGTTATTTTAAAGACCATACTCATATGACATCCTTGTATAAGACCTTTCATCTTTGAGGAAGCTTAAGAAATGCTGGGCTCCAATTTCCCCCAGTGCCTTTTTAGTAGTAAGTTAGATACATCAGAAAGCGAAGATATACAGTCAGCCTACTAGGGACAATTTATTGCATAGCTGTAGAGAAATAAGATTCATCTAATTCACTCAAAACCTTCTTCCAGGTAGATAGATTTTGCCAATTTGGTTGAGTACATTTTTGAACTTTTCAAGTGTCACTTTTGGTCCTATTCCTTAAACCCAAACACTCTCCTTGGGATTTTAGGGGCTGAGGGCCTGGCCTGACAGAGTTATGAGAAAGGCCATTTAGCTTGGGCTTACTCAACGTTAAAAGAAGATTTGCAGTTAGTTAGCTGAGATTGTGTCTAATGTGAAGACAAGTAAAGCAAATAACTCTAGCCTCTTAAAGTCCACTTGGATGCACCAATCTATGTGGGTTGATTGCCTACACTGATCAAATATACCAGAAAATTGCCAGTTCCCTTTTGTCACTTCTAAATTGGAAAGGCCATTTGACATAGTCTAATCTAGTTAGTAGTTTCGTATTAGGTAGGATCTCAAAGGAATATCGTAACCAGCCTTAATTGCAGTGAACTTCAAGAATGACAGGGTGATGGAAAAGCTTGGGCCTGTGTCTTCACTTATGGTGGCATTTTTTTTTCTCAAATATATCAGTGAGGCACAGTAAATAATCCTGCCATGTTCTTGTGATTATTCCACCTTTTAGATGAGCCACAGTTGGTGGTTTCACTGAAAGGTAATTAGATTGGTCTCAGGTATCACCATAGTAAGTGAATTCTGAATTTATTCTCACCAGTCATTTCTTGGAAGGCAATAACCATATAGGTCATGACTAGTAAATTACTGTCAGATAAACAAAAGTGACTAATTATCCAGGTTTCCTCAGGACTCAGGGGTTTCCTAGGATGTAGAACTCACAGTGCTAAAACCAGGACAGTTCTGGGCATAGTTGGTCACCCTAAAAGTTCAATCTTGAGCATTCACTAATTAAGACCATATAGCATAGTTGTTGTAGGCACATACTTAAATCTGGTTCTACCACTTAATACCTGTATAAGGTTCAGAATATCTTTGATGTTTAAATTCTTCGTGTATAAAATTTGCATAGTATTAGAACCTATCTCAAGGAGTAGCTGTGATGATTAACTGAACTAATAATATTGCATCAAGCTCAATGCTTGGCACACATAGGTGCTTAATACATGCTAGAAATTATTTAAATTAGGCTGGGTGCGGTGGCTCACGCCTGTAATCCCAGCACTTTGGGAGGCTGAGGTGGGCGGATCACGAGGTCAGGAGTTCGAGACCAGCCTGACCAACATGGTGAAACCCCGTCTCTACTAAAAATACAAAAATTAGCCGGGCGTGCTGGCATGCACCTGTAATCTCAGCTACTCAGGAGGCTGAGGCAGGAGAATCGCGTGAACCTGGGAGATGGAGTTTGCAGTGAGCCAAGATTGCGCCACTGCACTCTAGCCTGGGCGACAGAGCTAGACTCCATCTCAAAAAAAAAAAAAGAAGAAATTATTTAAATTAGCTATTATTAGGCTTGCAGGCAAGATGTTGCAGTTGTGAAGGGCAGAGGTAGGGGCCAGACAATGTCCTGTGTATAGGCAGCTCAAGTAAAGGATTAAAACTGATGGTTTGCCACTTTTATTCTAAGCATATAGAATTACAGCAATAAATATTAAAAATACATAGCTAAGTTTAAAAACAACAAAGTGATCTCCTAAGTATCATAAAGAAAGAGAAATCACGGAGCCATAAGGGAAGCTGTGGGGGCTAAAGAAATGAATATGGGCCTAAAGGGCTGAGATTTTAAATATTCAAATGGGAGTACAGGGTGTGCAGTACATGCCAGGGAGCTAAAACTGGCCTTCTTGCTTAGAACTTGGTGCTGAAAAAGCTTTGCACCATCCATGAATGGTATTTGGGCCTACATGGGTGTGAGATCCTAATTGGCACTGCACACATAATGGGGAATCACTGAATCAAAAGTTAACCTAAAATCTAGTTTGAAACTATGAATTTCATATATTCTTGGCAGAGGCAAACAAAATGGTCCCATTGGGAGCCTAGCACAGAGGCACATGAAGGACTTCTAAAAATATAACTTCTACTAAAGATGACCTTGCAAACAAAAATTATAAAACATATGGAAATATCTGAGGCCAAAACACTCCAGAAACTGATCAAATGGAAATTCATACCTGAGTAAATAGAGATAGTAGGGTATTCTAAATGAGGATGTAAAATAAGAACTTTTATAATGTTAAAATTGAGGAAGGAATAGAGTCCATTAAATAGGAATGGATACTATTAATGAATATTGGTAAGATTTTTTGTTAAGGATCAAGTAGAAATATTGGAAATGAAAACAAGTCATTGAGTATTTTTGCTTTTAGGCATTGTAGAGAAACTAGTAGCAGACTTGTGCATCTACTGTACACGGCTAGGAAAGTGGACAAATATACGAGGCAATTGTTTCCAGGTATCAGCTAATAAGGAGTGTAAGAGAGTGATCTCCAAGAACACTGAAACTTATAATAGGGTGAGTCCCATGGTCACTCTGATTACTTATCTGGGGACAATTTCCTGAACACAGCACAGGGAAGTGGATCCCAAATGGAATATGACAATACTCTTGAGCTGATGAGGTAGAGATTAAATTTTGGGGCTATTGAGGCAGATGAAAATTGCAGAGTAGAGTACCAAAGAGGAATGAGCTGCACAGAAAGAGTTCCCATAAATTTATTGAGAGGTGTTTCTACGTGTGTCTTTGGCAAAAGTTTTGTTTTTACATGTATAGAGTGAGACTCCATAAGACTGAGCTACAGCAAGTTTGAGAGTTGAATGAAGATACTAGAGGTAGCACAGTCCTGGGGAGTGTTGAAGAATTGGACCAGTCAGGGTGAAGAGACCTCATTGATATCCTAGGCATTTAGCTGGGGCTCAAGAAAAAACAAAACTTAGGAGTAAGGACCACATTTTAGAGTAATCACCAATCTAGCATCACCCTAATAAAGCCTAAAACCAATCCTTGACAGGGTCAAGAATAGCTGACAATGTATTAACTGCTTGCTAGAGCAAAACCCAAGAAGAGCCAATTAAACTTGAAGTAAGTAAAATTTAAAAAATAATAAAGATTAGAGCAGAAACCAATGATGTAGAAATTAGATAAATAATAAAAAATTAATAAAGTAAAATGTTTGCTCCTTGAAATGATTAATAAAATTGATAAACCCATAGCAAGACCAATTAGGAAAACAGAAAATACAAATTGGAGCAATCTTTGTCACTAAAGAATCTACAAACATTAAAATGATAATAAGGGAATATTACAAACAAGTTTAGGCCAATATATTTGACAAAATAGATTAAATGGGCAAATTCCTTGAAATAAGCAACTTGCTAAAACTAACCCAAGGATGAATAGAAAAATCCAAATAGATATCTATTAAATACATTGAATTCATAATGAAAAACCTTTCTTCAAAGAGAACCCCAAGCCAAGATAGTGAATTTTATTAAATATTTATGGGAGAAATCATATCACTCTCATTCAAACACTGTCAGAAAACAGAGACCATCATAACCCTGACATCAAAATTAGATTAATATGTGAAGAAAATTACAAACCAATATCCCTCATAATCATAGGCACAAAAATCCTTAAGACAATATTAGCAAATCAGATGCAGCAATATATAAAATGGATAACACATCATCACCAAGTGGGGTTTACCCCAGAAATGTGAAATTGCTTTAACATTAAAAAATCAATGTAACTTAGTACATTAAAGACCAAAGGATAAAAAACCTACAATAATCTCAATGAAGAATAATCATTTGGTAAAAACCAATATTTATTTATGAATATATATATTATCTATATACACACACACAAATTATGAAAAGGAAGTAAATTCCTCAATTTGATAAAGGCCTTCTACACAAAAAAGACAGTTAATGTCCTACAAAATGGTGATATAGTAAATGCTTTCCTACTAAATTTATGAATAAGGTAAGGATTTTATTATTGGTTATAGACAGTGCAATGAGGCAAAATAGAAATAAAAGCAATACATATTAAGGAGAAAGATATGAAAATATCTTTATTCCTAGGCAACATGATTATGTACGTAGGGAATCCTAAAGAATCTACAGAAAGACTACTAAAATTAATAGATGCATTTTACAGGGATGCAAGATACAAAGTCAATATATGAAAATCAATTGTATGCTATGAACAAAATTTGGAAATTGTAATTAAATAAAATAGTACCATTTATGATAGTAACAAAATTATGAAATACTTAGGGATAAATTTAACAAAATATGTGCAAGATCTGGACAATGAAAACTAGAAAACATAGCTGAGACAAACCAAAGAGGACTTAAATAACCAGAGGGACATATTATTTGAATGCATCAGAAGACTCAATATTGCTAAGATGTTGATTTTCCCTAATAGAACCATAGATTCAATGCAATCTCAAGAAAAAATTCAGCAGTGTTTTGGAGAAAATGGCAAAGTGATTTTGAAATTCATATGGAAATGCAAAGAACCTAAAATATCCAAAATAATTTTGAATAAGAACAAAGTTTGGTGATTGCTAGTGTTTCAAGACTATATATAATGTTATAGTAGTCAAGTAAACATGATATCAGTATAAACATAGGCACACAGATTAATGAAACAGACTAGAGTCCAGAAATGGAGCCACACAATAAATGGGGCTGAGACAAATGAATATCCAATGATGAAAGAAAAATAAAATTAACCTCAACTCATATCTCGTTCCTTTTCTTTTCTTTCTCCTTTCCTTTCCTCTTTCCTTTCCTTTCCCCTTCCCTTCCCTTTTCCCTTCCCCCTTCCCCCTTTTCCTTTTCCTTTTCCCTTTCCCTTTCCCTTTCCCTTCTCCTTCTCCTTCTCCCTTTCCTTTCCTTTCCTTTCCTTTCCTTTCCTTTCCTTTCCTTTCCTTTCCTTTCCTTTCCTTTCCTTTCCTTTCCTTTCCTTTCCTTTCCTTTCTGTACAGAGTCTTACTCCATCGCCTTCAGGCTAGAGTGCAGTGGTGTGATCTCGGCTCACTGCAACCTCTGCCTCAGAGGTTCAAGCGGTTCTCCTGCCTCAGCCTCCCGAGTATCTGGGATTATAGGCACGCATCACCACTCCTGGCAAATTTTTGTATTTTTAGTAGAGATGGAGTTTCGCCATGTTGGCCAAGCTGGTCTTGAACTCCTGACCTCTTGAATGCCTGCCTCGGCCTCCCAAAGTGTTGGGATTACAGGCGTTAGCCACTGCACCCGGCTTCATACCTCATTTCATACAAAAAATTAACTTAAAGTGAATCATGGACCCAAATATAAAATATAAAAGCTAAATATAAAAATTCTAGCAGGAAATATAAAAGAAATTCTTCATTATCTTGGGGTAGGCAAAGAAGGTAGAAGCAGAAGGAATATTTCTAACACATTCTATAAGGCTAGCATTACCCTAGAACCAAAAGCAGACAAAAACATTACAAGAAATGAAAACTACAGACTAATACTTTCCATGGATATAGTTGCAAACATCCTCAACAAAATATTAGCAAATAAAATACAACAGTATATAAAAAGAATTATATACCATGACCAACAGTGGTTGATTCCAGTTATGAAAGGCTAGTTCAACATTCAAAAAGAAATTAAGGTAATTCAACAATTCACATCAACAAGCTAAAGAAGAAAAATCTCATGATCGTATCAATAGATACAGAAAATGCATTTGATAATCTAACTTCAATTCATGATAAAACTCTCAGAAAACTAGGAAGAAAAGAGAACTTCCCCAATTTGATAAAGATTAGCTATAAAAAACCTACAGCTAACATCATACTTAGTCATGAGAAACTGGATGCTTTCCCTCTAAGATCAGGATCAAGGCAAAAATGTCCCATCTCACCACTCCTGTTCAACACTGTATTGAAAGTCCTAACTAATGCAATAAGAAAAGAAATGATATACAGATTGAGAAGGAAGAAATAAAACTGTCAGTATTCACAGATGACATGATTGTCTATGTAGAAAATCTCAAAGAATTGACAAAAACAAACAAATAAACCTCCCATAACTAATAAATGATTATAGCAAGGTTGCAGGATACAAGGTTAATATATAAAATTCAATTGCTTTCCTATATACTAGCAATGAACAATTGGGATTTGAAATTAGAAACACTAGACCATTTAATTAACTGAGAAAAATAAAATACTTAGGAATAAATCTAACAAAAATATGTACAAGGTCTATGAAAAAATTAGAAAACTCTGATGAAAGAAATCAAAGAAGATATAAATAACTGGAAAGGTATTTCATGTTCATAAAAAGGAGGACTCAATATTAGTTAGATGTCAACTTTCCCAAACTTGACTATAGATTCAATGCAATCCCAGTCAAATCCCAGTGTTATTTTGTGGGTATTGATAAACTGATTCTAATGTTTCTACGGAAAGGCAAAAAGATCTATATTGGCCAACACAATATTGAAGCAGAAGAACAAAGTTGGAGGGCTGGCACTACCCAACTTCAAGACTTACTGTAAAGCTACAGCAATAAGACAGTGGCTTATTGGTGAAAGAATAGACAAATGGACCAATGGAACAGAATAGAAAGCCCACACAGAGACTTACACAAATACAGTCAACAAATCTTTGACAAAGGAGTGAAGGCAATCTAATGGGGGAAAGGATAGTCCAAAGAGACTAAATGGTTCTGGAACAACTGGATATCAAACATGCACACGAAAAAATCCAGATATAGACCTTACACCCTTCAGAAAAATTAACTCAAAATGAATCATAGATTTAAATGTAAAACACAAAACTGTAAAACTCCTAGAAGATAACATAGAAGAAAATCTAGATAACCTTGGGTCTGGCGATGACTCTCATTGATTGTGCCTTTGATAAAATATCTGAAAAAAGTTGATAAGTTAGACTTTCATTAAAATTAAAAAGTTCTACTCTGTGAAAGAAGCTAGGAAGAGAGTTAGAAGATAAGGCACAGACTGAAAAAAAAATGCAAATATATATTTGATAAAGGACTGTTACTTTAAATGTACAAAGAACCCACAAAACTAAACAATAAGAAAATGAAAAACCCAATTAAAAAATGGGCAAAAGGTCTAAACAGACACCTCATCAAAGAAGATATACAGATGGCAAATTAAACTTATGAAAAGGTGCTCAAAATCAAATTTTACTAGGAAACTGCAAATTAAAACAATAGTGAGATACTACTACATGCATATTAGAGTGGTCAAAATCCCAAACACTGACACCACCAAATGCTGGTGAACATGTGGGGTAACAGGAATTCTCATTCACTGCTGGTGGGCATGCAAAATGGTACCCTCACTTTGGAAGGCAGTTTGGAAGTATCATACAAAGTTAAATACAAAAGTTGAAAATTTATGTGCATGCAACAATCTGCACACAAATATTTGTAGCAGTTTTATTCATAATTACCAAAACTTCAGTAGGTGAATGGATTAAGTAAACTGTGATACTTCCAGACCATAGAATATTAGTTAACGCTTAAAATAAATGAGCCGCCCAGCCATCAAAAGACATGGAAAAAACTTAAATCTATATTACTAAGTGAAAGAAGCCAATCTGAAAAGGCTGCATACATATTCTATGAGTCTAACTATATGACATTCTGGAAAAGTCAGAACTATAAGGACAGTAAAAAGATTGGTGGTTGCCAGTGACTTGAGGGAATGAAGGGATAAAAAGTGGGGCACAAGGAAGTTTTAGGGCAATGAAACTATTCTGTATGATGCCATAATGATAGATATATGTCAATATACATTTGTCAAAACTCATACACTACAACACAAAGACTGAAACAATGTAAACTATGGATTTGTGTTGATAGTATGGTCTCAGTGTAGGTTCATTGATTGTAGCAAATGATGTTGATGCTGGGGAGGTTAGAGAAGGGAGTGAGATATCTGTGTACTTTTCACTCAATTTTCTTCTTTTATTTTATTTTATTTTATTATTTTATTTTATTTTTGAGACAGAGTCTCACTCTGTCACCCAGGCTGGAGCACAGTGGTGTGATCTTGGCTCACTGCAACCTCCGCCTCCCGGGTTCAAACGATTCTCCTGCCTCAGCCTCCTGAGTAGCTGGGATTACAGGCACACACCACCACGCTCAGCTAATTTTTGTATTTTTAGTAGAGACAGGGTTTTGCCATGTTGGCCAGGCTGGTCTTGAGCTCCTGACCTAAGGTGATCCACCCGCTTCGGCCTCCTAGTATTTCTATGTGAACCTAAAATTGCTCTAAAAAATGAAGTTTATTATTTTTTTGAAAAAGGATTTGAGGCACAACTACTTTAAAGAGAGAAAGAGAACTTCAATTCATACCTCACTTCATACACAAAATTAACTTAAAGTGGATCATGGACCTAAATGTAAAAGCTAAATGTAGAAATTATAGAATAAAATATACAAGAAAGTCTTCAAGATCTTGCAGATGATAAAGGTTTCTTTAGATACACAAAAAGCAATAACCATAAATTTTTTTAAATGATAAGTTGCACTTGTTAAATTAGTCAGGGTTATCCAGAGAAATAGACCAATAGGATGGGTAGGATGAGTGGATTACACACACACACACACACACACACACACACACACATTGAATTAATTCACACAATTATGGAGGCTGACAAGTTCCAAGATCTGTAGTTGGCAAGCTGGAGATACAGAGTCATTCCAGTCCAAAGGCTGGCAGGCTTGGGATCCAGGAAGAACCCATGTTTCAGTTTTTAGTCTGAAGGCAGGGAAAAAACTGATGTCTCAACTCAAACAGTCAGGCAGAGGAGTTCCCTCTTGCTCAGCCTTTTTGTTCTATTCAGGGCCACAAATGATTGGATGAACTCACTCACATTAAGGAGGGCAATCTGCTTTACTGAATTCGCCTATTCTAATATTAACCCCATCCAGAAACACCGGGAACGATGTTTGGCCAAATGTTTGGGCAAGCATCAGTGCCCCAGGCACCCTGATGAGATTAATATTTTCATTTTATTTCAATTTGCGAAAGAAAGAGCTTTGGTTTTCTTCATAATGGCCACTTGTTCTGCCTAAGCACAAGACTGGCTGCTGGACTGGTTCCTCTCCACTGTACAATATCTTAAGGCTCTTTTTCATTTACATTGAAATGGTGAAGAGGCTGTGCTAGAGGAAGTGTAGCCAGTCAGCAGAGCCCCGTATTCAGTGAATTCTGTCAGATAGTTCATTTTAATTTCCTCTGATCTGCATTGTATGGTAGCTGTGGTAATCTCTCCATGATGTAGGGCTTTTACTAGGCTTTGAGCTCCTTTTCCTTCTATTTTAGATCTACAACCCTTTCACTGCTAATTAATATATCTTAACGAAAGGCCAGGAAAAGGAGCTGCAATTTGCAGGAGCTAGTATTGCTTCTTGTGAGCAGCTCTTGGGTGGTACATGGGGAGGTTGAAAGTTTGGCAGGCTAATTTTAAATTTTTAAAGTAACTGCAACCTTCAATTATCCAAGCTCTGAATGGAGCCTCCATAGATTTTGTGCCATGTCCTCAGTGGCAGCCCACAGTAGCTGCTGCTTTATTTATTTTAAAACTTACTATGGCCTTTTCTTAATCTAAAGAGGAAAGACAAACATCACATATTCACATCATTAGAAGTGTAACTTTTCCTCCAATAAAACATGAGATTGGCATGTCAGGAATGCAGATGTTTGTCAGTATCTGTGGATTCCAGCCTTTCTCACAGTCTCCTTGCTAATTGTTCTGCCAGGCAGCTTTTGACTTTTACAAACGAAACCTGATCTGTGTTTCACTGCTCTTTTTCACAAAATTCAATCTCAAAGAATAAAATAACTAAGGTGCCCTTAAAGGATATATGGAAGGAAAAAAGAAAAACCCTAAATCAATAGAAATTGAATTAGAGGTTGAAATCTTGGGGGTAAAATTACATTTAAATGATTGGAATTCTTTTCTTTTTATGAGATAATAAAATTAGGCTCCTTAGTAACTATTTCTTGGGATTAAATGAATGGCCTTAGAATACTAAGGGGGCTAATCTGTAGTGATTATGGGACCCAAGGCTGTTGCTACAGCTACAGAAAAAATGCTTGACTATATTTTCTGAGTAAACAAATAAGTTACTGGTAGCTTAACAAAACTGATGGATCAATCTTAGTCAGAAAGACAATTATGTGAATTTGTGTAGAAAGCCTGCAAACATCTAGATGAAAAAAAAGAATTAATTAAATCAACCATTCGTATGTTTATATTTCCATGGTACCAAGCATCAGGAACTGGAAAACAATTGAATAATTGATTCAGTTTTAGATGTTTTACCTGGGTGCCTCTGCAAACATTGTAAATCTTTTAAGGATAGTTATTATGCTTGGATACTTCCTTTCTCTTCCACAAAATGCCTACCATTATCGCGTCCTGCAATAACTGCTTGATTAAATGGTTGGTAGGATGTTGTTAGTCTGTATAAATAATTTACATTTATATCAGTCTGAAAAGCTACCTGTGACAAAGATGCCTAACTGACCCCAAAGATTCCTGCTGCCATTTCACATTGGAGGGTTGCTGTTGAATAGCGGCTATCTAGTCAGGAACTGCATATCCCCACCCCCTTCACATTTAGATGGGGCTATATGACTAATTCTAATCGAACTTTAGAGGAATTGCTTTGTGTTATTTTATGCCTAAGTAGTTAAGAAGCAGTGACTTTAGTCTATTTCTTCATCTACTGGCTGAATAGAGAAAATTCCAAGCTCCCCCAGGAGGGCAGAGGCATGAGATGGAAGGATTTGGGTTCTTGATGTCGATGCGGAAGCCCTTCATATCCAGAAACATTCACATTGAACTGTGAAATACTTTTACTGTGTTATGACACTGAGAGTTTTGAGCTTATTAGAGCAACTAGTGATATCTTAACACACTGTGAATTTTAGTGTCTGTGGGCTGGAGTGATCACGTGGAGGTCACTTATATTGAGTCTCCATGGTATCAACAGACTGAGAAATTGGTAACTACATTTTGATAGGTCTCACAGCCTCACAAGGGAACTGTGTTGGATATCTTCTATTTGCCATTTCCAAATCCAGTCTTTTCCCCATTCTTTCCTGCTCTCTGGCCTCCATAATCTGAACTATACTGATTACATCAACCAGCTCCTTTGCCCTCTGGCATCTGGCTGAGTTTGGCTAATGGGACGCTCCCACAGGAGGTCAGAGGGAAGGATGAGAATGAGTTCAGGGTATTGATTCCTTTGGTTCTCTTGCTATGAGTTTTCCTTGGGATGGCTGTGTCCCTCAACCAAAGGTCACTGCTTCTCTCAAGGCAGCCTTCTCTGAACCACTTTCTTCTAACTTTAGTAACCATTCTTCCCTGTTGTCTCTTCAGATCTAAGTCTGATAACAGCTTTGCTGCTAATAGCTCTGAGTTATTGCACTATCCATTGTGTGTCCCCTATGTTTCATTTACTTTCATATAGTCTCTTATTGCAACTCCCCTGAAATTCTCCTAACTTGAATGTGTCATCGGTTTCTTTTTGGGACCCTAACTAATACAGGGAACCAGAATTTGACGCTCACAAGACAGTTTTTGGTAGTCAATATGAATGGGGCCCTTTGAATCTGCCAGTCCCACCCAATTCTGGTTATGTGCACATTTTTGTAGGGCTTCTCATTTTTTCTCGTCTCAGTAGCTATAGTGATTGAAGATAGTATTTTTGCTCTATCGTTGGGATCTGAGGTTATAGCTTGAACAAGTTGGCTACAAGTTGGACATTTCTTCAAAATGTTATGTATGTGCATTTTGCTTTCTGCTATCTATCTATGCTTTAAAGATATGGAGCATAGTAGTTAAGAATATTTGGCATCAGTTGCCAGGCTTCAAGTTAGGATTCAAGTTAGGCTACCTCTATTGTTTATTAGCTATGTTACCTTGGACAAGTTACTTAGTCTCTGTAAGTCTCAGTTTCTCACCATTAAAGTGGAAATAATCATATTACCTACTTCATGGGGTTGTATTGAAGCCTAAATGACTGATTTATAGTAGATATTCAGTAAATTTTAGCTCCATTATATGCTTCACTAAAATCGATGTTCCATGAAGAGGAGCCTTGTTTAGTCTCTGACTTTATATACTGTCATCATACAATCACACAAGTCACAGTTTGGGAAGCATGAATACATTTTCATGATGTCTAAAGTTGTTTAAGAAAAGCAGCTGTAAGGGCCAAATTGCTGATATTTGATTTCTCAGAAGACAGGAAGGAAGGAAGGGAAGGAAGGTAGGCAGGCAAGCAGGAAGGAAGGAAGGAAGGAAGGGAGGGAGGGAGGGAGAGAGGAGGGTGAGAGAGGAGACAGAGAGAGAGAGAGAGAGAAATCTCAAAGTGGCTGAATAACATAGCAATTAAGAACATAAACTTGGTTCAAATCCTGTCTCTGATGCTTATCAAAAATGTGACCTTGGGAAAGTTAATTGACCTCTATGTAACCCATGTTTTCATCTGTAAAATGGGGGATAGTAATGATATCTGTCTCATAGAATTGCTATAAAGATAAGACGAGTTAGCAAATGTAAAATGCCTACAACAATGCCTGGAACGCTGTAAGCATTATATAATTGTTGATTATTTCCTTGGATAAATTCAGAACCTAGTTGTAGTTCCTTATACTTAATTTCTATTTTGAATTACTTAAGGTGTGGGGGCATTATGGGCACTGTATGTTTTTCAAGTGCTTTGTGTCATTGAAGAAAATTTTATTTAGACATTGCCCTGCTTCACAGTGTGTTGCTTGTTTGGAATACACTCCCTAGACAACCTCCACCCTCTTAAGAGTAGCCCACCACATGCTTCTTCCTATTTAGAGGCAAAATTATCAAAGCCAACCTCAAACTTTCCCACACGTTAGTTGCTCTTTCTTCCTGGGCTTTCACGGCACTCTATTTACCACATTGTGTATGTGGATATTTCATTCACTAACCCAAGAGCTCTTGTCTACATCTTTGTAACTCCCAGTGTCTTGTACATGGTAGCCTTTCAATAAACATTAGTTGAATTGAAGCATGCATTCAGTTACAGTCAATGCAATGGTCTCATTTCACTTTAATTTTTGCCACAACCATGCAAAATAGGTATTAGTATTCCACTTTATAGATGAGGAACTGCAGATCAGAGGGCTAAGTGACATGCCTAGATTTACATAAGAAAACAAGTAGTAGATCTGGGGTAGAACTCAAGTATGCCAATCCATTTTCAAGTCAATGGCTAACCTATTTTAAAAAGTAAACACTATGGCAGTGTATTAGTCCGTTCTCACACTGCTATAGACACTACCTGAGACTGGGTAATTAATAAACAAAAGAGGTTTAATTGACTCACAGTTCCATATGGCTGGGGAGGCCTCAGGAAACTTACAATCACAGTGGAAGGTGAAGTGGAAGCAGGTACCTCTTCATAAGGTGGCAGGAGAGAGAAGCAAGCAAAAGAGGAACTTGCCAAACACTTATAAAACCATCAGATCTCATGAGAACTCACTCACTATCATGAGAACAGCATGGGGGAAACCGCCTCCATGATCTAATCACCTCTCTCCCTTGAGATGTGGGGATTACAGGTCCCTGCTTCCACGCATGGGGATTACAAGTCAAGATGAGATTTGGGTGGGGACATAGAGCCGAACCATATCAGGTAATGCAGAAGGACTTTTTGTTGTCAAGACCAGATCTCTGTTGCCACAAATTAGGCTCATTTTCTCTCATAGAATAATGAGAAATTTAATGTATAATAAATCATATAGTCTTTATAGTAATTTCCAAGTGTTCTACTAGTTAATTCCTGGCTAGCAGGTAGAATAAATCCTAAATCGTTTCTGGTCTATTCAGCCAAAATAGTTGACTATTTTTTGTGAACATGGTCTTGGTATAAGGAGAGCCATATTTGAAACACCGTTCATAACATATATCAGCATGCCTTTGATTGTGCAAACGAGTTTGCAATAGATGGAGTCTCTTTATATTAAGGCCTACTCTACAGGCACATGATTAAACTGAGTGTATTTGAAATGTCTTAGTGTTTCTAAGTTGTCCCAGCTTATGCAGATGGCTCCATAAACCAAGAGAGTTGAATTTCTAGTTCTCTGTCATTGAGGGATCATGGGCTTGGGTTAATGAATTGGAGTCACCAATTTTCCATCATGTCTGATTCATGAGCTCTGTCTAGATTGTTTCAGGCCTTCCTTATTTACCAAGGAGACTGTCTTCTGCTCACACAACAAAAGAGAGAAAACCTAATGAAAACTATGTGGAAAGTGAGGAGTTGTTTCTTCTTCAGATTCATTTTGGCTGTAGAGTACATGCACATGCTTGAGGGTGTGTTTTTGTAAACTTCCCTTCCCCTCCATCCCTAAGTTACTTAGCTGGCTTACCCCATGATTGTGACTAAGTTGGAACAGTCTGCTTGGGTGTGCCTTTCTCTTTCTGGAGAGAGTAAAGTAGTAACAGGATCAGATCATTTTGACTTGAGGGAGACTGCAGTTGGGGTCGTTCTCGCACTGTAACTCCTTCTCCTTGGTATAGCAAATCCTTTGTCTCCTAAGAGCCTTCACCTTTGAGTGTTTGCTAGGATATCAGAAGACAGTGAGAAACAGAAGTTTTTGTTTTCACGGGGACTAATGTTGGATTCTACAAACTTTGGCTCCATGTCTAGGATCCAGTTGTTATTTGTAGGGCACAGTTGAAAATATGTCCTAATAGAAAAATCTCTAAGCATATGTACATGTTTCTTCACCCATATACATCTATTTTGTATTTTAAATGTGGTTTGGAGTTGGTCTGCATACTTATTAGTCGCTAAGAACCCTGAAGAAGAAAGTATAACATTTGTACATTCACAGAAGTTTAAGAAACACTCAATAGTTTAATTCACACCTCAAAAGGAGTTCTTTTAATGACTGTTAGTTACTCCTTTGGCTATTATAACTATAATCTACATTTTCAAATCTCCCTGTAGGCCTCAGTGCCCTGTGCCAGGGTCCCAGATACTCTCAGGTTTCTTCTTGCCCAAGTTCTTTCAATAAAGGGAAGTCAGACTTTGTTTCCAAGCTTCCTTGAGGTAATTTTCCTTCTTTACTTTTCTTTCACCTAAATTTTTTTCCTTCCAGAATTGGCCCTATGGATAAGTAAAGGAAGTAGTTTTCTGCTGTGATTTCAGAAGTACCATGTGAGGCACTGACCAGAGAGTCCCACACAAGGATTTCCAACTGATCAATCTCAACCTCCATTGTAAGAGCCAGACCTACTTTCTGAGATTCTTTCTTTCTTTGCAGCAGCAGGGCCCAAAGTTTCTGTCTGCTTCCCTTTCCTCCATAGCTGACTTACTTGGACTCTTTCTGCCCAAACTTGATTGCAGAGTGACTAGCAATCTTCCTGGTGCCTCACCTCTGCTGCTGTTTCTAACGATAAGTCTATAGTCCATTTGGGGGTCCAGAGCAGAGGTCTGTGAACTATGCTTCACTGTCTAAATTTGAGGCCACTACTTATTTTTGCAAATAAAGTTTTATTAGAATACAGTCACACTCACTGGTTTATTTGCTATGATTGCTTTTGCATTATAATGGCAGAGGTGAGCAGTTGTAATAAAGACTTTGATAGTCTACAATGTCTGAAATATTTACTGTTTGCCACTTAACAGAAAGTTTGCTGATCCTCGCTCTAGAGATTTGAAGGCTAATCACTACAGGAGAATAAGCAGGGGCATAGGAAGGCTAATCACTGCAGGAGAACAGACATGGGCCAGCACAAATAGCAAACATGGAGCCAAGTTGTAAAATTTAGAATTTCTTATGTCATGGTTTCTGATAAACAGTTTCTGACTCCTAAAATAGCAAATCCAAATCCAGATGGGCTTCAGCTGGCTGCTTTCAATTCTGCAGGTGAGCCTCACCCACTACTCCATATCTTTGTTTTCTCTCAGAGGTTAGGATGAGCAGGCAGATTCAGTTCTATAAAAATCCATATTCCCAGAATATAGTCTCAAATTGCAATCTAGGTAAAACATTCACATTACACAAAGTAGGTAATTTGTGTCTCTGGGACTCCTAGACTTGGTAACACTTAGGCTTTTTCTTACTTTCTGCACCTTCCCCTCAAATCCATCCAGAAATACATTTACATATATTTACATAGTTATTTCTTTTATTAGATTAAAATGTAAGAGTGCTCTGGAAAAGGTTGACATAGTTAGCCAATAATACCTTGGTTTGATTCTTTTTATTAGTTTCCTGTCAGAGGGCAGGACTCTGAGTATCACATGCTGTTTGCTTTCAAGTCTCTGTTGTCTCTCCTTCCCAGAACTGAAGCTGCTTGACTCCTTCCGGCAGGCTTCAGCTCTACCCATTCTCTGGGACCAATCCTGACTATGGTCAGAAAGGACCAACAGTCACCTAGTCTAATGTTCTGGAAAAGGGTATTAGGTTAATCTTGTTTTAGGCGAGACCTGACTTTGTGTTCCAGCTCTGTTATCTTCCCTTCAGCCTTGTTTCCTGATTGTTCATTTTGTCTTAACGATCTAGTGCCCAGTTCCACTTTGTCTATGTCCTCTTGGCATAGGAATCCTGTCACATACACATTGCCCAGTGGTTGGGGCCCTGCTATTTGCCAACATATTGCCTGGATGTTGACTTTCTACTTAGATTTTCAAGTGTCACTCATCTCTGGATAACCAGTTGCTGTATTCTGTTCAGCCATGGGGATACCCATTATTTCATTTTCTATCCCTCAATGCCAACTACTGGAACATTAAACAAATGGTTGTTGAGGCCCTGAAGAATGAGGTTTTTGCTCTCATTTTTGCTCTCTCGTTCTTAGAAGCCAACAATGATTCAATATTTGGGACGTCTGTGTCCCTAATGGATATCTCTGGGCCTCCCCACAGTGGATGAGAGCCTTGGAGATCCAAGAACACCAACCTTGGCTGAGGAAAGAAGTATCATATAGTCCATGAAAGCTCATAGAAACTTTGACTCATCTGACCTTTTTGTGGCTGACTAACGTGATTTTCATGGCTATTTAAAAATTTCTTCTGTTTACATTCTTAGTATAATTTTTGCTTGCCTTTCTCCCTTTCTTTTAACTTTTCTTTTTTTGATATTTGTGCACTTTGACTCTGATAACTGAGAAATACGGTGAAGACTTCTGCATGAGGCTTTACCCTCTCGGATGGGTTAACCTTTGCATGAGTAGTAGGGTTTTAACTTGGAAGCCCAAAGAGGTCAACCTACAGCCCTAATATCTGCAGAATCTTAACCATGGTATCCAGAAAAGGTAGTAGGAACAGGAGACAGAACCCTGGTTGGAGAACAAGAACCATATTTTGTCTTTTAATAAAGCAGTGCTTAACACAATTCCTGGTGTAGATTATGTATTCAGGAAAGCATCTGTTAAATGAATGAATAACTGTATAAAATTTTAAAATACTGGTTTAGCCCGTTCTTCCAGTTAACATCTGTAGGTTGTCGTTAGCAGTGGGTTTTTTTTTTTTTAAATCAGCGTAGGGGGAGGTACAATACTCATCTGACCAACATAATCAATCTTTATCCCTGTATTTCCCCAACACAGCCTGTGATAAAACACAGCCTGTGCAATTAAACATTTGAATTTCTTCCTAAAAGAGAGTTGTTTTAAGCCATACCAAACCTGAAAACTTTGACATGAGGTGACAGCTTATATTTATAGCATTCAATAAAATTCCCTGCTCTAGAGGACATCCCTTCCCATAAAGACTCAGATGACATGAGGGTGAACTAAGACAGTAATAAGTTAAAACTAGCTTGTGTTTTCAACATAGCTCGAGTTCATAAGGTACAATGTGCCTGGCGTTGCCAGATGGATCAACCCTACAGTAGTGCACTGTTTCTGATTCCTATCAGCTACACCTAGTGTGTTGTAGCTGTGGTGCAGCTCAGAGCAGGTGGAAAAAAATTTCCTTCTGTCTGTTCAGACATCATCTCAGCCAGATTTAAGGTGCAGTGACTCTTTATCATCTTGGCTTTTTTGAGCTATTGATCCTTTTTTTATAGATGAGTAAACAGACACAGAGATGTAAAGTGATTAATTAATTAGTCACCTAGCTATATCAGGGACTAAACTTGAATATGACTTTCCTGGTTCTCCAGTTCAGAGTTCTTTTATTCCCCAGGCTGCCATCCTGACTGTGGTGACACCGCTTATATCACTGGGCTAGCTTGGCTCTTATGGCAGGCACTCTCACCACAGAGATTTTATATATGTTTGACATTATAACCACTGGTTGAAAAGAAGGAAATAATGGCCCATAAATCACAGTCACTTAACTGATTGACTATCCAACCAAAATTACTACATGTACATGTGAACAAAGAAAACAGAAATTATCACCCTTCCTCCAAGTAGACACATCTGTACAAATTTTCCATGTAGGATGAATCAATTTAACTAATTGTGCTGGGATATGATTTATCAGTTTGGAAAGCAATACGATATATTTTATGTTTCCTTAAATTTGTTTCAAAATAATTCTGAGGTTTTTGCTCTCATTAAAATCCTATCTACCTACAGAAGAGCCTTCAATGATCTCTTACTGACACATTAGATGATTAACATTTATTGTCACCTATGTGAAGACATTCTTGTGTGCGTGTGTGTGTAGAAGAAAAAGTATTTAATGAGCAACATAACATATATCATTCCTGTCATTGAGCACTTTATAATCAAATTAGGGGGGCAAAGCTAAGACTTAAGAAACCAGCATAGAGCAATACAAGATGTATACAGCTAAATGCTAGTGTGAGTATTATTGATTATGGAGAGAGATGGCCTTAGTCTGAGGCAGTCAAGGAAGGTTTTTCAGGAGACAGAGAACTTGATCTAGGTTTTGAAATGTATTAGGATGTTCATAGGCAAAGGAAACAGAGGAAAATAATTCCAAGTAGAGAAACAGCACAGGAAATATAGGAATTAGAAGCATAAAAGTTAGAAGGGCAACAAGACAATCAGTATAAATGAATCAGAGAGTATGTCTGTGGAGGTGTAAGCTCAGCCCAAACTCCTTTGGCTAGCATTCAAACCCTACTTTACCTGTCTCATAAAGTCATGATACAATCCAATGACTTTTCTTCTTCCCAAAGAATAGGCCAAAGACCATTATCCTGATTAAGTCCAGCGTCCTAGTGGGATACCTTCCTTCACACATGTGGGAAATGATCAAAATTAATTGCGTTTCAAAAATTTAGTGGTAACTCTACCAAAGCCTATTAAATCAGTGTGAGTACTCAAAGAGCAGATGGAAAACATTGGTCCTTAAATGACTTTTTTTTTTTTTTCTAGAATGAGCAATGTTGTTAGGGATCATAGAGAAGGTCATGGAAACAGTTTTGGAAACTTTGCTTGCAGGAATTAATTGCCTTCAGTTTCGAAAGGGCCTATTTCTTTCTCATTTACAGTCAAAATTTGGTGAAAGGGAAAAGTTGCTACTACATAATGGCAGGAAAATACCCACTATTTCATTCTCTAAAATAGGTGGAATTGATCCATCTCTTTGGCAAGCTGTATGTGCCGTAATGTCTGGGGTAACTTTTTCCCTGGTGCCCCCATTACCACTTCAGATCCTTTGCTAAGCAAACAATATAGGAGCTTTCTTAAAACGGGGCTCTGAGTGCTTATTCTCAAATAAGCCCTGCCTCAGTTGCAAGGTCTTTCATCTGAAGATGACCTATCTTACATGTGTGGGAATACATTTTTCCATGATTACTTCAACAGCTGCATTCTGATAATCTGCCTGGGGAATAACTGTTGATGGATAAAATACAGTCAGCTCATCTCGCCAGTGAATAATGTGCTTTCTGGTTCTACCACGTGAAAATGAACTGCTCAGATCCTCTTCATCTGGAATGATTTCCAGGGAAGAATGAGTGACTGAAACTGCTGACACTTTCAGAATAAACCCTTGATGTCTTTGACAATTGCTCCAAGTGATTTGTTTTGGGATAAGCTTGTGCGCCATGTAAGGTAAAGTGACTGATTCTATAGCAATCCAATTGTTCCTTTGTCTCCCCATTTACATATAACAATGTTGTCAATGTTTGATTGAAAACACCTAGCAGGCGACACACACACCTAGCTCCTCAGGCGGAGAGCACCCCTTTCTTGGCCACCCGGGTATCCCCCATGGGGAGTACGGGGCTCAAAACACCCTTTTGGAAAAACAAAGGTGGAAGCAAATTTCAGGAAGTAAAACTTCCTGAAATAAAATAAAATATCGAATGCCTTGAGACCCATACATTTTCAGGTTCTCCTAATTAAAGCAATTACTTTCCACCACCCCTCCAACCTGGAATCACCAACTTGATTAGAGAAACTGATTTTTCTCTTTTCTTTTTTTTTCCCAAAAGAGTACATCTGATCATTTTAGCCTGCAACTAATGATAGAGATATTAGGGCTAGTTAACCACAGTTTTACAAGACTCCTCTCCCCGCGTGTGGGCCATTGTCATGCTGGTGGGCGTCCCGCCCACCTGAAAGGTCTCCCCGCCCCGACTGGGGTTTGTTGTTGAAGGAGAATCCCCGGAAATGCTGAGTCTCCAGCTCAAGGTCAAAACGTCCAAGGCCGAAAGCCCTCCAGTTTCCCCTGGACACCTTGCTCCTGCTTCTGCTACGACCTTCTGGGGAACGCGAATTTCTCATTTTCTTCTTAAATTGCCATTTTCGCTTTAGGAGATGAATGTTTTCCTTTGGCTGTTTTGGCAGTGACTCTGAATTAAAGCGATGCTAACGCCTCTTTTCCCCCTAATTGTTAAAAGCTATGGACTGCAGGAAGATGGCCCGCTTCTCTTACAGTGTGATTTGGATCATGGCCATTTCTAAAGCCTTTGAACTGGGATTAGTTGCCGGGCTGGGCCATCAGGAATTTGCTCGTCCATCTCGGGGAGACCTGGCCCCAGGAGGAGCCTGCAATTCGGCCTCGGTCTTCCCAGCGTGTGCCGCCCATGGGAATACAGCACAGTAAGGAGCTAAACAGAACCTGCTGCCTGAATGGGGGAACCTGCATGCTGGAGTCCTTTTGTGCCTGCCCTCCCTCCTTCTACGGACGGAACTGTGAGCACGATGTGCGCAAAGAGAACTGTGGGTCTGTGCCCCATGACACCTGGCTGCCCAAGAAGTGTTCCCTGTGTAAATGCTGGCACGGTCAGCTCCGCTGCTTTCCTCAGGCATTTCTACCCGGCTGTGATGGCCTTGTGATGGATGAGCACCTCGTGGCTTCCAGGACTCCAGAACTACCACCGTCTGCACGTACTACCACTTTTATGCTAGCTGGCATCTGCCTTTCTATACAAAGCTACTATTAATCGACATTGACCTATTTCCAGAAATACAATTTTAGATATTATGCAAATTTCATGACCCGTAAAGGCTGCTGCTACAATGTCCTAACTGAAAGATGATCATTTGTTAGTTGCCTTAAAATAATGAATACATTTCCAAAATGGTCTCTAACATTTCCTTACAGAACTAACTACTTCTTACCTCTTTGCCCTGCCCTCTCCCAAAAAACTACTTCTTTTTTCAAAAGAAAGTCAGCCATATCTCCATTGTGCCCAAGTCCAGTGTTTCTTTTTTTTTTTGAGACGGAGTCTCACTCTGTCACCCAGGCTGGACTGCAATGACGCGATCTCGGTTCACTGCAACCTCCGCATCCGGGGTTCAAGCCATTCTCCTGCCTCAGCCTCCCAAGTAGCTGGGATTACGGGCATGTGTCACCATGCCTGGCTAATTTTTTTTGTATTTTTAGTAGAGACGGGGGTTTCACCATATTGGCCAGCCTGGTCTCGAACTCCTGACCTTGTGATCCACTCGCCTCGGCCTCTCGAAGTGCTGAGATTACACACGTGAGCAACTGTGCAAGGCCTGGTGTTTCTTGGTACATGTAATTCTACCAAGGTCTTCTTAATATGTTCTTTTAAATGATTGAATTACATCTTCAGATTATTAAAGACTAATTCTAATGTGGACCTTAGAATACAGTTTTGAGTAGAGTTGATCAAAATCAATTAAAAATAGTCTCTTTTAAAAGGAAAGAAGACATCTTTAAGGGGAGGAACCAGAGTGCTGAAGGAATGGAAGTCCATCTGCGTGTGTGCAGGGAGACTGGGTAGGAAAGAGGAAGCAAATAGAAGAGAGAGGTTGAAAAACAAAATGGGTTACTTGATTGGTGATTAGGTGGTGGTAGAGAAGCAAGTAAAAAGGCTAAATGGAAGGGCAAGTTTCCATCATCTATAGAAAGCTATGTAAGACAAGGACTCCCCTTTTTTTCCCAAAGGCATTGTAAAAAGAATGAAGTCTCCTTAGAAAAAAAATTATACCTCAATGTCCCCAACAAGATTGCTTAATAAATTGTGTTTCCTCCAAGTTATTCAATTCTTTTAACTGTTGTAGAAGACAAAATGTTCACAATATATTTAGTTGTAAACCAAGTGATCAAACTACATATTGTAAAGCCCATTTTTAAAATACATTGTATATATGTGTATGCACAGTAAAAATGGAAACTATATTGACCTAAAAAAAAAAAAAAAAAGAAAACACCTAGCAGGCAAGGAACATGCTCTTCAGAACTCTGCTCTTCAGAGTTCCAAAGAAGGGATAAAACATCTTTTATCACCATCAAAATAGCCATAGAGTTGCTTGAAGACACATTTGGGGCAATGTGATTCACTGTATCTGGTTCCAAATTCCAGATAGATATGGGAGTTAAATAGGAAATTAGGAGTTAAATAGGAATTAACTAAATAGGAGATGAGGTTAGAAGGAGGAGAAAATATTTAGATATTTCTTTTATTGGTTTATATGTCAAATTCTACCTGGAACCAATTAAGAAAAAGGTAAGTCCCTTTGTTTATGCAACTGGATGCAGATTTGGAGAGCGGTTGAGTTTCAAACAGACGTAGTCCTTACATCCAATGGTGAAATGGTATTTATATATTTAGTGGTACGAGTTAAGGTTGCTTTTCCTCTAAAACAAGGATTCTCAACCTAGTGGAGAGGAGGAATTGCAATAGGTAGAATCCCTAAGCCCTTCTGTGATGTATGCCCTGTGGGAGTGTTGGAGATGTCCTTCTCAGGGTTCTGGCCAGGTAGTTATTTAGGGAAAAATTCACACATGAGACAGGTTCTTTGAAAGTCCACGTGTGAACCTCTGAGGGATATATATGCAACATCAATCCAACTTCATTTCTTCAGTGAGGAAGTTCCTTCTTGTGTGGCTGATGCAGTCTGGAGAAAATTCTTCTCTGGTCCTCTCTTGATTAAAATTTAGTTCTTTATTCGGTTGATGCATTCACCACAGCCATTCTTTTCTATTTCTGTAATTCACCTTTGGTCCTTGTAGTAGATTGGTATAGCAACGACTACAAATTTGTTCATATTTCCCTGCTCCATGTCCTTGTATATTCCCTATCCCCACTGAATCTGGGTTTGGCTGTGTGACTTTCCTTGACCATGGGACTATAGAACATGTAATGCAAACAGACATTTGAAAATTATTTACACATTGGGACTTGTTCTCTTTCATTGTTTATAGGAATCCTGTGAAGGACACAAGTGAAGAAGCCCGTGATAACCTGCTGAATAAAGAGAGATCTGTGGTCCAGTCACCCCTACTGCTTCCGCCAATAGCCTAAGAAATGCTGGATAAGTGAGTGAGGCTATCCTTGGTCATCTCTGCTAGCTGACTGGCAAGCTGACTACAACAGCATAAAAGAACCCAATAGAATTGGAGAGCTAATGACCCATAAAACTCAGAGGTGATATTTTAAAGTGCTTTATAGTTTTCTTTTTATATATGCACCACTATAGTGTCCATTTTCAAATTATTCATCTGTTGGTTCCTAGGGAAAATTAATAGTCTATAACATAAAGTTGCTTTAAAACTTGGATATGAAGTCTTTGTAGTGTTACCTTTTTTTAGCAGTGGAGTGAATAACATCAATATATCTAATTAATACCAATAGAGATTTTCCCCCATTTGACCAATTATAAAAATATCATTAATATTTTTCAGGATACATTGTGTTTGCATAAGGGCTTTATTATAAAATCATTACTTTTTCCAGGAGGATATGTGAACATGAAAGAACTGTCAAGTAGTTCCAATGTTCCTCCAGACATGGGGTAGATTACATTGTAGTTTAATTAAACTGTACCAATTCTTTTAACAAATAAATCAAATAGATACTCTAAAGTACTGCCTAATTTCTATCATTTCAACTGGGTTTATAACTCACTTCACTTATAAAAGAAAATGAAATTGTTAAAAATCAGAATACAGTCGACCATTGGATAACACGAGTTTGAACTGAGTAGGTTTACTTATACACAAGTTTTCTTCTGCCTCTGCCACCCCTGAGATATTAAGACCAACTCCTCCTTTTCCTCAGCCTACTCAGCATGAACATGATAAAGATGAAGACCTTTATGATGAGCCACTTCCACTTAATGAATAGTAAATATATTTTATCTTCCTTATGATTTTCTTAATAGCAATCTCTTTTCCAGCTTACTTTATTATAAGGATACAGTATATACTAGGTATAACATACAAAATATATGTTAATCAACTGTTTATATTATTGGTAAGGCTTCCAGTCAACAGTAGGCTATTAGAAGTTAAGCTTTTGGGGAGTCAAAAGTTATACACAAGTCTTTCACTGCTTGTGGGTGGAGGTCAGCACCTGTGATGTTCAAGGGTCAACTGTATTACAAATAACCCATAGGCAAATAGAGTCTTTGTATGGCCTGCAAAACACATAGAGTGAGTAGGGCTAAAATTACTTGGCAAAAACAAACAAAAAAAGATTTTTCAGGGTGAAAAAATAAATTTATTTCAAGAGAAAAGAGAAAAAGAGACTCCAGCAGTGATTACTCCACCTGGCTTAGACCAGAAGAACCATCAGGGCTGGGACTACGGTGAGACAAATGAGGCATTCAAAGCAAAAAATGAGAAGAGGCACTCACTTTGAGGGTCATGCAAGTACAGGGTTGCCAGCATGACCCTAAGAGTAAATGCCTCCTTCAGTTTTGTGCCCTAGGAAGCTCACTTCAGCTCACTCTAATCCTGGCCCTGGGTGACCACAGAACGATGAGCCAAATAACTGGTGGTTGTTTTAAATCACTAAATTTGGGGGTGCTTTGTAACACAGCAACAGATAACTGGTACATGTTGGCTATTTCCTCCATTCTTGTTTCAGAATGGCAAAATGAGCCCTGCGGGAATGGAGCTGTAAATCCAATTAAATTAATGAGCTCCTCAAGAGTAGATCCCCTGATGCATTTGAAAAACAAAAAATTTTCCATGTCAACCGTGGATTCCAAGTCATTGTTTGTTTTTGGTTTGCTTTATTTTAGGGGTGGATGGTGTCTCATTCTTCACAGATAAAGCTGGTGCCAACTGACTTACTGCTGGCAGAATGTAGCTGGTTCCTTTTTTACCATTCAGCACAGGTGAAAAATTTTAATTGCTGCTCTCTTAGGTAGTACTTTTCAGAGGGAGGTGATCATAATCTTGAAAGACACAATCCCAAACACCATAATCCCAAATGTTGAAATCCAAAAAGTTAAAAATTCTTGAATTCTAGAATTCCAAAAATCAAAATCCTGAAAATATAATTCTAGAAAAAATAAGTTGATATACTTTAAAAGATATTTACTTACATTTTAAAAAGAGAGATTTATTGAGAAACATACAAACATGATAGAATACTTCATAGGCCACTTCATACAACAAAATAGGCATAACAACATACATATTTTTGCAAGCATGAACACTCAGGTATACGATGACAGTCCACAGGTATAACAGTTATGAGCAGATGAACCATTTTAATAAGAAATAGCTCAAAGAGAGAAATGTATAAATATATATCACTATGGTTGGTGATTGTGTGCACCCAGCTTTAGAACTGTAGTCATCTGAAGTACCATGATCTTGTCAAAAGATCTTGGATAGAGAATATTTCTCACACACATCAGATGTTAAAAAGCTGACACACCATTCCATCTGCATACGTCAAGCAACTTAAGCAACTTCCATTCTCTTATCGCCTTGGCCTAGTTGCAATATCAAGTGCTTTGCTTTTATTTCTAATTGCATTAGTGAAATTATCTAACAAGTAACCATGACACAGTAATTTTAGGAACTTAAAAATTTTTCACCTTTTTTGTTTAGAAAAATAAAAAAGGAAGATCGTAGTTTTTTTTTCATGTGGCTCTTCTCACCCTCTTTTTTTAAAATAAAGGGGGCTTCTTATATCTCATACTTTCTACATCCTAACAAAAATAACAAAGCAAAGTCAGGATCAGTGATTTGACCTTTAGACACCTTGAGATGGTCTCTTTTTGACAAAGCTATCCCTGAATCAGAAACAGCTGTCTTCTTCTTGCTGCCAGGCAGAGCTGGCTGTTCCTCATATAGTATCCCAAACATCCCTAGAAAACCTGGAGGAGATGGATAAATTCCTGGAAAGATACAACCCTGCTAGCTTAAATCAGAAAGAATTAGAAACCCTGAACAGACCAATAACAAGCAGCAAGATTGAAATGGTAATAAAAATATTACCAATGAAAAAGTCCAGGACCAGACAGATTCAGAGCTGAACTCTACCAGACATTCAAAGAAGAATTGGTACCAATCCTTTTGACACTATTCCACAAGATGGAGAAAGAGGGAATCCTCCCTAAATCATTTTATGAAGCCAATATCATGCTAATACCAAAACCAGGATAGGACATAACAACAAAAGGAAATATCTCTGATGAACATAGATGCAAAATTTCTTAACAAAATACTAGCTAACTGAAACCAACAGCATATCAAAAAGATAATACACCTTGATCAGGTGGGTTTTATATCAAGAATGCAAGGATGGTTCAACATATGCAAATCAGTTATGTGATACATTATATAAACAGAACCAAGGACAAAAATCATGTGATCATTTCAATAGATGCAAAAAAAATTTGATAAAATTCAATATAACTTCATAATAAAAACTCTCAACAAACTAGGTACAGAATGAACGTACCTCAAAATAATAAAGACCATATACAAGAAATGCACAGCTAACATTATACTGAATGGGGAAATGTTGAAAGCCTTTCCTCTAATAACTGGAACAGGACAAGGATGCCCACTTTCATCACTTCTATTCCTAGCCAGAATAATTAGGTAAGAGAAATAAATAAAAGGCATTCAAATTGGAAAAGAGGAAGTCAAATTATCCTTGTTTGTCAATGATACAATTTTATATCTAGAAAAACCTAAAGATTCCACCAAAAAAACTTATATTTAATAAACAAATTCATTGAAGTTGCAGGATGCAAAATCGATGTACAAAATTTAGTAGTGTTATACACCAATAACGATCTAGCTGAGAAAGAAATCTAGGAGGCAATCTCATTTACAACAGCTACCCAAAAAATGTCTAGGAATAAATTTAACCAAGGAGTTGAGAGATGTCTACAAGGAAAACTACACAATACTGATTAAAGAAATCAGAGATGATGCAAACAAATGGAAAAAAATTCCGTGCTTATAGATTGGATTAATATCTAACTAGTATCAATTAATATTTGGTTAATATCTGATTGATATGAGGATCAGCCAGACTTGTCTGGCAGCAAGAAGACAGCTTTATCAGGATCCAGAATGGCTTTGTTAGAAAGACATCATCTCAGGCTGGGCGCGGTGGCTCACACCTGTAATCCCAGCACTTTGGGAGGCCGAGGCAGGTGGATCATGAGGCCAGGAGATTGAGACCATCCTGGCCAACATGGTGAAACCCCGTCTCTGTGAAAAATACAAAAAATTAGCCGGGTGTGGTGGTGGGTGCCTGTAGTCCCAGCTACTCAGGAGGCTGAGGCAGGAGAATGGTGTGAACCCAGGAGGCGGAGTTTGCAGCTCAGTGAGCTGAGATCCAAAAAAAAAAAAAAAAAAAAAGAGATCATCTCAACATGCCTAAAAGTCAAGACACTGATCCTAACTTTGCTTTATTATTTTTGTTAAAATGACCACACTGTCTAAAGCAATCTACACATGTAATGTAATCCCTATAAAAATACCAATGTTAACTTTTCATTGAATTAGAAAAACTAATTCTAAAATTCATATGCAACCAAAAAAAAGCCCAAATAACCAAAGCAATCCTGAGTAAAAAGAATAAAGCTGGAGTCATCACATTACCTGACTTCAAATTATATTACAAGGCTGTAGTAACCAAAACAGCATGGTACTGGTATAAAAAGACACATAGATCAATGGAACAGAACAGAGAACCCAGAAATAAAGCCATATATTTACAGGCCATTGATCTTTGACAAAGCCATCAAAAGCATATACTGGGAAAAGGACACTCTCTTCAATAAATGGTGCTGGGAATATTATATTGCCATATGCAGAACAATGAAGGTGGAACCCTACTTCTTACCATGTACAAAAATGAACACAAGATGGATTAAAGACTTAAACATAAGACTCAAAACCATAAAAAACTAGAAGAAAACCTAGGGAAAACTCTTCTGGACATTGGTCTTGGCAAAGAACCTCAAAAGCACAGGCAACAGAAACAAAAAAATAGACAAATGAGACTTTGTTAAACTAAGAAGCTTCTGCACAGCAAAGGAAATTATCAACAGAATGAACAGACAGCCTGCAGAATTTGAGAAAATATTTGCAAACTATTCATTCAACAGGAGATTAATATCCAGAATATACAAGGAACTCAAACAACTCAACAACAACAACAAAAACCACAGAGATAATCCCATTTAAAAGTGGGCAAAGGACATGAACAGATATTTTTCAGAAGAAGACAAATTACCAACGCATATATGAAAAAATGCTGAACATCACTAATCACCAGAGAAATGCAAATCAAAACCACAATGAGATATTATCTTACTCCAGTCAGAACAGCTATTATTAAAAAGACAAAAAAAAAAAAACCCAACAGATGTTGGTGAGGATGCAGAGTAAAGGAAATTTTTTGTACACTGTTGGTGGAAATGTAAATTAGTATAACCTTTATGAAAAACAGTATGGAAATTTCTCAAATCACTAAAAATAGAACTACCAATGAATTCAGCAGTCCCATGGTGTATCAATCCAAAAGGAAAGATATCAATATATTAAAAAGACACCTGCACTCATATGTTTATTGTAATACTATTCACAACAGATAAAATATGGAATCAAAGTAAGTGTCCATCAATTGTTGATTAAAGAAAATGTGGTATATATACGCAATGAAATACTATTTCAGCCATAAAAAGAATAAAATTATGCCTTTTGCAGCAAAATGGATGGAACTGAAGGTTATTACCTTAAGTGAAACAAGGCAGGCACAGACAGAGAAGTATAGCTTGTTCTCACTCATAAGTGTGTCAAAAAGCTTTTTCTTACATTTAACTTAAATATTTTGTGTTGCAATTCACCTTTTGCCCTCTGAGTTCTATGCCTCATTATCTCTCTCCATATGCCCAAAGACAACTGAGCTGTGTCTTTTGGAGCTTTTCTGATGACTGAGTGAGTGGGTTGAATTGACAGACCAGTTTAGTCAGGCATTTACTTTGACTTACTACTTTTTTTCTATCCACTAAATTGACTAATTGTTTGACTGAATCCACCTCACCAGCCAGTCTTCTTGGCACTGTGAATTTCTGTGTGTTTGTGTGTGTGTGTGTGCCCACGCCCAGTGGTGGGATCATTATACAGTAGTTTCAATCACTACTTTCGATTGAACCAATCAACCTTGGTCCATTCACCTGGCATTGCAATCAGCAGCAGACATTGCAGTAGATATATATCACCCCAGTTACTGTGATGAGTAGAGAGAAGATGGGTTTGATAGATTCAACTGGAAATTCTGTTCTGATTTGGCCTCTGAACATATAGAACAAACAAAACTGTGAAACAGGCATGTTTGATTGATGATGCCCTCCTGTCTCATCTTTCAGGGCCTCAGTCTTTGGCTACTTTCCTGGCACAGTGCTCATGCTCTCCCTACCTTTTGTTTCCCCCAGTAGCCAAATATCTGTCTTATGTTCCAGCCTGTGGGTTCACTGCTCAGTGGCTGAAAGTAACATCATTTATGGGTGACTCTGGGTATTGAAAGATGAGGCAGTAGGAACAAGTCAAGGTTGTAGGTAAGAAGTTGGTGAAAGCGGGACTGTATTTCTCAAAATTGCCTTTGCAAGAGGCTAATTCTGAGGGATGTAAACAGAGTTTATGGGTAGAAAGTTTCTGTGGCTAAATATTATAATAGTCTGCTGGTTTTGGGAACCCTTCTTGTCTTGTTCTTACTGTGCAAACTTGGAAAAATCACCTTATCTCTGAGAGCCTCAGTTTCATTATTGGTAAAATGGGGATAAACACAGTATGAAGATCATAAGATTGTGTGGAGAATAGAATAAGCTAATGCAAGTAAAATTCTTAGCATAGGGCCTGGCATAGTAACTGCCTGATTAATGTGAGTTTTTTTATTCATAAGTACCTTTTGAACACTCTAGATTATACAGGTTACTTCTCGGATCCTCTGATATGCTGATGTGCCTAGTGTATCAACACAAAGAGATTAGAAAAAGAAGCAAATGCTTATTAGATCATGAAACCTCTCTTTCTGCCAATATAATTCTCAATAAACTTGTGCTCTGTGAAGAACACTTTGGGAGATTCTGGTGTAGAGAAAGAAGATGTGATTTGGAGACAGAAAGAACACTTAGGTTCCAGGTTGACTTGACAATGACTTCTATTTCTTTTTTGACTTTGTTCAAGTCACATAATCTCTCTGAGCCACAGGTTTCCTATTTGTAAAATTATGAGCACGAGATTACCTGTGTTACCTCCCTTGTAAGATACAGGGAGAGAGAGTTTTATAAGCTATCACCCACTATACTAACATCAGGGATCAGAAGTAGGAATGATCATGGTGAATCCAGGTGCAAGAAGAGGCGAAAAAAGGACTCCTTGTGTGGTGAATTCAAGGGTGTGGTCAGTGAGACCTCAGGATGACAGTGAATACAACTGAAATGTGCACAAAGCAGAGCTCCCTGGGACTTGCAGTATGAGGCTGTCTGGATTTCTAGGCCCCATCCAGTTCTCTACGCTCTTTTCTCACTGCAGTTAGTCTCCAAAGCAGGCACTTTCTCTAGATGGACAGGAGAGTTCTAAGGAAATCCAAGCACTCCATGATCTATTGGTCAGATTCCTGGCTTATACCATTTGCTACTTTCCTCAGTGTGGACTTATAGAATCCCTGAAAATCAAATAAAGACCTAATTCACAAGATTTTAGTCACTGAAAACAGCATTCATTCTTTCCAAGGCTCTTTTAAAGGCAGCCTATAGGAGAGGTAATGCATACCTGAAATAGTAGGTTGATGGGGAAGACCATCTGGGCCAGGAGAGGCTCATCAGCACCCCTCAAGTTATATCAGAGAGATGACTGTCTCCTTCCTCTACAAAGTAGACCACGCACAGGCTTGAATTAATTTTTCCTCTGCCTGTTGTTCTCAGACACACACAGCCCAGTGGAAAGACTATAAACAGAAAGCATGTGACTGACTCTTTTCTGTAACATTTTGGCTGGATGTTAAACTTTCCTGCCTTGGAACCACCCACTATTTCCTTCATCAGTAGCTTTCAGCATGCTTCTTCCAACCGGTCTAGATGCTTGATTAGTATAGTGGAAAGAGTACTGGGCTGGGAATTGAGACCTGGAGGCCCAGTCTGTGCTACTGACTCACTCTGACATAAGACAAGCTATGACCCCTTCCTGAACCTCAGTTTTCTCATCTGTTACACAAGGCATTTCAACTGGGGTGATCTCAAAGTTCCCTTCCAGTTCAGTCTATGGTTTTACTTATTTATTTTCATCCCTGAGATTGGAGTCACCTTCATTCCATCTTCCTGCATGGAGCATATCCATTTAGGTTAATTGCAGGATGTTGGAGAGCTGTCCAGGAACATCTGAAGCATTGAAATATTTGTTTGAAATTAATCAGACACAACAAGACATGCAGGTGGCTGCTCTTTTCCTTCGACTTTTTGCCTCCTAGGATTCTGCCTCCTGGAAGGTGTTCACAGGCCACAGCTGCAGAGCACAGCCTGTGGATTGTTGCCTAGAAGAACATTCTCTGTAAATGGGAGTGGTTAGGGAAAGACCACTAATTGAACTCCTTTCCCAGTAAAAATAGGGGTGAGAGTGTTGAGGGAAAGGGTACAGGGTAGGGGTCAGAAAATCCAGACTTACCAACAGCAAGAACCGAGGTCACAGCCTTTATTTCTTGGCCCCTGGTCTTCTTGTCTGGGGATTGGCTTGGATTGACGTCATGAAAGAGACTGTCTCATGCTGGCCTCCACCCAGCCTCCAGATGTTTCTAAATACACTGATGCCTGGGGTAACTTAGGCATATATCCCCACAGTGGCCTGGCAGTTTTTCATTTCTCATCAGTGCTTGAACCCTGATGGGCCTCCCTCAACCCCACTGCCTTCTGCTCTTCAGCCATAGTCTCACAGAGCTCTCTAATCTTGGAGCCCTTGCATATGCTGCCCTCAGCCTGACTTACTATCTTTTATGGGGAATCTTTTTCTCCTTTAAGACTTATCTCAAATGTTACAGTCTATGAGAAGTCTTCTGCTATTGCCCTATGCCAAGTTGATCGCTTTCTCCTTTATGTTTCCACAGGACTCTAGAAACTCCTCTACTTTATACCCACTATATGGCAAGATCCACGAGAGCAAGGACCACTGATTTTGGAGTTAAGATATTGTTAGCAATAATGTGTCATATAGTTTCAAGTAGCTAGAAGGAGGATATTGAATGTTCCTAACAAAGAAATGATAAATATTTAAGATGATTGATATACTAATGACCCTGATCTTATTATGATACATTATATGTATTAAAACACCACTATGTACTCCATAAATATTTACAATTATTATTTGTCAATTAAAAAACTTTTAAAAACTTACACTTAAAAAGATAATGCTAGCTCCAGGAAGAGAAAAATCCCTCACATATAGTTGGTGATAGCAAGGATAGGTGGCAGTGTTATGTTTTCCGCTCTGTGAAGTCATTTAGGACCGAGGTGATGGGGAGCTGGCATCTTTCACATGTGGCTTCCAAAGTCCCCTTCCATTAGCCCACTAATGGGAGGAAGTAGAGAAGATCATGCACCTTAGTTGTTTTTATGGGCAAGGTCTATAAGTGGCACACATCACCTCGGTTCTTTTCTGTTTGCTGGAACGCAATCACATAACCACATCTAACTTCAAAAAAAGGCTGGGGAATGTAGTCTAGTCATGTGCTTGGGAAAAAGAAGAAAAAGATTTTGGTAAACAAGGCTGTCTCTAGAGGCCACACTGCTTTGTTCACTGCTGAATCCCCAAGACAGAGCCCAGCAATCAGGAGGTGGTGAGCACCTTGGATTGTGATGGAAATTCCACCACTGGTCTGTGAACTCATGGTCTAGTATCTTATACCCTGATCAAGCACGGGTACATACCGTGGGCTCAATAAATGTTGATTGGTCATTATTACAATTGGTGTATGCAGGAGGTGTTCCTATTCCAGAAAAAAATTTGGTATAACACCTCCTAAGGGCAACTAATTCCCTAGTAAGCAGCCCCTGGTTGGGCTGGCTTTTCTAACCACCAGAACACTCCTGATCCCTTGGTCTTTGACCTAACTTTATCCAATCACCAGAATTATCTGCTCCTCAGACTTCTTGAAACCTAACTGCCAATTCCCGCCTAGCCAGAGAGTTCTGAGCTTCTTTCTATGCAAAGGCTTATCTTATTCCATCTCCTTTCTGCAATTTTTGTTTTTACACTGTCCTTAGCTACCTTCTGCCCCATTATTTTTTATAATTAGAGGGATGGAGGTGATGAGGTAGAGGAGATGCTTATATCCCAGCCAATGTCAGTATTATGAATATCTCACAATGCTTGCCTCTGCTCTAACTTGGTCCAGTCCAGCCCAGGCCAAACCAACTTCTGTGGTTTAGCCAATCAGCATATATATTTTTGGAGATACATTGCTGAAGCCACAAACACATACATTATTGGTGGCCAAGAAATGTGTTCTTGTCCTGCAGCTGTCAGAATCCAGAATATCTTACCAGCTAAAGGTTCACTCAACCACACATTACTATTCCTTATGGAATTCTTCTCTGTGAGAGAAATAGAATTTGGAGGCCAGGCATGGTGGCTCTTACCTGTAATCCAAGCACTTTGGGAAGCCAGGGTGGGAGGATCACATGAGCCCAGGAGTTCAAGACCAGCCTGGGCAACATAGTGAGACTCTGTCTCTACAAAGCATTTTTAAAAATTAGCCAGGCATGGTGGCATGCATATGTAGTCTCAGCTTCTTGGGAGTCTGAGGCAGGAGGATGTCTTGAGTTCAGAAGTTAAAGGTTACAGTGAAGTTAAAGGTTGATATGATTACAGCCAGAAGTTAAAGGTTACAGAATTTAAAGGTTATGATTGCGCCACTGCACTCCAGCCTGGGTGACAGAGTGAGACCTTGTCTCAAAAAAAAAAAAAAAAAATGCAGCAGGTCGGATGGCCAGGACACAGAAATACTTCTGAAGAGGCCTGGGGAATCACCTGGACATGACAGGGAACATTATTTAGCCAAGGAAAACACAAGATTTGGGGTTAGACCTTGGCTACAGTGAGCCAAAAGCAAGTTTGCAATATTGCTACTGTTAGCTTAGAGAAACCTCAGTTCAGTCTCCTGAGGCCTTCCTCTTGCTGCAGTGTGATTTTTCATCCACTGCCTACAAGGGCCTGGGACACTGTACCCCTCAGCTCTCTCTCCTACTTCCTATGGCTTCACCTGCTCAGGTAATTTCCCTGTCTAGGAAGATGACAGCCAATGTGCCTCTACTCTTCCTTATACCTCCCCTGTCAGCCCCTGTGATTGGGACAGAAAGAGATCTAAAGGTCTGAATCTGAGTAAGTAGGGAAGTTGGTTATTAGTCCTCAGGGGGTAGCTGTCCACTTTGCCAGTACTAAATGGCAGCCCTTGGCTGGCCCAATTATTTTTCCAGAAAGGGGTTCTTTTACCTCCACAGAATTTGGATCACAGACAACTGGATGCAGTGGTTTATTTTACTTTTTTTTTTCTTTACTTCTGCTTTAGATGAACATATGAGAGCTTGTTCAATTGACTAAGGTTCTCAGACAGAGATGGAAAATGAGCAGATAGTATAAATGAGCCTAGGAAACCAAATAAAAGAAACCCCTCGGGCTTTGGACTCACTGGAGGGAAGTCAAGAAGTGAGCCCCTTCTCTGATACCTTGAGGGTGAAATGGCCTCCGACTGCCCATGGACTGGTGGGGGTCATAACTTTTTTTTTTCTTTTGAGACAAGAGTCTTGCTCTGTTGCCCATCCTGGAGTGCAGTGGCGCGATCTCGGCTCACTGCAAGCTCCGCCTCCCGGGTTCACGCCATTCTCCTGCCTCAGCCTCCCGAGTAGCTGGGACCATAGTCTCCTGCCATCATGCCCAGCTAATTTTTTGTATTTTAGTAGAGACGGGGTTTCACCGTGTTAGCCAGGATGGTCTCGATCTCCTGACTTCGTGATCCGCGGTGGGGGTCATAGCTTTTAAGGGGAAGGGAGGTAAGTGCAAAACTCGAGTCCACTGAGCAAAATACTATGAGACATAGTCATTGAAGCCATTTTTGGGGGAATAAAAACTAAAGAAGCTGGGACACATGTCTTTCTTTGAAATTTTTATGTGAAAGTAAAAGAAAAAAACTGAGTTAGGGAGGAGAGCTTGTGAAGAAAGAGATACATGTGAGATACAGAGGGTGGGGTCATGGGTTACAAAGAAACAAAGAGAGTGAGAGAGAACAAGAGCAAGAGTGAGAGCAAGGGCAAGAGCGAAAGCCAGAGAGAAATGATCTCAAAGAGTTGGCCCCAAATACTTTTTTCCTTTAAAAGAGGAGGGAAATGTTTATTTGGATTAATCAAGAAAACAAAGGGAAATCTAATAAACACTGTAAATTCTGCTACCAAAGTGTTTATGTCAAACATCTCTTTTGTCTGTAAGTATACTATTCAGCAAACTAGAGGAAAAAAAATCCTGCGGTTGTTTATTTGAAAAAATGAAGAAAATTCCATCAACAGAGAAATAAGCTTAATTTAATCATTTGGGGAAAATAATTGCATGAAGTAGCTTTTCCTACTCTGCTTTGAAAGCCCCTTCTGAGTCATCAGAGGGTCCATAATTCCAGTATGTCGCTAAAGGAGAATGACTGATTTTGCATACACATGAATCCTTTTAAGGGCAGCTCGATAAGACAGTATTATCTCTAGGATGGGAGGCTCAGTCAGCCACTCAAGCTAATCCTGAAATTGGAATAATTGAGTTTAATCATCACTGCCTCTGTGACCCCTACCCACCCACGGTTCTCAAGAAGACATTTTCAAGAGCTGTGGCTCTGACTCAACAACAGTTTTAATGATTTCCAGGAAACAGATTGTTGTTCAAGTTCAAGAACAAGAAAGGAGAGGCTCCTAATCTTTGTGAAGAGCCTAAATTAGTATAGTCAAGTTCCTCGTTTTTTTTACGCAATAGTAGAAGCCCCCATACTAAAGAATTTCTGATAAGCACTTGAAGGGAGGCTAACAGAATGGGAAGGCGAAGTAAATGATGTAAACCAGTCCAGGGTTCACTTCCCAAATTTGCCCTTTATTGACTGATGTTATGCAAGTTCCCTAAACTGAGTTTATTTTTTTTCCTTTGTACAATTGGGCTGATAATAATAGTACCCATCTCACATGACTATTGCTAGGTTTAAATGAGATAAGACTATAAGTGTTTGGTAGTTACTACTTATAATAATTATAAAAATTACATTAAAAATTCAGTCAATGTAATCCAACATGTCAACCACTAGTTCACCTTCCACAGTATAAAGCTTTTGCTGGTTGCAGTGGTTCGCACCTATAATCCCTGCTACTCAGGAGGCTAAGATGGGAGGATCGCTTGAGACCTGGAGTTCCAGACCAGCCTGGGAAACATAGCAAGTTCCCATCTTTTTTTTAAAAAAAAAAGAAAGTAAAACTCTTGAAAATATATCTGATATAGATCTTTAGGTCTTCTCCTTACTGAAAAGACCTGTTAAAGAAAGCTTTACTTTTTCATTGCATTTCACTCAAAATGGGATAATTAGTATTTTTACTGTAAGAGTAATGTGAATACTCCTTCTGTTGACACCCGGTTCATTTTTCTGTCTCTCTGCAACTTACACATACAGTCTATTGCAGGCACCAGTTACTACCTCTTCAAAAACAATTTTAAAAAAGGAAAATGTTATAGCTTTCACATTAACACAAAAGATGGGGAAAGAAATTGAAAACAGGGCTGGGCGTGGTGGTTCACACCTGTAATCCCAGCACTTTGGGAGGCCGAGGTGGGCGGATCACCTGAGGTGAGAGTTTGAGACCAGCCTGACCAACATGGAGAAACCCCGTCTCTACTAAAAATACAAAATTAAAGAAGGAGAATCATATGATCATATCAATTGATGTGCAAAAAGCATTTGGCAAAAATCTAGCACCAATTCATGATAAAACCTCTCAGCAACTTAGGACAAAGAATAATTATCTATACCTGATAAAGAGCATCTACAAAAAAAGTACAGCTAACATCATATTTAATAGTGAAATTTTGAATGCTCTTTTTTCCAAAGATTGAGAAAAAGGCCAGGATTTTCATCTCATTACTCTTATTTAACATCATACTGGAATTTCTAGCCACTGCAATAAGGCAAGAACAAGAAATAAAAGGCATACCTGTTGGAAAAGAAGAAATAAAATGTTCTCATTTACAGATGGCAGAACTGTCTAGGTAGAAAACCCCAAATAATCTACAAACAATTTCCTTAGAACTAACAAATTAATTTAGCAAGGTCACAGTACATAGATCAACACTCAAAAATAAATTACATTTCTATATACTAAAAAATGAACATGCAGCAAATAAAATTAAAAACACAAACTATTTACAGTCACTTTGAAATAAATGAAATATGTAAGTATGAACTTAACAAAACACATAGGTTCTGAATGCTTAAATTAGAAAACACTGATTAAAGAAATCAGGGAAGACCTAATTAAGTGGAAAGACGTAGTGTCTTCATGGATCAGAAGACTCAGGATAGTAACAATGTCAATTATCGTCAAATTAATCTTTAGGTTTAATACAATTCTTATCACAATCCTAGCAAGGTATTTATTTTGTAGACATTGACAAGTTTATTCTAAAATTTATATAGAAAGGCACAGGTCCTAGAATAGCTAAAACAATCTTGTAAAATAGAATAAAGTGGGATAAATTACTGTACCCAATATTAACTCCTTCTCTATGGTTAAAATAATCAAGATAGTGTGGTATTGATACATAGGTAGGTGGCATATAGATAATGGAATAGAATAGAAACACACACAATTATATTGTTGACGAAGTTGCAAAAGCAGTTCAATAGAAGTAGGATAGCCTTTTCCATAAAAAGAGTCGGAGCAACTAGACATCCATAAGCAAAAAATAAAAACCTCATCCTCAAAAAGTTACAAAAATTGATATATTTTTAAAATTGTTTATTTTAAATTCATTTCTATTTTTATTTTTTAATTTAGATTCAGGGTATGCATGTGCAGGTTGCTTCATGGGTATATTGCATGATGCTGAGGTTTGGGCTTCTATTTATCTTATCACCCAAATAGTGTACACAGTACCCAATAGGTAGTTATTCAACCCGTAGCCCCCTCGATCCTTCCTTTTGGAATCTCCAGTGCCTGTTGATCCCATCTTTATATCTGTGGGTATCCAATATAAAAAATGGTTAATATATTAAAAATTAACTCAAAATGGATCATAGATTATAAATGTAAAACATAAACCTATACAACTTCTATTTTTTAACTTTTAAGTTCAGGGGTACAAGTTCAGGATTGTTACATAGGTAAACTTGTGTCATGGGAGTTTGATGCACAGATTATTTCATCACCCAGGTAATAAGCCTAGTATTCATTAGTTATTTTTCCTGATCCTCTCCCTCCTCCCACTCACAATGCTGATAGGCCCCAGTGTGTGTTGTTCCCCTCTATGTGTCCATGTGTTCTCATCATTTAGCTTCCACTTATAAGGGAGAACATTAAGGTTTTCTGTTCCTGCATTAGTTCACTAAGGATAATGGCCTCCAGCTCCATCCATGTCCCTGCAAAAGACATGATCTCATTTTTTATGGCTGCATACTATTCCATGGTGTATATGTACTATATTTTCTTTATCCAGTCTGTCACTGATGGGCCTTTAGGTTGATTCCATGTCTTTGCTATTGTGAACACTGCTGCAATGAACATGTGCATGCATGTGTCTTTACAATAGAACGATTTATATTCCTTTGGGTATATACCCAGTAATGGCATTGCTGGGTCAAATGGTAGCTCTGTCTTTAGGTCTTTGGGGAATCACCACACTATCTTCCACAATGGTTGAACTAATTTACACTCCCACCAACCATGTATAAGAGTTCCTTTTTCTCCACAACCTCACTAGCATGTGTTATTTTTTGACTTCTTAATAATAGTCATTCTGACTGGTGTGAGATGGTATCTCATTGTGGTTTTGAATTATCTTTCTCTTATCAGTGATATTGAGCTTTTTTTTCATATGATTGCTGGCTGCATGTATGTCTTCTTTTGAAAAGTGTCTGTTCATGTCATTTGCCCATTTTTTAATGGGGTTGTTTGTTTTCTTATAAATTTGTTAAAGTTCCTTATAGATAATGGATATTAGGCCTTTGTCAGATGTATAGATTGTACATATTTTCTCCCATTCTGTAGGCTGCCTGTTTACTCTGTTGATAGTTTCTTTTGCTGCACAGAAGCTGTTTAGTTTAATTAGATTCTATTTGTCAATTTTTGCTTTTGTTGCAATTGCTTTTGCTGTCTTCGTCATGAAATCTTAGCCTGTGCCTATCTCCTGAATGGGGTTGCCCAGTTGTCTTCCAGGGTTTAAAACTATAAAACTTTTAGAGAAAAACAGAGAAGAAAATTTTTGGGATCTGTTGCTGGGCAGAGAGTTTTTAGACTTCACACCAAAACATAATCCATAAAATAAAAACTGATGAATTGGACCTCATCAAAATTAAAAGCAATTGTTATGTGAAGTCCACCTGAAGAGGATGAAAAGGCAAGCTACAGACTGGTAGAAGATATTTCTAAACTATGTGTGCCAAAAAGAACTAGTATCTAGAATATATAAAGAACTCTTAAAACTCAACGGTAAAAAAATCAAACAATGTAATTAGAAATGAGTTGGTTCTAAGTCTTTGCTATTGTGAACAGTGCTGCAATAAACATATGTGTGCATGTGTCTTTATAGTAGAGTGATTTATAATCCTTTGGGTATATACCCAGTAATGGGATTGCTTGCTCAAATGGTATTTCTAGTTCTAGATCCTTGAGGGATGGCCACACTGTCTTCCACTAATTTACACTGCCACCAGCAGTGTAAAAGCATTCCTATTTCTCCACATTCTCTCCAGCACCTGTTGTTTCCTGACTTTTTAAAAATCACCATTCTAACTGGCATGAGGTGGTATCTAATGGTGGTTTTGATTTGCATTTCTCTAATGACCAGTGATGTTAAGCTTTTTTTCATATGCTTGTTGGCTGCATAAATGTCTTCTTTGTTCTTTTCATACCCTTTGTCCACTTTTTGATGAGCTGCTGTTCCTGAAAGTTCCTGAAAACCCCTTGAAATCAATTCCTCCCTACACCTAGGCCCAGACAAAAAAAAAAAAGAAATGGGGAAAAGTCAAAAGAAATATTTTAGAATAAAGGAAATACAGATGTCAACTAAATGCATAAAAAGATGTTCCAACATCAATAGTCATTGGAAAATGCAAACTAAAACTAAGATATCATTATAAAATATACAAGAATGGCTAAAATAAAAAGTAGTGAAATAAACAAATGTTGGTGATGTTGTAGAAAAACTGAGTCACTCATACTTTGCTGATGAGAATGTAAAATGGTACAGTCTGGAAAACATTTTGGCAGTTTCTTACAAAACCCAACATGCAATTACTATATGACACAGCAATTGTGATATCAGGCACTTATCCCAGGGAAATAAAAACGTATGTTCACACAAAAGCCTGTACATAAATGTTTACAGCAGAATTTGTTCTTAATAGATCAAAACTAGAACCATCCAAGAGACCTTTAAATGGGTGAATGGTTAAACAAACTGTGGTACATTTATGCTGTGGACTACTACACGGCAACAAAAAGGAAGAAATTATTGATATATACTAAATTTTATATATATATATATATATATATATAGAGAGAGAGAGAGAGAGAGAGAGAGAGATGGAGTCTGGCCCTGTCACCCAGGCTGGAGTGCAGTGGCACAATCTTGGCTCACTGCAACCTCCACCTCCTGGGTTCAAGCCATTCTCCTGGCTCAGCTGCCCCAGTAGCTGGGATTACAGGTGCGCACCACCATGCCCAGCTAATTTTTGTATTTTTAATAGAGATGGGGTTTCACCATGTTGGCCAGGCTGGTCTCGAACTCCTGACCTCGTGATCTGCCTGCCTTGGCCTCCCAAAGTGCTGGGATTACAGGTGTGAGCCACCGCACCTGGCCTTTTTTTTTTTTTTTTTTTAACTGATGCAGGTTTATCACGTAGGTAAACTTGTGTCATGGGGGTTTGTTGTACAGATTATTTCATGACCCAGGTACTAATCAGTTATTTTTCCTGACCCTCTCCATCCTCCCTAATACCTGTAAGTTATTTTTCCTGATCCTCTCCATCCTCCCTCCCTCCATCCTCTGAAAGGCCCCGTGTGTTTTGTTCCCCTCTATGTGTCCATGTGTTCTCATCATTTAGCTCCCACTTGTAAGCAAAAACATACAGTATTGGGTTTTCTGTTCCTGTGTTAGTTTGCTAAGTATAATGGCCTCCGGCTCCATCCATGTCCCTGCAAAAGATATTATCTTGTTTTTTTATGGCTGCATGGTATTCCATGGTGTGTATGTATCACATTTTCTTTATCCAGTCTATCACTGATGGGCATTTAGGTTGATCCCATGTCTTTGCTTTTGTGAATAGTGGCACAATGAACATGTACATGCGTGTGTCTTTATAATAGAATGATTTACATTGCTTTGAGTATATACCCAGTAATGGGTTGTTGGGTAAAATGGCATTTCTGTCTTTAGGTCTTTGAGGAATTGCCACACTGTCTTCCACAATGCTTGAACTAATTTACACTCCCACCAACAGTGTATAAGCATTCCTTTTTCTCTGCAACCTTGTCATATATGCTGAATTTTAAAGGCCACTTCCAGAAGGCTACATACTGTATGATTCCATTTATATGATATTTTTATATGATGAATTTTAGAAATAGAGGACAAATTAGGGGTTTCAGGGGTTTAGGGACAAGAAGGCATAGTTGGGGGGGGCTAGTGAGTCTGGTTGCAAATGGGTAACAAGAGAGATCCTTGTGTTGGCATTATTTGGTATCTTGACTGTGATGATGGATACACAAACCCCTATATGTGCTAAAATTGTATAGAACTTAACACACATACACGAATAAAGGAAAATATGAATAATATGGGTGGATTATGTCAATGTCGATATCCTGGTTGTGAGTTTTGTACTATAGTTTTCTAAGATGCTACCTTTGGGGAAAATTGGGTAAAGGGTACATGGGATCTTTCTGCATTACTTCTTATAACTGTATGCAAGTCTACAATTATCTCAAAAATTTCAATTAAAAACTAAAATTTATGAATCTTGATATTATTTCTTTTATAAGGAACACTGTCACCCAAATCCACATTTCTGGTCTGCTCCAGAGTGGAGAGTTGAGTTGAGAGCTGACTTGTATTGGAAGTTTAAGCATAAAAGTTTCTCTTTTATGGTTGTTCATTAGGGAACTCCATGAAATCCTCAGAGGGAATTGTGGAGTCAAGCCATTGGGTCCCAGCTTTGCCACTTGTTAACTGTTCTGACCTCTGGCCAGTCTATCTTTTTCCTCATCTTTAGAATGGAAGTTATAATTCATTCTTCCCAAGGAAATAATAAGGAGGAAGGGTGTAAGCAGAAGGGTGTCAGTTGCGCTCTGGTAGCAGCTAACTCTTGAGGCAGGGATAGGGTATGTCCTCCTCACATTGGGTTACTCACTGTGCCTCAGTCTGGCACAGTGTTTCTCCATAAGAGTACTATGGACATTTTATGAAGGAGGGCACTTCTAGTATGTGTAGATTGCCTCACACATTGCAGAATGCTTAGCTTTCCTGCTTCCCACCCACAAAATTATAGGAGCATCATCACCACTTCTTCATTAAACAACAACAAAAAAAGCCTCTATAAATTTCCAGCTGTCTTTTGAGGGAAGTATTGAATATTGCCCATTTTTGAGAACCATAACTATGTGTCTTGCTAGTATGTAGGAGGTATTCAACAAATATTTATTAATGTTTGACTGATGGATTTTTTTCTCCTGGGCTAAGGCTCTGGTCCATCTAACCATTGGTCCCTGGATTTGGCCTCTTTGCAAGTTTGTTTGCTGCAGCCAGTACGGCACCCAGAAAACCATTTGCATGGGCATAATTTCACCAGGATTCTGACTGTAGCAGTGAATGGGTGATTGCTTGTAGGACTGACACCAGCCTGGCTACCTTGGGAGATATAAAAGGAGGACAAAGGGAATGCTTTTTCCTTTATGCATTTCGGAGGCTGCATGGCTAAGGCTTGAAGGGCTACAAGGGCCCCTTCACCACATTATTGAGCTAATGTATTCATTGCAGGTACAGTCAACTCTCAGTTATCCTCAGATGGAATATCCAAACTACAGTGAAATAATTAGGCTTAGTTAGTAGATAATGAAGCACTTCATGAGCACTGTTTACTAGTTTTTGCTTCCTTTTAGTCCCTTATGGGGCCTGCAATCCAGCCAAAATGCTTATTTACCTCCTTCAACCCAACAAAAATATAAACTAGATATTCAAATTCAATAGGTTGAGAGTAAGAAAAGGGGCTTTTTAAAAAGTTCCTGACATAGTCAATCCAACCTCTCCCTACAGCCCCAGATGCTATCAAACTTCCTTAGTTGCTCTGCAGGAAAGGGGGCATATCTATGTGCACAACAAATTTATCTCTGCTATGGTCTGAATGTGTCCCTCCCAATTCTTGTGTTGAAAACTTAATCCCAAATGTAACAGTGTTTGGAAGTGTTGGTGGTTAGGTCATGAGGGCTCTGTCCTCATGAGTAAATGCCACTATCAAAAAGGCTTTCTGTGGTGGGTTTGCTCTCTTCCACTCTTCTGCCATGTGAGGACACAGCTTTCATCCTCTTTTGCATTTCACCTTTCATCATGTGAGGGTGGAGCAAGAAGGCTCTCACCAGATGCTGGTGACTTGAACTTGGACTTTACAATCTCCAGAACTGTGAGAAATACATTTCTGTTCTTCATAAATCGCCCAGGCTCATGTATTCTGTTATACCAGTACAAAACAGGTTAAGATGACCTCCAAAATCACTCACAAATCCCTCCCCTTCTCTCTCTTCCCATTTTCTCTTATCTTTACCCTAACTCAAGTCACTGTTATCTATCTCTATCTTGTCTGGACCATTGCAGTAGCCTCCAGACAGGTAAACAAATATTTTGCTCAGTGCTTTTTATTGTTCTTGCTTCTGTTTGGCATTACAATTGCAACCTTATTATTCTTGTCTAATAATTGGAGTTTTACAAATTAAAAAGTTTTAAAAAGTATGGGTAAGAAGAGGTTAATATTTGGGAAAACTTTAGGGAGTATCCTCCCTAAAGTTAGTTTACTTACTTTAGGGAGTATCCTCCCTAAAGTTTACTTACTTTAGGGAGTATCCTCTAAGGTGCATTTGTTATTTGTATAAAAATAGTTGCCATCAAGATGCTTTGTTTCCTTAGAAGTTGAATTGCCTTCTTAAATCTTCTGTATACTATTCATTGGTTTAGATAGGTCTGTGATTCTTAGATGGGGAAAGGATTACCTACAATTCCTTCCAAAAATTTGTGTTTTTTTTTCTTTTCGTACAGAGCATCTTTTAAGAGTACAAATCCAAATCATATCACCCCCATTCTGCCTGCTGTGCACTCTGCCTGCAATTCACTGTTCTGGGTGCTAAGGATGCAGTGATGGTCCAGGCTGACAAAGCCCTCAGGAAGCTCACAGTCTTCTATGGGAGTTGACAAATAAGCAATCAATCATAATAATAAATCTCTAATTACAAATTATCTTAAGTGCCCTAAAGGTAAAGGAAAGATGTTATAAGGGAGAAGGCCCCTTAACCCCACTTGTCACATTTTTGGCTTCTCTCTCTCTCTTTAGCTTTTAATTTGAAAATAATTTCAAATTCATAAAATGGCATACCTTTTATCCAGATTCATCTGGTATTGACATTTCACCTCCCTATTTGTTTTATTATTTGCTTTCTTTATATATACATTTTAAAAATCAGTGGAGAATAAGTTGCATACGCCATAGGTCTTTATTCCTAAACTTTAGCATGTATTTTCTATATATAGAGATACTCTCCAACATAATCACAGTACAGTTATCCATCACAAGAATTTGACATTGATGCAACCATTTTATCCAACCTGCTGTTTGTACATGAATTTGTCAGTTGACCCAACGTCCTTTATAGCATTTTCCTTCTTCAGTAGAAAATTCAATCTATAATCACATATCAATTCACTGCCATGTCCCTTTAGCCTTCTTTACTCTGGAACAGTTTCCCAGCCTTTCCTTGTCTTTAGTGATACTGACAACTTTGAACAATAGAGTCCTCTTGTTATGAACTCAATTGTGTCTTCCCCCTCAAAATTCCTAAGTTAAATTCTTAACCCCTATGTGGTTATATTGGAGATAAGGCCTTCAGGAAGTTAATTAAGATTAAAGGAGGTCTTAAGGGTAATGCATTAATCCAAGAAGAGCAAGATACACCAGATCTCTCTCTTGGTAGAGAACATAGGAAAGGCATATGAGGACACAGAAAGAAGGTGGCCATCTACTAGCAAGGAAAAGAGGCCTCACTAAGAACCAACCCTGATGGCACCTTGATCTTGGACTTTCAGCCTTCAGAATTGTGAGAAATAAATATCTGTTATTCAACCTACCCAGTCTCTGGTATTTTGTTATGACACCTAAGCAGACTAATACCTCCTCTGGCACCCACTTTAAAAATAAAATGCTTCGGGGGGTGGAGCCAAGATGGCCGAATAGGAGCAGCTCCAGTCTACAACTCCCAGCGTGAGCGACGCAGAAGATGGGTGATTTCTGCATTTCCAACTGAGGTACCAGGTTCATTTCACTGGGGAGCATTGGACAGTGGGTGCAGGACAGTGGGTGCAGCACACCGAGCAGACCCGCAGCTGAGGGTCCTGACTGTTAGAAGGAAAACTAACAAACAGAAAGGACACCCACACCAAAACCCCATCTGTACGTCACCATCATCAAAGACCAAAGGTAGACGAAATCACAAAGATGGGGAAAAAACAGAGCAGAAAAACTGGAAACTCTAAAAATCAGAGGGCGGAGGAAGGCAGCTCCTCACCAGCAACAGAACAAAGCTGGATGGAGAATGACTTTGACGAGTTGAGAGAAGAAGGCTTCAGACGATAAACTACTCTGAGCTAAAGGAGGAAGTTCAAACCCATGGTAAAGAAGTTAAAAACCTTGAAAAAAAATTAGACGAATGGCTAACTAGAATAACCAATGCAGAGAAGTCCTTAAAGGACCTGATGGAGCTGAAAACCATGGCACGAGAACTACGTGACGAATGCACAAGCCTCAGTAGCTGATTTGATCAACTGAAAGAAAGGGTATCAGTGATGGAAGATCAGATGAATGAAATGAAGCGAGAAGAGAAGTTTAGAGAAAAAAGAATAAAAAGAAATGAACAAAGCCTCCAAGAAATATGGTACTATGTGAAAAGACCAAAACTATGTCTGATTGGTGTACCTGAAAATGATGGGGAGAATGGAACCAAGTTGGAAAACACTCTGCAGGATATTATCCAGGAGAACTTCCCCAATCTAGCAAGGCAGGCCAACATTCAAATTCAGGAAATACAGAGAATGCCACAAAGATACTCCTCAAGAAGAGCAACTCCAAGACACATAATTGTCAGATTCACCAAAGTTGAAATGAAGGAAAAAATGTTAAGGGCAGCCAGAGAGAAAGGTCGGGTTACCCACAAAGGGAAGCCCATCAGACTAACAGCGGATCTCTCGGCAGAAACTCTACAAGTTAGAAGAAAGTGGGGGCCAATATTCAACATTCTTAAAGAAAAGAATTTTCAACCCAGAATTTCATATCCAACCAAACTAAGCTTCATAATTGAAGGAAAAATAAAATACTTTACAGACAAGCAAATGCTGAGAAATTTTGTCACCACCAGGCCTGCCCTAAAAGAGCTCCTGAAGGAAGTGCTAAACATGGAAAGGAACAACCGGTACCAGCCACTACAAAAACATGCCAAATTGTAAAGACCATCGAGGCTAGGAAGAAACTGCATCAACTAATAAGCAAAATAACCAGCTAACATCATAATGACAGGATCAAATTCACACATAACAATATTAACCTTGAATGTAAATGGACTAAATGCTCCAATTAAAAGACACAGACTGGCAAATTGGATAAAGAGTCAAGACCCATCAGTGTGCTGTATTCAGGAAACCCATCTCATGTGCAGAGACACACATAGGCTCAAGATAAAGGGATGGAGGAAGATCTATCAAGCAAATGAAAAACAAAAAAAGGCAGGGGTTGCAATCCTAGTCTCTGATAAAACAGACTTTAAACTAACAAAGATCAAAAGAGACAAAGAAGGCCATTACATAATGGTAAAGGGATCAATTCAACAAGAAGAGCTAACTATCCTAAATATATGCACCCAATACAGGAACCCAGATTCATAAAGCAAGTCCTTAGTGACCTACAAAGAGACTTAGACTCCCACACAATAATAATGGGAGACTTTAACAACCCACTGTCAACATTAGACAGATCAACGAGACAGAAAGTTAACAAGGATATCCAGGAACAACCTGCTCCTGAATGACTACTAGGTACATAACGAAATGAAGGCAGAAATAAAGATGTTCTTTGAAACCAACAAGAACAAAGACACAACATACCAGAATCTCTGGGACACATTCAAAGCAGTGTGTAGAGGGAAATTTATAGCACTAAATGCCCACAAGAGAAAGCAGGAAAGATCTAAAGTTGACACCCTAACATCACAATTAAAAGAACTAGACAAGCAAGAGCAAACACATTCAAAAGCTAGCAGAAGGCAATAAATAACTAAAATCAGAGCAGAACTGAAGGAAATAGAGACACAAAAAACCCTTCAAAAAATCAATGAATCCAGGAGCTGGTTTTTTGAAACGATCAACAAAATTGATAGACCACTAGCAAGACTAATAAAGAAGAAAAGAGAGAAGAATCAAATAGACGCAATGAAAAATGATAAAGGGGATATCACCACCGATCCCACAGAAATACAAACTACCATCAGAGAATACTATAAACCCCCCTATGCAAATAAACTAGAAAATCTGGAAGAAATGGATAAATTCCTCGACACATACACTCTCCCAAGACTAAACCAGGAAGAAGTTGAATCTCTGAATAGACCAATAACAGGCTCTCAAATTGAGGCAATAATTAATAGCTTACCAACCAAAAAAAGTCCAGGAACAGGATTCACATCCGTATTCTACCAGAGGTACAAGGAGGAGTTGGTACCATTCCTTCTGAAACTATTCCAATCAATAGAAAAAGAGGGAATCCTCCCTAACTCATTTTATGAGGCCAGCATCATCCTAATACAAAAGACTGGCAGAGACAAAACAAAAAAAGAGAATTTTAGACCAATATCCCTGATGAACACCGATGCAAAAATCCTCAATAAAAAACTGGCAAACCAAATCCAGCAGCACATCAAAAAGCTTATCCACCATGATCAAGTGGGCTTCATCCCTGGGATGCAAGGCTCGTTCAACATATGCAAATCAATAAATGTAATCCAGCATATAAACAGAACCAATAACAAAAACCACATGATTATCTCAATAGATGCATAAAAGGCCTTTGACAGAATTCCACAACCCTTCATGCTAAAAGCTCTCCATAAATTAGGTATTGATGGGATGTATCTCAAAATAATAAGAGCTATTTATGACAAACCCACAGCCAATATCATACTGAATGGGCAAAAACTGGAAGCACTCCCTTTGAAAACTGGCACAAGACAGGGATGCCCTCTCTCACCACTCCTATTCAACATAGTGTTGGAAGGTCTGGCCAGGGCAATCAAGCAGGAGAAAGAAATAAAGGGTATTCAATTAGGAAAAGAGGAAGTCAAATTGTCCCTCTTTGCAGATGACATGATTGTATATCTAGAAAACCCCATCGTCTCAGCCCAAAATCTCCTTAAACTGATAAGCAACTTCAGCAAAGTCTCAGGATACAAAATCAATGTGCAAAAATCACAAGCATTTTTATACACCAATAACAGACAAACAGAGAGCCAAATCATGAGTGAACTCCCATTCACTATTGCTTCAAAGAGAATAAAATACCTAGGAATCCAACTTACAAGGGATGTGAAGGACCTCTTCAAGGAGAACTACAAACCACTGCTCAATGAAATAAAAGAGGATACAAACAAATGGAAGAACATTCCATGCTCATGGATAGGAAGAATCAATATCATGAAAATGGCCATACTGCCCAAGGTAATTTATAGATTCAATGCCATCCCCATCAAGCTACCAATGACTTTCTTCACAGAATTGGAAAAAACTACTTTAAATTTCACATGGAACCAAAAAAGAACCCGCATTGCCAAGTCAATCCTAAGCCAAAAGAACAAAGCTGGAGGCATCACGCTACCTGACTTCAAACTATACTACAAGGCTACAGTAACCAAAACAGCATGGTATTGGTACCAAAACAGATAAATAGACCAATGGAACTGAACAGAGCCCTCAGAAATAATGCCACATATCTACCACTATCTGATCTTTGACAAACCTGACAAAAACAAGAAATGGGGAAAGGATTCCCTATGTAATAAATGGTTCTGGGAAAATGGGCTAGCCATACATAGAAAGCTGAAACTGTATCCCTTCCTTACACCTTATACAAAAATTAATTCATGATGGATTAAAGACTTAAACGTTAGACCTAAAACAATAAAAACCCTAGACGAAAACCTAGGCAATACCATTCAGGACATAGGTATGGGCAAGGACTTCATGTCTAAAACACCAAAAGCAATGGCAACAAACGCCAAAATACACAAATGGGATCTAATTAAACTAAAGAGCTTCTGCACAGCAAAAGAAACCACCATCAGAGTGAACAGGCAACCTACAGAATGGGAGAAAATTTTTGCAATCTACTCATCTGACAAAGGGCTAATATCCAGAATCTACAATGAACTCAAACAAATTTACAAGAAAAAGTCAAACAACCCCATCAACAAGTGGGCGAAGGATATGAACAGACACTTCCCAAAAGAAGACATTTATGCAGCCAAAAAACACATGAAAAAATGCTCATCATGACTGGCCATCAGAGAAATGCAAATCAAAACCACAATTAGATACCATCTCACACCAGTTAGAATGGCGATCATTAAAAAGTCAAGGAACAACAGGTGCTGGAGAGGATGTGGAGAAATAGGAACATGTTCACACTATTGGTGGGACTGTAAACTAGTTCAACCATTGTGGAAGTCAGTGTGGCGATTCCTCAGGGATCTAGAAGTAGAAATGCCATTTGACCCAGCCATCCCATTACTGGATATATACCCAAAGGATTATAAATCATGCTGCTATAAAGGCACATGCACACATATGTTTATTGCAGCACTATTCACAATAGCAAAGACTTGGAACCAACCCAAATGTCCAACAATGACAGACTGGATTAAGAAAATGTGGCACATATACACCATGGAATACTATGCAGCCTTAAAAAATGATGAGTTCATGTCCTTTGTAGGGACATGGATGAAGCTGGAAACCATCATTCTCAGCAAACTATCGCAAGGACAAAAAACCAAACACCACATGTTCTCACTCATAGGTGGGAATTGAACAATGAGAACACATGGACACAGGAAGGGGAACATCACACACCAGTGTCTGTTGGGGGGTGGGGGGCGGGGGGAGGGATAGCATTAGGAGATATACCTAATGTTAAATGATGAGTTAATGGGTGCAGCACACCAACATGGCACATGTATATATATGTAACAAACCTGCACGTTGTGCACATGTACCCTAAAACCTAAAGTATAATTAAAAAAAAAAAGAAAAAAAAAGAAAAAGGTACATAAAGAATGTCAAAAAATCACACTGGGGCTATAACCATCTTTTCATATATGCAGTATGAACTTGATGAATATGAGTTAGGTCAATGTGTGATTATCAGGTATTTTTTAGGTTGCTTGACTTAGATTTATAAAGTACAAGATTCATTACTTTACTCAATGAATGTTCATTGAGCATATAATATGTCAGACATTGTGCTAGGTAATGGGGATATGATGGTGATCAAAACAGCATAGCATAATACTTAAGAGTATGGACTCCAAGACCAGACTCCCTAAATTTGAACCCTGGCTCTGGGAGTCATTAGTTTTGTGGGCTTGTCCAAGTTACTCTGCCTCTCTGGGACTCAGTTCCCTCCATATGAATGACAATAATAATTCCTCATGAAATCACTATAAGAATTAAATGAGGTAATTGTAAACTACTGAAAAATTGCCTGACACATAGTAAAACTTGCATAAGTGTTTGTTAAACAATAAAGTCTTAGGCAATCTCTGCCTCCTAGGCACATAGAGTCTTGTGGGAGAGACTGACTTTAATTTGTTAAAAAAAGCTCACAAGCAAATATAAAATTCAAGTGTAGCATTCAAGTAATGCTACAAAGGAGATTTACATGGGAGTATAAGAGTTTGTGTTACAGGGATTTGACCAGGGAAGGCATCTCTGAGGAAGTGATATTTGAGCTGAGGATAAGTAGGAGTGTATTAGGCAAAAACATGTTTGGGGAAGAAGCAGGAAGGATGACAGTATTTCCTGTCTTCCTAACTAAGCACTCTGTTTAATGATGGCATGGCCCAAGCTTCTGTCTTCTCCATCATACCCGGTAGACATGGGGAGGACCCACACTAAGTGTCCCAGGCAAGTCTGATGATGTTTGTAGCAAGAAAGAGCTGCCATTCTGGAGGATTATTCTCCTCTTGCCTGGCTACTCCAAATCTGGGGAAAATCTTCACAAACCAACTGTACAAAGAATGCTTTGGGGTACTAAAGCATTTGGTCTAGAAGGCAAGGCCACTGAAGAAGTCCAGCAGTTTGGATGATGAATGTAACTCTCCCTGTTAGCACTTTGGCTGTTGTATTGTTTCAAAGGCATTTGCTCCAGAGATTCAGCCTTGGGAATCAAAGGAACTGTGCTGAGAAGACACTGTGGGCTGAGGCTCCTCGTGCTTCTTCGTGGTGTTCAATTCCTAAGCTCACGATCCTCTGGAGGGGCATTCTTTACAAACCAAGGTCTCTATTTCATCACATGTGGCTAACGGATCGGAATCATCAGCCACCTGCAACAATTTTATTTCCAGGGTTCTTTCTCTTGTCAACTACAGATCAGGAAACAAATGCATGAAAGTGGATATCTTTTTTCCTCTTTCAAAATAGAAGCAGGTGACATCATTCGCAGTAAGGAACTGCTGAAAACCTTAAACAATTCATTTCAGGGCACTTTCTGGGGAACATTTCCATCCGGTGTAGTGATGTGGACCAATCCAACCCACCAATTTTGTTTAGTGCACTGCTATATTTTAAAATGTTTCCTGTTCATTTTGAAAAACCAGATAAAAATTATAACAATACTTTCTCTACGATAGAATTCTTTGTTTGCAATTCACTGAAAACCTGCCCAAGTAGTATTAACCAAACATAAGAGGAACTTACCGAACAATGTAACTGTATAGTTTGGCGAAAACTGAAAATCTAGCCTTGGGTGAGCCTTATGCTGCTCATTCAGTCTCTTGCTCTCTTTCTCTATTTCTCAGCTCGACATCCTCAATCAGGACTCCATTCTCAGGTCCACTCTCTCTTCTTGGTCTAAAAGAGGGACATGGCTGCTACTTCCAGGGGTACACACTACCCCATTCGTGTCAAAGAAAAGCATTTCCCCCCAGTATTCCCAAGCCAAAGTATTAAGATTCAGTCTGATTTCAACATTTTGGGTTATATGGCCACCCCCAACCAAACACTATGTCCAGGGGATGAAACGAGTGTCTGGCTTATACTAGTTTGTGTTCCATAAATCCATTGGTCAACTGCTTCAAAACTACATGTATCCCCAAATGGGAATCAGGATTTTTGGGAAGGAAGAAAGTAGAAATGAGTGATGGAAAGGCAAACAACAAATGTCCACTCTGTGCGACACAAATTGTTGCTTATATTAGGTAATTGTTTTAACTTTAAACTTGTCTAAACCCCTTCACACCCATTAGCACACTAGAGCCTTGCAACAACCCTAACAGGTAATCAATACTGGAAATATTGTTCCCACTTCATAGATGAGGAAACTGAAGCCCAGATGAATCAAGTGAATTCAATAAAGCTGCACTGTTGCATAGTGTTAGAGAAAATTGACCCTTGGGTTGTAGGAATCTGATCCTCTAACACCAAATCCATATATTTATATGAATTATGTTCACTGTATCTTATTTTTTAATCCCATAACCCGCTCCCATTCCCCTCCTTCCTACTCTCACAACCTTCCTAAGATATTAATATTTAACATGTAGTTTTTGTGTTAGATTATGTTCTTTCAAACTGTGTATTGTTGTTTTGTGTGCATATCTTCTTAATCTATATAAGTAGTACGACCTTATATTGCTCTTTCTGTTTCTCAGTTTTTTTCCTTTTTAAAAAATTTTTAGGTAACTTTAAGTTCTGGGATACATGTGCAAAATGTACAGGTTTGTTACATAGGTATACGCATGTCATGGTGGTTTGCTGCACCTATCAACCTTTCATTTAGGTTTTTAGCCCTGCAGGCATTAGCTATTTGTCCAGATGCTCTCCCTTCCCTCCCCCCACCAACAGGCCCTGGTGTGTGTTGTTCCCCTCCCTGTGTCCATGTGTTCTCATTGTTCAACTCCCACTTATGAGTGAGAACATGCAGTGTTTAGTTTTCTTTTCCTGTGTTATTTTGCTGAGGATGATGGCTTCCAGTTTCACCCATGTCCCCTGCAAAGGACATGATCTCATTCCTTTTTATGGGTGTGTAGTATTCAATGGTGTATACATACCACATATTCTTTATCCAGTCTATCATTAATAGGCATTTGGGTTGGTTCCATGTCTTTGCTATTGTAAATAGTGCTGCCAAAAACATATGTGAGCATGTATCTTTATAGTAGAATGATTTATATTCCTTTGGGTATATACCCATTAGTGGGATTGCTGGGTCAAATGCTATTTCTGGTTCTAGACCCTTGAGAAATCACCACACTGTCTTCAACAATGATTGAACTAGTTTATATTCCCACCAGCAGTGTAGAAGCGTTTCTACTTCTCCACAGCCTCGGCAGCATCTGTTGTTTCTTGAATTTTTAATAATTGCCATTCTGCCTGGCGTGAGATGGTATCTCATTGTGGTTTTGATTTGCATTTCTCTAACGATCAGTGATATTGAGCTTTTTTCATATGTTTTTTGGCAATATAAATGTCTTCTTTTGAGACATGTCTGTTCATGTCCTTTGCCCACTTTTTGATGGGGTTGTTTGCTTTTTGTTTTGTAAATTTGTTTAAGCTCCTTGTAGATTCTGGATATTAGACCTTTGTCAGACAGGTAGATTGAAAACATTTTCTCCACTCTGTAGATTACCTGTTCACTCTGATGATAGTTTCTTATGCTGTGCAGAAGTTCTTTAGTTTAATTAGATCTCATTTGTCTATTTTACCTTTTGTTGCAGTTGCTTTTGGCGATTTCATCATGAAGTCTTTGCCCATGCCTATGACCTGATGGTATTGCCTAGGTTTTCTTCCAGAGTTTTTATGGTTTTGCATTTTACATATAAGTATTTAATCCATCTTGAGTTAATTTTTGTATAAGGCATAAGGAAGGAGTCCAGTTTCAGTTTTCTGCATATGACTAGCCAGTTTTCCCAGCATTGTTTACTGAATAGGAGATCCTTTCCCTTTTGCTTGATTTTGTCAGGTTTGTCAAAGATCAGATGGTTCTACATGTGTGGTGTTATTTCTGAGGTCTCTGTTCTGTTCCATTGGTCTGTATGTCTGTTTTGGTACCAGTACCATGCTGTTTTAGTTACTGTAGCCTGGTAGTATAGTTTGAAGTCAGGTAGCGTGATACCTCCAGCTTTGTTCTTTTTGCTTAGGATTGTCTTAGCTATATGGGCTCTTTTTTGATTCATATGAAATTTAAAGTATTTTTTTCTAATTCTGTGATGAATGTCCATGGTAGTTTGATAGGAATACCACTGAATCTATAAATTACTTTGGGCAGTATGGCCATTTTCACAATATTGATTCTTCCTATCCACGGTTATGGAATGTTTTTCCATTTCTTTGTATCCTCTCTTATTTCCTTGAGCAGTGGTTTGTAGTTCTCCTTGAAGAGGTCCTTCATATGTCTTGTTAGCTGTATTCCTAGGTATTGTATTCTCTTCATAGCAATTGTGAAAGGGAGTTCATTCATGATTTGGCACTCTGCTTGTCTATTTTTGGTGTACAGGAATGCTTGAGATTTCTGCATGTTGATTTTGTATCCTGAGACTTTACTGAAGTTGTTTATCAGCTTAAGAAATTTGGGGACTGAGAAAATGGGGTTTTGTAAATATAGAATCATGTTGTCTGCAATCAGAGATGATTTGACTTTCTCTTTTCCTATCTGAATACCCTTTATATCTTTCTCTTTCCTGGCTGCCCTGGCCAGAACTTCCAATATTATGTCGAATAGTAGTGATAAGAGAGGGTATCCTTGTCATGCACTGGTTTTCAAAGGGAAAGCTTCCAGCTTTTGCCCATTCAATATGATATTGTCTATGTTGTGTCATAAATAGCTCTGTTATTTTGAGATATGTTCCATCAATACCTAGTTTATTGAGAGTTTTTAACATGAAGGGATGTTGAGTTTTATTGAAGGCTTTTTCTGCATTTATTGAGATAAGCATGTGTTTTTGTCAGTGGTTCTGTTTAAGTGATGGATTACATTTATTGATTTGCATATGTTGAACCAGCCTTGTATCTCAGGGATGGAACCAACTTAATCGTGGTGGATAAGCTTTTTGATGTGCTGCTGGATTCGCTTTGCCAGTATTTTATTGAGGATTTTTGCATCAATGTTCATCAGGGATATTATCCTGAAGTTTTCCTTTTTTGTTTTGTCACCTCCCAGTTTTGGTATCAAGATGTTGCAGGCTTTATAAAATGAGTTAGGGAGGAGTCTCTTATTTTCAGTTGTCTGAAATAGTTTCAGAAGGAATGGTACCAGCTCCTCTTTGTACTTCTGGTAGAATTCGGCTGTGAATCTGTCTGGTCCTTGGCTTTTTTTGGTTGGTACGCTATTAATTAATGCCTCAATTTTATAACTTCTTATTGGTCTATTCAGGGACTGAACTTCTTTCTGGTTTAGTCTTGGGAGGGTGTATGTGTCCAGAAATTTATCCATTTCTTCTAGATTTTCTAGTTTATTTGCATAGAGGTGTTCATAGTGTTCTCTGATAGTAGTTTGTATTTCTGTGGGGTCAGTGGTGATCTCCCCTTTATCATTTTTTATTGTGTCTATTTGATTCTTCTCTCTTATTAGTCTAGTTAGCGGTCTATTTTGTTAGTGTTTTCAAGAAACTAGCTACTGGATTCACTGATTTTTTGAAGGGTTTTTCATTTCATTATCTCCTTCAGTTCTGCACTGACCTTAGTTATTTCTTCTTTTCTGCTAGCTTTTGCGTTTGTTTGCTCTTGCTTTTCTAGCTCTTTTAATTGTGATATTAGCGTGTTGATTTAAGATCTTTCTAGCTTTCTGATATGGACATTTAGTGCTATAAATTTCCCTCTTAACACTGCTTTAGCTGTGTCCAAGAGATTCTGGTACATTGTCTCTTTGTTCTCATTGGTTTCAAAGAACTTCTTGATTTCTGCCTTAATTTTGTTATTTACCCAAGAGTCATTCAGGAATGGGTTGTTCAATTTCCATGTAGTTGTGTGGTTTTGAGTGAATTTCTTAATCCTGAGTTCTAATTTGATTGCACTATGGTCTGAGAGACTGTTTGTTGATTTCAGTTCTTTTGCATTTGCTGAGGGGTGTTTTACTTCCATTTATGTGGTCAATTTTACAATAAGGGCTATGTGGCACTGAGAAGAATGTATATTCTGTTGATTTGGGGTGGAGAGTTCTTTTTATTTTTATTAAAAAGTAAACTTTAATATCAAAAATGCAAACTTGGGGAAGACAAAAGATCACACACAAGGCTGTCACTTCACACTTGGAAGGTTGCACAGCGGCTGGGCAGAGGCGCTCCTCACATCCCAGATTGTGAAGCAGCTGGGCAGAGGCACTCCTCACTTCCCAGGCAGGGCAGGTTGCACAGAGGCGCTCCTCACTTCCCAGACAGTGGGCAGCTGGGCAGAGGCGCTCCTCACTTCCCAGATGGGGTGGCGGCCGGTCAGAGATGCTCCTCAATTCCCAGACAGGGTGGAAGCCGGGCAGAGGTGCTCCTCACTTCCCAGACAGTGGGAAGCTGGGCAGCAGGGCAGCAGAGTTCCTCACATCCCAGATGGTGGGGTGGCCGGGCAGAGGCGCTCCTCACTTCCCAGACGGGGCATCCAGGCAGAGGCGCTCCTCACTTCCCAGATGGTTGGCGGCCGGGAAGAGGCACTCCTCAATTCCCAGATGGTGGGGCAGCCGGGCAGAGGCACTCCTCACTTCCCAGATGGTTGGCAGCCGGGCAGAGGCGCTCTTCAATTCCCAGAGGGTGTGGCGGGCTGGCACAGGCACTCCTCACTCCCCAGTCAGCTGGGCGGCTGGGCAGAGGTGCTCCTCACTTCCCAGAAGAGGTGGCTGGGCAGAGACACTACTCACTTCACAGTCAGTTGGGTGGCGGGGCAGAGGCACTCCTCACTTCCCAGATGGGGTGGTGGCCGGGCAGAGATGCTCTTCACTTGCTAGATGGGGCAGTGGCCGGGCAGAGGCGCTCCTCACTTCCCAGACACTGGGCAGCTGGGCAGAGGCACTTCTCACTTCCTGGACGGTGGGCAGCTGGGCAGAGACGCTCCTCACATCCCAGATGGGGCAGCGGCGGGCAGAGGCCCTCCTCACATTGCAGATGGGGTGGCCGCCAGGCAGAGGGGCACCTCACTTCCTAGATGGGGTGGCAGCCTGGCAGAGGCACTCCTCACTTCCCAGATGGGGCTGCAGCTGGGCAGAAACGCTCCTCACTTCCCAGATGGTGGGGCGGCTGGGCAGAGGTGCTTCTCACTTCCCAGACAGTGTGCGGGGGAGGGGAAGGGCAGAGGCACTCCCTCACATCCCAGATGGTGGGGCGGCTGGGCAGAGGCACTCCTCTCTTCGATTTGGGGTGGAGAGTTCTGTAGATGTCTATTAGGTCCCCTTGGCCCAGAGCTGAGTTCAAGTCCTGAATATCCTTGTTAATTTTCCATCTCATTGATCCGTCTAATATTGAGAGTAGGGTGTTACAGTCCCCACTATTATTGTGTGGGAGTCTAAGTCTCTCTGTAGGTCTCTAAGAACTTGTTTTTATGAATCTGGGTGCTCCTATATTGGGTGCATATATATTTATGATAGTTAGCTCTTCTTGTTGAATTGATATCTTTAGCATTATGTAATGCCCTTCTTTGTCTTTTTTTAATCTTTATTGGTTTAAACTCTGTTTTATCAGAGACTAGGATTGCAACCTCTGCATTTTTTTTCACTTTCCATTTGCTTGGTAAATTTTTTTCTCCATCCCTTTATTTTGAGCCTATGTGTTTCTTTGCACATGAGATGGGACTCCTGAATACAGCACACCAATGGGTCTTCACTCTTTATCCAATTTGCCAGTCTGTGTCCTTTAATTGGGACATTTAGCCCATTTACATTTAAGGTTCATGTTATGTGGAATTTGATCCCATCATCCTGATGCTAGCTGGTTATTTTGCACACTAGTTGATGCAGTTTCTTCATAGTGTCATTGGTCTTTATATTTTGGTGTGTTTTTGCAGTGGCTGGTACCAGGTTTTCCTTTCCATATTTAGTGATTCCTTCAGGAGCTCTTGCCAGGTAGGCCTGGTGGTGACAAAATCCCTCAGCATTTGCTTGTCTGTAAAGGATTTTATTTCTCCTTCATTTATGAAGCTTAGTTTGGCTGGTTATGAAATTCCAGGTTGAAAATTCTTTTCTTTAAGAATGTTGAATATTGGCCCCCACTCTCTTCTGGCTTGTAGGGTTTTTGATGAGAGGTCCACTGTTAGTCTGATGGGATTCCCTTTGTAAATGACTTGGCCTTTCTCTCTGGCTGCCCTTAACATTTTTTCCTTCATTTCAACTTGGAGAATCTGATAATTATGTTTCTTTGGGTTGATCTTCTCACGGAGTATCTTAGTGGTGTTCTCTGTATTTCTTGAATTTGAATGTTGGTCTGTCTTGCTAGGTTGGGGAAGTTCTCCTGGATAATATCCTGAAGTGTGATTTCCAACTTGGTTCCATTCTCCCTGTCTCTTTCAGGTACTCCAATCAATCATAAGTTTGGTGTTTTTACACTGTCCCATATTTCTCAGAGTTTTAGTTCATTCCTTTTCATTCTTTTTTTCTCTAATCTTGTCTGAATGCCTTATTTTAGCAAGATGGTCTTGAAACTCCAATTTTCTTCCGCTCGGTCAGTTTGGCTATTGATATTTGTGTATGCTTCACGAAGTTCTCATGCTGTGTTTTTCAGCTCCATCAAGCCATTTATGTTTCCCTCTAAACTGGTTAATCTAGTTAGCAGCTCCTATAACCTTTTATCAAGGTTCTGAGCTTCTTTGCATTGGATTAGAACATGCTCCTTTAGCTCAGTGGAGTTTGTTATTACACACCTTCTGAAGCCTACTTCTTTCAATTCATCCATCTCACCCTCCATCCAGTTCTGCGTGATTATTTGGAGAAGAGGCACTCTGGTCTTTTGGGTTTTCAGCATTTTTTCGTTTATTCTTTCTCATCTTCATGAGTTTGTCTAGTTTTGATCTTTGAGGCTGTTGACCCTTGGTTGGGATTTTTGTGTGGACTTTTTTTGTTTATGCTGTTGTTGCTTTCTGCTTGTTTGTTTGTTCGTTTTTCTTTAAATGGTCAGGTCCCTCTTCTGTAGGGCTGCTGCAGTTTGCTGGGGGCTCACTTCAGGCCTTCTTCATCTGGTTCGCTGTCATGCCTGAAGATGTCATTTGAGGAGGCTGGAGAACAGCAAAGATGGGTGCCTTCTTCCTCCGGGATCTCTGACCTTGAGGGGCACCGACCTGATGCCAGTAGGAACACCACTGTATAGGGTGTCTGACAGCTCCTGTTGAAGGATCTCCCCCAATTGAATGGCACTGGGTGCAGGACCCATTTAATTAAGCACTTTGACTATCTCATGGTGCAGGGGGTGTGCCATGTTAGGGGGAAACCCACTAGTCTGGGCTGCCCAGATTCCTCAGAACTAGCAGGAGGAAAGACTAAGTCTGCTGGTCCATGGAGACTACGGCCATCCTCTCCCCCTAGGGTCTCAGGCCCAGGGAGATCAGAGTTCTGTCCCTAAGCCCCTAGCTGGAGTTGTTGGAGTTCCTGCAGGGAGGCCCCACCCAGTGAGGAAGGATGAGTCAGGGTCAGGCCTGAGGAAGCATTCTGGTGGCAATCTGCCACAGCCAGTGTGTTGGGCTGCAGGGAATATCTCTTGGGACCAAGCAGTCCAGCCTCCTTGGCTTTTGCAGGGGAAAAGCACGGCCTGGAGCTATAGAGATGGCTGCCACCCTTCCCCTGCCCTGGAAGCTTAGTGTGTTAGGCAGCTAGCAGTCCCAGCATTGGCTGCCAACCCTCCCCCAAGGAGCTCAGATGGTTTAGACAGCAGGCAGCCACAGCTGTGGTGATGCTGCCCCTCCCCCCAGGAACTCAGCAGGCTTAGGCAGATTGTAGCTGAGTGGCTGTTGAGAATCTGCGCAGCTCCATGGTTGGGACCCTAGGCCCTGGTGGCATGCGCTCACGAGTGGGATCTTCTGATCTGTGGGTTGCACAGTTCTGTGGAAAAAGCACGGTTTCCCAGACTGGGTAGCACGCTGTCTCACCGCCTCCCTTGGCTGGGGACTGGGGGCTCCCCTGCCCCGTGTGGCTCTCAGGTGGGCTGCCACACCACACTGGTCTTCTTTCCTCTCTGTGGGTCACACGAGCCACCTAGTCAGGCCTGATGACAGAACCTGGATACCTAGGTTGCCAGTGGGGAATTTGCACACTGTTTCGGTTCTTTTCAATGGGAGCCTACAATCGCTGCTTCTTCTAGTTGGCCATCTTGGCCCCGCACCTCCACCCCCCAACCCCCATTTGTTAGTTTTTTCATTCAACATCATGTTTCTACATCAATCCATGTTGCTGTGCATACACTTAATCTGTTACTTATAAGCATTGCATAATATTTCATGGCATGCCTCTACCACATTTTACCTATCCACTGGCTCAGTCAAGTGCTCCCCACTGGGATTCTGCTACCTTCGGCCACCACAAATAGCACTCTCATGAACATCCTCACACATGTCTCCCCATGGTCTTATGTGAGGATTTTCCTGGATAATATACTCAAGAGCAGCATTGTTGGGTCATAGGATATATGTATATTAATATTTTAATGTGACTACATTAGTTATATGACCCTCAAGCCAGTGCAGCCTTTCTTGGCCACTGTTTCTTCAATTGCAACTCCCATGTAACATTTCAAATTCCCCCTTTCTTTTATATAGGCATACTATTTTTTAGCTTTTATACCACATTTTTACTCTGCCTTTTCTATGTTTAGCTACACAAATACTTACAACTTTGTTACAGTTACCTACAGTATTCAATATGATGATATGCTGTACAGGTTTGTAGCCTAGGAGTAATAGTTTATACCATAGAGCTTAGGTGTGTAGTAGGATATACCATCCAGGGTTGTGTAAGTACACTCTATGATGTTCACAGAAAAACTAAATCACCTAATGACACATTTCTCTGAACATATCCCTGTCATTAAGTGATGCATGACTGTATGACTGTGTATTTTATATGTATATAGGTGTTTAAAGCATTAATTTTTATAAAACTGCATTACAACCAACAACACAAATGAACAAAAATCCCAAAAGAAATATGATCAGACATGATTTTAGAAAGATTGCTCTGGATATTCCATGAAAATGCCTTATAAAGAGACAAGATGACTTAGGAAGCTACTGCAGGAGTTCTGATGAGAGAAAATGGTGGATTGGACTAGGGAGGTGGCAATGAGGATGGAGAGAAGTGAATGAATTAAGAAAAAGAAGATTTACAAAATAGAATTCACAGACTTGATGAGAGGATTGGCTGTGGGGAGTGAAGGAGAGGAGGGCATCAATAATAACTCCAAGGTTTCTGCCTTGGATAGAATATCTGTGTCATTCACTAAGATGAGAGGCACAGGAGAAGCAAGTTGGGAAGAGCTGATGTGATATGCTCAATTTTGAACATGTTGATTGCCACATGCCTATGAGATAACCAAATAGGAAGGGATGTCAGAATAGAGGCCGGGGCTCAAGAAGTCCCAGTTTTACTGCTTAGTGACTATGATAACCTGGACAAGTCATATTGAGAACTGGAGCCTCAGTTTCCTCATCTGTAAAATGGAGTAACAAAACATTCATCTTTATTAGTGTTATTAAAGTTATCAAATGTAAAAGTTTATGTGAGAAGGTGCTTTGTAAATTCTAAAATCCATATAAATGGTAATAATAAATATTTTCAAGGGGTATGAAATGGATGTGGGGAGAAAGGGAGATTTTCCAGGGACATTCAGGAATTCTTTGGCCTGCAGAGAGACTACAAAGCTCTGTCTGATTCATGGTGGCATCATCAGGCACATTCCAATCTCTGGGAAACTTATTCCTACAAAGAAATTATTTCCAGTGACTTGGTGTCATGGCAATTTAGCTGACTTGGGCCAGGATTGGAAGAATTGGAGGGAGGCTTCTAAATCCTGGCAGCAGGAAATTGGGATGAGGCCAATGCAAATGTGGCAGGCTGGGAAACATTTTTGCAGACAGAAAGCATTTTTTAAGATGTTTATTGTGGTAAAATATACATAATATAAAATTTACCATTGTAATTATTTTAAAGTGTACAGTTCAGCGGCATTAAGTACATACACAGTTATGCAACCATCACTGCCATCCATCACCAGAACATTTTCATCATCCCAAATTGAATCTCTGTACCTGTCAAACAATAACTCCCCACTTTCCCCTACTCTTGACTCCTGACAGCCATAATTCTACTTTCTGTCTCTATGAGTTTGACTATTCTCAGTACCTCATATAAATGGAATCATATATTTGTGCCATTTCATTTGGCTTATTTCACTTAGCATAATGTTTTCAAGGTTCACCCATGTTGTAGCATGTATCAGGATTTCATTCCACAGAATTGCCATTCAACCCAGCAATCCTATCATTGGGTATATACCCAAAGGAATATAAATCATTCTGTCAAAAAGATACATGCACACATATGTTCATCACAGCACTATTCACAATAGCAAAGACATGGAATCAACCTAGGTACCCATCAGTGGTGGACTGGATAAAGAAAATATGGCATATATATACCATGGAGTACTATGCAGCCATAGAAAACAATGGATTTATGTCCTTTGCAGGAACTGGAGGCCATAATCCTAAGCAAACTAACACAGGAACAGAAAACCAAATACCACATGTTCTCACTTATGAGTGGGTTCTAAACACTGAGTACACATGGACACAAAGAAGAGAATAATAGACACTAGGGCCTACTTGAGGGTGGAGGGTGGGAGGAGGGTGAGGATCTATAAACTACCTACCGGGTACTATGCTCCCTACCTGGGTGACAAAGTAGTACGTACACCAAACACCTGTGACACACAATTTACCCAGATAACAAACCTTCACATGTACCCTGGAACCTAAAAGTTTAAAAATAAATAAATAAATATGGTTTTATTATACACAGTTAATCAACATGGCAATATTTAGTGATTTATAGAAGGTGAGTTAAATCTTACCACTTTATTAGCTCATGGGAGGCCCTTTTACTTTTCTATACAATTCTGTTGCTGACTTTTTATTAATGAATTATTTGAATTTAATCGTAGGAGTGCTATTTTAACATATTCCTCTGGCCCTCAACACAATAAAGAAAAGTATTACCACAAAAAAGAATCTCATTCCTTATTAAGGCTAAACAATATTCCCTTGTATGTATGTACCACTGTTTATTATCTATTTGTCGATTGATGGACATTTGAGTTATTTGTACCTTTTAGCTATTGTGAATAATGCTCCTATGAGTAATGATGTACAGATATCTATTAAAGTCTCTGCTTTCAATTCTTTTGGATATGTACCTAGAAATGGAGTTGCTCGATCATATAATAATTATATGTTTCATTTTTTTTGAGGAACCACTGTACTGTTTTCCACAGTGGCTACACCATTTTACACTCCCACCAACGTGTGCAAGGGTTCCACTTTCTCTATATCCTTCCCAACACTTGTTATCGTCTGGGTTTTTGTTTGTTTGTTTGTTTGTTTTAATAATTATAATAGCTAAATTAATGGGTATGAGGTGATGTCTCATTTTGGTTTTGATCTGCATTTCCCTAATGATTAGTGATGTTGAGCATTTTTTCATGTGTTTTTTGGCCATCTGTATATCTTTTTTGGAGAAATGCCAATTCAAATTATTTGCCCATTTTTGAACTGGGTTGCTTGTTTCTTAGTTGTTGAATTGTAGGAGTTCCTTATATATCCTGGATACTAAACCCTTATCAGATATATGATTTACAAATATTTTCTTTCATTCCATGGAATGACTTTTCACTGTGTTAATAGTGTCCTTTGATTCACAAAATTTTTAGTTTTGAGGAAGTTCAATTTCTTTCTTTTTTCTTTTGTTGTCTGTGCTTTTGATGTATACACAAGAAGTCACTGCAAAATCCCATGTCATGAAACTTTTCCTCTATATTTTCTTCTGAGTTGTATAATTTTAGCTCTTATGTTTAGACCTTTAATCCATTTTAAGTTAATGTTTATATGCAGTATAAAATAAAGCTCCATCTTTATTCTTTTGCATGTGAATATCCAGTTTTCCCACCACCAGTTGTTAAAGAGACTGTCCTTTTCCCATTGAGTGGTCTTGGCACCCTTGTTGAAATCATTTGACCATAGATGCATGAGTTTGTTTTTGGCCGCTTGATTCTATTCCAATGAATATGTCCATATGTCTGTCTTTATGCCAGTACCATACTGTTTTGATTACTATAGCTCTGTAGTAAACTTTGAAATCAGAAAGTCTGAGTCTTCCAATGTTGTTCCTCTTTTTCAAGGTTGTTTTGGCTATTCTAGGTCTCTAGAGATTCTACATAAATTTTAGGAGTGATTTTTCTATTTCTGTAAAATTATTGAGTTGCATTGAACTTGTAGATTGCTTTGGGAGAAAGAATTTTTGAGTCATTTTCAAATGTGATGTTTCAGTTAAATCAACACTTGTGTTTCATTTGTTGCTTATAAAAAGCACACTCATGAGTAAAGAATTTAGGAAAGGCAAAATGATAATAATAATAATAAGTATCTGGAGAACAATGTTCTGGATGGAGAGTCAGAGATTTTGGGCTATGCAATATGGTTATAGACACAGCCTGTGTCCTTTTGCAAATCAGTAGCATATACTATGCCTTGGTTTCTATCCACCCTGAGACCCAAAGGGCCTTTGAGGTAGCTCAAATTGGCCTATTGCAGAGCTGTAAAGCTACAGTGATATACAAAGAGACTTCACAGGGAGGCTTTATTATTGGCTCTTAGCTGTTAAATCAATCACTCTAATTGAACCCAAAGGAAATAAAATCACCATCTGTTTATTGACATGATGGATATATCTGCCTTATCTAATGATGTCATCTACAAGTCTTGAAAACTATCCAGAAGGAATAATTTGGAAGGATGTGAAGAACTTTGGAAAATGTGTGCCCCCACCCCAAGCCTAACTCACCCATTCTAAACTTTCTGTCCCTGCACAAGCTATATCCCCTTGACCATATTACTATTAACAATATGAACATTTATAAAACCAACTTAAAGCCAAGCGGAGCCAAAATGCAGATGATACCCCCTTCAAGTTTGGGCCTTCCCTACTCTGAGATAAGAGGCAGTACCTACAACCTCACCTCTAGAGTATTTCTTTTTATTATGACCTATAATACCTTACCTGTATAGCTCCTGTATTAGTTATATATTGCTGCATAACAAGTTACCCCAAAACTTAGTGGCTGCAAACAACAAGCATTGGCTACCTTAAAATTTCTAGAGACCAGGAATCCAAGAACAGCTTAACTGAGTGTTTTGGTTTCAGAGACTCTCATGAGGCTGCAATCAAGGCCTCAGCTGGGATTGCAGTCATCCGAAGGCGCAACCAGGGAGGATCTGCTACCAAGCTCACACACATGGCTATTAGCAGGCCTCAGAAGATCTTCCAAGCTCACTCACGTGTGCCTCCCCATAGAGCTGCCTCATAAATGGCAGTGGCTTACCCCAGAATGAGTGATCCAAAAAAGAGTGAGGGGGAGCCCCCAAAATGGAAGCCACACAATCTTTGTATAGCCTAACCTCAGAAGTAACATGCCATCACTTCTGCCATATTCTATTTGTTAGAAGTGAATCATTAAGTGTGGCCTAAAAAGTAAAGAATTACATGGGGGTTCAAATCCCAAAGGGTGGAAATCATTGGACGCCATCTGAGAGGCTGAGTACCACAACCCCTCACCCTGCCCCACATTTCTGCAGCCTTATTTTGGTGTCCATTAATCCCATGGCTCTAAGGACTCCCAGCATATAGGCTATTTCCACTTTCTCATACTTGCCATGCTCCCTTTCCCCCATCCCCATGACAGGACCTCTGTTCAGGTTGTTTTCTCTACCTGGAATACTCTTCCTATTCTCTTCATTTACTTAATGTGTGCTTATCTTTCAGGATTCAGCTCAAGAATTAGTTTCTTTAACACCTCTTTTTCATTGATCACAGTGGTATATTTATAATTTGGGTATGATTGAGGAACATCTGTCTTCCTCAATAAACAACATGAGAATAAGAACCGTGTCTGTTTGTCTTTACCATTGAACTATCAGTACCTATCAATACCCCTGACATATAGTAGGTGCTTAATAAATATTTGTTGAGTGAAGTAATGAATAAATAAATAAATAAAATACCATCATCTGAGTAATATGAAAATAAGGGCTCCAAATATCTGCCAAAGTAATAATATACACAAGGAAATACCCATGGCCCCCTGACTTTGTGATATGATTGTCATCAACAGGGCTCAGTCTTCAGGCCTTTAGTTGAGATGTTCACATGCTTGGAGGTGACCTTATGTTGACTTTGAGAAGAGTAGCGAGTGGAGCTGCCAGACATATCTCTAATGAGGTTGAAATTCTTATTCTTAGAGGAAAGCAACACTTTAATTCTCAACACAGGGAGGGATAGAGCAGGTTGCACAATCACTATTGCCAAAAAGTTTTTTTTAATAGCAAAAATAGCAGAATTTTTTACCTATCTAGTCTTGCCCCCACCTGGAAGCAGGAGAATGGCATGGCATATTGATGGGCTTTCTGGTTCCTAGGGTTCTAAGGCATTCAGCCCCTTAACCAATCTCCTCAGTAAGTGGTAGAGATGAGCTTGGTACTAGAAAACCTCAGTGAGAGGAAGAGATCCAGTGACTCTGGAGCTTCTCCTGAGAAGAGCTTCTGGATTTGAAATCAAACATTCCTGAAAAGCAAGGCCTGCTCTGAAGTGGAAAAGAGTGAGCAGACCCTTTGTGCCCATATAACTCACTCATTCTCCCAAGAGCCTTTTAAGGGAAGGAAATGGTGAAAGGCACCACTTACCACAGCATAATTATTCAAGTTGATAAGCGGAACAAAGAGACCACTGTCTCGATGGAGTTTGCAACCAAAGAGGGGGGTCTTTGAGCTAGATTTGCTCCAGCATCCCAGGGCTGTTGAAAGATTGGATCATTAAAAGTTTATGGCCTCATGGAACTATTTTAAGCCTGTTCCATCCCTCAATGCTGGCCTCAAAGCTGCCACAAATTCTTTCATCCCCATGAACTGTGGCTTGGAGTGAACAAAAGTGAGACTGCTCCTTTGGAGGGAGAGAAGCCTGGGGCTGCAAGATGGGGTTGCAGGGAAAAGGGATTTTTATAACTAATGAGCTGCCTGTCAGCACTGTTGTCACTGCCATTGCCACCACGCTACTCAAATATTCTCAGGAAGCTCAGTAGATGGGGCATGCTCACATGGAATCAAAAAAGAAAGCAACTGCCCTGCCCACTCTGAATAAAGCAGAGTGTACCAAGTAAGAAAACTGAGTCCTAACCTCCTTGCTTGGAGGAAAAGAGAGTGGAGAGGGAGGAAGGTAGGGCCTCTCCAGGGATGAATTGGTTATTCTGGAAGCAATGCAAAATGTTAAATTTGAGCTGAGGTATCTAATGCCAGAAGATCATGCCTTATGTCCACAGACCTACAGTCCTGGGCTTTTCTTATCAGATGTTCCCTTTAGAGGTGTACAAAATAAGTAACTATTTTGAAAAATACATAGTAATTATATTAGTGAGTGTTCCAAAAGATTTTTAAAACCCATGGGGCTCCCACTAAAAATTGGTTCCCAATAACTCATTCAACAAATAGATTTGAATGCCTACTATATGACAGAAAGTGTCCTAGGCCAGTTGAATATAACAGCGGACAAAGTAGACAAACGTCACTACCCTCATGGAGCTCATACGTTAGTAGGGGGTGACAGACCACAAGTAAGATAATTTAGTAAATAAATACTGTGTCAAATGCTGATGGATACTATGAAGAAAAATGAAGCAGAGCTAGGAAGGATACTAAATACTGTGCTTGGTGGTGGGGGTTCATGATTTTAGATAGGTCAGGGAAAATGTCATGGAGAAGGTGATATTTGAGCAGAGATTTGAAGGCAGTGAAGGAAGGAGTCATGTGAATATCTGGGGGAAGATTTTTCCTGACAAAGAGGAGGTCATGTGGTAAGACCTGGCATGGTTGAAAAACAGCAAGGAGACTAATGTGGTTGAAATGATGTAAGGGGAAGAGGTGTGGCAGGAATTGAGATTGAAGAGGTAACAGGGGACCAGATGGTGTAGTGCCTTAAAAGCTAAGGATTTGAACTTTATGATGAGTTAGATGGGAAGCCTTTTAGTAAAGGAGTAACACGATCTTACTTACATTTTAAATAGATCACTCTGGCTGCTACTTGGAGGATAGATTATAGGGAAGTGGGAATACCATTAGAAGAAAACTGCAGAAATTCAGACAAGTGAGTATGGTGATCTGAGCCAGTAAGGTGTTAGTGGAGAGAAGAGAAATACTGATATATAGAATTTGATATACAAATTACAATATACATGGAAAGTAAAGTTGACTGAAATTGCTAATGAATTAGGATGTATATAATATAAAGTTAGAAATCAATAGATCACTAAAAGTTATTCCTCCAGTATAACTGAAAGTCTGTAGCCTTTGATCAACATCTCCCTTTTCCCCATCCTTCCTCCTCCCCCCACCCCAGTCTCTGGTAACCACCTTTCTATTACAGTGACATTGATGGTTTTGTTTGTTTGTTTGTTTTTTTGTTTTTTTTTTTGAGATGGAGTCTTGCTCTGTCACCCAGGCTGGAGTGCAGTGGCAGGATCTCGGCTCACTGCAACTTCTGCTTCCCGGGTTCAAGCAATTCTCCTGCCTCAGCCTCCCGAGTAGCTGGGACTACAGGCACCTACCACCATGCACTGCTAATTTTTGTATTTTTAGTAGAGACGGGGTTTCACCATATTGGCCAGGCTGGTCTTGAGCTCCTGACCTTGTGATCTGCCCGCCTCGGCCTCCTAAAGTGCTGGGATTACAGGTGTGAGTGACTGCGCCTGGCGACATTGGTGTTTTTGTATTCCGCATGTAAGTGAGAAGATGTGGTTTTTGTCTTTCTGTGCCTGGTTTACTTCACTTAGCAAAACGTCCTCCAGGTTCATTCACATTGTTGTGAATGACAGAATTTCCTTCTTTTTAAAGCTATATAGTATTCCATTGTGTATATACATCACATTTTCTTTATTCATTCATCAACTGACGGACACTTAGGTTGTTTCCATATCTTGGCTATTGGATGATGGTTAAAAAGTACAAAGCCCCAATTAGACAGGAAAAGTAAGGTTATTTTCTTCTTTAGGATATACTGAATTACATGGTGAATATACTAAATAATAATGTATTGTACATTTCAAAATTGCTAACAGAGTAAATTGCAAATGTTCTCAGCACAAAAAAAGTATTTTATGTTATCAGTGTGTTACTTAGCTTGATTTAATTCTTACACATTGTGCTCATAAATCATAAGATTACTTTGTACCCGACAAATATATAAAATTATAATTTGTCAATATGCAATTTAAAGAAAGAATGTTTGAATTCAAGAATGACTATAAAGCTTTTGGCCAAAGCAATTGGAAGGATCAACTTGCCCGCAACCGAGATGATGAAGATAAGTAGAGGAGGAGATTTGCGAGGTGGACATTAAAGTTTGGTAACTATTAGATTTGTGTTTTCCCAGGCCTGGAGGGACTAGAAAAAAAATGGCAGCTGCTGGTGGCTACCTTTAATGGGTAATGGAAGAAAATGGATTAGAATAACCTCACCATAGTTGCAGAAAGAGCTGGTTGGTGGTAGATTGAGAAAATAGACCAACTTGGACCTGAGCCTTCCTCTGCCTCTCCCTTCTCCTGCCTGGATTCCAGTGCCTCCACTGCCTCACACTCATCCTGCTGGTCATTCCCTTATGTTCTATTCCAGGGGTTGATAAATTTTCTGTAAAGAGCCAGATCATAAATATTTTAGGCTTTGTGGGCCAGTTGGTCTCTCTCACAGCTAATCAACTCTGTCATTGTAGTGCAAAAACAATCATAGACAACACATAAATGAATGAACATGCTTGTGTTCCAGTAAAACTCTATTTTCAAAACTAGACCATGACCCGATTTGGCCTATGAGCTGTAGTTTTTCTTCCCCTGCTCTAGACCTCTGTTGACCTGTCCACCAAAACACAGTCTTCATGTGTCCACTCAACCTTGTGACACAATTACAATCTAATTTCAACATGAAATGTTAAATGGGCACCTCCAGTAGCTATCCCTCAAATATGGCTGGATATTAATGTTTTAGTGGCAGAACAAATGCTCTCATTGGCATTATTTTACTCTATAAAGTAAATAATCTCAATCAGAACCCAAAGAAGATCTTTTCATTTCAAATACAGGGAAGAAAGGTATCTCATAAACATTTAAATTTTTCCTGAATTGGCCCTTATTTTTTAGAAAAAAGTTACTGGCCGCTGCTCTAGAACTATCTCTGTCCTCTCCAAGCCAACCAACATGTCCTCTCAAGGCCCTCACAGGTGACTTTGTAATCCAGTTGTAAGGTGTTAATGGCTGCCACCTCCCAGAAAGATTACCATCCAAAGCTTACTTTTGAGGGTGCAGCACTAAATGGCCTGCTCTTTCTGAGGTCAGCACAAATTGGTTGACCTGTACAACTTCCAGCTACAAGTGTAAGGAACAGCTCAGTTCACATGCGTGATCATTGGAACTCGGTGGACCTTTGCAAGATGGACTGTTACAATGAGCAAATTTGGATAATGCTCTTAATTTATGAAAAAATATTAGATATTTTTAAAAGATGTACAGAAAAATATAATGAACACCTCTATACCCAAAACCCAGATTAATAAATCAAATATTATAGATATAGTCAAAGCATTTTTTATACCCCTCTCTGATCTCTTATTCTTATTTTCCTCTTATTCACACAGAGGTAACCTCTATCTTGAAGATGCATGTGTCCCTTCTTTGTTATTTTTCTACTTACAAATGTATGCATATGAATGTATCCCTAAATAATACACAGTATTGTTTTTCATGTTGTTAACCTTTGTATCAATGATATAATAACTATAAATATGTTTTCAAGTTGGATCTATAATTGACACATATACTTCAAGTTTACTCATTTGCACCACTACAGCCTTCCATTGTAAGAATAACCTCATTTTATTTATCTATTATTCCATCAATGATTTCTTAGGCTGACACCAATTTTACATTATTTCACACAATGCTGCAAGGAACATTCTGATTCAGTCTCCTGGTGCCATATATGAGAAGTTGAATGCTGATTTTTTGCTGAGCTTCTCAACCAATGTTCATAGAACACCCACTCTATATAAGAGTGGCACATGTGGGAAGACAAAGTTCTCTCCTGGAGGATCTGGTGACCAAAATGCTAAAAGGTCTTCAGAATTCTTTTATTTCATTGTGGATGGCCAAATAGTTTTGACCTAAACCAAGCAAACAAGCCAGGAGAAGCTGAAATGACAAGGTCAAAATTATCTCCTTTCTTGATTCTCATTTCAGTATCTTGGTCCCTGAGAGTCAAAGCAATATATTCTTGTTTGGCCACAGACTCTTCTTGCTTGGCCTGATGGATCTGCATGCATCAGCGATGGAGAGAGGCTTAAGTAGTCAATAATAATCAGGTTCTAATGTCATTTCATTAAATGCCACATATGACAAGAGACTTCCAGATGGTAGAGTCAAACCCAGGCTGTCTTGCAGTGCAAAGGCAGAAGGTAACTGAATAACTAGCCAACTCCCAGATTTCCGAATTGTTCCCCAGGCGTTTCCTGCTGTTGCTGTGTTATAGAGCTAGACAAAAGGGCCTCTGATGTTTACAAATTTTTACTAAGGAAGACTCATGCTGTAAAGTCAGTGAGAAAGTTGACAGTTTGGACATTAATGTGGACTGGCGCTTTTTCTTAAAACATTTCCCAAAGATTTTCTGTTCCTCACTGTGTTCACATTTGCCGCCTTTATAGTTTCCCCTAGAGACTGTCAATTGTCTAGGTCTGCCAGAAACGGAAAAAAATTTGAAGCATCAGTAGATATTATCATTTAAGTCAAGTTATAGTGGAAGTATTTTCTCCCCTTTTGCTCCCCACTATTCATTGCATACTTTATCTCAAAAATATCCGATGCTACTCACTGTTTTTAAGAACCTGAGGAACAATGCAACTCTATTATCTACAGATGGCAGCGCTGCATTTTGGCTAGCCTGAAAAAAACTACTGTTTAAATCCTCACAGACACATTTACTTTCTTATATTAACCCCTTTACAGCTGCCATATTTCTCATGATCTCCCTTTAGGTATGTAGCCTGAAGCCTAGTAGGGAGCTCTGAGTTACCTTAATAACTCTCATGCCCCATTCCACACATGAAATCTATTTTCCTCTTCCATACGCTAATGCTTTTTCAGGAAAAGACTGAATAAAATATAGCAATATTAGGCTGTTTCAATCTGATACTTAATCAAGGTATTAATTAGAGTAATTCCTATTACATAATCATATGAAAAACACAGTAAAATAGATCCCTTGGGATTGTGGTCAATCATTTCTGTAAGTGTAGTATTTATTACCACCAGCAAACGTAAAATGAAAGCTGGTAAACAGAATAAGTTTATTTTTTAAAATTTATAATGTGTTTTGACATGTACTAGAAAAATACAACTACAGTATTATATCAAGCCCATTATTTCAAAAATATTGCTGCTTAGGATGAAGCTACATTTTTTAATTGACAAAAATTGTATATATTTATGATTTACAACATGATGCTTTCATATATATAATATTTATCTATATACAATATTTATATGTATGTAATGTCATGGCTAAATCAAGCTAATTATCATATGCTCACATATTTATCATTTTTGTGGTGAGAATACTTAAAATTTACTCTTTCAGCAATTTCCAAGTATATAGTACATTATTACTAACTATAGTCACCATGTTGTACAATGGATCTCTTGAGAGGCTACAGTTTTTTAAAGTGAGTCAATTTGATAAAAAATATTAAGTGAATAAAAGCACATGTGTTTTACAGATATAGCAAAAATAATAAAGGTGGTATGTAAATGAGTGATGCTTAGAAAACACTGATGTAGGTAAATGTTTTTGTTGCCTTCCAAGGATTCTGAAAAAATGGCCCAGGAGTTCTAAAATCTATTTAGATATAATTTAAAGACATTTGAAAACAACTTAAAAATTTTAATTAAAGAAAATTAAACTAAAAGCAATGCATTCACTCAAAAATGTTATAGATGCCAAATTTTAACACATTGAAGACCAACGGTGCATTAACTTGAGCTCCTCAATAGACTCATTTTTGTGCAGAATTCAGAATAAACTTTACTTGTCATTCAGTTTAATTAAAGTATATACCATAATTCTACAGCACACTGTTGAATAAGGGAATAGAATGCCGTTTGCAAATACTTACCTGTGTGGGTCAGAATATTAGAATATTCTATATATAGAGTATAGAATACTGTGCAACCAAAACAAATTACAGAGATGAATGGCTACAACTGCTTCATAACTTCCTATTTCAAATGTTTGTGTTTATCAAAATAGTCATATTTATTAATTTTTATAATTATATATTTGGGTTATCAAATAAGCATCTTAGTAAATTACTGCTTTTATCTGATTTATATAATCAGGTCATGTATAGAATTTTATTTGAAAAGGGGGTTTCATTAATTAACAGGTGTGAAAAGCATTGGTGGAGATGAAGCAGCCAGTTGAATTACTAGAATTTTCACTACCATAATGCATTAGGATTTTATAGAATGAGAGAGGAAGATTCTGCTTAGTAATAAGAGTTAACATCCATTTAGCACTTCTTATATTTGTCAGGATAGATGAGGTTATGTTGCAGTTACGAATTACTTCAAAATTTCAGTTGTGAACCACAAGAGTTTATTTCTCACTTATGCTACATGTCTCTCATGGCTTGGTTAAGCCTCTATTTCATACTGTCTTTACTCCAGGACTCAGACTAAAAGATCAACCTCTATCTGGAACATCGCAGTCATATCGCAGGGGAAAATAAGGAATATGACAAACCACATACTGGTTCTTAAAGCCCCTGCTTGAAAATAACCTGTCATTTTTGCTCATATTTCATTGGCCAAACTGAGTCACATGACCACGCCTGCATTCTACAGGGCAGAGATGTATAACCATTCCACCGGGAGGAGCACTGCCAGAAGGGGCACAGAATATAAGTAAACAGCTCTATAATCTACCTTGCTTATTATGTGCCAGACCCTCTTCATTTATGACTTAAAGCAACCTGGTAGGGTAATTACTATAATTACCCCATTTTAGAGATAAAGAAATGGAGGCTCAGAGAGTTTAGATGACTTGCTGAAGGTCACACAGCTGAGTAGTAGCCAAGCTGGGATTTACAACTCAGCCAGTCTGGCTCCAGAGCCTGTGCACTATTCTATAGTGCTTAGGTTGGGCTTCCCACCAAACTGACAGGTATTGCCCTTCAGCACTAGCCCACAGTGGGTATGTTAAACAGATTATAAAATTATAGTGAAGAATATAACTGCACAGGAGCCTTCAGTATAATTCCATAGTGTATTTAATGGATTAATGTATGAATTCCACAAAGATGACAGTTTCAGACATCTTCAAATACAAAAATCAGACACACTCAAAATAGTGATAGTTCATTGCAGCTCAGATATTTTGTTACCAAAAGGTACTTATTTTGGTAACAAAAAAGTTGGTATATTTATAAAGATTACTGCTAGCCTTAGAATTAAGCATGGCATGTAATCTAATTGCCTTCCTTCCTCCATAAATTAGAAATAAGTCACCAAAGGCAGAGGCTCACCCAAGCCTGCTTTTGGGGTATTCCTTAATTTATACTTAAGAAAAAAAGGATCCTGAAACAAAAAGCCTCATTAGGCAGACTTTGACTAAGGAAGGACCCATGGGCCTTAGGGTCAGAGGATCTCTATTTTGGGGAACAATACCACTAATATAGCAGCTTCTGAGTGGAGCCAGCACCTGAGTTTTTGTATAGATATGATGCCCCTGGGGACCAGTCTATCAGGAAACAAATCACTAACTGAGCTGGAATTTCATCAGGGCAAAAGGCAGATGGAGTTGTGAAACTGTGGACCCCTAACAAACTGGGGCAATAAATCCCTGACCACAGACTGAGCAAATTCAAAGGTTGAAGTCTAGAGGCAAATTCCTATGGGTAGATTTCATTGCCATAGTAGCAATCTCTGGACTTCTCCATCCTCATTTCCTAATAATCCTGTCTTTGCCTGGAACATTTATAAGCTTTTAAGCAGATAAGTGAGTAGAGAAAAATTTGTTTTTTAATATAAAATCTGCAAAATGTCCCAGCTGAGCATACCTGTGTTTTAACTCATTCTGTCCCCATAACAACCCCATGAGAAAGATACTCATATTGACCTGATTTTATAATGAGGGTGCTAACACTTATAGACATAGGTTAACTCATCCGTGCTCCAGGAAGGCAGAGAATGTGACTATGTCCCCTATACTTCCAGCACCTCACAAAGTGCCTGACACATAGCTGATGCTCAGGAAATATTAATAATTGAATGAATGAGTAAGCAATTGATTCATTTTGCACTATGCGCAAGCCATTGGGCCTCATTTATATTATGTCTTCATGTAGTTCACTCCTCATAATTCTGCCTGGGCCACCATCACTGTCTGACCTTTATTAAGGCTTGAGGTTGGGTGACAGTGGAAGAAACGTGGTGGCTTAACCAATCAAATTCAAATTATTTCTTTCCACATTTGCTTTTAACAGCAAACAAAGTAATGCAGTCCTGGAGAAGGCAAATCTTGGGGAAAATGTTTTCCCAAGACTACGTGCCTCATCTGTTTCCAAACACAGTCTCCACAGGCCCCATATATATTTTTAATGTAATTTACACTCCCCATCTAAACAAGGCAGTGTAAAAAGGGCACTATTCTGCATTATAGATTTTGGTCTTGATTTCCAGTCATCAATGGAATTAACCACATTTTGGCCTTGGAGAGGTTGCATTCCTGATTCTCTCTGCCATCTCACTTATAAAGGCAGAAGAGGGAAGCACAGTGCCAGGGAGAAGGCATCAGCTTGGCGTCTGTGGCATAACCACTCAGAAATTCCATTCTCTGCAAAATCCACATCTCCTTCCTGTAGGTCTTGTGGCTGGGGCCCACAACTAGGACAGAGGCCACACAGCTGCTCTCCTTTTAGCCCCTTTTCCTACCCCCATCAAGGGCAGAAAAATGCTGATGCCCAGACATCCAAGGGGACAGGGACTTTGTCCTCTTGAATCTCCTTCCCTGAGGACTTTAAGAATAAGAAAAACTTTTCTTTGTTGGGACTAAATCCTGAATACATAAGCTCTTCTTTGCCATTCCAAGAAGGTGGTTTTTAAGAGGTTGAGCTTAGAGCCACTTCAGTTGCCAGGGTCTTCCACTGGGGCAGTGGTATTTAAATATTTCTTAGCTATGAAACACTTTCTAAAAATGAAACAATATATAAAATAGACAAAAAGTGTTGCTACTCTGGTAAAGTAAGGGAGATTACCTAGACCTCTGACAGCTTTCTCTCCTTATATCAGCCTCTGAACACTCTCCATGTCTGGCTTACTGGCCTCCGTATTCCCGCTCTGTATTCAAAGCCTAGTACATAGGGGGAAGTCATGGTCATGTATTGAATGAATAGGGGGTGTCAGCGATTTGTGGCAGCTGATATTGTTACATGACTTGTCCTCCTGTCATGTGTGCCTGCCTGTGTATGTGTATTGAAAGAAAGAGGCACTAAAAGCTGAAGACTGGAGTGCATTGGAGCTGAGTGGACAAGTCTTTGATGATGAGCTTGCAACAGTTGGAGTCTGAACAGGAGCTGAATGGTGAATGGCTCAGCAGGCTGCTAAATCCTGCAGATTTGCAGGCAAAGCTGGTTCATTTGCTTCATTCACTTGTTAAACCATTTCTGAGTAGCTGCCATGTGGTAGGCTAGCTCCTAAGAGATAAAGATGACTAAAACACAATCCCAATCCCTGCTCTCAAGAGGCTCATGGTCTAGTGCAGGAGACGGATATTAAAACAAAGCAATGCCAATAAGCAGTGTAATGGCCATAATCCATTTTTAAACAATTAAATTGACATATTGTTTATTCCCTGGAAGTCTTGATGTCCTAGGTTTCACAGAATCTGTAGGTTTCTACTCTTCAGGGGAGGGTGGATACCAAAAAGTCATTTTTTAGCTTTGACTGACAGATTAAATTTTGCTTTTTTAATCTATAGCTGAGGGTTTTTTTAAAAAAAAAATCAAAAGTTAAAGTACACAAAGTATGTGATGCATCTTAATTTTCACTAATTTTTCACCAAAAGTTAGCATTTATGTTCATTATGAATGTAGGCAACAACAAAGTAATATTACCCATACCCGTAACTTTGTCACCAATAGAAATGATGATGGATATTTTATATCAAACTAATATTCCTATAGTTATCTCAAAATGTTATTTACTCTCATCATTACTTCAAAATTATAGTGGTTACTAGTCCTGCCACTAGATCTTATCACTTAGTGCATTAATTAACCACAGGTATTATTCTATCATGATATTGTTTTCATATTTTGATAACTGTATTTCAATATAATTGACTTTCCTTACAATCCTATGTACTTTTTAATCTATTTAAAAACAATATTCTGAGAAGGGGTCCAGAGATACCATCAGACTGCTAAAGGAGACTACTATGTCACAAAATGACTATGAACCCTTGTTAAACAGGTTTTAAGAGTGAGGTTTTATCAACGAAGAGAAGAATTTTCAAATGCCAAAAGCTTCCCTTATATATTCTAAGCAAAGCACACGCTTTTACTCTAAGCCATGAGAGAAAAGAACTTAGTCAAAGATGCAAAGGAAGTTCCCACCTGCCTAGGGAGTAAAGACCACTTTTAGGATCTGGGATATGGAACTGTGGAAGAAAGAAGAAAATGAGAGGGGCAAGTAGACAGATACCAGATGGGCCTGATAAAAACCACACAAGCAGTGAGGCATGTTCCTCACAGACTAGGAAGAAGTGATGCCTCCTTGGAGAAGTCCTGCATTCATCCTGGTGTTGAAGCAATCTGACACATCCAGGTGGTAAAACAGCAATAGGGGAGGGAGTTATCTAAGAGCATGAATCTGATGTAGCACTTCTGTTTCTTCATAGCCTGCCTCTGGCATGTGGAAAATCCAGAGCTTGAAGGAGTAGAAAGGACCAGTGGGTCACTAGAAGCCTAGGTTTGGAATAACAAAACTACAAAATCAGGGAGCTTTGCAACCAGAAACAAATAGCTAAAACCAGGGATTTCAACAACAGGTGCAACCAATGAAGCCCCTAAAAGACTGAAGGGACCTACTGCACATCACTCTTTACGTAGCTGTAAGGATTGTTCCAAACCAGCCCCTCCATAGCAGAGAATAGTGAGCATCCAGAAAAATTAGCATGGATCCAAGGCTCCATCCTCTGTAACCCCACTTCCCCCAGGTACATTATTTTATAGGAGGGGAAATGAAGTTAAAACATGCAAGACTCAACATTTATCCAAAAAGGCAGCTCTTTCCTTTGGCACAATGAATTATGTGTCTGCACTCCCTCCCTTCTACTCACATGGGTGGTAAGTTCCTAAGGTAGCTTAGTTCAATTCTAGGTAATATTTTTGCACATCTGAATTGCTGGGTATACATTCCAATCCTGCTGTACATATTTTTGTGTCATGATGTAAAAGTCAGTTCAGATTCAAGAGGAAGGCAAAGGGAGAAGTGTTCAGTTCCATGAGAATGTGCATGGTGAGATAGGTGTGTCAGAAAAGGCAGTACTGAGGAGAGAATGCTTGAGATGAGCCTTGAAAGATGAATATGTTCTCTGGAGGCAGTCAGGTACTTTACTTGCAAAATCAACCTTCTTAGTCAAGAAAGTAACTGTTTACATGACATGATTTGACGGGTATCATAAAGGAAGGACTTCTAATGCCCCCAAAATAGCACCCAGAACACTATCACTCAAGATCTATTCTTTTGATCTTGAATGGTTTCCAAACCAGTGCTTCTCAAACTATAAAGTGCATATGAATAACTTGCAGATCTTGGTAAGTTGTGGGTTCTGATTCAGTAAATCTGGGTTGGGACCTGAGAGTCTGCATTTCTAACAAGCTCCCAGGGGATGCTGGTGCTGCTGGTCCATGGACTACACTTTGAGTAGCAAGGTACTAGAGTACCTTAATATGTGTAGCTAATAATAGCTAACATTTACTGTGCTTTTATTATATGGCAGGCATTGTACAAAGCCCTTCAAACACTATCACCTCACTTGATCCTCACCACAACCCTATGAGGAAACAGAATTTACAGTAATCAATTTCAAAAATTTTTCAATAATTTGCAGGTCACTGCTGAGGTGAACCTGGGATGGAATACTGGCCACCCACCTGTCTTAGACCCTAACACTTAGCTATCACATCCCAGAAGGTGTAACAACTTACAGTGACAGTTTTTGTTTCACTTTGGTGTTTTTTCTAAAGAAGCTAGATCTTTTTATGGCAGCCAGCATGTATAGCAGATATAAATATTATTGATTTGGTTAACAGGGCTAAGAAAGCCAAAGCCCAGTTGCTCAGCCACCCACTCATCTCCCATTGTGGCCTTCAAAGCACCACCTCAGACCCCTGGGGCTCTAGTTTACAACCTAGTGATTTGAAATCTTATGAGTTACCCTTCCTGGGGAGATTAGTGGACAATTCATCGAGAGTCAACTCAGGGTCTGGATGGAGTTGCAATAAGGGGCACTGGAAACAGAGAGGGCACCAAAAGGAGAGAGGGGCTGTTACAAACACAGTCACATCCCTGTTTGCTCAGAATTTGTTCTATCTTGGTAATGTCTTCTCTGAAGCTTGTCTGAGTTTACCTGGCTTCTCCATTTCTCCCCACCATTGGCTTGTGCCCCTGAGCCCAAGAACAGAAATGGCTTCCTGGTTTACTCCTCCTAGCATCTCAGCTAATTGCTATCCCAAAGCCCTGGCAACCAGGGCTTATGCCCTCCTGGGTCAAGCTTTAGAGCATCTAGTCCCAGGGTTTTAAAACTTTGCTCTGTGAAATGTGGAGCTCCTCTAGACCCTTCAGTCACACTACTGGGTGGATGAGAGCAGGAAGGATGAGTAGAGGGGGTTGACAAGGACAAGCGATTTATCCATCACAGAAGCAGATAATCTGAGAGCCTAAAGAGTTGGGAGTTTCAAAACTGCTGATTTTTGTTTCTGATACAGACCATTGTTGCGGGAAGTCAGGGACCCTGAACAGAGGGACTGGCTGGAGCCGCAGCAGAGGAACATAAATTGTGAAGATTTCGTGGACATTTATCAGTTCCCAAAATTAATACTCTTATAATTTCTTATGCCTGTCTTTACTGCAATCTCTGAACATAAATTGTGAAGATTTCATGGACATTTATCAGTTCCCAAATAATATTCTTATAATTTCTTATGCCTGTCTTTACTTTAATCTCTTAATCCTGTTATCTTCATAAGCTGAGAATGTACGTCACCTCAGGACCACTATTGTACAAATTGATTGTAAAACATGTGTGTTTGAACAATATGAAATCAGTGCACCTTGAAAAAGAACAGAGTTAACAGTGATTTTCAGGGAACAAGGAAAGACAACCATAAGGTCTGACTGCCTGTGGGGTCAGGCGGAATAGAGCCATATTTTTCTTCTTGTAGAGAGCCTATAAACGGATGTGCAAGTAGGAGAGATATCGCTGAATTCTTTCCACAGTAAGGAATATTAATAATTAATTCCCTGTGGAAGGAACGCATTCCTGGTGGGAGGTCTATAAACGGCCGCCCTGGGAGTGTCTATCTTATGCGGTTGAGATAAGGACTGAAATATGCCCTGGTCTCCTGCAGTAACCTCAGGCTTATTAGGGTAGGGAAAAGATCCCGCCCTGGTAAATTTGAGGTCAGACTAGTTCTCTGCTCTCAAACCCTGTTTTCTGTTGTTTAAGATGTGTATCAAGACAATACGTGCACAGCCGACCATAGACCCTCATCAGTAATTCTAATTTTGCCCTTTGCCTTGTGATCTTTGCTTTGCCCTTTGTCTTGTGATCTTTGTTGCCCTTTAAAGCATGTCATCTTTGTGACCTACTCCCTGTTCATACACCCCTTCCCCTTTTGAAATCCCTAATAAAAACTTGCTGGTTTTGTGGTTCAGGAGACATCACGGACCTACCGATATGTGATGTCAACCCTGGCAGCCCAGCTGTAAAATTCCTCTCTTTGTACTCTTTCTCTTTATTTCTTAGAATGGCCAACACTTAGGGAAAATAGAAAGAACCTACCTTGAAATGTTGGGGATGGGTTCCCCCAATAGACCATCCTGATATAGGCATTCTGAGTCCTCCTCTGCTAACTGTGACCTGATTAATGCTGTGTCTCTTGGTTTCCAATGTGGGCTATGGAATGCTTCCCACTGCTTACCTGTCCCCAGTCATCTCTCCTTCTGAAGTCAGGGGAGACTTTCTGCCATGAGTCTCAACAGATTCTGAAAATAAACACTAGATAACTGTTTTAAATGCATTTCAACCCTAGGATTGTCTCTGATTATGTTCTCATCTCATTCAGCTATCTGTTTCAAATGTCATCTCCTTGGAGGCTTCCTTGATCATCCTATCTAAAGAAACACTCCCATGCCCTGATTTGCTTTCTCATAGCACTTATCACTACTTGACTTTGAATTATATTTACTGTCTCTCTCCCAACTAAAATGTAAACTCCAGCTCACTACTGTTTCCTGCAAAATGTAAATTATTGCCTGAGACATAATGGATGCTCAATAAACATATGTTCAATGAATGGATAGATGGATGGATGGATGGATGGATGGATGGATGATTGAATGAATCCAACTCACACTTAACCATAGACTTATTGATTAGATCTGTGGAGCTTTGCTTTTCACAGGAGGCATATAACATGAGTTACACCTTCCCTAGAATGTAGCAGTGGCTTAATAACTAACTGAATGAAAGAGAGAAATGCCTATAAGGAGAGGAGCTTTGCTTAAACTAATGATTTTTGCACTTGTGAGGGCATTGTGAACACCCACCCTAGGAGGGTATAATATCACAATCAGAACCATTTAAAAAGCACTAAGGCACTTTCTAATATTAAAAATGTGTTGTTCAAATTTTAAAATGATTTATAAATTTAAAATATTATAAAGGGAAAATGTGAAAAAGGAAGATTGTTTTCATGATAAAAACTACAAAAAGGACATGAGCTTTTTGTTCATCAAAAGCTCAGCATATCCTATAATGATTGCAGGCAACACTGGACTGGCAGTCTCTAGGGGCACCTCTCACTTGAAAATTCTGTGATTCTAAGCCTAGGCACATCTCATGGCATATGATCCTGCTGTACAACATCTCTTTCCTAAGGAGTGCCTCTCACGAAGAAAATGTTGCTCAAATTGTTTTCCCCATAGGAAAAAATAAAAATAAAAAATTACCAAACCACAACTGACCTGTGGTTAAAGCAGTCTTGAATGAATATTAACAAGAAGAGGATGAAACAAAGACAAATTTTCCCTCTCCTTCCCTCCCCCATGCTGATCACATTCCATTTTTCGAGACAATGGCAGCTATCCAGCAGCGTTTAATTTATGCAAATCCACAGCAGCTCATAGGTGGAACTGACATAGCAAGGGGCCACAGAAGGCAGACCTTGATGTTCTAATTGACATTCTATCCTCGGATGGCTGTGGAGAATGTAAAATACCTCATATATAATCTGGGCTGCTTCCACTAGTGTCCAAACTTGCTGCCAGATGAGGGGAATCAGACACTGGCAGGCTTTGACTCTTAAAAATGACTGTTTAAAATTACACAAATAATACCTGGTCATTGAGGAAAAAAAGTAGAGTATAAATAAATCAAGAAGTCATAAAAATGATCAAAAACTCGGGATAGCTACTGTTAATATCAATATTCTAGACCTTTTCCCAAGCATATATATACATGTATTTTTCAAATCTTGAAATTATAATATCCTTTTTTTCACTTAGCAATATATTATAAAGATTCTTTCAAGACATGCAGGTCTACGTTATAGTTGCAGTGAACAGACAGTGAATATGTAATTATTGGGATAATTATTCTAAAAGTGGGATTCTAGGGTCAAGGAGTATGTTCATTTTAAGATTTATGATATTACCTTTTCCTGACAACATTTAGTATTATCATACAAAAATAACAATAATTATTATTACTACTATGAGCAGCAATTATTGAGATCTTACAATATGCCAAACATTATTTTAAGCATTTTATACATATTATCTCCATTTAATCCTGTAAACTAAAAATAAAATTGTAAGCCCCCCAACAACTGAACAGATGCCTTCTTGGTCAAGGGGACCCCAGAGAAATCTGAAAATTTGAGTTTTTGATTATGATGGGAAGGAAGGTCAAACACACCTCATTATACCCCTCCCTTTTGGAGTCTAGGCACAACTGAGCAGTATTAATGTTAAAATGGTGATGATAAGACTGACAAGACAGAGTCTTCGCGGCAATAAGATACTTAATTATAAACAAGACCTAAGGCCATGCAAGGGAAGAGTTAAGTCAGACTTGCCAGCTATCAATCTTACTAGATAGCATTTTTATCTTAACTTAAAACATTTCTATCTGCTGACTCCAAGTTTTAGACAGAGCCTTACTCCTTTAACCAACTGCAAATTAAAGAATCTCTGAATCCACCTATAATCTGTAAGCCCCCACTTCAAGACAGCCCCGTCATTCTAAGCCTGTGCACATCCTATGGCATGTGATCCCGCTGTACAACATCTCTTTCCTAAGGAGTGCCTCTCAGAAAAGAAAATGCTGCTCGAATTGTTTTCCCCATAGAGCCAAACCAATATATACCTTTCATGTATTCATTTATGTCTTTGCCTATAACTCCTACCTCCCTAAAATTTATAAAACCAAACTGTAATCTGACCAATTAGGGACTCCTTACTCAAGGCTTCTCCGGTCTGTGTTTTCCTCCGGGCCATGAGCACTCATATTGCCTCAGAATTTACTTCTAAAATACTTTTCAGAGTTTGTTTTTTCCGTTAACAATCTTCACCACAATTCTATGTGATAGGTACTATAATGCCCATTTTACAGATGGGGAAACCAGGTAGAGAGATGTTAAGTAACTTGATTAAAAGTTACACAGCTAGCAAGTACCAGAGTCCAGAATATAACTCAGAAAGACAGTAGCCTAAAATCTCAACCACCATACTGCCATTGCCAACTTGATAATGAAAACAATCAACTTTAAGCTTTTAAGGTCTAGCCCATAGCCTGAATTATAGTTATTTCCCAATGTTTTCGTAATTTATCCTCTTCCTGACATCCATCTTCTTTCATTCTTCAAAGCAAGCACTTTATCCAAAGAGTTTGCCACTGGATTCTTAGCCCAAAAAGACAAAATACCAAATGTAAACTTCTAATTTTTTTAAACAAAAGTGCTATGAAAAGCATTGTAAAGGAAAGCCATTTCCAATGGCTGGCAACAATCTAGAGGAAACGCATTCTAATTTGGACAACATGTCTCTTATTTACCAAAAAAGTCCTCCATGGAAATGAGTCTTACCTGAATCTCCAAGCTAACTTTGCATTCAATTTTAATTGCAAATGTTTGCAAGCAGGTGTGATTGGGAGTTCACTGGTTTTGAGGTTACCCTGTTACCTGTAGCTTTTACCCGTTAGGGTGGTGATTCCTTATGGGTACTATCTTTCCTTCCACTTTTACCTCTGAAGCAGCTTGAGCTTCAGCTCTTTTCAAAAGAGTAGAGAAACTAAGCATGCTTGACCTGGGTTTGCATCTTGGTTTCACAAATACAAACCATGTGACCTCGAGTAAGTTACTTAACTGCTGTATGGCTTATCCAGTTCATTTATAAGATGGGGGTGATAAAATCACACCCAATTCACTGGTATTTTGTAAAATGGGTTTCTATGAAGATTGAACGAGTTTATGTAAAGTGCTTAGGAGAATGCCTGACACATAGTAAGTGTTGGCTGTTAATATTGTTGTTACCATTATTATTATTAAAGCACTGCAAGGCCTACTTTAAAGAGACTTATAAAATGTTGGTGAGGATGTGGAGAAAGTGGAACCTTCATACATTGCTGATGGAAATGTAAAATGGCACAGCCACTGTGGGAAAACCATTTGTTGGTATTTCAGTAAGTTGAGCATAGAATTACCATAGGACCCAGCAATACCACTCCTAGGTATATACTCAAAAGAATTATAAACAGATGTTCAAAGGCTTGTACACAAATGTTCACAGTAGCATTATTCACAAAAGTAGAAACAACCCAAATATCTACCAACTGAAGAATGCATAAATAAAATGTGGCATATCCATACAATGAAATTTTAGTTGGCCATAAAAAGGAACGAAGTACTGAAACATATTATAATACAACATAGACAAACCTTGAAAACATTATGCTAAGTAAAAGAAGCCAGTCACAAAAGATGATATATTGCATGATTCCATTTATGTGAAATGTCCAGAATAGATATATCCATAGAAACAGAAAGTAGATAGTGTTTTCCTGGGTCTGGAGCAGGGAGAGAGGAAGAACAAGAATGGGATGACTACTAATGCTTATGCAGTTTCTTTTTGGAGATGATGAAAGTGTTCTAAAATTAAACTGTGGTGATGGTTGCATAACTTGGTAAATATGTTTTAAAAACCCTATTGGATTATATAATTAGAATGGGTTAATTTTATGGCATATATCTTATAGCTCAGTAATGTTGTTTTTGTACAAGCTTATATACATAAAAGGGGTTAAGTTCCCCTCACACCACTTTGCCAGCAGTTTAGTCTTTTTGTGGTCTTAAGTAGATGACAATCAGATCAAAGATCAGTCCCTCTCCTGAGTCGTATTAACCAGATTGCACCATGGCCCTCTAGGACCTTTGTAATCAAGTTGTCTGTTTTGAGTCTTACTACAGTCGTGGGAATGCTCATTGTCCTGTGGTCTGCCACATTCAGGATAATTTCATGCTGCAAATGAACCATGTTGGAGAGCAAAAACCCTGTCTATTCTATTTTCCATTGTATCCACAGTGGCTGTATGGCACATATTAGGTGCTCAATAAATATATGATGAATGAATAAATTGATGGATAAATAGACAGCAGAATGAGTTGTGGCAAGACTTTGTAACTAGAAAGACTTGAAAATTTGAATCTCATGTCCACTACTTACTAGATATGCAACATCCAGCAAATCACTTAAATTCTCTCAAACCCAATTTCTTGTAAAATAGGGAAAATAATACCTCCTTCATAAGCAGTAAGTTTTAACTGAGGTAATACATGCTATGTGATAACTCAATAAATGTTAGTTTCCTTCCCTTTTCTTCCACCAATTAAAGAAGCCCTGAGGCACTGCAGCATTAACTACTGATAAATAGCTTTATGTTAAGTCCTGAGGTGGCAGTAAACATGAGCATTGACACTTTCCTAAGCACAAACTTAATGTCATGTGATATCTGTCCTCAATCGTGGAAGCTGGCAGTGAAATTTGAGCCCATAAAATGCCAGAATTGCGAGGGCTCTTAGTAAGAGATCATCTAGTTCAAGCACTATACTTGACAGAGAATTCTCAAATGCCACAACATTAGTGGGCCATTTGGAGACTCTGGCTTAATAAAAATGAGTAGGCAAAGAAGTAGCTGGCAAGGTGAATGGCAGACATCTGAGGGACCATTAGTGAGAAATTCCAGGAGTGATTTATTGTCCTCACCCCTGAAAAAGTCCCCTGTGATATTTGACAGCTTAATCACCATGTGTGTATTTATACAGGGTGAGGCAAAGGTCACTGTACAAGAGAGAACCACTAGAGGAACAGGTGTTGATCTTCAACCTTCTAAATATATTAGTCAAAGCTGAATGTCTGCAGCAGGGAAAAAAAACAGCATATCTATACAAGATCCTGCTTACACTTCAATTTTAAATTTTAAATTTGAAAAAGGACCAAATTTTAGTTTTATCATTCAATTTTGGACCTCATTTTCATATGAAGAAACTATCTAAATTTGGTTCCCTGGTGTCCAGTGAAAGGTGGGATACAACTAAAAGAGATAAATAATATCTTTATTATTAAGGTCCCAAATGGAGAATCAAAATGATAGCTAATGAAAGAAATAATTGGCTCATTTGGAAAGTAAATAAAAAATAATTAATTTACTAACTTGTTTTCCATAGTTAACTTCAAGTGTGACAGATATGTCTATTTTTATTGTATGGATAAAGTGTATGTCACAGAGTCTGTCTCTTTATTTATAAAATGCACAGAAGCATCAAGGATGATATTGGAAACCTAAGAGGAAAAACAACACTGGGAGGCAGTAGAGCCTAGTGGTTAGGAGCAAAGGCTTGTTATTCAGTCAAGATCAAAGTCCAGGTTGATGTAGGAAATAATCAAACATCCCATTGACATACATACACACACACACACACACACACACACACACACACACACACACACCACAAACTCACACATTCCAGATACATAGAAATGCCTAATATTTAAAGTATAAGTATAGAGTCACACTTGAAAGTAAGAAAAGAAATCTCCAAGTGCCAGAAATAAAGAAAATACCCCAAATGGTATTTATTTTTTATGATTCATGACTCAAAGAGATAAGTGGACCAGATATAGTTCTTAGGGTCTGTAATTTTAATGCTTAAAAGAGGATGGGAATCAGAGTCCCAAGATCTGTATATGGCACAGTTAGAACAGGTATACCTGTGGAAGGATTGAGGAAAATGGAAAGGGTGTGTCTATTGAAAAAAAAATCAAATCACTGGCCTAACGACAGCAATTATGTGGTCCTTGCTCCAAGTCACAGGTGGAAACAAAGTCAATCTAAAAAAGCAGTGCTTCCAGATGATATGACATGAAGTGAGAAGAAAATAATCACAGAAAAAACATGGCAACCAGAAAATACAGAATAACATATGTTGCAATATATGTAAATGAATTAAAAACAACTTTTTTGAAGAAAGAGACATTGAGATTAGGTGTGAAAATTTCCACTATATGTGATCTACAAGAAAAGTACCTAAAACATGATGACAAAGAACAGTTAAAAGAAAAAGGGGGAGAGCAAAAGATATAACAGGCGAAATAGAATTTAAGGTGAAAAGCATTAAGACGAAGAAACACATCACTTAATGATTAAAAAATAGCCACCCACTAGGAAAAAGTTGATTTGTATGCATCTGAAAGTAATAGCTCCAAAATCTATAAAATGAAAGTTAACAAAATTTATATGAGAATAACCAAATCTATAATTATGGTGAGCGATTTTAACACACCTCTTTCAGAAACTAATACATAAAGTAGACAAAAGTTACTAGGGATATATAAGATGAATAAAACAATAAAATTTAGCTAATAAATAGATACATAAAAACACTGACCAATCTGATAAGGACATATACTGTATAATTCCAACTATATGACATTATGGAAAAGGCAAAACTCTGGAGACAGTGAAAAGATCAGTGGTTGCCAGAGGTTTGCGGAAGGGAGGGATGAATAAGTGGTACATGGGATTTTTAGGGCAGTGGAACTATTCTGTATAATACTATAGTTGTGGACACATGTCATTATATATGTCAGTTGAGAAAAATGATGAAACAAGTCTCAATCACTTTAATAGGCTTATTTGCCAAAGTTAAGGACACACGCCCAGGAGACAGGTCTATGCCTTTCTCCAGAGATGATTTTCAGGGCTCCAAATTTAAAGGGGAAAGGGCGGGATATTGAGAAGCACACAATTGTTAGGTAAGGGGGGGATAGGGAAAAATAGTTATTCATGCCTTTGTCTGGCTCAGGGAATCTGCATTTTTACATAAGATGACATAGACAAAATGAGGCAGGGAAACAATCAGATATGCATTTGTGTCTGGTAGGCAGGGGGTGACTGCACCTGTAAAGATAAGCTATCAATTTACATTGCCATGGTGAAATTTTAACAGAAACACCTTAGGGTAAAGATCTTGCAGATCACTAGGAATTTCCTTGTGGGCAAAATATGGGGGAGATGTGGAGCTTTTCATTTTGTAGTCATCTAATATAGGAACCAAAAGGCAGGCAGGTTTGCATGACCCAGTTCCCAGCTTAACTTTTCCCTTTGACGTAATGAGTTTGGGGTCCCAAGATTTAATTTTCTTTGTCATTCCCCCCTCCCTTTTTCTTTAAAATCTTTTTGGAGAAAGCATTTTAGAAGGAATACGGGTTTCTGGCCTCAGGTTGCTTTTTCCTCCTTATTTTGAGCTGGTTTTTCATTGCTAGGATGGCTTATTTCTAGAAGTTCAGGTCCCACATTGCTAGGAAGGGTCATTGCTAGGCAATAGCATCCCACGTTGCTAGGAAGGCTCATTCCTAGGAAGTCATGTCCCACGAAGATAAAAAAAAATAGGTGGATGAAAGAAGGAAAAGGAAAGGAATATATATATAATATATATAATATATATATTATATATATATTATATATTTTATATTTATATATAACCATATGACTTTAGATATACTCACAGTAGCACCGGGGGCCCCTGCACCATCATAAAAACTGAATGTTGTGTTTATATTCCAGATGAATTGAAGAACAAAACACGATTTATGACTGATATGAAAACCCCGATAACCAACCTGTCAGATCCCAAACTCTCACTAATCAATTGGTTGAGTGGTTGGTTTGGATCCTGGAAAACTTGGTGGCAGAAGCTATTTCTTATAGTAGGAATAATAATAATAATTTGTGTTCTGTCCTGTTTCTGCTTACAATGTTATTACGGTATATGCTTGCAAATAAGTCATCATGCAACTGAAAGGGCTAGGGCAATGATTGCCCAGAGAATTGCTCTAACCGAGGAGGCAGTAATATAGCCTGACCCAGCTTCCAGGTTTGCTTCCCTCTGATTGCTATAAATCGGGCCTAGGACTATATAGGAACCAAAAGTGGGAGGCAGGTTTGCACCAACCAGTTCCCAGCTTAACTTTTCCCTTTGGCTTAATGAGTTTGGGGTTCCCAAGATTTAATTTCTTTTCACATGCGTTTGACAAAACTCACAGAACCAGCAACACCAAGGGTGAACCCTAATGTAAACTAAGGAATTTAGGTAATGATATGTCAATGTTTGTTCAACTGCAACGAATGTACTACTGTGGTGTGTGATGTTGATGGTGGGGAGGTTATGTATGTGTGGGCAGAAGGAGTATATGGGAATCCTCTGTTACTTTCCTCTCAATTTTGCTGTGAACCTAAAACTGCTTTAAAAGATAAAATGTATATTTTTAAAAAAATACATGTTTCATCTACCAACTGAAAAACAAATATTTATTTCAAACACACATGCGAAATTTGTAAAAATTGAATGCATTCTAGGCCAAAAAACTCAAAAAATTCAAAAATATGAATATCATACCTCATTCTTCAACCATAATTCTGATAAATAAAAATCAATAACCAAAAGAAACCCCTCAAAAAACCAGAGACTTTAAAACTGCAAATATGCACTTCTAAATATACGTGTTACAGAATAAATCTCAATGAAAATTATCAAATATTTAGAAATGATTGATAAAATAAGTACTACATATCAGAAATTACAGCAAATAGCTAATCAGTGGCAGGCCACAGCTGGTTTGTACCACCTCCTAGGAGCTGGTTTTTAAATATTCAGGAATTTGCCATCCCATTGTTAAATGACTTGAAATCATCCATGATGGGAACATTTATACTATTGAAATCAGCAAACACTATAGATCAGGCTTTCTTTATTCAACTTTTTTTCTGTCATTTTTTTATTTCTTTTCCTTTTTTTTTCAAAGAGTCTGTTTACCAGTCCACCACTCGGAAGGAAATGTAAAGTTATAAATACCTTTATTAAAAAACAAGAAACACTGAAAATTAGTAAGCTAAATATTCAACTCAATAAGATACAATAAAAGAATAAAGCAGTGGTGTTAGCAAATGTGGAACAATCAGATTCGAATATAGTGCCATCATGAATGTTGGCAGATGTTTTCATTTATGCTAATGAGTAAGATGAAGTAAAACAACAAAGGCTTATTTTTGCACATCACTCATCAGTGATATGAGTGACTTATTTTCTGACTCAGACAATAGGTTCAAATACTGGAAGAATATTTTCTAATTTTTTGTGGTATTCAAAATAGAATAGCTACAGATACTGGCCGGGCAGGGTGGCTCACGCCTGTAATCCCAGCACTTTGGGAGGCCGAGGCAGGTGGATCACCTGAGGTCAGGGGTTCAAGACCAGCCTGGCCAACATGGCAAAACCCCATCTGTACTAAAAATACAAATGTTACTCAGGCGTTGTGGCGGGCGCCTGTAATCCCAGATACTTGGGTGACTAAGGCACGAGAATGGCTTGAACCCAGGAGACAGAGGTTGCAGTGAGCCGAGATCACACCACTGCACTCCAACCTAAGCAACAGAGTGAGGCTCTGTCTCAAAAAATATATATGTAAATAGAATAGTTACAGATACAATACAGTTTTAAGTTCAAGCTGCATTATTAATATTTTCTTTAACACCTTCATCACATTCTTAAGTCCAGAGAACTAACAAAACAATATATCAAGCCCTGTAACATTGACAGATTCCTGTAGTTTAATACCCTGACCATGGTAAATTTTATTATTTATTTATTTTGAGACGGAGTCCCACTCTGTCACCCAGGCTGGAGTGCAATGGCATGATCTCGGCTCACTGCAACCTCTGCCTCCTGGGTTCAAGCGATTCTCCTGCCTCAGCCTCCTAAGTAGCTGGGATTACAGGCGTGCACCACCACACCTGGCTATTTTTTTGTATTTTTAGTAGAGACAGGGTTTCGCCATGTTGGCCAGGCTGGTCTCGAACTCCCGACCTCCGGTGATCCACCTGCCTCGGCCTCCCAAAGTGCTGGGATTACAGGCGTGAGCCACCGCACCCGGCAAGTTTAATACTCTGACTATGGTAAATTTTAAGCTGCCATGACATTACTGGGAAAAGATGCACAATAGCATACCATTATATAGCATTTCCTCCATTCAGATACAATAGATGTAAATAACCTCTATATATAACATAAATAGTATAGAACATAAATACTAGTAAAACGTAAACTAATTAAGGAGTGACAGGTTTGGGGTGCAAATTCAGTTTGTTTTTAATATAATTTAATTGTAATTTTATAAAACGTAATTTTAATAATAGTTGTCTCAACAGCCAGATGGCAAATTTTCTGAAAACATTACAATTGATAATCACTAGCTGATATAAGCTGGCTCCAGCACACCACTGGTTAATCCAAATAATGTATAAAGAAGGAAATGATAAAAGTGAAAGCAGAAATTAATAATTATTATTTTTTTGAGATGGAGTCTCACTCTGTCGCCCAGGCTGGAGTGCAGTGGCACGATCTCGGCTCACTGCAAGCTCTGTCTCCCGGGTTCACACCATTCTCCTGCCTCAGCCTCCTGAGTAGCTGGGACTACAGGCACTCGCCACCACGCCCGGCTAATTTTTTGTATTTTTAGTAGAGATGGGGTTTCACCGTGTTACCCAGGATGGTCTTGAACTCCTGACCTCATTATCGCCCCCACTCGGCTTCCCAAAGTGCTGGGATTACAGGCGTGAGCCACTGCGCCCGGACTTAATAAAATTTTAAAATGGACAAATTATAGGGGTGATGAACAAAACTAAAAGCTGCTTCTTTGAAAAGATTAATACAATAGTCAAATATTTGTCAAGACCAATGAAGAAAAAAGAAAAGATACAAATAACATTAGGAATGCAAAATGTGACAAATGCATACATATAAAGCAGAAAGTTTTAAATTATTAGAGAATACTATGTATGGCAATGATTTATGCTGATGATTAAGAGGAATGGATAATTTTCTAGAAAATTTTCATTTAACAAAATTGTCTCAAGAAACCAAAAATATGAATATACTAATGACCATTAAAGAAAATAGACTTGAAATTGAAAATATCACTCCAAATACAGATCTGCCCAGGCAGGTTTTGTGGGTGAATTTTACCAAACCCTCAAGGAACTGGTAATGTCATCTTTTAAAAACTATTCTATGAAATAGAAAAAGATGAAGAGATACCCATCTTATTTTATTTGCTGGTATAACCTTGATACTAAAACCGAACAAAAACAGAGTAAGAAAATATACATTGGGCTCCTTTATGATCAGAAACTAAAAACAAAATCCTAAATAAAATTTAAATAAAACTGACAAATCAAATCCATCAGTGTATAGACACAACCAACATCTTAACCAAATATATCCAGGAATGCAAGGATAATTCAACATTAGGAAATCTACCAAGTCACTGGATTACTAGAATCACTGAGAATTGGCCATTGCGGTTGCCATGTTGAACAGGTACCTTCACTAGAGCAGATTAATGTGACTTCAGGTATATAGTTTGTATCCATTGATTTAGAACATGTATTATTTTCTATCCCCTTCAGAAAAGGGTATTGGAAACAGATTGCATTCACATGGAATGGAAAGAAATAAACATTTACAATTTTGCCCCAGGTACATTTTAACTCTTCTGCTTTCTGCCATAATACAGACTAAAGAGATCTGGACAGTCTTCACATTTCAGGACATCACATAGATTCATTGCACTTTTGACATCATGCTCATTGGGCAGAATGGGCAAAGAGGTGGCTTAATCACTGGAGGACTTGGCAAGACACAGGTGTGCTGCACATGGTGAAAGATAAATCCTACAAAGTTTCAGAGACCTGCCATTTTCTTAAAATTTTTAAGGTTCCGGTGGTCAGGGACATGCCAAAATATCCATTCCATAGCAAAAGAATACTTGCAGCATCTTGCATTCCTTACCACAAGGGAGGAACCACAACACCTAATACGTCTGTTTGAGTTCTAGAAGTGACGCATTCTACAGTGACCCATATGCTGGATGACAGAGAATGCTGTCAGCTTTGAGTGGAACTAGGAGAAAAAGAGGGCTCTGCAACAGATTAAAGTTATGATTCAAGCAGCTCTTCTGTTTGAAGCATATTATTTGAAAGATCCTATGACATGGAAGTGCCAGTGGTGAGAAAAAAATCAATGTAAAATTAATGGCAAATTGTGGTGGAAAAATCACAGTGCTGGTCTCTGAGGTTCTGGAGCAAGACCATCTGCAGCAGAAAATTACATACCTTTTAAGCAACACCTCTTGGCATGTTGCTGGACCCTAATAGAGATGGAGCACTTAACTATGTGACATTAAGTGATAATGAACCCAGAACTGCTTGTTATGGCCTGAGTTTTGTAATACTCACCAAGGCATAAAGTCAGTCTGGCCCAGCAGTAGTCCATCATAAGACAGAAATTGTACTCCAGGATTGAGATCTAAAAGGATCAGAGGACAATAGTAAGCTACATGAACAGGTAAACTAGACCCCCCATCAAACACCACCACCATGTCACCGACGGTGCGCTAGCACTCTTCCTTTGGCTTGCTCCTATGGCTATACAGGTCATAGGTTGGGTATAGGTACCTAAATAATAAACAGATCACAGTATGTACAACATTTTTATGCAGTGTCTTCTAAAACTTTATTGAAGAACATAAAAGTAGACCTAAATAAATTGAGAGATAAACCATGACAATTATCTCAAGACTCTTCATAAATGTTAATCAATCCCAAGCAAAAATCTCAATAGCGTTTTTTGGTATAACTTGACAAACTGATTCTAAAATTTGTATGGAAGGATTCAGGTCCAAAAATAGCCAAGAAAATCATATAATGCCAAAGAAGAGCTTGCCTACCAAATAGCATGGATTTTTATAAAACAATATAGTGATGGAACAGGAATAGTCAAATAGATCGATACAACAGAAAAAAAATCCAGTAATAGAATCATATATATATATATATGAATTTCATGTACTATGCAAATAGTTTTATAGATCAGTGGAGAAAGGATAAACTGTTCAGTAATTGGCATTGGGATAAACTTTACTTTGTAAGGAAGCAAATCGATTTCCACATTGGCTAAATCATTTTACATGCCCACTAACAAAGTATGAGGATTCTGATTTTCTCCATACCTTTACCAACAACTTGTCTTAAAAATTTTTTTTTTGCTTACTACAGTTTTCCTAGTAAGTGTGAAGTGATATCTATTTGTGGTTTTAATTTGTATTTCCATAGTGAGTAATAGACTAATGATGTTGGGAATTTTTTATGTGATTTTTGGCCATCTCTTTATCTTCTTTGGAGAAATGTGTCTATAAGTTCTTTAGCCATTTTTAAATTGGTTGTTTGTCTTTTTGCTGTTTAGTTATAGGAGTTCTTTCTATATTCTGGATATTAAACCATTATCAGATATATGATTTACCAATATTTTCCTCCACTCTACAGATTGCCTTTTCACTTTTTTATTTGTAATTTGTAATTTTTGTGGGCATACAGTAGATGTATATATTTATGGGTTACATGAGATATTTTGAAACAGGCATGGAATGTGAAATAATCACATCAGGGTAAATGGGGTATCCATCACCTCAAGCATTTATCCTTTGTGTTACAAACAATCTAACTATATGCCCTTTTAGTTATTTTTGAATGTACAGTTAAATTATTTTTTACTATAGTCACTCTGTTGTGCTAGCAAATACTAAGTCTTATTCGTTTGTTCTATTTTTTGTACTAATTAACCATCCCCAATTTCCTCCCACTCCCTCCCCGACTACCCATCCCTGCCTCTGGTAACCATCCTTCTATTCTCTATTTCCATGTGTCCAGTTGTTTTGAGTTTTAGCTCCCACAAATAAGTGACAACATGCAACATGTGTCTTTCTATGCCTAGCTTATTTCACTTAACATAATGACCTCCAGGTTCATCCATGTTTTTGCAACTGAGAGGATCTCATTCTTTTTTATGCCTAAACAATATTCCACTATGTATATGTACCACATTTTCTGTATTCATTCATCTGTTGATGAACTCTTAGATTGCTTCCAAATAATGGCTACTATAAATAGTGTCAAAATAAACATGGGAGTGCAGATATCTCTTCAACATACTGATTTCCTTACTTTTACATATATACCTAGGAGTGGGATTACTGGATTATATGCTAGCTATATTTATAGTTTTTTCAGGAACCTCCCAACTGTAATCCATAGTGGTTGTATTAACTTACATTTCCACCAACAGTGAATGAGGACTCCCTTTTCTCCACAACCTCCCCAGGCATTTGTTATTGCCCAACTTTTGAATAAAAGCCATTTTAACTGAGGTGAGATAATATCTCATTGTAATTTTGATTTTCATTTCTCTGATGATCAATGATGTTGAGTACCTTTTCATATCTGTTTGCCATTTGTATGACTTCTTTAGAGAAATATCTAGTAAGATTTTCTGTCTGTTTTTAATCAGATCATTAGAATTTTTCCTATAGAGTTGTTTGAGCTCTTTTTATATTCTGGTTATTAAACACTTGTCAGACAGGTAGTTTGCAAATGTATCCTCCCATTCTGTGGATTGTCTCTTCACTTTGTTAATTGTCTCTTTTGCTCTGCAGAAGCTTTTTTACTTGATGTGATCCCATTTGTCCATTTTTGCTTTGGTTGCCAGCACTTGTGGAGTATTACTCAAAAGGTCTTTTTGTTGTTGTTGTTTTTGTTTTTGTTTTTGTTTTTTTTGAGACAGGGTCTTACTCTGTCACCCAGGCTGGAGTGCAATGGTGCAGTGGTGTAATCTCCACTCACTGCAACCTCTACCTCCTGGGCTCAAATGATTATGCCTCAGACCCCCAAGTAGCTGGGACTACAGGCATGTGCCACCATGCCTGGCTACTTTTTGTGTTTTTTGTGGAGACAGGGCTTCACCATGTTGCCTGGGCTTGTCTTGTACTTCTGGATTCAAAGGATCAATCCACCTCGGCCTCCCAAAGTCCTAGGATTACTGACATGCGCCACTGTGCCCAGCCTACTCAAGAAATGTTTGCCCAATCCAATGTCCTTGGGAGTTTCCCAATGTTTTCTTATAGTAGTTTCATAGTTTGAGGTCTTAGATTTAAGTCTTTAATCCATTTTGATTTGATTTTTGTATATGGTAAGAAATATGTGTCTAGTTTCATTCCTCTGCATATGGATAGCCAGTTTTTCCAGCACCATTTATTAAAGAGACTATGATTTCCCCAATGTATGTTCTTGGCATCTTTGTTAAAAGTGAGTTTGCTGTAGATGCATGAATTCATTTCTGGGTTCTCCATTCTGTTCCACTATCTATGTGTGTGTGTTTGTGTCAAAACCATGTTGTTTTGGTTATTACAGCTCTGTAGTATAATTTAAAGTCAGGTAATGTGATTCCTCCAGTTTGGTTCTGTTTGATTAGAATAGCTTTTGCAATTCTGGGTCTTTTGTGGTTTCCTATAGATTTTAGGAGTGTTTTTCTATTTCTGGGAAGAATGTCATTGGTATTTTGATAAGGATTGCATTAAGTCTCTGCTTTGCTTTGGTAGTATAAACATTTCAATAATATTAATTCTTCTAATCCATGAACATGGAATTTTCTTTTCCTTTTGTGTGTGTCCTCTTTGATTTCTTGTGTCAATATTTTATAGGTTTCATTTTAGAGATCTTTCACTTCTTTATTTTTATTTTTATTCATTATTTTTTGAGATGGAGTCTTGCTCTGTTGCCTGGGCTGGAGTGCAGTGGCGCGATCTCGGCTCACTGCAAGCTCTGCCTCCCAGGTTCACGCCATTCTCCTGCCTCAGCCTCCCAAGCAGCTGGGACTACAGGCACCCACCACCATGCCCAGCTAATTTTTTTTTTTTGTGTATTTTTAGTAGAGACGGGGTTTCACCATTTTAGCTAGGATGGTTGCGATCTCCTGACCTCGTGATCCGCCTGCCTCGGCCTCCCAAAGTGCTGGGATTACAGGCATGAGCCACGGCACCCAGCCTCTTTCACTTCTTTAGTTAAAATAATTCCTAGGTATTTTATTTTATTTGTAGCTATTGTAAAAGGGATTACTTTTTTATATTGTTTGCTGATGGCATATAGACATACTATTAATTTTTGTAGGTTGATTTTTGTATCCTGCAACTTTATTTAGTTTGTTCATCAGTTATAATAGTTTTTTTCGGTGGAGTCTTCAGATTTTTCCAAACATAAGATAATATCATCTGCAAACAAGGATAATTTGACTTTTATTTTTCCAATTTTGATGCCCTTTACTTCTTTCTCTTGTCTGATTGCTCTAGCTAGGACGTGCACTACTATGATGAATAACATGAGTGGCAGTGGGCATCCTTGTCAGGTTCCAGATCTTAGTGAAAAGGCTTTAAGTTTTTCCCTATTCAGTATGATATGAGCTGTGGGTCTGTCATATATGACATTTATTATATTGAGGTATGTTTCTTCTATACCTAGGTTTTTCAAGGATTTAACATGAAGAGATGTTGAATTTTAACAAATGATTTTTCAGCATCAACTGCAAATGTTATATGATTTTTCTCCTTTATTTTTTTGATATGATGTATTACATTAATTGAATTGCAAAGATTCAACCATACTTGCATCCCTGGGATAAATCCTACATCATCATGATGAATAATTTTTTTACTATGTTGTTGAATTTTGTTTTCTAAAGTTTTGTTGAGGATGTTTGCATCAATATTCATCAGTGATATTGGCCTATAGTTTTCTTTTGTTGATGTGTCTTTGTTTGGTTTTGGTATCAGGCCTCATAGAATAACTTTGGAAGTATTCCCTCCTCCCCTATTTTTCAGAATAGTTTGAGTAGGATTGGTATTAGTTCTTCTTTAAATATTTGGTAGAATACAGTGGGGCAGGGCCAAGATGGCCTACTAAAAACAGCGGCATTCAGAGGCTCCCATTGAAAAGAATTGAAATAAGCATGTGAATCCTTCACCGGAAACTAAGGTATCCAGGTTCTCTCATCAGAACTGACTAGGAGGCTGGCGTGATCCATGGAGAGGAAGGAAGAACAGTGTGGTGTGGTGGCCCACCTGAGAGCCACATGGGACAGGGGAGCCCCCTCCCCCCAACCAAGGGAGGCAGTGAGTGAGCATGCTACCCAGTTTTTCCACAGAACTGTGCAACCCACGGAACCGAAGATCCCACTCATGCACCCACGCCATCAGGGCCTAGTGTCCCAATCCTGGAGCTGTGCAGATTCTCAAATGCCTCTCAGCTAGAATCTGCTTAAGCCTGCTGACATACTGGGGGAAGGGGTGACCAGCACCACAGCTGTGGCAGCCTGCCGTCTAAGCCATTTGAGTTCCTTGGGGGAAGGGCAGCAGCCAGCGCTGGGACTCACAACTGTCTAACAAGCTAAGCTCCCTGGGCAGGGGAAGGGAAGCATCCATCTCTATAGCTCCAGGCTGCGTTTTTCCCTTGCTGGAGACAGGGAGGCTGGATGTCTTGGTCCGAAGATGTGTCGCCCACAGCCCAACGCACCAGCTGTGGCAGACTGTGGCCAGAGTGCCCCTTCAGGCCTAACCCTGACTCATCCTTCCTCATTGGGTGGGGCTTCCATGCAGGAACTCCGATAACTCCAGCCAGATGCTCAGGGACAGAACACGGATTTCCCTGAACCTGAGCTCATAGGGGGAGGGGTGCCCACAGTCTCTGTGGACCAGCAGACTTGTCCTTTCCTCCTGGTAGTTCTGAGGAATCTGAGCAACCAGATGAGTGGGTTTTCCCCCAGTGAAGCACACCACCTCCACCAAGTGACAAAGTGCTTCACTAAATGGGTCCTGTTCCCTGTGCCACCAAACTAGGTGAGACACTCCAACAGGGGATGTCAGACACCATATACAGGAGTGATCCTACTGGCATCAGATTGGTGCCCCTTGAGGTCAGAGGAGTAGGCACCCATTTTTGCTGTTCTCCAGCCTCCTCAAGTGACATCTCCAGATGCGTGAGTGAACCAGATTAATAGGGCCTGAATGAACCCCCAGAAAACAACAGGAGCCCTACAGAAGAGGGAGCAGACCATTGGAAAACAAACAAACAAACCAGGAAGCAACAACAACAGCATCAACAACAACAAAGCCCCCAAAAAACTCCATCCAATTGTCAGCAGCTTCAAAGATCGAAACTAGACAAACTCACGAAGATGAGAAAGAATAAACGAAAAAACGCTGAAAACCCAAAAGATTAGAGTGCCTCTTCTCCAAATGATCGCAGTGCCTTTCCAGCAAGGACACAGAACTGGACAGAGGATGAGATGGATGAAGTGACAGAAGTAGGCTTCAGAAGATGGGTACTAAAAAACTATGTTGAGCTAAAGGAGCATGTTCTAACCTAATGCAAAGAAGCTAAGAACTTTGATAAAAGGTTACAGGGGTTGCTAACTAGAATAACCAGTTCAGAGAAAAACATAAATGACCTGATGGAGCTGAAAAACAGCACGAGAACTTCATGAAGCATACACAAGTATAAATATCTGAATCGACCAAGCGGAAGAAAGGATATCAGAGGTTGAAAACCACCTTGCTGAAATGAGGCATGCAGACAAGATTAGAGAAAAAAAGAATGAATAGGAATGAACAAAGCCTCAAGAAATATGATACTTCATAAAAAGACAAAATGTAACATTGATTAGGGTACCTGAAGGAGATGGGAAGAATGAAAACAAGTTGGAAAACACACTTCATGGTATTATCCAGGAGAACTTTCCCAACTTAGAAAGACAGGCCAACAAGCAAATTCAGGAAATACAGAGAACGCAACTAACATACTCCATGAGAAGTTCAACCCAAAGACACATAATCATCAGATTCTCCAAGGTCAAAATGAAAAAAAAAATGTTAAGGGCAGCCAGAGAAAAGGCCAGATCACTTACAAAGGGAAGCCCATCAGACTAACAGTGGAAATCTCAGCAGAAACCGTACAAGCCAGAAGAGGCCACCCTAAAGAAAAGAATTTCCTTTTTTTTATTATTATTATACTTTAAGTTTTAGGGTACATGTGCACAACGTGCAGGTTTGTTACATAGGTATACATGTGCCATGTTGGTGTGCTGCACCCATTAACTCGTCATTTAACATTAGATATATCTTCTAATGCTATCCCTCCCCCCTCCCCCCACCCCACAACAGGCCCCGGTGTGTGATGTTCCCCTTCCTGTGTCCATGTGCTCTCATAGTTCAGTTCCCACCTATGAGTGAGAACATGCGGTGTTTGGTTTTTTGTCCTTGCGATAGTTTGCTGAGAATGATGGTTTCTAGCTTCATCCATGCCCCCACAAAGGACATGAACTCATCATTTTTTATGGCTGCATAGTATTCCATGGTGCATATGTGCCACCTTTTCTTAATCCATTCTATCATTGTTGGACATTTGGGTTGGATCCCAGTCTTTGCTACTGTGAATAGTGCTGCAATAAACATACGTGTGCATGTGTCTTTATAGCAGCATGTTTTATAATCCTTTGGGTATATACCCAGTAATGGGATGGCTGGGTCAAATGGCATTTCTACTTCTAGATCCCTGAGGAATCACCACACTGACTTCCACAATGGTTGAACTAGTTTACAGTCCCACCAACAGTGTAAAAGTGTTCCTATTTCTCCACATCCTCTCTAGCACCTGTTGTTTCCTGACTTTTTAATGATCGCCATTCTAACAGGTGTGAGATGGTATCTCATTGTGGCTTTGATTTGCATTTCTCTGATAGCCAGTGATGATGAGCATTTTCTCATGTGTCTTTTGGCTGCATAAATGTCTTCTTTTGAGAAGTGTCTGTTCATATCTTTCACCCACTTTTTGATGGGGTTGTTTGTTTTTTTCTTTTCTTTTTCTTTTATTATTATTATACTTTAAGTTTTAGGGTACATGTGCACAATGTGCAGGTTAGTTACATATGTATACATGTGCCATGCTGGTGTGCTGCACCCATTAACTCATCATTTAGCATTAGGTATATCTCCTAATGCTATCCCTCCCCCCTCCCCCCACCCCACAACAGTCCCCACAGTGTGATGTTCCCTTTCTTGTGTCCATGTGTTCTCATTGTTCAATTCCCATCTATGAGTGAGAACATGCAGTGTTTGGATTTTTGTTCTTGTGATACTTTACTGAGAATGATGATTTCCGATTTCATCCATGTCCCTACAAAGGACATGAACTCATCATTTTTTATGGCTGCATAGTATTCCATGGTGTATATGTGCCACATTTTCTTAATCCAGTCTATCATTGTTGGACATTTGGGTTGGTGCCAAGTCTTTGCTATTGTGAATAGTGCTGCAATAAACATACGTGTGCATGTGTCTTTATAGCAGCATGATTTATAGTCCTTTGGGTATATACCCAGTAATGGGATGGCTGGGTCAAATGGTATTTCTAGTTCTAGATCCCTGAGGAATCGCCACACTGACTTCCACAATGGTTGAACTAGTTTACAGTCCCACCAACAGTATAGTTCATTGTAGATTCTGGATATTAGCCCTTTGTCAGATGAGTAGATTGCAAAAATTTTCTCCCATTCTGTAGGTTGCCTGTTCACCCTGATGGTAGTTTCTTTTGCTGTGCAGAAGCGCTTTAGTTTAATTAGATCCCATGTGTCAATTTTGGCTTTTGTTGCCATTGCTTTTGGTGTTTTAGACATGAAGTCCTTGCCATGCTTATGTCCTGAATGGCATGGCCTAGGTTTAAGGAAAATAATTTTCAATCCAGAATTTCATAACCAGCCAAACTAAGCTTCATAAATGAAGGAGAAATAAAATCCTTTACAGACAAGCAAATGCTGAGGGATTATGTCACCACCAGGCTTCCCTTGCAAGAGCTCCTGAAGGAATCACTAAATACGGAACAGAAAAACTGGTACCAACCACTGCAAAAACACATGAAAATATGAAGACCAATGACACTATGAAGAAACTGCATCAACTAGTCTACAAAATAACCAGCTAGCATCATGATGACAAGATCAAATTTACACATAGCAATATTAATCTTAAATGTAAATGGCTACATGTCCCAACTAAAAGACACAGACAGGCAAATTGGATAAAGAGTGAAGACCCATCGGTGTGCTGTATTCAGGAGTCCCATCTCATGTGCAAAGACACACATAGGCTCAAAATGAAGGGATGGAGAAAAGTTCAACAAGCAAATGGAAAGCAAAAAAAAAAAAAAAAAAGCAGAGGTCGCAATCCTAGTCTCTGACCAAACAGATTTTAAACCAACAAAGATTCAAAAAAAAAAAAAAAAAAAAAGACAAAGAAGGGCATTACATAATGGTAAAGGGAACAATTCAACAAGAAGAGCTAACTATTCTAAATACACAGGCACCCAATATAGGAGCACCTACATTCATAAAACAAGTTCTTAGAGACCTACAAAGAGACTTAAACTCCCACAAAATAATAGTGGGAGACTTTAACAACCCACTGTCAACATTAGACAGATCAACGGACAGAAAATTGACACAGATATTCAGGACTTGAACTCAGCTCTGGACCAAGAGGACCTAATAGACATTTACAGAACTCTCCACCCCAAATCAACAGAATATACATTCTTCTCAGCACCACCTAGCTCTTATTCTAAAATCATCCACATAATTGAAAGTAAAACACTCCTCAGCAAATGCAAAAGAATGGAAATCATAACAGTCTCTCAGACCGCAGTGCAATAAAATTAAAAATCAGGATTAAGAAACTCACTCAAAACTGCACAACTACATGAAAAAGGAACAACCTGCTCCTGAATGATTGGGTAAATAAGAAAAAGGAAGGCAGAAATAAAGATGTTCTTTGAAACCAAACAGAAAAAAGACACAAAGTACCAGAATCTCTGGGACACATTTAAAGCAGTGTGCAGAGGGAAATTTATAGCACTAAATGCTCACAAGAGAAAGCAGAAAAGATCTAAAATTGACACCCAACATCACAATGAAAAGAACTAGAGAAGCAAGAGCAAACAAATTCAAAAGCTAGCAGAAGAGAAGAAATAACTAAGATCAGAGCAGAACTGAAGAAGATAGAGACACAAAAAAAACCTTCAAAAAATTAATGAATCCAGGAGCTGTTTTTTTTTGAAAAGATCAACAAAATAGATAGACTGCTAGCGAGACTAGTAAAGAAGAAAAGAGAGAAGAATCAAATAGCTGCAATAAAAAATGATAAAGGGGGTGGAGGAGCCAAGATGGCCGAATAGGAACAGCTCCGGTCTACAGCTCCCAGTGTGAACGACGCAGAAGATGGGTGATTTCTGCCTTTCCATCTGAGGTACTGGGTTCATCTCACTAAGGAGTGCCAGACAGTGGGCGCAGGTCAGTGGGTGCGCGCACCGTGCACGAGCTGAAGCAGGGTGAGGCATTGCCTCACTCAGGAAGCACAAGGGGTCAGGGAGTTCCCTTTCCTAGTCAAAGAAAGGGGTGACAGACGGCACCTGGAAAATCGGGTCACTCCCACCCAAATATTGCGCTTTTCCAATGGGCTTAAAAAACGGCGCACCAGGAGATCATATCCCGCACCTGGCTCAGAGGGTCCTACGCCCACGGAGTCTTGTTGATCGCTAGCACAGCAGTCTGAGATCAAGCTGCAAGGTGGCAGCGAGGCTGGGGGAGGGGCGCCCGCCATTGCCCAGGCTTGCTTAGGTAAACAAAACAGCTGGGAAGCTCCAACTGCATGGAGCCCACCACAGCTCAAGGAGGCCTGCCTGCCTCTGTAGGCTCCACCTCTGGGGGCAGGGCACAGACAAACAAAAAGACAGCAGTAACCTCTGCAGACTTAAATGTCCCTGTCTGACAGCTTTGAAGAGAGCAGTGGTTCTCCTGGCACGCAGCTGGAGATCTGAGAATGGGCAGACTGCCTTCTCAAGTGGGTCCCTGACCCCTGACCCCCGAGCAGCCTAACTGGGAGGCACCCCCCCAGCAGGGGCAGACTGACACCTCACACGGCCGGGTACTTCAACAGACCTGCAGCTGAGGGTCCTGTCTGTTAGAAGGAAAACTAACAAACAGAAAGGACATCCACACCAAAAACCCATCTGTACATCACCATCATCAAAGACCAAAAGTAGAAAAAACCACAAAGATGGGGAAAAAACAGAACAGAAAAACTGGAAACTCTAAAAATCGAGCGCCTCTCCTCCTCCAAAGGAACGCAGCTCCTCACCAGCAACAGAACAAAGCTGGATGGAGAACGACTTTGACGAGCTGAGAGAAGAAGTCTTCAGACAATCAAATTACTCCGAGCAATGGGAGGACATTCAAACCAAAGGCAAAGAAGTTGAAAACTTTGAAAAAAATTTAGAAGAATGTATAACTAGAATAACCAATACAGAGAAGTGCTTAAAGGAGCTGATGGAGCTGAAAACCATGGCACGAGAACTACGTGAAGAATGCAGAAGCCTCAGGAGCTGATGCGATCAACTGGAAGAAAGGGTATCAGCGATGGAAGATGAAATGAATGAAATGAAGTGAGAAGGGAAGTTTAGAGAAAAAAGAATAAAAAGAAATGAACAAAGCCTCCAAGAAATATGGGACTATGTGAAAAGACCAAATCTACATCTGACTGGTGTACCTGAAAGTGACAGGGAGAATGGAACCAAGTTGGAAAACACTCTGCAGGATATTATCCAGGAGAACGTCCCCAATCTAGCAAGGCAGGCCAACATTCAGATTCAGGAAATACAGAGAATGCCACAAAGATACTCCTCAAGAAGAGCAACTTCAAGACACATAATTGTCAGATTCACCAAAGTTGAAATGAAGGAAAAAATGTTAAGGGCAGCCAGAGAGAAAGGTTGGGTTACCCTCAAAGGGAAGCCCATCAGACTAACAGTGGGTCTCTCTGCAGATAGCCTACAAGCCAGAAGAGAGTGGGGGCCAATATTCAACATTCTTAAAGAAAAGAATTTTCAACCCAGAATTTCATATCCAGCCAAACTAAGCTTCATAAGTGAAGGAGAAATAAAATCCTTTACAGACAAGCAAATGCTGAGAGATTTTGTCACCACCAGGCCTGCCCTAAAGGAGCTCCTGAAGGAAGTGCTAAACATGGAAAGGAACAACCAGTACCAGCTGCTGCAAAATCATGCCAAAGTGTAAAGACCATTGAGGCTAGGAAGAAACTGCATCAACTAATGAGCAAAATAACCAGCTAACATCATAATGACAGGATCAAATTCACACATAACAATATTAACTTTAAATGTAAATGGACTAAATGCTCCAATTAAAAGACACAGACTGGCAAATTGGATAAAGAGTCAAGACCCATCAGTGTGCTGTATTCAGGAAACCCATCTCACGTGCACAGACACACATAGGCTCAACATAAAAGGATGGAGGAAGATCTACCAAGCAAATGGAAAACAAAAAAAGGCAGGGGCTGCAATCCTAGTCTCTGATAAAACAGACTTTAAACCAACAAAGATCAAAAGAGACAAAGAAGGCCATTACATAATGGTAAAGGGATCAATTCAACAAAAAGAGCTAACTATCCTAAATATATATGGACCCAATACAGGAGCACCCATATTCATAAAGCAAGTCCTGAGTGACCTACAAAGAGACTTAGACTCCCACACAATAATAATGGGAGACTTTAACACCCCACTGTCAACATTAGACAGATCAACGAGACAGAAAGTTAACAAGGATATCCAGGAAATGAACTCAGCTCTGCATCAAGCGGACCTAATAGACATCTACAGAACTCTCCACCCCAAATCAAAAGAATATACATTTTTTTCAGCACCACACCACACCTATTCCAAAATTGACCACATACTTGGAAGTAAAGCTGTCCTCAGCAAATGTAAAAGAACAGAAATTATAACAAACTATCTCTCAGACCACAGTGCAATCAAACTAGAACTCAGGATTAAGAATCTCACTCAAAACCACTCAACTACATGGAAACTGAACAACCTGCTCCTGAATGACTACTAGGTACATAACGAAATGAAGGCAGAAATAAAGATGTTCTTTGAAAGCAACGAGAACAAACACACAACATACCAGAGTCTCTGGGACGCATTCAAAGCAGTGTGTAGAGGGAAATTTATAGCACTAAATGTCCACAAAAGAAAGCAGGAAAGATCCAAAATTGACACCCTAACATCACAATTAAAAGAACTAGACAAGCAAGAGCAAACACATTCAAAAGCTAACAGAAGGCAAGAAATAACTAAGATCAGAGCAGAACTGAAGGAAATAGAGAAACAAAAAACCCTTCAAAAAATTAATGAATCCAGGAGCTGTTTTTTTCAAAGGATCAAAAAAATTGATAAACCGCTAGCAAGACTCATAAAGAAAAAAAGAGAGAAGAATCAAATAGATGCAATAAAAAATGATAAAGGGGATATCACCACCTATCCCACAGAAATACAAACTACCATCAGAGAATACTACAAACACTTCTACTCAAATAAACTAGAAAATCTAGAAGAAATGGATAAATTCCTCGACACATACACTCTTCCAAGGCTAAACCAGGAAGAAGTTGAACCTCTGAATAGATCAATAACAGGATCTGAAAATGTGGCAATAATCAATAGCTTACCAACCAAAAAGAGTCCAGGACCAGATGGATTCACAGCCGAATTCTACCAGAGGTACAAGGAGGAACTGGTACCATTCCTTCTGAAATTATTCCAATCAATAGAAAAAGAGGGTATCCTCCCTAACTCATTTTATGAGGCCAGCATCATCCTGATACAAAAGCCGGGCAGAGACACAACAAAAAAAGAGAATTTTAGACCAATATCCTTGATGAACATTGATGCAAAAATCCTCAATAAAATACTGGCAAAACGAATCCAGCAGCACATCAAAAAGCTTATCCAACATGATCAAGTGGGCTTCATCCCTGGGATGCAAGGCTGGTTCAATATATGCAAATCAATAAATGTAATCCAGCACATAAACAGAACCAAAGACAAAAACCAGATGATTATCTCAATAGATGCAGAAAAGGCCTTTGACAAAATTCAACAACCCTTCATGCTAAAAACTCTCAATAAATTAGGTATTGATGGGACGTATCTCAAAATAATAAGAGCTATCTATGACAAACCCACAGCCAATATCATACTGAATGGGCAAAAACTGGAAGCATTCCCTTTGAAAACTGGCACAAGACAGGGATGCCCTCTCTCACCACTCCTATTCAACATAGCGTTGGAAGTTCTGGCCAGGGCAATTAGGCAGGAGAAGGAAATAAACGGTATTCAATTAGGAAAAGAGGAAGTCAAATTGTCCCTGTTTGCAGACAACATGATTGCATAACTAGAAAACCCCATTGTCTCAGCCCAAAATCTCCTTAAGCTGATAAGCAACTTCAGCAAAGTCTCAGGATAAAAAATCAACGTACAAAAATCACAAGCATTCTTATACACCAACAACAGACACACAGAGAGCCAAATCATGAGTGAACTCCCATTCACAATTGCTTCAGAGAGAATAAAATACCTAGGAATCCAACTTACAAGGAATGTGAAGGACCTCTTCAAGGAGAACTACAAACCACTGCTCAATGAAATAAAAGAGGATACCAACAAATGAAAGAACATTCCATGCTCATGGGTAGGAGGAATCAATATCGTGAAAATGGCCATACTGCCCAAAGTAATTTACAGATTCAATGCCATCCCCATCAAGCTACCGGTGACTTTCTTCACAGAATTGGAAAAAAACTACTTTAAAGTTCATATGGAACCAAAAAAGAGCCCAAATCTCCAAGTCAATCCTAAGGCAAAAGAACAAAGCTGGAGGCATCACACTTCCTGACTTCAAACTGTACTACAAGTCTACAGTAACCAAAACAGCATGGTACTGGTACCAAAACAGAGAAATAGATCAATGGAACAGAACAGAGCCCTCAGAAATAATGCCGCATATCTACAACTATCTGATCTTTGACAAACCTGAGAAAAACAAGCAATGGAGAAAGGATTCCCTATTTAGTAAATGGTGCTGGGAAAACTGGCTAGCCATATGTGGAAAGCTGAAACTGGATCCCTTCCTTACACCTTATACAAAAATCAATTCAAGATGGATTAAAGACTTAAACGTTAGACCTAAAACAATAAAAACCCTAGAAGAAAACCTAGGCATTACCATTCAGGACATAGGCATGGGCAAGGACTTCATGTCTAAAACAACAAAAGCAATGGCAACAAAAGACAAAATTGACAAATGGGATCTAATTAAACTAAAGCGCTTCTGCACAGCAAAAGAAACTACCATCAGAGTGAACAGGCCACCTATAAAATGGGAGAAAATTTTTGCAACCTACTCATCTGACAAAGGGCTAATATCCAGAATCTACAATGAACTCAAACAAATTTACAAGAAAAAAACAACCCCATCAAAAAGTGGGCGAAGGACATGAACAGACACTTCTCAAAAGAAGACATTTATGGAGCCAAAAAACACATGAAAAAATGCTCACCATCCCTGGCCATCAGAGAAATGCAAATCAAAACCACAATGAGATACCATCTCACACCAGTTAGAATGGCAATCATTAAAAAGTCAGGAAACAACAGGTGCTGGAGAGGATGTGGAGAAATAGGAACACTTTTACACTGTTGGTGGGACTGTAAACTAGTTCAACCTTTGTTGAAGTCAGTGTGATGATTCCTCAAGGATCTAGAACTAGAAATACCATTTGACCCAGCCATCCCATTACTGGGTATATACCCAAAGGACTATAAATCATGCTGCTATAAAGACACATGCACATGTATGTTTATTGTGGCATTATTCACAATAGCAAAGACTTGGAACCAACCCAAATGTCCAACAATGATAGACTGGATTAAGAAAAGGTGGCACATATACACTATGGAATACTATGCAGCCATAAAAAATGATGAGTTCATGTCCTTTGTAGGGACATGGATGAAATTGGAAATCATCATTCTCAGTAAACTATCGCAAGAACAAAAATCCAAACACCACATATTCTCACTCATAGGTGGGAACTGAACAATGAGAACACATGGACACAGGAAGGGGAACATCACACTGTGGGGACTGTTGTGGGGTGGGGGGAGGGTGGAGGGATAGCATTGGGAGATATACCTAATGCTAGATGACGAGTTAGTGGGTGCAGCACACCAGCATGGCACATGTATACCTATGTAACAAACCTGCACATGGTGCACATGTACCCTAAAACTTAAAGTATAATAATAATAAAATAAATAAATAAATAAATAAATGATAAAGGGGATATCACCACCAACCCCACAGAAATACAAACTACCATCAGTGAGCACTATACACACCTCTACACAAATAAACTAGAATATCTAGAAGAAATGGATAAATTCCTGGACACATACACCCTCCCAAGACTAAACCAGGACGAAGTTGAATCCCTGAATAGACAATAACAAATTCTAAAATTGAGGCAGCAATTAATAGCCTACCAACAACAACAACAAAAGTACAGGACCAGACGGATTCACAGCCAAATTCTACCAGAAGTACAAAGAGAAGCTGCTATCATTGCTTCTGAAACTATTCCACACAGCAGAAAAAGAGGGAATCCTCCCTAACTCATTTTATGAGGCCAGCATCATCCTGATACCAAACCTGGCAGAGACACAACAAAAAAGAAAACTTCTGGCCAATATCCCTGATGAATATCAATGCAAAAATCCTCAATAAAATACTGGCAAACCGAATCCAGTAGCACAACAAAAAACCTATCCACCACGATCAAGTCGGCTTCATCCCTGGGATGCAAGGCTGTTTCAACATACAGAAATCAATAAACATAATCCATCACATAAACAGAGCCAATGACAGAAACCATATAATTATCTCAATAGATGCAGAAAAGGGCTTTGACAAAATTCTACACCTCTGCATGCTAAAAACTCTCAATAAACTAGGTATGGATGGAACGTATTTCCAAATAATAAGAGCTATTTATGAAAAAACCACAGCCAATATCATACGGAATGGGCAAAAACTGAAAGTATTCCTTTTGAAAATTGGCACAAGACAAGGATGCCCTCTCTCTCCACTCCTAATGAACATGGTATTGAAAGTTCTGGCCAGGGCAATCAGGCAAGAGAAAGAAATAAGGGGTATTCAATTAGGAAAACAGGAAGTCAAATTGTCCCTGTTTGCAGATGACATGATTTTATATCTAGAAAACCCCATCATCTCAGACTGAAATCTCCTTAAGCTGATAAGCAACTTCAGCAAAGTCTCAGGACACAAAATCAATGTGCAAAAATCACAAGTATTCCTGTACACCAATAATAGACAAACAACCAAATCATGAGTGAATTCCCATTCACAATTGCTACAAAGAGAATAAAATGCCTAGGAATACAACTTAAAAGGGATGTAAAGGACCTTTCAAGGAGAACTACAAACCACTGCTCAAGGAAATAAAAGAGGACACAATCAAATGGAAAAACATTTCATGCTCATGGATAGGAAGAATCAGTATCGTGAAAATGGCCATACTGCCCAAAGTAATTTATAGATTATATGATATCCCCATCAAGCTACCACTGACTTTCTTCACAGAATTGGAAAAACTACTTTAAATTTCTTATGGAACCAAAAAAGAGCCTGCATTGCCAAGACAATCCTATGCCAAAAGAGCAAACATGGAGGCATCATGCTACCTGACTTCAAACTATACTACAAGGCTACAGTAACCAAAACAGCATGGTACTGGTACCAAAACAGATATATAGACCAATGGAACGAACAGAAGCCTCAGAAATAGCCCCACACATCTACAACCATCTGATCTTTGACAAACCTCACAAAAACAAGCAATGGGGAAAGGATTCCCTATTTAATAAATGGTGCTGGGAAAACTGGCTAGCCATATGCAGAAAGCTGAAACTGGATCCCTTCCTTACACCTTATACAAAAATTAATTCAAGATGGATTAAAGACTTAAACGTTAGACCTAAAACCATGAAAACCCTAGAAGAAAACCTAGACAATACCATTCAAGACATAGACATGGACAAAGACTTCATGACTAAAACACCAAAAGCAATGGCAACAAAAGCCAAAATTGACAAATGGGATCTAATTAAACTAAAGAACTTCTGCACAGCAAAAGAAACTATCATCAGAGTAAACAGGCAACCTGCAGAATGGGAGAAAATTTTTGCAATCTATCCATCTGACAAGAGGCTAATATCCTGAATCTACAAAGAACTTAAACAAATTTACAAGAAGAAAACAATCCCATCAAAAAGTGGGCAAAAGATATGAACGGACACTTCTCAAAAGAAGACATTTATGCAGCCCACAAATATATGAAAAAAAGCTCATCATCACTGGCCATTAGAGAAATGCAAATCAAAACCACAATGAGATACCATCTCATGGCAGGTAGAATGGCAATAATTAAAGTCAGGAAACAATGGATGCTGGAGAGGATGTAGAGAAATAGGAACGCTTTTACACTGTTGGTGGGAGTGTAAATTAGTTCAACCATTGTGGAAGACAGTGTGCCAATTCCTCAAAGATCTAGAACTAGAAATACCATTTGACCCAGCAATCCCATTACTGGTTATATACCCAAAGGATTATAAATCATTCTCCTATAAAGACTCATGCACACATATGTTTATTGCAGCACTGTTCACAATAGCAAAGACTTGGATCCAACCCAAATGCCCATCAATGATAGACTGGATAAAGAAAATGTGGCACATATACACCATGCAATACTATGCAGCCATAAAAAAGGGTGAGTTCATGTCCTTTGCAGGGACATGGATGAAGCTGGAAACCATCATTCTCAGCAAACTAACACAAGTACAGAAAACAAAACACTGCATGTTCTCACTCATAAGTGGGCATTGAACAATGAGAACCCATGGACACATGGAGGGGAATATCACACACCGGGGCCTGTCAGGGGTCAGAGGGCTAGGGGTGGGTCCATGGATGCCTTTGGAAGCCAGAATCTATAGCCAAAAACCTTAAAAGTCTACCTAGTGTTCTATTGTGCTGTGGCTGATCTGGCATTCAAACTATAAGATGCAGTCCTTCCCACACTTTCCTTCCCTTTCCAAAGGCAATGGATTCTCACCTCATGGCCACCACACCATAGGCCCAAAGGGAGTACTCCCAGGCTACAACTCATGCTCACTTAAGGTCCAAGGGCTCATCAGTCATCTTGTGGTGAATGCTTCCTGGCATGTGACTCACCCTTCAGAGCAGTGGGCTCCCCTGTGGCCCAGAGCAGGTCCAGAAATGCTGTCCAAGAACCATGGCCTGCAATCCTGGACCCCAAGAGCCTACTTGGTACTCTACCCCCTGCTTAGCTGGTACCTAAGATGTAAACAAAGTCTCCTTTAGTTTTTCTTCTGCTTTTCTCAGGCAGAAGGAGTCTCTCCTCAGAGCCACCACAGCTGGGAATGTGTACAGTCTCACCTTAACCCAGCAAGTTTCAGGGACTCACCAAAGGGTCTCAATGTGATATCTAGGTATTGCTGCTTTCTATTCAGGGTCCAAGGGCTCTTCAGTTAGCAAGTGATCTATCCTGCCATGACTGGGTTCTTCCCTTCAAGGCAGTAGGTTCTCTTTTTTTCCCAGAGTGTGTCTAGAAATGTCTGGGACCCAGGACCTGGAACGGGGCCCTCATGGCTCTGCCCAGTGCAACATCCTGCTGTGACTGAGCTGGTATCCAAGATGCAAGAAAAAGTGTTCCTCACTCTTTCATCTCCTCTCCTCAAGCAGAAGGAAAGTGTCTCTTTTGGAGCCATGAGCTATGCAACCTGGGGTTAAAGGAGGGGTGTTGCCACCATTCCCTTAGGCACCCTGGCTGGTGTCTCGGCACATCGTGTGCCTCCAAGTCTACTGCCTCTGAGCCCAGTTCAGCATTAGGACTCACCTAGGATTTGCAGTCCTTGTGGCCTAGACTCCCTTTCAAGTTTATTAAGAGCCCCATCTTGCTTTAGCTCATGGTGGTGAGGCTTGTGGGAACTCAAGTTTGGACTGCTTGGATTGGCGATTCCTTTCTCACTAAGGCTGTCTTAAATGCTCCCTCCATGGGTAAGTGTCAGCTGAGTTTGGTCTGGTGTTGTTTTCTGTCATAATAGGGCAGCACTGAGTTCAGTGCAATGCCTCACAATCCCCGTCTACAATAAATATCAAACTCTTCAATGCCCAGGCACCAACAAACATTCACAAGCATCAGGACCATCCAGGAAAACATGACCTTACAAAATGAACTAAATAAGACACCCAGGGACTGACTTATCCTGGAGAGGCAGAGATATTGTACTTTTCAGAAAAAGAATTCAAAATAGCTATTTTTCTTAAGATAGGAAGATAGTTTTTTTTTGTTTATTGTTTTTTAATTTCCATAGGTTTTTGTTGAATAGGTGGTATTTGGTTACATGATAAGTTCTTTAGTGGTGATTTGTGAGATTTTGGTTCACTCATCACATGAGTAATATACACTGAACCCAGTTTGTAGTCTTTTATTCCTCACCCCCTTCCCATCCTTTCCTCTGAGTCCCCAAAGTCCATTGTATTATTCTTATGCCTTTGCATCCTCATAGCTTAGCTCCCACTTATGAGTAAGAACATATGATGTTTGGTTTTACATTCTTAAGTTACTTCACTTACAATAATAGTCTCCAATTTCATCCAGGTCATTGCAAATGCTGTTAATTCATTCATATTTATGGCTGAGTAGTATTCCATCATATATATATATATATAATTCCATCATATGTATATATATATATATCATTCCATCATATATATATATATATCACAGTTCATTGATTAGTTGATTGATGGGCATTTGAACTGGTTCCATAATTTTCACAATTGTGAATTGTGCTGCTATAAACATACGTGTGCAAGTATCTGTTTTTGTATAATTACTTCTTGTACTCTGGGTAGATACCCACTAGTGGGATTGCTGGATCAAATGGTAGTTCTACTTTTAGTTCTTTAAGGAATCTCCACACTGTTTTCCACAGTGGTTGTACTAGTTTACATTCTTACCAGTAGTATGGAAGTGTTCCCTTTTCACTTCATCCACGCTAACATCTATTATTTTCTAATTTTTTGATTATGATCATTGTTGTGGGAGTAAGGTGGTATCGCATTGTGGTTTTGATTTGCATTTCCCTGATAATTAGTGATGTTGAACATTTTTTCATATGTTTGTTGGCCAAATGTATATCTTCTTTTGAGAATTATCTATTCATGTCCTTAGCCCACTTTTTGATGGGATTGTTTGTCTTCGTTCATTGTAGATTCTGGATATTAGTCGTTTTCAAATGTACAGATTGTGAAGATTTTCTCCAACTCTGTGGTTTGTCTGTTTACACTGCTGACTCTTTCTTTTGCCATGCAAAAGCTCTTTACCTTAATTAAGACCCACCTATTTATCTTTGTTTTTGTTGCATTTGCTTTTGGGTTCTCGGTCATGAAATCTTTGCCTAAGCCAATGTCTAGGAGGATTTTTCCAAAGTTATCTTCTATAATTTTTATAGTTTCAGGACTTAGATTTAAGTTGTTGATCCATCTTGAGTTGATTTCTTTATAAGGTGAGAGATAAGAATCCAGTTTTATTCTCCTACATGTGGCTTGCCAATTATCCCAGCACCATTGGTTGAATAGTGTGTCTTTCCCCCACTTTATGTTTTTGTTTGCTTTATCAAAGATCGGGTGGCTGTAAGTATTTGGCTTTGTTTCTGGGTTTTCTTTTCTGTTCCATTGGGCGATGTGCCCATTTTTATACCAGTATCATGCTGTTTTGGTGACTATGGCCTTACAATATAGTTTGAAATCAGGTAATGTGATGCCTCTAGATTTGTTCTTTTTGCTTAGTCTTGCTTTGGATATGCAGGCTCTATTTTGGTTCCATATGAACTTTAGGAGTGCTTTTTCTAGTTCTGTGAGGAATGATGGTGGTATTTTGATGGGAATTGCATTGAATTTGTAGATTGCTTTTGGCAGTAAGTTCATTTTCACAATATTAATTCTACCCATCCATGAACATGGGATGTGTTTCCATTTGTTTGTGTTGTCTATGATTTCTTTCAGCAGTTTTTTGTAGCTTTCCATGCAGAGGTCATTCACCTTCTTGGTCAGGTATATTCTTAAGTATTTTATTTTTTGCAGCTATTGGGAAAGGGATTGACTTCTTGTTTGATTCTCAGCTTGGTTGCTGTTGTTGTATAGCAGAGCTACTGATTTGTGTCCATTAATTTTGTATCCTGAAACTTTGCTGAATTCATTTACCAATTCCAGAAGCTTTTTGGATGAGTCTTTAGGGTTTTCTAGGTATACAATCATATCATCAGCAAACAGCAACAGTTTGACTTCCTCTTTACAGATTTGGACGCCATTTATTTCTTTCTGTTGTCTGATTGCTCTGGCTAGGACTTTCAGTACTATGTTGAATAGAAGTGGTGAGAGTGGGCATACTTGTCTAGTTCCAGTACTCAGAGGGAATGCTTTCAACTTTTACCCATTCAGTATAATGTTGGCTCTGGATTTGTCATGGATTGCTTTTATTACATTGAGGTATGTCCCTTGTGTAACAATTTTGCTGAGTGTTTTAATCATAAAGTGATGCTGGATTTTGTCAAATGCTTTTTCTGCATCTACTGAGATGATCATGTGATTTTTGTTTTTAATTGTGTTTATGTGGTGTATCATACTTACTGACTTGCCTATATTAAACCATCCCTGCATCTCTGCTATGAAACCCACTTGATCATAGTGGATTATTTTTTTGATATGCTGTTGGTTTCAGTTAGCTAGTATTTTGTTAATAAATTTTGCATCTATGTTCATCAGAGATATTGGTCTTTAGTTTCTTTTTTTTGTTATGTCCTCTCCTGGTTTTGATATTAGGGTGATACTGGCTTCATAAAATGAATTAGAAAGGATTCTGTTTTTCTCTATCTTGTGGAATAGTGCCAATAGGATTGGTACCAATTCTTCTTTGAATATCTAGTAGAATTCAGCTGTGAATCTGTCTGGTCCTGGACTTTTCTTTGTTGGTAATGTTTTTATTACCATTTCAATCTTGCTGCTTGTTACTGGTATGTTCAGGGTTTCTAATTTTCCCTGATTTAAGCTTGGAGGGTTTTATCTTTCCAAGAATTTATCCATCTCCTCTAGGTTTTCTAGTTTACATACATAAAGGTATTAATAGTAGCCTTGAATGATCTTTTGTATTTCTGTGGAGTTGGTTGTAACATCTCCCATTTCATTTCTAATTGAGCTTATTTGGATCTTCTCTCTTCTTTTCTTGGTTAATCTCACTAATGGTCCATCAATTTTATTTATCTTTCCAAAGATCCAGCTTTTTGTTTCATTTATCTTTTGTATTGCTTTTTCGTTTCAATTTCATTTAGTTCTGCTGTAATCTTGGTTATTTCCTTTCTTCTGCTGGGTTTGGGTTTGGTTTGTTTTTGTTTCTCTAGTTCCTTCAGGTGTAACCTTACATTGTCTATTTGTGCTCTTTCAGACTTTTTGATGAAGGCATTTAGGCCTATGAACTTTCTTCTTAGCATTGCCTTTGCTCTAGCCCAGAAGTTCTGATAGGTGGTGTCACTGTTGTTGTTCAGTTCAAAGACTTTTTTAACTTCCATCTTGATTTCATTGTTAACCCAATGATCACTCAGGAGCTGGTTATTTAATTTCCATGTATTTGCATGTTTTTGAAGGTTCCTTTTGGAGTTGATTTCCCATTTTATTCCACTGTGGTCTGAGATAGTACTTGATTAATTTCAATTTTCTTAAATTTATCAAGACTTGTTTTGTGACCTATTATATGGTCTATCTTCGAGAAAGTTCCATGCACCAATGAATAGAATGTCTATTGTGTAGTTGTTGGGTAGAATGTTCTGTAAATATCTGTTAAGTCCCTTTGTTTCAGGGTATAGTTTAAATACATTGTTTATTTGTTGACTTTCTGTCTTGATGACCTGTCTAGTGCTGTCAGTGGAGTATTAGAGTCTCCCACTATTATTGTGTTGCTGTCTATCTCATTTCTTAGGTGTAGTAGTAATTGTTTTATAAATTTGGGAACTCCAGTGTTAGGTGCATATATATTTAGGATTGTGGTATTTTCCTGTTGGTCAAAGCTTTTTATCATTATATAATGTCCCTCTTTGTCTTTTTTTGAGTACTGTTTCTTTAAAGTTTGTTTTGTCTGGTATAAGAATATCTACCCCTGCTCACTTTTGGTGTCCATTTTCATGGAATGTCTTTTTCCACCCCTTTACCTTAAGTTTTTGTGAGTCCTTATGTGTTAGGTGACTCTCTTGAAGGCAGCAGATACTTGGTTGGTGAATTCTTATCCATTCTGTCATTCTGTATCTTTTAAGTGGAGCATTTAGGCCATTTGCACTTAATGTTAGATTGAGATGTGAGGTACTAGTCCATTCATTGTGCTATTTGTTGCCTGTATACTTTGTTGTTTTTTAAATTGTATTTTAGTTTTATAGGTCCTGTGAGTTTTATGCTTTAAGGAGGTTCTGTCTCAATGTGTTTTCAGGATTTGTTTCAAGATTTTGGGCTCCCTTTAGCAGTTCTTGTAGTGCTGGCTTGACAGTGGCAAATTCTCTCAGCATTTATTTGTCTGAAAAAGACTGTTTCTTTCCTTCTCTTATGAAGCTTAGTTTCACTGGATACAAAATTCTTGGCTGATAAATGTTCTGTTTAAAGAGGCTGAAGATAGGGCCCCAATCCCTCCTTACCTGTAGGGTTTCTGCTGATATGTTAATCTGATAGGTTTTCCTTTACCAGTTACCTGGTGCTTTTGCCTCACAGTTCTTAAGAAAATTTCCTTCATCTTGACTTTAGATAACCTGATGACTATGTGCCTAGGCAATGATCTTTTTGTGATGAATTTCCCAGGGGTTTGTTGAACTTCTTGTGTTTAAATACCTAGGTCTCTGGCAAAACCAGGGAAGTTTTCCTCAACTATTTCCTCAAGTCTGTTTCCCAAACTTTTAGATTTATCTTCTTCCTTGGGGACACCAATTAGTATTAGGTTTGGTTGTTTAACATAATCCCAAATTTCTTAGAGGCTTTGTTCATATTTTAAATACTTTTTTCTTTGTTTTTGTTGGATTGGGTTAATTCAGAAACCTTGTCTTTGAGCTCTGAAGTTCTTTCTTCTGCTTGTTCAATTCTATTGCTGAGGCTTTCCAGTACATTTTGCATTTCTCTAAATGTGTCATTTCCTAAAGTTGTAATTGTCTTTTATTTATGCTATTTCACTGTATATTTCTCCCCTCATATTTTGTATCATTTTATTGATTTTCTTAAATTGGACTTCACCCTTCTCTAGTGCCTCCTTGATTAGCTTACTAATCACACTTCTGAATTCTTTTTCAGGTAAATCAAGGACTTCTTCTTGGTTTGGATCCATTGCTTGGCAAGCTGGTGTTATTTCGGAAGGTGTTAAAGAACCGTGTATTGTCATATTACCAGAATTGTTTTTCTGGTTCCTTCTCATTTTGGTAGGCTGTGTCAGTGGGAAGATTCAAGACTGCTGGGGCTCAAGGCTGCTGTTCAGATTCTTTTGTCCCACAGGGTGTTCCATTGATGTAGTATTCTCCCCCCTTTCCTAGGGGTGTGGCTTCCTGAGAACCAAACTCTAGTGATTGTTATTTCTCTTTTGGATCTAACCACCCAGCAGGGCTACCAGGCTCCAGGATGGCACTGGGGGTTGTCTGCACAGAGTTCTGTGATGTGAACGGTCTTTAGTTCTCTCAGCTGTGGATACCAGTACCTGCTCCAGTGGAGGTGGCAAGGGAGTGAAATGGACTCTGTGAGAGTCCTTAATTTTGGTTGTTTAATGCACCATTTTGTGCTGGTTAGCCTTTTGCAAGGAGGTAGTGCTTTCAAGAGAGCATCAGCTGTGGTATTATAGGGATGATCAGGTGGTGAGTGGGGCCCTAGAACTCCCAAGAGAATATGTCCTTTGTCTTCAGCTACCAGGGTGGGTAGGAAAGGACCATCAGGTGGAGCCACAGTTAGGTGTGCCCCCCACAACAGCATCGAGTTTGTTTTCAGGCAGTGGGTGAGCAGGGCTGAGAACCTTCCCCAGGATTCCAGCCTCCCAACTGAAAAAGCAAGCAGTACTTTTGCACCTCCCCACCTGTCAAGTCTGCACACCAGTTTCATGCCCTCCCCCAAGTTCTGGTCAGGAGATTTTGTATTCAGTTGGAATTGTTACAAAGTTCAGCTGGAGGTTTCTCCCTGTGGTCTTTTCCCAGTTCCTCTGGCAGCCCTCCACAAGGGCCCCTGTGAGACAAGTCTGAAATGGCTTCCCTGGGGACTCAGAGAGCCCACAGGGCTTTTCCCACTGCTTCCTCTACCCCTGTATTTCATTTGGCTGTCTAAATTGACTCAGCTCCAGGTAAGGTCAAACCCTTCTCCAGTTATCTAGACCTTTGGGTTCCCCAGTGAGGGTGTGTGTTCGGAGGCCAACGATCCCCCTTTCCCACTGTCACAGCTTGGACACTGACAGTATTTGGGCTGTCTCCTGGGTCCTGCAGGAGAAATCCACTTCCTTCAAAGGGTCTGTGAATTTTCTCAGCTTTCCTGGTATATTCCTGCAGTAGTTCTGGAGCAAAAGTTCATGATGTGAGTCTCCACATGCTGCTCTGTCCATCCAAGCTGGAGCTGCAAGCTAGTCCTGCCTTCTATCTAATATCTTCCCAAGAAGTCCAAAATAGCTGTTTTGAGGAAACTCAAAGAAATTCAAGATAAATCAGAGAAGGAATTCAAAATTCTATAAGATAATCTTAACAAAGAGGTTGAAATAAATAGAAAGAATCAAGCAGAAATTGTGGAATTGGCAAATGCAATGACATACTGAAGAATGTATCAGAGACTTTTAAAAGAAGAATTGATCAAGCAGAAGAAAGAATTGGTGAGCTTGAAGACAGGCTATTTGAAAATACAAAGTCAGAGGAGACAAAAGGAAAAATAATAAAAAACAATGAAGTACACCTATGGGACTTGGAAAATACCATCAAAATGGCAAATCTAAGAGTAACTGGCTTTAAAGAGGAGTTACATGAGCGATATGCTTAGAAAATTTATTCAAAGTGATAATAACTGAGAACTTCCCAAATCAAAAGAAACATAGCAGTATCCAAGTATAAGAAGGTTATAGAACACCAAACGGATTTAACCCAAAGAAGACTATCTCAAGGCATTTAATAATCAAACTCCAAAAGGTCAAGGATAAAGAAAGGATTCTAAAAGCAGCAAGAGAAAAGAAATAACATACCATGGAGTATGTCTGGCAGCAGACTTTTCAGTGGAAACCTTACAGGTCAGGAGAGTGGCATGAGACATTTAAAGTGCTGAAGGAAAAAAAATCTTTTAACCTAGAATAGTTTATCTGCTGAAAATAATCTTCAAACATGAAGGAGAAATAAAGACTTTTCTAGACAAACAAAAGCCAAATGATTTTATCAACACGAGACCTGTCCTACAAGAAATGCTAAAGGAAGTACTTCAGTCAGAAAGAAAAGAGTGTTAATGAGAAATAAGCAATCATCTGAAGGTACAAAACTCACTGGTAATAGTAAGCACACAGAAAAACACAGTGTATTATGCCATTGTAACTGTAGTGTGTGAACTCCACTTATCCTAAGTAGACAGACTTAATGATGAGCCAAATAAAAATAATAACTACAACTTTTCAAGACATAGACAGCACGATAAGATAGAAATAGTAAAAAGTTAAAAAGTGGGGGACAAAGTTAAAGTGTGGAATTTTTATTAGTTTTCTTTTTGCTTTTTTGTTTGTTTAGGCAAACAGTGTTAAGGTTTTTTTCAGCTTAAAATAATGAGTTATAAGATAATATTTAAAAGCTTCATGGTATCCTCAAGTCAAAAAAATACAAAAGATACACAAAAAATAAAACAGAAGAAATTAAATCATACAATTAGAGAAAATCACTAAAAGTCAAACAAGAAGGAAGGAAAGAAAGAAGATTACAATCAATCTGAAAACAAGTAACAAAGTGGCAGAAGTAAGTTCTTAATTATCAATAAGAATATTGAATGTAAATGGACTAAACTCTCCAATCAAAAGACATAGAGTAGCTGAATGGATTAAAACAAACAACAACAAAAAAATAAGACCCAATGATCTGTTGCCTACAAGAAACACAGTAGACTGAAAATAAAGTGATGAAAAAATATATTCCATGGCAATGGAAACGAAAAAAGTAGGAGTAGCTATACCTATACCAGAAAAAATAGATGTCAAGACAAAAACTATAAGAAGAGACAGAGAAGGTCATTATATAATTATAAAGGAGTCAATTCAGCAATAGGATATAAAAATTTCATATATGTATGCATGCAACAATGAAGCACCCAGATATATAAAGCAAATATTATCAAAGCTGAAGTGAGAGATACACCTCAATACAATAATACCTGGAAACTTCAACACTCCACTTTCAGCACTGGCCAGATCTTTCAGACAAGAAACTTCTGACTTAATCTGCACACTGTAGAACAAATGGACCTTAATAGATTTTTACAGAACATTTTATTGAATGACTGCAGAATGCACCTTCTTTTCCTCAGTACATGGATCATTCCCAATGATAAACCATATGTTAGGTCAGAAAACAAGTCTTAAGACATTCAAAAAATTTGAAATAATCTCAAGCATCTTCTCTGACCCCAAAAGAATGAAACTAGAAATCAAAAACAAGAGGAATTTTTGAAAACTATAAAACATATCGATATTACACAATATGCTTCTTAATGACTAGTGGGTCAATGAAGAAATTAAGAAGGAAATTGAAAAATTATTTGAAACCAATGATAATGAAAACACAACAGACCAAATCCTAAGAGATACAGTGAAAGTAAGAGGGAAGTTTATAGCTGTAAGTGCCTCACATCAAAAAGAAGAAAAAGTTCAAATGAACAACTTAACAATGCATGTTAGAGAACCAGAAAAGCAAGACAAACCAAACCCAAAATTAGTACAAGAAAAGAAATAGTAAAGATTGGAGTAGAAATAAATCAATTTGAAATGAAGAAAACAATAGAAAAGATAAATTAAACAAAAGTTGTTTTTTTAAGTTAAACAAAATCAACAAACCTTTAGTCAGAATAAGAAAAAAACAGAGAATATTCAAATAAATAAAATCAAAGATGAAAAAGGAGATGTTACCACTCATAATGCAGAAATTCAGAGAATAATTAGTGGCTACTATGAGCAAATATATGCCAATAAATTGGAAACTCTAGAAGAAATGGACAAATTTCTAGACACATACAACCTAACAAGATTGAACCATGAAGAAACCCAAAACCTGAACAGACCAATATCAAATAACATGATCAAAGCCATAATAAAAAGTCTCCCAGCAAAGAAAAGAATGGGATCTAATTGGCTTCATTCCTAAATTATACCAAACTTTTAGAAGGACTGATTCTAATCATACTCAAACTATTCCAAAAATAGAAGAGGAGGGAATATTTCCAAAGTCATTCTTCAAAGGCAGTATTACTCTGATTCCAATATCAGACAAAGGCACATGAAAAAAAAAGAAAAAATAGGTCAATATCACTGATGAATATTGATGCAAAAATCCTCAGCAAAATACTGCCTTTGTCTGATTTTTGTCTGATACTGTCAGCCAGTATTTTGCTGAGGATTTTTGAATCAATATTCACCAGTGATGTTGGCCTATTGTTTTCTCTTTTTTTTTGATGTGTCTTTGTCTGATTTTGGTATTAGGGTAAATCAAATTTAATAACACATAAAAAAGTTCATCCATCATGACCATGTTGATATCCCAGGGATCCAAGGATGGTTTGACATACACAAATCAATCAATGTGATACATCACATCAACAGAATAAAGGACAAAAAACCATATGATCATTTCAATTGATTCTGAAACAGCATTTGGTAAAGTTCAACATCCCTTCATGATAAAAACCATCAAAACACTGAGGATAGAGGGAACACACCTCAACATAATAAAAGCCATATATGACAGACCCACAGCTAGTATCATACGGAATAGGGAAAAACTGAAAGGCTTACCTCTAAGATCTGGAACATAACAATGATGCCCACTTTCACTGCTGATATTCAACCTAGTACTGTAAGTAATAGCTAGAGCAATCAGACAGGAGAAAGTTATAAAGTACATCCAAATTGGAATGGAAGAAATCAAATTATCCTTGTTTGCAGATGTTATGATCTTATATTTGGAAAATCAAAAAGACTCCATCAAAAAACTATTACAACTGATAAACAAATTCAGTAAAGTTGCAGAATACAAAATAAACATACAAAAATTAGTAGCATTTCAGGTGGTGGGCAAGATGGATGAATAGAAACAGCTCTGGTCTGCAGCTCCCAGAGAGATCAACGCAGAAGGTGGGTGATTTCTGCATTTCCAACTGAGGTACACAGCTCATCTTATTGGGACTGGTTAGGCAGTGGGTGCAGCCCATGGAGGGTGAGCCAAAGCAGGGTGGGGCATCACCTCACCCAGGAAGCACAGGGGATAGGGGAACTCCGTTCCCTAGCCAAGGGAAGCCACGAGGGACTGTGCCATGAGGAATGCTGCACTCCAGCCCAGACACTATGATTTTCCTATGGTCTTCACAACCCATGAACCAGGATGTTCCCTCAGGTGCCTACACCATCAGGGCCCTGGGTTTCAAGCACAAAACTGGGTGGCCATTTCGGCAGACACCAAGCTAGCTGAAGGAGTTTTTTTTTTTTTTTTCATACCCCAGTGGCAGCTGGAATGCCAGTGAGACAGAACCATTCACTCCCCTGGAAAGGGTGCTGAAGCCAGGGAGCCCAGTGGTCTATCTCAGTGAATCCCACCCCCACAAAGCCCAGCAAGCTAAGATCCACTGGTTCAAAATTCTCACTGCCAGCACAGCAGTCTGAAGTCAACCTGGGATGCTGGAGCTTGGTGCGTGGAGGGGTGTCCACCATTACTGAGGCTTGAGTAGGTGATTTTTCCCTCACAGTGTACACAAAGCCACCAGGAAGTTCGAATTGGGTGGAGCCCATGGCAACTTGGCAAAGCTGCTGTAGCCAGACTGCCTCTCTAGATTCCTCCTCTCTGAGCACGGCATCTCTGAAAAAAAGGCAGCAGCCCCAGTCAGGGGCTTATAGATAAAACTCCCATCTCCCTGGGACAGAGCACCTGGGGGAAGGGGTGGCTGTGGGTGCAGCTTCAGCAGACCTAAACATTCCTGCCTGCCAGCTCTGAAGAGAACAGTGGATCTCCCAGCACAGTGCTCGAGTTCTGCTAAGGGACAGACAGCCTGCTCAAGTGGGTCCCTGACCCCCATGCCTCCTGACTGGGAAACACCTCCCAGCAGGGGTCAACAGACACCTCATACAGGAGAGGTCTGGCAGGCATCTGGCAGGTGCCCCTCAGGGATGAAGCTTCCAGAGGAAGGAACAGACAGCAAACTTTGCTGTTCTGCAGCCTCCACTGGTGATACCCAGGCAAACAGTGTCTGGAGTGGACCTCCAGCAAACTTCAGGAGACCGGCAGCAGAGGGGCCTGACTGTTTAAGGAGAAGTAACAAACAGAAAGGAATGGACTCAACATCAACAAAAAGGACGTCCACACCAAAACCCCATCTGAAGGTCACCAACATCAAAGACCAAAGGTAGATAAATCTATGAAGATGAGGAAAAACCAGCGCAAAAAGGCTGAACATTCCAAAAACCAGAATGCCTCTTCTCCTCCAAAGGATCACAACTCTTTGCCAGCAAGGGAACAAAACTACACAGAGAATGAGTTTGATAAGTTGACAGAAGTAGGCTTCAGAAGGTGGGTAATAAACTCTTCTGAGCTAAAGGAACATGTTCTAACCCAATGAAAGGAAGCTAAGTACCTTGAAAAAAAGGTTAGAGGAATTGCCAACTAGAATAACCAGCTTAGAGAAGAAAATAAATGACCTGATGTAGCTGAAAAACTCAGCACAAAAACTTTGTTAAGCATACACAAGTATCAAAGCTGAATCAATCAAGTGGAAGAAAGGATATCAGAGACTGAAGATCAACTTAATGAAATAAAGCATGAAGACAAGATTAGAGAAAAAAGAATGAAAAGGAATGAGCAAAGCCTCCAAGAAATATGGGACTATGTGAAAAGACCAAACCTACATTTTTTTGGTGTACCTGAAAGTGACAGGGAGAATGGAACCAAGTTGGAAAACACTCTTCAGGATATTATCCAGGAGAACTTCCCCAACATAGCAAGACAGGTCAACATTCAAATTCAGGAAATACAGAGAATACCACAAAGATGCTCCTTGAGAAGAGCAACCCGAAGACACATAATCATCAGATTCACCAAGGTTGAAATGAAGAAAAACATGTTAAGGGCAGCCAGAGAGAAAGCCTATGTTACCCACAAAGGGAAGCCCATCAGACTAACAGTGGGTCTCTCTGCAGATAGCCTACAAGCCAGAAGAGAGGGGGTGCCAATATTCAACATTCTTAAAGAAAAGAATTTTCAACCCAGAATTTCATATCCAGCCAAACTAAGCTTCATAAACAAAGGAGAAATAAAATCCTTTACAGACAAGCAAATGCTGAGATATTTTGTCACCACCATGCCTGCCTTACAAAGCTACTGAAGGAAGCACTAAATATGGAAAGGAAAAACTGGTACCAGCCACTGCAAAAACATACCAAATTGTAAAGTCTATCAACACTATAAAGAAACTGCATCAACTAACAGGCAAAATAACCAGCTATCATCATAATGACAGGATCAAATTCACACATAACAATATTAATCTTAAATGGAAATGGGCTAAATGCACCAATTAAAAGGCACAGACTGGCAAATTGGATAATGAGTCAAGACCCATCGGTGTGCTGTATTCAGGAGACCCATCCCACATGCAAAGACACACACAGGCTCAAAATAAAGGGATGCAGGAATATTTACCAAGCAAATGAAAAGCAAAAAAACCCATTGGTTTCAATTCTAGTCTCTGATAAAACAGACTTTAAACCAAGAAAGATCAAAATAGATGAAGAAGGGCATTACATAATGGTAAAGGGATCAATGCAACAAGAAGAGCTAACTATCCTAAATATATATGCACCCAATACAGGAGCACCCAGGTTCATAAAGCAAGTTCTTAGAGACCTACAAAGAGACTTAGACTCCCACACGATAATAGTGGGAGATTTAAAACCCACTGTCAATATTACACAGATCAACGAGACAGAAAATTAACATGGATATTCAGGACTTGAATTCAGCTCTGGACCAAGAGGACGTAATAGACATCTAGTGAACTCTCCACCCCAAATCAGCAGAATACACATTCTTCTCAGCACCATATCATGCTTATTCTAAAATTCACCACATAATTCAAAGTAAAACACTCCTCAAAAAATGCAAAAGAATGGAATTCATAACACATAGTGTCTCAGACCACAGTGCAATCAAAGTAGAACCCAGGAGTAAGAAACTCACTCAAAACTGAACTACAGGGAAACTGAACAACTTGCTCTTGAATGACTCCTGGGTAAATAATGAAATTAAGGCAGAAACAAGTAAGTTATTTGAAACCAATGAGAACAAAGACACAATGTACCAGAATCTCTGGGACACAGCTAAAGCAGTGTTTAGAGGGAAATTTATAGCACTAAATGCCAACAGGAGAAAGTGGGAAAGGTCTAAAGTCAACACTCTAACATCATAATTAAAAGAACAAGAGAAGCAAGAGCAAACAAATTCAAAAGCTAGCAGAAGAAATAACTAAGATCAGAGGAGAACTGAAGGAGATAGAGACATGAAAAACCCTTCGAAAAACATCAATGAATCCAGGAGACGGTTTTTTTGAAAAGATTAACAAAATAGATAGATGCTAGCAAGACCAATATGAAAACAGAGAAGAATCAAATAGATGCAATAAAAAATGATAAAGGGGAGATCACCACTGATCCCACAGAAATACAAACTACCATCAGAGAATACTATAAACACCTCTGTGCAATTAAACTGGAAAATCTACAAGAAATGAATAAATTCCTGGAAGCATACACCCTCCCAAGACTAAACCAGGAAGAAGTTGAATCCCTGAATATACCAATAACAAATTCTGAAATTGAGGCAGTAATTAATGGCCTACCAACAAAAAAAAAAGCCCAGGACCAGAAGGATTCACAGCTGAATTCTACCAGGGTACAAAGAGGAGCTGGAACCGTTCCTTCTGAAACTATTCTAAACAATAGAAAAAGAGGGAATCATCCCTAACTCGTTTTATGAGACCAGCATCATCCTGATACCAAAACCTGGCAGAGACAAAACAACAAAAACAAATTTCAGGCCAATATCCCTGATGAGCACCGATGCAAAAATCCTCAATAAAATACTGGCAAATGGAACCCAGCAGCATATCAAAAACTTATCCACCACAATCAAGTCAGCTTCATCCCTGGGATGCAAGGCTGCTTCAATATATGCAAATCAATAAACATAATTCATCACATAAACAGAACCAATGACAAAAAACAAATGATTATCTCAATAAATGCAGAAACGGCCTTCAATAAATTTCAACACCCCTTCATGCTAGAAACTCTCAAGAAACTAGGTATTGATGGAACGTATCTCAAAATAATAAGAGCTATTTATGACAAACCCACAGCCAATATCATACTGAATGGGCAAAAGCTGGAAGCATTCCCTTTGAAAAATCCACACAAGACAAGGATGCCCTCTCTCACCACTCCTATTCAACATAGTATTGGAAGTTCTGGCCAGGGCAATCAGGCAAGAGAAAGAAATAAAGGGCATTCAAATAGGAAGAGAGGAAGTCAATTTGTCTCTCTTTGCAGAGGGCATGATTGTATATTTAGAAAACCCCACCTTCTCAGCCCAAAACCTCCTTAAACTGATAAGCAACTTCAGCAAAGTCTCAGGATAGAAAATCAATGTGCAAAAATCACAAGCATACCTACATGCCAATAATAGACAAACAGAGAGCCAAATCATGAGTGAACTCCCATTCACAGTTACTATAAAGAGAATAAAATACCTAGGAATCCAACTTACAAGGGATGTGAAGGACCTCTTCAAGGAGAACTACAAATCACTGCTCAAGGAAATAAGAGAGGACACAAACAAATGGAAAAGCATTCCATGCTCATGGATAGGAAGAATCAATATTGTGAAAATGGCCATACTACCCAGAGTATAGATTCAATGCTGTCCCCATTAAGCTACCATTGACTTTCTTCACAGCATTAGAAAATACTACTTTAAATTTCATGTGGAACCAAAGAAGAGCCCGTATAGCCAAGACAATTCTGAACAAAAAGAACAAAGCTGAAGATACCATGCTACCTGACTTCAAACTATACTACAAGGCTACAGTAACCAAAACAGCATGGTACTGGTACCAGAACAGATATATAGACCAATGAAACAGAACGGAGGTCTCAGATGTAATGCCACACATCTGCAACCATCTGATCTTTGATGAACCTGACAAAAACAAGCAATGGGGAAAGGATTCCCTATTTAATAAATGGTGCTGGGAAAACTGGCTAGTCATATGCAGAAAACTGAAACTGAACCCTTCCTTACATCTTATACAAAAATTAACTCAAGATGGATTAAAGGCTTAAACGTAAGACCTAAAACCATAAAAACCCTAGAAGAAAACCTAGGCAACACCATTCAGGGCATAGGCATGGGCAAAGACTCCATGACTAAAACACCAAAAGCAATGGCAACAAAAGGCAAAATTGACAAATGGGATCTAATTAAACTAAAGAGCTTCTGCACAGCAAAAGAAACTATCTTCAGCATGAACAGGCAACCTAAAGAATGGGAGAAAATTTTTGCAATCTATCAATCTGATAAAAGGCTAATATCCAGAATCTACAAGGAACTTAAACAAATTTACAAGAAAAAAACCACTCCATCAAAAAAATGGGCGAAGGATATGAACAGACACTTCTTAAAAGAAGACATTTATGTGGCCCACAAACATATGAAAAAAAGTTCATCATCACTGGTCGTTAGAGAACTGCAAATCAAAACAACAATGAGATACCATCTCATGCCAGTTAGAATGGAGGTCACTTAAAAATCAGGAAACAACAGATGCTGGAAAGGATTTGGAGAAATAGGAATGCTTTTACACTGTTGGTGAGGGTTTATACTAGTTCAACCATTGTGGAAGACAGTGTGGTGATTCCTCAACGATGTAGAGCCAGAAATACCTTTTGACCCAGCAATCCCATTACTGGATATATACCCCAAGGATTAGAAATCATTTTACTATAAAGACACATGCGCATGTATGTTTATTGCAGCACTGTTCACAATAGCAAAGACTTGAAACCAACCGAAATGCCCATCAATGATAGACTGGATAAAGAAAATATGGCACATGTATACCATGGAATACTATGCAGCCATATAAAAGGATGAGTTCATGTCTTTTGCAGGGACATGGATGAAGCTGGAAACCATCTTTCTCAGCAGACTAATACAGGAACAGAAAACTAAACACTGCAAGTTCTCTCTCATAAGTGGGAGTTGAACAATGAGAACTCATGGACACAGGGAGGGGAACATCACACACCAGGGCCTGTCAGAGGCTGCATGGCTAGGGGAGGGATAGCATTAGGAGAAATACCTAATGTACCTGACAGGTTGATGGGTGCAGGAAACCACCATGGCACATGTATACCTATGTAACAAACCTGCACGTTCTGCACATGTATCCCAGAACTTAAAGTATAATAATAAAAAAGAACAAAAAGTTAATAACATTTCTATGTGCCAACAGTGAACAATATGAAAAAGAAATTAAAAGGTAATCCCATTTCCAATAGCTGTAAAAAAAATAAAATATCTAGTAATTATCAAACAAGTGAAAGATCTCTACAATGAAAACCATCAAACATTGATGCAAAAAATTGAAGAGGAGACACACAAAAATGGAAAGATATTCCATGTCCATGTGTTGTAAGAATAAATATTGTTAAAATGTCCATGCTACCCAAAGCAATCTATAAATTAATTGCAATCCCTATGAAAATACCAATGACGTTCTTCACAAAAATAGAAAAAGCTCTAAAATCTATGTTGCACCACAAAAGACCCAGAATACCCGTAACTATCCTAAGCAAAAAAGGAAAAAAAAAACTGGAGGAATCATATTACCTGACTTTAAATTATACTGCAGAGCTATAATAACCAAACAGCACAGTAGTGGCAGAAAAACAGACACATAGACTAGACCCATGAAACAGAGTAGAGAACCCAGAAACAAATCCATACATCTACAGCGAACTCACTTATGATAAAGATGCCTAGGACGTACATGGGGTAACAAACAGTCTCTCCAATACTGAGAGAAAAACTGGATACTGAGAAAACTGGATACTCATATGCAGAAGAAGGAACTAGACCCTATCTCTTGTCATATACAGAAATCAAATCAAAATGAACTAAAGACTTAAATCTAAAATTTCAAACCATGAAACTACTATAAGAAAACATTGGAGAAACTCTCCAGGACACTGAACATGGCAAATATTTCTTCAGTAATACCCCACAAGCACAGGCAACCAAAGAAAAAATGGACAAATGGGATTGCATCAAGTTAAAAAGCTTCTGCACAGCAAAGGAAACAATCAGTCAATAAAATGAAGAGACAACCCACAGAATGAGAGAAAATATTAGCAAACTACGCATTTGTCAAGAGATTAATAACCAGAATATGTAAGGAACTCAAGCAATTATATAGGAAAAAAATATTATAATCCAATTAAGAAAAAGATCCCAAGATCTGATACACATTTCTCAAAAGAAGACATACAAATGGCAAATGGGTATATAGGAGGGTGCCCAACATCATTGATCATCAGAGAAATGCAAATCAAAACTACAATGAGATATCATCTCACCTCAGTTAAAATGGCTTTTATCCAAAAGTCGGCCAATAACAAATGCCTGGGGAGGATGTGGAGAAAAGGGAACCCTCGTACACTGCTGGTGGAAATGTAGGTTAGTAAAACCGCTATGGATTACAGCTTGGAGGTTCCTCAAAAAATTATAAATATAACTACCATACAATCCAGTAATTCCACTCCTAGGTGTATATGTAAAAGTAAAGAAATTAGTATATCAAAGAGATCTGCATTCCCATGTTTATTGAGGCACTATTTACAATAGCCATGATTTGAAAGCAATCTAAGTGTCCATCAACAGATGAATGAATAAAGAAAATGTGGTACATATACACAGTGGAGACCTATGTAGCCATAAAAAGAATGAGATCCAGTCATTTGTAACAACATGGATCGAAGTGGAAGTCATTATGTTAAGTGAAATTAGTCAGGAACAGAAAGACAAACATCGCATATTCTCACTGATTTATGAGGGCTAAAAATTAAAACAGTTGAACTCATGGAGACAGAGTGTAGAAGGCTAAGAAGGGAAATCAGGGGGTGGAGGGGGATTCAAGAGGGTTAATAGGTACAAAAAGTAGTAGAAAGAATGAATGAGACCTAGTATTTCCTAGCACAACAGCATGACTATAGCCAAAAATAATTTAATTGTACATTTAAAAACAAGTAAAAGTATAATTGGATTGTTTGTTACACAAAGGATAAATGCATGAGGTAATGGGAACCCCATTTACCCTGATGTGATTATTATGCATTGCATATCTGTATCAAAATATCTCATGTAACCCATAGAAATATGCACCTACTATGCACCCAGAAAAAGTTAAAATGAAAAATTTTAAAAACCCAGTTATACAGAAATCATACACAAAAATGTGCATACTATGTGATTCCATTGGTACAAATTGCTGAAACAGGCTAAAGTAATCTAAGATGATAGCGGTCAGAACAGTTGCTTGTTCTGGAATGGGGACGTATTGATGAGGAAGAGGATAAGGGAACTTTTTGGAATGTTGGAAATGTTTGATACCTTGTTCTGGGTAGTAGTTAAAAAGTGTATACATATGTAAAATGTTATCAAAGTAAAACAAAAGCTAGAAAAAGCAGTGGTAGTCAGTACTTTGTTTTCCACCCATCTGCTATGTACCTTCCCATACAGGGCTTTCCCAAATTCACCAATTTCAATATTTATACCAGAATGAATACCAACAAGTTTTGTGTATGCTCTGACAACTTGGTTTCCCCCTTGTCCCTGAGCTGCCCAGACAAGGAAATAACCTGGGTACTTGTTAAAACACTTGTAATCAATTTCAGCAAAGTTAAAAAAAAAATAAAAAACTTAGCCCCTAATGTAACTGACCATATAGCCCTCCCCAGTGTACAGAGCTTTATGTGCTGTGCCTGGACTATGTAAAGAAAATTAAAACTGGATTTGTAACAAAAGGGCTAAAGTGTCAAACCACTAAAAGCAGAAAATTCCCATTGCAACACAATGCCAACTCTCACACTGGTTTATGATGAGAGAAAGCAAAGATTTACAATATACTTCTCATAAAGTTTTGACAGTCACTGAACTGGCACCTCAGGGGGCCAGCTCAGAGGTTCTACATCATTACCTATAGAGAGGGGGCAAAGAGAGAGACTGCTTAGTCACAGAACAGTCTTTGTCTTTAGAGGACTCTCACACCTGGACTTCCTGAGCTCTGTGACTTGGGATTTTCAATATTTATACCAGAATCAAAGCAAGAAGTGAGTTGGACCCTCAGCCCAAGCTCAGAGTTGTCATGTACTGTGTTAGTCCATTCTCGCACTGCTATAAAGACATACCCGAGACTGAGGGTAATTTATAGAGGAAAGATGTTTAATTGACAGTTCCACATTGCTGGGCAAGCCTCAGGAAACTTATAATCATGGTGGAAGGTGAGAGAGAAGCAAAGGCATGTCTTACATGGCAGCAGGTGAGAGAGAGTGAGAGAGTGAAGGGTACGAGCCCCGTCTAAAACCATCAGATCTTGTGAGAACTCACTCACTATGTGAACAGCATGGGAGAAACCACCCCCATGATCCAATCATCTCCCAACATCTCCTGCCCTTGACAAATGGTGATTATGGGGATTACAATTCAAGATGAGATTTGGGTGGGGCACTGAACCTAACCATATCATATACCAACTGCAGATGAATTGCTTATAGTCACTCTTCTGGCATCCTTGGAAGCTTTACAAGCTAGGTTATGCTTCAGTAAGAAGCAATCTCAAAATTTCAGTGGCTTATAATAAATGTTTGCTTCTTGCCATACTACATGTCCAAAATAGGTTGGTAGAAGGGCAGTGTAGATGGTTCTACTCATAGTAAATCTTAGTTGACCTCACTCTGGGACACTAGTCAATAGAAAAGGAACCATCTGGGATGTTGCCAGTCAACAAAGCATATGGGAAAGGGAATGTGGCAAAGCAAGCACTGTTTCTTTAAGCTTCCACCTAGAAGTCACACATGTCACTTCTGCTCATAGTTCGTTGACTGAAGCAAGTCATATGTCTAAGCCTGATTTTTGAAGGAGTAGGGAAGTATAACCCTTCTAAAGGCAGAGATGCTGCAGGGAGGGACACTGAATATGGATGAACAATGTAATAATCTACCAGAGAAGTCATAACAAATATGTGTTAAATCTTGAATAAATTACATAATAGATACTCTCTGAACATGAAAGTCTAGGCAGCTCATGAAAATACCCACTGCCCACTGGCTGGCTGCTTACTGTGCCTCAGAAACCACCGGTGGCACAAAATTCATTTTGTGGGGCTTAAAATATTGCACTACCAGAAGTCATTGGCTACCAGAGAGCAAAACCCCAGGGTAAGCAAGCTAGCAAATCCCTGAGGTAGTGACTGCACATTAACCTGTATCAAATTAGTATAATATTCATATTCATTGTCCTACAATGTGCTGTTATCATTGAAAGCAGACAGCACAGCCTTAGACATTTTATTTAATGCCTACTATATGCCAGGCACTATGTAGGCTATTTCACATCTATATCTTTCTTTCTTCTCTTGCCAATTCCAATTTAAATATAATGCAAAAGGTTATGAGTTGACACTGACTCTAGGACTGGGGTTCACATCTAGCCCCATGTCCCAGCCTCAGACAGGTATTTGCTGGAGAATTCTGAGACTTTCCTATTCCCCTTGCCTGTAGCAAGATGTCCCTTTTCTACAGCTACCAAAAGGCTAGACTGCCACTGCTGCTACTCCTGGCTGTGGCAGAAAGACAGTGCTGTCACACCAAAGAAAAAACCTGTGACCTGGTAGAGAAAAAGGTAAAGAGTCAGGGAACAAGTTGGCTCTACTGAAGTGGCTGAAACCAGTGTTTAACAAAAGCTTTGAGAGCACTGTGGACCAGGGCCCAGATATATACATATACATGTTCAGGGCATGCTGGGAAGCTAGTAATCACATATCTGGGGCAGGCCTAGTGCCAATCAATAAAAGTAACAGGGAGGAGGTAGGCAGACCCAACCAGACTCATGTCTTCAATGGAAGTAATTGGATCATGCTGATCTATAAAGAGGGTGATGAATACAACAACCACTGTAGCCAGAAGCAGCATTGTCATGCAGCAGTGATAATAGGAGTAAAGACTATCAACACACCCTAGTGGGCAATTTTAATCCTGTGTCTGAGGAGGAAGACAAAGTCCAAGATTGTTTCTACCTCTTTGAGATGGATAGGAGCCTGATCTATTCCCCGGAGATCTCCCACCTCGGGATGGGTTCTGTCTTACTTCTCATGTTTGCATCACTGATGGCTGTCTATGTTATTAGGGGGTTCCTATTCCAGCAACTGATGGTGGGAGCCAATGGAATTGAACAGATTCCCTGGCTTAGCCTTCTGGCAAGCTCTTCACAACCTTGTAAAAGATGGTTGTTACTTGGTGTGTCATTCTAAGCCCTGAAATGTGCCTGCTGTATACGGTTGTGTGAGGGATGACCAGTTGGGGAAGGAGTCAGAAGAAAAGGATGGTCATTTATCACCAATGGGATTGTACTTTAAATATCTAACCTCTTCTTCAATTTCCCAAACCAGAGCATACTCTGACATATTTCTCAAGAATCTCCACTTCAGTCTCTCACCACACCCTTAATATCGCTCTTGCTTTCCAGTTTGCTTTTAATTTGCATCCTCTTTTCATTAGTCAAATTGCCTTACCTTTGTTCCCTATTTTCTATTTTTTTCTCTAGAGAGTTACAGTTTAGAATAGAGCTAATATAGTGGAAGACAGTGTGGCGATTCCTCAGGGATCTAGAACTAGAAATACCATTTGACCCAGCAATCCCATTACTGGGTATATACCCAAAGGAATATAAATCATGCTGCTATAAAGACACATGCACACGTATGTTTATTGCAGCACTACTCACAATAGCAAAGACTTGGAACCAACCCAAATGTCCAACAATGATAGACTGGATTAAGAAAATGTGGCACATATACACCATGGAATACTATGCAGCCATAAAAAAGATGAGTTCATGTCCTTTGTAGGGACATGGATGAAGCTGGAAACCATCATTCTCAGCAAACTATAGCAAGGACAAAAAACCAAACACCACATGTTCTCACTCATAGGTGGGAATTGAACAATGAGAACACTTGGACACAGGAAGGGGAACATCACACACTGGGGCCTGTTGTGGGGTGTGGGGAGAGGGGAGGGATAGCATTAGGAGATATACTTAATGTAAATGACGAGTTAACGGGTGCAGCACACCAACATGGCACATGTATACATGTGTAACAAACCTGCGCGTTGTGCACATGTACCCTAGAACTTAAAGTATAATAAAAAATATAAAAAAAGAATAGAGCTAATATAATAAGTCCTATAAAAACAGAGGCTATTGTACTATCTCTTGGTATCAGTAGGTACTTGTAGTGGGCAAAATGGTGTGGCAGTCTCCCTGACTCTGCTTTTAAATATATTTTCACAAGTTTTTAAAACACAGGATTTCTTTAATTTAAAAGAAAAATTGTCATGTACTGCCCATAGTCACAAAGCTAGTCCAATAAGTCATAACAAGTGCAGGGGAAGAGCAACACTTATGATGCCACCTGGAGAGAGAAATGTACAGGGACAGCAGCAAGACATTGGGTGTGGGGGTGAGGGGCAGTATGCACTTCATAAGGCAGAAGAAATCTGCCCAAAGAAAAAAATTCCAATAATAGATTTGGCCTACTTTATACTTCTTCCTAGAACCACCTCTTTCTTAATCTGCACGTGGGATTGGGTAGTGTTTTGTTTCTTTATTTTTTTTTTAATATGAGGGAAATAACCAACCCGATTATCTAGAGGGGTCCTTTGCAGAATCGTCTCCAGGGAGCTGTAGAAATTTCTTTCAGAAGACAACTGTCATGGAGTCTCGCCTGCCAATCAATCAGCTTCCTGCCAGTGGCTACTGGCACACTTGTGTGATTATGCATTTATTGAATTATAAAGCCTGCCAGAGTGGTTTTAGCCCTTTCTACCACATAATGGATAACTCAGCAGGAAAGTGAAGTTTAAAAGCCATGTATGGTAGGTCACACCTGATCATGGCACCTTCCCTTCCAGAAAGAAGAAAAAAATAGAACATGGATTGCAAAGTTAATGAAGATTAATAAGAGGATTTCTCACCAAAAGGACAGCACCAGTGGGGTCCTCAGGTGTTTAGCAAATCCTTTCCATACCACACAGGCATTCTTCTTATTCATTTATCCATTCATTCAACATATATTTATTGAGCATCTATTGTGTTCCAGGCATTGCGTTAGGTGCTAGAGAGGAAACAATAGACAAAATAGATCTGACCCCCACCTTTATCAAGCTTACAGTCTAGTGGAAATATGCTACAGACATAACAAATGCACAAATAGATATGTCATCACAAATTAGGGTGAGTGCTGTGAAGAAATTGGACAGGGTTGCAATTGAAAGCAAAAGAAGGAGGCCCATTTTAGAGATGGTCAAGGAAGATATCTTTGAGGAGGTGACATTTAGGCTGAGACAGGAAGGATACAAAGCACCCAACATGATAAGCAGCTAAATGTTTACACAGCTTTAAGGTGTCTCTCCACAGATTGCATACTAATAATTAAGGAAAAAGTAGTAAATTTGTAAGGGAGAAACCAGGTAACCTCTTGATCAGAAGATCAAAATTAATATCACCAATGAGCACAAGATGAATATTTTGTGCCTTCATATGTGATATCCCAAGATGAACACAACATTGCTTATATAGAATTCTGGCATAACCTGAATTTAGTAGTGAGAAATAACAAACCCAAAATGAGAAGCATTTTATTTTATTTTTTTAGGGCATTTTATTTTATTTTATTTTTTATTTTTTATTATACTTTAAGTTTTAGGGTACATGTGCACAACGTGCAGGTTTGTTACATATATATATGTGGCCATGTTGGTGTGCTGCACCCATTAACTCGTCATTTAACATTAGGTATATCTCCTAATGCTATCCCTCCCCTCTCCCCACACCCCACAACAGGACCCAGTGTGTGATGTTCCCCTTCCTGTGTCCAAGTGTTCTCATTGTTCAATTCCCACCTATGAGTGGGAACATGCGGTGTTTGGTTTTTTGTCCTTGCTATAGTTTGCTGAGAAAGATGGTTTCCAGCTTCATCCATGTCCTTACAAAGGACATGAACTCATCATTTTTTATGGCTGCATAGTATTCCATGGTGTATATGTGCCACATTTTCTTAATCCAGTCTACCACTGTTGGACATTTGGGTTGGTTCCAAGTCTTTGCTATTGTGAATAGTGCTGCAATAAACATACGTGTGCATGTGTCTTTATAGCAGCATGTTTTATAATCCTTTGGATATATACCCAGTAATGGGATGGCTGGGTCAAATGGTATTTCTAGTTGTAGATCCCTGAGGAATCGCCACACTGTCTTCCACAATGGTTGAACTAGTTTACAGTCCCACCAAAAGTGTAAAAGTGTTCCTATTTCTCCACATCCTCTCCAGCACCTGTTGTTTCCTGATTTTTTAACGATCGCCATTCTAACTGGTGTGAGATGGTATCTCATTGTGGTTTTGATTTGCGTTTCTCTGATGGCCAGTGATGATGAGCATTTTTTCATGTGTCTTTTGGCTGCATAAATGTCTTCTTTTGAGAAGTGTCTGCTCATATCCTTTGCCCACTTGTTGATGGTTTTTTTTTGTTTTTCTCTTGTAAATTTGTTTGAGTTCATTGTAGATTCTGGATATTAGCCCTTTGTCAGATGAGTAGATTGCAAAAATTTTCTCCCATTCCATAGGTTGCCTGTTCACTCTGATGGTAGTTTCTTTTGCTGTGCAGAAGCTCTTTAGTTTAATTGGATCCCATTTGTCAATTTTGGCTTTTGTTGCCATTGCTTTTGGTGTTTTAGACATGAAGTCCTTGCCCATGCCTATGTCCTGAATGGTATTGCCTAGGTTTTCTTCTAGGGTTTTCATGGTTTTAGGTCTAACATTTAAGTCTTTAATCCATCTTGAATTAATTTTTGTATAAGGGGTAAGGAAGGGATCTAGTTTCAGCTTTCTACATATGGCTAGCCAGTTTTCCCAGCACCATTTGTTAAATAGGGAATCCTATCCCCATTTCTTGTTTTTGTCAGGTTTGTCAAAGATCAGAGGGTTGTAGATATGTGGCATTATTTCTGAGGGCTGTGTTCTGTTCCACTGGTCTGTTCCATATATCTGTTTTGGTACCAGTACCATGCTCTTTTGGTTACTGTAGCCTTGCAGTATAGTTTGAAGTCAGGTAGCGTGATGCCTCCAGCTTTGTTCTTTTGGCTTAGGATTGACTTGGCAATGTGGGCTCTTTTTTGGTTCCATGTGAAATTTAAAGTAGTTTTTTCCAATTCTGTGAAGAAAGTCATTGGTCGCTTGATGGGGATGGTATTGAATCTATAAATTACCTTAGGCAGTATGGCCATTTTCATGATATTGATTCTTCCTATCCATGAGCATGGAATGTTCTTCCATTTGTTTGTATCCTCTTTTATTTCATTGAGCAATGGTTTGTACTTCTCCTTGAAGAGGTCCTTCACGTCCCTTGTAAGTTGGATTCCTAGGTATTTTATTCTCTTTGAAGCAATTGTGAATGGGAGTTCACTCATGATTTGGTTCTCTGTCTGTTGTTGGTGTATAAGAATGCTTGTGATTTTTGCACATTGATTTTGTATCCTGAGACTTTGCTGAAGTTGCTTATCAGTTTAAGGAGATTTTGGTCTGAGACAATGGGGTTTTCTAGATATACAATCATGTCATCTGCAAACAGGGACAATTTGACTTCCTCTTTTCCTAATTGAATACCCTTTATTTCCCTCTCCTGCCTGATTGCCCTGGCCAGAACTTCCAACACTGTGTTGAATAGGAGTGGTGAGAGAGGGCATCCCTGTCTTGTGCCAGTTTTCAAAGAGAATGCTTCCAGTTTTTGCCCATTCATTATGATATTGGCTGTGGGTTTGTCATAAATAGCTCTTATTATTTTGAGATACGTCCCATCAATATCTAATTTATCGAGAGTTTTTAGCATGAAGTGCTGTTGAATTTTGTCAAAGGCGTTCTGTGCATCTTCTGAGATAATCATGTGGTTTTTGTCATTGGTTCTGTTCATTTGCTGGATTACATTTATTGATTTGCGTATGTTGAACCAGCCTTGCATCCCAGGGATGAAGCCCACTTGATCATGTTGGATAAGCTTTTTGATGTGCTGCTGGATTTGGTTTGCCAGTATTTTATTGAGGATTTTTGCATTGGTGTTCATCAGGGACATTGGTCTAAAATTCTCTTTTTTTGTTGTGTCTCTGCCAGGCTTTGGTATCAGGATGATGCTGGCCTCATAAAATGAGTTAGGGAGGATTCCCTCTTTTTCTATTGATTGGAATAGTTTCAGAAGGAATGGTACCAGCTCCTCCTTGTACCTCTGGTAGAATTCAGCTGTGAATCCGTCTGGTCCTGGACTTTTTTTGGTTGGTAAGCTATTAATTATTGCCTCAATTTGAGAGCCTGTTATTGGTCTATTCAGAGATTCAACTTCTTCCTGGTTTAGTCTTGGGAGAGTGTATGTGTCGAGGAATTTATCCATTTCTTCCAGATATTCTAGTTTATTTGCATAGGGGGGTTTATAGTATTCTCTGATGGTAGTTTGTATTTCTGTGGGATCGGTGGTGATATCCCCTTTATCATTTTTCATTGCATCTATTTGATTCTTCTCTCTTTTCTTCTTTATTAGTCTTGCTAGTGGTCTATCAATTTTTTTGATCTTTCAAAAAACCAGCTCCTGGATGCATTGATTTTTTGAAGGGTTTTTTGTGTCTCTATTTCCTTTGGTTCTCCTCTGATCTTAGTTATTTCTTACCTTCTGCTAGCTTTTGAATTTGTTTGCTCTTGCTTCTCTAGTTCTTTTAACTGTATTGTTAGGGCGTCAACTTTAGATCTTTCCTGCTTTCTCTATGGGCATTTAGTGCTATAAATTTCCCTCTACATGCTGCTTTGAATGTGTCCCAGAGATTCTGGTATGTTGTGTCTTTGTTCTTGTTGGTTTCAAAGAACATCTTTATTTCTGCCTTCATTTCGTTATGTACCTAGTAGTCATTCAGGAGCAGGTTGTTCAGTTTCCATGTAGTTGAGCGGTTTTGAGTGAGATTATTAATCCTGAGTTCTAGTTTGATTGCACTGTGGTCTGAGAGACAGTTTGTTACAACTTCTGTTCTTTTACATTTGCTGAGGAGTGTGTTACTTCCAACTATGTCGTCAATTTTGGAATAGGTGTGGTGTGGTGCTGAAAAAAATGTATATTCTGTTGATTTGGGGTGGAGAGTTCTGTAGATGTCTATTAGGTCCACTTGGTGCAGAGCTGAGTTCAATTCCTGGATATCCTTGTTAACTTTCTGTCTCGTTGATCTGTCTAATGTTGACAGTGGGGTGTTAAAGTCTCCCATTATTATTGTGTGGGAGTCTAAGTCTCTTTGTAGGTCACTCAGGACTTGCTTTATGAATCTGGGTGCTCCTGTATTGGGTGCATATATTTAGGATAGTTAGTTCTTCTTGTTGAATTGATCCCTTTACCATTATGTAATGGCCTTCTTTGTCTCTTTTGATCTTTGTTGGTTTAAAGTCTGTTTTATCAGAGACTAGGATTGCAACCCCTGCCTTTTTTTTGTTTTCCATTTGCTTGATAGATCTTCCTCCATCCCTTTATCTTGAGCTGATGTGTGTCTGTGCACGTGAGATGGGTTTCCTGAATACAGCACACTGATGGGTCTTGTGCTAAAGATCTTGTGGATAAAGAGCACACTCTTTATCCAATTTGCCAGTCTGTGTCTTTTAATTGGAGCATTTGGCCCATTTACATTTAAGGTTAATATTGTTATGTGTGAATTTGATCCTGTCATTATGATGTTTGCTGGTTATTTTGCTCGTTAGTTGATGCAGTTTCTTCCTAGCCTTGATGGTCTTTACAATTTGGCATGTTTTTGCAGTGGCTGGTACCAGTTGTTCCTTTCCATGTGTAGTGCTTCCTTCAGGAGCTCTTTTAGGGCAGGCCTGGTGGTGACAAAATCTCTCAGCATTTGCTTGTCTGTAAAGGATTTTATTTCTCCTTCACTTATGAAGCTTAGTTTGGCTGGATATGAAATTCTGGGTTGAAAATTCTTTTCTTTAAGAATGTTGAATATTGGCCCCCACTCTCTTCTGGCTTGTGGAGTTTCTGCCGAGAGATCCGCTGTTAGTCTGATGGGCTTCCCTTTGTGGGTAACGCGACCTTTCTCTCTGGCTGCCCTTAACATTTTTTCCTTCATTTCAACTTTGGTGAATCTGACAATTATGTGTCTTGGAGTTGCTCTTCTCGAGGAGTATCTTTGTGGCGTCCTCTGTATTTCCTGAATTTGAATGCTGGCCTGCCTTGCTAGATTGGGGACGTTCTCCTGGATAATATCCTGCAGAGTGTTTTCCAACTTGGTTCCATTCTCCCCTTCACTTTCAGGTGTAGCAATCAGACGTAGATTTGGTCTTTTCACATAGTCCCATATTTCTTGGAGGCTTTGTTCGTTTCTTTTTATTCTTTTTTCTCTAAAGTTCTCTTCTCACTTCATTTCATTCATTTCATCTTCCGTCACTGATACCCTTTCTTCCAGTTGATCGAATCGGCTACTGAGGCTTGTGCATTCATCAGGTAGTTCTCATGCCATGGTTTTCAGCTCCATCAGGTCCTTTAAGGACTTCTCTGCATTGGTTATTCTAGTTAGCCATTAGTCTAATCTTTTTTCAAGGTTTTTAACTTCTTTGCCAAGGGTTTGAACTTGCTCCTTTAGCTCAGAGAAGTTTGATCATCTGAAGCCTTCTTCTCTCAACTCATCAAAGTCATTCTCTGTCCAGATTTGTTCCTTTGCTGGTGAGGAGCTGCGTTCCTTTGGAAGGGGAGAGGTGCTCTGATTTATATTATTTTCAGCTTTTCTGCTCTGTTTTTTCCCCATCTTTGTGGTCTTATCTACCTTTGGTCTTTGATGATGGTGACTTACAGATGGGGTTTTGGTGTGGATGTCCTTTCTGTTTGTTAGTTTTCCTTCTAACAGTCAGGACCCTCAGCTGCAGGTGTGTTGGAGTTTGCCAGAGGTCCAGTCCAGACCTTGTTTGCCTTGGTATCAGCAGCAGAGGCTGCAGAACAGTGGATATTGTTGAACAGCAAATGTTGCTGCCTGATCGTTCCTCTGGAAGTTTTGTCTCAGAGGAGTACCCAGCCATGTGAGGTGTCAGTCTGCCCATACTGGGCTGTGCCTCCCAGTTAGGCTACTCGGGGGTCAGGGACCCACTTGAGGAGGCAATCTGTCCTTTCTGAGATCTCAAGTTGTGTGCTGGCAGAACCACTACTCTCTTCAAAGCTGTCAGACAGGGACATTTAGGTCTGCAGAGGTTTCTGCTGCCTTTTGTTTGGCTATGCCCTGCCCCCAGAGGTGGAGTCTACAGAGGCAGGCAGGCCTCATTGAGCTGCGGTGGGCTCCACCCAGTTCGAGCTTCCCGGCCACTTTGTTTACCTACTCAAGCCTGGGCAATGGCAGGTGCCCCTCCCCCAGCCTCACTGCCGCCTTGCAGTTTAATCTCAGACTGCTGTGCTAGCAATGAGTGAGGGTCCGTGGGCATAGGACCCACCAAACCAGGTGTGGGATATATTCTCCTCATGTGCCATTTGCTGAGATTGTCAGAAAAGCACAGTATTAGGGTGGGAGTGACCCGATTTTCCAGGTGCCATCTGTCACCCCTTTCCTTAGCTAGGAAAGAGAATTCCCTGACCCCTTGCACTTCCTGGGTGAGGTGATACCTCGCCCTGCTTCGGCTCAGGCTCAGTGCACTGCACCCACTGTCCTGCACCCACTGTCTGACAATCCCTAGTGAGATGCACCCAGTACCTCAGTTGGAAATGCAGAAGTCATTCGTCTTCTGCGTCGCTCACACTGGGAGCTGTAGACTGGAGCTGTTCCTATTTGGCTGTCTTGGCTCCACCCCTTATGTACCTTTTTCTATTTCTCCTACTTTAAACTGGATTAATTTTAATTTATTTCTATGTAGCCAATTAATGTGTAAGTATCCTAAAATGAATTAGCTAAAACAAAATGTTTAATGAGATGTTTCAACTACTGGTACAGCCAAGTAAGCTACTATCAGATTCAACCCTCTTGAAAATAACAGAGTAAGGTTTGGCAAACCATGGCCCACAGGCCAAATTTGCTTGTCACTTGTCTTTGTAAATAAGGCTTTATTGGAATACAGCCACACCCATTCATTTATATATGCATTTCTGCTGTCATGTTATAGTGGCAGAATTGGGTAGTTATGACAGACTGTATGGTCCACAAAGCTTAAAAATATTTATTATCTGGCCCTTTATAGAAAAAGTTTGCCATCAACTGCTCTGAAGAAAATACAATAAATAATGACACAAAGGACTGCTGAGTGAGCAAAAACCATGGACATGAAAAAAAAGAAGGGAGGGAGAGAGTTTCCCATGTTTTACTCCTTTTAGCCTGAGGGTAGGCCAATGTTTGGATTGTGGGAATCGATTAACACTCTGACAGATAGTCAGTAGTCTTTCTGAACTGTAGAACCAGAAGACAGAGCTCTGGACAACCACAGCCACTGGAAAGTGAGAGGATAATTCCAGAAAGGACAGACTCAGTGATGGGGCCATCAAATTCCTCTCAAGTCCATTACTTACCCCTGAACCATGTATATGTGGGACAGATGCAAAGCAGCCGGACTAAATAATTAGAATTGGCAGCTTCAGTCCAATCATGTTAATTTACTGCTAAAACAAAAATATCAATATTCTTCAAGAGAATGCATGAGAATCTCAGAGCCTCTACAACATAGCATTCATAATGTCCAAGCTGTAATACAAAATTGCTTGACGTATGAAGAACCAGGAAAATATGATCGTGTTTCAAGAAAAAAAGACAACCATTGAAACCAGCCAAGAGATATCATGATGTTGGAATTAGTGGATGCTCTAGACTGAATGTTTGTGTCTCTTCCAAATTGACAGCAGGTTGAAACTTGATCCCCAATGTGTTGGTATGTGGAAGTGGGGCTTTTGGCAGGTAATAAGGTCATGATATGAGGGTAGAGCCCTTGTCAATAGGATTAGTTCTCCTATGAAAGAGACCTCAGAGAGCTTGTTCATTCCTTCCACCATTTGAGGACACAGCTAAAAGATGCTTTCTATGAATCAGAAAACAGGCCTTCACCAGACACTGAATCTGCTGGCAACTTCCCCTTGGACTATCTAGCCTTCAGACTTGTGAGAAATAAATTTCTGTTGTGTATAAGCTACCCAGTTTTGGTATTTTGTTATAGCAGCCGAATTGGGCTAAGACAGTTGACAAGGAATATAAAGCAGCAATTACAACTGTGCTCAATTAAGTGACAAAAATATGCTTGTAACCAATGAAATAATAGCATATATCAGCAGGGAAATAAACATTTTTTTGAAGAGAGCAAAATGGAAATTTAAAACTGAAAAACACTACATAAGAAATAAAAATTCACTGCATAAGCTTAACAGCAGAAAGCAAATGACAGAGGAAAGAACTAGTAAACTTGAAGATTGTGTAATAAAAATTATCCAGTGTGATGCAAAGAGAGAAATAAGATGGGAAAAAACCTATAGTCTTAGGGACCCATAGGACACTACCTTAAGGCCTAACACAAATGTAACTGGAGTCCCAGGAGAGAATAGAATGAGTGGAAAAAATACGTTTGAAGATATAATGGCCAAAAATACAACAAATTTGGTGAAGGATTCCAGAAACTCAGTGAACCTGAAGTAGGATAAATAGAAAGAAAATCATGCATAGATACATCATAGTCATATTTCTAAAAAGCAAAGATAATATCTTGAAGAGAATAGAAAATAATACCAGAATAAACTTGAATTTTCAAGGATGAAGGAAGAACAAGAGAAATGGTACCTATGTGGGTAAATATAACTATTATTCTTTTCTTTAGTTTTAAAAATCTCTTATAATGTTTGAAAACAAAAATTATAACTCTGTCGGATGGGGTTTTTGATGTATGTAAATGTAATACAGACATATCTCAGAAATATTGTAGGTTCAGTTCCAGACCACTTCAATGAAGCAAATATCACAAATTGTTTTGTTTCCCAGCATATATAAAAGTTACTTTTCTATTATACTGTAGTCTATTAAGTGTGCAATATAATTATGTCTAAAACATACCTTCATTTTAAAATACTTTATTGTTAAAAAATGCTAACAATCACCTGAGCCCTCACCAAGTCATTTGCTTTTTGCTGGTGGAGGGTCTTTCCTCAATGCTGATGGCTGCTAACTGATCAGGGTGGTGGTTGATTAAGCCTGGGGTGACTATGGCTATGACAACAATGAAATTTGCTGCATCAATGGACTCTTTCACAAAAGATTTCTTTGTGAGTGTAATGCTGTTTTGTAGCATTTTACCCACAGTAGAACTTCTTCCAAAATTGGAGTCAATTCTCTCAAGCCCTGCTGCTGCTTTATCAATTAAGTTTATATAATATTCTAAATCCACATTCCAGCAATATTCACAGCATCTTCACCAGGAGTAGACTCCGTCTCAAGAAACCACACTCTGCTCATCCATAAGAAGCAACTCGTCATTCATTCAGTTTTATGAGATTACAGCAATTCAAACATATCTTCAGGCTCCATTTCTAATTCAGGTTCTCTTGCTATTTTCACCACATCTGTGGTGACTTCCTCCACTGAAGCCTTGAACCCCTCAAAGTCATCCATGAGGGTTGGAATCAACTTCTTCCAAACTGCTATTAATGTTTATATTTTGACCTCCTCCCATGAATCACAAATGTTCTTAATGGCATCTAGAATGGAGATTTATTTCCAGAAGGTTTTAGATGTACTTTGCTCAGATCCATCAGAGTAATCACTATCAATGGAAGCTAGAGGCTCACAAAATGTATTCCTTAAATAATAATACTTGAAAGTAGAAATGACTCCATGATCCATGGGCTGAAGAATAGATATTGCATTAGCAGGCATGAAAACAACATTAATCTCCTCATAAATCATCAGAACTCTTGAATGGTCAGGTGTATTGCCAACGAGCAGTAACATTTTGAAAGGAATCCTTTTCTCTCAGCAGTAGGTCTCAGAAGTGGGCTTAAAATATTCAATAAACCACATTGTAAACAGACGTGCTGTCATTCAGGCTTTGCCCTTCCATTGGTAGAGTATGGGCAGAGTATATTTAGCATAATTCTTAAATATACTCTGCCTGTATTACAATTTTTGGAATGGTTAAATAAGCACTGGCTTAACTTAAAGTAACAAGTTGCATTAGCCCCTAACAAGAGAATCTTCCTGTCCTTTGAAGTTTTGAAACCAGGCATTCATTGACTTTTTCTTTCCAGCTATGAAAGTCCTAGATGGCATCTTCTTCTGATATAAGTCTGTACTGTCTATATTGAAAATTTGTTGTGTGTAACTATCCTAATCAATAATCTTAGTCAGGTCTTTTATTTTAAAATTTGCTTTAGATTCAGAAGCACATGTGCATGTTTGTTACATGGGCACATTACATAGTATCTTACATAGTGGTGGGGATTTGGCTTCTAGTGGACCCATAAACCAAATATTGAACATTGTACCCAATAGGTAATTTTTTAACCCTCATTCCTCTCCCACCCTACCCTGTTTTGGAGTCCCCTGTGTCTACTATTTCCATCTTTATGCCCATGTGTTCCCATTGTTTAGCTCCCACTTATAAGTAAGAATATGTGATATTTGATTTTCTTTTTCTGAGTTAGTTCACTTAGGATAATGGCCTCCAGCTCCATCCATGTTGCTGCAAAGGACATGATTTCATTCCTTCTTATGGCTGCATAATATTCCATGGGGTATATATACTAAATTTTCTTATCCAATCAACCATTGATGGACACTTAGGCTGGTTCCATGACTTTGCTATTGTGTATAGTGTGGCAATAAAAGTACAAGTGCAGATAAATTTTTACTGTAATGATTTATTTTCCTTTGGGAAAGGAAAAGAACCCAGTAGTCGAATTGTTGGCTTGAATAGTCCTATTTTTAGTTCTTTGAGATATATCTACCCTGTTTTCCATAGAAGTTGAACTAATTTACATTCCCACCAAGTCTCTAACCTTTCCCTTTTCTCGCATCTATACCACCATCCATTGTTTTTTGACTTTTTAATAATAGACAATATGATGATGTAAGTTAATATCTAAGTGTGGTTTTAATGTGAATTTTTCTGATGATTAGTGATGTTGAACATTTTTTATGTGTTTTTGGCTGCTTGTATTTCTTCTTTTAAGAAATGTCTATTCATGTAATGTGCCCATTTTGTAATGGGGTTGTTTTTTTCTTGTTGAGTTGTTTGAGTTCCTTGTATATTCTGGATATTAGTCCTTTGCCAGAGGTATAATTTGCAAATATTTTCTTCCATTATGTAGGTTGTCTGTTCACTCGGTAAATTGTTTCTTTTGTTGTACAGAAACATTTTAGTTTAATTAAATCCCATTTGTCTATTTTTGTTTTGTCACATTTGCTTTTCGGGTCTTCATCATAATTTCTTTGCCTAGGCCTATGCACAGAAGAGTTTTTCTTTAGCTATTAATAGATATTGTGGATAGCTTGCTACAGCTTCTGCATTAGCAGTTGCTGCTTCATCTTACATTTTTACGTTGTAGAGTTGGCTTCTTTCCTTAAACCCCATGAACCAACCTCTGCTAACTTCAAACTTTTCTTCTGCAGCTTCTTCACCTCTCTCAGCCTTCATAGAATTGAAGAGAGTTAGGGCCTTACTCTGGAATAGGATTTGGTTTAAGAGAATGTCTTAGCTGGGTCTGATCTTTTATCCAGACAAGTGAAACTTTCTCTGTATCAGCAGTAAGGCTATTTTAATTTCTTATCATTTATATGCTCACTGAAGTAGCACTTTTAATTTCCTTCGAGAACTTTTTCTTTGCATACAACTTGGCTAATTGTTTGGCTCAAGAGGCCCAACTTATGACCTATCTCAGCTTTTGGCATACCTTCCTCACTAAGCTTAATCTTTTCTAGCTTTTGACTTAAAGTGAGAGATATGTGACTCTTCCTTTTACTTGAACACTTAGAGACCATTGTGGGTTTATTAATTGGCCTAATTTCAATATTGCTGTGCCTCAGGAAATAGGAAGGCCTGAGGAGAGAGGGAGAGAGATGGGAGGAAAGTTGGTAAGTGTAGCAGTCAGAACACACACAGCATTTCTCGATGAAGTTTTCCATCTTATATGGGCATGGTTTGTGGTGCCCCAAAACAATTACAATAGTAACATCAAATATCGGTGATCACTGATCACCATAATAGATGTAAGAAAGAAAAGGTTTGAAATATTGTGAGAATTATAAAAATGTGGCACACAGATACAAAGTGAGCACATGTTGTTGGAAAAATGGGCATCGATATACTTGTTAATACAGGGTTTCCACAGATCTTCAATTTGTAAAAAACACATTATCTGTGAACTGCAATAATGTGAAGCGCAATAAAACAAAGTTCGTCTGTATATATATGTAATGACGACAACATACAGAGAGAGTGTAAGGGGATCCATACAGTGGAAAGATTTCTATAGTACACTTGAAATGATAAAATATTAATTTTACAATTAAAATTTTGGAAAGTTAACTGTGTGTATTTTAATATCTACAGGAATTACTAAAAATATACAAATATATTTATTAAAAGTCCAATGGACAAATTAAAATGGAATACTGAAAAATATTCAAATGATTACAAAAGAAAGCAAGAGAGTAGAAACAGAGGAACAACCACAGAAAATAATAAAATCATGGACTTAAATGCTTCCATATCACTAATTGCATTTAATGTAAGTGGTGCAAAACACACTTATCAAAAGACAGAGAACCAAGAAAGTGAAATATCTGTACCCTGGAAACTATAAAAAATTGATGAAAGAAACTGAAGAAGACAAATAGATGGAAAAATATTTGTGTTCATGAATTGGAAGAATTAATATTGTTAAAATGTCCATATTACTGAAAGTGACTTACAGATTCAAAATAATCTCTATCAAAATACCAAAGGCATTTTCCACAGAAATAGAAAAAACAATCCTAAAGTTTGTGTGGAACCACAAAAGAGCCAAAATATCCAAGCAATCTTGAGCAAAGAGAACAAAGCTGGAGGCATCACACTACTTGTTCTCAAAATCTACTTCAAAGCTATAGTAATCAAAACAGCATGGTACTGACATAAAAACAGACATACAGACCAATGAAATAGAACAGAGAGCACAGAAATTAGTCCATACATTTTACATCCAACTGATTTTTGACAAAGGTACCAAGAATATGCAATGAGAAAAGAATAGTACCTTCAACAATTGGCGTTGGAAAAACCAAATATCCACATGCAAAAAAAAAAAAAAAGAAAGAAAGAAAAAGAAATTGGACTTTCATCTAAGACCACACACAAAAATCAACTCAAAATGGATTAAAGATTTAGACATAAGACCTGATGCTGTAAAACTACTAGAAGAAAATACAGGTGAAAAGTTTCTTGACATTAATTTGGGCAATGATTTCTTGGCTATGACACCAAAAGCACAGGCAAAAAAGGCAAAAATATACAAATGGCATTGCATCAAACTAAAATGCTTCTGCATAGCCAAGGAGACAGTCAAGAGAGCAAAGAGACAGCCAACAGAATGGGAGAAAATATTTGCATATATTGGATAAGAGGTTAATATCCAAAATATATTAAAAAACTCAAACAACTTAGCAGCAAGAAAAATCACCCGATTAAAGAATGATAATTGAGTAGACATTTCTCAAAAGAAGACATACAAATGGCCAACAGGTGTATAAAAAATGCTCAGCATCACTAATCATCAGGAAATACAAATGAAAACCACAATGAGATATCACCTCACACCTGCTTTTATCAAAATGACAAAAGATAACAATTGCTGGTGAGGAAGTGGAGAAAAGGGAACTCTTACACACTGTTGGTGGGAATGTAAATTAGCATATTCACTATGGAGAACATTACAGAGATTCCTAAAAAATAAATCTACCATATGATCCAGCAATCTCACTTTTGGGCATATATCCAAAAGAAAGGAAATCAGTATGTCGAGGAGATATCTGTACTCCCATGTTCATTGCAGAATTGTTTACCATAGTCAAAATTTGGAAGCAATCTAAGTGTCCATTGGCAGATGAATAGGTAAAGAAAATGTAATACACACACGTATATACACACAGTGGAAAACTATTCAGCCTTTAAAAAAAGAAAGAAAGCCTATCATTTGTGAATACATGGATGAACCTGGAAGATATTAGGCTAAGTAAAATAAAGTAGGCACAGAAAGACAAATACTGTATGATCTCATTTATATGTGGAATCTAAATCAAAGAGTACAGTGTTTCAATTAGACAGGGTGAATAAGTTCTGGAGATCCATTGTACAGAGTGGTAACTCCAGTTAATAATGTATTGTACACTTGAAAATTGCTAAGAGAGTAGATCTTAAATATCCTCACCACAAAAAAAGATAAGTATGTGAGCTGAATATCTAAATTAGCTTGATTTAACCATTTCATAGTGTATACACACACATACCAAAACAATCACATTGTGCACCATAAATATATACAATTTCTATTTGTCAAAAAGGAGATTTTCAGAATGCAAAGAAACACAAGAGTCAACTATATGCTGTCTATATGAAACCCAGTTTAATATAAAAACACAGGTTAAAAAGTAAAAGGATGGAAGATCATATACATGTAAACACTAAACAAAACAAATCTGGAAGTTTCAAAGAGGACCTGGTACCATTTCTTCCGAAACTATTCCAAACAATTAAAAAGAAGGGACTCCTCCCTAACTCATTTTATGAGGCCAGCATCATCCTGATACCAAAACCTGGCAGAGATACAACAAAAAAAAGAAAACTTTAGGTCAATATGCCTGATGAACATTGATGCAAAAATTCTCAATAAAATACTGGCAAACTGAATCCAGAAACACAACAAAAAGCTTATCCACCACAATCAAGTTGGCTTCACCCCTGAGATGCAAGTCTGGTTCAACATATGCAAATCAATAAACATAATCCATCACATAAACAGAACCAATGACAAAAAACATATGGTTATCTCAATATATGCAGAAAAGGCCTTTGATAAAGTTCAACATCCCTTCATGTTAAAAACTCTCAATAAACTAGGTATTGAAGGAAGATACCTGAAAATAATAAGAGCCATATATGACAAACCCACAGCTAATATGCTGAATGTGCAAAAGCTGGAAGCATTCCCCTTGAAGACCTGCACAAGACAAGGACGTCCTCTCTTACTACACTTATTCAACATAGTATTGGAAGTTCTGGCCAGGGCAATCAGGCAAGGGAAAGAAATAAAGCATATTCAAATAGGAAGTGAGGGAGTCAAATTGTCTTTGTTTGCAGATGACATGATCCTATATCTAGAAAACCCCATTGCTTCAGCCCAAAAGCTTCTTAAGCTGATAAACAACTGCAGTAAAGTCTCAGGGTACAAAATCAATGTGCAGAAACAACAAGCATTCCTATACACTAACAATAGACAAGCAGAGAGCCAAATTATGAATGAACTCTCATTCACAATTGCTACAAAGATAATACAATACCTAGGAATACAGCTAATGAGGGAAGTGAAGAACCTCTTCAAGAAGAACTACAAACCACACCTCAAGGAAATCAGAGAGGACACAAACAAATGGAAAAAACATTTCATGCACATTGATAGGAAGAATCAATATCGTGAAAATGGCCATACAGTCCAAAGTAATTTATAGATTCAATGCTATTCCCATGAAACTACCATTGACATTTTGCACAGAATTAGAAAAAAAACTATTTTAAAATTCATATGGAACTAAAAAAGAGCTCGTATAGCCAAGACAATCCTAAGCAAAAAGAACAGACCTGAAGGCATCACACTACCTAACTTCAAACTATACTACAGGGCTACAGTAACCAAAACAGCATGGTACTGGTACAAAAACAGAGACATAGACCAATGGAATAGAATGGATAACTCAGAAATAAGAGTGCACATCTACAAACATCTGATCTTCAACAAACCTGACAAAAACAAGCAATGGGGAAGAGATTCCCTATTTAATAAATGGTGCTGGGAGAACTGGTTAGCCTTATGCAGAAAATTGAAACTAGACCCTTTCTTACACCATATACAAAAATTAACTCAAGGTGGAATAAAGACTTAAATGTCAAACCCAAAACTATAAAAAACCTAGAAGAAAATCTAGGCAATACCATTGAGGACGTATGTATGGGCAAATATTTCATGACAAAATCGCCAAAAGCAATTGCAACAAAAGCAAAAATCGACAAATGGGATTTAATTAAACTAAAGAGCACAGCAAAAAAAACTATCATCAGAGTGAACAGACAACCTACGTAGTGGGTTGTGCAATCTATCCATCTGGCATCTGTGCATAGTGGATAGGCAATCTATCCATCTGGCAAAGGTCTAATACCCAGAATCTACAAGGAACTTAAGCAAATTTACAAGAAAAAAAACAACCCCATTAAAAAGTAGACATGAACAGACACTTCTCAAAATAAGACACTTATGCAGCCAAAAAAAAAATATGAAAAAAAGCTCAACATCATTCATCATTAAAGAAACGCAAATCAAAACCACAATGAGATACCATCTCACACCAGTCAGAATGGCGATTATTAAAAGGTCAAGAAACAACAGATGCTGATGAGATTGCAGAGAAATAGGGACACTTTTACATTATTGGTGGGAGTGTAAATTAGTTTAACCATTGTAGCAGACAGTTGGTGATTCCTCAAAGATTTAGAACAAGAAGTACCATTTGACTCAGCAATCTCATTACTGGGTATATACCCAGAGGAATTTAAATCATTCTATTATAAAGATAGATGCATGCATATGCTCATTGTAACACTATTCACAACAGCAAAGACATGGATTCAACCCAAATGCCCATCAGTGATAGACTGGATAAAGAAAATGTGGTACATATACACCATGGAATACTATGAATACTATGCAGCCATAGAAAGGAACATGATCATGAGTTTTGCAGGGACTTGGATGGAGCTGGAAGCCATTATCCTCAGCAAACTAACGCAGGAACAGAAAAACAAACACTGCATGTTATCATTTATAAGTGGGAGCTGAACAATGAGAACACATGGACACAGGAGAGGAACAACAAACACTGGGGCCTGTTAGGGGGACAGGGGGAGGTGGAGCATCAGGAAAAGTAGCTAATGGATGCTGGGCTTAATATCTAGGTAATGGGATGATCTGTGCAGCAAAACACCATGGCACATGTTTACCTGTGTAACAAACAGGCACATCCTGTACATCCTGCACATGTATCCCAGAACTTAAAATTTAAAAAAAAATCTGGAATATTGATACCAGATAAAGTAGACTTCAGATCAAGGAATATTATTAGAGATACTGAGAGACATTCTGTAATTATAAAGGGGTCAATTCTCCCTGAAGATATAACAATTTAAAATATGTATGCATCTAACACAGAAGTTTAAATACTTGAGCAAAAATTGATAGAAATAAAGATAAATAGATAATTATTTTTGGAAACTTCAATATTCCTCTCTCAGTAACTGATAGAACAAGTATACTGAACGTCATTAAAGATACAGAAGACTGGAGGGCATTTCCAAGATGGCCGAATAGGAACAGTTCCAGTCTGCAGTTCCCAGCGAGACTGATGCCGAAGACGGGTGATTCCTGCATTTCCAACTGAGGTACCTGGTTTGTCTCATTGGGAGTGGTTGGACAGTGGGTGCAGCCCACAGAGGGCAAGCTGAAACAGGGCGGGGCGTGGCCTCACCCAGGAAGTGCAAGGGGTCTGGAAATATCCCTTTCCCAGCCAAGGGAAGCTGTGATAGACTGTACCTGGAGAACGGTACACTCCTGACCAATTATTGTGCTTTTTCTGCAGTCTTAGCAACTGGCAGAGCAGGAGATACCCTTGTGTGCCTGGCTCGGCGAGTCCCACGCCCACATGTTGCTCACTGCTAGCACAGCAGTCTCAGATCGATCTGCAATGCTGCAGATTAGTGGGGGGAGGGGTGTCCACCATTGCTGAGGCTTGAGTAGCTTACAGTGTAAACAAAGAGACCTGGAAGCACAAACTTGGCAGAGCCCACCACAGCTCAGCAAGGCCTACTGGCTCTGTAGGTTCCACTTCTGGGGGCAATGCATAGTAGAACAAAAGGCAGCAGACAGCTTCTGCAGACTTAAACGTCCCTGTCTGACAGCTCTGAAGAGAGCAGTGGTTCTCTCACCACTGCATTTGAGCTCTGAGAATGGATAGACTGCCTCCTCAAGTGGGTCCCTGACCCCCATGTAGCCTGACTGGGAAACACCTCCCAGTAGGGGCTGACAGACACCTCAAACAAGCGGGTGCCCCTCTGGGATGAAGCTTCCGGAGGAAGGATTAGGCAGCAATATATGCTGTTCTGCAGCCTCTGCTGGTGTTACCCAGGCAAATAGGGTCTGGAGTGGACCTCCAGCAAACTCCAACAGACCTGCAGCTGAGGGGTCTGACTGTTAGAAGGAAAAGTAACAAACAGAAAGGAATAGCATCAACATCAACAAAAGGACATCCACACCAAAATCCCATCTGTAGGTCAACAACATCAAAGACCAAAGGTAGATAAAACCACAAAGATGGGGAGAAACCAGAGGAGAAAAGCTGAAAATTCCAAAAAACCAAGCACCTCTTCTACTCCAAAGGATTGCAGCTCCTCGCCACCAAGGGAACACAACTGGCTGGAGAATGAGTTTGACGAGTTGACAGAAGTAGGCTTCAGAAGGTCGGTAATAACAAACTTCACTGAGCTAAAGGAGCATGTTCTAACCCATCACAAGGAAGTTAAAATCTTGAAAAAAGTTAGACGAATGGCTAACTAGAATGAACAGTGTAGAGAAGACCTTAAATGACCTGATGGAGCTGAAAACCACGGCACGAGAAATTCGTGATGCATGCACAAGCTTCACTAGTTGATTCGATCAAGTGGAAGAAAGGATATCAGTGATTGAAGATCAAACTAATGAAATAAAGCAAGAAGACAAGATTAGAGAAAAAAGAGTGAAAGGAAATGAACAAAGCCTCCAAGAAATATGCGACTATGTGAAAAGATCAAATATACGTTTGATTGGTGTACTGGAAAGTGATGAGGAGAATGGAACCAAGTTAGAAAACACTCTTCAGGATATTATCCAAGAGAGCTTCCCTAAACTAGCAAGGCAAGCCAACATTCAAATTCAGTAAATACAGAGAACACCACAAAGATACTCTTCGAGAAGAGCAACCCCAAGACACATAATTGTCAGATTCACCAAGGTTGAAATGAAGGAAAAAATGTTCAGGGCAGCCAGAAAGAAAGGTCAGGTTACCCACAAAGGGAAGCCCATCAGACTAACAGCGAAACTCTTGGCAGAAACTCTATAAGCCAGAAGAGAATGGGGGCCAAATTCAACATTCTTAAAGAAAAGAATTTTCAACCCAGAATCTCATATCCAGCCAAACTAAGCTTCATAAGTGAAGGAGAAATAAAATCCTTTACAGACAAGCAAATGCTGAGAGATTTTGTCACCACCAGGCTTGCCTTACAAGAGCTCCTGAAGGAAGCACTAAACATGGAAAGGAACAACAGGTACCAGCCACTGCAAAAACATGCCAAATGGTACAGAACATTGACCCTATAAAGAAACTGCATCAACTAATGGGCAAAACAGCCGGCAAACATCATAATGATAGGATCAAATTCAAACATAACAATATTAACCTTAAATGTAAATGGGCTAAATGCCCCAATTAAAAGACACAGACTGGCAAACTGGATAATGAGTCAAGACCCATTGGTGTGCTGTATTCAGGAGACCTATCTCACATGCAAAGATGCACATAGGCTCAAAATAAAGGGATGGAGGAATATTCACCAAGCAAATGGAAAGAAAAAACTCAGGGGTTGCAATCCTGGTCTCTGATAAAACAGACTTTAAACCAACAAAGATCAAAAGAGACAAAGAAGGCCATTACATAATGGTAAAGAGATCAATTAAACAAGAAGAGCTGACTATCCTAAATATATATGCACCCAATACAGGAGCACCCAGATTCATAAAGCAAGTCCTTAGAGTCCTACAAAGAGACTTAGACTCCCACACAATAATAATGGGAGACTTTAACACTCCACTGTGAATATTAGACAGATCAATGAGACAGATGGTTGACAAGGATATCCAGGAATTGATCTCAGCTCTGCACCAAGTGGACCTAACAGACATCTACAGAACTCTCCACACCAAATCAACAGAATATACATTCTTCTCAGCACCACATTGCACTTATTCTAAAATTGACCACGTAATTTGTAGTAAAACACTCCTCAGCAAATGTAAAAGAACAGAAATTACAACAAACTGTCTCTCAGACCACAGTACAATCAAATTAGAACTCAGGATTAAGAAACACACTCAAAACTGCACAACTACATGGAAACTGAACAACCTGCTCCTGAATGACTACTGGGTAAATAACAAAATGAAGGCAGAATTAAAGATGTTCTTTGAAACCAATGAGAACAAAGACACAATGCACCAGAATCTCTGGGACACATTTAGAGCAGTGTGTAGAGGGAAATTTATAGCACTAAATGCCCACAAGAGAAAGCAGGAAAGATCTAAAATCAACTCCCTAACATCCAAATTAAAAGAATTAGAGAAGCAAGAGCAAACAAATTCAAAAGTGAGCAGAAGGCAAGAAATAACTAAGATCAGAGCAGAACTGAAGGAAACAAGAGACGCAAAAAACCCTTCAAAAAATCAATGAATCCAGGAGCTGGTTTTTTGAAAAGATCAAAAAAATTGATAGACCACTAGCTAGACTAATAAAGAAGAAAGCAGAGAAGAATCAAATAGATGCAATAAAAAATGATAAAGGGGATCTCACCACCAAACCCACAGAAATGCAAACTATCATCAGCGAATACTATGAACACCTCTATGCAAATAAACTAGAAAATCTAGAAGAAATTGATAAATTTCTGGACAAATACACCCTCCCAAGACTAAACCAGGAAGAAGTTGAATCCATGAATAGACCAATAACAGGCTCTGAAATTGAGGCAATAATTAATAGCCTACCAACAACAATAGTCCAGGACCAGATGGATTCACAGCCGAATTCTATCAGAGGTACGAAGAGGAGCTGGTACTATTCCTTCTGAAAATATTTCAATCAATACAAAAAGAGAGAATCCTCCCTAACTCATTTTATGAGGCTAGAACCATCCTGATACCAAAGCCTGGTAGAGACACAACAAAAAAAGAGAATTTTAGGCCAATATCCTTGATGAACTTTGATGCGAAAATCCTCAGTAAAATACTGGCAAACTGAATCCAGTAGCACATCAAAAAGCTTATCCAACATGATCAAGTCAGCTCCATCCCTGGGATGAAAGGCTGGTTCAACACACACAAATCAGTAAACGTAATCCATCACATAAACAGAGCCAATGACAAAACCCACATGATTATCTCAATAGATGCAGAAAAGGCCTTTGACAAAATTCAACAGGCTTTCATGCTAAAAACTCTCAATAAACTAGGTATTGATGGAACGTAGCTCAAAATAATAAGAGCTATTTATGACAAACCCGCAGCCAATATCATACTGAATGGGCAAAAACTGGAAGCATTCTCTTTGAAAACTGGCATAAGACAAGGATGCCCTCTCTCACCACTCCTATTCAACATAGTGTTGGGAGTTCTGGCTGGGGCAATAAGGCAGGAGAAAGAAATAAAGGGTATTCAATTAGGAAATGAGGAAGTCAAACTGTCTCTGTTTGCAGATGACATGATTGTATATTTAGAAAACTCCATCATCTCAGCCCAAAATCTCCTTAAACTGATAAGCAACTTCAGCAAAGTCTCAGGGTACAAAATCAATGTGCAAAAATCACAAGCATTCCTATACACCAATACCAGACAAACAGAGAACAAAATCATGAGTGAACTGCCATTCACAATTACTACAAAGAGAATAAAATACCTAGGAATCCAACTAACAGGGGATATGAAGGACCTCTTCAAGGAGAACTACAAACCACTGCTCAAGGAAATAAAAGAGGACATAAATAAATGATAGAACATTCCATGCTCTTGGATAGGAAGAATCTATATGTTGAAAATGGCCATACTGCCCAAGGTAAATTATTGATTCAATGCTATCCCCATCAATCTACCACTGACTTTCTTCACAGAATTGGATAAAACTGCTTTAAAGTTCATATGGAACCAAAAAAGAGCCTGCAAAGCCAAGACAATCCTAAGCAAAAAGGACAAAGCTGGAGGCATCATGCTACCTGACTTCAATGTATACTACAAGGCTACAGTAACCAAAACAGAATGGTACTAGTATCAAAACAGATATATAGACCAGTGGAATAGAACAGAGGCCTCAGAAATACCACCACACATCTACAACCATCTGATCTTTGACAAACCTGACAAAAACAGGAAATGGGAAAATGATTCCCTATTTAATAAATGGTGCTGGGAAAACTGGCTAGCCATATGTAGAAAGCTGAAACTGGATCCCTTCCTTATATCATATACAAAAACTAACTCAAGATGGGTTAAAGACTTAAATGTAAGACCCAACACTATAAAAGCCCTAGAAGAAAACCTAGGAAACACCATTCAGGACATAGGCATGGGCAAAGACTTCATGACTAAAACACCAAAAACAACATCAACAAAAGCCAAAATAGACAAATGAGATCTAATTAAACTAAAGGGCTTCTGCACAGTTAAAGAAACTACCATCAGAGTGAACAGGTAACCTACAGAACGGGAGAAAATCTTTGCAATCTACCCGTCTGACAAAGGGCTAATATCCAGAATCTACAAAGAACTTAAACAAATTTACAAGAAAAAAATAAACAACCCCATCAAAAAGTGGGTGAAGGATATGAACAGACCCTTCTCAAAAGAAGACATTTATGCAGCTAACAAACTTATGAAAAAATGCTCATCATCACTGGTCATTAGAGAAATGCAGATCAAAACCACAATGAGATACTATCTCATGCCTGTTAGAATGGCAATCATTAAAAAGTCAGGAAACAACAGATGCTGGAAAGGATGTGGAGAAATAGGAACACTTTTACACTGTTGGTGGGAGTGTAAATTAGTTCAACCATTGTGGAAGACAGTGTGGTGATTCCTCAAGGATCTAGAACTAGAAATACCATTTGACCCAGCAATCCCATTACTGAGTATATACCCAAAGGATTATAAATCATGCTACTATAAAGACACATGCACACATATGTTTATTGTGGCACTATTCACAATAGCAAAGACTTGGAACCAACCCAAATGTCCATCAATGATAGACTGGATTAAGAAAATGTGGCACATATACACCATGGAATACTACGCAGCCATAAAAAAGGATGAGTTCATGTCCTTTGCAGGGACATGGATGAAGCTGGAAACTATCATTCTAAGCAAACTATCACAAGGACAGAAAACCAAACACCACATGTTCTCACTCATAGGTGGGAGTTGAACAACGAGAACACATGGACACAGGGCAGGAATCATCACACACCAGGGCCTGTCAGGTGGTGGGGGGCTGGGGGAGGGATGGCATTAGGAGAAAAGCCTAATGTAAATGATGAGTTGATGGGTGCAGCAAACCAACATGGCACATGTATACCTATGTAACAAACCTGCATGTTGTGCACATGTACCCTAGAACTTAAAGTATAATAAAATAAATAAATAAATAAAATATAAAAATAAAAAAAATACAGAAAACCAAAACAGCACTATCAACCACTTGACCTAACTTTCATTTGTAAAACACTTCACCCAACAACAGGAGAATATGCATTCTTTCCAAGTGTATATGGAACACATATACCCAAGAGAGGGCATATTGTGGGACCTGCATATGTACCCCTGAATCTAAAATGAAAACTATATAGATATAAAGTAGCAAAAAAGAAGACATTTAAAGGAATAGAAATCATACAATGATATTCATAGAATAAATTAAAATTCAATAACAAAGATATCTAGAAAATATTCAAATATTCAGAGATGAAAGAAAACACTTCTATATAAAGCAATGTCAGGAGGCAGGAGCAAGCAATGTGATAAAACACATTGATTTAAAATATGAAGCTCACAGAAATGCATTGACATACCCAAAGTCATACAGCAAGGACAGGGAACCAGGCTGACTGATTTCAGTGTTGGTGTTTTAACCCCTCCACTCTCCTTTACTATCTGATGTTTTTCCTCATCATCATCTCCTCTCAGAATATACAAAGTCAGATAGACAATATCAGTAAGAGTCAACCTTCTGCGGAGCTGAGGATAGCCTAAATTCACAGGCCCTGGATATTGGAGGTACAAGGTGCTCAGATATGGGGAACTTAATATTGGCAAGTGTGTTGAACTAAGTGCTCCTGATGATACTCATTTTGTTTTTAAAATAACACTTTTATTGAGCATAATTCATATGTCATACAATTTACCCCTTCAAAGTGTTCAATTAAGCGGGTTTTTGTATATTCACAGAGTTGTGTGGGTTTTCTCCATTAGCCCTGTTTGGGGAAATTGATTCTTTTGTATTTGTGATGGTAGCCAAACTTTAATGAATGGCCTATTGTTTGGCAATCTCTACTTCCAAAAGTTAAACCCTGAATGTTCCACCAGCTTCATTGGTCTCTGTGGAAGTTATTCACATGAGCACTTAGGGTGGCTCCCTGAAACAGGAACATTATTTTTATTTTGTTAGCTATTAGCTAGCCCTGCCCAGACCTCCTACAGAAAATACATCTGTGAGGTACTGGGGAGAGGCTCTATCCTACCCTCCTGACATTAAAGTATCTTCAGTATGAAGCTTTAAAAGAGATTTAAAGTTTCTGCTTCAATCATTTTTGTTCTCGTTCAGACAGTGGTTCTTAATCTGGGGCCACAACACTCTGGGGAGCCAAGGAGTTATGTGAGAAACCTGCAAATCAGCTTGTGAACGAGGCTTTTATTTTGATTAAATATATCTTACACACGTTTGCTACTATTTCTCAATCATACATGGGTACTGTTGTGATTAATAAAGGAAAAAAATCTTCTGCATATGTAACTTTTTTATTATATAGTAACCTTTTTCATTATATATTTTCTCAATCAGCAGACACTAGGAGTGCAACTACTGTCATGGGATAATCAGATAGTTTTGATTGATAAAATAAGTTATATGGACCCAAAATGTTTAGGAACCACTAAATTAAACAAAGACCTTTCTTCATAGGGTACAAATGTTTCATTTAGTAGGGCATCAACATATTAGCAGTCATTAACACATTAGCCTGAATTAATCAGCTTGCTTCAGGGTAGAGCATTGAACACTTTCATCCTAAAAGCAGAGTGGGGATCAGCAATGGCTCCAAGCAGGTCTAGTGGGTTAGAATTAGTCTTTTGGGTGCCATGTGTGCTTCAGGAATTCGACAGTTTTTATACTTATAATAGTAGTCAAACTTTGATAGATGAATTATTGCTTGGTTAGTACCACTCCAAAGAGCCAAACCCCAAATGTTCTCCAACTTCTACCAATGTTGGAAAACACTCCAAGGGAAAAAAGAGGGCGCTGAGCACCAGAGATGCGAGCTAAAAGGTAGGAGGGGACAGCAAAATATGTGGCCAAGACCAAATTTGTCTACTTCTTAGTTTGTTGGGAGGACAAGGAGATAGTCATATCTACCCCAAAACTTTAGCAGACTACAATCTTGAAAAGACGTTTAGAATTCCTTTACTTTTGAGGTCCTCCCTTCCTTTTGCTCTGTCCCAGAACCTCCTTCGCCTATACTTGCTGACAAACTTTCCCCTCTCATCCAACACAGAGTCCCATTTTGTATCCAAAGCCATTCAATCAGCTCGAATTGTCTGTGTTTTTCTGGAGGGGTTCCCTCTCCAAACTTGCCAGAATGTCTCAATATTCTTGGAGCTTGTCCTCAGTTTCCGAAACTTCAGGGCATCCCATAGGCCACAGTTTTGACTTCAAATGCACACTGACCTTTTCCTTTCACCCAAACACCCTCCTCCTTACCCACTGCATTGCATCAGAGCATTCTCAAGCCTGTTGTCTTGCTCCAGACATCCCCTTGTCTGTGGCTTGGGGTTAATATCTGGTCCTTTCCAATCCTACCCCATGTGATTATGCCTTTGTTTCAGATCCAGGAGAGTAATCATACTCAGACTAGGTCTCCACTAACCAAAGCAAAAGGGACATTTGAGAAAACAATCAGTTAGTCCTTGCAGAAGGGGTTTTTGGTTGCTTGACAACCAGATAGTTGCCTAAATTCTCCTCTCTGCCTGACATGAGTTCAGGGCCATAAGTGGCTACTTTCCCCTGCACAAACACGGCAAGTGTACAATAATGACTTCAGCTGTTTGAGAAGAGGCCATATCCCAAGAGGTACTCCAGAGAGCTGATTTTCTTAGAATTGCAGAGCAAAGGGCTCCTGAAAACTGGGCTGAATACTACTAGTGTTTGCCTTTCTCCAACTTCTGTGTGACTGCCATCTAGTGGCATGCAGGGTGGTGGTGGGGGGTGGTGGAGAGTGCTCCAACAGGGTTCAGTCAATAAGCAGGTGCATTGTTTATGAATAATTTAAAAACAATATTAAAACTGACTAAAGTTGGTCAGACTTTTATTATAACCACATGCTGGCAATTCTAAACAGTCATTGATAAAATACTTCTCACTTTGGTATACCACTGCCCCCACCCCAGCACCTAAGTGATTCCCTCATCTCCCCTTGGAGAGCCATATTTAAGCCTGACTTTTCAGGTAATACTTCAGATTATATCCCTTCCCTCTATCAAAATGCTCCTGTCTTGTGCTCTAACCCCCTAAGGCTGTGCTTTTTATTTTCCTTGGTGGAATTTATTTATAGGGAAATATTTATAGGGGTTACCAGCTGTCTCTACCAGGGGCACCTATGTTATAACAGAAGTTACCTGAAGAATCAACGCTTTAGTCCAATGGTGTTCTAACTCTTTTAAGGCAGTGAAACACTGTTTTCAAACAAAATATGGTATGGAACCCCATCTCCTAACTCTTCTTTAAGTCTCACCTTCAGTGTCATTTCCTCTGGAAGGTCTTCCTTGCCTCTCCATGATGAGGACAAGTCCCCATGACTTAGTCACAGCACCTTGGACTCGCCCTTTCATACTACCCATCACACGTGTTATAACTTGTCTAGTGTCTGTATTCCTTAGTAGACTGTAACCTCCATGTGGGCAGATACTGCATCTATCTTGTTCACCACTGGAACCCCAGAAGCAAGTGTTGTGCTTGGCCCACTGTATGTGGTCCGTAAATAGCTGATGAATGAATGAAAGCCCTTCTGTTATTATAGCCTATGAGTAAATGAACATTGGAAATAACCATGTCACATGTTATATTGTGGGTTTTTATTGAAATTATGGTCAAAAACAACCCCAAGATCATTTTTTTTTTTTTGGAAAAAAAGTGTGGTTAACCAGTTTTCCCACCTTGTAGTCATGTGAGTAAAACTAAATGCAACAGCCACAACTCCCAATTTCTAGTGTGTAGATTTTTCCTCCTCTCTTTGGCACTAAAGTCAGGTTCTTCTTCTTACTAAGTTTTGGCTGAAGCTCTGCAGGGACAGTCTCCTCTTCTGTTTTATACCAGGACCCCCCAAAAGGCTTCTCCTAGTTGGCCATCTCAGGTTGGCACTTCCTTCAAAGACGTGCTTAAGTTCCACTGTCTGATTGAAGTTAACCCAGCCTGAGACTGCTTTCCTTTTTCTTTTAACTACTAGAGATCATGAACAAAGTGTTCACCTAGTTTTTTAAATTTATTTTTATTTATTATTATTTTTTTAGAGACAGCGTCTTGTTCCGTCCTTCAGGCTGGAGTGCAGTGGGCATGATCACTGCAGCCTTGAACTTCTGGGCTCAAGTGATCCTCCTGCCTCAGCCTCCAAGTAGCTGGGACTACAGGCATGTGCCACCATACACAGCTAATTTATTTTTAACTTTTTTAGAGATGGGGTTTTGCTATGTTGCCCAGGCTGGTCTCTAAGTGATCTTCCTGCCTTGGCCTCCCAAATTGCTGAGATTACAAGCATAAGCTATCACACCTGGTCTAATTTTTTAAAAGGCATTTACTGTGCATTTATACGTCAGTCACTCTCATGAACACCTTATTAACTCATTTAAGCCTGACAAGAACCCTATGGCATAGAGATTATTCTTATCCTTATTTTACAGATGAGGGAACGAAGATTAAGAGATGTAGGAAACAAGAAATACGAATTGTTTGCGTGTATTAACTCTGTCTTCTCCTGATTCCCTGATTGGAGTGAACCTCTCAATAGTTTTGACCCCAAAGTTATTTTGTTATTAATTTTGGTGATAAGTTGAACAGAGGTAAACAGGTTTATTGAAGGACTGAAAAGGGCCAATGCCCTTCTGCAGCGTTTCCTTCCCCTCCCTCACTTACCTCTTGATGAAGAGGGCTCCCTATGCGGATGCATTCCAGAGCTTCAGAATTCCTCTCTGAGCTGCTCCCTCCTATGGCAACGCCCACGTGAATGCCAGAGGACAATGGCACAGGCAGTTTTCAGGAACACGTGTAGACCATCAGCCCCTTCCTCCTCACCAGGGCCTCTGGCTGCCCTGCAAGCTGCTACATCTCACAATAAACCCAAACCCCTGGCATTTTAGAGAAGTAGCAGGTTCAGAAGTGAAAGAAAGAGAAAGTCGGAAGAGCAGGAATAACATTAGCACTCTTTGTAAGGGGAGAAGGCCTGGATTACATTACGGATGCTTAGGAAGGACAGGTATGGCCTATTTAGTTGGTGCTGCCTACTTCTATCATCACCCAAAATCTCATCCCTCGCATTCCCAAAACTCCCTTCTATTGCTTCCACTGCCAGAAGGTTTTCACTCACTTTACCCCTCTGCCTTTATTTTTGTAATTGGGGAATGCATTTTGAGGGTAATAAAGAATAATAAAGTATTTAAAAGTGAAAAGGTATCTGAGGGTTAAGCAATTATCATTTATTTCACTTAAGTTGCTTCCTTCCTAATGCCAGACAGCTGCCCTGGAGGGATTTAGGTTTTGATTGTTGTGTGAGGTGGTTAATGGCGGAGCCTGAGGTTCTTTGTGGAACAAGGCAGGTGGGATAGCTGGATCTGAAGGGAGGAATGAGGGCACTGAGAATCCAGAGAGTGCATGATGACATGGAGAGAGGAAGCTGTCAAGTACAAACTTTGTCTTCTTTGAGGTTTTGCCTAGGACCTGTGCCTTGCCTCCCTCCCATCCATCCCATCCAGAAAAGTGAGAGGAAACTCCCTGCTCACTCCTCTCCTCACCACCTGCCCCTGCCCCCAGGATGGAGCTTAAGCGGGTACTAATTAGTACTATATATAACTTGGCTACATTCAGGGTTCAAGAGACTTGTGTGGACTGGCCTGGGAATCTGAGAATCAAATAGAATGATATTTCAATAAGAAAATGCATGCTGAATTCTAAACTTTTGGCCAATATGTTATTCTTACATTGGGGACTGCTTATACTGGGAGGCAATTTAGAATTCCTTCTGTCTACATTAACTTGAAGTCAGGCATTGGGTCTCTTGTGTGGGAGATTTTGTGAAGGCTCCATACACACCATGTTGGAGCGTAAGTATTCATACACACAGAGAGAAAGATATAAAGATATATAAGTATTGTTATGTATATATATATATGAAACAGGATCTTGCTCTGTCACCCAGGTTGGAGTGCAGTGGCATGATCGGCATGATCATAGAGAACTGCAGCCTTGAACTCCTGGGTTCAAGTGATCCTTCTGCTTCAGTCTTCTGAGTAGCTGGGACTATAGGCATGTGCACCATGCTCAGCTATTTTTTAAATTTTTGGTAGAGATGGGTGTCCCACTATGTTTCCCTTACAGGCATAAGCTACCATGTCCGGCCTGTAATATATATTATAGCTATTATAAATATTATATATTATAGATAGCATATGTAGAAATATAGATATTTCTTATCCACAATATTGAAGTCTTAGCAAAAATCCTTCACAGCTTAGTATTACTGTGAAGCCTATGCCACACATGCAAGGACATTTTGCTTTAAGCATTTAGAAAAATCGATGTGTAAATCTAATATTTATCATTTATTTTGAAAGACATCTTATGGCAAATCAGTTTACAAAGCAAATAAGACCTTTTTTTCATTTGTACTTATTAACGCAGGTTTTATTAGTTTTCTTTAGAGTAGGGTACAGAGAAAATGTCCTGAAAATCTGCCTAGCCTCTGCATATTTATGTATTCCCTGAACTGCTTGCTCTCCCAAATGGAGAAAGAATCTCACCAGATGGACTCTTCACTTGGCAAATATTTACTGAATGTCTGGACGTGCTGGACATTGGGTCCCTAACTTCTCAGAGCCTTCCAATCTAATCATGGAGACCATGACTGAGCAAACATTTCATGTTTTTACATATAATGGCATGTAAAAGGTGAATGCCTTCAATGTTCTCAAGTCTAAAATAGGGTCAATAATGATACTTCCCACACAGGGCTATGGTGAGGATTAAATGAAAAAACATGAATGTCAATTGATTACTATAGTGGTTGGCACAGGAAAAATACTTTGGTGATTATTTCCTGGAAGCATGGGGTAGGGAAGAACTAACTAACCTGCCTGAAGGAGGTGGACAAGTTTTCAGAGCTGAGCAATATGAGCTTTTAACAATTAGTAGGTGTTTGTTAAGTAGAGACATCAGGGAATAAACATTCCAGGCAAAGGGAGCTGTATATGAAGGCTCAGAATTCGTGAGAATGTGGTAAGTTCCAGGATCCTGGAGTTGCCTGCCATGGTTGGAAGATACAGTATATAAGGAGAAAGGGAACATGGTGGCAAACCAGGAGGTGAGCAGGCAAGGTTCCACAGGGGCAGCGATGTTTGAAGGATGAGTAGAAGTTTGCCAGTCACAGAAGAAGAAAGAACACTGTAGTGGTGGAAAGAGCATATACAAAGGCACAAAGTTGTACACGCATATGAAATATTTGGGGGACAGTGTTCTGTAGGTGGAGCTCTGCATTCAAGAAGCTACCTCTCCCATGTGGAGCTTTCAAAGGTGTCTGGGCATGTTTGCTAGGCTGGTGGGGTGGGCCCCTTGATGTCAAATTATGTGAGGATTTCAGAGGGGAATGGAAGCAGTACATGTACCCGCAAAAGGAGAGGAATTTGGAAAACAGTAATATGTCTGTCTTGGAAGCTTGTACTCAGCACAGACTCTGCATACTGGCAAGCGAGCCCTGATAAAAGGGATAAAAGTAGAATCTGAATGACTTGTTTGCACAAAAAAACTGTGAGACTCTGGGACACATGAAGACCCTGCTTTGGTGCACACAATACACACTCAAGAACTATTTGTTAACTGGTTTCATGTAAGGTGATAAAGTGTAACATCACAGGTTGGGAGGAAAGAGGGTACTCTCTCTACTTGTGCACAGGATCTGGTGCCATTTGGGAACGCTGAGGATTCCAGAGCATCACCACTGTGGTGGCATCTCTAGACCAGCAGAAAGAGCCCCTACCAGGAATAGCACAGTTGGCAGCAGTGGTGATATGTGTGGCCGTACAGGCAGTCAATGGACTTTTTTTTTTTTTTTTTTTTCTAGCAGAGCCCATCATGGAAGTAGGTGTTGGGGAGGAAAAACTTTTCCTCTACTCTCTTAGGTTCAGTAACTAGGAGCCTGTGGATTAAACTAACAAAACACAGATTAATAGAAGGGAAGGCACACAATTTTTGTTAATATTTACATGTACAGAAACTCATAAAAAGGAAGTGAAACTCAAGTGGTTACACTTGGGGCCTTTACATCCTTTTAACAAAGGAAAGGTTTGGGATTCAAGGGAGGACAAAATGTGAGAAAGTGACTAGAAAATATACGGGGGAACTAATGGAGGGTAAGGGCTAGTTTGGTAAGGTTGGTGTCTTAGTCTGTGTTGCTATAAAGGAATACCTAAGGTTGGGTAATTTATAAAGAAAAGAGGTTGATTTGGTTCATGGTTATGCAGGCTGTACAAAAAACATGGCATCAGCAACCGTTTCTGGTGAGGGCTTCCAGTAGCTTCCACTCATGGTGGAAGAAGGGAAGCTGGCGTGTGCAGATTACATGGTGAAACAGGAAGCAAGAGACAGAGGAGGAGAGGCCAGGCTTTTTAACTACCAGTTCTCGAAGGAACCAAGAGTGAGAACTCACTCATTACCACAAGGACAGCACCAAGCCATTTATGAGTCATCTGTTCCATCACCCAAACACCTCCCATTAGGTCCCACTTCCAACACTGGGGATCAAATTTCAACATGAGACTTGGTGAGGCCAAACCATATCCAAACCATAGCAGTCTGTTTCTGCAAACTCTTCTTGTTGTTGACTTCCAATCTTCAATGATTAGAGTCACTCTTCTCTCCCTGGTATGAATGGGGGTGTATTAGTCCATTCTTGCACTGCCATAAAGATATACATGAAACTAGGTAATTTATATTCAAAAAAAGAGGTTTAATTGGCGTATGGTTCCACAGGCTGTACAGAAAGCATGATGGCTTCTGGGGAGGTCTCAGGAAACTTACAATCATGGTAGAAGGCAAAAGAGAAGCAGGCATCTCTTCCATGACCACAGCAGGAGGAACAGACAGAGGAGGGGGAGGGGCTACACACTTTTAAACAACCAGATATCATGAGAAGTCATTCAGTATCACAAGAACAGCAAGGAGGAAATCTGTCCCCAAGATCCAATCATTTCCCACCAGGCCCCTCCTCCAACATTGGGAATTACAATTCGACATGAGATTTGGGTGGGGACACAAACCCAAACCATATTAGGGGAGCACCTTTCTCAAAGGGAAATTCATCCCCCTGCTTTTAGGCAGATAAGGGGAAGGCAGAGAACTGTTTCTACATCTGTTGGTTCTCAATTTCCTGCAGGTCAAAATAATCCTTCTGCCAAAGTGTCACGTTTTGGGGTGTCATATTCTGATCTTCTTCAAGGGTCAAAGCAAGAAAGGAATGAAAGGGTGGTAACATGTGGTAACAGACAGGACTTCTCAGTGCTTCCTGGGAATCACAGTGGGGGCAGATAAGTGGAGACTATAGGGAAGAAAAACCTGTAAACATTTTCTACATCTAGGAGACCAAATTGACAGGACTGGGTGAAATTCTGATGTGGCTAAGCAGAGAAAGAGGGCCAAGCTCTCTGGTTTGAGTTATTTGCAGTTTCCTCAATGGAGGTGGAGCAATACTGGGATCTATAGCCCAAAGTTCCAGAAGAAAGTGTGCTGGGTGTAAAGAGGGACTACGCGTAGCTCAGCATGAGTGTTGGCAACCAGAGGCCAAAATTCCATCCAGGGTGTGGGTCAAGAATTGTTGTGAGTTCCAGGGGTGCAGCATGGAGGCATGGCTTCTTATGCATCTCACATGACAGGATAATCTCTTTTTCCTCAATATTTTCAATCCTTTCTATAGGACCCTGCCCCCCACCCAATATTCAGATATGGCCAAAGAGCTCCCACCTTTAAGACAAAATGGCTTTCCTTTGACCTCATATCCTTCTCCAGCTCCTTCCTTCACCATATCTCTCCAGACTCTGCAGTAGAACTTTTCTAAACAGTTGTCTTTAGCTGCTGTCTCCAATTCCTCATCTCCCCACACACTTCTTACAGTCCACTCCCATGTGGTTTCTGTTCCAATCACTACACCAACACTTTTCTTCTGTGTTGCTAACACCAATGTGTACTTTTCTGTCTCTATATTATTTGACATCTCAGCAGGACATGACACGTTTGACTACTCTCTTGAAGCACTCTCATATTTTGGCTTCTGTGATAGCACAAATTTAGCTAGTATTGGGCACTTGAGGGAATTTGATTTGGATCAGCATATGTGACAAAACTCTTACTCTGATCCCTATACAAATGCCTGTAAAAAAATAATGTGAGCAGCAGACCAAAATTGAGGCCACATTGAAACCTTCTGTACCCAATGGCCTTCTGTACCCAATCTCTTAAGTATCTTGACCTAAAGGGAGGTCAGAAATCAATAGCCATTTTCAGTGCCACGACATCCATGAATGTCCATGGTCATAAATGAATACTTACTATGTGCCAGACACTATTCTAATCACTTTATATGCAATGACTAAATTAAAACTCACTGCAAGATTGCAGGCAAAGGGAAATAATATCACTATTATTCCATTTTATAGTTGGAAAGACTGACAAATACAGCTGGTAAGTACAGAGCTGGGCTTAAAAATCTAAATAGTCTGACTGCAAAGTTCACACTCTTAACCACCATGCTATAGTATAAGAATGTCAAGGTTATTGTGAAACCACCGCACCCATCCATGACTTGTTACCCTGTCCAAGGTCAGCATTGACCAGAGAGTCAATTACTTATGCAACAAGACTACAGATGATTTTTCAAAATTAACTTTTTTATTAATTTAAAAATCCAGAAATACAGTGACTACATAAATAAGTACCATAATTAGGTACATGTCCTGTGAGAACAGTGAAAGGGTAATACTGTTATGTTACTCTTACTTGTTTACATGAGTTAACTAGAAAATGGCTACAACTGCTAAATGATGCTTATGGTCTTTGTTGTTCCAAGTGTTTATGATACAAATAAATACACAAGAAGAACCACATCCATTCTTCTCCACTAACTACAGGCAGCTTGGCCTCTTTACCCTATGTCCTATTCTCTACACAACACCAAACACTGGAGGGTTTCTACTTTGACTTAACACAGCTCCCCAGCTCCTGCTTCCCACAGCATTTTGCAAAGGTGTGTCCCAGCACCTGGAGGCAGGAGTATATCTAGGGAAACTCTCTGCGTGTTCTCTTAAGGCTAAGCTTTCAGAGAACACCTGGGTGGGAAGGCTTTGGGATGAATCATCCAGAAGGAGAAACACCTCTTTGCCTCAGGATCTAGTTACTAGTCTCCACATTACGGAATCACTGCCACCTCTGGGACGGAGGGAGCAGCCGCATAACACCTTCCCCCCTTTACCACATACACACACACACACACACACACACACACACACACACAAACTAATGCTTTGTGACCTTTCAACCGGGATGTACTGCTTCTCTCTTCCAAGGAGAATGTGTGTGATGAGCTGGTGAGAGTCTTGTCCCAAGAAGCCCTGGCCATAAGGCCCTTGTGTCTCTTTTATAAGAATTGACTCCTTTATGCCAGGTTGTCATAAAGACTGAACATTTTACATTTTCCCCTATTGGTATCAAACCCTCTTAGGAAAGAATTCTCTCACCTATAGTCATGGAATGAGACATATGGGGTTTCTGGGTCCTTAAAACATTTCTACAGTTCATTCCTGCCCCTCAGAGGGAACAAATCTAGAAGGCATGCCTGAGATCCTTGCTATGAAGAATTAGATCTTCCCACAAAGATGATTTCTAAAGCCAGACCCCAGAATGGATAGTTTATGCTCTGGTATTGGGCTGCAAGTAGACATTTTAGGAGCAGCCTTCTCTGGAATTCTTGACTAAAATATCTGCTTGATGAATAAGACAAGGATAGTAGGAAGGTTTAGGATAAAGATCTTTATCAGAATATCCAGCTCCCTAAATGAACAACAATTTTCTTAACTGAAGAGTCAACATGCAGATGCTCATGAGGACCGAGCCACTTTGCAAAGTAAAAATCAACTCCTATAATTGGAGAAGAAGGAAAACTTCCCTTTTAAAGAGCTTCTAGAATTTACTAATTTAATATAATTTTTCTGACCAGACAACTATGGTCTCAAAAATATTAGTGAGTACTGATCTATTACTTGGTAAATTTTATTGATGTGAAAGCAAAAAGATGGCCTTTTTGAATTCTATCAACTTCTTTCTTCAACAATTATTTTTTCTTACATGGATTCAGTTTCTGATGATTTTACTCAATTTAACTTCTTTCTGGAAGTCCCATAGGTACAGGGGGAAAAGAAAAGTGGTATCATTAGGGAAAAATTATTACCACTTCTAAGTGAATGAATGAGGCTATGAAAGTGTTTTTATTCTTTACCCTGCCTCTATTGTTGGTGACTTAAACAGCCACAAAGACCTAAGGGCAGAGCCTCTTGTTCACAGTTATTTACTCTCCTGGGCACAAAAACTTCCAAGCTACTTGGGATGCAGTCAAGGGAAAAGTAACGTAGAGTCTTGGCTAGCTTTGCTTCAAATAAAGCTTTAGTTTAATGTGAGTGTGGACGTGCGTGTGTGTGTGTGTGTGTGTCTGTGAGAGAGGGAGAGAGAGAGAGAGAGAAGGAGGGAGGGAGGGAGTGAGGAGGGAGGATGGGGAGCTAATTTTTTTAAAAGAACACATGACATTCTAAAATTCAAAGGTATAATTTCATACAAATAATTGTTCTATACTGCAGAACTCCTACTAAGCAATTCCCTTCTCTTTCTTTCACTTGAATAACTTTCTAGATAAAAACCCTGGGATCTTGTTTGTCTTTAACCTGTAAAGAAATGTGATTCTCCAAGAAACTAGAGCAGTGTTGTGATGTTCTATCCCTCCTCCTCCCACATATAATTTAAGACTCTTCTAGTCTCTTTGGAGGAGATGTTCAAGGGCTGACACACCACTCCACACAAAGGAGCAAATTATGCTGTGCATGGCGTGAATAATTGACTGCATTTGAGTTTGGAGTTTTAGGGCACTGTTGACTTAAGCAAAATAAGCCTGCAGTCCAGCTGCAGCTTGAGTTTTCTTGCTTTACCCTATCCAATACTGTCTGTCTTGCCTAACAGTGGCCCTTTTCAGATCTCTCCAGGTACAAAACCTTGACTAAATCTTCAAGCTCTGTTCTGCATACACGACTTGAACACATCTGGCTGATCTGAGCTTCTCCTTCGGTGAAGATCTTCCACTGGCCTAAAAGGCAAACAAACGCAAAGTGGCCGGGAGTGTGTAAGAGGAAAGCAGAGCAAATTAGGAATAGAACCAATATACCCCATGCTTACCCGCTTACTCATGGACCTACCAGGGAATTTGGAATACAAATATCACTTGGTTTCAAAAAATGGCCCCAAAACACTTTTCTAGTAGCAGATATGGAAAATGGGAAATGAAGTTTTCATTTCAACACATAGCATTTGTAAGAATCCCAAGAATAATATAGAACTGCCCCTCCTCAAGAGCAAAACCTAAGTGTTATTCTTGGAATTTTTACAGTATATTTAGCATTTACAAAATGCTTCAATATCTGCTTGTTAGCTATTTAGGCAGCTTACTTGGCACCAGGTCAAAAAGGCACTTTGGAAAACGGCACCTACTGTATTACTGGGGCTTTGCTTACCCTTAGGGTCCCCAAATATTGGTTTGGGTTACTTGATTACTATTTGATTATGTATCACTCTTTCCTCTATTCCTGCTATCTTTTGTTAAAAACTTCTCGACGTTGCTTTCTCCTACGTCCACATGCTGTCCTTATACCCCCTTAGCACCCTAAATCCCTTCCCGTGGTTCCTCATCCATTCTCATATACCCCATGGAATCCCTTTCCACGCAGAGTAAACTTGGCTGTAGCCCTTCCATCCCTTGTTGTCTCTGCTCACCCTGGATACTGTGTTTTGTCTTGTTTTTATTCCTGTGCTCATGGTACTGCAACCTGGAGAACTCCTAGTCCAAGTTAAGCCAACTCCTCTTAAGCCCAAACCTGTCTTGAACCTCTTTTTCTTTTCCTTAGCCACAAGAGAATAATGACCCACCTTCCCTATGGGCCTGATTTCTCTGCTCCTTTCTCCCTTGGATTTCTCCTTTTTCCCCATTCTCTATGACTCAATGGGAAGATAGAAGGAAAAACAAAAAAACAAGAAGAGGATTTGGGCAAGGAACCAGCTATTACTGAAGCCCTATAATGTGCTGGGCTCTGCTAGGCACATTATATAAAAGAGTTGGGTTTGTTCTTCTTTGCTCCTAGGTGACCCTGTAGGATCATACCAACTTCTTTCAGCTACACACAGTTTGAGGCACATACCTTCTACTCCATTATATACCCCAAATCCTGCCATGGGCACAGAGTATATCTAAATCATCTTTTAAGTCCCCTGGAACCTAGAACAAAGCCTTGTTCACAGTATGAACTAAAACATGTAACTTCAGAAGTCCCATCATTGATCCTAGGATCTTACACTCTGCCTCCTTTCTTACTCACATGTAAGGACTCCCAACTTTTCCATTTGAATTCTCATACTGTCCTGTTATTTTCTATGAGTCCTGCCAAAGACAAGCAACTGACTGCCTTGGCTCTTTTTCTAGCTGCCTATTGGATAACTCTGCTCAGATGGCTCTTAAGCATATTAATTTAAACATGTTCCAAGTGAAACTCTTTTTCACCAATACCTGCTTATTCTTCACAGTTTCCCTGTTGGTGAATGGTATTACTATTCACCCAGTCGAGTTATTAATATCGGACCCATTCCAAACTCGTTTCTCTCTTTGATGCTGATCTTGTTGATTTAACCTCAGAAATGTTTCTCACAGTGACCTCTCCTCCCGTCTCATTGATTTAATACAGTATAATTAGTTCCTAATTCAGACTATCCCACTTCTCTTAATAAGGGTCCACCTTTCACTCCACACAGCGAGGACCTCTTTCTAAAAAAAATAAATAAATAAATAAATAAAGCAGATCTGAATGCACCATTCACTTGCTTAAAAACCTCCACTGGCATTCTCTGGCCTGGAGATCAAGTCCAATGTCCTAGCATGATAAATTGGGCACTTCATAATCTGGCTTCGTCAAAGTGTGTGCTTAATGTAATAGATGCATCTGATAGCCGAAAGACATCTTTCCAAAGCACCATGTTGATATCTCTATGCTATTTGCAGCAACTACAGATGCTACTTGCCTTACATTTGAACATTTTACTGGCTTTTTTTCAGGCCCTATGACTACTTTCTACCTCCAAATCTTCTAATCTTTTAGTGCACCTTCTGTGGCCTTTGTGATCATTCCTCTCCCCTACCCACATTTCCTGTTTGCTCCTGTCTGAGTCTTCTCTTAGGCTGCACTCTTTTCCTGGACTGATTTCCTGACCCATTGCCCAGTCATACCCTTCTCTTTCAAAACACACCTCCTCCCCGAAGCCTTCCCCGACTAAGCCCACCTGGCTCTCATCTCATTGTTCTTTGCAGATTCCCCTGAGCACTTTGATATTTAACTCCTCAGAACTATACTAATTCATACTGAAGGCATTTTCATGTTCTGTCTCATCCATTATAATTCCCTGTGGATAGAAACTGTGTGCCTTTTATCCCATTAGAAGTGCTCAACACCCGCCCCAATGCCTAGAAGTATCTTAGTCCCTAGGCTCCATCTAGTGTGGAAAGTGGGAGAGCTGCAAGTGTTTTTGAGTGCCTGAATGCTTTTAAGGAAACATGACCACCCAGGGGCAGTTCCCCAGGAGTAAAAGTGCTTTCATACAACACAGGAATTGATATGCCTTTAATTTCTCTTTGCCTCTCATACCCACCACCAGAGGATACACCCTTCCAGATGTGAAGTCTCCATAAATATACCAGACCTGGAATCTTATGAGCTTTCTCCAACCCTCTTGAGACTCTGTGCTTAGCAGTTTCATTAAAGACATTCAGGAAGCCTTGACCTGAGGTATCCTATGCTCAGACTACATCTGGGTTTGTATTCACCATGTCCAAGCTCTTCAGATTACATTCAGACACCCCATTCACTGCTAAGTCACCCAGAAGAGAGATGGAACATCCTTTAGTGTTGATACTGAGCAGTGCTAATGTTCACTGAGATTGCGGAGGGACTTTAGCTGTGGCTATGCTAAATTGAAAACTGAATGTGTTTTTCAGGGAGCAGTCAAGAGAAGTACTACTTACTCAGGGTTGTTCTGGTCACCAGCTTGAAGTGAGGAAGCTCCTCAAACATCCTCTTGGAGATCTTCTCAATATGGAAGTGCTGGAGAATGCCTAGGGCCAAGCAAAAAGTGGAGCAAATGGTCAGGCACTCAATCTGGAACCATCAACTCCTTTTTTTCTGCTCAGGCTCAGCGTATCATTTCATTACTAGGGCTTAAGAGTATCGAGTTGGGCTGTGTAATGTGCTTAACCAGGAACTTGGATGGCTCAAGGGTTATAATTGACTCCATTTGTTTCCTTGGCTTACTGGCTTCCCCTCGGCTTCTCCAGTGGATGGAGATAAGGGAGATAGTGCTGCTGACCATGGGACTCTCTCCTAGGGAAAGCCACATGGAATCTAGCATAAGTGCTTACTGGAGCTTCTGCAGCCAAAAGCAGTATTAGAAATTCTGCACTTGCCCCCAACCTGGATAGACTGTGTCCACGCCAAACCGCTGGGCTGCCCTCCTGGCTAAGCACTGAGAGCCTGCAGTGGGATTGCAGGCAGGTTGGTTTTGTAAATGGAGAAGCCACCCTTGTTCTTGAACTCACTGAAAAGCATATTTTCCTTTGGGAAATATTCACAGATCCTTTAGCCTTCCTTATTCATAAATGGGGAGAGTTAAAATAGAGTGCTCTCCACAGTCTCAACCTTGCCTGAATAGCTTTTATCACAATAACAGGTAGACAACTGACAACTGCCTTATACTGAAGGAGCAACATATTACCAGCCCACTTAAATGGGCGAAGTAGATTAAGCCTCTTTTTCTGTGTCCACCAAGCATAGACCTTGATAACCCAGCACTGTGAACAAGAGGATATTTAGACGCTACATTAGCAAGTTGAAATTCATCTGCACATCTCTGAGAGGCGAAAGATGTGGGATGACGAATAGTGGGCCCACTGCTGGGGAAACGCAACAAACCAGTGCCTAGTCCTAGGTGTCCTGTTATGGATGAGCTAGGGAGTTAAAGATGGCAAATCAACACTCCAAGGCATAGACCAAAAATAAGCATGAGTGAATATATACATGTTCAAGCATCTTTTTTTTTAGGGAGAAATGCATTCTTTAGATAAAGGCTGTTGTCTAAAGGGAGAGAAAAAAAGCCTCATAAATACTGAGCAGTCTTTTTCAAAGCATGGTCCAAGTGCCACCTGCATTAGAATCATCTGGCTATTTGTTAAACACTCAAATGTTTGGACTCTACCCAAGGTCTACTGAATTCCTATCTCTGGGATGGGGCCAGGTATCTGCATTTAAAACCAGCTCCCTGTGTAATGGTGATGCATACAGAAGTTCGAGTACTCTTGAGCCTTATGTGAGAGCCAGTAGCAAAAAGATGTGTATATTTTCCAGCTGAAATCTCACTTATCCACTTGGATTGTGAGGAACCTTGACCACACTAAATCAGCACTAGTCTTGAGCCTACAAAAAGTTACAAGAGCTGTAGGATCACAATGAACAGAATGTGGCTTGCTGTGGTAGTCACTGTGAGTAATCAGAAAAGGAATTGAACATTGTGACTGGGGTTTCTCCAGTAAGACTATAACCTTCTTGAGGGCAGGGATGATGTTTTAAATTTGTTTTACCCCAGAATACACATCGTGATATTAGGGACTTAGCTTTGCCCTGAATGAATGGGTTTTCATGGTTGTTGAGCTTTATTCTGGAAAGAATGACAGACTACAGTTTGACAGTTTGTAATCCTGGCTACATATTACAATCACCTGAGAAGCATTATGAACAAACACTGATGCCCATGCCCCACTCCAGACCAACTAATCAGAATCTTTGGGGGTAGGGCCCAGATATTTGGTATTTAAAGGAAACCAAAACTCTCCCTGATGATTCTGATGGGCAGCCAGGGTTGAGAACCGCTTCTCCAGCTTTTGGTGGTGTGAAATAGGCAGCTTTGGAAACCCAAGGGTCAGTACTTGATCTTTAGCACAGGCCATCGTTAAATTTGAAAGGCCATAATGACAATAGTGTTAGATATGTCAGTTTCTAAGCAATCAAAAAGAACTTTTAATCCAAATGAGGGAACAGGTTGAAGCAAAATTAAAGTGAGTCCTCTCATCCTTTTCTGTGCCCCCTTACAAAGATGAGAAATTAATGTTGTCTTGCTCACCCTTTCGAATAGTCCAAACGTGGACCTCTACCTGAGGTGGTCTCTCAGTCTCCAGTGCTATTTTTCTGGTTGTCTCCCCATCCTCCATGAATACAGACTCATACACAGGCATCGTTTCTTCCCCGCAGAAGTAGCCTTTATTGTCAAAGCTTTGGCCTGGAAGTTCTTCTGGAATCAGGAAGCAAGTAGAATTTTGTCATGGTTTTCTAAAGCTAGAAGTGAACTTCTGCATTTATGTATCTCATTGTTCATAACATCTCACACTTATCAAAAGTGGACAATTAACAAGAACATTCTTCGAGAGACAGAAATTCCACCCATACTTCATTAGCCCAGCTTAGGCTGCCACTGCAACAAGCCACAGATTAAGCCACAAATCACAAAGGAGCACGTAACTTTGATTGAAGTCCATGTGTTGACAGAATCCATAGTTCTTCGGAACACTGGACCCCTACTACTGTCACTGAGAAGTGGACTTTCATGAGGAAAAATGTAGCCAGGTACAAATCTCCTAGGCACTTAAGAGAACATAGGAATTTCCATACAGGGTCAGGATCATGCTCTGTCCAGCTCAGTGTTGCCAGGAGAGGCCCAGGGAATGGGCTGAAAAAGGGCCTTGGTTAACATCCCTGACATCATTTTGGTATACTTAGAAAACATTCATGACACTCATTTATGTGCATATACTTGCCCAAAGGATCTATCCAAATTGGCTTGACATTTCTGAATGCTCTTTGATTTGTTTGTAAGGGGAACAATAATACCGGATCAGCACCAGTGCCAAAATCTAGATGTCAGATTAGCCATATGTATGCTATGCCAAATGAATGGTTGGGAGACACAAAAAATTGGTCAAGTCCCTCAACTATGGATCATTTAATGTGTAAACTAAACTGTTGAATTTCAGCTCGCAGGCATAAAGGCACAAACTCTCCATTTCACTCCACCCTCCCTCCTCTTTCCTCAGTCCCCTGTTTTAAAAAGTTTCTTCTTGTTGGTTATCAGTGAGTTAAGTTTGCTTGCTGGCCTTGTAATCAGTACTCTCTTGAGCTGCGTACTTAAAGCATACACTCAAATCAGAACAACAGAAGCCATCTGTAAGAATATCTGAATTGTTGAGGATGAAACCACTGAGTGTTGAGTGCTTTGGATCTGTGACTCTAATTAGGGAGACTCACTGTTAGCCAATCAGACACATTTGGACTAGAAGTTGTAATCAAATTGCTATTGTATGTCTCTTGGTAACCTGATTAGCTTTCCCACCCCCACCACCATTTGGCATTGTAAGGACAAAACCATAGTCTTCTCTTGATTCCAGATTGGATTACTCAATTTGTGGATTATTGTGGAATCAAGCTTTTTGTTTTCCTCCTTTTGTCCTTCTTTTTAGCTATTTATTTACTTGGTGGGCCAGTCTTTTTGGTGATAGGTAATTAAGGGCCACGTGCTAGCACTTTTTAAATGGGTTGGAGAGAGGGAAGAGGTCACTGAGTGTACAGAGACTTCTGTGTATTCAATTATCACCTTTAGAATGACAGCCAAATTCATTTCTCAAACTTTGCTCACCAGCTTAATATTGGCTACAGCTATAGCTGACATGAAATACATGATGGCACTGGCAGTACCTGTAATATGCTAAAAGTTCTTCCAGTAGCCTGAAGAGTCATCTTGCACCACTACCTCCTTCCCTACAAGAGCTTAATTTACTTGACCGAAGGGATCTACAAACAACAAAACTCATTATTGACTTAACTCTGGCTGGTACTTGAAAATGCTAAGAAAAGCAAAGTTTGTCTTTAGAACTACCTACTTAGCAACATCCGCCGTTTTTCACACTCTGCACTTCAAGGTGCTTTCTGATCACTATAGTTCACCTACTCTCATTTTCTTTTGGGGAAGACAATGTGCTTGAAGTCATTTCTGGCCATTTCCACAGCCCAAGAGAATGTTCCCATCCTGAGCCTTCCAGAATTCCTTGCAGAAGTGGTAATGAAGGAGAGGTATTATTCCAGCTGGGACAACTTTTAAGTCTTAATAGGGACTTTTAATGCCATAACCTAAAAGGAGTATGTAAGTATGGAAATTCGAGGTATTGGGATGGTATTGTGGTTGTATGTACGGTAAATGCTCATGATAGCAATAACTTAAGTGTACCCTTAGAATGACCCTGTATGGCAGACGTATCTGAATGTGTGTTCTGAGCTTGGGAATCCAGGCGTGGCCAACTGGGAGATTATTTCCTTGTCTGTGAGGACCATCTGAACCCCAGGCTCATCCCTGGGGCTGCACAGGGGATAGAGGCCTTGAGTTTTGGGTTAGATGAAGGTTGCCAGGTCGTTAAGGGGAGAGTGTTCAGTGAAAATGCTATATAAACTGCATGATGTTTGCAAGTGGTTGCAGTTTTCCTGCCCAACCTGCTGCCACTGGACTGTTTCTATATGTAAGGTGGTTCTCCTGTCCAGCCCACCTCCACTGGACTCTCTCCCCTGTATGTCAGCCCCTAATAAAACCCCATGTCTTGTTTGCTGGCTCTGGATCTTTTCTTCGGCCTCTTAAATCTGGTGCCTTCCCTACTGAGGTTAATAGGAGTTTGGCACGACAGTGTGAGAAGTGAGTTGGGGAATCTTCAGGAAGTGGACATCTTACCCAACCCTGTAGGTGGCCATTGATATGCAAAGCAAGGTCAGCCTCTACCAGAGCAAAGGGAAGAGAGAGATGAAACTCACATCTTTAATATTGGTCCTAGTTTGTTATTGTAGGAGGCTGCAATCAACTTGTTACAATGAAACTTTTGGCTGGATTATCAGTGAATTTTATTTATCTCTTTTCCCTTTTCAACATAACTGAATTTACCATTCTTTCTTCCTTCCATCTACTTCTCTCCTCACTGCCTTGTTCCTTTTCTTCTGTGTCATGTGTCATTTTTTAAGAGGCCAGTAATGTCATGATCATCCCATTTCTCACCCCTTCACGTCATTCAGGACTCTATTCAAATATCTTTAGAGAAGCCTTCCCTGACTACTCCTTTAAAAGTGCTTCCTGCCCCATTCACTCTCTCTTGATCCTGTTTGGTTTTTCTTCACAGCACTCATCACAATCTAAAATTACCTTATTGATTTGGGTTCACTGTCTTTCTTTTCTGCTAGAATGTAAAGAGCATGCTGGCAAGTAGCCTTTGTCTTGTTCACATCTCTGTCCTCAGTGCATGTAACCGTGTCTTGCACACAGTAGGTACTTAAAACAAATTTCCAGATTGAATGCATGAGCAAGTGCATGCCTCCTGATGCTCTGCAGTTGCAGAGTACCTGGAGCAGGTGCCCTTGGCTATGTGGCTATTGACTCTCAGGCAATGTGACTAAGGAGTGATTCAACATGCAGACACCCATGTCTGGCTCACTGAGAGGCAGATACACAGAATGAGACAGAAATTCTCTTCTTCCATGTTGCTCAATCAATCGTCTATCTCCACAAACTTGAGCAGAGTGGGAAAGTGGGAAAAGCAGCTCTTCCAGAAAAATCGGTTTAATCATTCAGACTTCAATATACTGCCAACTGGGATACTGGAGGGCAGTTTTTTACATGATAAATTTTATTATGTTTTCTAAATACAAAAGTAACACATATTTACTATTGAAAATTTGGAAAATACAAATAAATAAATAAGAAAATAAGAGTTACCCATAATTCAGTCACAAAAAAATGGTCACTGTTAACATTTTGCCGTATGCTCCTCCAGTCTTTTTGTTTCTTTTTTTTGTCTTAGCATATATAAACACTTTCTTTCTTTCTTTTTTTGAGACAGGGTCTGGCTGTTGCCCAGGCCAGAGTGCAATGGCGCGATCTTGGCTCACTGCAACCTCCACCTCCCGGGCTCAACCCATCCTCCCACCTCAGCCTCCCAAGTAGGAGTAGTTGGGACTATGGGCACATGCCACCACACCTGGCTAATTTTTGTATTTTTGGTAGAGACATGGTTTTGCCATGTTGTCCAGGCTGGTCTTGAACTCCTGGGCTCAAGCAATCTGTCCGCCTCGGACTCCCAAAGTGCTGGGATTACAAGCATGGGCCACCGCACCTGGTCAACGCTTTCTTTTTTAACACAAAAAGTTGGATCATAATATACATATTGTTCTTTAGCTTGCTATTTTTACTTAACAAATACATTGCAAACATCTTTCTCTGCCATTCAATCTTGGTCTATAATGAGTTTTAATGGCTATATTAATATTCCACAGTACAGATACACCATAATTTGTTTAATCATTCCCATATTCGTGAACTTTCAGATTATTTCCAATTTTTCAGTATTGTAAACAGCATTGCAGCAAAAATTCTTATTTGTATATCTTTGTGTATGTCTGTGGTTACTTTCTTAGGATTCCTAGAAGTGGAATTTTTTAGCCAATTTTTTTTTTTTTTTTTTTTGAGATAGGGTCTCGCTCTGTTCCAGGCTGGAAAGTACTGGTGTGATCGTGGCTCGCTGCAGCCATTGCTCCCAGGCAATGATCCTCTCACTTGAGCCCTCAGCCTCCCAAGTAGCTGGGACTACAGGAGGTACGTGCCACCATACCTGGCTAATTTTCTTTTATTTTTGTAGAGATGGAGGTCTCACCACATTGCCCAGGCTGGTCTCAAACTCCTGGGCTGAAGAGATCTTCCTGCCTTGGCCACCCAAAATGCTGGTATTACAGGTGTGAGTCACTGCACCCGGCCACCAAATGTTTTAATAAACATTACCAACCTGAGAGGACAATTGTTTTAAAAGCAATGACTGTTGTTTGTCTTGTTCTCACAACTTTTTATTTAATTTTTTAATTGAATCATCTGCATCAATAAAATTTTAAGCACAAAATGAAATAAGACTTGGTCTGAAGGCCTGAGATTCAAATTGGAATATTATACAATGAGAGGGTTTATGTTATCATGGGTAATTTGCGTAAATATTAGTTTTTGTCTGAAATTATCTTGTTGCATTACTTTTTAAACTATTAAGTGTGAGACCCCTGACAGAAGAGAAAATTGTGTTCATGAAACTACCACTATGTGATACTAAAAGGTTTGAGGAACCAGTGAGACCACAGACTTGGAAGTCATAATAGGTCATCGTTGCTGGGTGGCCCAGATGTCCATATCATCCTTAGAATGTGCTCTCTCCATTGGCCGGATGCAGTGGCTCACGCTTGTAATCCCAGCACTTTGGGAGGCTGAGGCGAGTGGGTCACTTGAGCTCAGGAGTTTGAATAGCTGGGTGTGGTGGTGCATGCCTATAGTCCCAGCTACTCGGGAGGCTGAGGCGGGAGAATAACTTGAACCGGGAGGTGGAGGTTGCAAGGTTGCAGTGAGCCGAGATCATGCCACTGCACTCCAGCCTGGGCGACAGAGCTAGACTCTGTCTCCAAAAAAAAAAAAAAATAATAAATAAAAAATAAAAAGAATGTGTTCTCTCTGTATTCGTAATAAATACATTTTCTCATAAATTTCAATGCCCCAGTTCTCTACACCTTATCAAATAGCTCCTGTCCTTCCTGTCCACACCCTGCCCCCTGTGTACTCTGGAAGATGGGGGTTGTTACATTGAGGAAGATTTTGTGTCATAAATCAGTGCTTCTCAAGTTGTAATGTGCATTAGAATCACCTGAGGTTCTTGTTAAAATGCAGATTATGATGCAGTAGGTCTTGAGTGGGGGCCTGAGAGTCAACATTTTTAACCAGCCCCTAGCTGTTGCCAGTCCATAAACCACACTTTGAGTAGCAAGACCATAAATGACCCTGGGCCTACAGCAGTAGTTCTCAAACTTTTCTGCACACAATGTTCACCTGGGGATCTTTTAAAAATGCCACAGCCCAGGCCACACCTCAAATTAGTCTCTGGGGATGGGACACAGGTATATGTAGAAGCTTGCCAAGGGGTTCTAATGTTCAGACAAGTTTGAGTACCACTGGCCTGCAGGAAAATGCTCAATAAATATACATTGATTCAGGGCATGTTTGCCTACTAGTCATGAGGAACTAAGTTGAAGAAGTATATAATTTAGCTCTCTACCTACTTTTAAAAATGTTTGAATTTTCATCTGTGTTTATAAAAATGCTTTGCAGAAGCATAAGAAATGATAAATTCATGTGCCTGGGATTGACTAAATCATCGACTCTTCGAATGTTGGAGCTGTAAGGGCCCCCCAAAAAATCTACTCTAACCCTCTCATTCTGCAAAGAAGGAAACTGAAGCTCAGAGGGGTGAAGTGACTTGTTATAGATCACACAGGAAACCTGTGGCAAGACAGAGATAGAATGCTTGATTACCCATCCTATATTCTGTCAACCCCAATATTAGGGACTATATTTTTATTTAGCTCATGTTTTAAAAACTACCATTTAAATAATTAACTTGTCTTTTTTATCAGTCAATATTTTCTACTGGCATAGAAAAAACGATGGGCTGGAAGTGACTTGGGTTATAGGCCTTGGTTTTATGATTGATTAGTTGAATGAATCTGGGCAAGTCCTTTGATTTTTGTACTTCAATTTTCTTATCTTTAAAAAATAAATAATAATATAATTATAGGATTATAGTGTTAGAAGGGAGCTTAGAGATAATTTTTCTAAACTTTCAATTGTACAGATAAGGCTGATGAGGCTCAGAATGGATATGGCACATTTCCAAGATCACTCAACATCTTAGGCTTGGATCAGAACCTGGTCTCCTTCCACTATAACTCACCTGCCTCTCGTCCTGTCTTAAAAGGGCAATGGATGTGATTGTACTTTGATGGGTTTAATAGTGATATAAATGAAAGCTGCTACTATTCTTCCTTATCATCATGATAGCCTAAATTCTCTACTATTTAGAAAAGCATAGGTAAGTTCAACACTCAGGGATACATGAGAGGTGTGGTAGACACAAGCATATTTCTGGGTAGTAAATTTCTTCCAAGCAACTGCCTTTTCAGTCTTTCAAGAGAAGACAGAATGAAATTCATTATTATTAGAAATATTATCATTACAATTATATGAAAGGTTATGTTTCTGATGCCTAAAGAAAGTTTAGAAAGACTAGGTGAGAATCTCAGTCAACCAAAGGCAGGGCCTCCAACCAACGCACCTTTTGCTTTTTTACCTGGACACACCTTGCAGCACTTTCCGTCTATTTTTTGAGGATACTTGCAGGGGTATCGATTGGGGCAGTGGATTTTCTTACACTCTTGCTTGGTGACATTACAAGTACATAGCACACACTCTACAATGCCAAATGCCCGGAGGTTTGGGTGCCAGGACTCGCCATGAGAATAGGTCTTTCCATTGGAAACACACACTGAAAGAGAATGCAGAATTAGCAATTAAAAGCTAAGGAGCATTAGGTATATCTCCCAATGCTATCCCTCCCCCCTCCCCCCTCCCCACCACAGTCCCCAGAGTATGATATTCCCCTTCCTGTGTCCATGTGATCTCATTGTTCAATTCCCACCTATGAGTGAGAATATGCGGTGTTTGGTTTTTTGTTCTTGCGATAGTTTACTGAGAATGATGTTTTCCAATTTCATCCATGTCCCTACAAAGGATATGATCTCATCATTTTTTATGGCTGCATAGTATTCCATGGTGTATATGTGCCACATTTTCTTAATTCAGTCTATCATTGTTGGTACCCTAAAACTTAAAGTATAATAAAAAATAAAAAATAAAAAATAAAAAAAAAAAATAAAAAAAAAAAAAAGCTAAGGAGCTGAAATGGAACCCTATATTCAGAACCCAAGCCCTGAACTACTTAACATATCAAGCATCCTTTGTTCTTGTCATAGCCATGGGGCTATGTTTACCGAGTAGTATCTGTGACCAAAAAACAGCTTGGGCCATATTCTACTCTCAGCAGCTTCTCCAGATTCTTCAGCAGCAGCTTCTGGATGCTTATAAATGGCCTCAGACATAGTAGGCAGTCCATAAATAAATAAATATATATATATATATATATATATATATATATATATATATATATATATATATTTTTTTTTTTTTTTTTTTTTTTAAGACCGGATCTTGCTCTGTCACCCAGGCTGCAGTGGTGTGATTGTGGCTCACTGTAGCCTTGACTTTCCGGGCTCAGGCAATCCTTCTACATCAGCCACCCGAGTAGCTGGGACTACCATGCACCACCATGCCGTGCTTTTTTTTTTTTTTAATTTTTGTAGAGATGGGGTCTCCCTAAGTTGCCCAGGTTGGTCTGAAACTCTAAGACTCAAGAGATCCACTTGCCTCAGCCTCCTAAAGTGCTGAGATTACAGGCATGAGCCACCGCACCCAGCCTACATATATCTATATATCTATATATATCTATATATCTATATCTATCTATATATCTATATCTATCTATATATCTATATATATCTATATATCTATATATATCTATATATCTATATATCTATATATATCTATATATATCTATATATATCTATATATATCTATATATCTATATATATCTACATATCTATATATATCTATATATCTATATATATCTACATATCTATATATATCTATATATCTATATATCTATATATCTATATATCTATATATCTATATATATCTATATATCTCTATATATCTATATATCTATATATCTCTATATATCTATATCTCTATATATCTATATATCTCTATATATCTATATATCTATATATCTATATATCTCTATATATCTATATATCTCTATATCTCTATATATCTATATATCTCTATATCTCTATATATCTATATATCTCTCTATATCTCTATATATCTCTCTATATCTCTATATCTATATATCTATATATCTATATACATCTATATATCTATATATCTATATACATCTATATATCTATATATCTATATACATCTATATATCTATATATCTATATACATCTATATATCTATATATCTATATACATCTATATATCTATATATCTATATACATCTATATATCTATATATCTATATATCTATATATATCTATATATCTATATATATCTATATATCTATATATCTATATCTCTATATATCTCTATATATCTATATATCTATATATCTCTATATATCTATATCTCTATATATCTCTATATATCTATATATCTCTATATCTCTATATATCTATATATCTATATATCTCTATATATCTATATGTCTATATATCTATATATCTATATATATCTATATATCTATATATCTATATATATCTATATATCTATATATCTATATATATCTATATATCTATATATCTATATATCTCTATATATCTATATATCTCTATATATCTATATATCTATATATCTCTATATATCTATATATCTATATATCTATATATATCTATATATCTCTATATATCTATATATCTATATATCTATATATATCTATATATCTATATATATCTATATATCTCTAAATATCTATATATCTATATATCTCTATATATCTCTATATATCTATATATCTATATATCTCTATATATCTATATCTCTATATATCTCTATATATCTATATATCTCTATTATCTATATATCTACATATCTATATATATCTATATATATCTATATATCTATATATATCTATATATATCTATATATCTATATATCTATATATCTATATATCTATATATATATTTTTTTTGAGATGGAGTCTCGCTCTGTCGCCCAGACTGGAGTGCAGTGGCGCCATCTCGGCTCACTGCAAGCTCCGCCTCCCAGGTTCATGCCATTCTCCTGCCTCAGCCTCCAGAGTAGCTGGGACTACAGGTGCCCGCCACCACGCCCGGCTAACTTTTTTTTGGATTTTTGGTAGAGACGGGGTTTCACTGTGTTAGCCAGGATGGTCTCGATCTCCTGACCTCGTGATCCGCCCGCCTCGGCCTCCCAAAGTGCTTGGATTACAGGCATGAGCCACTGCGCCCAGCCACATATATATATATATATATATGAGAATAAATGAATGCATGAAAGCAGAGTTCTATCTCTAGTAGAATGTAATGTTAATATTTTCAGTTCTATAGAAAATTTGTATGCCTCAAGTGGATGTGCTTCCAGGCATGAAAATTTCCTTGGGAGATTTGCTTTCCATGGAGGCTAGATGCAAAAATTACTGCTCTTCCCAAAGGGACAGTTTCTTCCGGATCCTGAAGCAAATCCATTCAGAATGTCAAATGCTATGAGTCTGTCTGATCCACCAACATATATAAGTATGGAGCTTAATGGTGTTGGGCACTGTTTGGTGTAGGAAGGAAAGTGATAAGTCAAGATTGAGAGGGAAAGGACCAAGGCCTCCTGGGTAACTTGTGAAGGGATAGCCTTTTATGCCTCTAATCTTCAGGCAATTTCCTCAGTCTCCCACCTCATACTGGCTATAGATATTTGGCTACAGCTGATCACTGCTTGCTTCACAGATATCCTTTGGCAGTCTGACATTTGTTAAGTGGGAAGTTAAGTCATTGGCCCCATGTCTTCTGAAGGACCTTAAAAGAGCAAGCATCTGGCTGGGTGTGGTGGCTCCTGCCTGTAATCCCAACACTTTGGGAGGCCAAGGCAGGAAGATCCTTTGAGCCCAAGAGTTCAAGACCAGCTGGCAAACAAAGGGAGACCCCAGTCTCTACAAAAATAATAATACGAAAGTCGCCAGGTGTGGTAGTGCATGCCTGTAGTCCTAGCTACTTGGGAGGCTGAGGTGGGAGGATCACTTGGGCCCGGCAAGTCGAGGCTGCAGTAAGCCGTGATGGTGCCATTACACCCCAGCCTGGGTGACAGAGTGAGACCCTGTTCCCTCCCCGGACCCACCCAAAAAAGGAGCAAGCATCTAGGATGCAGGCTGAGGGGCCTATAAAGGGAAGGGGCCACAGGAGTATCTTTCTATGCAAATCAACACCAAATATATCTGGCTCCTACTATAAGGCATGGAGCTAGGCTCCAAGATAACTGCACAACGCTGCAGATGGGGAAGTCCGAGGATGAGTTATCTCCCTTTTTGAGAGTGCTGAGACATTGTGGAGATTTCAAGTCATGACTAGGACTGGGTGTGTTTCTTATTATTCCCATCACCTCATCACACCCAGGGAAACCTGTTGGCATCCCAATCAACAACATCTCTAGGGTGGGTTGCATCACTTCAGGCTGGGCTGTTGGGGAGAAATAGTCCCACTTGATGCATTTCTAGGAATTGGCTGATTTGGCTGCAAGACAATGGCCTCAGAAGGATGAATCACTGGGCTAGTTCTTTCTCATCAAGTCCACTGAGTCACATTAAGAAATAAGAATAATGTTGGCTGCCTTTTCCTGTCCTTTGCAAGAGCTGCTAGAATACTGGACACTCTAACTGGTCAACCCACGTAAAGATTTCCAATAACCTAAACTGGAGTGGCTCACAATGTTACAATGAGACAAAATGGAGAGCTGACACCTCAACTGTGAGGTCAGGGCTGTGGACAGGATCACACAAGACAGGCCAGATGTGCTGTTCACTCTCCTGCCCTTACCTCTTTTTTTTTTTTTTCTCCCCAAACAGTAATGTTCCCTTCTAGACAATGTGATCAAGTGGACACACAGTATGCTTCAAGAAAATTTAGGCTGGATTCAAGTTCAAAATGGTGGATTCCTATCATTTCTCTTATTTGATGCTAACAAGGAGCCAAGTAGATATATCAGAGGACCACATTATTAGCAAGAGATGTAAGGAAAAGAACGATCCATGATGAGCAGGGCAGGCAGGATTCCCAGTGTTATATAGCTAGGCTCCATCTCCCCTGAACATTTGGACTAAAGGAATAGTCTAGACTGGATGAGACTCTGCAGTGGAATGGGGTGAAGTTAATTCTGGACAGGGAAACATAGCCCTCTCCTTACCCCAAAAATTATCGAGATGATTTTGAATCATCCAGCTTGGGAGTTGGGGGTGGGGACAAGTGATTCCTCAGTGAGCTATATTAGAAAGGTCAGAACAGAAGTGTTGCATCCAAATCAGTGGGGGCAAATGAATAAATGTAAACCAGCTGGGGTTTTTGTAGGACGTGGAGAAAATCAAGGGATGAGCCTCTGCCCTGAAATTAAAGAGACCTTGTGGAAATTATGGGATTTCGGATTTTCAAAATCCATTTCCCTACACTTTTAAAAGGCTTTGAAATACTTTCACAGCAAATGGAATCTATTGGAGGCAATTTAGAATTGAAAATCAAACTATCTTAACCTTTCTTCCTGATTTCATAAGCTTTTATCAGAAATCCTTGGAACTTAAAAATAATAAAATACAAATCAAACACAGATCGATAGTAAGTATTTCCAATTCTTCTACTACATCACCATTTTCCATTAACGGTTTTATTTCGAATGTTTTTTTAAGCCTGCAAATTTCAAAAGCAATTTAATTTTTTTATCTGTAATCTGAAATATACATCTAACTAGTAACAGATGTGATCAACTAGCTTTGGCTTGACTAGCTTTGTTGAGATTTATGGTAGGAGTTCTTTGTAACGGATTGTTTTTCACCCATGTTATTCAATCATTTGGTTTAATAATTTATTACTTTTAACCCATTCAGAAAACTGCTTTTGATTTGTTTTCCCTTTAAAGGAAACAAAACATGTTTGTGGTTTCATAAAAGGAACCAGCTGAGCCCTTGCTCCAACGAGCTGGTTGACAGGAGGCCTAAAAAAGTAAGAAGCAGTCAATTGTTTGATTGAGTTTCTCCTCCCTGACTCCTGCTACTGGTGTGTGTGGGGGTGGGGGCAGGGGGCGGGTGGAGGCCAGAAAATGCTGTGCAAGAAGAAATTGGAAGCTATGGAAGTCTATGGGTGCCTGCTGTAGCCAGTTGATCAACTAAGTGGACAGCATGTCAGTCTTAACCTGATCAGTCTTCCTGGTGCTCAGCCAGGTGGTTTTGGGATTTCTCACTGGATTACCCTTTTTCCTTTTTAAAATTTTTAATTTAGAGATAGGGTCTTACTTTGTCACCCAGGATGGAGTGTAATGGCACAATCATAGCTCACTGTAACCTTGAACTCCTGGGCTCAAGTGATCCTCCTGTCTTAGCCTCCCAAGTAGCTAGGACTACAGGCACTCACTACCATACTTGGCTAATATTTTTTTCATTAAATTTTTTTTGGTAGAGTCTTATTATGTTGCCCAGCCTGGTTTGAACCCCTGGCCTTGAGTGATCTTCCTGCCTCGACCTCCCAAAGTGCTGTGAGGCATGAGCCACTGCACCTGGATTACTCGTTTCTAAGGATAGTCTCATATGCTACACATTGAACCAGAATCTGAGTGTGGGGCTAGGAATATGTATCTTTAACGAGAGCCCCAGGGTAATCTGGGGTGCATTGAGGTGTGAGAATTGCTATTTCTAAGGTATAGATAAGAGCTTCAGTGATATTTGGCACTGAGTACCTTTGAATGTTGGGTCCCCTACTAAAACACAGACAATCACTCATTCTGTTAAAGACCCAAGAAATTTTCCCAAATGACCTACAATCCCCAGGGATAATTGAGAAAATACAAGAGGCTGTTTACAAAAGGGACCGGACTATGCTCTTTTGGCTGCATTTAAGGAAGTCCAAAGAGTCTCCTGGAGTCACCTGACTATACCCACAGAGTTGATGCTAAGTGAGCCACAAGTGAATATGGGCTATTCCTGGGAGAAAGGGTCCTTTCCCAGCTCCAGCCCTGCAAAGACCAGGGCTGCTGAAGCCTTGTTGTGGAAGTATACAAAAGAAGGATGCCCCTTACCTTGTCCATGCTTGTGTTTGTTATTGATGACAATTTGCACAATGGTTCCTGATGCTTGCTGGGAATCCATAAGAGCTCCCCGGTGACTTCTGGCCCCAGGAAAGCGGGACAGACCTCCAGCCTGTCGGCTTGGTGGAGGATCATAGTGAGAGCGGTGGTAAGAATGTCTCTGTAAAATAACAAGAACAAATTTAGTCCAAAAGCCACCAATGAGATCACAGAGATTAAGTTATATACTAGAAGTCATTCAATAATTTTGATTTATAGTGGTGAGCTCTGATTTCAGCTGCATGCTTACCTACACCAATAGAAATAGGGATGTGGTCATGTACAAGCAGCTGACATTTTTTTCATTAAAATTTTTTTAAATGACAACTTGCCAAGGTTTATCTCTCTTCTTCTAAAAGATAGGACTAGATTCACAGGCAAACTTCTCAGGGAGAAAAGAGCCAAAAAGGCTAAAGCGTCCTTCCTGCTGCCAAGACTCTCACATTTCAGTTTAAGAGTTAAGACAGTAGTCTGCACGCAAGGCAGAATGTGAATAGAGGCTGCAGAAGAAGTAAGCAGTCCTGTGCAAATCAGGAGAAAGAGAGAGCTTCTAGTTGGGGAGGGCTTGTGACCTGGGCCACGAAGGATGGGTAGACTTTTTTACAGGCAGAAGTTAAGTGGAATAGTCCAGGCAGAGGTTTACAAGTTGAGAAGGTGAAGAAGAGAACATCGAGTCCATAAAAGGGAACAGTTGCAGGATAACATTCCAAAAGTGGGTTGAAGCCAGATCATGGAAGACTTTAAATGACAGGCGAAGGGGTGAAGACTTTATTTGGTAAGCAATAGAGGTGAGGGCATAGAAGGCTTTGAGGGATTTTTTTTTAAAGTTAGAGAAATAATGTAATCAGAACTGTTTCAAAGCATTGAATCCTGATCATGCATAGGGTGAACTGGATAGGAGGAAAAGATGAGATTCGAGTATAGTCTTGATAAGATGTACTTAGACTCTAAAGACAGGTAATGGCATAAGATCATACAATGCAGTACAAATACCCTAGGTATTTTATAGGTAGAAGAATTGATAGTACATGACAGTATTGGCATGTAAGCTCTACGAAATCAAGGACTTTTTGTTCACTGCTATATCTCCAGTGCCTAGATTTTAGTGTCAGGCATCTAGAAGGTGTTCATCAAATACTTGTTGAGTGAACAAAACTCTGGTACCTAAGAAAAGCTTAGAGTCTTGTCATACAAGTAATCTTTCAGCAAGGGTTCAACACACGTGATGACCAGACTATTGTGCTACCCACCTCTCTCCCAGGAGCTAAAGTAGGCTGGGGGTACAAGAAGATGAAATGAATGAAGAATGGAACCTTAAGGCTTAAAGCCAAGTAAGATTAATTGTATTTTATAGGCAATTGTTAGGGGTGAAGGAGGGGGAACCCATTAAAAAACTCTTTCACAGGCAATTGAAAAGGAAGGTCTTTATATTCAGTGACAGAAATAGTGAGGAACCTTGGGAAGATAGTTATGGGGTCCCCTGACCATATCATCCCATAAAACACTGATTAAAGTTATGGGCCACAGACAGGCATGTTGCAAATTTCACTTTGGGAAGTATTATTGCCCTCTTGGCAGGAAGGGGCCACTGGTAGGGGAAAGGGAGAGTAAACAGGAGCTGAAGTAAGAGGACCTTTTTTAGCCTTTTGAAAGACAATGTTATTCTATCTAAGAAGAGCCTATGTTGGTGCATTGCTATCAAAATTCACACAAATAAAAATTTGCATCAATTTGTTTTCATGCACATGGATAGGATTCTCAGTGCAAATATTTCTCATTCCCACAATGGCTCATATGTCCTTTTCTGCCATAATCACTCACATTCCACAAAGGCCATTACAGGTTGCTCTGTCCTTTTTGAAGTTTGGCAAAGTTTTGCCAAAGGAACACATAGAGGACAGTTTGGCTGGTTGGTGTCCCACCGATCCTAAAAAGAAGCAGTTGGACTGGGATAGAATTAGAGAGGGAAGGTTGTTGACCCAGGATAAGCTGCAAGTACGAGAAGTTCTCTGACTCATGATGGTGAACACAAAATGAAAAGCCATTCTTTAGCACCAACGTCTCAGACCTGGGACATATAATAATGGTAGGAAAATGATCATGATGAAAAAACAAAATCCTCAAGAATTTTGATCACAGGCCCTACTGTAGACCAGTCAGTCCCCCAGAACCTAATCTTGTTGAAGTCTTTTGTTTTACAGACAGAGAAACTGAGGCCAAGGAGGAGAGGCAGTTTACTCATGGTGATAATGAAGATTGAGTTTTTGGAGATGGTAGGAGTGTAGGAGTAGGGGGAAGATGAATAGAAGGAGGAAGAGAAGGAGAAGAAGGAGAAAGTGGAAGAAAGAATGTCCAATCAAACTCAGTGGTCTATAACCATTTGACTAAAAGCTGGTCCAAAGAGAAGTTCTTTCAGATACAAAAGTTCATTCAGCTACAATGTTCACAACCACATATACCACATACTCCACTTTGGCTATACACTAAAATCACCCGGTGAGCTGTAAAAAATACTCATAACTGGGTCCCGCTCTGAGGTATCCTTATGTAAGTGGTTTGGGGGAAGGCCTGGGCATTAGGATTTTATATACTCCCCAAGAGACTCTGGTTTGAAGCCAAGGTTGGGAATCACTGACATAAAGGATTTTCTGTTTGGGGGCTGGAGTGGGTGGTGGTGGTGTGTGATTTTGATTTAAGGGTAATGGTTCTTTTAGAGTTCCTCCCCTAAACAAATGAAAGAGACTTATGAGGGGCCATTCTGACCTTGTAACTCAGAGCAAAGGAGAAAAAGGTTATTAACGCCCTGAAGTTGTAAGTGAAATTGGAGCTTATCTTAAAAATTAGCTGCAACTAGGCTGCTTGAGAGAGCAGGTCAAAACCAGTTAGAAATGACCATATAGCTATGATCTTTTATTTTGCTCAGTATTTTGGTATTTTTTGATTTACTTACTTGAAAGACTGAAAAATATTTCAGGCTTTAGAGGTGGCTCTAAAACAGTTCTTTTCCAGTGTTGAAAAATCCCCACTATTGTAGAGGACCCCCAAGAATTTCATGTTCTAAAGTCTAAAATATAAGAGTTTTATTGGTGTAGACAAGAAAACATCAGGGTCCAGAAAGGGCCCTCATGTTTGTGATACTGTACTATAGATTTTCAAGATGTTACCATTTGGGGAACCTGGGCAAAGGGAATATGGGATCTCTCTGTATTTTCTGCTACAACTGCAAGTGAATCTATAGTTATCTCAAAATAAAAAAACTTTAATTTAAAAAGCAGCTTCAGAATATATTCTAATCCATACAGCCATTAAAACATTGTATCTTAATCACTACCAACCTAGGACTATCTCTGGCTGGAAGACACTTAGGCCAATTTCCTTCCCAAACCATTGTTCTGACAGTACAAATGAGACATGGATTTTTATCTGTTTCATGTCGTTTCTATCCCAAACGCTTTCACTTTTTTTAATGGTAAATTTCAACGTAATCTACTGGGGGCAAAAATCAGGGCTTGGCTGTTGTCCAAAACAAAATTATGCATGCTTTCATGTTTTGGCTTTCTAGTCTGCACCTACTTCTTCCTCCCCACATACCACACCACTCCACTCCACACACACACACACACACACACACACACACACACACACGCAGACACACTCCCCACCAATGGCACGAGGACCAATTCATGAGAAATTACAACTTAGAAATCAAACAAAAACTGTTTCAGGTTTTTACAAAGGAGTCATATTTGAACCACTGGTTCCTCTTCCTGCGCACTTCATAAAACTTGCTAAGCCGATGGTTTTCAGACCACTTGGCAAAAGAAACCAGTCAGCTGTATTTCTGTTGAACAGAGGTTTTGCTGGTTCCCGGTAAATAGGAACAGTTTACGAAAAGGACAGTCTACTGGATAAGAAATCTGTTGTTAGGGCTGCCTTTTCTTCTTGCCCTGAGGAAGTTGGGCCTGCAAAGGATATTCAGAAGGGATTCTCCTATTTTCTCATTTTAGGCTGGTCAAGAGCAAACAACAAATTTGAAGAGTTTATCTCTGATTTGAGACAAATTCCTGTGCATTAAAATTAATGAGGAACCCCCTCCCCACTCCACCATCACACACATTTTACGCCACCTCCCACACCCATTCATTCAATGTTTATTTATTGGGTGACTACTATGTGCCAGGTATATATTTTTCCATTACTACAGATGCTATTTATTATTCAAATCATATCCCACAATATCTATCCCTTTTAGAACAAAGGGAAATATTTATTTATAATAAAGTGAAACCATATGGCCATTTTGGTCTACCAGGCCCAAATGTTTGTTTCTAAAGATAGGTCTTGAACTCCTTTGAAAATCAATAACTATTTCAAGGGCCCACATTCTGTACCCGACCTTTTTTGCTACAGGAAGTACTGGATTAAGTCCAGGCCTATCACTAGGCCTGTCAATGAAGCTGAAAGATAAGGGCTGGAATTGAGGGCAGTGTAAAATGAAGTCAAGAAGAAAGGCTAATTCATGGCATTACCAGCAAGACTGCTAAGGTGGCCATAGTGCTTAGTGTGGGGACCTCTCAGGGAATAAGCCACATAGCTTAAGGTGACTAAACTCTAAATTTGGTTTAGAATGACATCTGGTTGACAGCCACTAATTCAGCCACTCTCAACTACCTACCACAATAAAAAATAGGGGCTGAGAAAAAGAGGAACAGACAACACAGAAAACTGAGACTGACATCATCTCCTGTCAGGCTCTGGAAGGAATCTCACTTACTATAAAGCAGATAGAGTTGGGTGGAGAAAATCTTTCCTCAGGGTTTATATTAACCAGCAAACAGGGAAGCCTACCCTCTCTTGCAGGATGCTGATTTTTTGAGATGTCCAGAGTACTGTTCTCCAAACCCCCTTTCCCCAATTCTTCTGCAACTATTCAGAAACAGCAGTGTCCAGAAAATAATACTGATAGAGAGTAAGACAAATAGAAATGGTTCCATCTCACTGCTGAAGCTTTGGGTTGGGTGCTGGCAAGCTGGGAGCATGCAAGTTAGAAGTGGCCCATGTGATGACCAGGAAGCCCAGCCTCAGCAGCACTGTGATGTTTGTATGAGTCATTCTACTGCATCCCCTATCAACATCTTCCTCACATGCTCAATATCCTCAGGCTTGCCCTGTAATTCCCTGGACTCCTGCCTCATATTCAATCCTTGCTGAGATTTTTCTAGGGTTTTAGAAAATCAATTATATTTTATTACAAAACTAATTGATGCTTATAGGAAAACATCAAATTATACAGAAAATATAAAGTAAAAAGTCAAAATCTACCTTTCCTCCTGCCCACTTCTACTCCTTTAAGATTAGCACACCTGACATGTTGGTATGTGACCTTCCAGATTGGTTTATATGCATTTATATACATGCACATACAATTTTTACATAAAGAAGTGATAGTGTACAATTTCATTCTGCACCTTGTTTTGTTACTTAACATATCTTGGAGCTCAATTCACTTTACTACATTTAGATGTACCGTATTCTTTTAACAACTGCACAGTGTCCCATTAATTGGATGTACACACCAAGTCCCTAGTAGACATTTAGGTTGTCTCCATTTGTTTTGTTTTTATGAAAACAACAACGCAGTGAATGTCCTTGCATACTTTTTTTGTACAAGGATGTGATGAACACCTATTTATGTGCAATGGTCACCACTGTGCATTTTGTATGATAGATTCTTTGAATTGGAACATCTCCTTTTCAGATTTTAAGAAATTTGTAGTGTAAAGCTTCTTAGACATATATTTTTAGAGAGGAATGCTATTTTATAAATTCCTTCAAAATACAAAAGAACAAAAGATGCTATTACTTACATAGACAGATGCCTACTTGTGAGGCTTATTCTGAGATTAGTGCAGAGAACAGAAGGGAGACATCACCAGGCTGAAGAGAGGAGAATCCAGACTGCTACCTTTCCTCTTTTCCAACTGTATGACTGAGAGCCTAAGGCTTGGGAAAGAGTTTATGTGGACATGTCTGAAGTACCTACCAAATCCCACCAAAAAGATGGTTGTATCCTACAACCCTACAGAAGGTCCTCACTGTTGAGGATAGGAGTGACCTAGCTTCCTTAGAGAACACATAAAGACTTGGCAAGTCATCCTGAAAGAGTACCAACTTCTGACCTAGACAAAGGGCTGGGGCTATGGTTTCTTTGTGCACATTTCCTGCCTCCAGTTACCAATTTTACAGTGTACTTAAATGGTTTCCAGTTGGTGATGACATTCAAAACTTTGAGAAAAGGGAAGAAAAATGGTGTTAGAAATCGGGCCTTTTTTTTGGATTTGCTAGAATAGTAGCCACGGGGAGAGGAAAGCTTGGCCTGATGCTGTGGAGTGTTGAATTATTTGAGCTATTCACACTTACTGCTTCTCTGTTGGCAGGTTGCCGGAAGATATCACCATCAGAATGTTCCCATGACAGTTCTCCATCTCCTGTTTATTAAAAAGAAATAAGGAGAAAATCATACATTCATAGAAGGGAAAGTTATCACCCTTGTGACCCAGCAACATTTTTGGTACTATGATCCCAAAGTTCTTGAAGTGTTTTTGCTTTTGTGGCTGTCCTTCAAAAAGCGGCTGTGAAAGATTTCTCTGGGTGTGCCTCATTTTTCAAAACAACTCTGAAGAAAGTTGCCACTTTCTAAATAGATGTCCTAGCAACATTATGCAGAATTTGGAAAATAAAAGGAAAATAATCACTTTCCACCTAATTTAACCATCACTGTCACTTTTGCTCATTTTACTTCGTGACAGTTAAGTGTTTTGCAGGTCATATTTCACTTCTGTTTAAACTACCATTAAAATAATGAGTTTTGAGGATTTGATCTGTCGTAATTTCTTATGACACACCTTTCTCTAGGTCTACATGACCCACTCTTTGGACAGAGAACTCCTTATCATTATCTTCTAAAGTAACTGCTTATAGGAAGAATATTCTACTTTCAGCCTCTAGAGCAACAAACACACAAGAGCTGTGGATATACCTCAACTGATTAAAAAACAAAAGGATCATTTCCAAGAATATTGCCCTTGTGTTACCTCTGACCAAGCAAGCGAATGGGAAGAGCCTTGTCTTAGAGATGTTTGCATCACTTGAAATGAGTACTATTTAAATTATATATATGGCTGAAGATAAACCTAATATTCAACATATATTTTATAAGATAACCAGAAACACAAAAAAGTGTAAGTACTAAGAATTTTCTATTCTGATTACTCTCTCAAGCCTTCATAAGAGTAACAGGCCGGGTGCAGTGGGTCATGCCTTTAATCCCAGCACTCTGGGAGGCCGAAGTAGGCAGATCACTTGAGCTCAGGAGTTTGAGACCAGCCTGGGCAACACAGGGAGACCCTGTCTGTACAGAAAATACAAAAACTAGCTGGGCATGGTGGTGTGCACCTGTAGTCCCAGCTACTTGGGAGGCTGAGGTAGAAGAACTGCTTGAGCTTGGCAGGTGGAGGTTGCAGTGAGCCGAGATGATGCTACTGCATTCCAGCCTGGGCAACAGAGCCAGACCCTGTCACACACACACACAAAAAGAGTAACATGTTACCAGTTCAAGTATGTAGTAGTAGTGTTAGGGGAAATTAGGTAGTATCATAGGCTTTTAGGGCTTGAAAACGACCTAAACATTAGTTTGATAGCAATATTAGAATCAGGCAGTGACTTATAACAGAGTATGACTGTAAATCTTCATAATTCAAATATTATCTGATGAAAAATAATGAATTTTGAGGATTTAACTATTTGCTAGGTTAATCTTCATAAAACAGTAAAACACCACTTTGATTGTATAATCGTGTCATTCCCTGATCAAAACCCTCAGTGGGTTCCCAACCAAGACTCTCTACAATCACCCCCTACTGCCTACCCAATGATCTCAGCTACTCTTCAATGGGAACCCTTTGAGCTACTTGCTCTTCACTGAATACTGGACTCCCATTGTTGCTTCCGTGCTTTAGCTCATGTTATTCTTCTTCTGAAATTACCTTCCATCTCCCACACCCCATAGCTCCCCCATGCCTGTGAAAACCATTTAAGTTTTCTCTCCTCTGCAAAGTCTTCTTCAAACACTCTTACATATTTCTGATTGCCTAAAAGACTACGCATCCTGAAGTTTTAGAAGTATAGAGGACGTCAAGCATAACTTTGTCCAACTGCTCCATTTAACAGATGAAGAAACCATGGCTGAGAGGGGAAGTAGCCATTCAGAGTCTAATAATGAGTTTGTGAGAATTAACACCAAAACTCTAGGTTACCTGGCTCCCAAATAGGTATGTCCATTCCATAAGAAAAGGGTTCATTACCTGTGTTACTATATCACCATCATCTCTAACAGTGCCTGATACATAGTAGTCGCTCAATAAATACTTGTCAAATGATGGAACTGGGAGGCCTTCTCTGACCACCCTATCTATAGTTCCAACCCCCATCTAATATTTATGCCTGCTCTTTGCTTTTTCTCCTTAGCAGTTATTACTATCTTATATTTCTTATATTTTATTTATTTTGTTTATTGTCTGCTTTCCCATATTAGAATCCCCCCATGACAGCAGGGATTTTTGCCTATTGTGTTTACTGATGTAACTCCAGCATCTGGGGCAGTGCTGGGCACATAGTACTTATTCAATATTTGTCGAATCAATAAATACTAAAACACTGTACAATATTTATTACTGTTAAATGTTTTCTGGGCCTTCCTTGTCTCCCTAGAGAGTCTGTAAATTCCTTGGAATGAGAGATTCTGTCTTAGACCACCTCTGTATCTCCTAGACCACTGCTTCTCAAAATGTGCTTCCTGGACTAGCAGTATCAGCATTACCTGGAAACTTGTTAGAAATGCCAAATTTCAGATCCCAACCCATACCTACTAAGTCAGAAACTCAGGATGGGGGCTGGTGATCCTGGGTTTTGACAAGCCTTCCAGGGGATTCTGATGGATGCAGGAGTTTGTGAATAACCAGGCTGGAGCACTTAGCATATTGCTGGGTACACATCAGGTGCTCAATATATGTATTGAATTGAACTGCAGTAAAACATACAGAATTAAGTGCTTGGTCAATAGTATATATACTCTTTTCTGCCTGTTTTATTCCATGTCTGAGTAAAGATTGTAGACTGCAAGCCGAACTCTGTGGAAACCCTGACTGACTACTGTAAAACAAAGATGATTTCAACTATGTTTATAACTAGAAAATTATGCCCAAGAGTCAGTTAACATGCTTTGAACACTTCTTGGGTGAAGAGCCTGATACTACAGCAGAAAGAGGAGAAAATCAGGCTGGGCTCTTGCCCTCAGGATACTTACACCCAGGTTGGAGGTGATGGGAAATCAATATAGGAAACAGCCTAAAAACACACAAAAAAAGCAAATACAAATGAAATACACATGCTTAGGAGACACTGAATGGGATGAGTGAGCAGTCAGATGTAATCGTAGAAAGCTTCCTGAAAGAACCATTAAGTCACATTTTTAGAAGTAGATACTGCACAGCATAAACAGACAGTGATATGGGCAGAGAGTACCTCAACCAAAGGGAGTGACATTGGCAAAGGACCAGAGTTTTGTAAACAGCAAGTCACATACTGGAGACAGCAAGCAAGGTGTGGCTTGAGTAGAAACTTCAGATATGAAAACAAGAGAAATTACGCTAGTAATTGAACATGTAGAGAGAAAGGGAGGAGAGGGAGAGCGAAGGAGGGAGGGAGAATGACAGTGGGGTATGTTGTTGAGGTAAATAGGGGTAGTAAATAATGTGCTACTATTTGATAGCACAATAGGGTGACTATAGTCAATAATAACTTACTTGTACATTTTAAAATAACTTAAAGAGTGTAATTGGATCATTTGTAACTTAAAAGATAAATGCTTGAGGGGATGGATACCCTATTCTCCATGATGTGTTCATTTCATATTGCATGCCTGTATCAAAACATATCATGTACCTCATAAATATATATGCCTATTATGTACCCACACAATTTTAAGAAAATAATTAAATTGTAAAAAGTAAACAGTAAAAATTCAAAAAAATATAAAATTTTGTAAAAGGCTGAAGAATTCACATTTGATTATGTTGCCAATTTTTCTGTAGGGGTTCCTATGATAAAACTGTATTTGTGGAAGCCTATTCTGGCAATGGGGTATAGACTAGTTGGGGAGTAACTCGAATGCAGGAGGCCATACAGGAAGCTGCTATAGTAATATGTAATAGGCCATGAGCATCTGTGCAATAACACACAAGAAGGATTGAATGAGACTCCTACAGATGAAAAGAAACTGATAAGACCCTGAAGGAAGATTTGATGATGGGGAAGGAAGGCAAAGGGGAAATCAGTATCTGACAACTCTTGGGTTGCAAATCTGGAGAGCTGGGGACAGTGATTGAGCAGGGATGAGCTTAGATTTACTTGTCCCCCTTGTTTCAGTGGGCAGTAGTGGGTCTGGGCCAAACAAAATATGGGACTAGAGAGACGAATAGAAACCAGTAAAGATTTACCAGCAAATGGCAAAACAAAATGTAAAAGCTATATAATGTGGTTTCAAGCCTAATTTAAGTAGTCAAAAGGGAGAAAACAAGTTGCAAAAGAAAAATGATAGACTAGTTCTCTTCATCAAATGTCCTTTTAAAATGTAGATTTAATGATTGGTATTGACATAAAATGTTTACTTAGCTGGCCTTCTGAAAAGTTCAGTTTATTTAATTTATACCCTAGAGTTTTTAAAAGGATTTTAATTAAAGAGTGTCATTAAATACTTATAGTCCAGTCAGAATCTCAAAGCATTATAGAAGCACATAGCGCCTCTTACAAATGAGCAGAGAGGTAAGATGGAAAATCAAGGAGGCAAGTCACTATCAGGCATAGGAGAAGAATACTAATACCCTGTAACACAAATCAGATGAGTGTGTCGTGATGTGTATTTGATGAGCATTTGCAGACAAGAATGCATACCTAAATTTCAGCACTTCATTAAAAAGTAATGGAGACCATATATATATATATATATATATATATATACACACACACACACACACATACATATACACACATATATATACACATATATATACACACACACATATATATATATACACAGACACATATATATACCATCTGATCTTTGACAAACCTGACAAAAACAAGTAATGGGGGAAAAGATTCCCTATTTTATATATATATATATTTTAATGTATATATATTTTATATATATACATTAAAATATATATACACATATATATTTTATATATAATATATATAAAATATATATAATACATATTATATATAAAATATATTATATATTATATATATTTTATATATACATGTATACGTATATACACATATACGTATACACGTATATACACATATACGTGTATACGTATATACACATATACGTGTATACGTATATACACATATACGTGTATACGTATATACACATATACATATATACACATAATATGTATATACGTATATACACATAATATGTATATACATATATACATATATATTTTATATATGTATAAATTTTATACATATATATTTTATATATGTATAAAATATATATACATTTATATATAAATATATATATACACACACATATATACACACATATATACACACACATATATATACACACATATATATACACACACACATATATATATATACACACACACATATATATATACCATCTGATCTTTGACAAACCTGACAAAAACAAGTAATGGGGGAAAAGATTCCCTATTTTATACATATATGTAAAATATATATATAAAATATAATATATATAAATATTTATATATAAAATATAATATATATAAATATTTATATATATATAAAATAGGGAATCTTTTCCCCCATTACTTGTATGGGGGAATACTAAATCTGTATTTTATATATATATATCATCTATATCATACTAAAACTGTATGATATATATATATCATCTATATCATACTAAAACTGTATGTTATATATATCATACAGGTTTTAGTATTCCTAGTCTAAAATGCTCCAGAAGTTTTTGAGTGCTGACGATGCTCAAAGGAAATTCTCACTGGAGCATTTTTGGATTTGGGGTTTTTGGATTAGAGATGCTCAACTGGTAAGTACAATGCAAATATTCCAAAATCCAAAAACATCGGAAATCTGAAATACTTCTGGTCCCAAGCATTTTGGACAAGGGATATTTAACCTGTATATAAATACACACATATATGTATATATACACTATATTTATATATAAGATATACTATGTACATTATAAATTATATACATTAAATATATAAATACGAGGAACTGTTAGCATTTCTGGTGCCTCTGAGCTTTCAAAGTCATCAAAATTGCATTCTCTAAACTTCAATGTTCTATTAAGTCTATTAAGTAGCTGCTAAAGGTTTTAACATTTGAATTATTCTATTTAATTTAACCCATAATTAAACTGGAATTATCTTCTTAGATGTTGACATTTTATAAGGCTATAAGTGGTTTCCTAGACCTGGGTACAGTCTGTCTGGATAGCTGAAAATAGGTATGTCCATTTGCAACCTTAGATATTATACTTTGAAAAAAAGTAGGCACCAATACCCTAAAAAACCTGTTTCTTTGCTCTTTTTGTCTGATCGCTGGAAAGATTATCTTGAATGAGATGGAGGCTTTTTCATTCAGCCAAGTCTTTTTGTAAAAAACAAAACAAAACAAAAAACAGAGATTCTAATGGATTCAGATGGATTCTAATTAATTTTGAGAAGCAACAAGATATAATTTTAACCAATTTTTTGAACTGAAATAAAAACAAGTGTAGTGTACTGTATGTCAAACAATATTCATTTAACCCTAAAAGCCACATGTATTGTTTATTCAAACCTCAGTCATACTCTCTCCGAGTGGTACCCTATGAAGCTGTAATGGGTTGGCTTTCTAGTAGTGGGAGAAATGGAGAACAAGTATTTGAAAAATGGCCAAAAGCTAGGCTGAAATTCAGACTGTTTATAACTCCTGTGGCTTCCATTAATCTCTGGTGGCTTGAGCAGGTCAGAGAGGTAAACTGTCCTCTCAAAAGGACTAACTGTACAATGAGATTCCGAGATACCCATGAAGATAAGCCTCAGAGAGCAAAACTATGCCAGCATGTGGCCACTTTTGAACCATACATCATAAATAGGGTAGCCATAGAGCAGATTTATCTCAGACAACCCAGTTTTATTGCCTGTTTTTCTGGCAGGCATAATTATTAAGATTGCAGCTCTTGCTTTCAAAATGTGCCTCGGTTGAGATAGTAAATTACATAGTCACTCTAATCATAAGGCAAAGGGACATGAGACAAATCCCTGAGACAGGGGAAATGTTCTCTGTATTTTTTGAGGCAGAAGTTGAAATCAGCAGAATCAGGGCAAAGTGGAAGAGAGCAGGGAGGAATAAACCCATTGTGAAGTCTCTCCTTACCATGAGCTGGGTTCCATGGGGGAGCACTTTAATGCCAGTGCTCCATACCGAAGCTAGAGATGAAGAAGTGAGTAGAAGCAGATGACTTTAGGGAGCCTCTGCCAAACATCTAATTCTATAAATTCTGCTGGGAGGGAGCAAGTGTGCTGAAATTTGAGAGAAGCTTTAAAAGGAAACTAGTATAAGGATTCTCCAATGATAGGCATTTGAGCTTCCAATGATGATATACAGCAATACAAGAAATCTGCAAGTTTTATAAAGCACAAAATTAGAAAACACTACTTTAAATTTCAAATGGAACCAAAAAAGAGCCCATATAGCCAGGACAATCCTAAGCAAAAGGAACAAAGCTGGAGGCATCACACTATCTGACTTCAAACTATACTACAAGGCTACAGTAACCAAAACAGCATGGTACTGGTACCAAAACAGATATATAGACCAATGGAACAGAACAGAGGCCTCAGAAATAATGCCACTTATCTATAACCATCTGATCTTTGACAAACCTGAGAAAAACAAGCAATGGAGGAAAAGATTCCCTATTTAATAAATGGTGTTGGGAAAACCTGGCTAGCCATATGCAGAAAAATGAAACTGGACCCCTTCCTTACGCCTCATACAAAAATTAACTCAAGATGGATTAAAGGCTTAAACGTAAGACCTAAAACCATAAAAACCCTAGAAGAAAACCTAGGCAACACCATTCAGGGCATAGGCATGGGCAAAGACTCCATGACTAAAACACCAAAAGCAATGGCAACAAAAGCCAAAATAGACAAATGGGATCTAATTAAACTAACGAGCTTCTTCACAGCAAAAGAAACTATCATCAGAGTGCACAGGCAACCTACAGAATGGGAGAAAATTTGTGCAATCTATCTATCTGACAAAGAGCTAATATCCAGAACCTACAAAGAACTTAAACAAATTTACAAGAAAAAAAACCCAACCCCATCAAAAAGTGAGCAAAGGATATGAACAGACACTTCTCAAAAGAAGACATTTATATGGCCCACAAACATATGAAAAAAAGCTCATCATCACTGGTCATTAGAGAAGTGCAAATCAAAACCACAATGAGATACCATCTCATGCCAGTTAGAATGGTGATCCTTAAAAAGTCAGGAAACAACAGATGCTGGAAAGGATGAGAAATTGGAACACTTTTACACTCTTGGTGGGAGTGTAAATTAGTTCAACCATTGTGGAAGACAGTGCGGTGATTTCTCAAGGATCTAGAACCAGAAATACCATTTGACCTAGCAATCCCATTACTGAGTATATACCCAAAGGATTATAAATCATGCTACTATAAAGACACATGCACCGGTATGTTTATTGCAGCACCATTCACAATAGCAAGACTTGGAACCAACCCAAATGCCCATCAATGATAGACGGGATAAAGAAAATGTGACACATATACACCATGGAATACTATACAGCCATAAAAAGGATCAGACAGTTATTTTCTTAAAAAATACTTCTTTGTCAAATGAAGTACTTTATTGTTTGGGCTGTCAATATAAGATCTTAGTATTTTTAACAAAATAGCTCCTTGAGAAATACCAAAACACACACAATGGGGGGACTTCCTGCCAACAGTAGCAAGCCAAATCTGAAGAAGAGTACAAAATTATTTGTCCAGAAAAATCATAAATACTTTTTAAAAAGTGCATTGTGAGAATGCATGCGTTTTCAGGAGGAAATCAGAAGAGAGTGAATACAGAAACTACGAGCTGGATGGTACCCACCATCCACACTCTGCTCTTTCAATGGAGATGTGGCTAAACAGATCCAAGTTTATGGTGAGAAACAGAATCTTTGCTTCTCAGAGCAGTCCCAATGCATCTGCTGGATTGTTACCATATCTGGCCCCTGGAAAGATGGTCATCACACAGTCTGTTCCTCCCGGTAGCCTCAGAAATAAGAGTTCCCAAATTTGCTTTGCTTCCCCAAGTTGAGAGGCAGTATAATATAATGGCTAAGAGAATAGATTGGAGCCAAACAGTTTGGATTCAAATTCTGGCTCTGCTCCTTCCTACTTATGTGACTTTGGGCAAATGAATTAACCTCTCTGTGCCTCAGTTTCCTTATTGCTAAAATGGAGACAATAATGCCTACCTTATAGGGTTGTGAAGATTAAATGAATTAGTATATGCAAAGCATTTAGAATTGGGCTTGGCACACTGTCTCAGCTAAATGTTAGCTGCTATTCCTAATCCCCTTTCTTCCCATTCTTTGCCTCCACTTCTTTTTCCTCCTTCTCCTCAAGGGTAGCTTACACATGGGGGAATACCCGGCTTAAGGGACTCCCACAAGTGTGCTGTGTATTTAACAAAGAAAAGGGCTTGGATCAAACAAACAAACAAACAAGCAAACAAAGCCTAGCAAAGATAACTGTATGCCTGCACGTTGAAAAGGAATCATTTCATCTCTAAATCATTGGAAGACAGGGTCCTGGAGATATTTTAAAAAATGGCTAGAGAGATTTCTTCGGTTCACACCTTCTAAACTGGCTTAGAATTTCTCATAATTATGCTAGTCCTCTATTTCCAATTTTTTAAAAAAGAGTTTGCATCTTAATTAAAATCTCTTTTCTCTCTTGGCTAAAAATGAGGCTTGACAGGACAGATATCTGCTTCATTGGTAGGAGTACAATTTACAAAGTTATAAAGTGAAGTCTTAAAAATCCAAGTGCCCACTGAGCGCGGTGACTCATGCCTGTAATCTCAGCACTTTGGGAGGCTGAGGTGGGTAGATCACCTGAGGTAAGGAGTTTGAGACCAGCCTAGACAACATCGGGAAACCCCGTCTCTACTAAAAATACAAAAATTAGCCAGATGTGGTAAGCGCCTGTAGTCTCAGCTACTTGGGAGGCTGAGGTGGGAGGATCACTTGAACCCAGGAGGCAGAGGTTGCAGTGAGCTGAGATCATGCCACTGCACTCCAGCCTGGGCAACAGAGACTCTGTCTTAAAAAAAAAAATCCAAGTACCCAAATAAAGTAGAGTTCTGTGCTACCACATCCATGAACTGAAAATAAAAAGCAGGACAGAGAGGGGAAACTCAATGACCTACCCATGCTGACTGTCTGGTCAACCTGAAAATGAAAAGCAGTCAGTTGTATACACTGCTCTTCCTTCTCATGTATCTTTTACCTCTGTTTGCACTGTCAGTCAACAAACCAGGTTGATTTCTATAAATTGTTGGAGTCTAAGCTCATAAAGACTATTATAATGTGAGTAATGGGCACATCCAATGGTGTTTCTGGGCAGCTATGGAATTCCTTGAAGGAGTTAGAAAGAATAAGGTTGAAGAAAGAGTGGCTTTAACCACCCATGAAGAAATAATTGCTCTGAAATGCTTCACTGGGAATTCCTTATTTTTATTATAGAAACAGATTCATATACACACAAAAAAGTCCTCCAATCCCAGAAACAGAATGGGGTATTATTGACCCTGACAGGACAACCCAGATGGCCGATTAGGAATCAGTGCTATTAATTTGTTAAACTCAATGTGAAAGTCAACGCTGTCCCATCCACTGTCTGAATGACTTTCTATTCAAGAAGAAATATTCTAGACGTAAGAAACATGCCAAGAAGGAACATGATGACCTTAGAGGGACGGGGTCCTGGGACAGTCAGCAAGTACGTGGGGATGAATTTTGAGCACAAGAGATGGAGAGAAAGCAAAAACAATCTGGAACATTTCCATGGAAGGAGATCCAGTTGGGATTTAGAAGATGAGGAGAGGTAGGTGAGGATGGCAAATCTCTAAAATGGTCCCATACACATGAACATAAATGATTCACTTTTGAAAAGGTATTATTAATGACAGCGAGACTCTTCTATAGCTATGAAAATATCAGAGTATCTCAATACACAGTCGTCCCTCAGTATCTATGCGGAATTGGTTCCACGACCCCCCACAGATACCAAAATCCACAGATGCTCAAGTCCCTGATAAAAAATGGCATAGTGTTTGCATATAACTTACACACATACTCCCATATACTTTAAATAATCTCTAGATTACTTATAAAACTTAATACAATGTAAATGCTATGTAAATAGTCATTTTACTATATTGGTTTCTAAAATTTGTAATTTTTAGATTGTTGTACTGTTACTTTTAACGTGTTTTTAAAAATTATTTTCTATCTGCAGTTGGTTGAATCCATGGATGTGCAACCAGTGAATATAGAGGGCGGACTGTATTTTGAAGTTTAGGTGAGAACGTATAAACTCAAAAATTACTGAGTTAATTTTAATTTTTTTTATTTTATTGTGGTAAGGACACTTAACGAGATTTACCCTTTTAACAAACTTAAGTATACAATACTATATGGTTAACTATACACACACAATGTTGTACTGCAGATCTTTAGAACTTGTTCACCTTGGAGGGGGAAGTGGGCAGTTGCTAATCAACAGGCATAAGGTTTCAGTTATACAAGATGAATTTTCATTTTTTAAAGTAGTGTTTCTCATTAACAATGTTTCTTTCCTATCATCATGACCAGGAGATGGTGGTGTTTCTGCAGAAAATGTGGGCCAAAACATAAACAACTTGAGACTAATTTGTGAGAATCTATATTTGGATTTGCTGTTATTTTCTTCAGTTTTCTTTGATTTTGAAAACTTTGAAAAACTGGTCAATTTTTATGATGTTTAAAATCAATGAAGTATCTCACATACCACTTCCCTGAAGATCCCGGATTCTAGCTGAGATGGGATCTGAGGTGCAATTTTGCTGCTCTTTCGGAAAGAGAAATCAAGTGTCTTAGGTAAAATGGCACTTATCTTGAACACTGACTAATTACTTTTAAACAATTGCTTCCAGTTTCATTTACCTTGAAGGAGTTAGCAGAAATATCAAAATTTCATAAAAAGCGACTTCCATTTTCTCCCTGGGCTCATTTGAGATATGTTGGATGAACGGGCTTGGGTTGAGCAAATTGTAAGTTCCACCATTTCTCCTGCCTCCCTACTGCATCTGTACTTGGAATGCTGTGAAGAGCTTTTTGTGACTGTGGCTCTTTTTGTATTAAATAAACCAGTCAGCATGATATATGATTAATATTATGCCAGGGGAAACAGGAAGACACAAAGCAATAACAGTGCAAGAATATATTTTTGAATGCTTATTTTTGAACCAGATTAAGTCCTGAAGGTGGTCAAAGAAGATCAATGAGAACTAGAGTGACTGGGCAAAACTATTAGAAGAGGTGCAACTTCAACTGGACCCTTGAAAGATGAGTAGGATGCGAATAGGTAGAAGAGGAGCGGGGGCTATTCCAAGCTTGTGAAAAATAACAGTTTAAGTGAAGCACATAACAGGAGGGAAGGTAGGAAGAAACATAGCATGTAACAGAACAAAGAGATCAGCCAGCCAGCCTAAAGGAGATGTGTGTGTTGGTGTCAGAGAAATGAGGCTGGAAAGTAGGTTGAGGAAGGATCAGACTGTTTCACAGAGGGTCTTTAAAAACAAGCTGAAAAATTCAGATTGGATAATATGGTAAGAAATGGTAGCATGATCAAGTAGTTTCTCAAAAAGAAAATTCCTAGGCTGGGCTCATGTCTGTAATTCCAGCACTTTGGGAGGCCGAGGCAGGAGAATCATTTGTGACCAGGAGTTTGAGACCAGCCTGGGCAACATAGCGAGACCATGTCTCTGAAAAAAAAAAAATTAGTTGGGCATGGTGGTGCACGCCTGTAGTCCCAGCTACTCAGGAGGCTGAGACAGAAGGATAGCTTGTAGTTTGAGGCTGCAGTGAGCTATAATTGTGCCAGTGCACTACAGCCTGGGTGACAGAGTGAGACCCTGTCTCTGAAAAACAGGAAACAGCCAAAAGAAAGAAGAGTAAAAGAAAATTCCTAGATTAGGGTATTATGTAGCATGTATAATGTAGAAAGAACATTATAGACCCCTACAGCCTTGGGAGGGACTGGATTCATGGTGGGATCAGAAGTTGGGGATCCCAGGAGTGTATGACTGCCACCAGTTATCTCCCTAATTTTTGAGCCAATCTTTCCTCACCCTGGAGTGCAGAGAACAAGGAGGGATGTGGTGCGAGTTGAGGCTGGAGAGACAGTCTCAGAAGTCTTCCTTCACCTCCCTGACTAGGTCAACCCCTCTCAATTATTGGCTTTTATAACAACTTTCCTTTGTGGCATGTGGCACAGTTGCAATTTTATAATTACTTATATCATGACGTGGTGTCTATGTTCCCTACTAAAACTCCATGAAGGCAGGTTCCATGTCCATTTTTGTTCACCATTGTATCTCTAGCACTGGTGCAGTGCCAGGCTCTTAGTGATTGCTTAACAATGTTTGCTGAATGAAAGAAAGTAGACATTTACACTCAAGACACTTTAAGCCTAGAGTGAGAGAAGGGTAAGTTAAGGCCTTGATGGGAAAACATGGGCAGTGTGGTAAGATACTCTCTTAGGAGTATCTGCACACAATAATGTGCCATGCATGTCCCGTCTTCCCCTTTACTCCCCTGTACTAGGAGATATCCTTGTCATACTCCTATGAATGGGTCCCAACAGGTAGTATAGAAGTTAAGAGCTTGAAACTCTGAAGCCAGACTGACCAGGTTAAAATTCTAGCTCTGCCACTTACTACCATTTGTCCTTGGACAAATCACTCAACTTTTCTGCCTTAGCTTCCGCATCTGTAGAATGGGGATACAAATAGTTGCTACTATTTTTGCGAGGATCAAATGAGCTATTCCACACATAGGTGCTTAGAACATTGTCTGGCACATTGTACGTGCTACATTTAGACACCATTTACTAAATGCATACTTGGCTTTCAATACAGTTAATACCTACCCCAAATACCTTTCCCTTGTCTAGAGTCCAAGTACATAGCCTTCCCTGTTGTTTTGGCAAGATGAGCAGGGGACAGGAAGTGGAAATGATCAATGGTGGAGGGAAGCTGGGTGTGGGTTTGGGTTTGAAGCCTGCCTTCCCAGAATGTGGCAGTAGTATAATCTCTGAAGAGATTTAAAAAAAAAAAAACTTTTATTTTAGGTTTGAGGATACCTATGAAAGTCTGTTACATAGGTAAACTCCTGTCATGAGGGTTTGTTGTACAGATTCTTTCCTGCTTCTCTCCCTCCTCTCACCCTCCATCCTCAAGAAGACCCCAGTGTCTGTTATTTCCTTCTTTGTGTTCGTAAGTTCTCATCATTTAGCTCCCACTTATAAGTGAGAACATGCAGTATTTGGGAAAAAAAAAAGACACATGCACGCAAATGTTCATTGCAGCAGTATTCACAATTCTGAAGACACAGAATCAACCTAAATGCCCATCAATGACAGATTGGATAAACAAAATGTGGTATATATACACCATGGAATACTATGCAGCCATAAAAATGAATGAGAGCATGTCTTTTGCAGGAAGATAGATGGAGTTGGAGGCTATCATCCTTAGCAAACTAACACAGGATCTGAAGAGATTTTTTCTTCTGATAAAATTTCCCTTAAGGTTCCAGTGGCTGTTTGCACTATGCTTCCAGTCCTAATGAGGTTTGCTGAAGTGCTAGCAATGACACACATTCTGCCAACGCTCTCCTTGACTGTCCCAGCCTCAAAGACACGTCTAGCCAACGAAGGCTAGGTCTAAGATTCAATCCGCGTCTAGGATTGCTGTCTGACCCAGGAAGAAAGACACACATTAGTGTTTGGGGACAGTGCAGAGAGGCTATTTCAATGCCCTTTATATGAAGGTTTGCAAGTTCAGCAGTCAAAAGATTATTTCTTCTTCAGTATTTGGCCTGCAGTCAGGGTGGCCAGCATAGGGGAGAGGTTTCTGGGTTCCCTGCTGTATGAGTAATATGCTTATATAAGATACAGTATTGTAAAAACGTCATTTCCATGGGAAAAAATAACTAGGTGCTTCAAAAGTTAGAACTTCAAAGGAGTTTCAACCACATTATATACAGCTGAAAGATGCAAAGAAACTGGAGGCAATGAAAGAACAACAATTTTTATAAAAGTGTAGGATTTAGTCTTTATAAAGGAAGATGAAAGAAAATTGTGCATTTAGGCTGGATGAGAGGTTGCAAAGAAAGAACTTAATGAATTATCAAGTATATAAAGGGACAATACATGGCCAGTAATAACTAGCTTTTATCTGTTGCTTCTGAGGACATAAAAAAGAAAAGAAATTTAAATTGTAACGATAGAACAGTACATAAAATAGCTAGTTCCAGGATCTGTTACCACAAGAAGAACTAGAACTAAAGTTCTGTCTATGGAGATTACATTTTAAAAAGGCAAAACTATCAAAGATAGAGGAGAAGGTGCAATGATACTTAACTCAGGGGTAATAAATATAGTAATTACTATATAAAATATAGTAATTGTTACTTATAAACCAATAACTCTGTATTAGGCCATCTCCTAGCACTCTATGCCATCTCAGTTAATCTACACAACCCATTTCATACGTAGTAAGCATAATCTCCATTTTTACACCTGAGAAAACCAAGGTTTTGAGTGGTTAAATAGTTTGTCCAAGATAACAGCACTCGTAGGTGGTAGCCCTGCAATGTCAAATCTATGACCTTCTGGCTTCAGAGCCTCTGTCCTTTGCATTATACCGTATTGCCCCTAGGTTGCAGTGACATGTCTTTTCACTGTTGCCTTTCCTTTCTATTATCAATTGTTTTCCAGTTTAGATTTCACATATCCTTTTCCCCAAAGGGAATAATATCAGCCTAACAGCTGGATTATAGTGACCAACTGGTTATATTAGCAACCACATGTACACCTCTGCTCAGTATGGACTTTCTTTTTAGCCACACTGAAATTAAGTTGGGGCAAAGACAAGAAAGGAGGTGAGGAACAAAATATCCATCTTTCTTGACTGAAATGTAACAGCTACACTGTAGTACAGACATATACACACACACATTGTGAGAAACATGTATGGAAAGATCCAGGGCCTTACCAAAGCATAAATCAAATTAGGCTGTAACTAAATCCATATTGACTTATGAGGGCTGATGCAAATAGCATATTAAAAGGGATGAGCATACACTGGTAGTCCAAACAAGGTCAGTCCTTCCAAAAAGCAATGTTAACTGTAGTTTCCTAAAGTGGTATAGGGGAAGAAAACAACTTGGAGATCAGGAATGAGACCACGTAATTTCCTATTGACGAGGAATCAATGTATAGTCAACACCATCTACCACAGTCAATCAGTAATTCAGGGGGAAAAATGCACAACAACCATATTCTTTTTTGGTAGCACCTAATTCAAATCCTGACTAAATTTCTAGTAATCATTCCAATCTAGTGTGCATTCATTTAAAGAGCACCTACTCTGCCTGGCACAGTGGGAGAAATAAAGATAAATGAAAAAGAGTATCTGTCTTAAAGAGTTTATGCATTAATAGGGATGATAATACATGGGCACAAATAATAAAAAACAGAAGTTGACAAGGTGATAAATGCTCCAGAAGAAGCACAGGTTAAGTGCTGAGGGGTCCTAGAGTAGAGACAGGTTTACTTCTAGTTTGCAGGATTTAAAAACATTTCATGGAAGAAGTGGCAATTAGGCTGGATTTTGAAGGATAAGCAGGATTTATGGGTGGAGAAATTAGGGATGGAAGTGGGAAGGCAGAAAAGAAAGGCCTTCCAACTACTACTTATCAAAATGCGACCTGAGGACGGCCTGCAATAGAATCTGAGGAAGCTGCATTTGTGCTAGGTCTTGAAGGACTAGCAGGATTTCCATAGGCAGGGATGGAGAAAAAGAATTTTCCAGAAAGAGGAAACATTTTCTCCATCCCACCTGTACATGTGCAGTTGTTACTTAGACAGCCCTTTTGTCTCCTTTTCATCCCAGTTCCTTATCATGAAATGGCCACCACTCATTCATCTCAAATTGGTTGCCATATGGTCGGACTTAGATGCTTTAACCAATCAGGAACTGAAATTGGTTGCTTTTCCACTGGTTCACTCAGGTTTCAGAATTTTAATGTGCTCAATTTAAGTGCACTAAACTCAGATTTTTTAAAACAAATCCATGGTTCCAGGTTATCTACATGGTCTCAGGAATGGTTTCTCAAAGTGACAGTCCACAGACCACCATTCTGCATCAGAATGAACGATGGGGTCTGCTTAAATGCAGATTCCTGGGTCCCACTCCAAGGCCACTAAATCAGAATCTCTGCAGGTGTGATCCAGGAATCTGAACTTCAACAAGTTCTCTGAGCAATTCTGAAGCACACTAAAGTGTGAGAAACATTGACAGGAAGAGGACTGAGCAAAGGTAAAAAGGTAAGAGAGCACAGGAATAATGCAGTGGGCCCTGAGGTGCATGAATGGAAGAATATTGACCTATAAAGGTAACTTGAGGTTAGACCATGAAAGGCCTTCACTATCAGAGTCGGGGGTTGACATGTATTTGAGTGGCGACAGGGAGTCATCCCTTTCAGTGGCAGAACACTGTGGTTAGAGCCTGAAATTTGGAGCCAGGCTGCCAGGATTCAAATCTTAGCTCCTCAATTCACTAGCTACCTGACCTTGGATAAGATTCTTAACCTCTCTCTGCCTCAGTTTCCTCATCCATAAAACAGGGAGAACAATAGTACTCCTCACATAGGGTTGTCATGAGATTAAGTGAGTTCATATCTGTAAAATGCTTAGTTAGAACTGGGACTGACATATAGTAAGTCCAAATACATGTTGGCATAAAAATTTTTGAACAGGGGTGTAACACGGTGATGGATTGCTTTTTGGAAGATTAAAATGGCAGTAATGTATAGGAGTCACCTACACATCCCCCACCAGCAAATCCTATAATTTTTTTCCTCTAACTCAGTGGTTCACAACCTTAGCTGCATATTGGAATCACATCCTCCTCCTTCTGATCTGGTATAAATCTACCAAGGTAATTCCAATATGCACCCATAGTTGAGAACCACGGCTCCAAATGTATTTCAAATTTGTCCACTTTTAATTATTGGGTCCTCAGTATATACAAGACACTGTGCCAGGTCCTTCTCTTATATTATCTCATTGAAATCTCACAAACATCTTGAAGGTAGGAGCTAACATTATCCTCACTTTAAAGATTGGTAGAAAGGTTGAATAAGGTCATTCAACTACAAAGTAGCAAGGCTGGGATTAGAACCAAGGCAGTTTGGCTCCAAAGGCTCCACTCTGAACCACTACTGTGTTCTCAGTCCAAGCACCCTTTTTCTCACACTGGAAAGAGTACTACCCTAATCATCTTGCTAGTCTCTCCACTTGCATTATTGCCTCCCTCCAGTCTAGTCTGGAAATAATAGCCAGTGAGATCTTTTAATATGTTAATTGGATCACTTCATACTCTTTCTCACAACCTTCCAATAGCTTCCCAATGTATTAAAAATGGAAATCCAAAATCTTTCCCATGGCCTTCAGAATCCTGCATGGTCTAATTCCTAGTTACCTCTTCAGCCTCATCTCATGTCAGTTTCAACCACGATCACTACATTTCAGCTACACTGGTCCTTAGGCTCTTTGAATGCTTTAAGCTCTTCCCTGCCTGGGGCCTTTGAACTTTCTTTTCTCTCTACTTAGAATGTTCTTCTTTGGGATCTTTGCATGGGTGACTTCTTTTTATCTTTCAGGTCTCAGCTTAAATGTCACCTTCTCAGAGAGGCCTTCCTGACAACTCAACCTAAATAAACTACTTATTTTTAATCTCAGTCCTATGTTTATTTTCTGCATAGTACTTGCATTATCTGTATTTCCACGTTTGCTTATTATTTGTCTTTTCTGGTGAGTTCCATAAGAGCAAAGAACATATCTTGGCTGCTATGTATGCTATATATATTGTTGTGCAGGTTGTGTGCTGCAAAAGGATGCCACAGCTACAAAGGTGCTTTCCCTGGGATTTTCTGAAAAATGGCAATAAAGTATCTTATGTAAGGGAATCCTTTTTGTAACTCACATAAAGATGCCATATGGTCTAGCACCACCCTATATATCTACTGTATTTATCAATATAAATACCCCAATTCTAGCACAATGCTGAGCATACAGTAGATGGTCAAAAAATATGTTGACTGGATAGAAGGAAAAAGGACAAAATAAGGATATTGCCAGTTGGAAAGTGGGAAAAGGGAGAGATACAGATAACTGTTGAAAGATTTGGTAATCTGAGAAGAGGTAACAAAGGAGAAATTAAAGGGGATTACACTTGATCCCAGGAACCTAGAGAAAAAACTGGTGCCATTATAAAAAAAATAAAACCTAAAGAAAAAAAGACTAATGTGAGAAGACAATTCAATTTTGAATATAATTTGAGAAAATGCTTTCTGTTTTGCTTTTATTGAGTTTGTCACCATCTTATTATGGGGTTTAAAAAGTATACCTAAATTTGCCCTGCACAGTCTTCAAAATGGCCACATCAATTCCTTGCAAGGTCCATTCTTCCTTCTAAGGCTATGAATGAAAATAGTCTGTTTTATGATACAATAATTTAAGGGCCAAGCTAGAAGGGATTAAGGATGGAGAAATAAATATATTCATTTTCACATTTGATGACTCTTTCCCATCCTCCCCTGAAGCACAGCACTCCATCCTGTAGTTTTTTTTTTTTTTTTAAAGGCTGTGGCCTTTAAAATCAATGCTTTATTTATTTTTCCCTTTGTTAATTAAACCACCTTTAAAAACTAAGGCTACCATAAAAATTACCTTTCCCTAGGACATTAGACAGGTATTTTCCTCCTTTCTAAATTCTACTACACAGGATAGCAGCACCCAGGGGTCTTGGGATATAACACACCTACCTCTGCATACCCGGCAGCAGGAATCTGGAACAGAGACTGGGAAGGCACAGGTTAATTTGGGGCAAGTCTTGAGACCACAATACACGTTTCCCTCCTGCCAAGGAGAAACAGAATTAAGATTAGAAGCATCTAGGATAAGTGTAAAGGCTTCACTTAATACCTGAAATAGAGCAGGGACTCAAAACATGGCATGTCCTTCCCCCCAGCTCTCCCATCGTCAGTTCTCGGTACTTCCTACATTTTATTACGCATTATTTTTTTTCTCCTACAATTCCTCCATGCCAGAGACTAAGCCACAGAAAAGTTAGCAATCCTAGTCGAGCATCATGGTCTAAGGTGGTACAAAGTAGTCTGTCAGGGATGCCATGAGCCTCTGAACCATGAATTATAGTCTCGTTTCTTTCTTCTCTGTTCATGGTACCCTTGGTCCCCCAGCTGGATTGGGGGTTTAAAGGAATGAAGATTTATTTCATAGCTTCCATTTGTAATATTCACTAGACTCTCCCTTCCAAACCAAAGGAACAAGCTCTCTGGGGTAATACAAAACTATACAAGATGATCTGATGGCCACAGCTCAGTCTAGCACAAGGCAAGGGAGAGGATAAAATTTACTTGCTGGTTACATCTGTCTTTGCAATAATCCTGATTTCCTAAATTTCTATCTTTCAAATGTTATTCCTTAAACCTTGTTCTTAGTTCTTAGAAGCACATTCTTTTGGGGCTAGAATGATTCCTGGAAGGCCATTAAGAAAGCAAGGCCACACGAAAATTCTCCTAAACTACTGAGATACTATATTCTTACTAAAAGTCCTAAAGGGAAGAGATTCTATAGCTTCCCTTGACAATCCAGTGCTTAATGCCACTTGCAGGCAGAAAAGTTGTTACTACATCTAACTTCATTCCTTCCTGCTTCAGTTTAAACACTCATTTTACTCCATTTTCTAGTTCTATCGATTATATTTTCTGGACTGCATATTAGATAAGATATAATTAGTATACGTTGTTTGTAAAGTAAATGCAGTTCTTCTGACAAGTAATGTCCTGGTAGTCATCATGACCAAGCATTTATAGAGAGTTTTCTCATGGCAGGGCACTAGGAATTAACTGGTTAGTAAAATACTTCAGATATGGGAACTAACAGACAACTCATTTTCTTGTTAATTGGAGTGAGTGGCCCTAGATAGTCAAAGTGACTTTTCCACCCATAGCATTCCCAAAGCTTCAAATAATTGTGAGTCCTTCAGATGGAGGCTTTGGTGGTATAATTATTATGAAAAGGAGCACCGATCAACACAAACAGCTCACCTTTGCCCATTTAAGCAGTCCTACAGCTTTAAGACTGGGATATGATTGGGCCTGAGCCCTTCAACAGAGTTGTTCAGGGTGGGTGAAGATCAGGGAGTTTGGATTGTCAAGGAGGCTTATGATTTAATGCAAGTCATGTTTTATTCAAACACCTTACAGTGCAGGCACAAATGAAAGTACAAGTACAGAGGAAGCTCTTGTATTTGAGTAGGGCCTAGCAGGAACGTTAAGATGTAGGGTCTTACCGAACAGCTGCACTGGGTGCATTGATTGGGTTGCCGATTCTGAAAGAGCCCTTCAGCTACGAACAGCTCTCCATGTTGGTAAGTTGTCCCATTGTACTCGCAAGACTTGCTGGTCACCTTATTGTTCACTGGGGGTAAGGAGTCTTCTAGAACAGGGTGGAGAAAAACCACACTGAGTATTGGCATCATTGAAAAGAATTTCATAAATCCCAACAGCAGACGGGGCTGTACTACATAGAGGGAGTTTTAAGACAGTCCCCGCTCCAGTGACCAATGATTTTGAATAATGTTAAAACAGCCAGACAAGTACAGCAGCTGACATTATGATCTATCCATCCATCCATCCATCCATCCATCCATCCATCCATCCATCCATCCATTCTTTTATTTGTTGACCATTTACTGAGCACCTACTATGTGCCGGGAATTGTAATATGTGTTAGAGAGGGATCAGAGAACATGGACAAGGTCCCTGCCTAGATGGAGCTAATATTCCTAGATGAATAAGATATTATCTTTCCTGAAAGGAAGGAGTCCATGCTATCTCATTTAATCTTTTCCCCCAGTTGCTTCAGAAGGGGACCCATCTATTATACTGCCCTGATAACTTTATTACCTCCCACATTTATTTATTTAGAGACTGAGTCTCACTCTGTTGCCCAGGCTGGAGTGCATGGTGCGAGCTCTGCTCACTGCAACCTCTGCCTCCTGGGTTCAAGCAATTCTCGTGCCTCAGCCTCCCAAGTAGCTGGGACTACAGGCACCTGCCACCACGCCTGGCTATTTTTTTTTTTTAAGTAGAGATGGGGTTTCACCATGTTGACCAGGCTGTTCTCAAACTCCAGACCTCAATTGATCCGCCTGCCCCATCTTCCCAAAGTGCTGGGATTACAGGCGTGAGCCATGGCGCCTGGCCACCGCCTACATTTTAAATCACTTTTGTGCTTATCTGTTTGTTCCAGCCTCTGTGGGTTTGCTTTTTTTTAATCCCTCCACCGAGACTGCCCACTCCCTGACTCTTTTCCACCCATTGAAGTCCTATCTGATCTTGAAGGTTCAGCTTATGCCCCCTTTCCTCCACGAAGCATTCTCTAAATAACTCCAGCCACAATCTGGATCTCTCAAGGCATCTAATGTCTGAAGCACACAATATTACATTTGAATATTATTGAAACTCATATTTGTGAATTATAGTAACCCAGCAGACCATTTACAAAGAGATTTCACATATATTATTACAATGGAGCTTCATAACAACCCTGTGAATCAAGTAGGGTAAATTCTTACCTTCATTTTCATTTGAAGGAAATAGGATTGTTGAGGTTATGTGAATTATTTGAAGTCACAAAGCTAGTGAGTGGTGAAAAAAGGAATTGAAACCAACAAAAGATACAACCAGAGCTTGGAAAGTGCCTGCCATAAGACAGTGGAAGGAGAGAAATCAGGGGAGCTGTGTGTTTCATTAGGGAGGGGCTTAGAGAGTTGAACCATCCTTTCTTTCCATCAGTCAAAACTGTAATGAATATGAGTCTATTTTGTGGTGGGTAAGTTATACCTCAATACAACTGTTTAAAAAAAAACAGAATGGGCCGGGCGCGGTGGCTCATGCCTGTAATGCCAGCACTTTGGGAGGCCGAGGCGGGCGGATCACGAGGTCAGGAGATTGAGACCATCCTGGCTAACACAGTGGAAACCCCGTCTCTACTAAAAAATACAAAAAATTAGCCAGGCATGGTGGCGAGTGCCTGCAGTCCCAGCTAATCGGGAGGCTGAGGCAGGAGAATGGCATGAACTCGGGAGGCAGAGCTTGCAGTGAGCCGTGATCACGCCACTGCACTCCAGCCTGGGCGACAGAGCGAGACTCCATCTCAAAAAACAAACAAACAGACAAACAAACAAACAAGCAAAAAGAATGAAATTATTCTCAGTATGTAGTGAAAATGATAAGGCTAACAATAATAACATCCATAATAATAATAATAATACACGAATAGATACCATTTATCAAGCCCTAGCTATGTGCCAGGCAGGAATGAGTGCTTTTACATACATAATCTCATTGGCTCTTACTAATAATGTTCTGATGTAGACATTATGATTATGCCCATTTTGCAGATGAAGAAACTAACGCTTAAGAGATTAACTGACTTGCCCAAGGTGACACAACTTGCAAGTGGCAGCACTAAGATATAACTTGATGTCTGACTGATTCTAGAACCTTCCCTCATAACCACTATCAAAAAGAGTGCCAATCACTTCAAACCTATAATAAGGAAGGGACCATTTAATTAAAAACCAAAACCCAAACCACTAGAACATGAAGGCTATGCTGTCCCTAATGTTGTGGCCTAAAATACCCAGAAAACAGACAATGCACTTCTTTTGGCTTCAGCAATTTGGGTAACTAACTCAATTCTATACTTTGCTATATAAGTCGATCTAACATCAATTTCTGAGTAATTCACTCTTAGGGTGTTAACTACTTATTAATGACCCTTTACAGGATATAAAGAAAGTTCCTTACTTTTGCCTTATAAAGACAGCCTTAGCTCCTAGAAAGAGTTTAACTCATACTAATTAACTCTGTCTGGGCTAAGAGGCCCTGCCCCTGCCCACAAGCGTATACAATCAGACAGCTGCAGCTGGCAGACATGAGTGAAACCCATCAGAGAAAGGACAGAAGCAGGCCCATTTGCCCCCTGGGCTCTAATTATTCCAAATCTCAGCATTTTGTGGTGAAGGAAAACTACAGTGACCTACAAAATAATATTTGTCATGGCTCTTATGGGAGCTGGCAGATGTTTGGAATACCAAACAAACAACAACAACAAAAAAGAAGTTTGGAATTATTTTGCCTCAAAAGAATGTGGCTTGATTTTTGAACCGGGCCTTCTACCAAGGAATCAATGGCAAGGCAACTGCAGGGTGAGATTTTCCAGTGGAAGAATGATCTTGAGAATCTTCCTTGCAATAGTCTTCTGAGTAACCTGGCACTGGAGTCTATTATTCTACTCAACAGGAGATAGGGAGAAAGAGAAAGAGAGGAAGACACAGTAGAATCAAAGAAAAAGAAACCAATTATGGTCATGCTTAAGGCTAGTTTTATGCAATAAAATTCTTAACATCTCATTCTTATTTCATTCTTCCAACACCCTTAATGGTGTGTATCTCGGGGGTGGGGGGCGAATTACTGAAAATGAGGCTACTAGTACTCCAAAAGATTTGTCCCATGTCACACAGCTGTTTAACAAGAGAGCCAACTCAGAAATATAGCTTTCCTGCTTTCAAATTTGTGCTCTTCACAGAATGGGTGTTAAAGCTTCAGAGCAGGATCACTGAGTCACAATCCCAACTCAATGGTACTGACTCCCCATAATCTTGTACAAGGCACTTTACCTCTTTAAGCTTCAATATTTCTAGGAATGCGATATGGACTCAAATCTCCCCTTGCATCTTTAGAGGGCCAACACAGCATGCTTCCTAACTGCAGAAGGAAGAAAAACCACCTCATATTTTACCTTCTCCTCTCCCAGATTTTCCAAGGTGGCTGGGCTAGTAACCAAATATCCTTGGAACACATTCAGTGTTCCTGACTGAAAACTAGCAGAAAATCAGTTCAAAGCAAAGCTGGCTACAGGGCCCCTCAGGGAATGCTACAATAGGAATGACCAGGCTGCGTGGCTTCTAACCTCCCCCATCTCTTCCGTTTCCAGTCAAATTCCCACCTAGCACTAAGAAGAGGACTGGAGAAAAAACCATTGTAGGGTGAGCAGACAAGCACTAAGCCATGTGACCACAGATGTGTTGGGAAAGAGGAGGTTTCTTCTCCCCAAGTGAGGGATGATCTCATATGTAAGCAGAACTATGATTTCCGGGATGCTCAGAAAATACCCCCATATCCCAAATGTCTCTTACCACCTTTTCTCACACTGATGCTTAAAATGCCACTATTGGAAGTCCATTCCTCTAGGTTAAATGGCTGCCTTTTGCAATCAGATTTTGTAATCCCAAGACTTCTATGAGAGGGTACACTTACACCTTGTCACTAACTAACACCTCAGTGTGAATAACTGCCACAGGCCTTTTTTTTTTTGTCCTTCAGAGCAACTGGCAAATTTTACCAAGAAGCCTGTGGTTCCACTTCACTTCTTTTTGTACGCCTTCCCTCCTCTCCTGGTGTTACCCTTCTTCCCACACTCTGGAACCAAGTCCTCATGCTGACTGCTCTCTTCCCCACTCTCCCCACCCTATAAAATGATCATTTCCATAGTAGGACAGTTCTTGGATAGTCAGAAAAGCAGCTTGTATGTCAGGAGACAAATCTGCTCCCAGTGTTATAAATACAAACCTCCCCAGAGCTTTCAGAGATCAGTTGCTAATCTCCTTGACGCCAAGCCATCTTTTCTTTTGCCATTGCTGCCATTACTTTGGTTCCTACTTTTCTTCTGATGGCTGAGCCTGATTCTAGCATTTCTTTGGTTCTCTGTCATTCTACTGATAGAGTCCTAGAACATTTGCAGGCTATTGGGAGGTGGTTGGAGAAGGGACATGGAAATGAAGGTAAAGACTAGAAAGAAGAGGTTATAGTCCCTTTAATTGCCCATGACACACAGAGAGACATACACATACAACAAAGTAAAACTACATCATCTAAAGGGCTTTACCCCAGGTCTCAGAAATATATGGGAAGAGAGAATGACAAAAAGGCCATGAAAGAAACCCCTAGAATAGGATGCTGTTTCTATGTGCATATCTCACAGTGATGCAAGAGAAGATAACTGAGCCTGGTCTCTGGGGTCTGCAAACATTGGTCTCTGGGGTCCCAGCTGCTATGATCTGAATATTTGTGTGCCTCTGAAATTCATATGTTGAAATCATAACCCCCAAGGTGATGGCTTTTAGGAGGTGGGGCCTTTGGGAGGTGATTAAGTTATAAGGGCAACATCCTCATGAATGAGATTAGTGCTTTTATTAGAAGAGGCCTGTGGGAGCTTGTTTGCCCCTTCTACTATATAGGCTCACAGGGAGAAGGTATCATCTCTGAACCAGAAGCCAAGCCCTCACCAGAGAACAAATCTGATGGTACCTTGATCTTGGATTTCCACCTTCCAGAACTGTGAGAAATAAATTTCTGTTGTTTATAAGCTACTCAGTTTGTGGTGTTTTGTTATACCAGTTCAAACAGACTAAGACACCAGCTTTGGCATGTCTTGGTTCTGTGATCTTAGGAAGGCTTGAGTATGCCTTCTACTTTACATGGCTGTGAGGTTCAGCGATAATTAATTTTAAAAAGCCCAAAGGTATCTGGTACATAACATTCACAATAAATGGTAGATGATCTTGCTCTAGAAAGAAGTCACAGAGAGGAAAGCAGTAAAGTTGAAGAATATGAAGGAATTTTCCCAGTTTCCATAGATGATAACTAACTGAAAGGCATTTGCTTTGCACTGATGTGTATGGTAGGTGCTATGGAGACATGAGTCAAAACACTATTTCTCTCTTGTTTTCTTATTCATTCAACAAGCACTTGTGGAGGTCTTTGACTATACCTGGCACTAATAGATCCTTGACTATACATTGACAATACCTGGCATTATGTTACCTTAAAGCTACAAAGATAAATAGGACATTCCCCTGACTTCAAGTAAAATCCTGCTTTCATTGGAGGGGAAGGCACAAAAAGGTGTTAAATGATAATGTATTTAAATAACACATAAAGGTTCATAATGGAAGAGAGGTCAAATAATCACAAATTGCCAATGTTAAGTGGGGAGGAGTATCAACTGCATCAATAAGGATTCAGGTTAGATACTAAAAAAGATTCCTTGCTGAAAGAGTTATTAGAAACTGAAACCACAGGCCAACTAGGCATGTAGGGAAATTATTTTCAAACTAGGTTCTGTGCTGCTTTAGGATTCTTCAGAGGTACTTGAGGGATGTGAAAAAAAAAATCCCTTCCTCATTTCTACTTCAACAGAATACCTCTTACTTTGTTAGTGAAATGTGTTTTTATTAGCTTTTTAAAATTTCATTTGAAGAAAGAGTTTGCTGCCATAAGACACTGTAAAACACTGGAATAGAATCTCTTCACATATTTGCTGTTTGGGGATTAAAATCCTATTTGTCCCTAATATATAAAGAGCTTCTATAAATTGACAAGAAACAGATTCATAACCCAATGGTAAAAATGGAAAAAGGATATAAATAGACAGTTGACAGAAATGGAACTACAAGTGGCCCTTAGACATGAAAAAATCAACCTCATTCATTAGAGAAATATAAATTAAAACTGCAATGAAATACCATTTTTCTTAGCAGATTTAGAAAAATCCAAAAGTTTGAATAAAACACTCTCTTGGTAAGTCTGTGAAGACTTGATTAAAACATGATGAAGGGCAATTTAGCAATATCTGTTCATTTAAAAATACATATATATTTGACCCAACAATCCTATTTTTAAGAATTCATTCTACAGATATACTTGCACATGTGTGAAACATATAAAAATTATTCATTGCAGCATTGTTTGTAATGGTTGAATATGGAAACAACTTCTATGTCCATTGATAGAAATCTGGTTAAATAAATGATGGCTCATTATTATAACAAAATATTATGTAGTTCTATAAAAGAATAAGTTCTCTGTGCACTAATACAGAAAGATATATTATTAAATGATGAAAACAAGGGGTAAAATGATGTGCACAATAGACTACCTTTTATGTAAATGAAAAAATATTTTTAAAATATATATATATATTCATATTTGCTTACATTTTCATAAAAATCTGGAAAGATATATAACCACTAAAAGTTATGGGGGGGAACTACATGTTGTAGGGAGAAGATAAGAATTGGGTGAGTGTGGGACAGGGGCGAATAAGATATTCTATTGCATTCTTTTATATGTATACCTAGATATATAATCATATATACATGTACATATACATATGCATTCATATTCTTGAATGATATAAATGTATTCCTCATTAAATTTGAAGACTACGTTTGAAAAAACTTCTACTTGAAGGCCGTAGACTAGACTAGGTGAACATTTTGGGTCCATTCCAACCATAGAAAATCAATCCTACAAAGCTGGTCATCAGAAGCCCGGCTGTATTCCTACTAGTGGGAGAGATCCTAGCTATGACTTTGTGTTCCCAGTCTTATTCCAATAATGGGTTCTCTCCACCGACATCATTGAGCCCGTCCATCTGGGCAAAGTGGAGGTTGTTACATTGCTTTCTTAAACAATGTTAAAGTAATTGTGTAAATCTGAGCTGGCTTTTAGTCCTTGGCCCAAATGGAAGGAACATAGACAAATAAGGTTGCTAGTGGGAAATCACCCATGGCCTTCTACCAGAGCACTGCTGTAATGGAGGGAGGAGCAGCTGGGAGCTAGCTGCATCTCAGTCAGGCAAAGTAAGAGCATACATCCAGGATGCAACACATCTTGCAGGATGAATGTATCAAAAACAGTGGGCTGGGCACAGTGGCTCACACCTCTAATCCCAGCACTTTGGGAGGCGACGGCAGTGGATCACCTGAGGTCAGGAGTTCAAGTCCAGCCTAGTCAACATGGTGAAACCCCGTTTCTACAAAAAATTAGCCAGGCGTGGTGGCGGGAGCATGTTATCCCAGCTACTCTGGAGGCTGAGGCAGGAGAATCGCTTGAACCTGGGAGGTGGAAGTTGCAGTGAGCTGAGCTTGCGCCACTGCACTCCAGCCTGGGCAACAAGAGCAAATCTCTATCTCAAAACAAAAACAAAGAAGAGTGAGTGTCTGCAGCCTCCCCCCACCTCCAAAAAGTAACAATGCTCATATTCTGAGGCTATGTGGATTCAGACATTTTCCTTGGGATGCTCCCTGAGATCAGAGGTACTGCTTCAAATGGGCCCATCAGTTGAATCAATGATGCCTACCTTTAGATTTCTTTTTTTTTTTTCAGCACTTCAACTGCCATCACTTCTTTTTCCCCTGGGCCTCTTGATGTGACGACTTAACTAGATCTGCTTTCCTCGGGTAGAGTCCAACGATTTCTAGATTTTCCCCAAACTCTCCTCCCCCATAAAAACTTAACTCTCCTGTGGCCCATCACATTGAGGTCATGCTGGCAGGCCTTAATACTAATCCCGTTAAGTAATTCATACTGAAATGAAAATGGTAGATAATGTTTTAAAACAGGGTCCTTTTCTAGATAATTATATTGTAACATAGGCCTTTGATGTTTTATTCATAATGAGGCTGTAGAGCACCAGGTAAAGAGTGTGAAACTTTCTAGAACTTAAGACCTGAATGAGGGAACTTGCTGAAAACGCAGCTTCCAAGACCTGTCCTAGGGAGAGGAGAAGCCTTACTTCAGAGTGTCCCATTTGGATTCAAATTAAAGCTCCATTGCTAATTATTGCTTATTAGCTGAGCAAATTCTTAGCATCTCTGAGTCTCAGTTTCTCCATCTATAAAATTGGGATGATAATGGTACCTACCCCATAGGTTGTTGGGATGATCAAACAAGGTAAGACATAATCTGTTCAGCATAGTACCAGGAACATATTAATGCCCAATAAATGCAATTGTTGTTCTTTTACTACTAGCTATAAATGATAGGGTTTCTGGAGGGCAGAAAGCAGGCTGGTAGGGAAAGAGATGTGGGGCTACTTAACCCTTACAGGGGCCACCCTCTTACCACACTGGCAGACCCTGCCTCTGTATAAGGCTTATGCTGAACTCCAAAGTAGCAGTGACATTTACTTTTCAATCAGTATTATATACTGTAAATTTTAGAAATTCTCAACACCTGTAATGTAATGACAAGGTTTGTTTTTACCCCTGTGCAGTCCTTCACAGCCCTGTAGAACTTCTCAAAAACTGTCAGATCCCAAGTGGTAACTAGAGATTCACTTCTGAGCCATCACATCCACTAAGAATCCTTTTATGCCCCAGCTCCTGGGCAAACACCATCTGCCCCATTTTCCCATCTCAGTGGGAAGACCATCAGGTGTGATTTAGCCAAGCAGTTGCTTTCTAGCCAGAGCCATTTACCAAGCCCATAGACTCTACTTTGGACTTATTGAGCACCCCAGACAGGTGGATTTACGCTCAGAAGGGTCACAAATGTATTTATGATTATGAGTAGTCCTAAAGGGCATGGAATAGAGAGAAAAAGTGAACTCCTTGGCCAACACTCCCATTGTATTTTATTTTATTATTATTATTTTTAGAGTTGGGGTCTCACTCTGTTGCCCAGGCTGGAGTGCAGTGGTGTGATCATGGCTCATTGCAGCCTCAAAGTCCTGGGATCAACTGATCTTCTTGCCTCAGCCTCCTGAGGTGCTAGGATTACAGGCTTGAACTGCCATGGCTCCCACCGTATTTTAACCATCATTTCCAGTGTCCTCTCCTGCAACATGTTTTCCAGAATTGCTAAACAAAAGTAATTGTTGATTGGTTTGACTTTCATCTTTGTTTTAGGTCACTACTGAAGGTGCTTTTCAGAAAGGATTTAATATTTTTTAGTTTAGGAAGCCTCTCCATTTCCCCCTTCATACATCCTTTGGCCTCCCACCCTTCATTGCCCAGCTCTTGTCTTGCCTTTTCAAGAAAACTTCACTTGATTACTTCTGCACTTGATGGTCTCTTTGTGGGAAGGGAAAGCAATCAATAGAGCAGATTGCTTCTGCGATGGTAGAGCTTCCAAAGGTGGCAAGTTCACCATGTCCCTAAACTCTCTTCCTCTCCACCCTGCCAGAATGCCTGATATGCCCCCAGATTCAATCATTAGTTAGAGAAGGGCCCTATCTTTCCCAGAGGTTTAATATCTTCACAGTGATGAATGCACAAGACTGGAACTATTCCCCAGTAAAGAGAAAGGCACTGTTGGGGGGAATCCTACAATGAGATACCATTTCACATCCACTAGGATGGCTATAATAAAAAAGACAACAATAACAAGGGTTAGCAAGTAGGTGGAGAAATTGGAACCCTTATACAGTGCTGGTGAGAATGTAAAAAAAAATAATAATAGTACAGCTGCTTTGGAAGATAATCTAGCAGTCTCTCAAAAAGTTGAGCATAGAGTTACCAATATAAGCCACCAATTCCACTCCCAGGTATATACACAAAAAAATTGAAAGAAGGAACTGAAACAGATATGTGTATATGAAAGTTTATAGCAGCATTATTCATAATAGTTAAAAGATGGAAACAATGCAAATGTCCATCAGTAGATGAATGGATGAACAAAATATGGTATATCCATAAAATGTAATATTATTGCTATAATGGATGAAACTTGAAAAATTCTGCTAAGTGAAAAAAAAGGCCAGTGACAAAACACCACATACTGTATAATTCCATTTACATTAAATGTCCAAAATAGGCAAATCCATAGAGAGAGAAAGAAGAACACTGGATGCCAGGAGCTGGGGGAAGGGAAGAATGGGAGTGACTACTAGTAGGTATGGGATTCTTTTAGAGATGACGAAAATATTCTGGAGTTAGATAGTGGTGATGGATGCAACATCTTGTAAATATACTAAAAACAACTTTACAACATAAAAGGGTGAATTTTACAGTATGTAAACCTCAGTATGAGGTATGTATACCTCAATAAAGCATTACCAAAAAAAAAAAAATAACCTCCAAACGTTATACAATACAAACACAAAGACTGGGTATCAGAGTGGAGCGGGCCTGAAAAAAATGAAGGCGTTTTGTAGGTGATAGGCAGGTGAAGAAGAGAAAGGTAAATTAAAAAGAAAGGGAGAATCACAAATGGGTAGAGGGAGTCAATCTCAAGTCATAATTTTGCCTAGTGTCCCCAGCCGTGGTGTATCCACTTTGGGAGATGGAGTGGGTCAGCCAGACAGCTCAGCTAAAGGAGGGGTGATGGGGGGAAGATTTTCCTGCTTGAAAGCTTCCAGGAGACTCTGTGGGACCACACCTTCAACAAGACTAGTGGCCTCCCTACTTCTACCCTTGGCCCAACCCCCAGTGAGGTCCCAGGCCAGGAAATTCTTGTAGCAGATTCAACAGATCACTCTGCAGCTAAACAGACAGACACAACACTCTGTCCCAACCAAGAAGGTGCCGAGTGAGAGGAAACAGTCATCTGCTGCTCCAGCTGGCGAGAAGAGAGTGGAAGAGGGCGCTGAAAGCTCACATCCTAGTCTAATCCCAGCTCTCCCCCTCCTCATCCGGACCCCATCTGCAGGCTGTTTTTCATCCCACTTCCGTCAATGTTTCAGCTGCTGTCAGTCAGTAGCTGACCCTGCCTGAATATGTCGTCTTGTCAGACAGATGGCTAGGAAGGATGGCTTGAGGAGAGAGTGTGCAAGAAACGGCCATGTCTCTGTGAAGCAAAGAGTGCTTGCAAGTGGCATAGATTTGGGGGTTTTTTGGGGGGCAGGGGGAGGGCCCATGTATTCTTAGCTAAGTTGTACTATTTGTTTGCTGTGTGATGGAACTGCTATCACTTTGCATCTCTAGGCTTCAGTTTCTAAAGAACTTTCTGTGTGGATATGTGTATGTGTGTGTCAGAGGTAATCATTTCACCTGCTTCTCTTTCACAGGGATATATTATAAAGAACAAAAATGATTATGTTTTTCAAAAAGATTCAGGGAGTAAAGAAGCAACATACAACAAAGTCAACTGATTATGATTATCTCCCTGCTTACCAAATGCATTCTATCTGAAGGCAAAAAGAGATGTATAATTTTGTCTGCTTTGATGGTCCAGTGTCCAGAGTTACTACATCCCATAGAAGTTAGAAAAGTCCCTTCAGCTTGTGATGTGCTGCCTTACAGGTAGCAACTCTAGTCTTGCAGTGTCAGTCACCTGCTTGTGAGTAAGCACACCCCAAAGACTGGAGTTCCATGTACGGACCCACACCACAGCATGGCCCAGCCAGGGTCATGAAGTTCATGTCAAAGATGTATCCCCTGAGGATGTGCCACTTGGCTAAAGAATGCTCTACCTCTGATTGGCCAATTCTGCCCTGACTCATGCTAGCCCCAACTGCCCCCACAGACTACTCTTTGCTTACTCATATCCAGCCCCCAGGGCCCATCAAACACACTCTTATTTTCTGCAGCAACTCTCATGGTCTGCCTGTTTGCATCCTACCATCTAGTACCTAATATAAAGTGTGCCGCTTTTTAAGTGATCAATAAGTGCAAAGGAGACAGGGTCTATGCCTTCTACTTCTCTATCTCCTGCTGGCTCTAGCATTAGAACACAGCATGCTGGCTGGGCGCAGTGGCTCATGACTGTAATCCCAGCACTTTGGGAGGCTGAGATGGGTGGATCACCTGAGGTCAGGAGTTCGAGACCAGCCTGGCCAACATGGTGAAACCCTGTCTCTACTAAAAATACAAAAATTAGCCTGGTGTAGTGGCAGGTGCCTGTAATCCCAGCTAGTCAGGAGGCTAAGGCAGGATCATTGGTTGAGCCCAGGAGGCGGAGGTTGCATTGAGCCGAGATTGCACTGCTGCAGTGCACAGCCTGTGCTGTAGATCGCACAGCCTGGGCAACAAGAGCAAAACTCTGTCTCAAAAAAAAAAAAAAAAAAAAAAAAAAGAACAGAGCATGGCAAGAAGGAACAAATATTCAAATAGTGATACATGCTAATTTTAAGAGTCTGGTATTAATTTCATTAACATATAAATATGCATATCTAGAGGCAAGGTGATTCTTCATTTAAGGGCAGATAGCTGGAGAGAAATAAGTATGATTTTCAAAAGTGATTCAGAAGTGAGTTACAGAATCGATTTCTTCTGGGAAAAGGGTCTGTGGGTTCAATCAGATTCTCAGGATTTCATGACCCAAAAGAAGTACCCTCTCTATTGCCATAAAAAGCAGGGGGGCTGAGGATTTCACTTCAGCAGTATGAGATCTCTGCAAACAACTCTGTCCAGATTCTGTGGCTCTAAGGTTATGCACACTTGTTTTCAGCTTTCTGTGTGCTGAGAGTACTTACTTGTGGAAGTTTCTCATAATCCAGTCTTCAGAGGCAACCTCTATGTTCTTTCCTATCAAAATTTCTTCTTCCACTTTACTGAACAGCTTTATCATCAGCTCCATTATTCAGCTCATGGACCATTCCAATCTCATTACATAAGCCTCCTAGGGTTCTATCTCCAAGAGGAAACTGGAAATGGCCTTCTCTTTTGACAGGTGGAAATGAGGCCCAGAGATGCCAAGGGGACACTGCTATTTAGTGCCAAAGCAAAGATTCAAATTTAGGTCTCTTCATTTTACCTAGAGCAGCAAAACATGAGGGCTAGAAAAGCCCACTAAAATCCAGTCTAATAATTGAGGAAGATAAAACACAAATCCCTCTGTTTTCAGAGGCTAATTCCTCAACCTCAAATCTTCATGTGAACTTGGATTATGTAGCCCAACAAAAAGAATCCCTTCCATGGTGAATCTGATAGATTTGTATTATTCCTTTGCTACTGTACTATGGGTTTTAAAAACCTCTAATTACCAGGAGGTGTAATGTTAAATCAATGATTCTTCACGATGCCTCATTGTTAATAACAGGTTATGTGGTAATGTTGTCACTCACTGCCTTCCTCTTCTCCCTGAATAAATTAAGAATGAGTTCTACTATTACTTGGTTAGTTCTAATCCTTTGAGAACTAGACTTTGTTTTTGAAGGTCAATGACCCTTTGAAATGGACAAATTAGTCATTACCCTCAAGCAGCATTTACAGAAACAATGTGAGGCATCTGGATGAGACAGTGGGGAGTTCAGTCAAGCATTCCTTTGTATTGCCTACACCAGCATTTCCCAAGTCTGCTCTGCAGAGCACTACTAGTCCACAAGATGCTCTGTGAAAACAAAATTCTGTGCTTAAATAAAGTTGGGAAAAGATCCACATTCAACATTCAGTGTCCCTTTCAATATGTTAAAAGGATCTCACAAGTCCCATAGTAAAGAAACCTGTTTAATGATAACTCAGCATTTTCTCTGACTTTACTTATCCACCAGACTCTTTTTTTCACCTAGGTAACAACTATGAATGCCCCAGAAACACTCCTTGGAAAGCACTGCCCTGCACCACATCAAAACCTAGATATTTTGAGGATCTGGATATTCGCCATCTCATGGACACTATTATCTGCTGAATCCAGAACCGCACTCCCAACTTCAGTCACACTCAACCTTCAGCTAAGACCTAACACGTTACTCCTAGATGGCTGATAGCATCTCCAGTATCTTTTCTTTCATTAGCAAGCCCTATAAATCAAGAGAAAATGCTCCCCTGTGAAATACTGTATAGTGCTAATAACCAGAACCACTTGCAACAACAGCCCAATGACATCAGGCACCTGGAGACACAAAGAAGTCAAGTCCAGGAGGTGGTATTTTTCCTGTATATGATGAGAAGCCAGGGAAGTTATTTAAGTAGTAAAATGATTTGATGAGATTTACATTTTTGAAAAACTATTCTGAGATGATTGGAAAAGAGATAATGAGCTCGGGGACAGGATATGTCAGGAGGTGACTGAAAGAGCCCATTGCTATCACATTAGGCACTAAAGGAAGAAAAGAGGCATTTGGTACTTGAAGATTAATTGAGAAAAGTTATCCCCCAATGCACATATTATTTTGTTTGGAAAACTGTTAGCAGCTGGCTTCAGAAAGTGGTCCCTGGAGGCCACTGGCAGAGGGTGCAAGGAAAGTGGTGGCACCCAAGGCTCCAGGCTGCTGGAGCAGTGGGAACGCTGTTAGGAAAATCCAGTCTACCTCTTCCTGACGACCAAGGAGGCAGCTCATCTGCCATGTCATGGAACTACTAGAGGAAAAGACAAAGTATCATTTTGCTTCTCCTAGGAAATTCTTTAAGAACCCAGACCAAAATTCCTGATGTGGGGAGAGTTATTTAGTTAAGACTACACAATACACAGAAAGGAAAGGGAAGGTGTTAGGAAATCTGGATTCTAAAGAACTCCACCATTGATTGCCATGGGATGGTGACAATTCCTTAGGAAAGAAAGGTGTGAAAAGTAAAAATATGTCAAATATTAATAAAAATTTCCAGTTTGAAACTGGGCTTCTTTTGGCAGCCAGATGCTCATATTAAAGTGATTAGAGTGAAAAGTGATGATAGGGGTCAGAGATCAAACAAATAAATAAGGTATATTATCATCTTTGGACTTACCAAGGCTGGAAAAACAATATGAGATTCAGTCATTGCTTAGACCAATAACCCTCAAAAGAGGAACAAGGAGACCATGGTGTCTGGTGGGAGTGGTTTCAAACTCCACATACCACCTCATCCCTGATTGAGAATCACTGCACATGATGAAAGATGTCACTGATAGGAGTACAATATATGCAAACAATTTAGAGGCAAAAAGAGTCTGAGGATCACAGTTCCAATAATGACAATAACCACACCAATAAGATTAGGAACTAATATTTACTGGCTCATGCTTACACTGAGCTGGTTCTGTGCTCAGGGCTTCAGGTTGATATTCATTAGTTCTTTTCTCCCTATGTCCACCCTCTAAGGTGATTACTGCTATTATCTACAATTATAGATGAGGAAAGAAAGGCTAGGAAGTGGCCAACCAGAAGTGATCCCAGAAGTGGAGCTATACTACATTGCTCTAGAGATGGATTTTGCATTATCTGAAACTCCAGCTAGGATAAAATAGCCACCTATTTCTGACACTGTAATGGCTTTTCCGAAGTTATCCCCACTATTTCCTCTGGAAAGGAAACTACTCTCTCTCTCACACACGGACACACAGAAGGTCCAAAAAATATAAGGTAGCTAATCAAAAGGAAGTACTTGACTAGCTTACCTCATATTAGCCTTAAATGGCTGCAGAGAATGAAAGAGAGAGCAGGGAGACTATCACTGTGGGTTGTACCTTCTTGAGAGGAGAAGGAGGGAATGTTTAAGAACTGCAGATTACTTCACTACTTACTGGGCCAATGGAATAATCTTGGAAAGAACAATTCCCTCTGCAGAACCTAAAAATAGTGTCTAGATAGCCAGCTCCTCTTCTCCAGAGACCACCAACCCTCTACTCAAAGTGTGGTATGGGAACCAGCAGCATTAATACCACCTGAGAGCTAGTTAGAAATGCAGAATCTCACACCCACACTCCAGTCCTACTGAAACATCATCTGCACTTCAGGAAGATTCCCAGTGATTCAGATTCTAAGAGTTCATCTTATTCAGAACCTTCAATAATGCTGTAGAAACAAGTCAGCTTCTCAAAGGTTAATGAGTATTGAGAAGCCTTTTTACTGCCCGTACTGGACAAACACATGTCATATTTGTTTCATATGGCCTGAGTCCACACCCCAGTGAGGTATAAATGCAGGCAATCTTAGAACTGAGCTCCCTGACATCCATAACCTTTGTTTCCAACTCCCATCTCTGCAAGAAATGTCAAATACAGAACAGGATTCTGGGAAAGTGAGGGTATCTACCCCCAATTAAAAAAAAAATTTATAACTACAGTAGTTCTCAACTGGGGCCAACTTTTCCCCAGGGGACATTTGGCAATGTCTGGAGACATTTTTGGTTGTCACGAGTTGAGAAGGGTACTCTGGCATCTAGTGGGTAGAGGTCAGAGAAGCTGCTAAACATCCCACAATGCACAGGATAGACGATATGACAAAGAATTATCTGGCCCCAAAGTGTTTGCGAAGCTCTGGACTAGAAAAAATAATAGATACAAATCATCTAATCCCTAAATGTTTGAAATATAGCTAGGGAGAAAAGGAACATAGAAGTGCTTTCTCCATTCTGATGAACAGCTTTAGATTAGACAGCAAAGATCTAGCTGTCCTTGAAGAGGTGATGCACTCCTTTGGCTCACATCAAACTTAGAGTTGAGCCTTTCTTTCAGCTGAAGTTCATCTCCAAAACTACACCATATAAAACCAACTGCTCAGGAAGTCACGATAGACACAGAAAAATCTTTTTCACAAATGCCAGTCTTCAAACCGAGCCTAAATAAAACAAGAAGAAGCCATGCCTTATTTTTTTCTCCTGTTCTCAACAAACAACATGTATCACGAAGTAATTGAAAATAGAAAACACCTGAACCGAGAAGTAGCTATAAGAAATACCACACCTGTAATCCCAGCACTTTGGGAGGCTGAGGCGGGTGGATCACAAGGTCAAGAGATCGAGACCATCCTGGCTAACACGGTGAAACCCCATCTCTCCTAAAAATACAAAAAATTAGCTGGGCGTGGTGGCAGGCGCCTGTAGTCCCAGCTACGTGGGAGGCTGAGGCAGGAGAATGGCGTGAACCCGGGAGGTGGAGCTTGTAGTGAGCCGACACTGCACCACTACACTCCAGCCTGGGTGACAGAGTGAGACTCCTTCAAAAAAAAAAAAAAACAATGAATAGGATTAACATAATTATTCTATGTATTCTATGTGAGTGTGTTAAAGGACTCTGAATGCCCTGGTAGCCAGGCCAAAAATGGAACAAAGATTAGTTATGTAGTTCCAACTTTAATGGTTTCCTTTTACTTTTTAAGAATGGTTTACGCCCAGTTTAGGATTCAGAATGAATTTCCTAGGATCATTGCTCACGATACCATTGAATGTCATCTATTTCACATTCCTGACCCAGGATACATATCCCAAACCTGTATCAATGAGAATGCAAGTGCTCTTACATATCTGTCCAGAGGCCATGTGAATTATGAAGTAAAATGTAAGGACTGGCAAAATTGCATTTATCTAAGGCCTCTGCGGTCAGGACTAGTCTTCTGTTCAACCAAGGCCTACAGTGCTCTGTAAGGGGCAAACATTTCAATATTGAGAGTATGTTGATGAAGACTTCAGTTAAGACTCAGTCAGACTGAACCCTTCCTACAAAAAATCACCCTTGCTCAAGACAAGTATGCAGCGGAATACACAATGTTGTGTGCTCATTAAACCCATCTCCATCCTCCACTCCTGGCACCCAGCTACACTACATTCCATAGTCTCGCCTGCAGTTAGGTGGAGCCATGTGAATGAGTTCCAGTCAATTGAATGTGGGAAGAAATGATAAACATGCCTTAGAAGACTGACCTATAAAACGTCCTGCAAAACTCTCCTTGCTTTCTTTTCCCTAAACTAAGGACCACATACCAGAGGCTCCAGTGATGAACTGTGAGACTCTAGAGGAAAGAAAGACCACTAGAGTGAAAGGGGCCTGGGTCCCTGAATGACTGCATGGAGCAAAAGCCCTCCCTCTCCATAGGCCCCTCCACTCCCACATTCATTGTCTTTAGTCACTAAGATTTGGGGATTGTTAGAGCAATGGGCTTATCCCAACTAATTCTTCTGTCTTTGCAAATATATTCCTTCTTCTAAAATCATGGGCCATATGTTTCACTTTAGCCCATAATACTGCATTAATATCACCTATACTTTCTACCTTTCACATTCCATATTCCTCTTCCCTCTTGATAACTGCTCTCCATAGCACTAAGGGAAGGCACTGCCTAAAGTCAATATGCTTAGAACTTCCTCTCTGATTCAAATTCTCCTTAAAAGTAAACTAAAGTGAAATCAAAACCAGAGTTATGGGAGGTCCAATTTTTCTCAGGCTTGCTGCCCAATGGCAATCAACCCTTGGATCCAACGGCATGTAAGACCTGGCTCTGAGGCCTGACTTCATGTTCATGCTGGTCTACACAGCATTTTAGGGAATAATTACTGTCCCAATGCTTTAGTCCCTAAGTTATCCCTCCCCCATGTATCAATGTCAATGACCAGCATGTCTGAGGAAGGCCAGGTAGGGTTGGACAAAAGATACAACTAGGCCAGATAACCTAAAGGTAGGCAAGGAATGACATGAAGAAGAAACTGAAAAGGAGTTCTTAGAGTGTGTGGTTGTCATTAGGGCTTTCCATCAATATTCAAATTCTCCTCCTTCCAGGCACATGGTAGTATTGCATTTCCCTGTCCTGTAGAAGTCAAGTCATGGTATTGTGACTTGCTCTGGCCAATGCCAGATGAGCAGAAGTAATCTGTATCACTCCTGGCCAAAAGTCTTAAACAGCCAGACCACAGTTTGTTATATTCCCTTCCCATAGTGCTGGAACTAAATTCCCGATGGTGCGGCACTGTCAGCCAGAGTCTGTTGGTGATAATGACAGGCACCAACCTAAGACAAAGAGGTAGTATGAGTAAGAAATAAATCTTTGTTGTTTTAAGTCCTGAACTTTGTAGGTTGCTACTGCATCATACTTTAGCCAATTCTGATTACTATGGAGTATGTAATATTTGATGAGGAATGGGCTTTGATATTCAAAATGGGAAAGATGAAAATATTCCTGCAATTTCTACCTCTCTTCCCCAAAAGAATGGAGGATAAGAGTGATTTTTTCCCCAATGTGATATGCTTAAGCACTCTAGCAGCTGAAACTAAGTCTCAGCTACCAATTTGACTTAGCCTATTGTGTCTAGAATGGGGGTTATAGGCCAGATATGACCTGCAACTTGTTTTTGTAAATAAAGTTTTATTGGAACATAGTCATGCCCATTTATTTACATACTGCCTATGACTGCTTTCACATTACAATGCAAGAGTTGCTACAGCAGAGACTTCAAGGCCTGCTAATGCTAGCATATATACTATTTGGCCCTTTACAGAAAAAAAGAAATGCTGGCCCCTAGTCTAGAAGAAGCCAAAGGAAAACAGATCCATGGAGGGTCTGGAAAAGAAATCCAATGTGCACTGCCACTCCAGGTAAAGAGTACATACTCTTGATAGCTATGTAACCAAAAGCATACACAAATCAAAAGTTGGTACCAGCAGGATTTCTCTTAGTGCTTCAGGCCTTGTTAGAGACAGTGGGGCAAAGGGAACCCTAATACAAATGACTTCTAATGAGCACATCCTTAAAGTTCTGTTGTTTATAACCCCTCTCCTCCAATATCAGGATGGGTATAGGATCTGAACAAAGGGTATACACAGTATATATCAGGATTAGCAAACCTGACAGTCCTCAGAATGACTCAGTGGAAAGTTGCTTAAGTGCTTGCTCAAAATGATTCACTGCCTGGAGAGTCCATGGCAAGTCAGATTCTTAGGCTAAAGTGGGAGGTACAGTTTGTCCACCTCCCTGAACTCAGCACAGTGCAAGCAGGCAGGCCCTAAGTAAGGAAGTAGGCTCTTGGAGGGTCTGATGAGGGTCTCAGCCTGCTGAGTAAGGCCTCTGCTGTGGCCACTGGCTGCCCTCTGGGGGTGGGGGTGTATATGGTGTGGCCGGAATTCTAGGAATCCTGTGCTGTCCTAGCAGGCACTCCAATTGGCTTGGTGTTCTACATGCTCCAAAGACTTTCTCCAGTGTCCTTGGCATCTGATGACTACACTTGGGCTTAAGATTTTTAGGGCTGGGAGGGTCCCTGGAAGCCTTCTATCTTAGTACCAGATCACTCCTTCATTTGGTGGCACCAGCAAACCATCTGGCCATTCTACTGCAGATAGGCCACAGGCTATTTACCCCCTTGCCTCTGCCTGGCTTTTGAAAGGCTGCCTGGAGGAGCTATCTGCTTGGCTGAAACTCAGCCTTTGGTGACTGTTAACAGGTTTTGCTTCAATTCAGCTATTGCTGTGTTACCATAGGTTGGCTCTGGGTTGAGGGCAAAGGCCTGGGGTGGAAAACAGAGAAAGGAGAAGAGAGATGAAAGGATACTTTACTTGGACCTACAAGTTGAATTATTCTTTCTTTTAGCAGGTGATTCTGAGGTTAGTTTCTACTGGGTATTTTCTCTTACTTTCTAAAGTAACCAGTAAGATATGGCCCTAGACTCCTCCCTGAGGCATCTTTAGTTCTAGGTTACTATGAAAATGTGGTGAAGGGAGGGCGCTATGTCTGATGGCATCCTTGTCTACCATCAAGTCTAGAGAATTTAGAAGACAGAGGGGCCCAGGTCCCAAACTGCTACAGCTTTTTTATCAGCCTGCCAGGCTGTTGCACAGGCTTCTCTAATGTATACCTGAGCACCTGCACAGGCCAGGGCCACATCTACAGAGACCCCATCTCCCTGGGCTGAAACAGCATAAGTAATGGTTGTCTCAAACACACTGAGGCAGAAAAAGATTTTCTTTAAAAATATAGAAGATAACAGACAACAGAAAGACCTCAGAGAATTTTCACCCCACAGACATTTGTCCAGAGCCTATTTTGTGCCTTGGCAGATGAGGAGATAAATGCAGACTTGAGATCCAAATTATTTCCAAGTATCAGGGGCTGAATCTCAGATATAAACAGTGAAGAAAGTGGAGAGGAAGAAAACTCTTCCTCTTTTGAAAACTTGTCTGCAAGGGAGATGTGGTAGAAGCACAGTCCGGGAGGCAAGGAGACCTGGGTTCCAGGCTCAGGTAATGTTACTAATGAGTGCTGTCACTTCAAGAAAGTTACAGAGTCTTTCGCAGTCTCCCTATTTGTCAAATATGGGGAGAGGCAGCTGAAAAAAAATATCTTTTCAAGGTATAACTTTCTGTAGTTGTACAATATATGATTCCTGCCCTCAAGAAGTTTATGATGTAGTTGCAAGACACTGAACAGAGAGGAGGTACAAAATTAAATTCAATGCAGCACAGAAATATCCAGCGAATGGGATAAAGCTGTGCCATACACCACAGTAACCACTAGTCACATATGTCTATTCATATTTAAACCGATTAACATTAAATCCAATTTAAAATGCAGCTTCTCAGTCTCACACCAGTCACATTTCAAATGTTCAACAGCCACCTATACTAATGGCTGCCACATTGGAAAGTGCAGATATAGAATGTTTCCATCATTGCAAAAAGTTCTATTGGACAGTGCTGGTATAGACAACATGTATCACAGATGTCCAGAGAACACAGAACTTCCCTTCCATGCCTCCTAGGCTTGTGCTCATGATGGCTGTTCAGCCTGACCAATGCTGACTTTGGGTGGGGGCTTAGTGTTTGGTCAGATTATTGCCTTGCTCTGGGAGCTGAGCAGTTCCACACTTTCCACATTGTCTCTGCTCCTTTGATTTTTCCCCAGGGCCTTTGGGAAAGCCATAGCTATCCAGTCCTGCCTTAAAAAATTTCCTTTTAAGCAGACTCATGAATAATCTAGATAATCCCAGAATTCAGGCATCTTTTAGAGCTCCCTGAGCTATTTGCCCATGAGGTATTGTATGCAAAGTCTGACAAAGATCAGTTTGATTGATCAATGAGAGTCAGCATTGTATTTGGAGAAGCAAGCATGGCCAGGACTGAGGAGGAAGTCCTTACATGCTCCCTGCACAGCACTATTAATAACATGAAAAAATTATCCAATGTAATCCCAAAGACTGATTTCAAATCAAAACAAAGCAAATACAGGAAAGCAAAACAAAAGAACAGCAAGACAAGCACAAGGGCTCCCTAGGGTTTCTCTAGCTTGTGGGATGGGTGTGGGTGTGAGCCTGTGAGAGTGTATGTGAAAGTGTGTGTGTTCCAGATGTACATGAGAGTCACGTGTGTGTGTTTGTGGGGATGGTGGTGAGGCGGGTAGGCAGACTTGGAGGTTTTCAGGGTTAGGGCTGGGCAAACGTGCCTCTGACTCAGAGGAGGAATCTCAGTTTCTTTTGGTGGGGAGAGGAGAATTAAACTTTTGTCAAACAACCTCATGCCTGATTCCTCTAAAGTGGGGTAGGAAGGACAGTGTCATAACACAGAGAGTGTTAATGGCCGCTATTTTAACAATCTAAACTCACTGCCCCAGGGCGCCAGTAGAAACTAAACAGTCTTATTGCAAAGGGTGCATTTTTAAAAAATCAAATAAATAGCTGCAGGCGCACTCACATTGAACTTGTGCCCAATTCAGTGTCAATCAACAAGTTTCCATTGAATTCTGGACAAGCCAACTCCTCTTCCAAAGAGAACACAGAAAACATTGTAAGTTCAGTTTGGGGGCAGCTGGATGATCTTGTGTATCCTGTCCTTTTAGTGATTTTTTCCCCCCTTTTTGCTTCTTCCTTCTCTGGCTAGGACTTTTGTTCCCTAATTCAGATCCTCCCAAGTTAATTCCTTTCTAATGCATCTCCCTGGCTCTGGCCCTAGTGCTGTGGTTCTTCTATTTTATGTTCCTATACATGAGGACAGATCAGCTGATCTGGGCCTCAAGACAGGTCCATGTTATTTGTAAAACAACAGCTTTCTACCTGCCATGTGTTCCATGAGTAGAGATGGAGAAAGTACCCAAATATATACAGTGTAATGCTATGGCTCCACTTGGGAACATGTACATTCTGATAAGCCAACATGCTGAAAAATTATATTATCCCAGTGATAGAATGTGTCCTAGGCACATATTTGAAACTAGCCAGACGTAGCCACTAAGCCTTAGTGTAAAATCTTCATCACCATCTTGGTAGTAAGCATGTTCCCCCTTCTCCAGACTGAATTCTGGCCCTGCATTCTAAAATAATACCAACAATACCTTGCATTTATTGAGGGTATACTATGGGCAGGGCACTATGCTAACTCCTTTAGATACCTTAATTCAGTTAATCCTCACAACAGTCCTTTGAGATAGGAACTATCATTGTCCCATTTCTCCCTCTCTCTCATTCACACACACACACACACACACACAAATACATACCACACAATGTCACCCACTCCAACATACATGCTCACCCACACGCTTACATACACTTACACTTACATCAAGTGTGTGTAAACTGAACAAAGCTCCTCTGCCCTATCTCCATAGTGCTCAGTTCTTCCAGGTTCTCTGCCCAAAGACTCTGCCTTTGACATCCAGAATTCTATCCTTAGTGAATTCTTATAGTTAAGCTAAGCATTGACCTTTCTGCTGGAAGGAGTCTCATCAGCTGCCTTTGTAAGTGGCTGGGAGAGAGATGAGGATATGAGGGACTGCAAGAGAGGAAAGGGGATGCAAAAAGACATCCAAGAACACTAAAGACAAACTGCACCTCCTCCCTACTTTTGCAGTGGGCTGGCTCTGCAAAATAATGTCTACCCACAGGATGTACAAGGTCCTTTGAGACTGGGCCTCCATCAATCTGACCTTTCCAGCCTCCTCCCTCCTACACAGACCATACTCAACTGCAGTCACGGATCCCACACATGCCTCTGCACATGCCCTCCCCACCTCCCTCTTCTACACCTGGCAAAGTGCCATTCATCTGTCAGAACCCAGCTCAAATGTCCACTCCCCTCTGGGACTGTGCCTGACTCCTGGCTCTTGGAGAGTGCCTATCTTCTCCCCTCTCTGCCTGCACAGCCCTTGTCCACACTTCTACCAGAGTACTCATCACATTACATTTTAATAATCTTGTTATGCGTGTCTCCTCCACTAGATTGTGAACTCCTCGAGGCAGGAACTCTGAAACCTCAGCACCATACATGGGCTATGTCTCAAAGCTTATACTCTGTAAATGTTTGTGAAATTAATATGAGTGAGTGAGTGAATTAATGAATGTGTGGACTCATACCACCAACTTCTGGTTAGGAAGAGACGCCCTTCACTAGGCTTCTCTGACTAAGGCTGCTGTCCAGTATTTCTCAATAGAGCCACCACTGGAATTTTGTGTGGGACACTTCTTCCATGCGTTGTGTTCGTACTTATTGTGGAACATTTTGCATCTCTTATTGCTGCCCACTAAATGCCAATGACATCCTCCCATTACTGTGACGAACAAAACAGTTCCCAGACATTTCTAAAGCCCTGGAGAAGTTGGTGGGGGCAGAAAGGGTGTGTGTGTGTGCTGATCCTCCCTGGTTTGGAAGTAACACTACAGCAATGGCTCATTTCCCTGATCCCAGTGGTCTGAGAGGCCCCCTGCAGTACGGACACACTGTGCTCCTGCGAGAGGCGCCAGATGACAGCCTCTAGCAAGACCACGAATTAGCAGAAGGTAGGAACCAAACAGGAGTAAGGCAGCCTAATCAACACATAATGGTGAATCTTGCTCTCTCTTTTTATGATTTAGGAGGGAGGAGGTATCAGTTCTAGCCCTCCCCCAGAAAAATCCCCTTCAATTTCTCAAGGCAGTCTAGAGATTTTTACCTTGTCTCTGAGTGCATTCTCAGCACTACCTTATGTTTCTGTTAAGAGCTCACTCAGCTTTGAGAACATCAGCATTATTGTGCGGCATACTCACACAGGCACCTCTGAAAATCTAATCAGAAGGAAATAGAAACGCAAGGCAGAGGTGATGCCATTAATTTAATGCCTTTTGCCTGACAGTCATTAAACCTGTCACTTGTTTCCTTTAGACTCCCCTCATCTTTTCCCTGAGGCTGGAGACACATGGTCAATGCCTGGTTATGAGGCTGCTATCATTGGGATCTAGAGGAACACGTACCAAAATGCTATGGTTTCAGGCTTTGCCCATATTGAGATATGCCCAGATGAAATCTGGGGACCCAGGATTTAAATACCTTCTTTTCATTGCTGATCACTGCCTTGATTATATATACCTCCTTATACTTTTCAAAGCAATTTCCCATATCAACTTTCTTGTTCACTGTCAATGCAAACTTTAAGAGAAGGCAGGAATTATCATCTCATTTTACAAGCTGAGAAAATAGGTACAAAGAGGTTAATCAGCTCTGTGAATGTCCCACAGTGAACTGGAAGGACAGCAGAACAAGGCCCCATCTCTTTATTGGCCCCCCTGCCTTCCTCCCCCCATGATAACACAATAAAACCTCACTTTGAGGGAAGGCAGGCATACTCCACAGGTCCAAAGCCCTTCTTTCTTCCCAAAGGGGATCCTGACCAGCCTGACTTCCTGGAAGCCAAACATGCCCTCTGGCCCTTTGGTCAGTGATAAAATCCTGGAGCCAGATGGCTTCATCCAGATGCCAATACACTGTGCACTCTACAGCTTAGAAATCAATGCCTCAAATGCCTACTTACTAATTCCAAGAGCCCACTTAGAGGACAAGGAGCACACCTTTCTCTAGGTTTTGGTACTGCTATTCTTTGTGACAAAAAACCCCAAAAACCAAAAACCAAAAACCAAAAAAAAAGAAAAACCAAAACAAAACACACACACACACACACACACACACACAAAACCAAACATCAAGAAGACCAAAACAATGCAAACAAGTAGACAAATATAACAGTCCCCCAAATTGCCATATGCACATACAGAATCCTATGCTTGGTTGTAATCTTGCAAGGTCTTCTGGTACTTTTGCCTCCAATCAGAACCATCAAGAACAAATGAAAATGTAATCCCACTTTATATCATACTGGGAAATATAACTTACATACGTACAACATAAATGTAGAGTTGTACTGATGCTTTCAAAGCAAACACCCATGTGACTACCACGTGGATCAAGAAAGAGTGCATTGCCAACACCCCAGAAGCACCACCCCCCAATGGAGGTCAACTCACCACCATGCTGACTATTGTGATAATCATTTCTTCACTTTCCATTGTAGTTTTATCACATTTATGCACATCCATAATCAATATAGTTTACTTTTCCCTATTTTGAACTTGATATTAATGGAATCATATTGTATGCGTTTGTGCATTTATGTGTGTCTTGTGTTTACTCAGCATTGAGCCTGAGCTATTCATATAATATATTGACTGTAAAATGACTTCAGCTTCCCTTATCTATGCCTGGAACTACTTTTTTGTGCCTAAGTTTTTTATACTGAAGCTCACTTCTACTCTTTCTCCCCCTTTGGAAGTGGAAGGAGAAAGCTGATCAGCCTCCTCTAAGATCCATTTATGTTTCTGAAACTTGGTGAAGGCCCCTGTCTTTCTTTCACCAGTTTCAGTAATTACAGTTTTCCTTCAACATCACCTCATAGGTTTCATACTCTAATCCTTTAATAATCTTTCTAATAAAGCTATGTTGAATGGCTCCAGACACAATTTCCCTCAGAAAGTAATCGCAGAAGAGGCCCTTTTGGAAAAGTACTTCTCCAGATAAAGAGAAACAGGGGTACTGTTCTATTCCTATGGATTTCTCCAAAAGCAGATGACAAAACTTGCCAGTAATCAGCTCCTAATAGATGACACTCTCTGAAGTTCCCTGGGGAACGTTAATAAGGAACACGTCTTTCAAAACCTAGCATTTCACACAGGCAGTAATACTAGTTACTGCTTGTCAGGCCTGTCATTTTCAAAGACAGTGTGGTCTCTGGAGTCTTCCAGAAAAAATGTGCTCTGAAAAGCAACATTTGCTAGATTCCTCTAAGATTCTTTGGTTGTCTCCTGACTTCACTTCCTCATTTCTACCACCAGCCTCTTCTCAAATTTCTTCTCTCTCTTCCCCATTTGAAAAAGAGACACACTACATCCTGGATGAACCTTAAAGACATTATGCTAAGCAAAAAAAGCCCATCACAAAAGGATAAATACGGCATAATGCCATTCATATGAGGTACTGAGAGTAGTCAAATTCATAGAGACAGGAAGTAGAAAGTGAGGAGTTAGTGTTTAATAGGTATAGAGATTCAGTTTGGGGAGATGAAAATGTTCTGGAGATGGATGGTGGAGATGGTTGTGCAACAGTGTGAATGCACTTAATGTTACTGAACTGTACACATAAAAATGGTTAAAATGGTAAATTTTATGTTATGGATTTTTAGCACAAGAAAATAATCACAAATTAAACAAAAAAGAGAATGAAAATAAAAAGGAAGGAATGAGGGAAGGAAAGAAGGGAAACAAAGAAAGAAAACAAGGAAGAAAGCATGCCACATTTCCTTGTCCTCTCCTTCTCAATATCCATTTCTCTATTAAAATAATAAAAGAATACATTATATAAAAGGTATGATAGTGAGTGTGGACTCTGATTTGGCCTTAGATCCCTGAGGGCACAATCTTGTGAATGTGAAGAAATCAAAACAGGATGAATTTATTGAAGAAAAGGAAAAGAGCTTGTGGGGACACTTACATTATCTTCATGTTCCAAAAAATAACCTCAACTCCCAAGTTTGACGTATTTCTCTGTCTTCTCAATTAAACTAAAATCCAAGCAGCCCTCTTCCTCCCCCTCCTGCAGACAGCTTTGATTTAGCCCTTTACTGAGAGATACAGTATATATATTTCTTAGCCTATCTCCAATTCTGGGAGCATAACTCTAGAAAACACTTTGTAAGTAGCCATACATATATTTGCTGAACCACTTCCCAGTCTCTGTGTCTTAGAGTATATGTGGCAAAGACAAAAGACAACACATCAAGACATTTATAAAATAGACTACTTTGATGGCCAAAAATGGAGTCCTGTGAGGAGGCGGATTTTGGAACAGATTTCAATAACTGACACCCTAAGTCTGCCAGTTCCTAAAATCACTTTTAGGGAATAGCTGATGGTATAAAATTCTAAACACAAAAATCAGACAAAAATCATTCTAATAAAGGCAATTGCTTATCTTAGTGGCTGCAAATAATCTGGCAAACCTTTTGGGTTACAGTCATTTTAAGTCCAAAACCCTGAAGTGAAACTCTTTGGCTCTAGGCAACAGATAGCAAGGATATTTGGTTACTTTGAGAACATATTGGTTTTAAATTAACAACACTAAAGTGAAAAACTTGAGAGCTGGCAACTCATTCTAGAAACCACTGTGTCCTCTGCCACAAATAAAGAACTTATCCTAAATACTACTGGTGTTCTGCAGGACTTTGGGGTAGGTAGAGCTTGACTCCTTAGGCCCTTCCTTCAACAGGCCCCTCTCCCTTTGTAACTCTTCTGGTGCCCAGCTGAGCTTAGTGGCCTCGGGATCTTCCCCCCGCAACACCTGTCTCCTCTTTCTACAATCAAAATCTGCTTTCTAAATCCTGTGTTCAGACGAAAGTAAAAATGATTAATAAGAGTTAATTTACTACCTTCAAAGATTGGTGAATTTATCAGGACAAGGCCTAAATTTAAAAGATTAAGCTGTAATGACAATTTCAGGCGTCAGGCAACTTGGCAGGGAAGTGGGGGTGGGCTTGGGCAAAGCTGATCCGATGGCTGGACAGGTCTCAGAATCACAGGTCACAGGAAATCAAGGTAATAATTGCCTCTTCTGCTTACTCAAGAAGAAAACAGGCCCTGGTTCAAGGGTCAGTCTGGCAACTCAGATGAAAAGCCCACTACAGGACATTTTGCTAATCCTTTCCTTAAAATACCCTAGATGTGACTCTTATTTCAAACTAAGTTAAAAACAGACTAAGCTGAAAACACTGATTTTATTGCAAACTATGTTGATTGCTTTTCCCTTTGAGAGTTTCATTTGTTTATCAGCAGAAATTCCTGGGCTAATTCCGAGAAATGCCATTCATTTCTCGCCAACAACAAGTCATGAACAATGGGCGGGGTAGAGGGGGAAGCTCCCCACGGAGGGTCTTGCTTTCTGGACATGACAGCCAAGGACTCTGAATGTGGAAGATGGCAGAAGAGGCAGCCTTTGGGTGGGAGCTCTGGGAAAGCAGAGGGGCAGGCCAGATGGCACATTGTGCACATGTTACTGCAGGGTTGGTCCTGGGGAAATGTCACACAAGGAAAATGTGTTTCCAGAGTGTCTATGTGCTCCATTATCAGCAAAACAATGTTGTCATGTTGCCCACAGCCCTCTGGAGATCCCAATGCTGCAAGATCTTACCCAGAACGGCTTTCTGTGGGCAGTTCTCTTGACCTCCTTTCTCAAAATCTCCCCTGGGCCCTATTACTGTAGTGCAGTCCTCAATCCAACTGCATCAGAATTAACTGGGATGCTTGTGTGAAATGCATGACACCCACTGCAGCCTAAATGATTCAGGATTTTTGGTGTAGGGTCTGGGAGTCTGCATTTTATCAAATCTCCCAAGGTGATCCTTAAGCATGTTAAAATTTGAGTAGTACTAGTTTAGGGTCTTGTGCTAAAATTGCCTACTACCCTAACAAACTTCTCCAAACTAAGATACTGTATATACCAATAGCTTATTGCTATAACATACATTGCTCCTAGAAATTGAATGGCAAAATACAACACTTCTTGAAGCACATAACAAAGAACCCTAATTCTGCAAAGTGCCTCCAAAAAATGGGTATTATGGCTGAATAAGTTTAGACAATGTTACATCCCATATACCTCTCTGGTAGATTCATAATGGGTACTAATGTATCAAGGCTCTGTCATATAAATAGACAACAAGTATATAAAAATGCTCAACATCACTAATCATCAGAAAAATACAAATCAAAGCCACAATGAGGTATCATCTCAGCCCAGTTAGAATGGTTATGTTCAAAAAGACAAAATGTAATAGATTCTAGTGAGGATGTGGAGAAAAGGGAACTCATATGCTGTTGGTGGGAATGTAAATCAGTACAGCTACTATGGAAAACAGTATGGAGGTTTCTTAAAAAAGCTACAAATAAAACTACTATATGATCCAGCAATCCTACTACTGGGTATATATCCAAAAAAAGGGAAATCAGTGTATTAAAGGGATAGCTACATCCCTATGTTTATTGCAGCACCACACACAACAGCAAGATATGGAATCAATATAAGTTTCCATCAACGGAAGAATGGATAAAGAAAATGTGGTATATATACACAATGGAGTATTATTCAGCCATAAAAAATAAAGAAATCCTGTCATTCACAGCAACATGAATGAGACTTGAAAATACTAAGTTAAGCAAAATAAGTCAGGAACAGTAAGATAAACACCGTGTGTTCTCACTCATATGTGGAAGCTAAAAAAGTTGATCTCATAGAAACAGAAAGTAGAATAGTGGTTACTAGAGGCTGGGAAGGGTAGGCACGATCTTGTCTCACTGCAACCTCCACCTCCTGGGTTCAAGCGATCCTCCTGCCTCAGCCTTCTGAGTAGCTGGGACTACAGGCATGCACCACCACACCCAGCTAATTTTTTCGTATTTTAAGTAGAGACAGAGTTTCACCATGTTGACCAGGATGGTCTCAATCTCTTGACTTCGTGATCTGCCTGCCTCGGCCTCCCAAAGTGCTGGGATTACAGGCGTGAGCCAGCGCACCCAGCAAATGCTACTTTCTTGAAGAAGGTTTTAACCCCTTGTACTGTGTCAAGTGTCCAAGGACCAACAGTATGAGAAAGATAGTGGAAATAAGGCATGGAAGATGGTTAAAGGGGTCTAAGAGAACAGTCAGTATGGACATGGAGGGTCTAGTGATCAAAAGTGAACATCTCCTTTGGCAACCCCTCAGTAACCTAAAATAGTAATAATAATAATAAAGCAAAATATCTGCTATTCAGACACCAACATTTCAGAATCCTCAGGCTTTTGGATAACTCTGGACCCATATATATATATATATATATGTAATTATTATGTGTAATATATATACCAATCTTTTGCAGGCAAAGGAGTGGCTCCTGGTTGATCATCTTGCACACTACAGCTGTTGTAGTCACCTTACTAGGGAAAACAATATGCTAATTGGCTGTTACTGTTAAAAAGGAATTGATCTGTCTTGATAAAATCCAAGAGACAAATGAATATAGAATTCAGAAGAGAATAGAAGAGAGAAGAGAGCAATGGAGATCAGATATGGATGGTGGCAACAGCAGCAAATCAGCAGCAACCATGAGGATGGCTGGCAGTAGGTACTCAAAGAAATGAACTAAAAGAAGATGGGGCAACCTTAAAATTTAAGAGAGATTCCTCAATAAATTAAAAATAAAATTACCATAAGACCCAGAATTTCCACTCCTAGGTATATACAAAATAATTGAAAACATATGCCACACAAAAACTTGTATATAAATGTCCGTAGCAGCGTTATTCACAATGGCCAAAAGGTGGAAACAACCCAAATGACTACCAACAGATGAATGGATAATGAAAGTGGTCTATGCATAATAATGGAAGATTATTCAGCCCTAAAAAGAAATGTCATACTGATACATGCTACAACATGGGTGAACCTTGAAAACACTATGCTAAGTGAATGAAACCAGATGCAAAAGGCCACAAATTGTATGATTCCACTTATGTGAAATGTCCAGAATAGGCAAATCCATAGAGAAGTAGATTCATGGTTACCAGGGGCTAGGGGAAAAGGGGAATGGAGAGTGACTGTGTAATAGGTTTCCTTTTGGGGTGGTGAAAAATTTCAGAAACTAGATTAGTGGTAAATGTTCTTACCACTTGTACAATATTGTAAATGTTCTTAATGCCACTGAATTATACACTAAAATGATACATTTTATGTTATGCATCTTTTACCACAATAATAAATAAATAAATCTCTCTTTTGAACCTTCCCTAGAAAAAAACTGGAGGAAACACAAAAGGCCTGTCTACTTGATTACTGTAACTGTGGAAGTCACAGATATAGACAGACATAGTCATAGACCTAGACTCTAGACTCCTTTTTAATATAAATACATGGGATGGGAGAAAAGGGGAACACAAGGGCAGATAGGTCAGTGATTAAAGACAAAAAAAAGCAGATTCAGAGTAAACAAGTGATTTTCAACTCTTACTCTAAACTTGTCTACAGTCAAATGCCATGTACCCACCTCATCTTACACAGTCTGTGCTATAGTGTGGATTTGTGTAACACAAGTGGTTCATATGTGAGTGCTAAATAAGGGAATGAAGTTGGTATAAAATAGAAATTGCATTAGTTCATACATGATTACCCAGCAAATTAATATTTTGCACTACCAAGTGACAGCAGCTAAAAGCCAAGTACACTAACTCAACTGAAATCAGGAAGCCATTTGCCCTACATTCTTCCTCTTGCCTCAGTTGGGCCACATGCTCTGTCTTGTAAGTGCTTATTACATGATTCTCCGTGATCTTTGTGCAATTTACTGTTGTCTCTATAACTTAGCAGCTTCAATCCTTCCTTAAACACTGTTCCTTCAAGCTAATGTTACCATTTTAAAAGGTGAAGTCTAGAAGTCTATATTTACTGTAATATTTTATTAGAAATGTAAGATGCCTTTTTAAACTGTGTTAGTATTTCATTAGTATAGTTGCTTTGTTAATATTCTGGTTACAAAGTTGCCTAAGTTTTGAGTGGTTTTCTCTAATGCTACTTTTTCCTTAAGCCCTGTGATTTTTCAGTGTACAATTTTGTAGAATGTGAGGATTTTCAGATATGTGCATATTGTATTGTGGCAGAAATTCCTGTGTTTGCTAGCTCACTCACAACCCAACTATTGTTGAAAGAGAAATGACACAGGGCTTCCCACATTCTCCTTATGGGAACACATACTATAGTGCAACACTGGTAAGGTCTTTTCCCTAACCTACCTTGAATATCTAAGACTGGGGTGTCTCTCTTGGCAAACCACACTGTCACTATTCCTATTAAAACCATTCATAGTGCCAAACTTTTTCACACCTAGCCAAAAGGAAACACTGTGGATTAGGTCTCTGCTAACCAGATCAAATCAGTTATTTTGGCAATTTTATAAGAGCTCTTTAATAACTCAGGAATGCTGGAATACCTCCAGGAAAACCCAAATTTATTAATTCTGAATAGCAAATTCTCAGTGGAATGACCATTTTAAAAAGCCCTCTTAGATAATATCATGATTTAGACTCCTGATCACTATAAAATTCTTCTTTTTGTGATAAAATTCTCTCTCTGTGCATATATATAAAATAAAATATATATATTATGAAATATATACATACACATATTATGAAAATAAGTCATGTTGTTTTACTTTCCCTTCCAACATTACCACTTCATTCCCCCAAAAGAGAAGATAGGGAATTTAATTCCTTCAAATCTCTAAAATCTCTTAATTATCAGGGACTCCACAGAGTCTTGCTTAGAGACCAGGATGAATTTAATGACGTTCATGAGTCCTATGCAGTCTTGACTTTTCCATTAAGAATGTTCCAGCCTCCATGTAGCCTCTTTGGGCCCAGTAGAGCACTGTGGTATGTGACTAAGACTTGACCTCTGCCAAGACTTGGACAAGTGCTGATGAAAAAAAATTTATTTGCTCTTTGTGGGAATCAGTATAGATTTCTCTCTGGTATTTCTGGAAGAGCTGCCTGCATACTCTGATTTCCACGGTTTAGCAGGAGCTGTAGGAGACAATTTCAAATACAGGTGGGCTCCTTGGAAATTTTAGGGGTAACGAGTTTAGAAAGCAAGAGCCATGGGAAATACATAAACAAATGAAATGAGATGGCTCCTCTGTCTCCTTCAATGGAAACTAAGCTCTAAGCATGATAGGTAGGACACTTCCACTGAGTCTGTTACCACCTAGGCAAAAGCTTCTCTAAATCAATACTGCTATAGGACAGTATGTAAAGCCAATATCTGGGGTATACGGTTTGCTTATTTGTCGTCTTTTTATACGGAGCTTATTCATCATCTTGGCTTTAAATATTTTCTTCTTAAATGAGGACATTTTCATCACAGTGCCTTCCATTGGGTTAAGATGGAAAACCAGAGCCCTTTTCTTTGACCAAACATTTCTGTGGCCCTGAAGGCATGAGTTTCCTCATGCCTAATAATCACTGGGGTGGAAGGAACACAGAGGAGTCATCACATCCATTGCCCTGTCTCAAAGCAGGACTGTGCCAACTCTATCTCAGATGGGTGGGTACCTTTTTATTTCTAGAAATATTAAGTAAAGAGACTAAAATTATCCTTAGTCATTTATTCTAGGATTTAACAGCCACGGTGTTCAAAGTTCTTCCTTTTGTCAAGCTCCACTCCTCTCTGCTATGATTTAAAGCTATTTACTCTTGTTTTATCTTCAGTAGAAAGAAAGAATAGCTGGTTGCATTCTGGTTCAATATGGCAAAGAGAACACATGAGAAATCTCCCTGTTATTTTCAAAACAAAGAGAGATGAAATGTGGAACTAGAAAAATAAATAAATAAAACGTGAAAACTGCAAAATTATATTCAGAAACACAAAAAAAACTCTTCGTGGAATAAAATATAGAAGGAAAGTACAGCAATAAATGGGAGCCAAAGCCATATGGTCCATCAGTAGCTGGGACTGAATATGGATAGTTTGGATCCAAATGGCTGAGGAGAAACTACAGCTTGCAAGTGGCTTCCCATGTGAAGTTGGGGACTAGGGTCACACTACTCGCATGTAAACAGGGGCTGACATAGCTCTCCCCACTCAGTGTTCCCTAAAAAACACTGATTGTCCAAGTTAGGCAGTTGTAGGTGAGGTCTCAGTCCATGATCATTATCAGAGACTAGTAGTGCACAAGAAAACAGAGGTAGAAATAGACCATTCGGGCATGAGGCAGCCCAAACAGAGTCATTAATATATGACCTGGTTTAGAGCAAAGTGAACTATAAAGCCTGCAACAACCATCCCACAAAGAAGGGCTCATGTAAGAAAAAACAAAAACAAAAACAAACAAACAAACCCAAAACACCCATGGATAATGAGCTTTGAAAGAAAAAGTAGAAAACCAAGGAAAATTCAGGACTAAGAAAAGCTGTCAAGAAACCCAACAAAGGTGAAAATTCGCATCTAAAAATATTTAGATATTTGAACAATCTGAAATGGACTTCAAATAAACTTAAATACTTTAAAGAAGTAAAAAAGAGAATAAGATTCCCCAAAACAATAACAGGTTATAAATTAGCGTCATGTAGATGTCTTTTTAAATAACTTGAAAACCTGAGGGGAAACAAGGTTATTGAAAATAAACAAAGAAACAAACAAAACCCAACAGATGGCCTAAATAGTATGCATGGAAAGAATTCATGAATTGGAGAACAGAGTTGAAGTAATATATCATTTTAGGGAGAATATCAGGAGGGAAAAATAAAGGAGACATTAGGAGACATAAAGGATAAATTAAATGAGATGCAATAATATACACCAAAGACAATTTTGAGAATGAGAAAAAATAAGAAGGTGAAGAGATAATTTTCAAAAAAAAAAACTGACTAAAAATTGAAGAGAAATTTGACTCCTTTGGCTGAAAAAATCATGTGCTGAGCAGGCTGAAGAGAATAATCAAACTTACACATCTCATTGTGTGCATCAATGAAAAGAAGAAAGTTTTAAAAGCTAGAAGAAAAAAAAACCAGAAGAACCCACAAAAGAACTACAAATAGCAGAATTCTTAACCACAAACAAATAAACAAACATAAAGCCAACAAACCATTTAGTAATATCTTCAAAGTGCTGAGGGGAGATGAACATGCACCTATAATTTCATACCCAGCCAAATTATCATTCAAGAATGGTTGTAAAATAAATACACTTTTTTGTATATAAGGACTAAGGAATTTTAGAACTACTACCCACAGAAAGAGCTGTTAAAGGTTATAGTTAACAGGAAGAAAAATGAACTCATGGAGAAGTGAGCTGCAAGAGCAAGAAGGAAAAGAAAAGGAATAGTTTATTTCTATCCTCCATACCATAAAATGAGCTTTTTAAGTCTTAACCATAATGGTGTTTATTTCTTTCAATGCTTTCACCTCTGGAATTTTTGAGCTCAGTTCTTTTAACACTTTATTTTTCTCTCAAAATAACTGCTAGCTTATACTTTCCCTTTTTCTCAATACTTGCTTCCTGTTAGGCAGCTGGGGTAGGTGCAGCCATATTCTATTCTATGTTGTTTTGCCCCATGCTCTGGGTCTGGGTCATGCCTCAACCTTCTTCCCAGGGAAGAACAATCTTTACACAGAAGTTTAGATAAGTTCCTATGACATTAGACCACTTCTGGAGACTTCTGAGGAATAAAAAGCTTTTATAAGGCTGTCTGACAGGCTACCTGGCAGGTTAACCAAAAAACAAAAACAAAAAAACAACAAAAAAAAAAACAAAGAAGCTCTCCAGAGTGGCAACTTTATCAGAAACATTGTTCCCATTTACCAGAGCGCCCCCACCCCCACCCATACCACATTCTTGCAATCCAGTTTAGGAAGAAGAAGCAAATAAACACATACAGAAACAGTAAGCCTGGCTTAGGGACTTATTCCAAAAAAAACCCAACAACTTTTAGGTTGGTCATATGCCAAGTCAATCTCTGACATCTCAAAGCATATACTATCAGCACCAACACTCAGAATTTAAAAACCTGTGATATGGCATGATATTCTGCCATCTGGAAATGAATCACCTGTGTTCATTAGGGTGTATTTACTGATGCAGGAAAATATATATTATAAAGGTAGTGACAAAAAGAGTTTGGTTGTTTCTTCTCCATTAAAAAAAAATTCTCCACTCTTGGAACATTTCAGTTGACTGGGTTTTCATTGAACCCCATTCCCAGCCTTATTCCTAACATTTTTTGCCTGGATACATTTGGTTTCTCTCTTATAAGTTCTGGAAGTTCCTCACCACTTAAAAAGCACCGTCTATACCTTAGCTGGGGTAGTGGTTCTTCGCGTACACCCCTTTGGGACTGACAATAAAGCTGCGGATGTTCTCTAAAGGAATTTACAAATATACATAGTTACACCAAAAACTGCAAGCAATTTTAAAGGGTTCTCTGACCCTCAAAAGCCCATCCAGGAACCCTAGTTCAAGAATTTCTACCCTAAAGGGAAATGGAATCAACTTACAGGATGATAAGGCTTCTACTTCACAAAGCCCAAGAGTGTCAAGTAGCTTTTTCTAGGATTGCCACTGGGCCCACAGGCATTCTCTGAATCACTCCACACGCTTTTGGGGTGGGAATCGGGCCCCAGTCAGACATGAACAAAGTGTCATTGAGGGAGCTCCTGCCTCAGACAAATACCGTAGCTGCAAATCGTGAAAGTAGATGTCCTAACAGTTTTGTGAAAAAGTCTCTGCCTGGCTGCCCCTTAGAATTACACTTAACAATGTGTACATAATAACTGCAGTCTGGAGGAGGTGACTATTCAGCAGGCAGGCAGCTTTATACTGTCATAAACCTCACTGGGTCAGCTCCTTTGATTTATGAATGGCCCCCTCATAATTTAGAAGCTATGCTCGGATGCAATTCCAGCACTAATTGTATAAGACACATGCTGCCATGCTGCAACTCTCCTGGTGCCTGCTGCCCATGGCAGGAAGAGGCTGCTTATAGCAGAAAATCTCTGGGCCACAATTTCCATCTCCGATTGACACCCACCTTCAAATGATTAAAAGCCCAATAAAAATCTGTTACTGGGTACCCAATAACTTATTAGAGCCTAGAATGTACCCCATTTGGGCTATAAAAAGTATTTAGAGGCCAGTTTGGACTGCCTAAAGGTTCCTATTGTTATCTGTCTGGAAGTTTCCCTTCTGGGGAATTATGGAGATGAGTTGAGTTGGGTGAAGAGGGAAATGGAGAACCACAGCTAGGAAAGAAAGAGACAAATTGCTTTACCTGGGCAGCGAGGGCAGCACAGATGAGGAATATGCACAGGAGAAAGGCAATGAACATTTGGACATCTGACTCGGCTGCAAAGCACATTCCCATTCTGAAAAAGAGAAGGCAATGAGAAAAAATAAATGTCTTTCAAAGGTCGCTGGGATCAAGCCAGTTTGGGAAACAGTCATGCAGGGACTCACCCAGGCAGTGAATAATGCATTCCCAAGAAGCTGAATGCATTCAACATTTTCTTTCCTTTTCTCATCACCAGCACCTCTGCTGGGTTGGTTGATAGTTTATTGGCATATTTTTCTAAGGCTGAGATCACCACTCCTCCAATTTTCAAAGCTTCCCATTAATTGTGGGAGGCTTCTTCTGGCCTGGCTCCATGGCATTTCTACCATTCCCCAGCTCTAGCTGCATGTCTTTTCCAAGAACCTACTCTGATTTCATAATCACCTGTCCAATAACATGAAAGACACAATGAGCAATGGGTCCCCTGAGCTGCTACCCAGCCCTGGGCAAGGAGGCATCCCTAGCAGGTGGATCCTGGATTCCATATAAATCTGCCTTGGCCCAGTGGGCCGAGTGATTCTTCTCATTTCCTTTTTAGCCAAAATTCTTCTGAGGACGAGCTAGAGTTTGGAATTTAGCTGATTAGGTAGTATGCCTGGGTGGGGCGACTGGGTCCCTGCCTGATTTACAATTACAAGACCCTTCGCTCTGACAGCTCACAACCATTTCTAGAACAAAGACATAGTCTGGAAATAAATTTTTCATTTACATTTTCCATCCATAAATCATTTGCAGCAAGGGCTACTTGTATTTGTCAGGCTGTTGTGGGGGAAGAAAGTAGTGAACAGGATATAGAAATAGAAAATGCCTCGTGCTTGAGCTGTTGGCATTGGGATCATTTTAACATTTTGACTGCGTTGCAGACATCAAAGCCTCAGCTCCCAATGGTTAGCTGTCCATCTCCAACGTGTCGAAATGTGTCACGTCAAGAATCCGACAAAATCAGGCCATCCCAGGCAGTTAATCAATCCCCAAATGATCTATTTAATACATGCCCTAACCACTTAAAGAGGCGGGCTTCTTTTATCCAAATTGGAATTGCCTTATCCCAACCTTTTCCTTTTCTTGTGTACTTTCTAGAATAATTTTTTTTGGAGTGTTGCATTTGGCAACACCACAGAAGCTCCTCAGGTATCACACTCCTCAGAGGCAGGTGGTATAATCTTGAATTGAGATCACTGAAGCACATCAGAAACCACACCTCCCAGCTGAGGTCTAAAGTGAATCCTCATTAATGCTATATACTGAATTCTGTTCTAGAGTTAATAGATTAATAATAATAACGATGATGATGATAACCACAATGATAAGGACAACAATGATGACAATAACAGCTGTTAACATTTCTTGAATGTTTACAATGACTAAGTATTGTTTTAAATGATTTAAATGGATTTGTAAATTTAATCCTTATCAGAACCATATGAAATGGTAATATCATTATCCCATTTATAAAAAGAGGAAGATGAATGAATATCACAGAGGTCAGGTAACTTGTCCAGTGGCTCATAAGTGGCAGAGGCAGGGCTGGAAACTTGGTCTGTCTTTATTCTAGAACCTCATAGCCTCTTAATACTGCCTGATGTTACCTGATAATTATGTTTCCACATGCTCAAAATTCTGACAGCCCAAAATTATGTTCAAATGGTAAATGGATCAGGCTTGCAAGTGATTGTTCCTGCTCTAGCTGGGCATGAGGGAAGAGGTGCAGTCCTTACAAAAGGTCTCAGGTAAGAAGCTGGTCTTGAAAATTCTTCGTGTAAGTTCAGAATTCTCAATGCCTAGTACAAGGCCTCCCTTTCCAATTAGCCTAGTGCACCACTTCTCTACCAGGGGTGATTTTTGCTCCCCAGGCAACTTGGCCATGTCTGGAGACATTTTTGGTTATTAGGATTGGGGTTGGTGCTCTTGTTGTCTAATGGGTAGAGGCCAGGGATACTGCTTAACATCCCACAATGCGCAGGACAGCCCCCAAACAAATATCTATAGTGCAAACAAGAAACTCTAGCCTAACATATAATGGCAGAGGTTTGTTGAGAAAGATGGACCACAGCTGTGCTCCTGGGTCAAGACCATGGGAAGAAGATGGAACAACCTGCTTTATCTATTGCAAAGATGGCATTTAGGCCAACCAAAATCCTTTCTAAATGACTGGACAAGAGCCAAGGCTAAGTCAAGGGAACTCTAATCCTTAAGAGGTACAGGCCAACGTTTCACAAACTCAGTTTTAATTACAGTTATTGGCTGAGACAACATAGAATCCACTCTCCCAATGAACCAGTTTATAATTTGTCCTAATATTCTCCCTAAAGGTCAGCCTTAAAATAATTTTCAAAAACTACTTTGTCTTACAATCTAAACATTCTATTGAGCTTTTGCCTCCACTCCCACTATCAGGCTCTTCTGCCTTCTCTAACCATGCCCTATATCATTAGGTTAAGAGATCATAAATATCTGTCCATAGTAAATATTCAGAGAACCCATGAAAATCAAGCCAAAAAGCAAGAGAGGACAGAAGACAGAAAATGTTTATTTTTCTTGCAATCATCTTCTTACTTTCTTCTTTTATTTTATGAGATAGGGTCTTGTTCTGTCAACCATGCTGGAGTGCAGTGGTACAATCTCGGTTCACTTCAGCCTAGAAGTCCCGAGCTCAAGTGATCCTCCCACCTCAGCCTCCCAACTAGCTGGGACAACAGGCATGTGCCACCATGCCCAGCTAATTTTTGTACTTTTTGTAGAGATGGGGTTTTGCCATGTTACCCATGCTGGTCTAGAACTCCCGGGCTGAAGTGATCCACATGCCTCAGCCTCACAAAGTGCTGGGATTATAGGCATGAGACAGTGCGATCGGTCTGCTTCTTTACTTTCTTTCAGGATTTTATCACCCATGGTCCCTGGCCATTTGGGCACTGAAAGCCTCTCGGCATGCTGAGGAGCAAACTGGGAAATCACATGTCATGACAGATTGTACCTCTGAGCAGATGCAGTTCACGCAGTAAACCAACCCATAAGGTTCCAGGTAAGGATGCCATCTCTCACCCACTCTGTACTTCTTGTCTTGAAACATGCAATATGTCTCTGAATCTGTGAAGAAGGAGATGGAGAATATGCCTGTTAGGAAACATCAACCAAGTCACAAAATTCAAAAGCAATCACAAGTTCCATCCATTTTATTATACATCAAGAGAAGTGGCATAGCAAGTATTTATAGAATTCCTATTAGGGGATTAGTGTTATACATACTTTGCTCACTGGATCCTCACCACAATGACCCATAAGGTAGATATTATTATTAGTCTCATTTTATAGATAAGGAAAATCAAGAGTCTTATAACCAGTAAGAAGCTGAGATGGAACTCAAACCCAGGTTTGTCTGACAATGATGTACAAAATCTTTTTAAATTTAATTTTATTTTTCCATAAGTTATTGGGGTACAGGTGGTATTTGGTTACATGAGTAAGTTCTTTAGTGGTGATTTGTGAGATCCTGGTGCATCCATCACCCTAGCAGTATACACTGCACCATATTTGTTGTCTTTTATCTCTTGTCCCCCTCCCACTCTTCCCCCCAAGTGCCCAAAGTCCACTGTATCATTCTTATGCCTTTACATCCTCATAGCTTAGCTCTCACATATCAGTGAGATCATACGATGTTTGGTTTCCATTTCTGAGTTACTTCACTTAGAATAATAGTCTCCAATCTCATCTAGGTCATTGCAAATGCTGTTAATTCATTCCTTTTTGTGGCTGAGTAGTATTCATATATATACACACACACACACACATATATATATACACATATATATATAATCAATAGAAACATATATATATGTATATATGCACATACTGACTCTCTGTCTCTGTCTCTCTCTCTCTCTCTCTATCTATCTATCTATTTATCTATATGTTTCTTTATCCACTCATTGATTGATGGGCATTTGGGTTAGTTCTACAATTTTGCAATTGTGCATTGTGCTGCTATAAACATGCGTGTGCAAGTATCTTTTTCGAATAATGACTTCTTTTCCTCTGCATAGATACCCAGCACTGGGATTGCTGGATCAAATGGTAGTTCTACTTTTAATTATTTAAGGAATCTCCACACTGTTTTCCATAGTGGATGTACTAGTTTACATTCCCTGCATCCACACCAACATCTACTGTTTTTTCGTTTTTTGATTATGGTCATTCTTGAAGGAGTATGGTGGTATTGCATTTGATTATGGTCATTCTTGAAGGAGTAAGGTGGTATTGCATTCTGGTTTTGATTTGCATTTCCCTGATCTTTAGTGATGTTGATCATTTTTTCATATGTTTGTTGGGCATTTGTATATCTTCTTTTGAGAATTGTCTATTCATGTCCTTGGCCCACTTTTTGATAGGATTTTTTTTTCTTACTGATTTGTTCATTGTAAATTCTGGATATTAGTCCTTTGTCAGATGTATAGATTGTGAAGATTTTCTCCCACTCTGTGGGTTGTTTGTTTACTCTGTTGACTGTTCCTTTTGCCATGCAAAAGCTCTTTAGTTTAATTAGGTCACAGCTATTTATCTTTGTTTTTATTGCATTTGCTTTTGGGTTTTTGGTCATGAAATCCTTGTCTAAGCCAATGTCTGTTGCGGGAAGTCAGGGACCCCGAACAGAGGGACTGGCTGGAGCCGTGGCAGAAGAACATAAATTGTGAAGATTTCATGGACATTAACCAGTTCCCAAACAATACTTTCATAATTTCTTACACTTGTCTTACTTTGATCTCTTAATCCTGTTATCTTCGTAAGCTAAGGATGTACATCACCTCAGTGCCACTATGATAATTGTGTTAACTGTACAAATTGACTGTAAAACATGTGTGTTTGAACAATATGAAATCAGTGCATCTTGAAAAAGAACAGAATAACAGCAATTCTAGGGAACAAGGGAAGACGACCATAATGTCTGACTGCCTGTGGGGTCAGGCAAAAAGAGCCATATTTTTCTTCTTGCAGAGAGCCTATAAATGGACATGCAAGTAGGGAAGAGATCTCTAAATTATTTTCCTAGCAAGGATTACTCTGGGAAAGGAATACATTCCTGGGGGGAGGTCTATAAATGGCTGCTCTGGGAGTGTCTGTCTTATGTGGTTGAGATAAGGACTGAAATGCACCCTGGTCTCCTGCAGTACCCTCAGGCTTACTAGGGTGGGGAAAAACCCCGCTCTGGGAAATTTGAGGTCACACTGGTTCTCTGCTCTCGAACCCTGTTTTCAGTTGTTTAAGATGTTTATCAAGATAATAAGTGCACCGCTGAACATAGACCCTTATCAGTAATTCTGCTTTTGCCCTTTGAGTTGTGATCTTTGTTGGACCCTTATCAGGAGTTTCTGATTTTGCCCTTGTCCTGTTTCCTCAGAAGCATGTGATCTTTGTTCTCTTTTTTGTCCTTTGAAGCATGTGATCTTGTGACCTACTCCCTGTTCTTGCACCCCCTCCCCTTTTGAAATCCTTAATAAAACTTGCTGGTTTTGTGGCTCAGGTGGGCATCACCATCCTACCGATATGTGATTTCACCCCCAGCGGCCCAGCTGTAAAATTCCTCTCTTTGTACTCTTTCTCTTTATTTCTTAGCCGGTTGACACTTATGGAAAATAGAAAGAACCTACATTGAAATATTGGGGGCATGTTTCCCCAGTAAATGTCTAGAAGGGTTTTTCCAATGTTATCTTCTAGAGTTTTTATAGTTTCAGGTCTTAGGTTTAAGTCCTTAATCCATCTTGAGTTGATTTTTGTATAAGGTGAGAGACGAGGATCCAGTTTCATTCTCTTACATGTGGCTTGCCAGTTATCCCAGCACTATTTGTTGAAAAGGACCCCCACATTTATGTTTTTGTTTGCTTTGCTGAAGATCAGTTGGCTATAAGTACTTGGGTTTATTTCTGGGTTCTCTATTCTGTTCCATTGGTCTATATGCCTATTTTTATACCAGTACCATGATCCCAAATTTATAAAACAATTACTAACAGACCTAAGAAATGAGATAGACAGCAACACAGTAATAGTAGGGGACTTCAATATTCCACTGACAGCACTAGACAGATCATCAAGACACAAAGTCAACAAAGAAACAATGGATTTAAACTATACCTTGGAACAAATGGACTTACAAGATATATATAGAATATTTCATCCAACAACCACAGAATACACATTCTATTCAACAGAGCATGGAACTTTCTGCAAAATAGACCATATGATAGGTCATAAAACAAGCCTCAATAAATTTAAGAAAATCGAAATTGTATCAAGCACTCTCTCAGACCACAGTGGAATAAAACTGGAAATCAACTCCAAAAGGAACCTTCAAAACCACGCAAATACATGGAAATTAAATAACCTGCTCCCGAATGAGCATTGGGTGAAAAACGAAATCAAGATAGAAATTTAAAAATTCTTCAAACTGAATGATAATAATGACAGAACCTTATCAAAATCTCTGGGATAAGGCTAAGGCAGTGCTAAGAGGAAAGTGCATAACCCTAAACACCTACATCGAAAAGTCTGAAAGAGCACAAATAGACAATCTAAGGTCACACCTCAAGGAACTAGAGAAACAAGAACAAACCAAACCCAAACCCAGCAGAAGAAAGGAAATAACCAAGATCAGAGTAGACCTAAATGAAATTGAAACAAAAAAAAGACACAAAAGATAAGTGAAACAAAAAGCTGGTTCTTTGAAAAGATAAATAAAATCGATAGACCATTAGCAAGATTAACCAAGAAAAGAGAGAAAATTCAAATAACCTCACTGAGAAATGAAACAGGAGTATCTTCAAATACTGAAATATGAAAGATCATTCAAGACTACTATGAACACCTTTACACACATAAAGTAGGAAACCTAGAAGAGATGGATAAATTCCTGGAAAAATACAACCCTCCTAGCTTAAATCAAGAAGAATTAGATACCCTGAACAAACCAATAACAAGCAGAGAGATTGAAATGGTAATTAAAAAATTTCCAACAAAAAAAGTCCAGGACCAGGTGGATTCACAGCAGAATTCTGCCAGACATTCAAAGAAGAATTGGTACCAATCCTTTTGACACTACTCCATAAGACAGAGCAAGAAGGAACCCTCCTTAATTCATTCTATGAAGCCAGCATCACCCTAACACCAAAACCAGGAAAGGACACAACCAAAAAAGGAAACTACAGACCAATATCTTTGATGAACATAGATGCTAAAATCATTAACAAAATACTATCTAACTGAATCCAACAACCTATCAAAAAGACAATCCACCATGATCAAGTGGGTTTCATACCAGGGATGCAAGGATGGTTTAACATATGTAAGTCAATAAATGTGGTACACCACATAAACAGAATTAAAAACAAAAATCACATGATCATCTCAATAGATGTAGAAAAAGCACTCGATAAAATCCAGTATCCCTTTATGATTAAAACCCTCAGCAAAATTGGCATACAAAGGACATACCTTAATGTAATAAAAGCCATCTATGACAAACTCACAGCTAACATAATACTGAATGGGGAAAAGTTGAAAGCATTCCCTCTGAGAACCGGAGCAAGACAAGGATGCCCACTCTCACCACTCCTCTTCAACAAAGTAATGGAAGTCCTAGCCAGAGCAATCAGACAAGAGAAAGAAATAAAGGGCATCCAAATCAGTAAAGAGGAAGTCAAACTGTCCCAGTTTGCTGACAATATGATCGTTTACCTTGAAAACTATAAGGAGTCTTCCAGAAAGCTCCTAAAACTGATAAAAGAATTCAGCAAAGTTTCTGGATACAAGATTAATGTACACAAATCAGTAGCTCTTCTATACACCAAAAGCAATCAAGTGGAGAATCAAATCAAGAACTCAACCCCTTTTACAAAGGATGCAATAAAATAAAATAAAATAAAATAAAATAAAATACTTAGGAATACATCTAACAAAGGAGTAGAAAGACCTTTACAAGGAAAACTAAAAACACTGCTGAGAGACATCATAGATGACACAAACACATGGAAACACACCCCATGTTCATAGACAGGTAGAATTAATATTGTGAAAATGACCATACTGACAAAAGCAATCAGCAAATTCAATACAATCCCCATCAAAATACCACAGTCATTCTTCACAGAGTTAGAAAAAACAATTCTAAAATTCATATGGAACCAAAAAAGAGCCTGCATAGCCAAAGCAGGACTAAGCAAAAAGAACAAATCTGGAAGCATCACGCTACCTGATTTCAAACTATACTATAAGGCCATAGTCAGCAATACAAAATTTTAACTACTACTCCGTTACAATGATAAAGGGAGCATATCATGTGTTCTTTTTCTTGAAAAGGTTGTGTTCCCTTTCTTTGGAAATGCAAGCTAATGTCTGAAATGTGGATGTATCAGAACATTCTCAGAGCTGTTGGTGGTATAGGAATGATAGATGATGCATTGTGTTAGGTCTCTATGATTGGCTTTGCCTACACATGTTAACATCACTCAATCATTAAACAAATATTTGAGCACTGTCAGGCAATATGCTAAGTGTTGCAGACGAAAAGAACTAAAATTTTTATACAAAGTCCCTGCTCCCATTCAACTTACAGAATTCTTGCATAAACAACTCCTGTGATGGTTAATATTAAGTGTCAACTTGATTGGATTGAAGGATGCAAAGCATCCTTCTGGGTGTATCCTATCTGGGTGTATCTGGGTGTCTCTGGGTGTTTTTGGATGTGGCCAGAGGAGATTAACATTTGAGTCAGTAGACTGGGAGAGGAAGACCTACCCACAATTTGGATGGGCACCATCCAATTTGCTGCCAGCAAGGCCAGAAAAAGCAGGTAGAAGAAGGTGGAAGAAGCTGACTTGCTGAGTCTTCTGGCCTTCATATTTCTTCCATGCTGGATGCTTCCTGCCCTCGAACATCAGACTCCAAGTTCTTTGGCTTTTGGACACTTGGACTTATACCAGTGGTTTGCCAGGGGCTCTCGGGCCTTCAGTCACAGACTGAAGGCTGCACTGTTGGCTTCCCTACTTTTGAGGTTTTGGGGCTCAGACTGAGCCACTAATGGCTTCTTTGCTCCTCAACTTGCAAACGGCCTATTACAGGACTTCACCTTGTGATCGTGTGAGTCAGTTCTCCTTAATAAACTCCCTTTCATGTATACATATATCCTATTAGTTCTGTCCCTCTAGAGAACCCTGACTAATACAACTCCCAACTAACTCAAACCACTCACTCTCCTTTGCTGGAACAGAAATTTTGGTAGCCACAGCTTATCTTATACCACAGTTCACTTGAGCACATACCATGTTAACTGCCTTATTGTACATGATATATTTCTCCATCAGAGTCCCTGAAAGTAGGTAACATTTATTCTTTACTCTCTATTCATCACATGGCCTAGTACACTGTGGGCAATAAGCAATTATAGGCAATATGCAAGCATAAGCAACTGACAAATGATTGGTAAATTGAATTTCCAAATCAAGTGGTTTATCTTCTAATCCCATCCTCTTCTATCTCCCACTTTTCATCATACTAGCTCAAAATAAAGCAATACTCCTCTTATAATAAACACACAAATTTTCTTCAGTCCAGTGCAGATTTTCCTGACGATCAAAATTGAAGTAATAAAGACAGATAAGCAGGAAGCTAAGAGAAGATATTGTGAACAAATAGTAAACAAAATATTAGTATTGGAATATTTTAATCATGCAAATCAATTAGGACCAACCAATCCAATAGAAAAACAATCTAAGTACAGAAATAGGCAAGTCAGAAAAGAAGAAATTGGAACAGACAATGTATTAGTCCATTTTCATGCTGCTGATAAAGTCATACCTGCAACTGGGCAATTTACAAAAGAAAGAGGTTTATTGGACTTACAGTTCTATGTGGCTGGGGAGGTCTCACAATCATGGTGGAAGGTGAAAGGCACATCTCACATGGCAGCATTCAAGAGAAGAGAGCTTGTGCAGGGAAACTCCCTTTTTTAAAACCATCAGATCTTGTAAGACTCATTCACTATCATTAGAACAGAGCAAGAAAGACCCGCCCCCATAACTGACCTCCCGCCGGGTTTCTCCCACGACATGTGGTAATTGTGGGAGTTACAATTCAAGATGGATTTGGGTGGAGACATAGCCAAACAATACCAGAGAGTAAATATTAAAAGATGTTCAACCTCACTAGTAATCAGAAATCTAAATTAAAACTAAACTGAGAGAGATGCCTCATATCAATGATTGCTTCAAAGAACCTCTATGAATCTTTCCAAATACCCACAAGGTGAATTCCAATTTATTTTTCAAACCTTTCTTTACAATTTCTTCAGAACAATAAACTGGGAGACAGAAAATCTAGGTTTGAGTCCTAACCTACTCTGTGTGACATTGAGTAAGTCACTCAAACCCTGATAACCTCATTGAGTGAGTCACTCAAACCCTGATAACCTTTTCAACATCTGTGAAATATTATGTTTCTCAAGTGGATGTTAGAGGATTAAATGAAGCACTTTGTAAATTATAAAGTGCTATAAAATATAGAGTGTTATTTTATATTCATTGGCTTTTCTCTAATTAGAAAGCTAATACATGCTTAATGTAGAAAATTGGAAAACATACACAAACACACAAGAAGGGCAACAATAGAAAAGAAGCAAGAAACATTATACATAATCCCATTACAGGAAGATAACCACTTTTAAGAAGCTGGTAGCATATAAATAGTCTGTGGGTTGAAGAAGAAATCAAAAGGGAAATTAGAAAGTATTTTGTACTAAATGAAAATGAAAACACAGCACATCATTTAGGGATTCAGCTAAAAAAGCACTTAGAAGGAAATTCATATCACTAAATATCTATATTGGGAAAGGAGAAAAGTCTCAAATCAATATCTTAAACTAGAAAAAGTAGGACAAAATAAGAAAAAAAAATAGAATAATAAAGAGCAGAAATCAATGAAATTGAAGACAGAAAGTCAATAAGGAAAAACCAATGAGATCAAAACTGGATCTTTAGGAAGATCAATAAAATTGATAAACCCCTATAGATAAAAAGAGAGAAGACAAAAATTACTAAGACTAGAGACAAAAAAGAGGGTTTCATTGCATTGACTACAGACATTAAAAGGGTAAGGGTAAAAAGGGAACAATGTGAATAACTGTATGCCAGTTAGTTTAACAACATAGAATGATTAATTCTTGAAACAACATAAAATGGATTAATTCTTTGAAAGACACACATTACCAAAGCTCAATCAAAAAGAGATAACTAACCTGAGACTGGGCGTGGTGGCTCACACCTGTACTCCCAGCACTTTGGGAGGCCGAAGTGGGTGGATCACCTGAGGTCAGGAGTTCAAGACCAGCCTGGCCTACATGGTAAAACCCTGTCTCTATTAAAAATACAAAAATTAGCCAGGCTTGATGGTGAGTGCCTATAATCCCATACTCAGGAGGCTGAGGCAGGAGAATCACTTGAACATGGGAGGTAGAGGTTGCAGTGAGCTGAGGTGGCACCATTGCACTCCAGCCTGGGTAACAGAGCAAGACTCTGTCTCAAAAAAAAAAAAAAAAAAAGATAGCTAACCTGAATAGTCCTATATATTTTAAAGGAATTTAAATTATATATATAGTTGAAAACTTTCTTACAAAGAAAATTCCAGAATCAGATGGCTCCACCGGTGAATTCTATCAAACATTCTACCAAACCCTTCCAGAAAACTGAAGAGGAGGGAATACTTCCCAACTGAATATTTAATGCAAGCTTTACACTGATACCAAAACCAGATAAAGATATTACAAGAACAGAAACTACAGACCAATATCCCTTAAGAACATAGATGCAAAAATTCTCAACAAAATTTTAACAAACTAAATCTAACAATATGTAGAAAGATAATACTTTTATGAGCAAGTGGGGCTTATCCTGGAAATTCAAGGCTAGTTCAACATTCAAAATCCAATCAATGTAATTCGCCATATCAACAAACCAAAGAAGGAAAATCATGTAATCATTGCCACAGATGCAGAAAAATCATTTGACAAAATTCTACATCCATTCATGACAGACAGTCTCTGCAAACTAGAATGAGTACTTCCTCAACCTGATAAAGGGCATCTACAAAAAACCTATAGCTAATATTACACTTAATGGCAAGAGACTGCTTTACCCCTAAGATCAGGAATTATACAAGGATGTCTGCTTCACTACTCCTGGAGATATTAGTCAGTGAAATTGGGTAAGAAGAACAAATAAAAGGCCTATATGCTGGAAAGTAAAAAAATAAAACTTTCTATTCACAAATGGACATAATTTTCTACATAGAAAATCTATAAGAATATATTAAAAAGTTACTATAATTTATAAATCATATTTATATATTTTATAATGAACAATTAGAAATTGAATATTGAAAGTGTACTATTTTCAATAGCTCTCCCAAAACTTGAAAATACTGAAGTATAAATCTAACAAAATATGTGTAAGATCTTCACTTAGAAAGCTAAAAAACGCTGATGAAAAAAATCAATGAAGGCCTAAAAAATGGAGAGATACACTTTATTTATGGATTGAAAGATACAAAATTGTTAAGATATCAGTTCTCTCCAATATGATTTATAGATTCCATACAATCTAAATCGAATTACCAGCATGATCTTTTATAAAAGTTGGTAATCTAATGAAAAATTTATATGGAAAGGCAAAGAAAGTAGAATAGCCAAAACAATTTTGAAAAAGAAACATGTCAGAGACTTAATATAAAATTACACTTTTTGGCCGAGTGTAGTGGCTCATGCCTGTAATCCCAGCACGTTGGGAGGCTGAGGCAGGCAAATCGCTTGAGGCAAGGAGTTCGAGACTAGCCTGGCCAACCTGGTGAAACCCTGTTTCTACTAAAAATACAAAAATTAGCCAGGCGTGGCGGCACACGCCTGTAATCATAGCTACTCAGGAGGCTGAGGCACGAGAATCGTTTGAACCTGAGAGGCAGAGGTTGCAGTGAGCCAAGATTGTGCCACTGCACTCCAGCCTGAGCGATAGAGCAAGACTCTGTCTCAAAAGCAAAAAGAACAACAACAGACTGACGTTTTCAAGACAATGTGGTGTTGGCGAAATGTTAGACAAATAGATCAACAGAATAAAATAGATTCAAAATCTACCCACATATGTGGTCAATTGATTTTCAACAAAGGTGCAAAGGGAATTCAATGGAAAAGGGATAGTACTTTCAACAAATGCTGCCTAAATATTTGGATAGTAATATACAAAATATAAACTAAAATGAACCTTAATCCATATCACATACTATATATAAAAATAAACTCAAGATGGGTTATAGACTTTAAAACCTAATTTTTTAAAACTTCTAAAAGAACAAACAGGAGAATATCTTTGTGATTCTGGTTTAGGCAAAAAGTTTAGAAATGACCAATGTCACAATCCATAAAAGCACCCTATTTTGCTACCAAATACTACATCTTATTCATTCTATCTAACTGTATTTTTGTAGCCATTAAAATTTATTTTCTATTGATTAGTTTGGATTTGATTTACTCTTCTTTTTCTAGCTTCCCAGGGTGGTAGTCTGTATTATTCAGTTTAAATCTTTCCACTTTTAATATATTAATTCCTTGCTATATATTTCCTTCTAAGCACTGCATTTGCTGCAGCCTGCAAATTTTGATAAGTGGTATTTCCATTTTCTTTTAGCTCAAAATATTTTAAAATTTCTCTTGAGACTTCTTCTTTGACCCATGTGCGATTTAGAAGTGTGGTTTTTAATCTCTAAATAGTTTGGAATTGTACAGCTTTCTGTTACTGATTTCTAGTTTAATTCCAGTATGGTGTAGAAGTATATATTGTAGGGCCGGGCACGGTGGCTCACGCCTGTAATCCCAGCACTTTGGGAGGCCGAGGCGGGTGAATCACGAGGTAAGGAGATCTAGACCATCCTGGCTAACACGGTGAAATCCCGTCTCTACTAAAAATACAAAAAATTAGCTGGGCGTGGTGGCGGGCGCCTGTAGTCCCAGCTACTAGGGAGGCTGAGGCAGGAGAATGGTGTGAACCCAGGAGGCGGAGCTTGCAGTGAGCCGAGATCGCGCCACTGCACTCCACCCTGGGCGACAGTGAGACTCTGCCTCAAAAAAAAAAAAAAAAAAAAAAGTATAGTATGATTTCTATTATTTTGTGTTTCCTAAGGTATGTTTTATGACCCAGAATATGGTCTATTTTGGCGAATGTTCCATGTGATCTTGAGAAGAATGTATATTCTCATGTTGTTGGATGGAGTATTCTACAGACATCAGTTAAATCCAGTTGACTGATGATTAAATTGAACTATGTCCTTACTGATTTTCTGCCTGATGGATCTATAAATTACTAATAAAGGGGTATAGAAGCCTCCAGCTCTAATAGTTTGTATTTCTCCTTGCATTTCTATCAGTTTTTGCCTCACATATTTTGATGCTTTGTTAAGTGCAAACACATTAAGGACTGTTATGTTTTCTTGGAGAATATACCCCTTTATTAATATGTAATGCCCCCCATTTTTCCCGGATAATTTTCCTTGTCCTAAAGTCTTCTTTGTCTGAAATTAATATAACAACTCCAGCTTTCTCTTGATTAGAGCTAGCACAGTATATATTGTTCCATTCCTTTACTTTTAACCCATCTGTGTCTTTATATTTAAACTAGGTTTCTTTCATTTAGCATAATGTCCTCCAAGTCAATCCATCTTATGGCAATGACAGGATCTCTTCCTTTTGTATAGCTGAAAATATTCTTTGGTATACATTACAATAAGTGAAATAAGCCACACACACAAAGAAAAATATCACATGATCCCACTTATATGTGGTATCTTTTTTTTTTTAAAGGTCAACTTCACAGAGATACAGAATAAAACAGTCGTGACTATGATTGGTGTAGGGGTGTGGAAATGGGAGATACAGGTCAAAAAATACAATGCAGCAGATATACAGGATGAACAAGTCTAAAGATCTAATATGCAGCATGAGAACCATAGCTAATGATAGTGTATTGTAGTCAGAATTTTTGCTAAATGATTAGATTATAGCAGATCAATTGAACAAATTGTCTCTTGGATGTATTCAACTGAAGAATTTGTCCCTGGATATTTGTACTAAAACATACTAAAACCAAAAGTCAAAATATATTGGTTAACAGGACATTTTTCTCATATATGCAGTAAAATGAACCATCATATTAGTTAACAGGATATTGTTCTGATACATGCAATAAAAGGGAATTGAAAGCATTGTTCCCAAAATAGGCCTTGGCGATTTGCAAGTAATGGCCTAGACCACCAAGTTGCATCAGATGCAGTTCAAAGTAATGCTTGCATACTTTGCAACAGAAATTGTAGTTATCAACCATAATATGGACCGAAATTTCAGTCTCTGTGACTTCCACAGACCATACCAATAGAAGATGGAGCTGCATTTTCAGGGAAATGTTGACTTTAGTGAAAAAACATTCTTTTCAAAAGGAGACCCAAGACACTTGGCAATGTGGTGAACACATTTCCACGAATAGCCATCTTTACATTTGTATCATATAAGGGTTGGTGACATGAGGAACTTTCAGGAGTCATGGATAACAAATTATGCTGTTTCAAGATGTAAGTAGCTGGTAGGTTTGAAGTGTTGACAATAAGAGGATGCAGTGTATCTTGAAATAAATGTCTATCCATTGGGAGAGGTGAAATAAAATTTTTCTCAAAAATAAAACCACTAAAAAAATAAAATTTGAATTTCACCTGCAATGGTTGGTCACAATTGAGGAATCTGACCCATCACAACTGAGGAATTTGACTTGAAGGGACAAATTGTTCAATTAATATGATTATAACTGCTCTTGTGGGGGAAAATGGATAACCATGTAAGATGAATAAATATACTAATTTGTTTCAGTACAGTTACAATTTTTATATGTATCTCATAACATCATGTTGTATACCTTAAATGTACACAATAGAATTTATTAGAAATATTTTTTAAAATAAAGTGGTTTCTTATAGATAACACATAGTTGGATTTTGGGGATTTTTAATCCCCTGACAGTCTCTGTCTTTTAATTGGTTTATATAGACCATTCACATTTAAAGTGACTATTGATTTGCTAGTTTAATATTGACCGTATTTGCAATGACTTTCTATTCATTGCCCTAGTTTTTTTGTTACTTTTTTTTTGTCTTCCTTTCTTTTTCTGTCTTCTCTGGTTTTAACTGAACATTTTATATTATTCCATTTTCTCTCTTCTCTGAGCATATCAATTATACTTCGTTTAAGAAAGTTTTTAGTGGCTGCCCTAGAGTTTACAATATACATTTACATTAATCCAAGTCCACTTTTACTTTTAGATAACACTATACCACTGCATGTGTAGAACAGATATGTTCTAACAGAATTTTCCCAATTCCTCCCTTCCATTCCTTATTATACCTGTCACTCATTCCACTTTCCCATAAGCTACAGACATGTAAGATATCACTGCTATTTTTATTTTGAACAAACTGTCCTTTATTATGTCAATTAAGAAAAAGAAAAATATTTCACTTCACTTATTATTTTGCTAATGTTCTTCCTTTCTTTATGTAGATCCAAGTTTCTGACCTATGTCATTTTTCTTCTTTATGAAGAATTTTTGTTAATAGTTCCTGCAAGGAAGGTCTACTGGTGACAAATTCTCTCAATTTTTGTCTGAGAAAGTCTTTATTTATCATTTATTTTTGAAAGATAAATTCTCTGAATACAGAATTCCAGATTGGTAGCCCTTTTTATGAAGAATTTTTGTTAATAGTTCCTGCAAGGAAGGTCTACTGCTGACAAATTCTCTCACTTTTTGTCTGAGAAAGTCTTTACTTATCATTTATTTTTGAAAAATAAATTCTCTAAATACAGAATTCCAGATTGGTAGCCTTTTTCTTTCAACAACTTAAATATTTCACTCCTTTCTTTCTTTGCTTGCAGTTGCTGAAGAGAAATTTGATGTACCCATAAACTGTGGGGGGAGGGAAAGTATTATATAAATACTTTAAAGTATTTATGTATTTTTATATGTTAAATTAATACTTAATTTTTTAGAGCAGTCTTATGTTTACAGTAAAATTGGGAGGAAGGTACAGAGATTTCCCATATACCCCCTGTTACCACTGCCACACATGCATAGTGTCCCCAGTTATCAATATCTCCTGCCAGAGAGGTACAATTGTTTCCACTGATGAACCTACACTGACACATCATTATCACTCAAAGTCCACAATTCACATTAAGGTTCACTCTTGGTATTGCACATTCTGTGGGTTTGGACAAATATATAATGACATGTATCCACTATTATAGTATCAAAGAGAGCAATTTTACTGCCCTAAAAATATTTTGTGTTCTGCCTATTCATTCCTGTCTCTTCCCTAACCCCTGTCAACCACCGATCTCTTCATTGTCTCCATAGTTTTACCTATTCCAGAATGTCATATAGTTGGAATCAAACAGTATGTAGCCTTTTCAGATTGGCTTCTTTCACTTAGTAATATGCATTTACATTTCCTCCATGTTTCTTCATGGCTTGATAGCTCATTTCTTTTTGGCAATGAATAATATTCTACTGCCTGCATTTACCGAAGTTTATTCATCCATTCACCTACTGAAGGACATCTTGGCTGCTTCCAAGTTTTCGTAATTACAAATACAACTGTTATAAACATCTGTGTGCAGGTTTTTGTGGGACATAAATTTTAAAATTTGGGATGTAAATATCAAGGAGTGAAACTGCTGGATCATATGGTAAAAGTATGTTTAGTTTTGTAAGAAACTTCCAAGCAGTCATCCAAAGTGGCTGTACCATTTTGCATTCTCATCAGCAATGATTGAAAATTCCTGTTGCTCCACATCCTCACCAGCATTTGGTGTTGTCAGTGTTCTGGATTTTGGCAATTCTATAATAATAGGTGTGTAGTGGTATCTCACTCTGATTTTAATTTGCATTTCCCTGATGACATATGATATAGAGCATCTTTTCATATGCTTATTTGCCATCTGTATACATTCTTGGGTGAGGTGTCTGCTAAGGTCTTTGGTCCATTTTTAAATAGAGCTGTCTGTGTTCTTATTGTTGAGTTTGAAGAGTTCTTTGTATATTTTGGATAACAGTCCTTTATCAGATATGTCTCTTGCAAATATTTTTCCCAGTCTGTGGCTTTTTATTTTCTTGACAGTGTCATTTGCAGAGCAGAAATTTTTAATTTTCATGAAGTCAAATTTATCAATTCTTTCTTTCTTGGATAGAACCTTTGGTGTTGTATCTAAAAAGTAATTGCCCAGAACAGAATAAGAAGCCCAGAAATAATGTCACAGACCATTTGATCTTCGACAAAGTCAACAAAAACAAGCAACGGAGAAAGGAATCCCTATTCAATACGTAGTGTTAGGATAACCGGCTTGCCATATGCAGAAGACTGAAACTAGACCCCTTCCTTAAACCATGTACAAAAAGTCAACTCAAGATGGGTTAAAGACTTAAATGTAAAACCTAAAACTATAAAAACCCTGGAAGATAACCTAGGAAATGCCATTCTAGAAAAAGGAACTGGCAAAGATTTCATTACAAAGATGCCAGAAGCAACTGCAACAAAAATAAAAATTAGCAAGTGGAATCTAACCAAACTAAAGAGCTTCTGCACGGCAAAAGAAAGCATCCACAGAGTAAACAGATAGCCTACAGAATGGGAGAAAATATTTGCAAACTATGCATCTGACGAAGGTCTAATATCAATAATCTGTAAGGAACTTAAACAAACTTATAAGCAAAAAACAAATAACCTCATTAAAAAGCAGATAAAGGACATGAATAGACACTTTTCAAAAGACACGCATGTAGTCAACAAGCACATGAAAATGTGCTCAGTATCACTGATCATTAGAGAAATGCAAATCAAACTCACCATTAGATATCATCTCACACCCATCAGAATGGCTATTACTAAAAAGTCAAGAAATAACAGATGCTGGCAAGTTATGGAGAAAAGGGAAGGTTATACACTGCTGGAGAGGATGTAAAATAGTTCAACCATTGTGGAAAGCAGTGTGGTGATTCCTCAAAGACCTAAAAACAGAACTTCCATTTGACCAAACAATCCCATTATTGGGTATACACCCAAAGGAATATAAATCACTCTACCATAAAGACCCATGCGTGCATATGTTCACTGCAGCACTATTCACAATACGAAAGACAGAATCAATCCAAATGTCCATCAACAGTAGACTGGATAAATAAAATGTGCACATATACACCATGGAATACTATGCGGCTATAAAAAAGAATGAGGTCATGTCCTTTGCAAGAACATGGATGGAGCTGAAGGCCATTATCCTTAGCAAACTAATGCAGGAACACAAAACCAAATACTGCATGTTCTGACTTATAAGTGAGAGCTAAATAATGAGAACCAATGGGCAAAAAGAGGATAACAACAGACACTAGGGCCTACTCGAGGCATGAAGGTGGGAGGAGAGAGAGGATCAGATAAAATACCTATTGAGTACTATGCTTAGTATTTGGGGACAAAATTATCTGTACACCAACCCCCCGTGACACACATTTGCCTGTATTAACAAACCTGCACATGTATCCCTGAACCTAAACTAAAAGTTAAAAAAGCAAGTCATTGCCAAATCCAAGGTTACCTAAATTTTTCTCTTATATTATCCTCTAAGGGTTCTTTAGCTTTGCATTTGACACTCACGTCTGTGTTCCATTTTGAGTAAATGTTGGTGAAGGGTGTGAAATCTATGTCCAGATTTATTTACATTTTGGATATGGATGCCCAGTTGTTCCAGCACCCATTTATTCAAAAGACTATTTTTTCTCCATTGAATTACTTTGTTAAAGATCAGTTGATTATGTTTATTTGGGTCTATTTCTGGGCTCTCTATTACATTCCCTTGATCTATTTTTCTATTACTTTGCCAATATCTCATAACTTTGATTACCATAGCTTAATAGTAAGTCTTGAAGTTGGGTAGTGAGTTTGTTCTCCTTTAATATTGTGTTGGCTGTTCTGGGTTTTGCCTTACCATATACACTTTAGAGTCAGTTTGTTGACATCCACAAAATAACTTGCTGGGATTTTACTGATATTGTATTGCATCTATTCATCAAGTTGGGAAAAACTGACATCTTGACAATATCGAGTCTTCCTAAACACAAACATGGAGTATCTCTCCATTCTACTTAGTTTTTTATTTCTTTCATCAGAATTTTATAGCTTTCATCATATAGATACTGTACATATTTTGCTGAATTTACACCTGTTTCATTTTAATGACTGCTTATATAAATAATATTGTATTTTTTATTTCAAATTCCACTTGTTAATTGCTGGTAGACAGAAAAGCAATTGACTTTTATATTAACTTTGTATACTTCAACCTTGCAATAATCACTTATTAGTAACAGGAGTGTGTTTGTCATTGTTGTTGATCCCTTGGGATTTTCTACGCAGAAAAACATGTCATCTATGAACAAAGGTAATACTGTTTTTTCCTTCCCAATATGTATACCTTTTATTTCCATTTCCCATCTTACTGCATCTGTTGTTGATTTTCAGTTCATTCAGTTTTTTTTCTTTTGACAACAGGAATGACAACCTCCAAGATCACTATTTATCAGACTGGAAACTGGAAGCTCTTTCTGATCTTTTTTTTCCATGGGTTATGTGTATTAAGGTTTTATTACAAAATTAACAGCATATATTATATACATTTTATAAACTACATTATAAATTAACATATCAGAACATTCCTGTGCCATTAAATAGTTTACCCATACCTCATGACTAATTACATAGTTCTACACCAATACACAGCTGAACCATAATTTATTAACCAATCCCCTATCTTGGGATATTAGGTTGTTTCCATTTCTTTCCATTAAATAAATTATGACAAAGATCCTTAAATATAAAGTTCTGTTTGCAACATTAGGTATTTTCCTAATGCAAAATCTTAGAAGTAGATTTCTTGGGTCAAATGTTTTGAGTACTTTCAAATTCTTGATTTACATTACCAGACAACCTTCCAGAAAAGCCACAGTAATTTACTTTCCCATTAGCAGTGAGTGAGAATGCCCAGCAATGGACTGTTTAAAGTTTTGGCAACTTGGTTAAGTAAGGGAAAATGGAACGAATATTTCTTTCTTTTTCTTATCGGCAAGGTTGAATATATATTCATTTTAGTAACAATTTTTATTTCCCCTTTTATGATACTATCATTGTCAACATTGTTATATTGATCTCTATTTGTGAGCTAAAAGTAGGTGCTCAAAATATTTATTAATTGAAAGAAAACAGAACATACTTTTAAGGCAGAATGTTAGTGTTTTTCAGCCAAATCTTAGCAATACATTTTTTTTGGTATAGATACAAATTAAACTTCTGCTCCACAACATTCAAGGACATGGTAAGAAATATTTTAAATATTTTAATAATCCCAGTATATTTAACTGATGAGAGATGATTATGAATTTCCCAAGACTAACATCTAAATAAGGCATCTTTCTCTACCATTTCGGTGAGATGAGAGTTACTGTTTCTGTACAATAAATGTATAGTCTCACTGACAAACACTTAAGTGATTTGCATTTCACATATACAACTTATTTCAACATTTCAGAAAGAATCTGAGTATACATGTGGAAGCAAATCCTACAAGGTGGCTCCTTCAAATGGCATTACTAGGTTAGCATAAATATTCATACTTATATGAGTCTGGGGCCACTAAAACTTGAATGGAGGTAAGCTAAAAGTTACTTTGTAGATTTAAATCCACATTGCAGAGTAAGCTATAACCTGTATATTATGCGTTTGATTCTGAATTATTTTTCTTGCTTAGATTAGCTCAGAGGTTGACATAATATTTACGTATTTAAAATATGAAACTGAATATGTTTTCCTATCAGCTATATGTTCTGCATGGTTGAATGACCTACCCTTTTCTTACTTGATAAAGAAGAAAGGGGATAATAAAAGATAAAGACCACCGAAAAGACTACTCAAGCACTGAAATAAAACGAGCTATACAAATGTGGGTTTCAAGTTCATTTGCACATTTCTAAAACTCTCTTCCAAACTGTTTAAGATTCTGACTTGCAGGAAAGTCTGTTTCCAAAAGGACAGTATATATTGATGTGATGAGGAAGGTATTCTTAATATATAACTTTCAGGCAAGTTGCTATCTATTCTCTAAAAAATATTTAAGATAGATTATTTCACTGACACTATTAAATGGATCGCTTCAGTATATGTGAGTTCACCATTATTCCTGAAAACCACAGATAACCCAACTAACTGATTTCAGACAATAGATTACATTTCCCCCCAAATTCAGCCTCTAAGGAGTATTATTAGACAAAGTTTGAAAGCTGAGCCATCTGAATTTTCTGCCCCGAATTTGGCTCAAAGGCTAGGAGGTAGATGATAAGTGTAAAAAGCAGCCAGGGAACCAACTGCAAGAAAAATATAGAGCCAGATGAGAACGGTGATAACAATAACAAAAACAACAAGTTATATTTGTTGAGCATTTCCTATGAGGCAGGATCTGCTCTAAGGGTTGTACATATCTGAATTCACTAAATTCTTACAACAACCCTACAAGGTAGGTCTCATTATTGGCCCCATTTTACCACTGAGGAATCAATGGCACAGAGAGGTTTGGTAACTTGCCCAAGTTGACATGACTAATCAAGGTATGGAAATAGAATTCAAACCTATATCTTGTAGCTTTAGAACCAAAGACTATAACCTTTACAGAATTCTGCCTCTCCTGCTACGTAGTTGGTAAGGTGCAGGTCACTGTTTTTAGAACTTGGAAAGTAAAGAGCTTCCACATATTCTTTACTAACCTTTTCTCAAATTACCTTTCCACTATACCTTTTTAACACAACTTTGATCACCTTTTAAAAATCAATGTTGTTTGTAGTGAAGTCAAGTAATACTCGACAAAGACTATATAAAATAGTGCAGCTGGCAGAGACTATTTTGCATTTTTGTATTTACATCAGTGACAACACATAATGTATAAAATAGTGCTCATGCTTTTAAGGGCTTTGAAATCTTGATGGGAAGACAAGATTACCCCAGCTAAAAGTTATTTTTCATTCTCTTTAAACCTAACAGCACTTTCCTCATTTGTTCACGTGGCATTTATCCCACGTACCAGTGTCTTCCAAACTATGCTTCTTGAGGATGCAAATATCTTACTCAAACACTAACTGCTGATAGAAACCTGATCTAAAATGAAAACATAATGGTATTTCATCAAGTGTATTGGTCTTATTATCTCAGCAACATGGGATTTGGCTAATTATGACCCAGACAGAAACCTACAACTCCTGGAAGGAGCAAATTTAGGAACTGAAGGCAGACAAGGAGCTGAACGGTCACGCCATTAGTGCTATTAAACAATGCTTCTGCAATTACTGACACTGATATTTTTATAGCACATCAAAAAAGTAAACACTATAATTTTTTTTTCTTTTGAGACGGAGATTTGCTCTTGTTGTCCAGGCTGGAGTGCAATGGCACAATCTTGACTCACTGCAACCTCCGCCTCCTGGGTTCAAGGGATTCTCCTGCCTCAGCCTCTCGAGTAGCTGGGGTTACAGGCACCTGCCACTGTGCCCAACCTCAGGTGATCCACCCACCTCACCTCCAAAAGTGCTGGAACACCATAATTTTTAAGACGTGTTTGAGCATGGTTGTCCAATATTGAGTGGTTAGCACAATTATACTAATTTCACCATGAACACATTGGACAATCACCAAATTTGAGAAACTATGATAAAGTCAATTTCAGTATATGCTTATAAGTTTGAAATTTTAAAAATTGTTGACATTACCAAGGAGAGAATTTAATGAGTTATGCAGTATAATCAATAACACATAAAACCCCAGTATATCATCTTGGACAAAAAGCACAAATCAGATGCATGACTTACTGCTAACTAATGGTGTCTGAGAGTAGAATTTGGTCCCAAAGGAATTCCAACTAACTTGTGAAATGGACCTTCAACCTGCAACATCACAGCTATTTTTCAAATGTATCAGCTTGCCCTCATTAGAGGTGGCTATCTCTGCTACTTTAGGGGCCCCTGTTAATAGGAACAATGATGACAAAAAGTAAACAACAACAGATACGTGTCACTATGCCATCAATGTTTTGCCAATCATTACTGACTAGCTCCCAGGATTAGGCAAAGGTCAGTAACTTCATCACCAGTCCAAAATCAAGAAAACATTCCCAAGAACTGTTTTTGATAAGCGCTATTACTGTAGACACATTGTCATGTCAGTATTACAATAATATTTATTCTATTATAACACATGGTCAGTGGAAAAAAAGATGAATCTCTGCTATTCATTATATGAGTGGACACATCAAGTAAACAAATTCCTTTTTAATTATTTTTTTCTTTAAAAGGCTACTAGAAGAGTGAAGAAAAAATAAAGGCATAAGTACGTCTCTTCTGTCATTTATCAAACTTGAAGCAGAATGTAGGAAGGGCAAGATGTAGTAGTTAAGGGGAAAACGTTTCTTATTTCACTGACAATTGGGTTTCTAGAGTTGAAGACTCTGTGTCATGTTTTCTCAGGACTTTAAGACTTCATTTCCAGCCTGCAGACGCCAGAGAAAAAAAGAAAGTCATGAAGAAGCAACATTCTCCGTCCTGTGTATGCAGCTTTTCCCTTCATTCAGAAGTTAATTAGCTTTTTCCTACTTGCTGGATCACCTGCCCAAAATTATATACTGAGTGTTTTTTGTTTGAGATGGAGTCTTGCTCTGTCACCCAGGCTGGAGTGCAGTGGCACAATCTCGGCTCACTGCAACCTCCGCCTCCTGGGTTCAAGTGATTCTCCTGCCTCAGCTTCCCGAGTAGCTGAGATTACAGGCACCCGCCACTATGCCCACCTAAATTTTTTGTATTTTTAGTAGGGATGGGGTTTCACCATGTTCGCCAGGCTGGTCTCCAACTCCTGACCTCGTGATTCACCTGCCTGGGCCTCCCACAGCATGGCCCTCTCACTACTTGTTTTGTGGTTATTTTACTTTCCTATTAGCAGGTGGGCAAACCCATCGAAAAGAAAAGGGTCCATAATTCAGAGAAGTTTGGCAGTCAAGCAAGGTGACACCATTAAGATGAGAACTGGAGATTTTCCATGAAATTTCAATTTATTGTGCGCTTCTATCTTTCATTAGCATAAATAACTGGGAGTTGATGATATTCTCATTAGTGTCTACTATGAGGCCATGAGGAGATCCTTTTACAGAAAGGCTGCTAAGCTGATGAAACCTGACCTGAATATTTTTTCAGGCTAATATCATCTCTTCCATGTCATATGGCATAGGACTTTGGGCAAAAATAAAAATGCCTGTTCAAAAAACCAAACTGTTCTTCCTATCAGCACTTTAGCGGTGCAAATCTCTGTGAAGGGAGGCTTTCTGTTTGATCAGGAATACTTTTGTTCCCTTTGGTAGACAATAAAAGTTGAGCTCTTGAACTTTTCACAATAGAATCAAATTTGCATATCCTGCAACTCGTGTCTAAACCGCCCAGCTTTCACTTACAGACAACATGGGATATATCTTTACTACAAGTGCATTTTAGAGACTCCAATTGTGAATTGATCTTAAGTGAAACAACTCAAAAACAAAAAGCCAAATACTGCATGTTCTCACTTACAAGTGGAAGCTAAATAATGTGTATATATGGACATACATTTTGGAAAAACAGACACAGGAGATGTGGAAAGGTGGGAGGGTAGGAGAAGTATGGGGAATGAGGAATTACCTATTGGATACAATGTACACAATTCGGGTGATGGCTACACTAAAAGCTCAGACTTCGCCACTATGCAGAATATCCTTGTAACAAAACCGCACTTGTCTCCCCTAAGTTTATATAAATAAATAAACAAACCCTGATCCATACTGTTTAAAAAGTGCTTCAGTTTTGTAAACTAATATGTTTGTATAACTGAGCTTAGAAAAAAAGACTACAAGTATATATATATATCAATTAACTATGGTTATCCATACACGTTGTGATTACTGTTCATTTTTGTTTTCCCTATACTTTTATGTACCTTTTGAATGTTTAACAATGAGCATCTATTTTAAAATCAGAAACAAATCATGTTAATAGAAAGCTTGCTTAGGGCATCTGATAGTTGACCATCCAGTCTAGTAGACATATTAAACATCTATTTAACATTTCCATGTTCTATTCTCCAATTTAGATCATTCAAAGGGAAAGTACCTGGAATGCATTTCCTTACTGCTTATAGAAAGTCCTTTATTGAATTATAATTTAATATTTGCCTTCTTCCTTTACAGAGCATCAGTAAAGAAATGCCAGACAATTCTTTTTTCTATGAAACCAAGGTTACCCAGAATGTGCCTTATTCAAACATCCCAGGATCAATACTGCTTGAGTGGGTTAGAGGTGGGAATAATCTCTGTAGATGAAACTGTAAATTTTCTCTTGACAACAAACCCAAAGTTTCTCTTTTCATCCTTTTGGGAGGCATAAGCCAGATTTACATTATAAATGCTATAATCTACTAAACCAAATGTTAAAAACATCTATTCCTTCTATTTTCTTCAGATGATCTCTATTTTATTTCATCTTTAAAAACATTATCTTGCCCCTATTCTTTCATCTCTAATGTGTATCTAACCTTTCTAGAAGCAGACAGGCTATAAATCTTAAATGGATAAAATATTCTTTGCAATTACCTTGTGACAATATTAAACATCCATGTGGTTTGCTCCAAGTACACAAAACCAGGGCCTTCGTTTCCCTTGTTCCACCTCCCCAGCCCCTATACTATTCTCCTTTAGTTTTCAGTCCAGAAGGCAAGAATTCTTTTCAATTTGTAAGTAGTGAATCTTTACTTCATAGAACACGAATGATTCAACCAATACCACACGGCAAACAAGGGAAGACTGACCAGAAACCAGGTCTCTTGACTTTAAGCACAGTCCTCTTTCCATTAAACTATGAAGACATTCCAATCCTACTGAGAAGTCAGGGAAATATAAGAAGCATAGACATAGAGGCACATACTTTTAACCTTCCTCACTACTTTCCTTTGGCTTAGCAAATGTAGGTTCCTGAAAAATTTTTAGTCCTTGTCTCAGTCTTTTAACTCCCAAATAGTATACTATCCCTCTTAGGAATTTGGGTTAGAAAATTTTTATTCATTTACCTGGATCATCTCTTATGTGTTAAGTGGCTGCCATGTATAAAGGACTGGGCTTCTATTCAAGACAATGAACTGACTTCCTCAAAGAATTCCAAGAGGCAGATGGGTATAGTGAACAGAACACTTAATTTGGAGACCTGGGTTTTGGTTCTAGCTCTGGCTGGGACTTGCTGCTTGTCCTTGTACAAAGTCACTTGATTTCATTGAGTTTCAAGTTTCTCACCTTAAAATTAAGGGGATAATATCTTTGGCTTGTAAGAGAGTTGCTCTAATAGCAACTACTTATGAAAAACTTACTATGTGCCAGCCACTATGCAAAGCACTTGGTGTACACAATCTCGTTTCTTCTTCAAATGAAAATACTCACGCTCATTATGCTATTATTTCCCCCACTGTACTGATAAGAAAACGAAAGCTGGAGAGGTTAGGTAACATTCCCAAGGTACATAAGTAAGTCAAGGAGCTGGGGATTGGATCTAGGCTAACTACAGAGCCTCCATGACAAAACCTACTGCCCCCTCACCAAAATAAAAAACAATTAAGAATATACTTTGAAAAGCATTAAGCTATCTAATTTTAAGTATTCCTTTCGTCTAATTCCACTTAATTAAACTTCTAAGATGTGAACAGGTCCACGCATTTGCTTGCTCAATAATCACCTCAAATGGCCAAGGGAGAATCTGGAGGAGGAAAACCCATGCCTTCCTGGCTGGCTCTCACAATAGACAGAGAAGTTCTAAGTGGGCTTCACATGTTTCAAACTTTCTAAGTATCTTCTTCCTTCCTTTCAATCTTTTGGTGGCTTGCCTTTCCTGAGAAGTCCAGAGGCCCACTTTTAGCCAAATCTGAATATTGGAAGCTTTTCTCTTGAGGAGAAAAATAAGTGACAATCTAGCTCCTTGAAGATCCAGTTAACTACCTTGTAAAGCAGGAGTGGACTCCATGAAATACATGAACAATTTCTCTCTCCAGAACCTTTGTCAGACTTGGCACAGGCTGGTCTATTAGAAATACATAATTGAATATTCTTAACAACTCAATTCTTCAACCTCACTTTGATCAATAGTTCATTACCTAAGTTAGATCTGCCAAAGGGGCAAACTCTTCAGCCCATTTATCCCATATTTGCATGAATATTATGCTGTGAATGTTACGCTCCTTTGAACTTCAAAAGAGTTTCCTGGCCTCATTGACTACAACTTTAACAACAGAGCATAATGGAGTTATACAGAAGGACCTTTTCCCAGCTAAAGAACTCAAACCTTGCTGATGCTAAACAGTAACAAACTTTTATGTAAGCAACAAATGGCTCATTCATCCATTGCAATGCACTATCAGTATTTTCGGGTTTCCTGAGCCTGTCTTCTCTCTTATAAGAGAAATTGTAACTATGGGTAATTAGCTACCAGCAAGTGGCAGCACCCATCTTCACCATTCCTTGTGATGAGCTTTCCACAAACAAAGCGTTTTTTCCACACCTCTTCAGATTTCTGAATCAATTGAGTGAGCATCTTTGACCATAATGGCATCCCCCGTCATTCCCCCGTGATGCCCCAAATAGGAGAGCAAACAGGCTACAAAACACATTCCTTGACCTAAAAGCTTATATTCTAACCAGCCCCTGCAAGATAAAAAACTTTGCCTTCTTTTGGTAAAATGGTGTCAGACAAGGAGAGACGTGAAGGGTTTATGACCCAGGCCTACTCTTACCCATTTTCTGAAGTTTTTCCAGTTGCTTTCCTTTTTAATTTTAGAAAACCCCTCTGTTTCTTCATCTACTCACATACCAACTTGTCTCTAGAATTGCACAGTAAAAATATGGGAAATAAGATGTACTTTTACTTTAAAAAGAGCTTTTCTCCTGTTTTAAAAGTGAAACTTGCCAATTGTGGAAATTTTGGAATAGACAGAAGCATAAAAGTGAGCAAAAATAACATTCATAAACCTACCATCCGGAGATTTAAAAAAAATTAGTTCCCCATTGCATACCGTACAGGAATATAAATTTCAGATGGAATAGAGAACTATGGGTAAAACATAAAATTATGGCAGCAGTAGAAGAAAATATAAAAATATAGGGTGAGAAAGACCTTCCTAGGAATAAGAAATCCAGAAGCCATACAGAAAATGAATGACAGATCTGACTACGTAAAATTTTAAAACTTCTATATGGGAAAAATACAACTTAAAGATTAAAACAAGTGGCATATCAAAAATAATATTTAAAATATAAAAGGTTAATAAGTAAGTTTTTAACAAATAAATATCACAAGCAACCAAACTAAAAATAGACAATTCACTGAAGAAATAAAATTGAACTAGTACATAATCGAAAAGATGCTGCAGAAACAGAAAAATACCAAGCAAAACTGACAGATTATTTCTCCTATTAAAATGGCCCCGAAATACAAAGATTGATTATAATCTTGGTGAAGGAATTAGAAATGGACTTTCATACATAGATGGTGGGAGCATAAATTAATACAACTTATATGAAGGGCAATTTGACAGTACTTATGAAGATTAAAACTGAACATGCACTTCGACTATTTCTCACAAATAGTTGAATAAGTGCCTAAAGATGTTCATAAATGTCTTACTTTTAATAGCAAAAACCAGAAACAACCTCAATATCTACAAATATAGACTGGTTAAATAAACCAATGCAAACTTATGCAACTGCAAACCATGCAAGCATTAGAAAGAATATGGCACTATTACATTGCAATGTATTGACATGGAAGGATGTCCTACACACATTATTGAGCAAAAGCAAATCACAGAAAAGTGTATATAATATCCTATTTTTGTAAAACAAAATATCATACAGACATGTATATATAATTTTATAAAACAAAGAAAGTAGTTTGGAAGATCACACAGCAAACCACTAATAATGGTTATCCCAGGAGAGTGGAATGAGAGTTTAGGGACACATGTTCCATATGAAGCTCAGATGCTTTCATGTTGTTTTGTATAATAAGCATATATATTAATTTTATAATTTAAGAAACTTCAAAATAAGTTAACAAGCATTTCCCAGGGCCACCAAATTTTCAATAAACAGTGTTTTTAATAGTAGCATTATATTGCATTACCTGGATCATTTTTGTAACTATTTATCTATGAACTGACATTTCCACTGCTTCTGACTTCTCACTGTTAGAGCTGCAATATAAATCTCTGTGCATGCATATTGTGTGTGTTTGTGTATGTGCATGCATATATCAAGACAGCATACATAGGACATATGCTTTGAGGTTTTCCCTTTAGCAGAGATGATTTTGCATGTCTTCAGAACAGTTAGCTTGGGCATGGACACACATAATGATGCTCAGTGGCTCATTAAGGGAAGGACCATGACCTTAGCGTCATCATCTGACAATAAGCCTGAAACACTGGACCAGATCTGGTGCCCTAGGCCATCTGTTACATAATCACTTTGGCACCAATTGAATATCAAAAGGGCTTGGGACAAATTCATCAGCACAAGGAAATATTAGAAAGTAGTCGATTTGGGTTTGTAATTTTTTTAAGTCACATCTTTCTTTGTCTAAGTTTCATGGACAATATTCAATTCTTCATAAATATGAAAGGCTTTCCACAAGAGATGGTCTTCTGAGAGTTACAAGCTTTCCCCATGAGGTCATCATTAACAGGCTATAAGGGAAGTTTCTCTCTAAGACAGGAAGATTTTTTTGTATAAATTTAAGGGGTACAGGTGCAGTTTTGTTACATGGATATATCGCATAAAGTCTGGACTTTAAGTGTAACCATCACCCAAATAATGTACATTGTACTTATTGAGTAATATTTCATCCCTAAGCCCAGCTAATTGTGAGCTGAGCTGAGAATGCATGGATGCTTCTGTCACATCCACTTAAATCAAGGAAGGCTTCTGGAAGAGGAGGATTCTGAGATGAACTATATTCAAGTGGAAGAAGAAGGAAGCAATTTGAGGGATACAAGAGTAGAGGCTGATCCAATCTTCCTTGCTGAGATCATGCCCCACTAAACTTCCTTTTGTGTCCCAATCATACTAGATATCACCATACACCGCTCATGCTCAAAAGCATAATCAAAAACACTATTAAACACTGTTTCTCCCAGGAAGAAGACTACATTTACTATGAAAATTGTAGTGGGACAGAAACACACTTAAGGATGGAATAGGCTTGGCACTGTTCTCCTTGTCAGCAAGCCTTCTGCCTGATCTATTTAACTTATGTGATAAAAGAGATAAAGGTTTAAGTGAAGGGCTTCAGATGCTGCTTCAGTTCCTACCAAGAATATTTTCACAGCTCCTTCTCATGAATAAGTTCAGTGAAGCAGAGAATGCCCCTCTTGGACCAATTCCATTTTGTGCTTTTTTTGATGCTGTCATAAAGGGGAACTAGAGCTTAGGCTTTTCCTTCAAATTTAGAGCAAGCATCTACCTCAGAGATGGCTGCAAGTGGCCCAAAGAAGGTAAGACCCACATTGTGCAAAGGCAGCAAGAACGGAGATGTCGACCGTTACTCATAAATCTCCTAAACGTGGCAGCAAGGAGGGTTAATTATCCCCCCGCCCCCACTTCCTGCCACTCTCTGCTTTCTCCAATGTGTTAGCCCATTACACGGATCGCTGACTTTCTAGAAATATTCCCTGGCTTTGCGGGGATGTTCTTTTCAATAAATGGCATCCAATTTGCTAACGGTCCCTGGAATCTCAATTTCCTCAAAACATTTTTCATCTGAGCCCAGTTCATAGGAAGGTTTCGTCCTTCCTCGTTTTTCGGCATAAGGGAATAGGCAGAGCCTGCTTTTCTTTTTCTTTTTTTTTTCTTTTCTGTGTCATTATTTTTCATAAACTGAAAGCCTTTGCTGAAGAGTCTGAAATTTGGGAAAATTCCAGCTCATCTGTCAGATATTTCTAGAGTTACGTAAAATGTAATGAGATTTGTATAGTTTAGAACAGGGAAGAGAAAATAAGCTAATGTGTCATATGTTCTATGAGACAAAGACTACATGATAATCAGAAAAACAGCCCCAAATTTAGTTGGCCTGATTCAAAGCTCTCATTCTTTTATCAATTCATGCATAAACCAGTAACATTCACTTTCTTCTCTTAGAATAATGGCACGGCCACATTTGGGCTAAATCATAATTGCTACAGATTATAGCCACATTTTCAAAGAAATTATAAAAAGTGTATTATTTTCCAAATGCAAGACACTTACGTTTTACTTGCTCTGTTTTGCCTCCTTCTAGCAAAAGAAAGAACAACAACGAAAAGATGTATTTCATGCCTCCCATTTTCCACTTTTTTCTCATTTGGACCACTGCAAAAGGTGACAGAACCTTTAAGCTGTTGGGAAGAAAGCAGAAAAAAGACTTAACACAGATCTTCTGGAAATGATAGAGGTCACTGATGCTCAGGCTTCTAACCTGCTAGAATAAAAAAAAAAAGTCCGAGAATTTACATAAGTGTAAGTATTGTCTGCCTGCACAAGATAAAGGACTTGCCTCTCCTGTCTTGCAAGGCTTGTGGGTGAAAATTCAAGTGAATGAGGGTGCATTCCTATCCAAAGCTGAGGCTAAGTCCTTACAGGCAAGTTATAGGAAAATGAAAATAAATTTTGAAATCTTCCTTTCTAAGGGAATTAAAGTTGATTTCTCAAGAGATTTTTTTGGGAGAAAAGGGAAACTTTAGCTTGCAAAACGGTTATTTTAGCAAACAAGGTAGAAGTAACAAGCATGAGACCAAGCAATTTCTGAAATGAAAGTTAACTAATCTTAGCTTCAAGACTACTTTTACCGTTAATCCTTTTGGAATGAAGTACAAATTGATCAGTTTCTCCTGTGTCCTCTATGAGATCTACAAGGATCTTTGGTTTGGCAACTAATATTGCAAAAGATAGATGTAATTAGCAAATGGATGCAATTAAACACCTGAAAAGTTTTACTGCTTAAAATGGTTCCAACATATTCCTCCCCCAAGAAGTCCATTGTAAAATGGAAATTTTAAATGGGCCATTTTTAGGGGAAATTGGGCAAATTAAATAGATAATTTGTTCACCTTGCACCACCATGCAAAAGACCATTAAAACAACTACAGTTCTTCAAAACATGAGATTGGCATTCCCAGTATAAGGGGTAGAAATCTTAAACCTTTTGAACCTTGGAACACAGAAAGTTTGCTGTAGCTCATATCTAGTCACGGATCATTTCCACCGATGTTAGAGTTTGCAAAATTCCTCCAATGGGTGATCTGAAAATATTGAAATGTTCTAAAAACACCAGATTCAATCTGAATGGGAAATGAACTCATTGATCTTTCCAGAAAATCCAACCTAAATATTGCACATAAAGAACTTGAAGGAATGCAAAACGATCATTTTGGAGAGTTGAATATCTTTGGGCTCTGAAGTAGATGCTACAGCTCCTACTTAAATGCTATGAAGTTGCCCGGGTCATTCAAAATCCACTGTTTCAATTATGAATGCATAACCAAGGAAGAACTGATGATAGAGTAATCTGTGCTATCAAACAAGATTTGCAGCACCGTCTGCCTTCCTTCTTTACCTCCTCCCTGCTCCTTAAAGAACCAAATTCTCTCAGGGCATGTTCCTACCCATCTAAAGACCTGAGTTCTGATGTCTTGGTCCCCTCTGTGAGTTTGTGGCCCACTTACAATCACTCAGAATGTTACTGTCCCTTGAGGGCTACCACGTTTATTTGAAACAAATCATTTTCATTAACAATTTAACACAGCTACCCACCTCAGTGAGGTTCTTCCTGAGCCTATTCTAATAAGTTTATTCCCCAAGCCTCCAAAAGAGAAAGATTTTTAACCACTGAAATCCAATTTATCACATTCATATATGGATTTCAACGGGTGTTTCTGAAACCATGGTTTTAGGGTCTCCCCATGCGACAATCAACAGGGCTGCTTTTCTTGTATAATGGTTGGGCGATTCGGTGAACAGTAGCATTGCTTCATAACTCAAGTTGGCAAGAAAACAGCTCATAGATTTTTTTGCCTTTCTTAGGTCCCAACTAATATTATGAGCAAATAAAAAAGTTGGTAACTAGAGAGCAATTAATCTCCTTTGGCGTTCCTGTCATCTGTGTGGCCTCCCAGGCTGTGATGGAGAACATCAGAAAATGAATCGCTTTATAAATATTCACTTTTGATTTACAAGATCCTGAAGTCCTGCCTTTGTATTCTGTGCAGAAATATGAACCAAGAAGAGTTCCCTCCCCAGATCTCCTCACTGTTCAATTTCTCTTTATCTCTTCAGCTTTTTCTTTTAGGGAAGGGGGTGGTTCAAAACATGTGTTGGGACTGCAGCAGTAAACACTAGCAAGCATTGCTCAGCGAACTTAGCCGACTCTTATTCTTGCAAAGAGCCAAACTGTCCTTAATTTTTCAAATTATACTTTGACCCAGTTAACTGGAGTTATTTCTGCATTAACTCTCTGTCTGCTTCACACAGGCTGTTGTGCCATTGAACTTGCACTGGCTCTTTTACAGGTTACTTAGACATGTAGCCATTGACATGCTTCAGGGGATCCAGGACCCAACAAGAAAGCAACAACAACAAAAAAAACAAAACCCTGCAACTAACACAGGTAGTGGAGGTGGGATGGGAGAGTTCCTGTGTTTTACGAGAGAGAGAAATGTATCAAGTACCAAAAGAAAGGTATTTATTAAGGTGCTTCCATGAAACAAGCATTCACATTGTTCATCTGCGTTAAGCAAAGGGACCAACTGCTCCTTGCCCAGCTGTGACTGCAAGGCAATCTGGGCCATCAAGTGTCAGGAGCCCACTTTCAGAACAGGTCTCCTGGGTAGAACAGAAGCAAAGAGACATCCCCACAGGAAGGCTAAGGGATGAACACATGTCAGCCAGTTCTTCACGCCCCACAGTGTCTCTTTAATCCTCCTGAGAGGCTTGACTGACCTTGTAATCTCACATTGACTATCATCTGTGGGACAGCCCCTAGGGTAGCAATTTTCTTTCCGACAAACAATAAGAAAGACACTGGAGTCCCAGGCCCTTGTCCATCAGCTGAAATCCTCTCCCCACTCTACCACCCAGCAAGAAAAGTTCAGTTAACTGGTGGTGTGTTGCCACTGAAAATGGCAGTTTTAACCCAGGGTATCTCTTGTTGGAGGAAATGCTTTCATTGCTGCTTATGACTGACAAACAATGCCTCACATTTGGCTTGCAAAACACCTTTCTATCATTTCATTTCATTCCACACAACTCCACCTTCAAAATGGGCACTGGGGGGACCCAGAGAACTCAAATAACTTTAGTGGCAGGGCTGGGAGGGACTGGAAAGCAGGCTTTCCGGGCCCTATGTTCTGGCAATATACCACGTTGCTTCCAGAGCCTAGTGTCTCAAATTCTGAGCCCCGTAGTCAGGGACAAAAAATGAGGCAGATGGCCAGAGGATAGGATAGGGAGCCTTTCGCCCATCTACCCTGTTACATTAACTTTACCACGTATTCATCAGCAAAATGAGAAAACAGGCTCAGGAATACAGGCAGTGATTAAGGGGACTGCAGAGTCCCTTGGGTAGCTCAGGGTGGAGTACCTAAGTGACCTCTCAAAGCGCCAGAGCATAAAGAAATGCAGGCCGAGTGGGGAGGGACGAGCTGTGAGTTCGAATTCAGAGACCCCCAACTTGCTTTGGTCAGAAGCCTTGGGCCCCACCTCCATCCAGGTTGCTAACTGCTGGAGCACAGAACAGGTTGGGGTGGCAGGGGAATTTGGGGCACCCTGGGGAAACTTCCAGGGACGGCTCCGGCCAAGAGAAGGCAACCCACCTGTGCAAAGGCTGGAAAAGGAGGTGAGGGAAGCGGGCGCCGGGCACTGCTCACTAACCTGGGCACTGGCCTCCTCCGTCTGCCACGCGTGCACGCGCTCCGAGCTCCCCGGGGCGCTCTCGTCCGAGGTCTGGGGCTCGCAGGTTGTGGCGAGAGCTAGAGTGCGCGCGAGGGGGGAGGGGGAACTCAAAAGTGGGTGGGAGGAAAAACATCACCGCCCTCACACCACGAGGGAGCAGCAGCTTGCTCGGCTCCCGGGGGCAGAGCCAAGGCGCGGGCGCGGCGGCCCGGGGCCACCTGCCCGCCCTCCCGCTCGCTCCCCACTTGGCCCGAGAAGCCGGCCGCTCGGCGCTGGCGGGAAGTCCGCAAGCACGCAGCCGCTGCAAGCACGCACACTTTCTCCACCCCGGCACAATGGCTTTATTTCTGCTCCCCCGGCCCGAAAGTTTAAAAATCGGGAGAAAGTGTGAGACTCAGCCGGCTACTTTCCCATCACACAGCGCCCCCACTGCAGCCCCCCCTCCTTTGGCTAGGCGAGCGTTGGGGTCTTAAAGGGACCGCACAGCTCCTCCGGTCCCTCCTCCCCCTCTGCACTGGATGCACCTAGGAGCTCCCCACCACTCGCGCACGCCCTGAAGATACCGACTACCCTCGGACTCCCCTGCCTGGAAGCCCACACCCGCTCTCCTCCGGCACCAAGGCCTTTCCGAGGTGTGCACCTGGTCTGGTCCTGAGCTGGTGCCCTGGACACAGAATGAACCCGCCTCGCAAATCACGCCCTAGCATGCTGCTTATCATTTCAGGGCGTTTCCCATATCCACACTGTGGCTAACAGAGTGACAAAGCTTTGGTTTGGTGTCCTTAAAGGCGGGGTGGAGATGGGTGTGTGTAGGGTCAGGGATTAGAAATCCACTTTCTCTTACAAACTGGGCTCCCAAGCCTCATGGAAAGGGCCTGTTCTAACTGTTAAGTGTCTTGAAGAAAACTTGGTGCCACACACTATACCCACCATTTTTTTTAAAATGAGTCCCTAAGCTTCTAAGTTGGGCCAAGAGCTCAACCTGGAAATCACAGTAGTACTGCTGATGCCTTGGTGGGCCTGCCTACTCCAAATTTGTGTTTATTCAACAAGTGATAGTTGCAAAGAATTGTCAGAAACTTCTAGGGTCCAGGAAAGTGCTGCCTCGACAGACAAAATTTTAAGCCCCTAAATTTGGAGAAGAACCGCAGAGCTTTTTTCTAGATGAACTAGATAAATATCTATATTCCTAACATCTGTATAGTACTTTATGGCTTACGGAGTGTTTTCACATACATCAACGTTACTTTTTAAACCCTCAAAACCAACCGAACTACCTGAGGTCTCAAGTGTTAGAGTTGGTGGGGAACTTCTGAACCATTCAGCTTAACTTCATCATTTCACAGAAGAGGAAACTGAATTGGGGGAAGAGGATGATGTATCTAAGGTCACACAGCTAGTAAATGACAAATTTGAGATTCCAATCCAGATTCCCTGACTTTCAACCCACTACTCTCTGGTTGTTATCTCCAGTCTGTAGATGAGGAAATTGATGTTCAGAGAAACTGTGGCTTGTCAAAAAACAAACAAACAAACAAACAAACCACTTATCAGGAACAGAAAACAAAGAAAAATTAAAACAAGAATAATTGTCCCTGAACGTTACCTCCTTTTGCTTTTTCAGAAGTGTTAATAGTATCCAACTAGCCCCTGCATTGCTGGTGATGTTTATTTCACTGTTAACAAAGGAAAGGGGGCCCTTTCTGTAATGTTGCCTTCAGGGCCCAAAATGTCTAGCTCCGTCCTGCTGCCTGGGTAGCCATACACTGCCACATGCATTCAATTTGTGCTGTAGTATATCGGTTTGAACTTGCTGATTTGTTGCCTTATAACTGTTCTCATGCCGTTTAATGCAGTGATGTTTTGTCTTACTAGATTGTGAGTTCTTCAAGGGCAAGGACTGGTTGTTCAATTTCTCTTGTGCGTGCATTACCCAACTCCCATCATTACTTCCAACATGCTTACAGAGTATTCTGGAAAATGAGTTTCAAGGGATAGTCTGAGACAAACATAAATTCTAGCATTTAAAATAAATAGACTCACTGGGATTTAAAAGTTCATCTATTTGGCTACAACCACTCACTCCCTTGCTTGGTGTAGAATCCTAATTACTGCATAACAAACCATCCGAAAACCTAGTGGCTTAAAGCAAGCAATTATTCTCAATTGGTTCTATTGAGTTGATTCTATTGAACTTGCTTAAGATCTCTTATGCAGTTGCAGGCAGCTGTATATGGGGCTGCTGGAATTCTCTGACAGGTTTTCCATTAGTGTAAATGTTAGTCATCCTTGTATTTTGTATTAGTTCCAACCTTGATTTCTGAATTGAGAACTCCCATTTGGGTGAGTCCTAATCTAGACATCCTACCAGGTCTTATAGAAACTTAAGTGATGATTACCTTCATGCTTTATTTTCTCTGTTTATTAAATAGGGATGAGAGCATAATCTCATACTCATTTTTAAAAAAGTTTTATTTTAAGATAATGGTAGATTTACATGCAGTTGTAAGAAATAATTCAGAAAGATCTCAAATACCCTTCACCTAGTTTTCCCCAATGATAACATCATTCATAAATATAGTACAATGTCACAACAGGACACTGACATTGGTACAATCCATTCATCTTACTCTGATTTCACCAGTTGTATATGCACTCATTTGCCTGTGTATATAATTCTATGCAATTTTATCGCATGTGTATATTCATGTGACCACCACCACAGTAAAAATATAAAACAGTGCCATTACCACAAGGATACCCTGTATTGCACTTTAATAGTCACACCCATCTTTTCCCTTCCTCCTCTCCCTACTCCCTGTCAACTACTAAACTAAATTGTCCTACATCTCTATAATTTTGTCATTTAAGAATGTTACATGGAATCATACGGTATGCAACCTTTTGAGATAGTCTCTTCTCTCTTCTCCCCCAACCCTGATATAATTCTCTGGAGACCCATTCAAGTTGTTCCTGGTATCAATAGTTTGTTCCTTTTCATTGCTGAGTGGTATTCCATGGTAGGGATATATCACAATTTGTTTAAACCATTCATCTATTGGAGGGTTGAGTCTAGATTTCGGTTACAACTGCTATGAACATTTGTCTACAGGTATTTGAATAAGCGTAAGTGTTCATTTCTCTGGGATAAATACCCAACAATGTAGTTCCTGGGTTGTATGGTAAATGCATGTTTAGTTTTGTAAGGACTGTCATACTGTTTTTAGAGCAACTGTACTATTTTATATTCCCACCAGAAATGTGTGAGAGATCCAGTTTATCTGCATTCTTGCCAGCATTTTTTGTTGTCATTATTTTTTATTTTAGCCATTCTGGTAGGTATATAGTGATATCTCATTGTGGTTTTAACTTGCATTTCCCTAATACCTAATGATATCTACCATCTTTTCATTGTTTATTTGACACCTGTATATCTTATTCCCAAATATTTTATCCCAGTCTGTAGCTTTTCTTTTCATCCTCTTCCCTTGAACTTCCACAAAACAAAAGTTTTTAATGTTTTATGTCCAATGTATCAAATTTCTGTCATATAGGTCATGTTTTGGCATTAAGTTTAAGAACCCTTTACCTAGCTCTAGATCCTGAATATTTTCTTCTCTATTTTTGTTTTAAAAGTGTTATAAAGTTTTACATTTAATTATGATCTATTTTGAGTTAATTTTTATAAAAGGTATAAGGTTTAGGTTGATGTTCATATTTTGCCTATATATTTTTGTCCAATTGCTCCAGTATCATTTGTTGAAAAAGCTATCTTTCTTTCATTGAATTGCTTTTACACCTTGATCAAACATTGGTTGGTCATATTGTGTGAATCTATTTCTGGCTTCTCTATTTGATCCCATTGATCTATGTGTCTATGCCTCCACCAGTACCACGCAGTCTCGATTACTGTAGACATATGATAGGCCTGAATTTCAAGCAGAGTGGGTCCTCCCACTTTATGACTCTTTTTTAGGGTTGTTTTAGCTACTCTAGGTCTTGTACCTTTCCACATAAACTTTAGAATAAACTTGTCTATGTCTACAAAATATCTTACTGGAATTTAGCTAGAAATTGCATTAAACCTATTGATCAATTTGGGGACAATTGACAAATTTAATTTGTTGAGCATTCCAATCCATGAACACAGTATCTCTCCATTTATTTAGGTCTTCTTTGATTTCATTCACCAGTGTTTTGTAGTTTTCAGCATATGACTTCTATACATATTTTGTTAGACTCGTATCTACATATTTCTTTTTCTTTGGAGCAATTGCAAATGTTATTGTATTTTTAATTTCAGTTTCCACGCACTCATTGCTAGTATATATGAATGCAAGTAGTTGTTGTGTGCTGATCTTCTATGCCATGTGTTGCAGAACTCATACTTATTTAAAAAATAAATATGTAAGTGGAGGTATTATGAAATGATTATATACAAAATAATTTTCTGATAGCACAAACTTTTTGCCTTTTAGTGCTTCTTGTCCCACTGGGACTTAGAAAACTCAGGTTATTAAATTAACTTTCAAAAATGGCAGAATACATAAAGATTGATGAGTATATTGTACTATAGGTTTACCTCTTTTTAGAAAAGATGCCACCAACTTAGAGTTTGTATTAATCAGATACTTGATTCAATATATAGAAGTTGACAATTCTCTGTAAAGACCCCTTAGGATTATTCAGCTATATTCTAATGAGCCCTTTTGTTATTTGTATATGTTCTTGTTTGTTACTGAAATTTTTCTCTGTTGTATTTTCTTCCTGCTAGCCATTTCTAAAAACTGCTAGAAAAAAGAGTAATGTCCATCAATGATAGACTGGGTTGAGAAAATGTGGCACATTTACACCATGGAATACTATGCAGCCATAAAAAACGATGAGTTCATGTCCTTTGTAGGGACATGGATGAAGCTGGAAACCATCATTCTCAGCAAACTATAGCAAGGACAAAAAACCAAACAACGTATGTTCTCACTCATAGGTGGGAATTGAACAATGAGAACATTTGGACACAGGAAGGGGAACATCACACACCGGGGCCTGTTGTGGGGTGCGGGGAGGGGGGAGGAATAGCATTAGGATATATACCTAATGTAAATGATGAGTTAATGGGTGCAGCACACCAACATGGCACATGTATACATATGTAACAAACCTGCATGTTGTGCACATGTACCCTAGAACTTAAAGTATAATAATAAAAATAAAAAAATAAAAAAAAGAAAAAAAAAGAGTTGGTATGGTTCATCTAATATTTCCAGCTTTCCTCCTTTTGAGCTCATGGTAGGATTTTACTCCTCTTCCCTTTTTGAAATTAAGTATTGCCATTTGATTTGCTTTGGCTAATGAAATCTTAGCAAAAGTCATGTGTTGCTTATTTTTACAGCATAACCTTCAATACTGTCTCTTAGCACCAGTGAAAACAATTCTGTTTCTTAGAATTTTATGACAACCAAATAAGTAAATAGCAAGAGTAGGTTATAGATTCTTGAAGGTAGAATTAAAAGGAGCAGATTCTCTTTGTTTTAATGTATTCTTATAAGTTAAGCTGTCATTTTCTATTTATGCCTTTCAGTTATTGTAGTAAACAAAAATAATACAAAGTATTTTTTATTTGTGCTTTGTGTTATATCTGAATATTATCTTATAGAAATAATTTTCTTTTTTAAGTGATTTTAAGATATTTTTAGAAGCATTTTAAGTGATTCATTTCCCAAAGAAACACATCTCCAGATTTATAATAAAGGGCATTGTAAAAGCAAGATTTGGCTTACAGAAAATTTCAGAAACATATTTATTTTTAAAACTCAAGATAATCTCATCATAGTATACAGGATTATATTAACTACCTAAAAGATGAAAGGAGTTAATTTCTTGATCCAAAATTATATTGTGCTTCATCATCACCATGAGTGGGTCATATGGGCAGAGCATAAAATACACCACTTCTGACTGAAGATTTGTTTCAGATAGTTTAACTGCATTTCCAAACAGTTATACAAAGGTGTTTAAAACTTTTAATCAAAGATGTCATGAAAAATTGGAGACATAATATGTCCAAGTGTTATGCTATGCATAGAAAAATGCAATATGGTAGAATAGAAACTGCCTCTCTAGAAGCTGTATTCCTATAGAATGTTGATTCACTTTATCAAATTTCATTTGCCTAGATAGCTTACTATAGGACCTCAAAGCATCCACAGTTCCCTAGAACCTCCATGAACTTCCCAGATTTTTCACCTTTATTCCCAGAGCTAGGCAGCAGATTGATTTATTATTATTTTTCAGCAGAAGCAATAAAAATCAATGTTTAATTGTCTTAACCACAGCATCTAGGTCTCCTCAGGGAAGTAACATGATGCACAAAGAACCAAGACAACTAAGACTGTGGAATCAAGCATACTTGAATTAGAATCCCAAAAAGTCATATAGCCTTTCTGAGCTTGTTTCCTTATAGTATGTAAAAAGGGGATGATGATAAGGTAACTGTGGTAGTTCAATGGCCTACTGTATGTGGAGTGCCTGGAATATAGTAGGTGCGCAATAATTGTTTCTATCCTCACTGTCCCCTCCCTGCTTCCATCCACTTAGTCCAAATGTGAAAGCTATTACACATTCAGTAAAGTTCTTTATTAGCTAGTCAAGCTTCAGTTTGTCTGTCTTTAAAAGAAAGTGGGGATAAAAGCAGGAAGAGAAAACCAATAATTAACCCAATTTCCCACCCTATTCTTCAAGGCGGGGAGTAAGTTGGAGAGTAGAGTGCCAACATCCCTTCAACAGAAACAGTAAAGGAACTAATGCCAAGATGTAAAATTACTCTCTCCTTGCACACAGGTGCACAAGCACTAGCTATTGTCCTGGTGCCTGGAGACTATTATAAAATGTTAGACGCAGATTTGGGGCTAGTATGCTCTTCTCTAGCTTCATGTCACATGGACTAGAAAACAAGACTCAAGCCAGAGTAGAATCGTAAGAAGCCACCTGGATATTCTCAGATCCACATTGCCTATTCTTTTAGTTCTCAAGTAAAGAAAATTTGTTTCTCATTAGGAAAGATGCCGGCAACTCAGCTTTAGAGCTATAACCCAGGGAGTAAGAGCAGGAACCAGAGATTCCATAAAGCAAAGATGACAAACTGCTGACCCAAGGGCTGAGGAGAGCCTGCCCACATTTTTTTTTCAAAATTTGAATTGGTTCTAAACAATCTTTAATTTTTATTATTGGGAGATTTTACATAAAAGACCTTGATTCCAGTTTCTCATAAAAAAATAGATTTACTAGGAACACTGGGCCGACATCTCTCCATGGTAACACAGACTGGAATAGAGTAGTAGCCGCTGCTTTTAGACAGCATATGTGCTTGCCAACTGCCACAGTCCCCACCACTCCCCATTGTGTCCCTTTTGTTACCCTCAGGCATGTTTTACTCATTCACATTACTTTCTTTTTTTTTTTTATTATACTTTAGGTTCTAGGGTACATGTGCACAACGTGCAGGTTTGTTACATATGTACACATGTGCCATGTTGGTGTGCTGCATCCATTAACTCATCACTTACATTAGGTGTATCTCCTAATGCTTTCCCTCCCCCCTTCCCCAACCCCACGACAGGTCCCAGTGTGTCATTCACATTACTTTCATAACCCCTAGAGATGTATGAGTTTGAACCATTATGTACAATGATAACTATTTGAGAAGTGGCTTTTTAGGGAGGAAAACAAAAACCCTGATTTGTAGCAATTTCCGACTTCTGTTGTGTAAATATCTCCTACATGGCCAATTTCAGACTAACAATTTGTTGTCACTTAACATGAAGTTGGTAAAAACTGTGCACAATGACTTCTCACAAACTGGTGAGAGCTGGCTCTGGAGCACTACTGGCTTGAATTTGCTCAAAAAAAGCTTCATCGAGTTAATGGAATAGTTAGGAGCGTGAGCCAGGAGATCTTATTCATAGAATGAGTCAGAAATCAACCAGAAAAAGTAAGCTTCAACACTTGACATGGAACCTGTCTTTAGACCAACACTACTTCCTTGTTCTCTATGTCTTTTTAAAAATCCCACAGGTCAATTATCTAGCCTTTGGGCATAGGATAATCTGAGAGGGAAGTATGAGCTAATGAAGGGTGAGCACTAGCTTGAGGAGGTCAGAAGACACAGTACAGGACCCCTAATAGTACTGCTGAGTTCTTCCTGTAAACTGAATACTGTCCTCCTTTTGTCCTTACAGGAAGGAGACTAAGGGAAGGGACTGCGGAGAGCAGGAAGCCACCCATTTAGAACCCAAGTTCAGAGAGATATTGAAATAGGCTGTGAATCACATCCAGAAATCTCTTCTCACACTAGAACTATAGGGCTATGACCTATGCATGTGGCAAAGACCACAGGCAGGGACATCATCCTGTCCTATCCCGTACCGGAAAGTGACTGTGCATAGAATACTACCCTGGAAGGTGAAAACTCTAAAGCTTCTTAGAGACAGCTTAGTCCAAATCTGATTAATTCACAGAGAAAAAAACTGAGGCCCAGAGAGGAAGATAAGTGGCACAACCAAGTCTGGAAGCCAGGTTTTCTGACAGCCAGTCTGGGGCTTATTTCTTCTACCTCACACTGCCTCTCAGGAGTTAAAAAGCAAAAGATTCAGTCCACCAACTGGTTGTGTTGCCAAACCAGCAACATGAATAATATTTTTTGACTGAATCAACTGTCTGTTTAGGAATCCTGTAGACATAGTCAAACACTCATCTCCAGTTTTCTCTGTGTTTGGATGATTTAAAAACCTAACAGAGAATCTGCACGTCCAGGGAGTTTTGCCAAGAAAATCTGAAAATCTAAACAGTCACTCTCACATTGGCCCTATAACCAAGTGTCCAAATCTTTTTTCCCCTTTTCATATTAGAGAAAATATAATGTTCTTGCCACAAGGAAAGCAGCATCAGAATCTGGAAGGATTCTTGAACTGCGAGTTATGACTCTTGGCTTTAATTCTGTCTCTTCCTTGGATGGGTCATATCCCAACTTCCTGCTCCCTGTGGGCCTCGGTTTCCCCGTCTGTAAAATGTAAGACCTGAACTCCATGATCTCGTAGATTCCTTCAAGCTCTAGCAGTCTTTCATGGTAAAATCCTAATCCAAGTGTCCATTCACTCAACTCATTGGCCCTTTCCAACCTGTGTTTCTCTGGCTACAGGACCTTCTGGAACCCAAGTGCCAGAGACAGAACTGTGCCTCTAAAAGACTGCAAGACTTAGTAGTTGGAGTTATTCTCCACTGCAGCTAATTTATACAGGCAGCCTCAAATTTTTATCCTCATTAGAGACCCCTAGTATTGCTGTCTTTGAATTTTCCTGGTAACCTCTCAAGTCATAAAAGCTCCCTGAAATTGAAAAAAAAAAAACCCTCAAAGAGTCATATCTTTAAAAATAAAATGCCTAAACCCGAAGAACCTTTTACTAGATTATGGGCTCCACTGCTTATTCCTCAAGGGACTCTTGTGAAATCAGAGACAAAAACTTGAGAACAATCAGACAAAGAGAAATGTCAAACTAAAGATTTGGGTTTATTTAATTTTATTGTTTTTAAATCCATCATGAGTCGAAGGGGAGGGAGAGTTGAAAGAACACAGAGAAACCCATTCCCAGCTACAAAGTCCATGTGCTAAACCATGTTTTTCTGTCACTTAGAGTTCAGCTCTCTCCAATATTAATGGAACTTAAGCCAAACAAGAGTTCCTTTTATGCTTTCTCCCCCCAGCTCCCTGCTTGCTAAGTCCTGTGCAAACTTGCAGCAGTTTCCAAGCACATGGCTGTGAAATTATCAGGGCTGGACTAATGCCAGTACAAACCAATTTATTGGGGTCCTGAAATTAACTAAAACCTAGAAAGCTTGATTAATTGTGGCACAGCACAGCAAGGAGCATTCAGGAGGGTGGCCATCAGGCCAAAGTGCACACCCCCAGAGACTGTCCTGACTCCCTAGTTTTAGTACTTGTAAAGAAGAGTTCCTTCTGTGGACAGACCTGTGTTGCTCGTACTACTTATTCATGCATCACAAAAATGTCTTTTTTGAGTCCAGCAGGGAAAATGGTAGTTAGTGGATCTTAGCTACCTATATAATCAGCCAATCCCATAATAGTAGTTCTTCGGATTAATTTTGTTTAAATTAATTGTCATCTTTATGCAGCCCATTTGACAAGCTCTACTTTTTTTTTCTAAGTAACATTGGTTAACTATGCCTCTGGAGAGTCATTGTTGAGATTTGGTACTTCTGTGGTTTCTTGGAACACCTTACCTCATGAGACAAGGAAAAGGGAAGTGACCATATGGCAAATTGTCTGGGTTAAAAAAGATGGTGTGTGGGTTAAGAAAGATGGTCTGACGTCCCCCACAGACCAGAGACTTTCCCTTCAGTTCTTATTCCGAACAACACCAGATCTATCCATTGCAAAAAAATGCGACTTCGTGTAAAAGTACTAAGTACCGTATCTAACTGCTCCTGAGCTGTTTGCCAGTTGCAGCCCTTGAAGACATAGGCAGTGGCAGCCAAGAAGCATTCTTAACCTTGGGAGTCATGAGTTGCTGTACATTGCTCACTTGCCAGCAGAGGTTTCACACTTCTGCCCAGTTGTCTTAGAACCTTGGTGTGGGCAGAGCTGTCTAACATGTGAGTTTCTAGAGGGCCAGGCCCAGCTCCGGCTAGTTTCCTTTGTAAGCCCCAGGCTTAAAACCTTACCTGAGTACATCCAAGTTTACTGAGTACTTCACAGTACACTCCAGTGCAGTTGTACCATTGTTAAAACATCAAAATACTTCCTTGTTACTGGGTGAATTGCTGTTTCCCCAAGCCTCCCCAGGTGTCCCCTGCAGTCTCCATTGCTCCTGTCCCTCCTTGTGGACCCTTGGGTACTTCACACAATCCATAACTAAAGGGCTACTGGCTGGGGTGGCAGAAGGCCTTCAAGCCCCTGGTCCATGGGCCTTCTGACATCTTTTCTAGTTGGTTATTGCCCATGCTAGACTAGAAGTTAACTATTTTGGATATCACCCTAAGTACATCACAAAATGATATTGCCATTGCTGATGGTGGTGAGGAAGACATTTATTTAAAAAAAAAAAAACACCATGTGACTTTCATGAGGGAAACAACAACAATCTTTTCTCATTCCTAAGGGCAGTGGGCACTTGTTGCAGACATCCTGGGTACAAGGCCTGGCACAAAGTGCATGTACACTGAAGAAGGCAGCTCTGGCTACTGAGGAAACAGCTGTTGCCACTCTTCTCTGCTATGATCTTCCCTAAGGATAGGATGGCTCCTAGGGATAGAGATCTACCTGAATAGGGATCACTCATGGTTTTGTAGTAGTCACCAGAATGGGGAAAGGAGGGGTAGAAGGACAAAAGGGCTAAAGTGACCCTCATTACAATTCTGCCAAAGTATATGAGTATGTGATCATTACAATTCTGCCAAAGTATATAAAAGTATGTGATGTGGAGTGGAAAGATCTTAGAAACAGACTTCAGGGGACCCAGATCCTAGTATTGGTGCTGTTATTAGCTAGCTCTGTGTCCTGAGACAAGTCCATTTACCTCTCTGAATCTCGGCTTCTTCATCTATGCAAGCAAATGACTGAGTAAAATGATCTCAGGGGTTCCTTCTAGCTTTGGGATTCTGTGAAATTGAGCTTATTGTTAGTCATCAGAACTCTACCATTTGTTAGGTATTTACTGTATATTGGGCATGGTAAGGACTTTTACATGTATTCTTTTATTTAGGCTTCACAATAATACTTTGAGATAGGCACTGTTACTGTCATCCCACCTTTTACAGGTTGAGGAAGGTCACACAGCCAGTAAGGGATAAAGCCAGGACTCAAGCCCATGTCTGTCTGAATCTTTGATGTGTGCCCTTAACCTCTCTCTATCCCACCTGTTCTGTATCTCCATGTGTTTGCGACTGCAGCCCATGTGTCTACACATGTCTTGGTGTGCCCCACTACCACTATTTTCCTTGTATCCACACTACCCTGATAATGAGTCCCCTAGTTCCTCTATTCACAGATTTCTAGCTCACCAGCCTTGTGCCCACCATGTTTCATTCTCCCATCTTCCCCATCTCTATGGTGTTTCACAAGCATATAAATAAAATAGGGGGCCAACAATTATACACAGACCACTAAAAAATGCACCCACCTTCTCTCTTTTGTGGCTGGATTAGAAGAAGAGGGTTGTTTGCTTATATTAATGACCCTAGAAACTGTTCCATAGCAGAGACAGCCGAGCCACTAATATTTAGAAAAATAACAAAAATGGACTGTATTTAGCTCTGCAGAGGAGTCCTGCTGGTTATTCATGGTTAAATATTAACGTCTCAGCTGTTTTTGGCCATCTGAGTGACAGGCTGCAGATTTGGTTAAATGATCCTCTACAAACCCAATTTGGCTATACAATTTTTAGAAGAAAACAAGATTTACCTTTATATTCATAGTGACCCAGAGGATATTAACTGCATCTAGTACATTTGAAGTCCAAAGAAGCCCATATAAGAATTAGAGGTATAGATTATTGGATTTAAAGGAAATAGGTAGAGTTCATCTATTTCTCTTGTATTACAACTGAGGAAACAGAACCAAAGAAGAAAGGGGATGTGCCTGAGGTCACACAGTGAGTTACTGGCAGTGTCAGAGTTTGACCTGGGCTCTAGCCATTGCCCTTACTTTATATAAATGAGACTGAGACTTAGAGATTTACCAGAGGTCACACAGCTAGTTATGGGGGAAAGGCAAGGGTAACCTCTCTGCTTTGCCTCCATACCTTATATTCCCAGATAACCAAAGGGCTTTGTTGGACAGCTTATTCATTCAGGGGTTTCATATCTCAGGCCATAAGTTCAGTTATGTAAGAATACCACGTCTTCCTTCGGGCCAGTAATAGACCCTCCATCTTAGTTATTCCTAGTCATTTCAGGCTCCTTTGCTTGCTCCACAGCTGTATCCAAGTTCTGGAGATTTCCTAGTTTCCTCAGAATGGGATTGGGGTGGTGTAGGGGCTGGGGATGCTGGCATCTGCTTGGATGTGGCACATCTCATCTGATCCTTGGCTGAGGATTCAAGCCGATCACTGTTGCATTGTCCTTTATTCGCCACCACAGGACTTCTCAGGTCCAGTCTCTCTCAGCCACTTCCATGCCCCTCAAAGACATAGGACACAGGATTTTCCTCCTTGTCTCTCTGGAGCTTCAGAAAATTAAATGGAGCTGAATCAGGCCCATTTGTCTTGGGCCCATCTGTAGACATTTCTTGTGATCCCACATAAATCTGGGCTGTAGGTAACTACTCCTGTGTCCTTCCCAGTCCCACAGGATCAGTCTCCTTCTGAGTTCCCTAAACTAGTTGGGAAGTCCATGTTTCTTCCTGCCTCCAGAACTTTTCCCAGTGAAGTGACAGACATAAGACCTCTGCTCATGGCTCGCTGTGCTGACCCAATACACTACCAGGTTCCTCACTGACTCTCTGACTTTCCCATTCGGAATATTTTTATATTGTTGTGGTGGTAAGGAAGGCTTTTCTCCCCATGTCCACTGTTTCTGGCCAGTCTTTGGATAAGGGATAAGGGAACCCAAAACCTGCTGCTGTCAGCCTGGGAAACATGGCAAATCATACACATTTCTTTTAGCTTCAGTAATCTATAACTCTAACTCTCATATGGACTTCTTTGGACTTCAAATGCACCAGATGCAGCTAATATCCTTTGCATCATACTTGATATAAAAATAACTCTGATTTTCTTCTACAAAAAATTAAAAAATTAGCCAGGCATGGTGATGTACACTTGTAGTCTCAGCTGCTTGGGAGGCTGAGGCAGGAGGATTGCTTGAGCCCAGGAAGTCAAGGCTGCAGTGAGCTGTGATGGCGCGACTGCACTCCAACCTGCGTGACAGAGCAAGACACTGTCTCAAACAAAAACAAAAACAAGAAACTGTTGCTCTTAAATAATGATTTCTGCTTTGAGTTTTTTGTTATTAAGTATTTAAAAATTGATCCTTAGGTGCGCAGAAGTGAATTAAACATAATCCTTGTTTTAAGATACACCCTTATCATTGTTCCATGCATGGCTCTTTTTGCTTTAACTAGTTATTTATTTTCAATAGTTGTAATAGACCCCTTTCAAAACAAAAGCTAGAAAATTAGAACCTTAACAATAACCTACACCTAATCATGTGTTCTACCCCCTATCATATCTCTGCCTTCCCCTACCACCCACCACCTCAATTATCTTGAAACCCATGCTCATCATTCTCTTGTTTTCCTTTTCATATCATTTTATTGCATCCATGTGTTATAAAAACTAATTTTTAATTTTTAAAAACTGCCATGATTTTTAAAAATTAAAAATTACTTCTTATATTTAATTCTGTTAAAGAGGTATCATGTCTTACCTTTGGGGACTTCATTTTTTGACCTAAAATCGTATCACTAACTTCATCAACATTGTTGTGTGTGACTCTAGATCACTCATTTTGACAGCTGTATGATATTGTGTCTTGTGACGATATCACAGCTTATTCATCTAGGCTCAAATTGATTGATACTTGTTTTGTTTCTATTGAACTTCAAAAGGAAACAATGGACTCTTTTATTTTTATTTTTGTGGGTACATGGTGTATCTATGGGGTATATGAGATGTTTTGATACAGGTATGCAATGCAAAACAAGTACATCATGGGGAATGGGGTATCCATCCCCTCAAGCATTTATCCTTCATGTTACAAACAATCCAATTACACTCTTTAAGCTATTTTAAAATGTACAATGAAGTTTTTTGTTGACTATAGTCCCCCTGTTGTGCTATCAAACACACAGGTCTTATTCATTCTTTCTACTTTTTCTGTATCAATTAGCGATCCCCACCTTCCTCCCACCCCCCACTACCCTTCCCAGCCTCTGGTAACCATCCTTCTACTCTCTATGTCCATGAGTGCAATTGTTTTAATTTTTAGATTCCACAAATAAGTGAGAACATGCGATGTTTGTTACCTCCATTATTTATGCTCTGTTGGCCCTACTCTGAGGCAATGGATGCTTTACAGTGAAGCTGCCTGAATGGGAAAATGATAATGGAGTAACAGGAAACACCTGGAATGAAAGCACACATTGGTTTAATATACCAAAAATAATCCCCCTCAAACTCAAAGGCTTTTACCTAATCAAACCCCAAGCATATTCATTGGTAAAAAGGAGTGGTCTTAGGGGAAAAAGGAAGTAGATACGGCTCCTTGCTGCTGAACCCAGGTACTGAAAAACCATCCCCAAAATGACTTGTTTTGCAGGAGCATCATCTTTGTAATAAAAATGCAGTATATCAATTAGCTTATTTCTCCTCCCCCGTCTCCTGATAGTTTTGCTCAGAAAACAGGATAGGTGTGGTGGAGAAAGTTTAGGAAAGAATGTGGTTTCTGGCTCAATATTATAATTAGCATCCTTTAGTCATGTTTTAGATTATCTCCCCATTTACTAAAGAACATTGAATCTGCTAAAATTATGCTGTCATTAGTGCCAACACAATTTGAATCTAGATTTCCTAAGATATTTTCCTTTCTCTGTCACAATTAAGTACCTCATGATACTGACAAGTGCCACTTAGAGGCAAAATGCTGAAAATGAATAATTTTACTGGAGATCCTGGGTGAGAAGTATGTTTATAAGAGGAAAGGAGGTGGTTTATATGGCTTACAAAAGTATTTAAATATGGAACTGGCTTTGAGGATTTTCTTTCCTTTTAATTCCCCAGCCTGTGGCTTATGAACCTTGATTTAGGGAAAAGATCAGGTAGATGGTTGGGGGAGGGGAGGTACGTGATGGATACTGTTTTAACTTTAGCCAAGGGGCAGCCAGCTGCTGCTTCCTAACTCTTACTCTTCCAAGGTCAATACAAGGCTTATTTTTCAGACTGGTGTCATGTGCTTAGCACTCTGAGAGGCATTTACTGGCAACTGTGATAGATGTTTTAAGGGGGAAATTGGTTGAAAAGTATTTTGGGAAAGTATTTTTTCTTTCACTACTCCCACTCCCACTAACATGGGAGTTACATAAAAAGTAGAGAGGAAAGTAAAAATGTGCTGATAGTGATAAGAAATGCATACATTCTAGGTGAGATATACTACAAGTTAATTTCAAAGTCGCTGTTACTTTGCAATTTTTTTATTTTAATTTTTATTTTTTCTTTAAGACTGAGTCTCGCTGTGTGGCCCAGGCTGTCGTGCAGTGACACAGTCTCAGCTCACCGCAACCTCCACCTCCTGGGTTCAAGTGATTCCCCTGCCTCAGCCTCCAGAGTAGCTGGGACTACAGGCGCGCACCACCATGCCCCGCTAATTTTTGTATTTTTGGTAGAGACAGGGTTTCACCATGTTGGCCAGGCTGGTCTCAAACTCCTCACCTCAAGTGATCCACCTGCCTCAGCCTCCCAAAGTGCTGGGATTACAAGGCATGAGCTGCCGTGCATGGCCTTGCAATTTTATTTTAATAAACATTTATTTTGAAACAATTTTATATTTACAGAAATGTTGCAAAAGTTGCAAATAACAGAGAGTTTCCATGGACTCTTCAACCGGTTTCCCTTAACGTTAACATCTTATATAAGTAGAATACATTTGTCAAACTTAAGAGATTAATATTGGTACATTACTATTAACTAAACTCCAGTCTTTATTCAGATTTCACCAGTTTTTCCACTAATATTCTTTCTCTGTGTTCGAGGATTCCATCCAGAATATGACATGACATTTAGGAAATTATATGTTAAATGGGGAGAACCAACAAATTAGACATTAGAGACCCTTAAATTCCTAAAGCACATTATTTATTAGATTCTGTAGTTTCTTTGTGAGTGTCAGTGGGAATGAGAGTAGGGCAGTGCTATGATTTGAGTCTATCCCCACCAAAACTCCTGTTGAAATTTGACCCCCAATGTGGTGGTGTTGGGAGGTAGGGCCTAGCGGGAGGTGTTTGGGTCATGGGGGCAGATCCCTCAAGAATGGTTTGGTGCCATACTCACAGTAGTGAGTGAGTTCTCATTCTAGTGAGACTGGGTTAGTTTTAAGGGGAATTGATTAGTTCCTGTGATAATGGGTTGTTATAAAGCCAGGAGTCCCTTGGGTTTTGCCTCTTCACAGGTGTCTGCTTTCCCTTTGACCTTCGGCCTTGAACTTCTGGCCTCAAGTGATCCTCCCACCTCAGCCTCTCAAAGTGCTGGGATTACATGCGTGAGCCACTGTGTCTGGCTGGTCGTAATATTTTTGAGCCAACTTGACTATTTTACCATTTTGTTTCTTCATGCTTGTAGTGCACGCTTTGACCCATTTTGCAGAGAAGCTGACCATTTACTGAGTTGTCTCACTTGAGTCTCACATGTCCCATTAGGAAACTGAGGCTCAGGAAAGTTAAGTGGCTTGCCCAAAGTCATACAGCTTATAAATGGAGACTGCCACACTCCAGCACCCATGCCTTTAACCACTGTGATAACTATCTTGATCCAAAAAAAAAAAAGAATGAGATTCTATCTTTGAGCTAGTTCATTAAATAAGGAATGATATAAAGAATTTGTATCAATAAAAATATATCTTCTACTTTCTTTTCTTCTTTCATTCTTTCAACAAATACTTATCAGGCACCACATTTTAGCCAAGCATTGTTATAGACTCTGGGGACCATTGGTTAAAAAAATAGAAAAGAATGAGAAAAAAATCGCTACCTTCACAGAGCATACATCTGGGTGGGAATAGGGGAGACAGGTAAAAGACAAGGTAAATAAGGAAAGTATATACTGTGGTACGTTGTAATATATACTATGTTAGGTCAAACAGTGACGGAGTGTATACAATGAGGGTGGGGATGGAGTTTGCAATTCTGGGATAGGGTGAACTCACAGAGAAGGTGACATTTGAAGGGCCTACGGAAGTGAGCCATGTGGATATCTGGGATTAAAGTGTTCTAAGAAGAAGAAATAGCAAGTGCAAAGGCTCTAAGGTAGGACAGTGCCTGGTGTGGTCAAGGAACAGCAAGGAGACCAGTGTGGTTGGAGAAGATAGAGTGAGGGAGATGAGGTCAGAGAGGGAACAGGGCCAGATCATGTAGGGCTTTGAAGGTAGGTCGTGGATAGGATGTTGGTTTTAACTCTGAGGGACAAGGTGAACTGTTAGGGGATTTTGAGAAAAGGAGTGTCATCTGATTGATTGTTTAGTAGGATTGCCCTTGCTTCTCTGTTGAGAACAGGTTTACGTTGGGCCAGGACAGAAGCAGAAACAGCAGTTAGAAAGTCATTGTAATAATCCATGCAAGATAAGATGGTAACTCGGGCCAGAGTGGCATAGTGCGCATGGTGAGAAGATGTCAAATTTTCAATAAAATTTGAAGGTGGAGTTGACAATTTTCAACAGATCAGACGTGAGGTATAGCTACAAGGTTTTGGATCTTAGCAAAAAGGAATAAAGATTTGCCACTTATTGAGATGAAAAAGACTATAGTAGGAGCAGGTTAATGGAGGAAGACCAGGAATAGAGAGTTTTAAACATGTTAAATTTATAATACCTACCTGACATATAAGTGTGAATTTCAAATAGGTAGTTGGAGTCACCACTGTATTGATGGTACATAAAATTAAGACCCAGGATGAGATCCTCTAAGGAATGAATGTAGATAAAGAAGAAAAGAGGTACTAGAACTGAGCCCTGGTTACTCTAACATTTAGTGGTTGGGAAGATGAGGAGAAACCAGCAAAAAAGATTGAGAAGAATGGTCATAAAGGTAAAAGACAAAGGAGTATAGCAGCCTAGAAACCAAGTGAAGAAAGTATTATATGGAGGAGTGATCAGCAGCGAAAGAGTGCTGATGGATCAATTAGGATGAGAACTGGGAAGTAATCCTTGGATTTTACAATATGGGTGTTGCTAGTGACCTTATAAGAGTAGTTCTGGAGGAGTGGTGGAAGCCAACATCCTATTAGAGCAGGTTCAAGAGAGTGTAGGAGGAAAGAAATGGGGAGCTGAGAGTGTAGACAATTCTAGTCATAAGTTTTTCTACAAAGGAAAAAAGAAAATATAGGTGGAGGAGGAAGTAGAGTCAAAAAGAAGTTTTGGCTTAAAGATGGGAGAGATAACAATATGTTTTTACACTTATTAGGGAAGTTCCAGCAGAGAGAAATTTCTTAGTGCTCTCATCCCCCAGGTCTTTACTAGTTTGTGGCAGTTGTGTTGAGCTATGTGCAGTGGTTCTCAAGCTTTGCTGCATGCTATAATTACTTTGGGAGCTTTGCTTTTTAAAATTGTAATGCCCAGACCAATTAAATCAGAATGTCTGGTTGAGAACCTAGGCATATTGATGTGTGTGTGTGTGTGTTTGTGTGTGTAAAAGTATTAATATTGACCAGGCCCTCTGCTAGATGACTCAGGGAGCACTAGAAAAGCCATTTGCCCACATCTGGCTTCTCTCACCTTCTAGATCCTTAGGGTGAAGGCACTGCAAAGGAGGTAAAACAATATGCCATTATCAATCATTAACATCTTAGAGGAAATTGTTCCAGTCCCTTGCCAGTGTGACAGCTAGCTTAACAGGAATTTGTCAGGGATGAGAGATGGCACAGATAATTTTTGCTTGAATAGAAAGAACAATTCTGCATTTCTTATTCCTTTGATTTCACATCGTGATTATAGTTGTTATTTTTGAGTCAGAAGTGCTCAGCAGGCTGCCTGTCATGGCCTTTGCTTTTCGCTTGTCATTGCAAGCAGAACACTGCATATGGGGTAGAGAAGCAGGCCATGCCCACCCAAACTACAGTGCCTTCTCAGGCTTCAGAGTAGGGGGATGAGGCTTGAGGGCTCTTCCCTTTCTCCCTTCCTGCTGAGAATGTGGATGCACTAGTAGGTACACAGTGTCTCCTGAGGAAACCATACACAAGGTCTGATGCACTGTCACCTGAGAAGTCTAAACCATGTACTGTGGAAGCAAAGAGGAGGGATCAATTAATTCTTACACAAATACTTCATTCACATATTAATTCAAGAAATATTTACTGAGCACCTGTTAGGTGTCAGGTACTGTTTTAGGTACTTGGAATATATCAATGACAAAACAATTCTTTGTAGAATTTATATTCTAATTGAGGAAGACAGAAAATAAACAATAATAAATGTAGTTGATATAATTTTTGTCTCTGAATGTTCATCTTCCTTCTATCTATACTCTTTGCCATGTGGCTGTACAGTTTCTCTTATTAGAGACAGAGTGTGTTATTTTGTATTATCCCGTTAATGTTGGTTTTTGTCATAAGACTTGTGTTAGCCAATGGAATATTGATAGAGGTGATGTTTACAAAAGCTTAAAATGTGATTGTGTGTTTGGGCTTGCTTTCTTGTGCTTCTACCATAAGCTTGAGAAAGATATGTCCCTGGTAGCCTACTGGTCCAAGGAAGATAAGAAACAAGTGGAGGATGATTAGATACAAATAGCAGCTTGGAGCCAACTCCCAGTCAATCCAGAGATATGTGATTGAGAACAAATGATTGTTGTTCTAAGTCACTGAGAATTGGGATGGTATGTTAGTGCAAACTATTTTGGCAATACTTGGCTGATACCACAGATGGATAGATAGATAGATAGATATATTGATGTATACATACATATATAGGTATGTTAGAAGATACTAAGTGCTGTGGAAAAGATAAACATTAGAAGTGTGAGGCAGATTAAGAGTGCTGGAGTCAAGGAATGATTTGCAATATTAAATAGGGTGATTGGTGTGGCAGGAGGGGAGAGTGATGGGGGAAAGTTGTGGGGGATAAGGACAAGGTAGGGATCAGATCATGCTAGGCCTTGCAGGCCACTGAAAGGACTTTAATCAGCTGTTTCTCTAAGGAACCGCATTTTCTTTCTTTTTTTTTTGATTTATTTATTTATTTATTTATTTTTTATTATACTTTAAGTTTTAGGGTACATGTGCACATTGTGCAGGTTAGTTACATATGTAAACATGTGCCATGCTGGTGCGCTGCACCCACTAACTCCTCATCTAGCATTAGGTATATCTCCCAATGCTATCCCTCCACCCTCCCCCCACCCCACAACAGTCCCCAGAGTGTGATATTCCCCTTCCTGTGTCCATGTGATCTCATTGTTCAATTCCCACCTATGAGTGAGAATATGCAGTGTTTGGTTTTTTGTTCTTGCAATAGTTTACGGAGAATGATGATTTCCAATTTCATCCATGTCCCTACAAAGGACATGAACTCATCATTTTCTATGGCTGCATAGTATTCCATGGTGTATATGTGCCACCTTTTCTTAATCCAGTCTATCACTGTTGGACATTTGGGTTGGTTCCAAGTCTTTGCTATTGTGAATAATGCCACAATAAACATACCTGTGCATGTGTCTTTATAGCAGCATGATTTATAGTCCTTTGGGTATATACCCAGTAATGGGATGGCTGGGTCACATGGTATTTCTAGTTCTAGATCCCTGAGGAATCGCCACACTGACTTCCACAATGGTTGAACTAGTTTACAGTCCCACCAAAGTGTAAAAGTGTTCCTATTTCTCCACATCCTCTCCAGCACCTGTTGTTTCCTGACTTTTTAATGATTGCCATTCTAACTGGTGTGAGATGGTATCTCATTGTGGTTTTGATTTGCATTTCTCTGATGGCCAGTGATGATGAGCATTTTTTCATGTGTTTTTTGGCTGCATAAATGTCTTCTTTTGAGAAGTGTCTGTTCATGTCCTTCGCCCACTTTTTGATGGGGTTGTTTTTTTCTTGTAAATTTGTTTGAGTTCATTGTAGATTCTGGATATTAGCCCTTTGTCAGATGAGTAGGTTGCAAAAATTTTCTCCCATTTTGTAGGTTGCCTGTTCACTCTGATGGTAGTTTCTTTTGCTGTGCAGAAGCTCTTTAGTTTAATTAGACCCCATTTGTCAATTTTGTCTTTTGTTGCCATTGCTTTTGGTGTTTTAGACATGAAGTCCTTGCCCATGCCTATGTCCTGAATGGTAATGCCTAGGTTTTCTTCTAGGGTTTTCATGGTTTTAGGTCTAACATGTAAGTCTTTAATCCATCTTGAATTGATTTTTGTATAAGGTGTAAGGAAGGGATCCAGTTTCAGCTTTGTACATATGGCTAGCCAGTTTTCCCAGCACCATTTATTAAATAGGGAATCCTTTCCCCATTGCTTGTTTTTCTCAGGTTTGTCAAAGATCAGATAGTTGTAGATATGCGGCATTATTTCTGAGGGCTCTGTTCTGTTCCATTGATCTATATCTCTGTTTTGGTACCAGTACCATGCTGTTTTGGTTACTGTAGCCTTGTAGTATAGTTTGAAGTCAGGTAGTGTGATGCCTCCAGCTTTGTTCTTTTGGCTTAGGATTGACTTGGTGATGCGGGCTCTTTTTTGGTTCCATATGAACTTTAAAGTAGTTTTTTCCAATTCTGTGAAGAAAGTCATTGGTAGCTTGATGGGGATGGTGTTGAATCTATAAATTACCTTGGGCAGTATGGCCATTTTCATGATATTGATTCTTCCTACCCATGAGCATGGAATGTTCTTCCATTTGTTTGTATCCTCTTTTATTTCCTTGAGCAGTGGTTTGTAGTTCTCCTTGAAGAGGTCCTTCACATCCCTTGTAAGTTGGATTCCTAGGTATTTTATTCTGTTTGAAGCAATTGTGAATGGGATTTCACTCATGATTTGGCTCTTTGTTTGTCTGTTGTTGGTGTATAAGAATGCTTGTGATTTTTGTACTTTGATTTTGTATCCTGAGACTTTGCTGAAGTTGCTTATCAGCTTAAGGAGATTTTGGGCTGAGACAATGGGGTTTTCTAGATATACAATCATGTCGTCTGCAAACAGAGACAATTTGACTTCCTCTTTTCCTAATTGAATACCCTTTATTTCCTTCTCCTGCCTAATTGCCCTGGCCAGAACTTCCAACACTATGTTGAATAGGAGTGGTGAGAGAGGGCATCCCTGTCTTGTGCCAGTTTTCAAAGGGAATGCTTCCAGTTTTTGCCCATTCAGTATGATATTGGCTGTGGGTTTGTCATAGATAGCTCTTATTATTTTGAAATACGTCCCATCAATACCTAATTTATTGAGAGTTTTTAGCATGAAGGGTTGTTGAATTTTGTCAAAGGCTTTTTCTGCATCTATTGAGATAATCATGTGGTTTTTGTCTTTGGTTCTATTTATATGCTGGATTACATTTATTGATTTGTGTATATTGAACCAGCCTTGCATCCCAGGGATGAAGCCCACTTGATCATGTTGGATAAGCTTTTTGATGTGCTGCTGGATTCGTTTTGCCAGTATTTTATTGAGGATTTTTGCATCAATGTTCATCAAGGATATTGGTCTAAAATTCTCTTGTTTGGTTGTGTCTCTGCCCGGCTTTGGTATCAGAATGATGCTGGCCTCATAAAATGAGTTAGGGAGGATTCCATCTTTTTCTATTGATTGGAATAGTTTCAGAAGGAATGGTACCAGCTCCTCCTTATACCTCTGGTAGAATTCGGCTGTGAATCCATCTGGTCCTGGACTCTTTTTGGTTGGTAAGCTATTGATTATTGCCACAATTTCAGATCCTGTTATTGGTCTATTCAGAGATTCAGCTTCTTCCTGGTTTAGTCTTGGGAGAGTGTATGTGTCGAGGAATTTATCCATTTCGTCTAGTTTTTCTAGTTTATTTGTGTAGAGGTGTTTGTAGTATTCTCTGATGGTAGTTTGTATTTCTGTGGGATCGGTGGTGATATCCCCTTTATCATTTTTTATTGCGTCTATTTGATTCTTCTCTCTTTTTTTCTTTATTAGTCTTGCTAGCAGTCTATCAATTTTGTTGATCCTTTCAAAAAACCAGCTCCTGGATTCATTAATTTTTTGAAGGGTTTTTTGTGTCTCTATTGCCTTCAGTTCTGCTCTGATTTTAGTTATTTCTTGCCTTCTGCTAGCTTTTGAAAGTGTTTGCTCTTGCTTTTCTAGTTCTTTTAATTGTGATGTTAGGGTGTCAATTTTGGATCTTTCCTGCTTTCTCTTGTGGGCATTTAGTGCTATAAATTTCCCTCTACACACTGCTTTGAATGCATCCCAGAGATTCTGGTATGCTGTGTCTTTGTTCTCGTTGGTTTCAAAGAACATCTTTATTTCTGCCTTCATTTCGTTATGTACCCAGTAGTCATCCAGGAGCAGGTTGTTCAGTTTCCATGTCGTTGAGCGGTTTTGAGTGAGATTCTTAATCCTGAGTTCTAGTTTGATTGCATTGTGGTCTGAGAGATAGTTTGTTATAATCTCTGTTCTTTTACATTTGCTTAGGAGAGCTTTACTTCCAAGTATGTGGTCAATTTTGGAATAGGTGTGGTGCGGTGCTGAAAAAAATGTATATTCTGTTGATTTGGGGTGGAGTGTTCTGTAGATGTCTATTAGGTCCACTTGGTGCAGAGGTGAGTTCAATTCCTGGGTATCCTTGTTGACTTTCTGTCTCGTTGATCTGTCTAACGTTGACAGTGGGGTGTTAAAGTCTCCCATTACTAATGTGTGGGAGTCTAAGTCTCTTTGTAGGTCACTCAGGACTTGCTTTATGAATCTGGGTGCTCCTGTATTGGGTCCATATATATTTAGGATAGTTAGCTCTTCTTGTTGAATTGATCCCTTTATCATTATGTAATGGCCTTCTTTATCTCTTTTGATCTTTGTTGGTTTAAAGTCTGTTTTTTCAGAGACTAGGATTGCAACCCCTGCCTTTTTTTGTTTTCCATTGGCTTGGTAGATCTTCCTCCATCCTTTTATTTTGAGCCTATGTGTGTCTCTGCATGTGAGATGGGTTTCCTGAATACAGCACACTGATGGGTCTTGACTGTTTATCCAATTTGCCAGTCTGTGTCTTTTAATTGGAGCATTTAGTCCATTTACATTTAAAGTTAATATTGTTATTTGTGAATTTGATCCTGTCATTATGATGTTAGCTGGTTCTTTTGCTGGTTAGTTGATGCAGTTTCTTCCTAGTCTCGATGGTCTTTATATTTTGGCATGATTTTGCAGTGGCTGGTACCAGTTGTTCCTTTCCATGTTTAGTGCTTCCTTCAGGAGATCTTTTAGGGCAGGCCTGGTGGTGACAAAATCTCTCAGCATTTGCTTGTCTGTAAAGTATTTTATTTCTCCTTCAATTATGAAGCTTAGTTTGGCTGGATATGAAATTCTGGGTTGAAAATTCTTTTCTTTAAGAGTGTTGAATATTGGCCCCCATTCTCTTCTGGCTTGTAGAGTTTCTGCCGAGAGATCCGCTGTTAGTCTGATGGGCTTCCCTTTGTGGGTAACCCGACCTTTCTCTCTGTTTGCCCTTAACATTTTTTCCTTCATTTCAACTTTGGCAAATCTGACAATTATGTGTCTTGGAGTTGCTCTTCTCGAGGAGTATCTTTGTGATGTTCTCTGTATTTCCTGAATCTGAATGTTGGCCTGCCTTGCTAGATTGGGGAATTTCTCCTGGATAATATCCTGCAGAGTGTTTTCCAACTTGGTTGCATTCTCCCCATCATTTTCAGGTACACCAATCAGATGTAGATTTGGTCTTTTCACATAGTCCCATATTTCTTGGAGGCTTTGCTCATTTCTTTTTATTCTTTTTTCTCTAAACTTCCCTTCTCGCTTCATTTCATTCATTTCATCTTCCATTGCTGATACCCTTTCTTCCAGTTGATCGCATCGGCTCCTGAGGCTTCTGCATTCTTCACGTAGCTCTCGAGCCTTGGTTTTCAGCTCCATCAGCTCCTTTAAGCACTTCTCTGTATTGGTTATTCTAGTTATACATTCTTCTAAATTTTTTTCAAAGTTTTCAACTTCTTTGCCTTTGGTTTGAATGTCCTCCCGTAGCTCGGAGTAATTTGATAGTCTGAAGCCTTCTTCTCTCAGCTCGTCAAAGTCATTCTCCATCCAGTTTTGTTCCATTGCTGGTGAGGAGCTGTGTTCCTTTGGAGGAGGAGAGGCACTCTGCTTTTTAGAGTTTCCAGTTTTTCTGTTCTGTTTTTTCCCCATCTTTGTGGTTTTATCTACTTTTGGTCTTTGATGATGGTGATGTACAGATGGGTTTTTGGTGTGGATGTCCTTTCTGTTTGTTAGTTTTCCTTCTAACAGACAGGACCCTCAGCTGCAGGTCTGTTGGAGTACCCTGCCTTGTGAGGTGTCAGTGTGCCCCTGCTGGGGGGTGCCTCCCAGTTAGGCTGCTCGGGAGTCAGGGACCCACTTGAGGAGGCAGTCTGCCCGTTCTCAGATCTCCAGCTGCGTGCTGGGAGAACCACTGCTCTCTTCAAAGCTGTCAGACAGGGACATTTAAGTCTGCAGAGGTTACTGCTGTCTTTTTGTTTGTCTGTGCCCTGCCCCCAGAGGTGGAGCCTACAGAGGCAGGCAGGCCTCCTTGAGCTGTGGTGGGCTCCACCCAGTTCGAGCTTCCTGGCTGCTTTGTTTACCTAAGCAAGCCTGGGCAATGGCGGGCGCCCCTCCCCCAGCCTCGCTGCCGCCTTGCAGTTTGATCTCAGACTGCTGTGCTAGCGATCAGCGAGACTCCGTGGGCGTAGGACCCTCCGAGCCAGGTGCGGGATATAATCTCCTGGTGCACCGTTTTTTAAGCTGGTTGGAAAAGCGCAGTATTCGGGTGGGAGTGACCCGATTTTCCAGGTGCGTCCGTCACCCCTTTCTTTGACTCGGAAAGGGAACTCCCTGACCCCTTGCACTTCCCAAGTGAGGCAATGCCTTGCCCTGCTTTGGCTCGTGCACGGTGCGCGCACCCACTGACCTGCGCCCACTGTCTGGCACTCCCTAGTGAGACGAACCTGGTACCTCAGATGGAAATGCAGAAATCACCCGTCTTATGCGTCGCTCATGCTGGGAGCTGTAGACAGGAGCTGTTCCTATTCGGCCATGTTGGCTCCTCCAGGAACCGCATTTTCAAGACCACCTTCTGAGTTCTAAAAATGCTTATTACTACTGGGTTGGTTGTTATGCCTTTTAAGTACAATACTGTATGAGTATGTACTGATATTACCAATTATACTTCGTATGACATAGGATTTTATTAAACTCTTCTACCTTACATCTATACCTCCTTGGGAATCCTTGCTCTCAAGGTAGCAGTATTGATAGAATCAGACTATCACTCAATTGTTCATTTGCTTTATTCCATACAAAGCTGAAATGTACCTATGTTCTGGCCCAGCAAGTCTACTTCTATGTATTTATTCTGAGACGAATGCTCTTCTATGCACAAAAAGAGGCATGTACCAGGATGTTCTTTATGGTCTTATTCACAGAAGAGGAAAAAAAATAAAAAACAACCTAGATGTTAATCAGTAGGGTAGTGGGAAGGCCAAACTTGGTGCTTCCATATTATGAAATACTTTGCAGCAGGATAAAAATGCAATTTATATATGTAAAATATTCAAAACATTGTTGGGGGGGAAGTGAGTTACAGGATAATAATAAATCATAGCATTTATTGAGGGCTTAATTTATGCCAGCCATTGTCTCAAGTCCTTTATATGTACTAATTATTACCATTATCATAACCCTACCTATGTGGTTGGCAATATCATTATCCCCCTTTTACAGATGGAAAAACACAGGTACAAAAGGTTTGAAGAAATTCACTAAGGTGACTTAGCTCATAAGTGCTACAATGTGGATTTGAATTCAAGCAGTTTGACAATAGAACCTATGATCTTAACCTCCATTTTATACCACCTATCTAATTTACATACATGAAACTCCAAAATTTTATATTAGTATGCAGACATATATACTTTATTTCATAGAAGAGGATCTGGATGGATGTGTACCAAACTACTAATGGCTACCTTGGGGGAAGATAATGAAATAGAGTGGAACAAGAGGGACTTTTGCTCCATCTACATAATTTGAAATTTTAGCAAGGAAAATAGAAAATATAGCCATGGTGTTTTTTTTGGTAATTAGAATTTTTTTTGAAAAAATTCATGGGTTCTACTTTTGGTTATGGCTAAGTAAACTCGTATTGGACCAACCCTCCTGAAGATAAAAATATAAAATCTGGACAAAATTTGAAAGGCAACTCAATTAAGAGACTGGAAAACAACAGAAAGCAGGCAGATTCTGGAGGAGAGTCACCAGCCAGGCAAAGAGAATGGCAAAGGGTTTAAGTCTCCTCTTTCACAATTTCTTGCCTGGGGGTAGGCCCTAATCTGTGCCATGGAAACAGCTAATGCTCTGATAGAAAACTGGCAGGTTTTTCTAGATTGAGTAGCAAAAGGATAGAGTTTGGGCCCACCAAGGCTGCTGGGAAGGGAGGAGGAATTATCAGAAAGCAAAGTGACAAAGAAGAGGAAGCACAAATTCTCTGAAGAAATTCTTCCCAACTCTCTGCTCTCTGGTTGACCTCTGAACTTTATAGGTGCAGGGAAGACTCCAAGCAGTTCAGCTAAAGGTAAACAAATTGATCTGACCTTAGATCAGTCAGTTTGTAGTTGCCTGCTAAAATAACAATATTAACATTCATTAGAGAAATATAGAATTACCCAGAGTTTCCACAATACAATATTCATGAAGTCCAGGATGCTACTCAAAACTATGTAGTATATGTATGAAGCAGCAGGAGAATATGACCCATTCTCAAAAGAAAAATATTCATAAAGACCCTCTCTGAAATGACTCATGTTGAAATTAGCAGACAATGATATTTAAGCAGCTATTACAACTATGCTTAATGAAGGAAATATGCTTACCATGAATGTAAAAATTAGGAATCTCAGCAGAGAAATAGAAACCATAAAAAGGGAATAGGTGAAAATTCTAAAACTGAAAAATACAATATCTGAAATTTTAAGAAATCTAAATGGGCAAAAAAGTGTAGATGACAATGGAAGGAGCCAGTGAACTTGCAGATAGATCCATAGAAAGTATCCAATTTGACAAAAAAGGGAAAAAAATCTTCAGAGACAAATGGGGCAGTATCAACTCATATGTAGCTTGAGTTCCAAAAGGAAAGGAAAGAGAGACTGAAGCAAACTTCAGTCTTTAAAAAAAAAACTTTTTAAAGAAATAATGGGTGCAAATATCCCAAATTTGGTGAAAGACATGCATTTACAGATTCAGGAATCTCAGTGAACAAAATATACCATGAAAACCATGTCTAGTCAAACTGATGAAAAGCAAAGACAAAATCTTGAACATACCCCAAAACAACCAGAGAAGATAATACATTATATCAGGGAACAATGTTTCTGATAATCTAGAAATGATTTAGATGTTGGAATTAGAAGACACTGGAGTACAAAAAATAATATAATGGGATACAGTGGAATAATATCTTTTGGGGGAAAAATCTCTTAACCTAGAATTTTATATCCAGAGAACTTATCCAACAAGACAGAAAGTGAAATAAAAATAGTTTTACATAGAAGAAAACAAATAGACATTGTCTCCAGCAGATCTGTACTTCAAGAAATGATAGAGTTATTCAGGTGATAGAGTTTGAATGCATGTCTCCACCAAATCTCATGTTGAATTGTAATCCTCAGTGTTGCAGGTGAGGCCTGGTGGGAGATGTCTGGATCATGGGGGCAGATCCCTCATCAATGGCTTGGGTCATCTCCTTGGTGATAAATGAGATCTTGCTCAGAGTTCACATGAGATCTGGTGCTTTAAAAGTGTGTGGCACTTGCCTCACCCCCTTCCACGATCTCTGTCTTGCTCCTGCTTTTGCCATGTGATGTGCCTGTGCCCCTCTTTGCCTTTTGCCATGATTGAAAGCTTCCTGATGCCTCCCCAGAAGCAGTTGCCGCTATACTTCCTGTATAGTCTGCAGAACCATGAGCCAGTTAAACCCCTTTTCTTATAATTTACCTAGTCTCAGACATTTATTTTTAGCAGTGCAAGAATGGCCTAATACATCAGGCTAAAGGGGAAATTATACCAGATTGAAAACCAGAATCTTCAGAAACGAATGAAGATTACCAGAAATGGTAAATATCTAGTAAATATAAAAACAATTTTCCTCTTAATTTTCTTGAAACACATATGACTGTTTAAAGCAAAGACTATAACATTATTATGTGAAATTTAACATGTATATAGGTCTGATTTATCTGACTGCTATAACATATAGATGATAGTGGTGTCCTTATAAGAAGAGAAGAAAAAATGCAGAGACATAAACACATGAGAGAAAAATGCTGTGTGGTGATAGAAGCAGATATTGAAGTGTTGCAGCTGCAAGCAAAGGACCACCAAGGATTTCCAGCAAACCACCGGAGGCTAGGAAGAGGCAAGGGAGGATTCTCCCCTACAGGTTACAGAGGGAACTTGGCTCTAACTACATCTTGATTTTGGACTTCAAGCATCCAGAATTGTGAGACAATACACTTCTCTTTTAAAAGTCACTCATTTTGTAATATTTTGTTACGGCAGCCCTAGAAAACTAATGCAGATATTATACAAAGTCTGTTTTCTGACCATGGTTGAATTAGAAATTAATAATAAGATATCTGGATAAACAAAAAATGTTTGGAAATTAAGTAACACATTTCTAAATAATCCATGGATCAAATCACAAGGGACATTAGAGAACATTTGAAACTGAGTGATAATAAAAATACAACCTATCAAAATTAATGAGATGCAATTTAAGATATTCACTGAAGGAAGCTTATATTAAACAATTATAGTAGAAAAGAAGAAAGGTCCAAAATCAATAATATAAATTTCCACTCTAAGAATCCAGCAAAAGAAGAACAAATTAAACCCAAATAGAAGGAAGGAAATCAAAAAGAGCAGAAATTGATTAAATAGAAAACAAATGAAAAACAGAGAAAAATAATAAAACCAAAAAGGGATTCTTCACAAAGATCAACAAATTTGATAAACCCCTAGTAAGACTTATCAAGGAAAAAAATTAGAAAATATAAATTACCAATATCATAAATGAAAGTAGCGTTACCATTAACAATCTGCAAACATGAAAGTATATTATTAAGGGATTATTATGAAGAACTTCAAGCCAACAAATTTAATAATGCAGATAAAATAGACAAATTACATAAAAATACAACTCATCAGTTATAAACAGCACCATATCTATTAAAGAAATTGAGTTTATAATCAAAAACTTTTCTGGAATAAAAATTCTGTGCCAGGATTGTTTCACTAATGAAGTCAAACATGTAATGAATAAACAATGCCAATCTTAACACAAATTTAGACAGAAATTAGAAAAGAAGGAAACATGTTCCACTTCATTTTTTGAGCACAACATAATGCCAACACCAAAATATGGCAAAGATATTAAAAGAAATTTATAGACCAGTATCTCAAGAACACAGGTGCAAATCTCCTTAACACAGTATTAACAGATACAATCCTAGCAATATAGAAACAATATAATACAGCAGGACCAAGCAAGGTTTATCCTAGGAATTCAAGGTTTACATAACATTTGAAAATAAATCAATATAATTCACCATGTTAACAGTACAAAGGGAAAATTCATATAGTCACATCCAAATATGCTGAAGAATCATGACATAATCAGCACTTTTTCATGATTAAAATTCTAAGCAAACTAGGAATAGAAGGACACTTCTTCAATCTCATAAAGTGTATCTATGAAAAATGTACATCTAACACCATACCTAATGGTGAAATACTACATGTTTTGACCACTTTTAATCAACATTGCTTTGGAGATTCTAGCCTTTGCAATAAAGCAAGCAAATGAAATTAAAGGCATAAATATGAGAAAGGAAAAATTTGCAGATGGCATGATTGCTTACATAGAAAATCCTAAAGAATTTTAAATAACTACTGGAACTAATAAGTGAATTAACAAAATTACATAGTACAATGTTAGCATACCAAATCAACTGCATTTTTTATACTGGCAAATGATTGGAAAGTGACATTCAGAAATCAATTCCATTTGTAATAGCATAAGAAAACATAAACTACTTAGGAATAAATTTAACAAAAGATGTGCCAAGAACTCTAGACTGAAAAAGCTCAAAGCTTAATTAAGATAAATTAAAGCTCTAAATACATGGATGGAAATACCTATTTGTATCTTGAAAGACTTGTCTTAAGATGTTCATTTCCCCAAAATGATCTAGGGATATAACCATATGCCAAACATAATCCCATCTGGCTCTTTCATAGAAATGTACAAACTAATTCTAAAATTTATTTGGAAATACAAAGGACCTAGATATCCAAAGCAATCTTAAAAAAAATCTCAGGAATGGAAAACCAAATATCATATGTTCTTACTTGTATGTGGGAACTAAGATATGAGGATGCAAAAGCATAAGAATGATATAATGGGCTTTGGGGACTCGAGGGGAAGGGTGGGAGGAGGGTGACGGATAAAAGGCTACATATTGGGTATGGTGTACACTGCTAGGATGATGGGTGCACCAAAATCTCGGAAATCATCACTAAAGAATTTATCCATGTGACCAAAAACCACCTGTTCTCCCAAAACTATTGAAATTCAAATAAAATAAACTGGATCTTTTGAATACCACTTTAACTAAATAAAACCAATTTTATTAGCAGTAAAAACTCACCAGAAAGACCAGAAAATTTCCTATACTTGACTTCAATGTTTATTGTAAAACTACTGTAATCAAGACCATATATCATTGGCATAAGGACTGACAAATAAGGTGATGGAACAAAATATAGAGTCTACAAATAGACACACACTTATATAGTCATCTGATTTTTGACAAAGATGCTAAAACAATTCAATGAGAAAAGTAAAGAATCCTCAACAAATGGTGCTGGAAAACTGGATATACAAATAGAAACTTAATCTATACCTCAAACTACATATCTTAGTCCATTTGAGCTGCTATAACAAAATACCATAGACTGACTGGCTTATAAACAACCAAAATTTATTCCTTACAGTTCTGGAGGCTGGAAAGTCCAAGATCAAGGCACTGGCAAATTTGGTGTCTGGTAAGGCCCCACTCTCTGGTTCATAGATGGCTGTCTTTTCACTGTGTCCTCACATGGTGGAAGAAGTAAACAATCTCTTTTAGGCCTCTTTTATAGGGAAACGAACGAATCCTATTCATGAGGGTCCCATTCTCATGACCTTATCACTTCCCAGTGGCCCCTCCACTGAATACCATCACTAGTGGATTATAATTTCAACATATTAATTTGGGGGGAACATAAATATTCAGACCATAACACCATACAAAAATTAATTTGCATAGGATTACATACCTAATGATAAAACTTAAGCCATAAAAATTCTCGAAAATATAGGAGCATATCTCTATGAACCAGGAGTAGGCAAAAGTTTCTTAGGACACAGAAATAATTATATAATAAAAATTGATACATTAAACATCATCAAAATTAAAAACAGCTTTTTATCAAAATACACCATTAAGAAAATGAACAGACAAGCCACATTCTAAGAGAAAGTATCCCAAAGCATATATCAGATAAAGAAATGGTATTCAGAATATATAAAGACAAATAACCTAATCAAAACAGGCAAAATGTTTAAACAGAATCTTCACAAAAGATATGTGAATGATCTATTCATTCACATATCTTTTGTGAAGATTCTGTTTAAACATTTTGCCTGTTTTGATTAGGTTATTTGTCTTTATATATTCTGAATACCATTTCTTTATCTGATATATTTCTTAGGTCACAGGCTTAATAAACAGTCTGTGGGCTGTAGTTTGCTTACTCCTGCCTTAAAAAAAAAAAAAAAAAAAAAAAGATATGTGAATGACCAATAAGCACATGACTATGCAGTCAACATCATTAGACATCAGAGAACTGCAAACTAAAATCATACTGTGATACCAGTAGACACCCAGAAGAACAGCTAAAATTAAACAGACAACACCAAATGTTGGAAAGGATGCAGAGCAACTAGAACTTGCATACATTTTTTGCTGGGAGTTTAAAATGGTATAACGACTTTGGAAAAATGTCCAGCAGTTAGTTATAAATGTGAATATACAGCAACCTTATTATCTAAAAATTCTATTTCCAGGTATTTGCCCAAAATAGATAAAACATTTGTCCATGCAAAAACTTACATATGAATACTCATGGAAGCTTTATTCATAATACTTCTGAACTGGAAATAGTTCATGTGTTCATTAATATGTGAATGGATAAAACACTGTGGTATAGGCGTACAGTGAAATACTACTTAGCAATAAAAAGGAATGAATTATTGATATATGCAATAGCATGGATGGATCTTAAAAAATTATGCTGAATGAAAGAATTATTACACAAAAGAGTGTAATAAACTGTATGATTTCATTATATAAACTTCTAGAAGAAGCAAAATTAATCAATGGTGAAAAAAACTGTGGTTGCCTGAGGCAGAGATAAAGGTGGGGATTGAATGGAAAAGGGCATGAAAAACTTTCTGAAGTCATAATAATGTTTTACATCTTGAAAGGGGTTTTGGTTACACGTTTGTATCCATTTGTCATAACTCACTGGTGGTTCAATTAAGATTTATGTATCTCAATTTTATGTAAATTTAACTTCAAAAGAAAAAGTACCATAAAAAATTCTGAACTTTAGTTGATGATATGCATGCTGAAGTATTTAGGGAGAAGTGTATTACTGTCTGCAATTTACTTTGACATGTATCAAAATAATAATATGGATTGATGAATGGATAGTGGGATAGAGAAATTAAGTTTGTGATAATGCAAAGCACAATAAAATGTAAATTGTAGAATCTAGGTGTTGGGTATATGGACGTTCACTGTGAAAGTCTTTCAACTTTTCTGTATGTTTGAAAATCTTGGTTAAAAAATGTTGGAGAGAATAATGATGGTTGTGTTGATTCATTCAGGAGTACCCATGATCTCCCCACATCTCTTTCTGTGAATGACTTCTCCATGCTCACTCATATTTAGTATCTGAACTTCCCCCTCCTGTTTTGTTTTCCAGGTTATATCTTACCCCCCATATACAACCATGACTTCCATCCCCATCACTAAGTTCATTTCAAACTGTCCTCTGATAAGGGATGTAGTCAGCTTGTCTGCTGGATCTCTTCAAGGGACTGCTCCATCTGATGAAACCTTCCATTGCAAGTTCTAAAACCCTTCCCTGGCTCCCACTAAAAAGGATTAGCTTCTAGGCCCATTACTTTCAGAGATACAAGCTCACAGTACAAAGACAATTGCATTGGACACACAAAGGTTTCCATCCTGGCTTGTAGAGTTAAAGATGACCTTGTGTGGAGTTTCTGTGCTACCTTATATCCAGACTAAATATGAGAACTTCAGTTTATTGCAAAGATAATTTGTATAGATATTGGGGCCCAGGCAGTGTTATGAACACCTTCCCAGGCAAGTTATGATATGCTTCTTTAGGAACCAGGATTAAGTCCAATGGCCTTAGAGGAAGTCCAGCAGGCTTGATCACTTGTTCTTATCCTAATCGTGCACCCAAGTGATGGCTGTGAGCTATGCTCAAAAGGAAATAGCTCTCCACAATGGCAGCATATCTAGTCCAATGGTTCTCATTCCTGGCCACACATTAAAATTACCCAGGCACTAATTTTGTTTTTAATTGTATTATTATTATACTTTAAGTTTTAGAGTACATGTGCACAATGTGCAGGTTTGTTACATATATATACATGTGCCATGTTGGTGTGCTGCACCCATTAACTCGTCATTTAGCATTAGGTATATCACCTAATGCTATCCCTCCCCCTCCCCTCACCCCACAACAGTCCCCGGTGTGTGATGTTCCCCTTCCTGTGTCCATGTGTTCTCATTGTTCAATTCCCACCTATGAGTGAGAACATGTAGTGTTTGGTTTTTTGTCCTTGCGATAGTTTGCTAAGAATGATGGTTTCCAGCTTCATCCATGTCCCTACAAAGGACATGAACTCATCATTTTTTATGGCTGCATAGTATTCCATGGTGTATATGTGCCACATTTTCTTAATACAGTCTATCATTGTTGGACATTTGGGTTGGTTCCAAGTCTTTGCTATTGTGAATAGTGCCGCAATAAATATACGTGTGCATGTGTCTTTATAGCAGCACGATTTATAATCCTTTGGGTATATACCCAGTAATGGGATTGCTGGGTCACATGGTATTTCTAGTTCTAGATCCCTGAGGAATCACCACACTGACTTCCACAATGGTTGAACTAGTTTACAATCCCACCAACTGCGTAAAAGTGTTCCTATTTCTCCACATCCTCTCCAGCACCTGTTGTTTCCTGACTTTTTAATGATCGCCATTCTAACCGGTTGAGATGGTATCTCATTGTGGTTTTGATTTGCATTTCTCTGATGACCAATGATGATGAGCATTTTTTCATGTATTTTTTGGCTGCATGAATGTCTGCTTTTGAGAAGTGTCTGTTCATATCCTTTGCCCACTTTTTGATGGGGTTTTTTTTTCTTGTAAATTTTTTTGAGTTCATTGTAGATTCTGGATATTAGCCCTTTGTCAGATGAGTAGGTTGCAAAAATTTTCTCCCATTCTGTAGGTTGCGTGTTCACTCTGATGGTAGTTTCTTTTGCTGTGCAGAAGCTCTTTAGTATAATTAGATCCCATTTGTCTATTTCGGCTTTTGTTGCCATTGCTTTTGGTGTTTTAGACATGAAGTCCTTGCCCATGCCTATGTCCTGAATGGTATTGCCTAGGTTTTCTTCTAGGGTTTTTATGGTTTTAGGTCTAACATGTAAGTCTTTAATCCATCTTGAATTAAATTTTGTATAAGGTGTAAGGAAGGGATCCAGTTTCAGCTTTGTACATATGGCTAGCCAGTTTTCCCAGCACCATTTATTAAATAGGGAATCCTTTCCCCATTGCTTGTTTTTGTCAGGTTTGTCAAAGATCAGATAGTTGTAGATATGTGGCGTTATTTCTGAGGGCTCTGTTCTGTTCCATTGATCTATATCTCTGTTTTGGTACCAGTACCATGCTGTTTTGGTTACTGTAGCCTTGTAGTATAGTTTGAAGTCAGGTAGTGTGATGCCTCCAGCTTTGTTCTTTTGGCTTAGGATTGACTTGGTGATGCGGGCTCTTTTTTGGTTCCATATGAACTTTAAAGTAGTTTTTTCCAATTCTGTGAAGAAACTCATTGGTAGCTTGATGGGGATGGCATTGAATCTATAAATTACCTTGGGCAGTATGGCCATTTTCACTATATTGATTCTTCCTACCCATGAGCATGGAATGTTCTTCCATTTGTTTGTATCCTCTTTTATTTCCTTGAGCAGTGGTTTGTAGTTCTCCTTGAAGAGGTCCTTCACATCCCTTGTGAGTTGGATTCCTAGGTATTTTATTCTCTTTGAAGCAATTGTGAATGGGAGTTCACTCATGATTTGGCTCTCTGTCTGTTATTGGTGTATAAGAATGCTTGTGATTTTTGCACATTGATTTTGTATCCTAAGACTTTGCTGAAGTTGCTTATCAGCTTAAGGAGATTTTGGGCTGAGACGATGGGGTTTTCTAGATATACAATCATGTCATCTGCAAACAGGGACAATTTGACTTCCTCTTTTCCTAATTGAATGCCCTCTATTTCCTTCTCCTGTCTGATTGCCCTGGCCAGAACTTCCAACACTATGTTGAATAGGAGTGGTGAGCGAGGGCATCCCTGTCTTGCCCAGGCACTAATTTTTCAAAGGCTTCCCAATGATTCTAGTGTGAGGTCAAAGAAGGAAGATAATTCAGTCAGGATGCACTGGTATAGCCATACAAGTTGTGAAAATATTGAGATATTTTCAAGTGAATTGGTAAATGCCCTGAGACCCAAGTGCCCTGGAAACCTCATCTCCTCCAGCTCAGAATCCCTAGACTTTCTCATAATCAGTAACTATAGAGTTAATGCCTGGCCCTGAAGGAGTCCTCCAGCACAATGCTTCCGCATTTAGCCAGATTCCATTCTAATTAATCAGTACCCAGTACGGTACCCATTATTAAATATTTTGAATACCCCTCCTGCAACCAGTGTTGAGAACCACTGATCTAGTCAATTCAGACAAGCGTCTGAGCATTTTACCAGTTCCATACCAAATAACTAGTTTGACTATATTTCTACTTCTGTCCATGCACATAACTAGGTTTGACACCTTAAGAAAGTCATTTCCGGGCTCTGAATCCCATGTGAACAATGACAGGATTGAACTAGGTCCTCTTTAAGGATGCTTCCAACTCTGAAGTGCATGGTACTGTGATTCTGTGAATCATGAATTCTGCAAAGCTAAAAAAGGCTCCAAGAGAAGTGAGAGCAAAATGGATTCAGACTCCTGTACACTAACGCAAGCCAGCTAACGAAACCCCACAGTGCATGTTAATTGTATACTGCTCTTCTTAGAAGACCTCGTTCTTTCCTGAAGCTCCCCTCTCCCCTGCCTCACCAAGTTATAGGCTTGGAACTTGAAACCTGAAAATGAATTATACTTAACTTGGGCCAAAGATGCAAATATGATTAGAACTAAATTTAGCCTATCCACTTTTAAAGCATGTTCCAGACATTTCCATTTACGACTTCCGTGGTAGTGACTTCCACAGAGGAGTGACATACAGGAAAACATAATCCATTTTACTTGTTTTATGTTTATTTGCCATTGGTTTCATTGAGTAACCCCCTGTTTGTGGATTATAGAGAAAAGGAGGAATCAGTTGATTTTTTTGGCCCCTCCAGAAATTTAAGCAGCTTCAAGCTGTCCTCTCCCATTCTATGCCTCTCTTGGCCAAGTGTTTCCTTGATTTTAGTCTCATAGCAATCTTCATTTCTATGGCTCTTCAAGCACAGCTTGCTTTATCTGGATCTCTTAACTTTTCACTTGCTCTTTTTCAAGTGGAACTTGAAAACTTGGAACTGTGTTTACAAGAGCCCACAGTGAGATTGTTAGCTGGAAATTATGAGTTCATGCAGTCATTAGTGAACAGGCTGAATTAGCCAGATCACTTGTCTATGCTGACAAATAAACAACATAATTTCCAAATCATTTCATGTAGCTGAGGTATAATTTATCATATATGCTAATAACTCAGAAATATACATCTATAGTACTGGTCTGTCTTGTTGCCTCATGGCCTACCCTATTGTCTCTCAAAGTAGCAAGCTCAATCCAAATTGTACTGTGAAACCTCGATGGAAAACTCAGAGCCCCTACCTTCATCTCCATCCCAATTGCCCTATGCCAATACACTAAATACTCCCCTATGCCTCAGTACTGATTCCTCCCCATATCCCCAAGCTAGATGCCAATAAACAAATATAAGATGATAAGATAACAGTGCAAGGAAAGATATGATTTATTACACAGTCAGGGTAGGGAGGACAGAATTGGAATGGAAGGAAGGGCTTCGTTCCACTTAATCAACCAAAGGCCTGGTTTGTCAGGGCTACCCCTCAGCAAACATTTGGGGAGCTGGCCAGATTGTTCTTTGACCCCTTTCCCTTTGCATAATCCTGGGAGTGTACCATTTTCCCTATATGAAATTCCCTTCCTTACACCATGTATCAGAAATTTTACTAGTGTGCTTTGTGCAAAGACCACCAGGAGCCAAGTCACTTAAAATACTATTAAAATGCAGATTCTTGAGCCCTAGCAAGACGAATTGATATAAAATAAAACTGAAGAACTATTGCCTTTTATTTGTTTTGCTCAATAAGCAAATGGAGCAATTGCCTTTTACTTTAGAGGGCTGCTTAGAGAGCATTTCCATTTATATAGTCCATCATCATTTTCAACTCAACGTATCTAAACTTACTCTTCTTCCACTCTAAATTGCTTCCCTGCATCAACTCTTCCATGTACATCAGTAGCACCACCATACTTCCAGGATCCCAGAATCAAACCTCAAAGTCAACAGCAACAAACTCAGATGAATCCATTGTTTGTTCCTATTTTTGTTGTTATTTGTGATTGGTCTTTTTTTCCATGCATGTGTCGGGGGTGGGGGGTGGTCATAGTAGATGAAAGCTTGTTATCATTGCATAGACACTGTCGCAGCATAATTTTTTATAGCACAGTCTCCAAGTCCTCATCAGGCATGTGCTCTTCGGAGAAAACTTGGAGTCTCCGGAAATTCTGTTACAAGATCCAGACATCTTATAAGGCACTAATTAGAGTAGGGCAGGGTCTCAACTACTCTTCCTCTGGGTCAGTTTCACTCAGATCCATGAAATTGCTCCTCCCATGTGGAATCCCAGAGGCCACTCATTATCTAGCTGAAGCCTCTCTTTGTTGATGTCAAAGTGAGAAGCCTTCCACTTCATTATCTAGCAAGTGCCCTTCATTACTACTAATCAAAAGTTTCCATTTATGGAGCACTTACTGTGTACCAGGCACTCTTTATTCTAAAGACTTTACAAGGTTACATAGGCAGGCAGTGCAGTGTTGGGATTCAGAGCCAGTCAGTGTGGTTGCAGAGTCCAGGTTCTTAACCATCACATTATGTACTGCTAACTGTTGACAGCCTACAGGATCTAGGCTGTGCATGAAGCTGAAAGCTGTCTGCCTCCAAAGAATCATCAAAACCTCCTCTTTCTGTTACTTCTGCCAAAATGGTGCAAGTCTGCTACTAGGGAGTTGGCAAAGCCCTTAAAAGGGCTCCTGCTGCTACATACATATGTAGTAAAATAATAAAGAAACCCACGGAATAGCAATTTCCTAATTTAGAATGGAAGTAATCTCTGGAGTAAAAGGAGGGGTTGTGATCAGAGAGGCACATGGGGGCTCCAACTACATTGGTAATAATCAATTTTCTTAGTCTGGCTAATGATTAAACAAAAAGATATACATACCTTTTGTATGTCTTTGATATTTCATAATAAACTATTTCAAAGGGCTCCTAGTGATCTCTCTGTCTCCCCTAATATAGCAAGTATTGAGCTTGCTATACTAGGGCCTGAAAAGTCTAGAAGTAAGGATGCAGGATTCTTGCTCTTCTCTTGCCTCACAAGGAACAATCCTTAGATTTACAACTTTCACTTCCTCTTACCCATTGTAAGCCTATTTCAAGATCTGGCAATAAGAAGTTGCTTAATATAATGTATACTCATATCCTATAATCCTAGAACTCCAGATCAAATAAAGGTTGATGAAAAAGAGGAATGAGGAGGGGCCTGTGGAGAGCTCAAGAGGTAGAGGGAAAACAGTAAAGTAGAGAAAAAAGAGAAGAGATCAGAAGAAAGAAAAAAGATGGGAGGAAGAAAAAAAGATACAGGGAAGAGTAGAGAGAAATGAACCAAATAAATTTCTGTTCATTCTAAGTTACTCAGTCCATGGTAGCTGACTGTGCTGCTATTCTGTTATAGCACCAGAAAACAAACTAAGACAGCCACCACCCAGGAATCCTTGGAAGGCCCTAGGCAAGGATTGCCAGGTAAATGTTAGGTGGGATACCACCAAACCACCTCATATAGGGAGAGCTCTCTCTTTGAAAGATGGAGCTCTTCTCTCAGGAAGCAATTGCTTTTCCTAACAGGACACAAGGTGGCAGAAGCAGCAGCAGCTGTCTGATGAGGACCCTCTGGGCAGTCTCTGGGGCCCCAACAGCAGGCTGCCTAGTGGATTAGGGAGCTTTTGAGGCTGGCTTAGTGTTGCAAGGAATGGACGAGCCACAGTGTGGCACACACTCTTTCCTGGGATCAGATAGGAACTTGTGCCATCTACCCTGTTTGGATTCACAGGGTTCAATTTTGCATCAAGACATCCACATTCAGAAAAGACTGATCCAGTCAGTCTCAGTCCCCTGGACCCTTTTTTTCTAGGAGTACTAGGCAAAACTTGCAGAAAAGACTATTTGATACAAGACTCTAGTTCTTCCTCTTCCTGAGCTGCACATTATCCCCCAAGGGGCCTTTTTCTGGTCAAACACTCACTGGTCTTCATGGTTAGAAAAGATTTCAAAGATAATTTCTGTATAAAACTCCACTATTAAACTTCATTCCCAATGTCCCTTCAAAATGACAGCTTTTTAGTATCCCCTGGGGCTTCTCAGAAAGCCAGATACAAAGAGGCCATTTCTAGGTATTAAGACTCTCTGTATATATATATATATATATATATTTCAAATACCAAATACGTTTCTCATATTGTGCTATATTGCTATGTTTTCAATTTTTATGTGGAACAAAAACACACTTTTAATTTTAAAAAGACAATGCATTAATTTGTTTCTATCTTCTCATAAAGAGTTAATGATTAACATATTTTTTGACTGATTCCAATGTTCTGAATTTTTGCAGCTAAATGATGTCACAGGATTTTTGATGTATCAGAGACGATTTTGCCAATTAGGGGTTTGGCTGATGACTGTGCGTCACTCATAATCTATAGCTTAATTCTAATTTAAATATTTCACCACAGATGGCAATGTTCTACAATACAACTGTAGTAGTCACAAGATAATTGCCAGGTTAAAAAAAAATCACAGTGCAGGACAGGTAGTGGGTCTGCTGATGAGACTGTAAAACAAAAATAAGATCATAAGCCCCCCAACTGAATGAACCACCTCCTCTTGGCCAAGGGAACCTCAGAGAAACCTGAAAAATGGAATTCCTGGCTGTGATGGGAGGGAAGGTCTGACATAACTCATTATATCCTCTCCTTTTTGGAGGTTGGGCATAACTGACTAGCATTAACATTAAAATAGAGGTCATAAAGCTGACAAAACAGATTGTTTGTGATAATAAGATACCAAATTCAAAGCTGACTATGGCATGGCATCACATGATAGATAGCAGGCCCTGAAGGAAATCAAAATATTTTACCCCAAAATAGATTTCTTTGATATATTTTAAACAGCCCTGCAAAGCTGTCTTTTGTGGGACAAATTTGCATCTATAGAGAATCTTCATTAATGAAACCAGGCCTTCCCTTTCTAGGTCTTTCCCCGATCGAGATGAGATTAACTAAGCATCTGACATTCTTTAAGTCCAAAAAGAGATATTCACCATCTATTCTCTCTGAAGGCTACTGCCTACAAGGCTTCATCTACATGACAGGAGCCTTGGCCTTCATAACCTCCCTTATATTAACTCAATCATTTCTTTCTACTAACTTCAAGTATTTAGACAAAGCTTAGCTCTTCCAACCAATTGCCAATCAGAAAATATTTAAATCCACCTATGAACTGTGGCACTTCCTCCCCCAACCCCTGACTTTGAGATGTTGTACCTTTTTGGGCTGAACCAGTGTATACCTTACATGTGTTGATTTATGTCTTGACTGTAACATCTGTCCCCCTAAAATGTATAAAACTGGTCTGTAACCCAACCACCTTATGCATACTTTCTCAGGACCTCTTGAAATTGTTTCTGGGGCCATCTTCCCTCATACTGGCTCAGAATAAACCTCTTTAAATATTTTACAGAGTTTGGTTTTTCCAATAATAAGACAGAAGCTTAATATGACAAATATCTTCTTTTCGTTGTGTCATTGTATTCTGCATATCTGGAAACTCATCTGGTAGTAACGTCAGAAGCTGAAAGTTAAAGCCCTTAGTGAATAAGATGCCCAGGTCAAATGATCTCCTTCCTTGTCCCCCACCCCCATGCCTTTTGGGGATTACTTATAAATATTTCTTAATAGTGGGCTCTCACGATAAAATATCTCAAAGAAATCTTGATTGGGAGCATTTCAGACCTTAGAAGGGGGTGATGTATTTTGGAGATTCAGTGCCCTTCAAATGGCATCGTGATGTGGCTACTCACTCTTGAGACACATCCTAGCTTTTGCTCCAGTGACCCAGAGCTGAATTGGGGGTGGCAGCATAAGAGGAGGACTGGTCCTTTTAATGATCTTTCTTTTAAATTCTGAAATATTTCAAACATATTATTATAAATGACCACCCAATTTCACAGCTTAAAACAACCACTATTTCATTATGCTCATACATTCCTCAGGTCAGGAATTTAGAAAGTACATAATGAGGAGAGCTGTCTCTGTTCTAGTCTGGTGTCTCTACTGGGAAACTTGAAGGCTAGGGATGAATTGATGGCCAGGGTCTAAAATCATCTGAAGTATCTTGTTCACTCTTACTTCTGATGCCTAGGCTGGAAGGATTCTCAATGATTAGAAATGCTAACTCAATTGTCTACGTGTTGCCTCTTCACAATACTGGCTTCCTCACTGTCTAGTGGCTTCAGGGTGGCCAAACTTCTTACATAATGGCTCAGGGCTCCAAGCATAAGTGTTCCCAGCAAGCAAGGAGGAAACAGAAATCATCTTTTCTGACCTGACCTCAAAACTGACACACAGTGTCCCTCCCACAACATTCTGTGGGTTACAGGTGAACTTTCCAAGATTCAACAGGAGAGGACAGATACTCTGCCTATCTATAGGAAAAACATCAAGGACATCAGGCATGTTTGAAAAACATGAAACATAAAAATACAGAGAATAATATATAAACCACAAATTATCCATGACCCAGAATTTATGTATTAACATTCTTGCTAGGTTTGCTTATGTTTTAAAAGCAAATGAAATGTCATTGTTAAAGAAAGGACTCCAGCCTATTGAGTTGCCTGTTCCAAGCATGGTGCTTATCTAGAAATTCTCCTTTATAATACGTAGCATTTTTTGAGCACTTGCTAGGTATCAGGCACTGTACTTTTATGTAGATTCCTGTCAACAACTTTATTACATAGGTACTACAACCACAGAAATGTAAGGGTTCTGTTAAACTCTACAAATATTTATTGAGTACTTACTATATGGGACTTTGTCTTATTCATAGAATTTATAATCTAGTAGGAGTCAGGTCATAAAAATAAAGATTGTGGAAAGTGCTATGAAGGAAATAATAGACTAATGTTTTAGGGAAGTGAGAAGAGCAGAGAATAGAGTCAATATTTGAACCCAGGCAGCCTAATTCTAAAATCTGCATGCTCAATCATTGCACTATATAGATTCATATCTTTAATTTGGTTGAGGATTTCAGGTCTAATAAAGTTAGGCCTGTGGCATATGGCATCCTTGACTCTTCTAGGCTGCATGTCCTCCCTTTTGCCTTTATTTAGATTACTTTTGCCAGCACTCATTGATTCGTACTTGTTTATTTTGCTTCTTGTCTTGGACTTTTCCTGGTAGAACTCTCTTGGCAACAAGCAATCTTGTCGCACAGAGTGTCTATAAAGCAGACATGTTTAGACTATTTTTAATAAAATAAAGTGCCCCCTACCCCACAATTAACACTGGAGCATATATTTAAACCTGAAAAGTCCCCAAGTCCTGATTCATTTACCCTGTATTATAAAGGCATAAGTCTGTGTTTATCACTCAGTGAAATAATAATCAAATGATTTTCTTGGAAACTCTAAAAGCTTGGAGGGAAAGTTAAGTGGTTTGGGCCCTTAGGGTATATAATTCGATCTTCCAGGACTATTTGGCTAGGTTATGTTGCCCGAGGACTTAGAAATAAAAGGTTGATATTTTCACCCATGTTGACCTCAAGCATGTGACACACACGCTTGTGAGATTCTCCATTATGTGCCAGTCTTGGATTGCACTTTTATTACAATCAGGTTGTGTCTGTCTTGGAATTTAATTTTATGCCATTGATATGGTGGATCTTAATGAAAATGTCAGACTTTATGTCTTTAGAAATAATGACACAGGAAATGAGTTGGTTGCCCCTATGTGGCAAGCAAATAAATTAGAGCAAAATCCAGCCACAAGACTCTGTCTTTTTTTTCCTGGTCTCAATTCCGCACCTGCTCTGTGCCTAGTTTCCTGGGGCTTAATGGAAGAAAAAGACTAAAGTCTTGACTTCTCTTTCCAGATTGACCAGGCCTATTTGTTTTTTAAACAGTTTTTTTGTTTTTGTTTTTGTTCTTTGAGACAGAATTCATATAGCATAAAATTTATCCTTTTAAAATATATAATTCAGTGGTTTTGAGTATATTCACAGGGTTGTGCAATCATCATGACTAGGTAATTCAACATTTTCATCACCCTCACCCCAAAATTCCCATACCCATTAGCAGTCAAACTCCATTCCCACCTACCACCCATCAGCAATCACTAATCTACCTTCTATTTCTGTGGATTTCCCTATTGTGGACATAAATGGGCCTATTTCTGCCTCTTTCCTCTCTCCCCCTTCTCCTTCTCTGACTCCCTGCAAAGCCAGGCTCCTGGATTGCTGGGAACGCCCTGTAGGGCTAGCTGAATCTAAAACAGGTTTTCTTTTCTCATTTTCTCTGGCCTGCTCTCCCATCCTGCCTTTTCTCTACCCACTTTGTCTAAATCTACTCTCAATTATTAATCAATTATTGTGTATTCATTGAACACTAGGTACAAATAACTAATAATATACACATGGTTCCTGACTTAGGATGGTTCAACCTATGATTTTTCAATTTAATGATAGTGCAAAGGTGACAGGCATTCAGGGCACTCCTCATCTTATGATGGGCTTATTAGTATTTAACACAATTGTAAGTCAAGGGGCATCTGTATAAAATTGAGCACTTAATATGAGTCAAGAAGAACTGTTCTGATAACTTTTCTTGCATTAACTCTTAATACAAAACCTGAATGAAGTCAGTAGTATTATTTCCATTTTACAGATGATTAAACTGAGGCATAGAAAGAATAAGAGATTTATGTACAGTAGCAGAGCTGAGATATGTATAGTTATCCATGTCAGGGAGCAGGAATTGGGGGTGGCATGCAGGATGATAAAACAGAAGACATGGTTCCTTACCTCAAGGAGTTGAGAGAAGAAATAAACCAGATGCATATGCAATATTTAAGCAACGATAGAAAACAGTGGTTTTCATGTGTTATGTGTCTCAGAATCATCTGGAGGCTTTTTTTTTTTTTTTTTTTTTTGACAGAGTCTTGCTCTGTCGCCAGGCTGGAGTAGAGTAGCATAATCTCGGCTCACTGCAACCTCCACCTCACAGGTTCACGCCATTCTCCTGCCTCAGCCTTCTGAATAGCTGGGACTACAGGTGTGCGCCACCACGCCCAGCTAATTTTTGTATTTTTAGTAGAGACGGGGTTTCACCATGTTGGCTAGGATGCTCTCGCTCTCTTGACCTCGTGATCCGCCAGCCTCTGCTTCCCAAAGTGCTGGGATTACAGGCGTGAGCCACCGTACCTGGCCCTGGAGGCTTTTTAAAGCACACATTGTCAGGCCCTACCTCCAGGGTTTCTGATTCGGTAGGTACTGCGTAGGGCTGAAAGAACTGTGTATTCAGCTGGCTCTGATGCTGCCAGTCCAGAAATTTCAACATGAGAACCATTGTCTTAGAGTATAACTGTCTTTAGAGAGCGTCTGGCAATGCAGCAGCAAGAAGTACAATTATGCACATTTAGATAAAGAATGAGGTTTGGTGTGATTTCTGTGTGGCAGCATGAGTTTGTTACCTAAGGGAGTTGGGGAAGGAAAAACAGTCATCACACCAATGGGATTAGGTCTGTTCTTCCTTAAGACTCTCCTGTCCTTCCCGCCTCTTGCTCTTAACATGTCAAGCCCAAGCTGAGAGCAGGGCATCTGAGGCCCTTCACAATATGGCTCCTAGGTACTGTTCCAACCTCACAATCCTGACCTTTTGGTTATCCCCACTTTACAGTCCAGTGATTCCAAGTTCGGTGTGTTTCCAATTCTTCATGCTGGTTCATGCCCACTTCCTACTGTTTCCTCTGCCTAAAATGCCGCCACTCAAGTCCTCCTGGTGCCCGTGCCAGACTACCTGGATTCAAATCTGGCCTCTGTCAATTACTAGCCATGTCACCTTTGGCGAGTTGGTTAGCTGCTCTGTGCCTGAGTGTCCTAATCTGTAAAATGGGGGTAATAATAGTTCCTTCCTCACAGGGTTGTTGTAAAGATTAAATGAGGTAATACTGATATGATTCCTTTCCCTGTGGGCAGGGAAGTGCTGGGTAGAGGAGGAAGGGTCCATGGCTGGGGCTCCATCCCTGGGCCTGTGCCCATGGACCTAGGTGAGGACAGGCATTTCTGTTTTTATGCCCAACATTTGGGCATAAAATGCAACATTTGCATTTCCCAAGACCACCCTGGCCTGCCATGCCCCCATCTTGTGCCTATAAAAACCCGAAGACCCTAGTGGGAAGGGCACACAAGTGGCTGGACATTGAGGGGAACACACAAGCAGAAGAAGACACAAGCGGCTGGACGTCGAGGGGAACACACTGGAGGAAGAGCACACTTGCAGGCCATTGACCAGGGGAAAACCACCTTCCCATTCCATCTTCCTTCTGGCCTCCCCATCCACCTCGCTGAGAGCTACAACCACTCAATAAAAAACCTTGCCTTCATCCTCCAAGCCTACTTGTGATCCAATTTTTCCTGTACACTAAGGCAAGAAACCTGGCATACAGAAAGCCCTCTGTCCTTGCGATAAGGCAGAGGGTCTCATTGAGCTGATAAACACAAGCAGCCTACAGAGGGAAAAACTGGCTCATGCCTGTAACCCCAGAACTTTGGGAGGTCGAGGCGGGTGGATCACTTGAGGCCAGGAGTTCGAGACCAGCCTGTTCAATATGGTGAAACCCTCGTCTCTACAAAAAATACAAAAATTAGCCAGGCGTGGTGGTATGCATCTGTAGTCCCACCTACTCGGGAGGCTGAGGCAGGAGAATAGTTTGAACCCAGGAGGTGGAGGTTGCAGTGAGCAGAGATAGTGCCACTGCACTCCATCCTGGGCGACGGAGCTAGACTCGGTCTCAAAAACAAAAAACAAAAAACAAACAAAAAAAACCGCATACACACAAAACTGAAGGAGCACACTGCAACAAACACCCAATGGGGCTTCAGCTGTAAATATTCACCCCTACACACTGCCTTGGGGTCAAAGCCCCACAATCTGCCCATCTGCATGCTCCCCCTAGAGGTTTGAGCAGCGGGGCACTGAGAAAGTGAACCACACCCCCATCGCACGCCCTGCAAGAGGGATAAGGGAACTTCTCCCGTTTCAATACTTTTTTTGTTTTTTGTTTTTTTTTGTTTTTTGGACAGGGTCTCGCTCTGTCGCCCAGGCTGGAGTGCAGTGGTGAGATCACAGGACTCAAGCCTCATGCAGCCTTGACCTCCTGGGCTCAAACAATCTTCCCACCTTGGCCTCCCAAAGTGCTGGGGTAACAGGCATGAGCCTCTGTGCCCAGCCAAGGTAATACTTATAAAATATTCAGTACAGAGTTTAGCACATAGCACATATTCAAAAATGTTGTATTTTCACTATTGTTAACGATTTTACTAAATCCAGCCTAGGCATTACCTCCAGAAAGTCTACTTTGTCATTCTCAACCCCATGCCCACTAGTATTATTAGTGATTCCCTCTCTCTCCTGTACTTTGTATCTCATACATGCTTCTATTCAATTCCTGGCTCTGTCACTTGTTAGCTGTGTGATTGTGAGCAAGTTATTTAGCCTCTCTGAAACTAGGTTTCCTTATCTGTAAAATATAGATGATAATAGTATAATAATACTCATCTCAGAATAATTGCTGATATTTAAAAAGGCAACGCATGAAGAAGCTCTTATCATGGTTCCCAGTACTTAGTAATAAAGGTAAATGTTATTTTGAACTACACCATGTGGTTGTGAGAAATAACGGCATCATTTTTTCTCAAGGTAAGGTGATGATGCTCTTATCTCAGCAAATAGTTGGGAGAAGCAGATGGTTTTATATATTGATTCCTGATTGTATCATTATTATCGCATCCCTTGACCTGATTTCTATCTACCTCCACACTTCATAGTGTGTTTTCTCATTATGCCCCACATCTTCTACCTAGTTTTTCAGCACACACCACACTGTTGCAAGCCTTTCTGCTTAGTCTGTTTCATTCCTGAAATATGCTTTCATACTTTATTCCCTGGCTAATGCCTGTCCACTCTTAAAGATTCTTTTGCCCCAGTGTATGTTTTTATCTACTTTGTCAAAGATATGTAGATATATGGCCTTATTCCCGGGTTCTCTATACTATTCCTTTGATCTGTGTGTCTATTTTTATACCAGCACCATGCGATTTGGGTTACTATAGCCTTGCAGTACAATTTGAAGTCAGCTAATGCAATGGACATCCTTTTCAATAAATGGTGCTGGGAAACTTGCATTGCCATATGCAGAAGAATGAAACTGAACCTCTGTCTCTCACCATACACAAAAACCAGCTCAAGATGGATTAAAGACTTGAATGTAAGGCCTGAAACTATAAAAATCGTAGAAGAAAACCTAGGAAAAAAAGTCTTCTGTACATTGGTATGGGCAAGGAATTCATGACTAAGACCTCAAAACCACAAGCAACAAAAATAAAAAATAAGCAAATAAGACTTTAAACTGTGCACAGCAAAAGAAATAATCAACAGAGTGAACAGACAACCTGCCGAATGGGAGAAAATATTTGCAAACCATGCAACCGACAGGAGACTAATGTCTAGAATTTACAAGGAGCTCATACAACTCAACAAAAGCAACAGAAAACCAAATGACTCCATTAAAAATGGGAAAGGATATGAGCAGATACTTCTCAAAAGAAGACATACATGTGGCCAAAAAGCATATGAAAAAATGGTCATCATCACTAGTCATCAGAGAAATGCAAATCAAAACCACAATGAGATATTTTACACCAGTCAGAATGGCTATTATAAAAGGTCAAAAAAAAAAAAAAAGATGTTGGCAAGGATGTGGATAAAAGGGAATGCTTACACATTGTTGGTGGGAATGTAAATTAGTTCACCCTCTGTGGAAAACAGTATGGATATTTCTCAAAAAACTAAAAATAGAACTACCATATGACCCAGCAATCCCACTAGTGAATGTATATCCAAAGGAATTGAAATCAGTATATAGCAGAGATATCTGCACTCCTATGCTTATTGCAGAAGTATTCACCAAGCTTTGGAATCAACCTAAATGTCCATAAATGGATGATTGGATAAAGAAAATGTGGTATATATACACAATGGAATAGTGTTCATCTATAAAAAATAATGAAATCATGTCTTTTCCCACAATATGGATGGAACTGGTGGCCATTATCTTAAGTAAAACAACTCAGAAATAGAAAGTCAAATATCACATATTCTCAGTTCTAAGTGGGAGCCAAATAATGGGTACACATGAACATGGAGTGTGGAATGATAGATATTTGAGACTCAAGAAAGGTGGGATGGTGGGAGGTGGTGGGGTATGAGAAAATAATGAGTAAAACATACATTATTATCATTATTATCTTTATGGTAGATCCATTTAGATGGACATATTAAAGCCCAGACCTCACCACTATTTAATATATCGATGTAACAAAACTGCCCTTGTGTCCCTTAAATTTATACAAATAAAAATAAATTTTTGAAAAGATTCAGCTTTTAGTGTCACCAGCTGTAGATCCCTGAATCCCCAAACTGAGATGGGTGCCCCATCCTATGCTTACCCTATCACAGTGTTATGATATTGTTATAGAACTTTTTGTTTGTGCGTCAGTCTCTCCAACTAGATTGCGCCTTTCTTAAGAGAGTCAGGCCCTTTCAACTTCATCTGTGTATCCCCAGCACCTAGCTCAGTGTTTTCAACACAATATAGACTCAATGGGTATTTGAACTAAACTGAGGCGACCCAGCTGTACTGGAACAGGTTTAAGCTTATTTTTTAAATGTCAACAAGTTGCCACAGACAAGTTATCTTTCCTGAAATCTCAGCATGGAAAACTTCTGGACGTTTTTCTGGTGGCAGGAAAGATGATTAATTCGATCTAGGACTCATGAAGAAAATGGCATTAAACAAAGCTGACTTACTACTCTATTAAAAGTTTGGGCAACACTGCCATCTAGTGATGGAATTTAGATATGCTTGAGAATGAGATCTGTAGTTCTTCATGGAAGCCTGGAGAAAACCACTGAGCTTTCGTTTACACCGAGAAAGAGGAATGGCTAGTTTCTCTGAATAAGGCATGTAGTTATGCGATGTACATTTCACTCGATAGATCGTGTTAATTGAGGGAAATAAAGGTCTAAATATATCATTTGTTAGCCACCAAGTCCTATTAATGTGGCTAGTTGCTGATGGGGTGGGAATTGTACAGGACAGTCCAGATGGAACCTATTTGTTCCCATTGTAACATTCAGCATCAGATTATGTACCTTATTTTTTTCAAAAGGAAAATATGGCTGGCACAGATCTGCTTTCAGGCATTATACAATCTAATTGGACACAAGAAGCAATTAAGGAATAAGACACCATTAAATTTGACTCAGGTCATTGATTGGCTGTGTGTGTGAAACATATCCAGATGTATGCATGAGTGTTTTCAGTCATTCAGGTGGTGGGGGTGTCTATACATTTGTAGGAATCCTCAAATAGTTTTGGAATACACTGCCCTTGGAATCATCCTGAGCCTGTTCTAACACGAATAAGAAACAGTAGATGTAATCTACCACACTGCAAGCAGCTGAATGTATACTGCATTTGGAGTCAAACAGGTTGGAGTTCAGATTACTTGTCTATCACTTACTAAGTGCGTGACCTTGGGCAAATTACTTAACCTCTATGCACCTCTTCATCTGCAAGATAAGAGTGCAAATAATACTCATCTCATTCAGGTTCTGTGAAGTTCTGTGAGGATTGACTGAGACTGGTATGTAAAGCACTGAAAGCAGTGTAGGCAATTTAGTAAGTGCTTGTAATTTTTGACAAATACTTTGCTACAGCCCCTTTACTGTCCTAAAATGAGACAGAGAAACTCATAGAGCAATGTACCTACCACACACATAATTTTATATATTTGTGTGTGTGTGTATATATATATATAAGAGAGAGAGAGGCCCAACTAGTGTGAAGGAGAAATAAAAGGAAATTATTGGTAATAAATAATGAATTTCCATCTGCAAAGATTGAGGCCACACCATGCTATAAGATGTAGGGGAACAGGTAGAAGCTTGCACCTACGTACAGAAACAGCATGAACTCAAACACTACAAATGCAGGCGCATGTAGGGGCATTGCATTAGTGACTCAATTACCATGATCAGCGTTGTTGTTGGCAATATGATCTTCAAAAATGTTAAACAACTCTTGGGAGAGTTCTGAACACAACAAAGAGCAGTTTTCCCTCAATTTACATGGTAGCTGTATTCCTGGAAATTTCAGCATATACTGAAATTAAACTGTGCAAAAAATACTTTGTGTTTATGTATAAATCAGAGTTCTGTTCTAGGCACAGCTAATTATTAACAGATTTTTTTAACCTACATGAATAACTGGGTGGGAGGTGGCATTCAAAATTTGGACAGAATATGGGGCATTCTTCACTGTGTGGGACTGTCTAGCACATTGAGGACGTCTAGCATCCTCTTTTCCATTAAGTGCTTCCCACCTCCTTTGTATACCAGTCTCTATCTTATACATATTCACATGCATACAGAACCATAGAATTAGACAGGTACAGATATAAACTCTCAAGGGGAAATAGAGTCAGGGCCTTGATATTCATCCAGGGCTAGCCCGGAAGAACCCAAGGATGGAGACTGGACAGTGGGTGGGATATGGAGAAGGTTCTTAAAACCTGTAGATTCAGTTATGTTTACAGTCTGGATGAGGTATGCAAGGAAAGGGGTGGTGAGAGAGCTGGGGTGGGGAAGTTGGTGGGAAGGATGGTATTCAGGTACTGAAGACTGAAGAAATGTTGGGAGTCATTGACGAGTAGGCAGCCAGCGTCAGGACCCAAGGTAAAATGAAGGCCCTGGAAAGGCAGAAACTTTGGAACCATGAAGACAGACCCCCAACCAGGATTGAACTAACGGAGCAAAGAAATGGGGTCTGAATACAGCCTGAATGTCTTCCATTCAGCTGGTTAAAAGTGCAGACGTAGAGTCACACAGACCTGGGCTCAAATCTCAGCTCTGCTACTTACTGTGTGATCTTGGGGAAGTCACTGCAAACCTCAGAGCCTCACATTGTTCTCATCTGTAAATTGGAAATACTGATAGTGCTTGTTTCCTCCCTCAAATGGTGATTGTGAGAATTACACATGAGACCATATGTAAAGTGCTGGACACATAGTATATGTGCAGTGTAGGCTAGCTGTTATCATTACTACCTTCCCCACCGAACTCCTCTGCCTTCCATGCCCACACCTCAGTGAGTGGCATCACCATCTACCTGTTCAGCCATCCAAGCCAGAAGCTTAGAGATGATTGTTGACCTTGTCTTCCTCATGTCTCACAATCCTGCCGATGTTTCCTCTGAAATTTCTTTTGTATCTACTGCTTCTCCTCCAACCGCACTGCCAGTGCTTTCACCTCAGCCCCTCAACACCTCTTCCCTGGGTTTATATCCTCTCTGTGGAGCTTGGCTGCACCTGGCGCGGTCGAAGAGGGGAGGACTAGTTCTACTGGGACTCTGCTTGGGCAAAGTCTTAACGGCTGAGTGGCAATGGGCAGGACACTTATCTAGAATGGGTGGGAACAAATGAAACCCAAGGTAAGACTATGGCCCAGAATTTAAAAGGGTATTATCAGAGGCATCACATGGCAAAGCAGGCTATAGCATAGTGATTAAGCCCATGGAATGTGGAGTCAGGCTTCCTAGGTCTGAATTCTGACTCTACTGCTTATCACTTGTTTCACCTTGGGAAAGTTACTTTACCTCTCTGTGTCTCAGCTTCCTCACCTCAAAATGGAAATAAAAATAGCACCCATGTCAGGAAGTTGTTGTAAGGATTGAATAATTTATTACATATAAAGGGTCTAGAATGGTGCCAGGCACATAGAAGCATGAAAAGTATTTGTTAAAGTATTTTTAAAAATTTAAGATAAGGTTAAACACAGAGCTGCAAGGAAGTAAATTGCACCTAGGCCATAAACAAGGTGTGGGACTGGGCTGGCCATTCCTGATGGGTAATGGTGGCCTACCCGGGGCAGGGCAGCCGCCTGGCTGGATTGGGCTAGAACCCACCCTTGCCATCCCCCTTCCACCTCCAGCCCTCCTAAAGGCAGCCTTTTTAAAAACAGGTTTGCATCACAGAAGGCTAGAACCCTCTCCAGTGCATTCTCCATCCCAAATGAATCGTTTCGTTTTGTTGCTTCCAGACCCTTGGCAGCAGTGAGACTGCAAGTGTAGAAAACTAAAGTAGTGCCCAACAGAAGGCAGGAATTGCTACAGATCCTTAAGGGTTCAGAGGGATCCCTTCTCCAGGTAAGAAGTGATTTTTTTTTTGTCTGACTTTATGCAGATGCCCTGGGCACGTAGAAAGAACTGCCAATGAACTTTCTGTTTTAAATATGCTTATTTACCCGTGTTAATACTGTTGTAGTAGACCCAGTGGTGGCTGAACCAAGGACTTGATGGAGGAGAGAATCAGTAAAAATGAAACCCTGATACCGGGTTTTTGCTCATCAGCTGCTTCAAAGGCTGAGAATTCAGACCTATTACAAGACCTATTACAAGCTGCAGGCCGTTTACAGATGCAGGAACTGTCAGGGACAGGTCAGATGCAGGGACTGTCAGATGCAGGACAGGAAATTAGGGCCTAAGGAAAGGTTTAACTTCAAAGACCTTATCCAGAATTTTGCAATCAGGAATTCTAGAAATAAATTACTGGAATTTCAGCAAAATCATTTAGTTTAGTTTTACTTTTCTTTTGAATTACATGTGAGTGGGAATGCCATAGTCTTTTCAGTGCTTCAAGGCCTCTGAAGGTCCTAATTGGGCCTTGACAATAAATCCTGAAAATTCTGAATAGTGACTATATTACTGTTACGATACAGTTCTGATATTGTTTGGCAGAGTCCCCTCCTGACCACCAACTCATACAACTGCGCCATCTTGTGGTATATGCTGTGCAGTGGAGAATGAGGTTTTTTTGTTTTTTGTTTTGTTTTGTTTTTGTTTTTGAGATGGAGTTTCCCTCTTGTTGCCTAGGCTGGAGTGCAATGGTGCCATCTTGGCTCACTGCAACCTCCATCTCCTGGGTTCAAGTGATTCTCCTGCCTCAGCCTTCTGAGTAGCTGAAATTACAGGCATGCGCCACCACGCCTGGCTAATTATGTATTTCTTTTTTAGTAGAGATGGGGTTTCTCCATGTTGGTCAGGCTGGTCTCGAACTCCCGACCTCAGGTGATCCGCCTCCCTTGGCCTCCCAAAGTGCTGGAATTACAGGTGTGAGCCACTGCGCCAGGCTACCAGCTACAGAGCTGGCTGTTCTGGCTTCCTATTTTTTTTTTAACCGAGGGGTAGGGAAGTAGAGGGAGTGTAGGCTCCTGTGGCAATGGTGAGGTCAGCCTCATACCTAAGTTTCTGTTCTGTTCTGCTTGCAGTTTTAGCAATCAGTCATTGTTCCTTTGACCTGCTCCCCTGCTCTCCCACCTCCTACAGCTCCATCTCCACCAAGCCTTCCTAACATGGGCCCTCAGCTCAGATATACCCATCCCAGTTTCTAGGACCAAGTTTGACAGAATTCTTAAGAGTTAGGGTTCTTGACTTTTAGGTGTCATGGAACCCTTTGGCCAGCCTGTGAAGCCAACAGAACCCCTTATCAGAATCACGTTTTTAGGTGCCTAGAACAAAATACATAGGAATAAAAAGGAAACATATTACACTGAAATGGAGTTGTCAAAATATTAAAAATGAACTTGTGATATAGTTATCACACATTAAGTAACACGATCTAGTGGCAGGTCTCTACTACTGTAATTTTAAAGTGGTCATAAGAATAAGCAGTATTAGAAGATGCTGTAGTGCAGCTGTTGTAATGTGATATGCAACCATCTGTGACTTCCACTGATGACAAAGTCACAGGTACTGCTGACACCACTGTGGGCTGTTGCTTATGTTCGTAATTGTAGGACATGCTACACTGAATTTAAGGAAACTGAAATTAGAGGTTAGTAAAGACAAAGATATGTTTTCTGAATCCAAATTCTCAGATCCCTACTGTGGACGAACCCCATCTGTGAAGGCCAGGTTAAGCTGCCTTAGAGCACCTCTGGATAAGGAGGCTGCAGATTGCAACCTGGGCTACCCTCTTGGAAGGTTTTTAGAAGAGGGTAATCAGAAACCCCACGGAACACCCTGAAAGGAAACCAACCAGCTGCTAGAGCAGCCACCCTTCCCATTTTTTTAAATCCCCTGTGTTCAGGCTCCTGTACCAAGTGCCAGAGTCAGCTGCAGCTTTAGATGTCACTTTTCTGGAGTCACTTCCTCTTTTCTCCAGAGGGTGGCATAGAGGCAGAGCTAGAGATCCTTTGGCAGCTACACCCTGAGGCATCACCACCCGCAAAGGAGCAGTTTTGGCCTCTCTGTGGCTTACTTAGCTGCCAGGATGAGCACCTGCCAAGAGAAATCTGCCTTTTCCTTTCTCCGGGAACAGCGGGTGACCACGCTGTGAAGAATGAGCTGTAGACAACCTGTTTGGCTCTCTACCCCATGGGGTTCAGAGACCGAGGCTAACCCACCTAGGAAGAAGGAAAGAAGCGGGGGGATGAGGCTTGGTCCTGCAGGGCTAAAGGAAGAATTGGGATCCCTACTTGAGAGGCAAGCTGGACCACAAAAACTGGAGGGCTAGCCAAGTCAGTTTCCACTAGAGAAAAATAAAGGTGGGCTACTAGAAAGAGTCACCCTGAAACTCAAGTTTAAGGTCCAGAGGTTGCACAGGAAGTCAATCAAGGGGCTGAAAAGCCAGAAGGCCATAGGCAGAAGTAAGAACAGAACAGTCTGCAGGGTAATTATCCTGATGAGCAATGGGTCATGGTAGCTTGCCATTGTGGATCAGCTGGTGTGTCTGGTGTAAGCAGGGAAAGCTGGCTTCAAAGGTTCAGGGTGAGGGAGTCTGGGGATGCAGGAAAACATCCAGTGGGTGTCAAAGTTGCTGACATGGGATGCTCTGAACAAGGGACACCAGGAGCAATCATGCATGAATTAGGCAGTTGTGAAGTCTGAAGTGTTTAAACTCTTGTTTATGTGTTCCTTCTGCCTAAGGAGGTCACATGCATTGTGGGAAAGTGTGCAGGAACTGAAGCCGCACTGCCCAGCTCCATTGTGGGTAAGCATGCAGGCACTGAAGCTACACTGCCCAGCTTTATATTCCAGCTCAGCTTGTTACCAGCTGTATGATCTTGGGCAAATTATTTAACCTCTCTGTGCTTCTGCTTCATTAACTGTTAAACGGAGATATGAATAGTACCCAACTCAACAGGTTAACATTAGGCAATGTAGGTAAAGTACTTAGGAAAGTGCCTGACACATAGTATAATTTTAATATGTGTTAGCTGTTATTATTAGATTCTGCCAAAAGCAATAGAGCTGATTGTTTAAAGGTATAGGCTCTGGACACAGAGTAAGTTAAGTTTTAGCTCTGTCATGTGTTCTCCGTGTGAATTTGGGCACATTATCCTCTCTAAGCCTGTTTCCTTATCTATAGAATGACGATAATAATGCTATCTGAATTCATTAAGTTGTTGTGAGGATTAAATGAGACAATACATGTGAGGAGACTTGTACATATATAGGGCACATTCGGTGTTAACTCTTTTGACCTGTGGATGGCAAACAGGTAGGTCTGAAGCACGATGTCCACAGTCAGTAGTTGATAAATAAAACAAATTGGAAGGATACACAAAATATTGTATTGTTGATGGTGATTTCCTTTAGAGGATGGGGTGGGGGCGGGGAGTGAGAAAGAAGTCTCCACAGTTAATTTTGTGCTTTTTTGAACTTCTTGAATTATTTATTTTACCATGTGTGAATTACAACATTCAAGAAATACTAATGGGCTGTCAGTAATTATGGGCCATCAGTGATCACTTATACTCTTGTGTTTAAAAGGGAAAGGCTGTTAATGGGACAATTGATCAAAGCATTTGGTTCTGAAGACTCTGAGGGGCAGAGCTCTTTTGATGCAGGTAGTGACTAGGGCTGAAGACAGCTGGGTGCAGGGGAAGATGTGGATCATATTTATAAAGATGTTGACAATGACCACTGTTTTGTGGCCTGGGAATGGTGTTGGTCTGTTAGGATGTCCAAGATAGTGTGTCTCAAATTATGGCCAGTGGACCAGCTGTAACATAATCTCCTACAGGGGCTATTTGAAGATCTCTGGACCCCACTCAAAACCCTTTGGATCAGAATTTCTGTGGTTGGGGCCTAGGGACATGTACTTATAACTAGCCTCCCAGGTCATTAATGTAAAATTAAAAGCAGTCTTCTGTTTCAGATAGACCTAAGCTCAAATCCCAGTCCAGCCACTCCCTGGCTGTGTTGAAGCTCCCACCCCTGACATTTGTCACTGCTAACTTGCTGGTTGGGTCCCAGGATCCTTTTTACAAAACTCTGCTCCAATTGCACAGGCTCAATTGCATGGCTACCTTTTTCCTGGCTGTGGGCAGAAGAAAATCTTCCTTTCTGTGTGTAACTGACCTCTTCTCTTCTTTACTGCACACGTGCAGTTATCTGACAAGCAGCCATCTTTTGTCCTTTTCTCCCTAGTCTCCTGTTATGAAATAATCACCAATCCTCCTCCCCAAACATGGTTGCTAGGTGGTTGGAATTTACTGCTCTGACCAATCAGGGAGCTGATATTGTTTACTCGGCTATTGCTTTATCCAGCTCACTGCCCTTATAACAACTTCTATTCAAGTGCACACCTACACTCAGGTGCAAAAGCCTCTATATGTCTCAGAGTGCAGGGGAAGGTATGAGGTGCAATAATAATAATAATAATAATAGTGCTTAGTTAATGGGATTGTGGTTATTATAGGAGATAATGCATATAAAATGCCTAGCACAATTCCTAGCTGCTGTTATTAAATTATGTGCAGGATCCCCTCTCTGGCACTGGTGTAGGCTTTTATTCTCTCTCAAGTCCAATCCTGTCTCAGGGACTCAATGTCCCACATCCATAATTCCACAAGGGAAAGGTTAGGTGCAAGATGTCTGAAGTTCCTCTCAATCTTGTGACTTTTCCTTGAGGAATTGTCCAAAGAACAGCTTTGAACTGGCCCTAGGAAAGCTTCCTAGGTCACTTCCAGGCATTAGATGCTTCTGAGTAGGGTCTTGAAGGATAAGGAGGAGTCTGCCTGCGTATACTGTTGTCAGAGCAGCTCTTGCCCAAGCAACCAAAAGCTGACCTCCCTTGCAAACCCTGCTTGAGCCTTACAGCTACTTAACTGCCCTCTCCATCCCCTCCCTTTACCCCTACCTGCATAATGGTCCCTATTTGGAAAAGAATTTCTCTCAAGGCTCTTTCTATGCAAGCTCTCACTTGCTAATGTGGACATCCCTTCTTCCCTTTACATCTCCCAGCTGTGCCTTGTAAGGAGCTGTTTGTAATAGCTGTTTCAGAAGTGTAGCTAACTGATGACAGTAAATAACCATGGCTTTTAAACTTTAATGTGCATCAGAACCACTTGGGGGCTTATTGAACACATGAATTCTCAGGTGCCACCCCAGAACGTACTCAACCAGCATCTTCAGAGATAGATAGGGCCTGAGCATCCATAGCAGGCATCACAAAGTGTACTCAGTCCATAGAACACCTGCATCAGAATTACTTAAACTGTTCGCTTAAAATGGAGATTCCTGGACTGGGTCCCAGACCTACTGAATCAGATTTTTAGGCTCAGGGATGATTATGTAGTTGTACTATAGCAGTAGTTCTCAAAGTGTGCCCCCACAACTGCCTAGCAGCATCAGTATCACCTGCGAACTTGTTAGAAATGCGAGTTCTTGGGCCCCATCCTAGACCTACTGATATGGTTTGGCTCTGTGTCCCCACCCAAATCTCATCTTGTAGCTCTCATAATTCCTACATGTTGTGGGAGGGACCCAGTGGGAGATGATCGAATCATGGGAGCAGGACTTTCCCATGCTGTTCTCATGACAGTGAATGGGTCTCACGAGATCTGCTGGTTTTAAAAATGGGTTTCTCTGCACAAGCTCTCTCTCTTTTTGCCTTCTGCCATCCATGTAAGATGTGACTTGCTCCTCCTTGCCTTCCACTACGATTGTGAGGCCTCCCCAGCCATGTGGAACTATAAGTCCAATAAACCTCTTTCTTTTGTAAATTGCCCAGTCTTGGGTATGTCTTTATCAGCAGCGTGAAAATGGACTAATGCACCTAGTGAAATAAAAATTCTAGGAGTAGAACCAGGCAATGTATGTTTTTACAAGACCTCCATGTATTCTGATGCAGGCTTAAGTTTGAGAGCCCCTGCACTAAGATATCACCACTCCTACATCCCATCCATTGGATGCCACATCATAATATTTTTGAGTCTGGGCAGTTGGAATTTACTTTTATACCCTACAGATTGCTGCTGGGTATAAAAGTCAGTTACTGTTACCTCCCGATGAGATTCCAGCAAGCTTAGCCTCACAACATTTTCTGGGCAGATCTTTTTCAGGTACCCTCTTGTGATAGGATGGTCACTATGACAATAGTGGAGGTGCCTGTCTCCATGAATCATGGATAAGTCAGGTCAGAGTTGCAAGGATTTTAGTGGAGGTAAATAGGCCTTAAACATAGTTAGAGTCAGAGGAAGGCTCATCTTTTCCTAAAGAGATCACTTAAGCCAGGCATGGTGATTCACACCTGTAATCCTAGCACTTTGGGAGGCTGCGGTGGGAGGATCGCTTGAGCCCAGGAGTTTGAGACCAGCCTGGGCAACATTGGGAGACTCTGTCTCTACAAAACAAAAAACAAAAAGCAAAGAAACAAAAAAAGCCAGGCATGGTGGCATGTGCCTGCGATCCCAGCTACTTGGCAGGCTGAGGTGTGAGAATCGTTTTAGCTTAGAAGGTCGAGGCTGCAGCAAGCCATTATTGCACCACTGCACTCTAGCCTAGGCCACAGAGAGAGACCCTGTCTCAAAAAAAAAAAAAAAAAAAAAAAAAGAAAGGAAGAGAGAGATCATTCAGAGGGGGAAAATGGACAAGACTCCAAGGTGATACCTCATCACCACCAGCAATCTCTGTGATCCATTTGCTCATTCAAGAATCCTGCCTTGCCACATTACATCTGAGGATGTCATGTCTAGCTTCAGCCAGGACATGACTTAGGAATTTATCCTCTGTGTTTTCAAATATGCATTTAAAAATATGTGTATATTAATTATTTTTTGTGTTACTTACACTTTCTATGTGCCAAGAACTATACTAAGGACTTTACATAGATTATCTCATTAAAATTCTTACATCAGCCCTGTGAGTCATGCAAGAAATTGAAGCTCAGAAAAGATTGCCCAAGGTCACACTGTTAATAAGTGACAAAGTTGAGATTTGAAACTACGTTTATCTGACTCCAAAGCTCATGCTTATAACTATTCATTCACTTGCTCATTAATTCATTCATTTATTCATTCAAGTATTTGTTGAGACAATACGATGGGAAAGACATGGTCTAGGTATTGAGCATACAATAGGGAACATGAGTAAGACGAATAAAAAATCTCTGCTCTCATAGAAGTTTTACTCTAATGCAGAAGGCACACAATAAACTACATAAGTAAGTAAAGTATATTCTATAGTATATAAGATAATTGTAAGTGCCAAAGGGAAGAAAAGCAGACAAGTGGCAATATAATGTTTTTGGAGGGGAGGAAGTAAAAATAAGGTGGCCAGGAAAGATCTCATTAAGCAAGTGACATTTGAGCAAAACCCAGAAGTAAGAGATGGAGCAGCCATTCAGATGTCAAAGAGAAAGGTATGTAAGCAAGTGCAAAATCTCTGAGTTGGTAGCGGACTTGGTGTACTAGAGGACTAGGAAAGCAGCCTTTGTGATTGCAATGGAGCAAATGCAGGGGAGAGTAAAAGGAAATAAAGTCAGAGAGGTAATTGAAGGACCAGATCATACAGAGCTTCTAGGACTTTATATCTTACTCTAAGCGAGACTGAGGTTTGACATCTGTCTTAGGTTATAACAGCATTGTCCCGATCACTAAGTAAGAATAAGCCAAAGGGAGGCATAGGCAGAAGTAGGGAGAATGGTTAGGAATCTATTGAAATAATTCAAACAAAAGATGATGGAGCTGGGTCTGGCAGTTCCTCAAGTGGTTAAACTTAAGAATTACCATATGTGACCCAGCACTTCTACTCCTAAGCATATACCCAAGAGAAATGAAAACATATGTCCACATAAAAACTTGTAAGTGAATGTTCACAGCAGCGTTATTCATAATAGCCCAAAAGTGGAAACAACCCCTATGTTCATCAGCTAAAAATGGACAAACAAAATGTAATGTATACATGCAATGGATATTTGGTCATAGAAAGTGAAGTAATGATCTATGTTACAACATCAATGTATCTGAAAAGCACTTTGCTAAATGAAAGAAGCCAGTCACAAGACCACATACTGTATAACTCCATTTATATGACCTTTCGAGAAAAGGCAAAGCTACAGAGACAAAAGGTAGACTAGTGGTTGTTTTAGACTGGGGAGGTAGAGAGAATGGGCAACTACGTGGGTGATAGCTAAAGGATACAGGGTTTTAAGAAGTGAAATATCTTTATAAAGGAAACTATAAAACAGTGATGAAAGAAATTGAAGAGGCTACAAAAAAATGGGAAGATATCCCATGCTCATAAATTGGAAAGATTATTATTGTCAAAATGTGTACACTATTCAAAGCAATATATAGATCCAATGCAATCTCTATCAAAATACCAATGACATTCTTCGGAGAAATAGAAAAAAAATCCTAAAATTCAAATGGAGCCACAAAAGTCCCTAAATAGCTAAAGAAATCTTGAGCAAAAAGAAGAAAGCTGGAGGCATCACACTACCTGACTGAAAATTATACTGCAAAGCTATAGTAACCAAAACAGCATGATACTGGCATAAAAACAGATACATGAACCAATGGAACAGCAAAGAGAACCCAGAAATAAATCTACACACAGCCAACTCATTTTTGACAAAGGTGTCAAGAACATACATTGAGGAAAGAACCGTCTCTTTAATAAATGGTGCTAGGAAAACCGGATATCCATATGCAGAAGAATGAAACTAGGTCCCCATCTTTTACCATATACAAAAATCAACTCAAAGTGCATTGAAGACTTAAATGTAAGACCTGACACTATGAAAAATACTAAAAGAAAACACTGGAGAAGTGCTACAAGAAGGACATTGATCTGGGGAAATATTTTGGGGTAAGACCTCAAAAGCACAGGTGACAAAAGCAAAAAGAGACAAATGAGATTATGTCAAGTTAAAAGGCTTCTGCATAGCAGATGAAACAATTAATAAAGTGGAGAGACAACCTACAGAATGGGAGAAAATATTTCAAACTATCCATCCAATAAAGAATTAATAACCAGAATATGCAAGGAACTCAAACAACTCAATAGCAACAACAACAACAAAACCGCACCATATAATCTAATTCAAAAATGGGTCAAAGAGCTGAATAGACATTTCTCAAAAGAAGACAAACAAATGGCCAACAGGTATAGTAAAAAATGTCCACATCACAAATCATCAGGGAAATGCAAGTCAAAACCACAATGAGATATCATCTCACCCCAGTTAGAATGGCTACTATGAAAAAAACAAACAAACAAAAAAAACGACAAATGCTGGTGGTGATGCAAAGGAAGGGGAATGCTCATACACTATTGATGGGAATGTAAAGTAGCACAGCTATTATTTAAAACAGTATGTAGCTTCTATAAAAAACTAAAAATGGAACTACCATATGATCCAATAAACCCACTGCTAGGCATATATTCAAAAGAAACAAAATCAGTATGTTGAAGAGGTATCTGCACTTCCATGTTTATTGCAGCATTATTTACAATAGTCAAGATATGAAATCAACCTAAATGTCCATGAATGGATGAGTGGATAAAGAAAATGTATATATACAAAATGGAATATTATTCAACCAAAAAAAGAAATTCTGTTATTTGTAGCAACATAGATGGAACTGGAGGTTATTGTATTAAGTGAAATAAGCCAGGCACAGAAACATAGATATTGCATGTTCTCACTTATTTGTGGGAGTTAAAAAAGTGTATCTCATGGTGGTAAAGAATAGGATGGTGGTTACTGGAGGCTAGGAAGGGAGATGGGGAGGAGAAGATGAAGAGAAGTTGGTTAGGGGGTACAAAAGTACAGTTACAAAGCAGAAATAAGTTCTAGTATTTGATAGAAAATAGGGAAATTATGGTTAGCAACAATTTATTGTATATTTCAAAATACCTAGAAGCAAGGAGTTGTAATGTTCCCAACATAGAGAAAAGATAAATGTTTGAGGTGATGAATATCCCAATTATCCTGATTTGATCCTTACATATTGTATACATTTACCAGAATATCACATGTACTCCAAAACATTTACAAACGTGTTTTATTTTATTCTATCAATAAAAATAACTTAAAGGGTGCAGGATTTCTTTTGGGGGTGATAAAAATGTTCTACAACTGATTTTGGTGATGGTTGCAAAACTCTGAATGTACTAAAAACCATTCACTTTGAATAGATAAATTGTATGGAATGTGGATTGTATGTCAATAAGTCTGTTTTTTCTTAAAAAAAAGATGATAGAGGGTTAGGCTGTAGCGGAAATAGTAGCAGTGGTGAAAAGCAGTTGGGCTATGGATATGTTTTGAAGGCAAAGTAGAAAGGGTTTGCTGACATGCTGAATGTGGAGTGAGAAAGAGAAGAATCAAGGATGAGTCAAGTTTTCTTCAGTTGAGCAACTTGAAGCGTGGAATTGCCATTAATTGATATTGGGAAGTCCATGAGAGGACAAGGTTTTTTGGGGTAGAGATGGAGTTCATTTATAGATATGTTAAATTTAAGATCCTCATTAGACATCCAAGTAAAGAGTCAAGTAGAAAGTCAGAATTATAAGTCTGGTGTTCATAGGAAAGGTCCAGGCTGGAGACACAAGTTTAAGAGCCAACAGCATAAAGTTAGTATTTGTCTATGGTGTGTGTGTAATTATGCTATATTGTCTCCCGTGTATGGTGGCTCTTCTGTAGTCACTCCAGAACGTCTAAATCAGCGCATTAAGGGAGACTAGATCTTGGGAGTATGTTAGTATGTTTTTGAAGAAACAAATCAGTTTCAGTCTTGTGAATGATGCCATTCATAAGGTGTGGATATATCATCGAGGCACTGCATATGCCAAAGGATATGCCAAAGGGAATCATTAAATAGTTTAAACCTGTAAAGATCTAAAAATCTGACTTTCATTCATTTCCTTTGTGATTTAGAGAGGATCATGTTCTCCTCCCTAGGTTCAGGATTATGAATACTCAGTCCCCTGAGGTATTATGAAACTCTGGGCCTGAGCACAAAGTTCATGATCCTTTATTATTACTGCTTTGATATTCTCAGCATTTCAGCACATCCTCAACTTTATTCTCTCCTTTTTCATAAAAGGTACTAGGATTTGGAAAGGGGAGGTAGAGAGTCTCATTCATAGGTTTTCTTTAAATATTATGAGACTATAGATTGGTGGTTGCCAGGATGCTATACTACCTTATAAAGGAGGGCTATAATATCTTAGAAAGGGTGTAGACCCCAGACAGAGGGAAGTGCAGTGGGAGCTCACTCCTCTCTGTTCCAAGGAGATCTCTGGAGAACTGCACTGCCTGGCTAGGTGGATTCTGTGGTCACACTGGGTGACATGTGGTCACAGTTTACAACAAAAAGCTGAGGTAGCTGGAGGTCTAGAAGCCCAGAACCCATGAATGACAAGAGTTTAGAACTAGGTAAGACTAATTAAAAGCAGATATGTTGGATTAAGGAAAGTTCTAGTCACTCAATATAGTCTATAAACTGTATGCTTCATGAGGACAGGGACTGGGTCTTAGCCATTTTTATATTAGTGAACTTCTTCTGTCAGGGGGCTAAGGTAAGTCTAGCCTAGGAGTGTTAGCCAAGTGAGCCAGTGCTGGGGTTGGAGTCATGAGAAGCAGAGTACATCTGTCTTCCTCACCCCAAGATAATCAGAAACATTAATGAGCCAAAGCAGAGAATTCAAATTATGAAGCACAGAAGGTCAAGCAAAGCAAATTAAGTACAAATTTTAATCACAAAGGGAAATAATGAAACTCAAACGAAGAAAGAGTGTCCAAAGTCAGGATGGTACTGACCTGGCAAACTTGTGCCAATCGTAGCATCCAACCTAGGCCCCAAGGACACCATCATTTGGGTCTGTCACATTCGCTCTCCAGCTCCTACCTATCTGGGGAAGAATACTAAGCCCAACAGTAAACATTTAATATGGAAGAAAAATTATAGGAGCCCATCTTCCATTGTAGCAATGTATGGGAAATCATTAAGCTTTTCCACTGGAACCCAAACCAAGTCTGTCCTTTTCGTGAGTGGTTCATTAAGAGTGTAGTGAGGGTTGATAAATGGAATTCAGAATGAAGGTGCCTAATGATCTCCAAGAGCTACTTAAGAAGTTTGCTAGGCACAAAGGGACTAAGAACTTTCTGATGCTCAATGTATTTATACCCACACCTGGTGCTGAAGAGGAACTACGTAAGAAACCACATATAGCATACCATGTTAAGAGCTCTGATAAAGGATGCTGTTACAGGGTGCTGATGAGTGGATTGGGGCAGGCCCAGAAGTGAGAGTGATCACTTCTCCTTAGGGAGGCCAGGCAGCTTTATTAAGTGTTGAACTGAGTCTTGAAACACAAGTAACTGTTCTACAGATAGTGGGAGCAATATGAGTAAAGGTGAGAATAACGGCCCAGAAGGCCATCAGCATTGTTGGAGGGACTGAAGATGGGGGCCAAATCATAGAGCAGTGCTTTTGAAACTGCAGCTTGGAACTCATTGCAATGTGAAATAAATCTGGTGAGTCATGGCCAAAATTTTATTAAATGATATGAACTATAAAAGTATAGAAAATATAATGCATTGCGTATAGTAAGGGTAAACTTTTAAAAAAAATTTTTTTAGCTCTGTAAATACATATTTGTATAGATGAGTACTGGGTTGCGAAGTGAAATATATTATGTACTGTGGGTAACAGCCAAAAAAAGTTTGAAACCCACTGTCAAAGAGGGCTTTGTCAGCCCTGCTAATACTTTTGGACATTTTCCCGTAGGCCATGGCAAGCTATTGAAGGATTTTAAGTAAGGTAATGGCATTATCCAATTTGTGTTTCATCAAAAAGTTTAACCATCTTAGATTAAATTAGCCATGGAAAAGGTTTTAGAATCAAATTTAGTAAAGATAGACAGCTGATCTTTTCAAAATGAAATGTTCAGAATAATTTAATCTATATCTCACAAGGAAGACACTTCAACTTGTACATATTCATTTATTTGACAAATATTTTTAGAGTGCATATCATGTGTCAGGCACTGTGCTAGGCACTGAGGACACAATCAATGGTGAACAAAATTAACACCATCGCCACCTTCATGGAGTTCAGTCCAGTGAAAAAGACAGTAAAGAAAAAACCTGAATGAGTATGATGTGTTACAGAAAAAAGTACAGGGAGCTAGAGGCAGAATACTGGAGGAAGGGTACAGGAGGAAATAATGATTTCAACTGTGTGGTTAGGGTTAGGCTCTCTGAGGAAGTAGTCTTTAAGCTGAGACCTTATGGATAAATAGGAGTTAGAAACCAAGTGTGTGGGGAAAGAGTATCTCTGGTAGAGAACAGCAAGTGCAAAGGCCTGCAGGCAAGAAGGGAGCTTGGCATGTTCAAGAACAGAAAGGAGACCATTGTGGCTGGAGTGTGATGACCAAATGGTAAGAGCAGAGATCTAAGGACCAGGAAGGCCATTGTGTGATATTTGATGTAGGTGAAAGGCACGCTAAAACTTTGGGGGAATTGGCTTGCATTGGGTTACTTACTAGGGCTTCTGGCACAGGCACACTAGGGGCAGTTAAAAGGACTAATGTGTAAAGAACACCATTCCAGCCAGGCGCGGTGGCTCATGCCTGTAATCCCAGCACTTTGGGAGACCGAGGCAGGCAGATCACAAGGTCAGGAGATCGAGACATTCCTGACTAACACGGTGAAACCCCCTCTCTACTAAAAATACAAAAAAAAAAAAAAAAAATTAGTTGGGCGTGGTTGCGGACTCCTGTAGTCCCAGCTACTTGGGAGGCTGAGGCAGGAGAATGGTGTGAAACCGGGAGGTGGAGCTTGTAGTGAGCCAAGATCGCACCACTGCGCTCCAGCCTGGGCGAAAGAGCGAGACTCTGTCAAAACAAAACAACAACAGAAAAAAAAAAAAACCCCAAAACAAAAAAGAACACCATTCCATCTTTACAGGCTCCTGCTCCAAGTGGAGTGAACCATTTTTCCTTGGAGATTTGCCTAGAGGAACATTCTAAAGTGTCTGGGAGGATTCCAGAAATGAAAATGTGCCTCTGCAAACCATTATGGCATGCCGTGCACTGCACAACCCCAAGGGTATCATTCAGGTTGTTTGATTGTTTCTGGGGCCTTTACAACTTCCTGGGTGTCAATATTTAGACCTTTCCTTGAACCCACCACCACTTGCATAATAAACTCACGTTTTTGAACTCGGGTTGTTGACTTCTTGCTGTGATGCTAGCAGTAAGGCAAGACTGGTTGGATGTGCATAGAGGAGGTCTGCTTGAACTGGAAGAGCTTTGAGTTGGCAACTTCTGCCACGTCAGAGTCCCCAGTAGTAACCTTCCAGATTGTAGAATAAATGAGTAGAGAATGGTGGATGAAAGTGGACCATCTGTTGTGGTCCATTCAGATGTCCTTCCTGGTGGTTTAGTACAAATTGGTATTCTCCTTCTAACAATACATTAAAAAGTGAAGTTTTGTGGAGTAGCCTCTAGTTCCTATAGAGATCTTCTGGCTCCAGTGAGTTTGGGAGAATAGCAGTGGAAACTCTGGCTGCAGAGAAAGAAGCTGTTTTGAGAAATGGACTGCAGTGCTTTTAGTGCATCTCAGTTGTGCTGAGATAAGATCAGCTGTGTTTTGGAAGGAGATGTGTTTTGGAAGTGCATCTCCGTTGTTCTTAGTGCATCTCCGTTGTGCTGAGATAAGATCAGTTGTGTTTTGGAAGGAGATGTAGCAGAAGAGGTACTCCTCTAAAATAGTAGTTCTCAACCAGGAGTGCACTTAAATCCAGGACACATTTGGGAATGCCTGGGGGCATTTGTGGTTGTCTCAAATGGGAGGGAAGAGTGCTGCTGGAATCTACTGGGTAAAGGCTAGGGATGCTGGTATATGTCCTACAATCCACATGACAGGCCTCTACATAAAATAATTTTCTGGCCCAAATGTCAATACTGCCTCAGTTGAGAAATCCTGCTCTAAAACCTGATTTGTGTGCTGGATGTTGTCACTGGTCTACTGGAATTAAACTGCACACAGTTCAAAATGGAGTAGCAAGTAGCACACGACCAAAATAAGCAAAAACTTGGAGGTTCAGCTTATATTCATGGTGATCATGAATATAAGCTGAAAAAAAAATAGAATGACTTATCTGGTGTAGGGTGATTTTTTGACTTTACCTTTTATGCTCCAGGTTGCAGTGGTCTGAGAGCAGAACAATATGAGGTGGCCTTGGTGGACAAACAGCACTGATTCCAGAAGAAGCTTCCTAGAGAAATAAGTATAGAGATGGAAGTAACTAAGTTCTTCTGAAACAGGATGGCTCCCACTGCAATGAAAAAGGCATTGGTTTTGTCTGTCTAGGTTCAGGGAAGAATGGTCAGAATAGGAGAGTGTATACAAAAGGTCAGGATACAGATACATTTACAGATACATTTCTCTCCTGAGTGATGATTTTGGTTAGCTAGGCAGTCACAGTGAAGAAGGAAGGATTGAACCTTTGCTAATACCCAATAAATTCCAAGGAATGACTAGATGGCTTAGATTGTCTTAAGTGAGTGCAAGTCTAGCAAGGCTAACACATGTAACTTGACCCCTGACATCAGGGGAGAACTTTGGCTAAGTAACTCTTGACTCAAGAGTTAGACCTCATGGCTTTTAAATGAATACCTCTCATAGTTGGTCTGAAGGCTGGATAGTTGAGAATGTCATCCAGCTAGACAATAAACTTCTGTCCAGGTAGTGGTGTGAAATACTGGTTATTTATTAATGGAGAATGACTAGATATTACGAAGGCCAAAGGGCAGGGTAGTGTATTCGGTTTAGCTGGGAGATTTTCGTAGGCTATTGTCCATTTCTTAACTTTCCTACCACAGATTAAATTGTAGACAACAATTTTTAAATCAAAGTAGTCGTGGAAGAGGCCAAGCCTTGAGATATTTTTCTTCAAGTGTGTATTGAATTTGCATATATTGACAATGAACAATCTAAAAGGAAGTTAAAAAACAATTCTATTTACAAAAACATCAAAAAAGATAAAATGCTTAGGAACAAATTTAACCAAGAGCAAGAATTATACTCTGAAAACATTGCTGTAGAAAATTAAAGAAAACCTAAATAAATGGAAGACATTCTGTGTTCATGTAATGGAAGGCTTAATATTGTTAGATGGCAGTACTCCCCAAAGTGATATACAGATTCAGTGCAATCCCTATCAAAACCCCAACAGTCTTTTTTTTTGCACAAATGTAAAAGCTGATTCTCAAATTCATATGAAATTGTAAGGAACCTCAAGTAGCCCGTAAATCTTTAAAAAAAAGTACAAAGTTGGAGAACTCACACTCCTGACTTCAAAACTCATTACAAAGATATAGTAATCAAAACAGAGTGGTACTGGCAAAAAGACAGACATATAGATCAATGGAATAGAATTGAGCACCCAGAAATAAACCCCTCCGTCTATGGTCAATTGATTTTTTAGAAAGATGTCAAGATCATTCAGTACAGAAAGAATAGTCTCTTTACAAATGGTACGGAGACAACTAGATATCTACATGCAAAATAATGAAGCTGGATCTTTATCTTATACCATATACAAAAATTAACTCAAAATGGATCAAAGACCTAAATATAGAGCTACAACTACAAAACTCTTAGAAAACATAGTGGACATGAATCCTTCATGTCCCTGAATTTGGCAATGGTTTCTTAGCTATAATACCAAAAGCACAAGCAATGAAAGAAAAAATGGATAAACAGGACTTTATCAAAATTAAAAACTTTTTGTGCATCAAAGCATACTGTAAACAGAGTGAAAAGACATACCACAGAATAGGAAAAAGTATTTGCAAATCATATATCTGATAAAGTTCTCCTATCCAGAATATATAAAGAACTCTAGCAACTCAACAACAAAAGGCAAACAACCCATTAAATGAAAGATCCAAACAATTTGCATAGATATATCTCAGAAGAAGATATGCAAATGGCCAAAAAGCTCATGAAAAGTTGTTCAATGGTGTTATTAAGGACATAAAAATCATAACCACAATGAGATACCACGTCATACTCACTAGGTGACTATAATATAATAAAATGGAAAACAAAAATTGGTGAGGATATAAAAAACTGGAATCCTCATTCATTGCTGGTGAAAGTGTAAAATAGTGCAACCACTCTTGAAAACAGTCTGGCAGTTCCTCAGTAAGTTTAACATGGAATTACCATATGACCGAGCAATTCCATCCCTATGTGTGTACCCAAAAGAATTGAAAGTAGGTACTATAACAAATACGTGCACACAAATGGTCATAAAAGCACTATTCACCATAGCAACAAGGTGAAAATGACCTAAATGCCCACGAGCAGATGAGTGGATAAACGAATTGTGGCATATTCATGCAATAAAACTTTATTTCACCATGAAAAGGAATGAAGTGCTGATCCATGCTACAACTTGGATGACACTTTAAAATATTATCTTAAGTGAAAGAAGCTACCCACAAAAGCTACATATTGTATGATTTATAATTTCATTTATATGATATATCTAAAGTAAGCAAATCCACAGAGACAGAAAACAGATTAGCATTAGCCAGGGGCTGGAGGAGGGATGATGGGAAATGATTGTTTAATATGTGTGGAATTTCTATTTGGGGTGATGAAAATATTATGGGAATAGGTAGTACGGTTGCACAACATTGTCAGTGCAGTTAGTGTCACACATTGTAGGCCTTCAAATGGTTACTTTTGTAAAGTTTTGTGTGTGTTTTACCACAATAAAAAATAAAAACTAAGCAGAGCATTGTGTCTTCTTTGGTGGAGGTGGAGGAATTGATGACTCTCCCAACACATCATCATCATCATCATCACAGTAATAATAGTAATTATTACAATTATGCAAATAGCTGGCACTTATTGAGCATATATTATGTGCCAGAAACTATGATAACCATGTTTCTATGCTTAATTAATCTCCCCAACAATTCTATTAGTACCTTGATTTAATGGGTAAAGAAAAGGGCTCAGAGGTTAGTTTGCCAAAAGTTACACAGATAACAAATGGAAGACATAGAATCTGAATCCAGGTCTGTCTGACTGCAGCACCTGCACCCTTATCTGTAAGCATTAGAGAACCAAGCTAGATAGCTAGTAAGACCCTGAGTGATTTATATGCATTGTTTCATATAATTCTCATAGCAACATTATGAGATAGACACAATGGTTATTATCATCTCCATTTTACAGAAGGAAATTGAGGCAGAGAGTGTCATACAGCTAATAAGGGAGAGTGTCACACAGCTAATGAGAGACCGAGCTAGGATTTGAACTCTGATGTAATTGACCCCAAAACTTCTGTGCTTAACCGTCAAGCTATATAGTGTCAGTTGCCCTGTATTGATAGAAGGCCTAGGTCTTTGGCTTTGAGATGGATATGGGTACTGGATAGGTACCTTGGCTGCAGAGGCAGGTCTGCTTTCCTGAGTAAAATTACTCCTGGGATCTGGGCCCAGGATTGACAGATGGCATAGGGCCCACAAGAAGACTGGACATTATAAAGGGAAGAACATGGCTTTTTGAGAAAGTAGCTTAAAGTTGTAGGCTGCTAGCACCAAAAACCTTGTTGACCAAGGATAAAGATGGAGAGTAAATAAAATGTAGGTTTTGCTGTTGATCCTGGTGAACAACATTTAAAAGCCACTGTCATAGAGGCCTTGGGAGCTGTGCTAACTCATTTGGACAATTTCCTGTAAACAAGGATGAGCTATTGAAAGATTTAAGCAGAGTAGGGGCATGATCTAATTTGTGTTTCGTGAAAAGTTTTATCATACTTGATAAAAATTGGGACATGTCTTTTGATGTGCTCCCCACTATTCACATTTATATGAGATTGCACATCAGAGAGTTTCTGTCATTGTTATGCCCTCACAGGGCAGCTGGAGGCCTGGGTCATCAACCTACAGATGGTGGAGATGGCAGCCATGCTCTAGGTACATGAAGAAATAGTGCAGACAAACTGTACTACAAGCACAGCCCCACATCCTCAATGGGATCCAGGAGGAAGCTACACAAAGTCCCTGGTTCCAGTGGTTTCTGCAGGACAGATTATGGTACCCATGAGCATGTGTGTGAGAGTCATCTCATATTCCTAGGCTAGATACTGGGGCAATAATGCTTCTCATCTCTGTTTTAAGAAGGTTTAGCCTACAGCTAGTAACTGGAAATGGTATTCTCTAGCATTACCAGGTTACTAAACATGAATGAGTCTTAATCAAAGCTGGAGCCCAAAATACAAAGGTAGGCAGAAAATGGGCCAAGATAGGAGATTTGCAGAAGTGGAAGGGAGCCAAATCTGGAAGAATTTTCCTTCATTTAGGGACTCAGTAGCAGCCTTGTATGCAGTGCCCATGGCCTTGGGTATGATCATACTGGCCACATTTAGAGGGGGTGCATATTAAAGTTGGCCATGATGTGTCTGATTCCCCTCCTATGCTGCAAGCCTGGCTAGGCATGTAGAAAGGACAGAGTATGGTTTAGAGCATGGGCTCCGGAGTCAAATGAATCTGGACTGGAATCTGTGTCTCTGTCTACCAGTGTGTTCTTGGCAAGTCACTTAACCTTAGTGAGCCTCACATTTTTTAGCTATAAGAAACTCTCAAGGAGTAAATAAGATAACAAACATAAAATGTTTAGCACAACGCCTGATACCTAGTAACAGCTCAATAAATGTTTCCTCTCCTTCTCCTCCTACTTTTCTTCTTTCTTATTGTTATTATTGTACTGAATGCAGTTCAGGGGAAGTTATTTGGAGCACTGTCCTGAGGAAATTCCTAGTCAGAGCCATCAGGAAAGTCCAAAATCAAGTTGCTAATCCACATAAGTCTAAACCAAAAGAGGGGGTAAATGTATGAATTTGAGGGAGATGGACAAAGAATGAGATCTGCAAGAGAGGTTGTGTACCCTGAGCGAATGAGCTGGGAATGAGGCCTGGAGTAACAACTGTGCCAGAATGCAGGTGACTTCAGTGGCTTTTTATCCAGTGCCCATGACCCCTGTCATGGTATTTTTAGAAGCATTAACATAGACAATAACAGAGTAGACACTATTCCCTTCTAGACTCCTTCTGACAGGTAGAGGATCCCAGGATTTTCCTGTATTTGCCTCATAAACTCTGGCCTGTTGCTGACCAGAGGTAGATTCCCAAGGCCAGTCTTTTGGCTGTTACCCTATCAACAAGCCAGGTATAGGTCTTATCATACTATCAACATGAACCCGATACCTTCCCTTTCTGTAATAGTGATTTTCATTCTAGGCCGTCTGTGAAGGACACTGAAGTGCCAAATGGAAGACTAGATCATAGTGGGACAGGTGTAGCAGTAAACATATCTAGAACAGGTTGGATATTCACCAAAAGGCATGGAATAGGAAGGCTGCTGGTGTCAGAGACCTGCAGAGTTGATGATAGATACCTTAAAAGTCTCAAGCAGTGACCCCTGTGATCCCTGATCTTCCATGGTGCATATGTGCCCAGAGAAGACCCAGAAGTTGTCTTCCATATCAGGTTTTCCATTGTCTTGGCCCTACTCCATACCCAGTACTAGGAGGTCTATCCTTTGTACTGTTCTTTTTCCTTGAGACAGGTTCTTGCTCTTTCACCCAGGCTGGAGTGCAGTGGCAATCATGGCTCACTGCAGCTTCAAACTCCTGGGCTCACATGATCTTCCTGCCTCAGCCTCCCGAGTAGCTGGGACTACAGCACACACCACCACACCTGGCTAATTTTTAAAATATTTTTTTGTGGAGAGACAGGATCTCACTATGTTGTCTGGGCTGGTCTTGAACTCTTGGGCTCAAGCGATTCTCCCACCTTAGCCTCCCAAAGTGTTAGAATTACAGTGTGAGCCACCGTGCCTGGCCTTTGTCTTTGACCCACCAGTAAGTGCCCTAGGTAACTTTCTAGGCATCCTGAAGCTCCCCTTGCAGGGCAAAAGCTAATTACAAGGATGTCCGTGATGGTAGAAGTGAAATAAGTGTGAAGGCTAAGACTATAGTTACTGTGAAAGGAAGTGTTTCCAAAGCAGTATTACAATGAGATGACATAGGAAACTTCTGCCATGGTAAAGTAGGTGGATCAGTCATTTGGCTGGTAGGCGGTAAAGCCACAGAGAAATTCTTCTGGCATTGGAATGATGAAACTTTTACTTAGTCTGTAGATGGATGGTACACTGATGGATGAAACTGGGCCAGATGGCTGGGAAGTCCACAGGGGCTAAGGATCTTGTAAGATAATTAAGGTTGTGGTGGTCTCTGCCTAACTTTACATCTTCATTTCCTATCAGTCTCCCACTCATTCACCATAATCCTGCCTCTTCTTTCTGTTCCTGAAACCTAGGCCCTTTCCTACTGTTGGACCTTTGCACTTGCTCTTCCTTCTGCCTGGAATGTTTTTTTGCATAGCTTGTGCCTTTTCATAGTGTACATCTTACCTCAAAGAACTCTTTCCTGATCACTTTGTCTAGAGTTGTCTCTTACTAATTAAAGTCTTTAAAATTACCCTATTAATTTACTTGGTGGAATTTATCAACATTTGCAGATTTATTTATTTATGTATTATTCCTCCCATTCCCAGATTATAACATCCATGTGGTCCAGGACATTGTCATTCCTTTTCAGCAGTGTTTCCACAGTACTGAAATGGTAGGTACTTAATACATATTTATTTGAACAAATGAATGCATGGCATTCATTTATATGAACAAATGAATGCATGGCATTCATTTATATGAACAAATGAATGCATGGCATTTATTTATTTGAACAAATGAATGCATTATGAGTGGAAGTCAGAGTCAGGATCTAATATGACAATTTTTTGTTAGAACACCCACCCACCACTATCACAAAGATGATTTTGTGGCTATGGCAAAGGCCAGGTTGGAAATTAACTCGAGTGAGATGGTGTCCCAGGAACAGTATGGTGTCAGGAGTAGGTGAAACTAATCTTTGGGTTGCCCAGATCTATCTTTGACCTGGATACAGGTGCCAGAGTTTGCAGTGTACTGGAGCATATCATATCAGCTGCCAGGTTGCCCATAGGCCTTGTATTTAAGGTTTGGAATGAGCTATGGTGGACAGCTGGGGTAATGTCAGGATGTGGTCATTCCTCTCCACCCAAGGCCATGGAGACAGAATACTCAGATCACCTCTGCTGGCTGTGGCTGTGTCCTGATAACCACAAAATTCCATGTTACATAGTGTGCCTAGAAGTTAAACCAGAAGTAAGCAGCAACGACTGTGTATCAGTTGCTCTAGACCTCAGTGATCTGAGTATTCTGTCATCATGTTCTGGGATCCTTGAGGAAGTAACAACATGCTTCTGAGAGAGCTTTGTTGGTCAGTAGCCTTCGTTTTAAAAAAAAAAAAAAACATTGATGATGTCTTGGTGACTCAGACACAACAGAAGTGAGCACTGGTGTTGGGATTCACCTGTGATAGAATGGCTCCCCCAAAATAATGCTGGAGGAATCACCTTTGCTAGGATATTGCCTAGTTGGATAGACTAGAATCTGAGCAGAGGTAAACAGAGTCTTTATGGCCATGGCTATGATTGAAGATTAGAGGATCCCATTCCCCTTAGGTAAAAATCTACCTTTTACAATATCGGGGCAGAAAAATGGTGGATAAATGTTCAGCAGCACTTGGTGAACCTCAGGCTTCTAAGGGCATCTTTGATTAGCCTAAGGAGGTACTACTCCTAGGTGGTTAGCATATTAGTCAGACAAGAGTTAGTTTGAGAATTCTACCTCTGAACTTTGGAATCTGCACTTTTTACTGTGGGTTCAAGATGATACCACTACAGGTAGTTATGAACATGCCAGACCATGCTTTTTGTTTTGTTTTATTTTTAAAAGCAGGTGTGAAAATAAAATAGGATGTCATCCAGGTAGAGAACAGACTATCTGTGCAGGAGGTCACATAGATGTTGATCATTAAAATAATAATGACTAACATTTATTGAGCACTTATTATGAACCCGATCCTCTTTTTACCCCTATTCTATAGGTTAGCAAACTCAGAACCTGAAAGGATAGCTAATTTACCCAAAGATCACACAGGTACTAATTGGAAGAGCTGAGATTTAAACTAAGGTAGTGAGACTATAGAGCCCATGCTCTGAACACCTATGCTAAACCACTGTCAAATGCTATGCTGTCTTCCATTCCACTAGGATTTAGAAGATATTCAAGATTGCTCAGGCCAAATAATACTACAGCAGATTTACCTTGGCTGAAGTGCAACCTCTACTTGTCACCCCCCAGGAAATGAACAACTGTAGGGCCCCAGAGGTTCCATTTCATAGTGATACCTCACATAGCTTGTCCCAGAGATTTGAATTGAGCATGAACAGGCAGTGGTGATAATGTTGAGATCACTGGCATCCAAGCAAGGGTAGAACTCTTCATTTATCAAAGTTAAAAAGAAATCAGGAGTGTCATCAAGGGAAGTGAATGAAGCACTGCAGAAAATTAGTGTCTTACTCTTGGGCTCTAAGACACAATATGTGAACTGAGCAGTAGCCTGAACCTTGGAGTCCAAGGTGACTGGAACAGCTAGACTTCTGCGTAATGTCAGTTTCCCTACTCACTGCAAGAAAACCCCTCATGATGGACAGTGTTCCATGTGATCCAGGACTGAGGGGCACAGGAGGAACATGATAACTGTATCATTTTGTTATAAAGGGGAAATCCTGATTTTTCCAGATGATAACCACTTTGAAGACTTTTACCCAGGAAAGGCTGAGGGCCCAGCGGAAAGGTGGAGGTGGACCCTGTGTAATGGGATGCACAAACCTTATATTAGTCTATTCTCACACTGCTATAGAGAACTACCTGAGACTGGGTAATTTATGAAGAAAAGAGGTTTTAATCGACTCACAGTTCTGCAGGTTATACAGGAAACATGGTTGGGGAGGCCTTGGAAACTTACAGTGGAAGGGCAAAGGGGAAGCAAGTACCTTCTTTACATGGAGGAGCAGGAGACAGAGTGAAGAGGGAAGTGCCATACACTTTTTAACAACCAGATCTCATGAGAACTCATTCACTATTATGAGAACAGCAAGGGGAAAATCTGACCCCATGATCAAATTACCTCCCACCAGGTCCCTCCCTCAACATTGACAATTATAATTCCACATGAGATTTGTGTGGGGACACAGAGCCAAACCATATTAAGCCTCTTGGCGCTTTCTCCCATTTCCAGCTTGTTGGCATGGCTCCATGTTTACTGATCCCTTTCACAAGTAATGCCTGTCAAATATATCAGTATTAATAGTAATAATAGATAGCATGTTTTTATTACTTACTATGTGCCAAGCACTGTGCTGAGCATTTTACATGGAGTATTTCATTTAAGCCTCATGACTACTTATAATGCCTGTTCTATTAGTATTCCTATTCTAAAGATAAGAAAAATTAAGCACAGAGAAGTTAGATGATTTGCCTCAGGTCACAGAAAAGATAACAGAGCCAGTAACAATCCCAAGTGGACTAAATCCAGAACCTGCCCTCTTAACTACTAGGATGGAAGCAATTATTCTTGCCTCAAGGCTCCTACATTTGCTGTTCCTTTTGCTTGAAACAATTTCCTCTAGATTGTCACAGAAATGCCTCCTTCTCATCATTCAAATCTCAACTTAAATGTCACTCTATCAGAGAGGCCTTTCCTGATCACTCAATCTAAAATAGCTGTCCCCACTCTATGTCTGTCACATGACTACATGAAATCATGTTATTTATATTTTTGTATTTGTTTATTTTTATCTTCTCGACCCCAACCAGAATGAAAACCTTGTAAATGTGGGGATTTTTGTCTGTTTTTGTCAGAGCTAAATTACCAGCACCTAAAACAGTGACTGGTACATGAAAGGAAGCAGGTAGGCATTTGTGGACTGACTGGTATCACTATGTCATCTCAGATCAGGGGGGCTTTGCGTTGGGAGGTGGGGACTTCAAAGCCTTTACCTAGAGATAGAAGCCCATTTGCTACTGTGAGTTCACGTTCAATAGCACTTGGGCCTGTATATTCTATGCTGTTGGGCTCAATGTGTCTTTGACGGAAGAGGGCAATGACACTGTAGGTCAGGACACAAGGGTTATGGTGTCATGGTACATGTTTAACTATCAGCTCTTCAAAAGGAGAAGCCCTGATTTGTAGTGTTTGCTGATTTTCATGGTATAATTATTCCCAGCATAGTTCAAACCATCATGCTCCAAGCTGCCCACATGGTATCACTGAATATGGAATTGGGAAGAGATATACAGTAGTACACCATTATATGCTATTTCCACCCTACATATACAAAAGCCATAAATAACATCAACAGCATAGATGATGATAACAAAATATAATAAAATAGTTAACAAGTGATAAATTTTGAGTATTATCTTTGTTTTTCATATAATTTAATTTGAAGTTTATATTATTTAATTTTTAATAATGGCTGTGTTTAATAATTTTATTAAAAATTAAATAATATTATGAACCCATTAACATTTGGCTCTTGTGAGCCAGTACAAGCCAGCTCCAGTACACATGACTGGACCAGCACCTCTGGAAAATAGGCACAGGTGCTTTCCCAGCCTTTGGAAACATACACTCCACAGTTGTCAATGAATGATGTGTGCAGGCAGCTGATTTTAGTGTGAGTTGGAGGGGCAATGTCAACAGCTGCAGTGGAAAATGCAGGTTGACTGTTAATAGGTCTGCCAGTTTTGCAGTTCTCAGGGGCTTGGGATCTGTACCCTTGAGATCATCTCAGAACTGTGTGTGTGAGGAAAATCATTTCATTCCAGCCCCATGCCAAGAACTGAAAATCACTAACATAGCAGAAATCCATTGCTCAGAAAAGATCATCCTAGATGGAATTGCTAAGCACATGTTGGCTCTTGTGAGGGATGTACTATTGAGCTATAGCAAGAGAATTGCCCACATTTTTGTGTTAATAGGCAACATAATGTAGTGGTTAAGAGAATGAGATCTAGAGGCAGACTGCTTGGGTCACCATCTTGATTCTGCTGCTTACTGGCTGTGTGAACTTAGGCAAGTTACTTAATATTTTTATGCCTCAGTGTCCTCATCTTTAAAATGGGTATATAATAGTACCCATTTTTGGGTTAATGTGATGATTAAATTAGTTAATATGTGATAGATGGTGAATGCTATGTTAGCATGCTGTCATTTTTGTTATCTGCCTGTCAAGAGATCAGAAATGTAACATGCCCAACCTTCCCCTACATTCCTGGAGCAGAATGTCTTCAATGGAAAGTAGGACTACCACTAGGAATCATCAGTGATTTTCTACAGGATTGGGAGTTTTGCAAGCAACAACTAAGGTTTGGATACTGAAACTCCACAGTTCCAATGCTGGGCTGTCACTTGGCAGAGTGTCTAAATATACCACTGCCACAGTCCTCCTCTGTGAAATGCAAATAGAAGCCCCCAGGAGTCAAGTGGACTCTAAAGCTTGTCTGACACCCTGCCTGTGATAAGTTGAGTCAGAAAGGTTACTGTAGCTCTGATCAGAGGGATGTCCCTTATGCCTGGGCAAGCTGAAGAAGTGGGATGCCTCCTGCTCCTTGATGTGATATTTGGAATCAAAGAGCAGCTCCCTGAAGCAACTTCCTTAATAAGTGCAAGTTCAGAAAAAAGGAAAATATCTGTGCCAGGCCAGAAAGCCAAAGGAGACTTGTAAAAAATGGGAAGGTAAGGTACAAGCAGGGATTTGCTGGTCAATGTGTAATAACTGGCTCTACAGGCAGGGGAAAACCAGTGTGTGGCAATTTCTTTCATGTTAATATTTCTATTATGTGACATCATATTTCTATTATGTGAATTTCACATAATTTCTATTATGTGAATTTCACATAATTTCTATTATGTGAATTTCACATAATTTCTATTATGTGAATTTCACATAATTTCTATTATGTGAAATTCACATAATTTCTATTATGTGAATTTCTATTTAATGTGGCATCACTGAATACAGAGTTGGGAAAAGATGCACACTTTCAGCTCTCATGAACCAGTTGTAGCAAGCTCCAGCCAATAAAAATAGTCTACAAGCAGCCAAAGGGAAGAGATGTTAGAAGCTCATAATAGGGAATAAAGCTTATCCTAACTTTTGATTCTTAAGACAAGTAACTGCAGTAACATGGGCATGCAAGAAGCTTTTAAAGGAAATGAGAATTGAGTGAGCAACTACATTTTCTGCAACACATTCTATTTACCAACTTGAGTAATTGGGGCAGTTGTTGAGGGATAGCTCAGATGAAACAGAGAATGGTGAAATATGCAAGGGAGGACACAGAGTAGAAATGCCACCAAACTGACTGTCTCTTTTATTTTTAAGGGTATCAAGTAGGCATCCTTCATTTGAGAGCAGAGGCAGGCAGAGGAGCACCCCCTGAGGCTGAGAAAAGGGCCAGCAGCATTCTAGTTATCATCATAGACACACCAGGGTGGTGGAGTGGTGGTGCTTCTGTTTATTTTTCAAGAACAAAAAACATGATTTTTTTTTTAACTTTTATGTCAAGTTCAGGAGTACAAGTACGACTTTGTCACATAGGTAAACTTGTGTCATGGGGTTTGTTGTGTAGTTTATTTCATCACTCAGGTGTTAATCCTAGTACCCATTAGTTATTTTTCCTGATCCTCTCCCTCCTCCCACTCTCCACCCTCTGAAAGGCCCCAGTGTGTGTTATTCCCATCTATGTGTCCATGTGTTCTCATCATTTAGCTCCCATTTATAAGTGAGAACATGTGGTATTTTGTTTTCTGTTCTTGTGTTAGTTTGCTAAATATAATGGCCTCCATTTCCATCCATGTTTCTTCAAAGGACATGATGCCATTATTTTTTATGGCTGCATAGTATTCCATGGTGTATATGTACCATATTTTCTTTATCCAGTCTATCATTGATGGGCATTTAAGTTGATTACATGTCTTTGCTACTGTGAATAGTGCTGCAATGAACATAGGCATGCATATGTCTCTATAATACAATGATTTATATTCCTTTGGGTATATACCCAGTAATGGGACTGCTGGGTCGAATGATATTTCTTTCTTTAGATCTTTGAGGAATAATCACACAGTCTTCCACAATGGCTGAATTAATTTATTCTCACACCAACAGAGTATAAACGTTCCTTTTTCTTCACAACCTCACCAGCATCTGTTGATTGGCCTGGATATCCTTTAGGTTCTGGTTAGCCATTAGAGTAATGGAAGTACTAAATAGAAAACTGAAAAACTGTTTGCTCTGGAAGGGATTCTGCCTCTTGGAGGAGTGCAGTGGCTGACTCTGTGTGAATCCCACTTTAATAGGTTGGTAAAAAATGTACCTACTGTACATAAGAGGTGTAGCACAGAGTGATGCTTCCAAGTCCAAGAGTCCATTTAAAGGACCCACCATAACATCCATCTGCAGATGGTGACAGGTAGATGCAAATGTGGAGGGCTTTGACAGCATTCTCCAAAGTGGGGATACAAACATGACTTTCTCATGAGAGATCAGTGGATGTCACATTCTTGGAAATGGAGAATTTCCTTGATGATTTTGGCAGCAATGTTTGATACAACTGGAGTATTATTTCAAAGGCAGTAATATGCTACTTGAATAGTGGTGTTCTTAGTCACTAGAATTATCCCCTAGAATTGACATCAGCAAAATGGCAGACTAAGAAGTCCCAGCCTATATCCCGCCTGCCAAAATAATGATTAACAACTACCCACTGATGAAAATATCTCTGGCAAAACTCTGGAGTACAATGAAAAAGCTGCAGCAACCTAGTGGAACACAAAAACAAAGGATGTTGGCATAGAAAAGTATAAGAAGCATTTTACCAGCATCAGCCTATGCCCCAGCTCAGCATAGCTTGGTGCAAAGATGGATTCCCTCAGCTGCGACTTCACCTTGTGGAAGAAAAAGAAGAGCAGGAAGACCCAAGGAGTCTTCACCAACAAGGACTCCAACAGTCTTTGACAATGCTAACTCCAGCTGGTGGAGCTGTTTGAAATTCATGCCACTGTGAACCCTGTGACTGGAGCTGTGACACCTTTTCCCTGCTATAGCACCACTGTGTGCACACCCATGCCCTGGGCCATGGCATGGTCACTGCTACACACACACTCATCTCTCAGGCCTTGGTGGTGCTGCTGTTGCACACGCAACTGTGCTCAATACTCCAGCACCAAAAGGGATCACCTTGGTCATAACTAATGTTGATGGGAAAAAAAGGAGAGCAGGAGCACCCCAGCAGTCTTCCCTAGCAAGGATTCTAGCAGATCTTTCTACCATCATGGACACACACATCTTTCACTGCCAAGTACTTCTGTTGTCTTTGCCAACAGTGACTTCAGCTGACAGATTGGTCTGGAATTTATGCCACTGTTTCCTTCTGGAACTAGACCCACTACACCCTACCTAGCTCATGCCCTTGCACTCACCTGTAAGTGAAAGTCTTTCCCCACTGAAGGTTGTTCATGAAGTCTTAAAGAGGTGACTGCTTTTTCCAATGTGCAGATATCAACACAAGATTATAAGGAACACAAATAACAGTGGAAACATGACACCACCAAAGAAACACAACAAATTTTGAATAACTAATCCTCCCCAAATGGAGATCTATAAATTGCCTAACAAAGAATTCAAAATAATAGTTTTCATAGAAGCTCGGTAAAATACATGAAAACACAGATGGGAAACTTAACAAAGTCATGAAAGCAATACATGAAGAAATTAAGAAGTTCAACAAAGAGATTGAAATCATAGAAAAACAACAGAAATTCTGGAGCTGAAGAATACGATGAATGAAATAAAAATGCAATAGAAAGTAGATTCACTCTAGCAGGAGAATGTATGAACTTGAAAACAGGTCATTTAAAATTACCCAGTCAGAGAAGAAAAAAGAAAAAAAATTAAAAAGAGTGAAGAAAGCTTATGGGACTTATGGGACAACCATCAAGCAAACCAATATTTATGTTATGGAATTTTTAGAAGCATCAGAGAGAGAGAAAGAAGAGAAAACTTATTTAAAGAAATAATGACAGAAAATTTCCCAAATCTTGGGAGGGAAATAGGCATCCAGATTCATTAGGTATAATGCATCTCAGAAAGGATCAACAAAAAGAGTACTACATGGAGGCATATTAAAATCAATTGTCAAAAGTCAAGGACAAAAATAGAATTCTGAAAGCAGCAAGAGAAAAGTGACCCATAACATATGAGGGAAAACTGCCTAAGCCCATCAGCAAAACTTTTATATGGGGAGAGAGTGGCATGATATATTCAAAATAGTGAAAGAACAAACTGTCAACCAAGAATACTATATTAGCAAATTTATCCCTTAAAAATGAAGACGAGATCATCTTTACCACACAAACAAAAACTAAGGGAGTTTATCACCATTAGACTGCCTTAAAAGAAATGCTTAGGGGGTTCTCCAAATTGAAAAGAAAATATGCTAAACAGCAATGCAAAAGCATATGAAAGCATAAATTTCACTGGTAAGGGTAAACACATAGATAAATACTGAATAATGTAGCACTGTAATGGTGGTGTACAAATAACTTTTAATATAAAAGTTAAAATAAGCCAAATTTTAATGGATACTCAATATAAAAAGAAGCAAACTCTGACTACAAATCACAAAGTTGTGGGGAGTAAAAGAGTAGAGTTTTTGAATGCGATTGAAGTTAAATTTTTTATCAACTTAAAATAACTACAAATATAAGATACTTTATACAAGGCTTGAGCTAACCACAAAGAAAAAAAAGCTTATAATGAATATGCAAAAGATAAAGAAAACAGAATCAAAGCAAATCACTACTAAAAATTATTAAATATCAATGAAAGACAGCAAGAGAGGCAGAGAGGAACAAAATAACTACAAAACAGACAGAAAAAAATAATAAAATGGCAATAGTAAATCTGCACCTATCAATAATTTTTTTCTTTCCAACTTTTAGGTTCAGGTGGTACATGTGCAGATTTGTTATATGGGTAAAGTGTGCATCATGGAAGATTGGTGTACAGACATTTTGTCACCTAGGTAATAAGCATAGTACCTCATAGGTAATTTTTCGATCTTCATCCTCTCCCCCACCCTCCACCTTCAAGAAGGTCCTGGGGTCTATTGTTCCCTTCTTTGTATCCATGTGTACTTAATATTTAGCTCCCACTTAACAGTGAGAACATGTATTTGGTTTTTTTTCTTCTCACATTAATTCACTTTGGATAATGGTCTCCAGCTCCACCTAAGTTATTGCAAATGACATTATTTCATTCCATTTTTATGGCTGTGTAGTATTCCATGGTGTATATGTACCACTTTTTTTTATTCAGTCCACCATTGATGGACATCTAGTTTCATTCCATGTCTTTGCTATTGTGAAAAGTACTGTGATGAACATACACATGCATGACTCTTTATGGTAGAACAATTTATATTCCTTTGGGTATATACCCAGTAATGGAATTGCCATGTTGAATGATAGTTCTAAGTTCTTTGAGAGATCTCCAGACTCCTTTCCACAGTGGCTGAACTAATTTACGTTCCCACCAATAGCATATAAGCATTCCCTTTTCTCCACAACCTCACCAGCAACTGTAATTTTTTGACTTTTTATTAATAGCCATTTTGACTGGTGTGAGATAATCTCTTATTATGGTTTTGATTTGCACTTCTCTAATGATATGTGATGTTTATCATTTTTTCATATTCTTGTTGGCCACTTGTCATGTCTTCTTTTGAGAAATGTCTGTTTGTGTCCCTTGCCCAATTTTAATGGGGTTGTTTGGTTTTTGCTTGTAAATTTGTTTAAATTCCTTACAGATTCTGGATATTAGACCCTTGTTGAATGCATAGTTTGCAAATATTTTCTCCCATTCTGTAGGTTGTTTGTTTACTCTGTTGATAGTTTCTTTTGCTGTGCAAAAGCTCTTTAGTTTAATTAGGCCCCAATTTGTCAACTTTTGGTTTTTTTATAATTGCTTTTGGCATCTTCGTCGTGAAATCTTTGCCAAGGCCTATATCTAGAATGTTATTTCCTAGGTTTTCTTCTAGGGTTTTTAAAATTTTTGGTTTTATATTTAAGTCTTTAATCCATGTTGAGTTGATTTTTGTATATGGTGAAAGAAAGGGGTGCAGTTTCATTCTTCTGCATGTGGCTAGCCTGTTACCCCAGAAACATTCATTGAATAGAGTGTCCTTTCCCATGTTTATTATTGTTGACTCTGTCAAAGATCAGATGATTGTTGGTGTGTGGCTTTATTTCTGGGTTCTCTAATCTGTTCCTTTGGTTTATGTGTCTGTTTTTGTACCAGTACCATGCTATTTTGGTTACTGTAGCCTTGTATATATAGTATAGCTGAAAGTCTGGTAGAGTGTGATGCCCCTGGCTTTTTTTTTCTTAGGATTGATTTGGCTATTTGGACCCTTTTTTGGTTCCATATAAATTTTAGAATAGTTTTACCAAATTCTGTGGAAAATGTCATTGGTAGTTTGATAGGAATAGCACTGAATCTGTACATTGCTTTGGGCAGTATGGACATTTTAACAATATTGATTCATCTTATCCATGAGCATGGAATGTTTTTCCATTTGTTTCTGCCATCTCTGATTTCTTTCAGCAGTGTTTTAAGAATATCATTGTAGAGATCTTTGACTTCCCTGGTTAGCTGTATTCCTGGGTATTTTAGTTTTTTTGTGGCTATTGTGAATCAAGTTGCATTCTTGATTTGGCTCTCAGCCTGAGTGGTGTTGGTGTAATAAGATGCTACTGAATTTTGCACATTGATTTTGCATCCTGAAACTTTGCTGAAGTTGTTTATCAGACCTATAAGCTTTTGGGCAGATACTATGGGGTTTTTTAAGTATGAAATTATATTGTCTGTGAAGAGAGATAGTTTCTCTTCCTCTCTTACTATTTGGATGCCTATTATTTCATTCTCTCGCCTAATTGCTCTGGCTAAGACTTCCAGTTCTATGTTGATTATGAGGGGTGAGAAAGGTCATCCTTGTCTTGTTCTGGTTCTCAAGGGTAATGCTTCCAACTTTTGCCTATGCAGTATGATGTTGGCTGTGGGTTTCTCATAGATGGCTCTTATTATTTTCAAGTATGTTTGTTCAAATAAATGCCTAGTTTGTTCAGGGCTTTAAACATGAAGGGATGTTAAATTTTATCCAAAGTCTTTTCTACATCTATTGAGATAATCACGTGGCTTTTGTTTTTCATTCTATTTATTTGATGAATCACACTTGTTGATTTGCGTGTGTTGAACCAACCTTATATCCCAGGAGTAAAGCCTTGTATCCCAGGAGTAAATATCTTAGTGGATTAGCTTTTGATATGGTGCTAGATTTGGTTTGCTAGCATTTTGCTGAGGATTTTTGCATCTATGTTCATCAGGGATATCAGCCTGATGTTTTCCATTTTCTTGCATCTCTGCCAGGTTTTGGTATCAGAATAATGCTTGCCTCATAGAATGAGTTAGGAAGGAGTCCTTCCTCCTCAATTTTTTGTAATAGTTTCAGTAGGATTGGTATCAGCTCTTCTTTATGTGTCTGGTAGATTTCGACTGTGAATCCAACTGGTCCAGGACTTTTTCTGGTTGGTAGGCTTTTTATTCCTGTTTTGTTTCAGTAAACTCACTTCTGGATATATAGCCAAAGGAAATGATTTAGTATGTATAAAATACATCAGTTCCATGTTCATCGAACCATTATTCACAATAGCCAAGCCTTGGAACCATCCTATGTGTCCATGGACAGATGAATGGTAGAGAAAATATCATGTATATATACACAATGGAATCTTATTTAACCTTAAACAAAAGGAAATCCTGCCATTTGTGATGACATCGATGAACCTGGAGGACATTATATGCTAAGTGAAATAAGCCAGGCTCAGAAAGACAAATGCTGCATGATATCACTTATATGTGGAATGCAAACAAGTTGAACTCATAAAAATAGAGATTAGAATGGTGGTTGCTAGAAGATGGGAGAGGGAGAAATGGGAAGATGTTGGTCACAGTGTACAAAGTTTCAGGTATGCAAGATGAATAAGTTATTGAGCTCAAACATACAGCAATGTGAATATAGTTAGCAATACATTATTGCATACTTGAAATTTGTTAAGAGAATAGATCTTCAGAAAATAGGAACTATATAAGGTGATGTATATGGTAAATAACTTGATTGTGGTGATTATTTCACAATGTATATCAAAACATTAAGTCATGCACACTAAACATATAAAATTTTATGTCAATTATACCTCAATAAAGATGGAAACATATATACAATCCCAGTTTAATGATGAGGACTTACAATAAGCTGGCTTCTACAGCAAAGGGTACTAGTGGCAACTCAAAATTGTCTTGGGCTGCAGGTGCAGCTGGATAAAATCTTCATTCATATATCCATTAAATACCGAGAGTTTACTATGACACAAATACGGAAGCAGGTGCTACTGCTCTCAACTTTACAATAACACAACAGAGTGTATGAATGGCAAAATATTAGGCCCAGCCAATCCCATGGGTAGCACCTTTTCTCCAGCTGTTTTATATAGTGGGCCATCTCCCACCCATTGTTTTAGTAGTTGTTGTAGCTGCAGTGAAAAGGTGTTGGCGGGTGACAAAATAACATCATGCAAAAGTTTCTGAATTCCCAAAAGATTGAGAGACTTGGGCACATTTTCTATCCATTATACAGTGCACTTGAGGTTTTCCTAGAACCAGGCCTTCTGTGCAAGCTCTTTTAGTTGCTTAGGAAGCAGAATTCACTTGTAAGTGGAACTATTTAATGTACTCTCTCTTTCTTTCTTGACTGAATCAGCAGATTACGGTGCTGAAATTTTTGACAGATAAGGAGTGTCCACATGTTTCTCACTGTTTTCAGGAATTCCCTGTAATCCCTCCCTGAACAGCACACTTTTTTGAGACGGAGTTTCGCTCTTGTTGCCCAGGCTGGAGTGCAATGGCACAATTTCTGCTCACTGCAACCTCTGCCTCCAGGGTTCAAGCAATTCTCCTGCCTCAGCCTCCTGAGTAGCTGGGATTACAGGCACCTGCCACCATGCCCAGCTTTGTGTGTGTGTGTGTGTGTGTGTTTGTGTTTAGTAGAGATGGGGTTTCACCATGTTGGCCAGGCTGGTCTCGAACTCCTGACCTCAGGTGATCCACCCACCTCAGCCTCCCAAAGTGCTGGGATTACAGGAGTGAGCCCCGGCGCCTGACCTGAACAGTACATTTCTAGATTGCAGGAGATGCTTCTGCCAGATGTGACAAGGTATGTGGCTTGTGCAGACCTTCATACAAATCAATGATTCTATATACCTAACTAATATCCCCTGTCAGGTAAGAGGGAGACTTTAGCACCAGCCCTGGGTTGGGGTGCAGTGTCAGTGAGTATAGACTAGGCACAAGAGTCTGTCAAAGCTTGCCCACGGTGGAAGGCTATGTCTGAAACATGTGTGGGTGATCCAACGAATCTAAAGATTGAAACAAAGTGCAGGCATATAGATGGTTCCCTTGAGTTGTCAATCCAAGGAAGACTACAGAATGGATAATTCAGGAATAAAGGGAACCAAACAAGAATGATAGGATATCAAGCAGATGGTAGGAGTCAGAACCTGAAAGAAATTTCCTGCGCTAACTGACTGCAGCTGCTTGTGTGAAGGGCCCATAGCCTCACATGTGGAAAAGAAGGAGCTAATAAGAGCAACTCCACTACACTGACCTTGTCTCCTCTCAGATCTCCTCTGCCAGGCAGGACAGGGCAGGGTTGGATTTCCCTCATACAACTGACAAAAAGGCTTACCTCATTCTGGTACTTTTTGGAAACCCAAGCCAGTTTCCCACAACCAGTTTTCCAGCCTGTACCTTTCTCAGTGCCTCGTTCATTAAACAGATATTTATTGAGTACCTGCTACAACTGGGACTGCAGCTGAGCACAACATCCTTGAGATCCTTTTTATCCACAATAGTAGTTTAGTTGTGGTGGCAGAGCAGGACTTTGATGTCTCAGACATAGTAAGATACAATGGAAGATGAAATAAATGCAAAACACAGGGAGGCTTAATTGGGAAGGCCATGGAGTTAGCTAGCAATCTCAGTTACCTTAAATATTCTCAGATAATGGTCCTGAAGGTTTTGACAAGAGCAGATAATGGACATATGCTAGGAAAAGATCCAGCCAGAAGCTCCAATTTGTGTGCCTAACCTTAATACCTGGTACCCTTTGAAATGCTCTTTGAATTAGCCCCATTTTTGTGTGTAGGAGGACATCCTGCAGGTGCTTCTAAGGGTCTTGTAGTTCTCACAGGTACTGCCTAGCTCAGGAATGTCCATGGTTCTGCGAGTAAAAGGGGACAGAATGTATTATTGGTAAATTTAAAAATGCTGGTTGTCAGTTCTTTTCAAATATCTAGTGTGTTGGTCTTGGTCTTATATTACCTTCCGATTATTCCTTGCTCTTTTCCTGATCTGCCCTGTGTCACAGGAAAACTGTTCTCTACAAACTCCATTTCCCAGATTCTCATATTGGTGGGTTTCCAGTTAAGTTCAGCTAATAGAAAGCACTGATGCAAGAGTAGAAGAGGGGTGTTGTGCCTAGGGGTGGGGACTGAGAAGACAGGATATTTCTTCTCTGTCCTATCTGTCACTAGTGATCTCTTTGGCAGCAGGCATGTCTCTTCCATGGCTTCAGATTCCATCAGTCAGTACTACCCTGATTCCAGCTTCCATTCAGTGATCCTGGACCTTGGGCTCCGGTAAGCCTGTCTCTTCCCTTCATCCCTCCAGCCTAGGGATGGTAGAAGTTTCTTGGATCTTCAGGTTAGGCTTACCTTATCATTTTTTGCTGGCTTTTCAGTTCTTCTATTACCCATGTAACCAGTTATCTCTATTAAAGTCTTCTCATTCTAAACACTTGAGTGTTTTTCCTTTTCCTGATTAGACACTGATGAATACACTTGATTAATATAATTTATTTGAAAATAATTATAGATAGTCAAAATAGTAAAATGATCTAGTGGACATGGACCTGAAAAGCTGGAAACTGTGTCCTCAAAACCATAGTAGGGTTGAAAGCAAATATGTAGTCCATGGAGGCAGAAGCCTTCATTAAAAGGGGCTAAAATGCATTCTCTAGATGGGGATAATATAGGGCATTTTGTGTGGCATTCTCCACTACCAGTAGGGCATGGCACCCATGATGAAGGGAGAAACTTGGAAATGAAATGTGGGGTGATGATTACATAGAGTTATCTGGTGGTCAGAAAGATGTTGTAGGAGATACAAATCCACCAAGACTAAGATGTTTGCTAATTCTAGGTGGTATCATGGCACAGATGAAGATCTGGGATCCTAGCCTCTCTGGCTGGGATGGACAGTAAAACAGGTATCCTCAACATTCTGTGCCTTCCTTCCAGGGGTGCTCCTCACTAGCTCTGATTTTCAGACACATTTTAATGAGAGCATCTTCTCAATGCTCATGCCAAGCCAACTTCATTGGCTATAGCTGAGACGGAATGACTGCAAAATTATCAGGCCAAATAATTTCTCCATGTGGAGTTGCATCATATACCTATGGACACTATGGCTTTTGGAAAGATAAATCTATTAGGCAGTTTTTGCATGGGCTAAGCTTCCAGATTTCACAGAGCTGCTACAGACTTAATATTCTTTGTACACTCTCATGGAATACACAGAATCCTCAATCTATTACCTTCAAGACCAAATTGACCAGTGAGTATAATCTGGGCCCATATTTCTAGAGGATCAGGAGGTAGAGGGGCAGAGATAACAAGCTGAGCTCATTCTGGGACTTAATAACTGTCAGTACTATCTGGAGAATTGCAGGGACCACTAGGTGTTTCAAGTGGTCTTAGAGAGGGACCTTTCACCCATTGTCCACAAACAATTTGCCTAGCATTGTATGTATTTCATTGTTGGACAGAACATGGTATCCAGAAAACTGACCACAGAACTTGACAACTTTTATTTCTCAAGGTCGGGTCAGGGATGGTGTTGTTATAGGTAGTCTTGGACTGGTTTAACTAGGGAGTACAAAGTACAAGTGAAGTCAGTTTAGGAGAGCTGAACAGGATGTTTTCCAGGTTAATTTTCTTCTTTCTAAGAGGTCAAACAAGGTGTAACAGAAAAACAGAGAGCCAAATCATGAATGAACTCCCATTCACAATTGCTACAAAGATAGTAAAATACCTAGGAATACAACTTACAGGGATGAGAAGGACCTCTTCAAGGAGAACTACAAACCATTGCACAACGAAATGAAAGAGGACACAAAAAAATGGAAGAACATTCCATGCTCATGGGCAGGAAGAATCAATATTGTGAAAATGTCCATACTGCCCAAAGTAATTTATAGATTCAATGTTATCCCCATCAAGCTACCACTGGCTTTCTTCACAGAATTGGAGAAAACGACCTTAAACTTCATATGGAACCAAAAAAGAGTCCGCATAGCCAAGGCAATCCTAAGCAAAAGGAACAAAGGTGGAGGCATCATGCTGCCTGATTTCAAACTATACTACAAGGCTATAGTAATCAAAACAGCATAGTACTGGTACCAAAACAGATATATAGACCAATGGAACAGAACAGAGGCCTCAGAAATAATACCACACATCTACAACCATCTGATCTTTGACAAACCTTACGAAAACAAGCAATCAGGAAAGGATTCCCTATTTAATAAATGGTGCTGGGAAAAGCAGCTAGCCCTATGCAGAAAGCTGAAACTGGATTCCTTCCTTACATGCTATACAAAAATTAACTCAAGATGGATTAAAGGCTTAAACATAAGACCTAAAACCATAAAAACCCTAGAAGAAAACCTAGGCAATACCATTCAGGACACAGGCATGGGCAAAGACTTCATGATTAAAACACCAAAAGCAAAGGCAACAAAAGCCAAAATTGACAAATAAAATCTAATTCAACTAAAAAGCTTCTTCACAGCAAAAGAAACTATCATCAGAGTGAACAGGCAACCTACAGAATGGGAGAAAATTTTTGCAATCTATCCATCTGACAAAGAGCTAATATCCAGAATCTACAAAGAACATAAACAAATTTACAAGAAAAAAACAACCCCATCAAAAAATGGTCGAAGGATGTGAACAGACGCTTCTCAAAAGAAGACACCTATGCAGCCAACAAACTTATGAAAAAATGCTTATCATCACTGGTCATTAGAGAAATGCAAATCAAAACCACAATGAGATACCATCTCATGCCAGCTAGAATGGCAACCATTAAAAAGTCAGGAAACAATAGGTGCTGGAGAGGATGTGGAGAAATAGGAATGCTTTTACACTGTTGGTGGGAGTGTAAATTAATTCAACCATTGTGGAAGACAGTGTGGTGATTCCTCAAGGATCTAGAACCGGAAATACCATTTGACCCAGCAATCCCATTACTGGGTATATACCCGAAGTTTATAAATCATTCTACTATAAAGACACATGCACAGGTATGTTTATTGCAGCACTGTTCACAATAGCAAAGTCGTAACCAACCCAAATGCCCATCAATGATAGACTGGATAAAGAAAATGTGGCACATATACACCATGGAATACTATGCAGCCATAAAATAGGATGAGCTTATGTCCTTTGCAAGGACATAGATGAAACTGGAAACCATCATTCTCAGCAAAGTAACACAAGAAGAGAAAACCAAACACCGCATGTTCTCACTCATAACTGGGAATTGAACAATAAGAACACATGGACCCAGGGAGGGGAACATCACACACTGGGGCCTGTTGGGGGGTCCGGGGCTGGGGGAGGGATAGCATTAGGAGAAATACCTAATGTAAATGACAAATTGATTAGTGTAGCAAACCAACATGGCACATGTATACCTATGTAACAAACCTGCACATTGTGCACAAATACCCCAGAACTTAAAGTATAATAATAATTAAAAAAGAATATTTGACCTATAAAAAGTAAAAAAACAAAAGAAAGAAAAAAGAAAATGGATGGTGTATTAGTCTGTTTTCACACTTCTGTAAAGACTGGGTAGTTAATGAAGAAAAAAAGGTTTAATTGGCTCACAGTTCTGCATGGCTGGGAAAGCCTCAGGAAAATTATAATCATAGCAGAAGGCAAAGGAGAAGCAAGTTCCTTCTTTACAGAGTAGTAGAAGAGAGAGAGAGAGCAAGGGGGGAACTGCCAAACCCTTTTAAACCATCAGATCTCAAGAGAACTCACTCACTATTATGAGAACAGCATGCAGAAAACCACCCCCATGATCCAGTCACCTCCCACCAGGTCCCTCCCTTGACACATGGGGATTACAATTCAAGATGAGATTTGGGTAGGGACACAGTGCCAAACCATATCCTTTGAGATACTTCAAAGATAAAGAGTTATCACACTATTCTCAAGTGGACACAGACATACTTGGAAAGCTATTTATTCCTTTATTCTACAGGTATTTACTGGGTGCCTAATATGAAGCTACTTTAGAAGATAAAGGATTGAGGGGAATGGGAATAAACACGGAGACTATAGTAGTGTTAGTATAAGCAGAGCTCCCTTGGAGTGGCAAATTAGGGAGGCCAATCTTGCTATCAAAGAGAGATGTTTAGGTTCCTTCCTACAGAAATAGTGAAAGTTCTGAGGAACCCTATTTCAGAAAATTTTATTGCAGCATTACCAAGAGACTTCAGGTGCAGAAACCAGATGAATCACACATTACACTCACACCATCATACGCAATTATCAACGGCTCATCATTTACGTAACCTATGGCCAGAGATAATTCATCTAGTAGGTCCTGAAAAATAGTGTGCTAATCATTTACGGCTTGCCTCCTTGACATCTGTTTTCTCTCCTTCTAATGATACCTGAGTTTTGTTTGAAGATCCACCCCTACCCTACAACACATACATATGGTTTAGGTGATTCTCAAACCATGGATTCCAAGTATAATTATAGAACCTGAGCCTAAATCAATACATCTCATTTCCATAAGCATAAATATTGGTTCAAGATTGTGTCTATGACCATATCTTGAACCCAAACTGTGTGTGAATTTGGCTAATATTGGGAAATTGACACTTTTCCTCACTCCTCACTCCTGGTTTAAATATGGAAGAATGGGCAGTAGATGGTTCTACAAGTTATTTTCTTATCATGAGAGAAAATCTGTAGCAACTACGATCTACTATCTCAAGCTGCACTGTCTACTATGTGGCCACTAGCCACGTGTGGCTATTTAAATTTAAATAGGACTTCTGATACTGGGGTTACTATAACTCAAAGTGAAGTAACAGAGACTACTTCATTCATTCTATTTAACCAACAAAAAAAACAAAAACACAAACCGAATATAAAAAACAAAAGTTTTTAAGACACCAGATACTAGGCCCTAAAAGACGATGATCCTTGAGATATGAGAAATAACTGAGGTAAGCCTTATAATAACCTGGCTTAATGCTTTGAGAAAGTTTCTAGGACATGGCATGGAAAGAGAATCAGGCAGAGTGTGGTAGAATTCCTGAGTTGAAGAGATGAAGCTGAAAGTCCAGGAAACCAAGATAGCTAGAATACCCAGGAAACCATAACAGAGAGGAGAGATCCCACTAATCAATATCCCTAGGATCAGAGAGTCCCTCTCCTTGAGAATGTAGCAGAGTACTGAGCAGCACATTCTGGTAAGGATATCACCCAAGGCCTGGGGGGAGAATCATCCAAAATAATTAGAGAAAAGAGTGTCCAAAAAGAGTAAAAAGCATACAGGGCCAGGAACCATGCCTTTTTCTACCAGCCAGAGTGGAAAAAATTCATAATTCATGGGACATCAGGTAGAATACTCAGGAAGGTCTAGCCTCAGTAGTGGAGAATAATTATCCCTATACTGAGCACTGCTCCAGACCCACCTAACAAATAATAAAAGAATGACTGGAAAAATCAAACTGTTTCCAAATAGCAGCTATACCCAGGAAGAAAGAACCAGATTATTTATAGGAATACCCAGTGTATTACCTCATAAAACACCCAGCACTCTATGAAGTAAAATGTACAGTATCTGACATCCAATTAAAGAATACCAGATGAGAAAAGAGACAGGAAAACATTTTCATTAATGAAAATAATAATCATTTATTTGAGAATAACCCAGAACTGACACATATATTAGAATTAGCAGAAGACAACATTAAATAAAATATTATAACTGTATTCCATGTGTTCAAAAAGTTAAATAGAAACATGAAAGATATAGAAAAGATACAAATATTACTTTTAGACATGAAAACTACAATGTGCAGGATAAAAATACATTGAATGATAAATGGCAGATTAGACATTGCAAAAGAAACAATCCGTGAACTTTAGGTTGAAGGGATAGCGATGGAAACTGTCCAAAGTGAAACACAGAGAGAAAAATAGAATAAAAAAATGAAAACAGCATCAGTGAGCTATCGGACAACTTCATACATTTTAATTTATGAGTAATTGGAGTCCCTGAAGAAGAAGAAAAAGAAAGGTGAGCAAGGAAAATATTTGAAGAAATGATGGTCAAAACTTTTCCAAATTTGATAAAAATGATATATTAAAAAACAAAGAAGCACAGCATACCACATGCACAAGAGACAAGAGAAAAATGATACCAGGTCACATCATAATTAACTTGCTCAATACCAATGATAAAGAGAAAATCTTAAAAGCAGCCAAAGGTAAAAGATGCATAATGTGCCGAGGAAGCAGGATAATAACGATGGTAGATTTCTGATTGGGAACAATGTAAGAGAGAAGAGTAGAACAATATCTTTACAATACTGAAAGAATAAAACCTGTCAATTTAGAATTATCTAGAATTCTATGTCCAGCAGAATTATCTTTCAAAAATTGGTAACACCAGATGGAAATACAGCTGCACAGAAAGGAATGAAAAGAAACACAAATGGTTACCAGATGGGTAAATATATGAATGTTCTAAAATTATTTAAATTACTTTAAAGGATAATGGAGTGTTTATATAAAATAATGATATATTAAAGTAACAATATGTTGTGGGTTTTTACAACATATGTATAAGGTGTGTGATGGAAGTAGCATAAAGGCAAGGAAGGGGGAAATGATAGTGTACTATTCTAAGGCTTTTATATGTGAAGTCGTATAATGTCACTTGAAAGTAGACTGTTATGAGCTAATGCTTTATGTTATAAGTCCTAAAACAAACATTAACAAAACAAAGAATTATACCCAACGAGCCAACAAAGGAAAGTAGAATCACCAAAATACATACAATTAACTCAAAATCAGAAAGAAATAAAGGAGAAAAAGGAACAAAAAATAAATGAGACAAATAGAAAACAAATAGCAAGATGACAGAGTTCAACCTAATCATATTATCATGTAAAAGGATGAATAAAGATATATGTTGCCAACCCTATTAAAAAAAAAAAAGCCTCTCTGGACCATAAAACAAGTGCAAGTAAATTGGAAATGATTCAAATTTACACAAAGTATGTTCTCTGATCACAATGCAATTAAATTAAAAATCAGTAACAGAAAGTTCTCTGGAAAATCTCTAAATATTAGAAAACTAAATAAAACACTTCAAAATAACCCATGGCTAAAAATACAAGAATTCAAAAGGGAAATAAGAAAGTATTTTTACTGAATGAAAATGGAAACACAAAGACAAATACTACATGATCTCACTTACATGTGAAGTGTAAAAATGTCTAACTAATAGAAATAGAGAATAAAATGGTGGTTGCCAGAGGCTGAGAAGTAGGTGATTGGGAGATGTCAGACAAAGGACACAAAATTTCAGTTAGATGGGATGAATAAGTTCACAAGATCTCTTGTACATCATGGTCACTACAATCAATAACAATATATTGTATATTTGAAAATTGTGAAAAGAGTCGATTTTAGCATTTTCATCACAAAAAATGATAAATATGCGAGGTAATGCATTTGTTAAATGACTTAGCCATTCCACAATGTGTACATATATCAAAACATCATGTTGAACACAATAAGTGCATACAATTTATATTGGTCAATTAAAACCAACAAATAAATGCGAAAAAAAGAGAATGAAAACACAACATATTAGAATCTGTGGGGTGCCACCAAAGTGGTACCTAAGGGACAATTTAAAATTCTAAATGCCTAGTTAGGAAGAAAAGAAAAATTTTAAGTCAAAACTAAAAAGGGGAAAAAAGTTAAACAAAAAGTAATGAGAAAAAAAGAAATAACGAACAACAGAGAAGAAAACATTGCAACTGAAAACAGAAATTCAATTTTAAAAAGCAATAACATAAAAGCATAATCATAAAAGAGCACATTATTAGATTGGGCTTCATCAAAGCTAAAAACTTTTGCTCTTCAAAACGTGCTACTAAGGAAATGAAAAGACAAACCACATCCTGGAGGAAATATTTGCAATATATATGTGTATCTGACAAAGGAATGCTATTCAGAATATAAAAAGAATATTTACGACTCGAATAAGAAGACAAATAAACCAATTTAAAAATAAGCAAAGAGTATAACAAACACTATAACAAAGAAAATATACAATTGGCTATTAAGCATATGAAAAAGTGCTCAAAATTATTTGTCCTAAGGGACACACAAATTAAGTCAACACTGAGATGTCACTACACCCACTAGAATGGTTAAAATTTAAAAGACTGATAATACCAAATGTTGATGAGAATGTGGAGCAAGTGAAATTCTCATGCATTCCTGGTAGGGATATAAATAGTATAGCCATTTTATAAAGAAGTTTGGTAATTTTTTATAAAGTTAAACATATGTGTACCAACTGACCATAATTCCACTCATAAGTATTTAAGAGGAGTAAAAAGGATATATCCATACAAATACTTGTACGTGAATGTTCATAGCAGCTTTATTTATAAAAGCCCCAAACTGGAAATAACTCCAATGTCTACTAATAGGTAACTGTCAAAATAAACTGTAGCATATGCATACAGTATCATTAAGTTAATCAACACTCTGTGTATTAGTCTGCTCTCATGCTACTGTGAAGAAATACCCGAGGCTGGGTAATTTATAAAGGAAAATGGTTTAATTGACTTACAGTTCTGCACAGCTGGGGAGGCCTCTGGAAACTTACAATCATGGTAGAAGGGGAAATAAACACATCCTTCTTCACATGGCTGCAGGAGAGAGAAGTGCAAAGCAAAGACGAGAAAAGCTTCTTATAAAACCATCAGATTGGCCAGGCATGGTGACTCATGCCTGGCATCCTAGCAGTTTGGGAGGCTGAGGTGGGTGGATCACCTGAGGTCAGGAGTTCAAGACCAGCCTGGCCAACATGGTGAAACGCTGTATCTACTAAAAATACAAAAATTAACTGAGTTTGGTGGTGGGTGCCTGTAATCCGAGATACTCACGAGGATGAGGCAGGAGAATCACTTGAATCCAGGAGGCAGAGGTTGCAGTGAGCTGAGATCATGCCACTTCACTCCAGCCTGGGTGAAAGAGTGAAACTCCATCTGAAAAAGAAAAAAAAAAACGCATCACATCTTGTGAGAACTCACTCACTAGCATGAGAACAGCATGGGGGAACCATCCCCATGATCTAATTACCTCCCACAGTTCCCTGCCATGTCATGTGAGGATTATGGGAACTACAATTCAAGATGAGATTTGGATGGAGACCCAGCCAAACCATATCATTCTGCACTTGACCCCTCCCAAGTCTCATGTCCTCACATTCCCAAACACAATCATGCCTTCCCAATAATCTCCCGAAATCTTAACTCATTCCAACATTAACCCAAAAGTCCAAGTGCAAAGTTTCATCTGAGACAAGGCAAGTCCCTTCCACCTGTGAGCCTGTAAAATCAAAAGCAAGTTAGTTACTTCCTAGATGTATTGGGAGTATAGGCATGGGGTAAATACATGCATTCCAAATGGGAGAAATTGGCCAAAACAAAGGAGCTACAGGCCCCATGCAAGTTTGAAATCCAATGAAGCAGTAATTAAATCTCAAAACCCAGAAATAATCTCCCTTCACTCCATGCCTCACATCCAGGTCACAGTGATGCAAGAGGTGGGTTCCTACAGCCTTGGGCAACTCCATTCCTATGGTTTTGCAGGATACAGCCCCGCTCCTGGCTGCTTTCATGGGCTGGCATTGAGTGTCTGTGGCTTTTCCAGGCATACAGTGCAAGCTGTGGGTGGATCTACTATTCTGGGGTCAAGAGGATGGTGGCCCTCTTCTCACAGCTCCACTAGGCAGTGCCCGGTGGGCACTCTGTGTGGGGATTCCAACCCTGCATTTCCCTTCTGCACTGCCCTAGCAGAGGTTCTTCATGAGGGCTCCACCCCTGCAGCAAACGTCTGTCTGAATATCCAGGCATTTCCATACATCCTCTGAAATCTAGGCAGAGGTTCCCAAACCTCAATTATTTATTTTTTTGTTTGTTTAATTTTCTTTTCTTTCTTTTTTATTATTCTTTAAGTTCTAGGGTACATGTGCACAATGTGCAGGTTTGTTACATAGGTATACATGTGCCATTTTGGTTTGCTGCACCCATCAACTCGTCATTTACATTAGGTATTTCTCCTAATGCTATCCCTCCCCCAGCCTCCCACCCCACAACACACCCCAGTGTGTGATGTTCCTCTCCCTGTGTCCAAGTGTTCTCATTGTTCAATTCCCACCTATGAGTGAGAACATGTGGTGTTTGGTTTTCTGTCCTTGTGATAGTTTGCTGAGAATGATGGTTTCCAGCTTCATCCATGTCCCTGAAAAGGACATGAACTCATCCTTTTTTATGGCTGCATAGTATTCCATAATGTATATGTGCCACATTTTCTTTATCCAGTCAATCATTGATGGATATTTGGTTTGGTTGCAAGTCTTTGCTATTGTGAATAGTGCCACAATAAACATATGTGTGCATGTGTCTTTATAGTATCATGATTTATAATCCCTTGGCTATATACCCAGTAATGGTATTGCTGGGCCAAATGGTATTTCTGGTTCTAGATCCTTGAGGAATCGCCACACTGTCTTCCACAATGATTGAACTAATTTACACTCCCACCAACAGTGTAAAAGTGTTCCTATATCTCCACATCCTCTCCAGCATCTCTTGTTTACTGACTTTTTAATGATCATCATTCTAACTAGTGTGAGATGGTATCTCATTGTGGTTTTGATTTGCATTTCTCTGATGGCCAGTGATGATGAGCATTTTTTCATGTGTCTGTTGGCTGCATAAATGTCCTCTTTTGAGAAGGATCTGTTCATATCCTTTGTCCACTTTTTGATGGGGTTGTTTTTTTCTTGTAAATTTGTTTGAGTTGTTTGTAGATTCTGGATATTAGCTCTTTGTCAGATGGGTAGATTGCAAAAATTTTCACCCATTCTGTAGGCTGCCTGTTCACTCTGATGGTAGTTTCTTTTGCTGTGAAGAAGCTCTTTAGTTTAATTAGATCCCATTTGTCTATTTTGGCTTTTGTTGCCATTGCTTTTGGTGTTTTAGTCATGAAGTCCTTGCCCATGCCTATGTCCTGAATGGTATTGCCTAGGTTTTCTTCTAGGGTTTTTATGGTTTTAGGTCTAACATATAACGCTTTAACCCATCTTGAATTAATTTTTGTGTAAGGTGTAAGGAAGGGATCCAGTTTCATCCTTCTACATGGGGCTAGCCAGTTTTCCCAGCACCATTTATTAAATAGGGAATCCTTACCCCATTTCTTGTTTTTGTCAGGTTTGTCAAAGATCAGATGATTGTAGATGTGTGGTGTTATTTCTGAGGCCTCTTTTCTGTTCCATTGGTCTATATATCTGTTTTGGTACCAGTACCATGCTGTTTTGATTACTGTGGCCTTGTAGTGTAGTTTGAAGTCAGGTAGCGTGATGCCTCCAGGTTTGTTCTTTTTGCTTAGGATTGTCTTGGCAATGTGGGCTCTTTTTTGGTTCCATATGAACTTTAAAGTAGTTTTTTTCCAATTCTGTGAAGAAGGTCATTGGTAGCTTGATGCGGATGGCATTGAATCTATAAATTACCTTGGGCAGTGTGGCCATTTTCATGATATTGATTCTTCCTATCCATGAGCATGGAATATTCTTCCTTTTGTTTGTGTCCTCTTTTATTTCCTTGAGCAGTGGTTTGTATTTCTCCTTGAAGAGGTCCTTCACATCCCTTGTTAGTTGGATTCCCAGGTATTTTATTCTCTTTGTAGCAATTGTGAAAGGGAGTTCACTCATAATTTGGCTCTCTGTCTGATATTGGTGTATAGGAATTCTTGTGATTTTTGCACATTGATTTTGTATCCTGAGACTTTGCTGAATTTGCTTATCAGCTTAAGGAGATTTTGGGCTGAGATGATGGGGTTTTCTAAATATACAATCATGTCATCTGCAAACAGGGACAATTTGACTTCCTCTTTTCCTAATTGAATACACTCTATTTCTTTCTCTTGCCTGATTGTCCTGGCCAGAACTTCCAACACTATGTTGAATAGGAGTGGTGAGAGAGGGCATCCTTGTCTTGTGCCAGTTTACAAAGGGAATGCTTCCAGTTTTAGCCCATTCAGTATGATATTGGTGGTGGGTTTGTCATAAATAGCTCTTATTATTTTGAGATATGTTCCATCTATACCTAGTTTATTGAGAGTTTTTAGCATGAAGGGCTATTGAATGTTGTCAAAGCCCTTTTCTGCATCTATTAAGATAATCTTGTGGTTTTTGTTGTTGGTTCTGTTTATGTGATGGATTATGTTTATTGATTTGCATATGTTGAACTAGCCTTGCATCCCAGGGATGAAGCCCACTTGATCATGGTGGATATGCTTTTTGATGTGCTGCTGCATTCAGTTTGCCCGTATTTTATTGAGGATTTTTGCATCCATGCTCATCAGGGATATTGGTCTAAAATTCTCTTTTTTTATTGTGTCTCTTCCAGGCTTTGGTATCAGAGTGATGCTGGTCTCATAAAATGAGTTAGGGAGGATTCCCTCTTTATCTATTGATTGGAATTGTTTCAGTAGGAATGGTACCAGCTCTTCTTTGTACCTCTGGTAGAATTCGGCTGTCAATCCGTCTGGTCCTGGACTTTTTTTGGTTGGTAAGCTATTAATTATTGCCTCGATTTCACAGCCTTTTATTGTTCTGTTCAGAGATTCAACTTCTTCCTGGTTTAGTTTTTAGAGCGTGTATGTGTTGATGAATTTATCCATTTCTTCTAGATTTTCTAGTTTATTTGTGTAGAGGTGTTTATAGTATTCCCTGATGGTAGTTTGTATTTCTGTGGGATTGGTGATGATATGCCCTTCATCATTTTTTATTGTGTCTATTTGGTTCTTCTCTTTTCTTCTTTATTAGTCTTGCTAGTGGTCTATCAATTTCGTTGATCTTTTCAGAAAACCAGCACCTGGATTCATTGATTTTAGAAGGGTTTTTTGTGTCTCTTTCTCCTTCAGATCAGCTCTGATCTTATTTATTTCTCGCCTTCTGCTCACTTTTGAATTTGTTTGCTCTTGCTTCTTTAGTACTTTTAATTGTGATGTTAGGGTTTCTATTTTAGATCTTTTCTGCTTTCTCTTGTGGTCATTTACTGCTATAATTTTCCCTCTACACACTGCTTTAAATGTTTCCCAGAGATTCTGGTACGTTGTGTCTTTGTTCTCTTTTGTTTCAAAGAACATCTTTATTTCTGCCTTCATTTCGTTATTTATGCAGTAGTCATTCAGGAGCAAGTTGTTCAGTTTCCATGTAGTTGTGCAGTTTTGATTGAGTTTCTTAATCCTGAGTTCTAATTTGGTTGCACTGTGATCTGAGAGACAGTTTGTTGTGATTTCTGTTCTTTTACATTTGCTGAGGAGTGCTTTACTTCCAATTATGTGGTCAATTTTAGAATAAGTGTGATGTGGTGCTGAGAAGAATGTATATTCTGTTGATTTGTGGTGAAGAGTTCTGTGTATGTCTATTAGGTCCACTTGTTGCAGAGCTGAATTCAAGTTCTGGATATCCTTGTTAACCTTCTGTCTCGTTGATCTGTCTAATATTGACAGTGGGGTGTTAAAGTCTCCCATTATTATTGTGTGGGAGCCTAAGTCTCTTTGTAAGTCTCTGAGGACTTGCTTTATGAATCTGGGTGCTCCTGTATTGGGTGCATATGTATTTAGAATAGTTAGTTCTTCTTGTTGAATTGATCCCTTTACCATTATGTAATGGCCTTCTTTGTCTCTTTTGATCTTTGTTGCTTTAAAGTCTTTTTTTTTTTTTTTGCTTTCCATTTGCTTGGTAGATCTTCCTCCATCCCTTTTTTTTGAACCTATTTGTATCTCTGCATGTGAAGTGGGTCTCCTGAATACAGCACACTGATGGGTCTCGACTCTATCCAATTTGCTAGTCTGTATCTTTTAATTGGGGCATTTAGCCCATTTACATTTAAGGTTAATATGGTTATGTGTGAATTTGATCCTGTTATTCTGATGTTGGCTGGTTATTTTGCCCATTAATTGATGCAGTTTCTTCATAGCATCGATGGTCTTTACAATTTGGCATGTTTTTGCAGTGGCTGGTACCAGTTGTTCCTTTCCATGTTTAGTGCTTCCTTCAGGAGCTCTCATAAGACAGGCCTGGTGGTGACAAAGTCTCTAAGCATTTGCTTGTCTGTAAAGGATTTCATTTATCCTTCACTTATGAACCTTAGTTTGGCTGGATATGAAATTCTGGGTTGAAAATTGTTTTCTTTAAGAATATTGAATATTGGGCCTCACTCTCTTCTGGCTTGTAGGGTTTCTGCTGAAAGATCCACTGTTAGTCTGATGGGCTTCCCTTTGTGGGTAACTGGACCTTTATCTCTGGCTGCCCTTAACACTTTTTCCTTCATTTCAACCTTGGTGAATCTGAGAATTATGTGTCTTGGGGTTGCTCTTCTCGAAGAGTATCTTTGTGATGTTCTCTGTATTTCCTGAATTTGAATGTTGGCCTGCCTTGCTAGGTTGGGGAAGTTCTTCTGGACAATATCCTGGAGAGTGTTTTCCAACTTTGTTCCATTCTCCCTGTCATTTTCAGGTACACCAATCAAACGTAGAGTTCGTCTTTTCACATAGTCCCATATTTCTTGGAGACGTTGTTCATTTCTTTTTACTTTTTTTGTCTAAACTTGTCTTCTCCCTTTATTTCATTAATTTGGTCTTCACTCACTGATACCCTTTCTTCCACTTGATCAAATCTGCTATTGAAACTTGTTCATGTGTCACAAAGTTCTCGTGCCATGGTTTTCAGCTTCATCTTTTTTCAAGGTTTTTAGCTTTCTTGTGATGGGTTAGACCATGCTTGTTTAGATTGGAGAAGTTTATTATTACTGACCTTCTGAAACCTACTTCTGTCAACTCGTCAAAGTCATTCTCCATCCAGGTTTGTTCCATTACTGGCCAGGAGCTGCAATCCTTTGGAGGAGAAGAGGCACCCTGGATTTTAGAATTTTCAGCTTTTCTGCTCTGATTTCTACTCATCTTTGTGGTTTTATCTACCTTTTGTCTTTTATGTTGGTAATCTAGGGATGGGGTTTGGGTGTAGATTTCATTTTTGTTGATGTTAATGCTATTGCTTTCTGTTTGCTAGTTTTCTTTCTAACAGTCATGTCCCTCGGCTGCAGGTCTGTTGGAGTTTGCTGGAGGTCCACTCCAGACCCTGTTTGCCTGGGTACCACCAGTGGAGGCCGCAGAACAGCAAATATTGCAGAAAAGCAGATATTACTGCCTGACCCTTCTTCTGGAAGCTTCATCCCAGAGGGGCACTTGCCTGTATGAGGTGTCTGTCAGTCCCTACTGGGAGGTGTCTCCCAGTTAGGCTACACGGGTTTCAGGGACCCACTTGAGGAGGCAGTCTGTCCATTGTCAGAGCTCAAACGCCATGCTGAGAGAATCACTGCTCTCTTCAGAGCTGTCAGACAGGGACGTTTAAGTCTGCAGAAGTTTCTGCTGCCTTTTGTTCAGCTATGCCCTGCCCACAGAGGTGGAGCTTATAGAGGCAGTAGGCCTTGCTGAGCTGCCATGGTCTCTGCCCAGTTCGAGCTTCCTGGCCACTTTGTTTACCTACTTAAGCCTCAGCAATTGTGGACACCCCTCCTCCAGCCAGCCTGCAGCTTCACAGGTCGATCTCAGACTGCTGCACTAGCAGTGAGCAAGGCTCCGTGGGCGTGGGACCCACCGAGCCAGGCATGGGAGAGACTCTCCTGGTCTGCCAGTTACTAAGACTGTGGGAAAAGTGCAGTATTTGGGTAGGAGTGTCCCGTTTTTCCAGGTACAGTCTGTCACTGCTCCCCTTGGCTAAGAAAGGGAAATCCCCCAACCCCTTGCACTTCCTGGATAAGGCGACACCCTGCCCTGCTTTGGGTCACCCTCCATGGTCTGCACCCACTGTCCAAACAGTCCCAATGAGATGAACCATGTACCCAAAGATGGGATTTGGGTGGGGACACAGAGCCAGATCATATCACTGCAGCATTTGGTCTCTATCAGTTTGTGCACACCCACCCTATCTTCTACCTTTCCCTTATATTTCTTGCCTGTGAAGCTTCTATTCTTCTCTCCCAACAACTCACACACACACACACACACACAATTAGTCCTGACATCCCCAAATAATAGGTTCTTATTGACCCCACAAGCTCTAAAACTGGGTCTTCAAGGAAGAATTTTTACTCAAATCCTTCTTTTTTGGGAGGTGCAATGGGGAGACAATCTGTGCCTGGTCCAGCTAAGATGCTAGTCATTCATTTGGCCAGGTTTGGGTTTGATAGTGCAGGGCTAAAGTGAAAGAGGAATGTTCCTATCATAGCAAATCTAGGGGCCCAAGAGCTGGAGGGGCAGATAAGCCAACATCCACTGGGAAGAGCTGAAGCTTTAATGCCAGGGGGATCAGGCCCAATGCTTAGCAGAAATCAAGACAGTAGTTCCAGCAAAAGTTCAGAACTGAGTGATGGTGGAATTAGAAGAAGAACAAGGTCCAAGATGAGTAAGTAGAATTATAGAGTGATTTCTAGGTACGCTAGCAGGAGTTTGTGGGTTGCCTTTATTGACAAGTGGGAAGACAGTGAATGGATGAGTTAGGCTGTCTTAAAGGGCTGTGCAGAAGGAAGACAAGAGACCAAAGAGGGGCCAGGAGAAATGTTGTAGGTACTCCCCTTCTGCCAGGCACACACAAGGAAGCCCTTACCCTTATTTGCAAGGGAGTTTGGTTGTAGGGGAGAGTGAGAAGAGTTTGATTACCTTGGCTCTGACTTTTAAACAAACCTAACTCACTCACATTCCAATCACCAGCCAGACTATAAAATCAAGGCTCAATCACCAAAGACCATTTGCACCAATCACTAATCACTACCCCTCCATCTCTGATCATGTTTCAACCAACATTTTTTCTTAATCTCATCTCAATCTAATTTTAAACCCTTGCTCTCTTTACCTGATCAATCCTAACTTTGATCCTTTGGACTTGGTGATAATCTCAGTCAGATTATCTCCAAATTCCCTTGTGCATATTTGGTTGGGGGTGATTTCAACAAGTGGGAGTTCTAATCCTACTCAGGAAGTTCAGGCAAGTGCCTAAGGGATAATACCAGCCATCAGGTTTAAGGACAAGGTGTAATGTTCTAAATAGAAGATAAGACAAGGAGTTTGGAGCCAAGGACAAGTTTGGAAGTGAAACATAAGACAGGTCATGGAAAAGCCCTTCACAATGTGGGCAGTGAAAAATGCAGGCATGCAAGATGTCCTTATTTATTGAGTGTTAATTTATTGAGTGCACCCTTCCTACTCACATTGCAAACTGCTTCCAGAAATCTGGAGTCACAATTTGGACCATGGCTGTATACAACTTTTAACCATTGCTCCTTTGCAAAATGTGACTCCAGCACATAGTGTAAAAAGCCTTCCATGACCTGTCCTTTGTCACCTTTTTCTTTACATTTCATAAATTTCACTCTATGCTCCAGTAACACTGAACTTTTTGATGTCCATCCACCACCCCAATTTTGTTTCTTCTTTATGTAACTTTACAAAGGTTCCTTTGCCTGCCTGGAATGATCCGGCCACCTGTTTGCCTGACATGTTCTTATTCTTCAATTCTTGGCAGGAGCATCTTCTCTGTAAGACCCTTTATGCCTACTTCCTATGCAGAGTGGATTATGCTTTCCTTTGTGTCACCATTCTTTAATGACACAGGTAAGCATGACATTTAGAAGATAGAAGATAGAATCTGTAGGCCTTGATGATTAAGTAGATGGTAGGGGTGTTGGACAGGTAGGAGTCAAGGATGGTCCTAAGTTTTTGCTTAGGCAGTTGAGTGGATGGCAGGCCATTCACTAACCTAGCAAACACTGAAGCAAGAGCAGATTATAGGCATGATGAGTTCAGTTTTGAATATGTTGAGTTGAAGCTCTTTAGGAGACATCCAAGCGGTGTAGCTATCAAGTAGGCAGTTGAATATACTTGTGTAGAATATAGGAGAGAGACCTCACCTAGAAAATATGCAATATGCATTTTGGAGTCTTTAGTATATAGATCTCATGAAAGTGGATGAAATTCCTCAGGAAGACTGTGTAGAGTGAGAAGAATAGAGACCCATGAATTGCCAACACTTAAGGGGCCAAAGAAGAAAGGCTTCTGTGGGATCAGTGGTGATATCCCCTTTATCATTTTTTATTGTGTCTATTTGATTCTTCTCTCTCTGTATTAGTCTGGCTAGTGGTCTGCCTATTTTGTTAATCTTTTCGAAAAACCAGCTCCTGGATTCATTGATTTTTTGAAGGGTTTTTCGTGTCTCCATTCTCCAACTCCTTCAGTTCTGCTCTGATCTTAGTTATTTCTTGTCTTCTGCTAGTTTTTGAATTTGTTTGCTCCTGTTTCTCTAGGTTTTGTTTTGTTTTGTTTTGTTTTGTTTGACAGAGTCTCGTTTTGTTGCCCAGGCTGGAGTGCAGTGGCACAATCTCAGATCACTGCAACCTCCGCCTCCCAGGTTCAAGCAGCTCTCCTGTCTCAGCCTCCTGAAGCTGGGACTACAGGCACTGACCACCAGGCCCAGTTAATTTCTGTATTTTTATTAGAGATGGGGTTTCACCATATTGGTCAGGCTGGTATCGGACTCCTGACCTCAGGTGATCTGTCCATCTTGGCCTAAAATAGTGCTGGGATTACAGGCGTGAGCCACCACTCCCGGCCTTCTCTAGTTCTTTTAATTGTGATGTTAGGGTGTAAATTTCAGATCTTTCCCACTTTCTCGTGTGGGCATTTAGTGCTATAAATTTCCCTCTAAACACTGCTTTAGCTGTGTCCCAGAGATTCTGGTACTTTGTGGCTTTGTTCTCATTGGTTTCAAAGAACTTACTTATTTCTGCCTTAATTTCTTTATTTACCCAGTAGTCATTCAGGAGCAGGTTGTTCAGTTTCCACATAGTTGTGTGATTTTCAGTGAGTTTCTTAATCCTGAGTTCTAATTTGATTGCATTGTGGTCTGAGAGACTGTTTGTTATGATTCCCATTTTTTGCATTTGCTGAGGAGTGTTTTACTTCCAATTGTGTAGTCAGTTTTAGAATAAGTGTGATGTGGTGCTGAGAAGAACATATATTCTGTTGATTTGGGGTGGAGAGTTCTGTAGCTGTCTATCAGGTTCATTTTGTCCAGAGCTGAGTTCAAGTCCTGAATATAGTTGTTAATGTTCTGTCTCGTAGGTCTGTTTAATATTGACAGCGGGGTGTTAACGTCTCCTACTATTATTGTGTGGAAGTTTAAGTCTCTTTGTAGGTCTCTAAGAACTTGCTTTATGAATCTGGGTGCTCCTATATTGCATGCATATATATTTAGGATAGTTAGCTCTTCTTGTTGCATTGACCCCTTTACCAATATGTAGTGCCCTTCTTTGTCTTTTTTGATCTTTTTTTGTTTAAAGTCTGTTTTATCAGAGAGTAGGATTGCAACCCCTGCTTATAAACTACCATCAGAGAACACTAAAAACACCTTTATGCAAATAAACTAGAAAATCTAGAAGAAATGGATAAATTCCTAGACACATACACCCTCCCAAGACTAAACGAGGAAGAAGTTGAATCCCTGAATAGACCAATAACAGGTTCTGAAATTGAGACAATAATTTATAGCCTATCAATCAAAAAAAGCCCAGGACCAGTCAGATTCACAGACGAATTCTACCAGAGGTACAAAGAAGAGCTGGGACCATTCCTTCTGAAACTATTCCAAACAATAGAAAAAGAGGGGCTTATCCCTAACTCATTTTATGAGGCCAGCATCATCCTGATACAAAAACCTGGCAGAGACACAATAGAAAAAGAAAATTTCAAGCCCATATCCCTGATGAACATCAATGCGAAAATCCGCAATAAAATACTGGCAAACCGAATCCAGCAGCACATCAAAAAGCTTATCTACCACGATCAAGTCAGCTTCGTCACTGGGATGCAAGGCTGTTTCAACATATCCAAATCAGTAAACATAATCCATCGCATAAACAGAACCGATTACAAAAGCCACATGATTATCTCAATAGATGCAGAAAAGACCTTCAATAAAATTCAATACCCCTTTATGCTAAAAACTCTCTATAAACTAGGTACTGATGGAACATATCTCAAAATAACAAGAGCTATTTATGACAAACCCACAGCCAATATCATACTGAATGGTCAAAAGATGGGAGCAATCCCCTTGAAAACTGGCACAAGAAAAGGATGCCCTCTCTCACCACTCCTATTGAACATAGTGTTGGAAGTTCCGGCCAGGGCAATCAGGCAAGAGAAAGAAATAAAACATATTCAAATAGGAAGAGAGGAAATCAAATTGTCTCTGTTTGCAGATGACATGATTGTATATTTAGAAAACCCCATCATCTCAGCCCAAAATCACCTTAAACTGATAAGCAACTTCAGCAAAGTCTCAGGATACAAAATCAATGTGCAAAAATCACAAGCATTCCTATACACCAATAATAGACAAACAGAGAGCCAAATTATGAGTGAACTCTCATTCACAATTGCTACAAAGTGAATAAAACACCTAGGAATACAACTTAACAAGGGATGTGAAAGATCTCTTCCATGAGAACTACAAACCACTGCTCAAGGAAATAGAAGAGGACACAAAGAAATGGAAGAACATTCCATGCTCATGGATAGGAAGAATCAATTTCATGAAAATGGCCATACTGCCCAAAGTAATTTATAGATTCAATGCTATTTCCATCAAGCTACCATTGACTTTCTTCACAGAATTAGAGAAAACAACTTTAAATGTCATATGGAGCCAAAAAAGGAACCCATATAGCCAAGACAATCCTAAGCAAAAAGAATGAAGCTGGACGCATCACGCTACCTGACTTCAAACTATACTACAAGGCTACACTAACCATAACAGCATGGTGCTGGTACCAAAACAGATATATAGATCAAGGAACAGAACAGAGGCCTCAGAAATAACGCCACACATCTACAACCATCTGATCTTTGACAAACCTGAGAAAAACAAGCAATGGGAAAAGGGTTCCCTATTTAATACATGGTTTTGGGAAAACTGGCTAGCCATATGCAGAAAACTGAAACTAGACCCCTTCCTTACACCTTACACAAAAATTAACTCAAGATGGATTAAAGACTTAAACATAAGACCTAAAACCATAAAAACCCTAGAAGAAAACCTAGGCAATACCATTCAGGATATAGCCATGGGCAAAGACTTCATGACTTAAACACCAAAAGCAATGGCAACAGAAGCCAAAATTGACAAATGGGATCTAATTAAACTAAAGAGCTTCTTTACAGCAAAAGAAACTACCATCAGAGTGCACAGGCAACCTACAGAGTGGGAGAAAATTTTTGCAATCTATCCATCTGACAAAGGGCTAATATCCAGAATCTACAAAGAACTTAAACAAATGTAAAAGAAAAAAACAACCCCATCAAAAAGTGGGCGAAGGATATGAACAGATACTTCTTGAAAGAGGACATTTATGTGGCCAACAAACATGAAAAAAAGCTCATCTTCACTGGTCATTAGAGAAATGCAGATCAAAACCACAGTGAGATACAGTCTTACACCAGTTAGAATGGCACCATTAAAAAGTCAGGAAACAACAGATGCTGGAAAGGATGTGGAGAAATAGGAACACTTTTACACTGTTGGAGGGAGTGTAAATTAGTTCAACCATTGTGGAAGATAGTGTGGCGATTTCTCAAGGATCTAGAACCAGAAATACCATTTGACCCAGCAGTCCCATTACTGGGTATATAGCCAAAGGATTATAAATCACTCTACTATAAAGACACATGCACACATATGTTTATTTCAGCACTATTCACAATAGCGAAGACTTGGAACCAACCTAAATGTCAATCAATGATAGACTGGATAAAGAAAATGTGGCACATATACATTATGGAATTCTATGCAGCCGTAAAAAAGGATGAGTTCACGTCCTTTTCAGGGACATGGATGAAGCTGGAAATCATCGTTCTCAGCAAACTAACACAGGAACAGAAAACCAAACACTGCATGTTCTCACTCATAAGTGGGAATTGAACAATGAGAACACATAGACACAGGGAGGGGAACATCACACACCATGGCCTGTCGGGGGGCGAGGTGGCTAGGGGAGCGATAGCATTAGGAGAAATACCTAATGTAGATGATAGGTTTATGGGTGCAGCAAACCACCATGGCACGTGTATACCTATGTAACAAACCTGCATGTTCTACCCATGTATCTCAGAAATTAAAGTATAATTTAAAAAAAGAGGGAGAAGGAGGAGAAGGAGGAGGAGGAGAAGGAGAAGAGGAAGAAGAAGAAGAAGAAGAAGAAGAAGAAGAAGAAAAGAAGAAAAGAAGAAGAAAGAAGAAGAAGATGAAGGAGGAGGAGGAGGAAGTCAAGGAGCAGGAGGAGGAGGAGAAGGAGCAGGAGAAGAGGAGAAGAAAGGCTTCTTACATGCAGAATATGTTAGGGGTAAGGGGCAAGCCAAAAGGAGACTATATGACTTAAATTTGGGCTTTACATCTAGAAAGTAAGAAGTAGTCTCTATTGTGTGTATAAAAAGCCCGAGGAAGTGCAGTATATGGTTCCTCTTATATGAGGTACTTAGAGTAGTCAAATTCATAGAGATAGGAAGTAGGATGATGTTGCCAGGGGCTAGAAGGAGGGGAGAATGGGGAGTTGTTGTTTAATGTGTACAGAGTTTCCATTTTGTAAGATGAAAAAAGTTCTAGAGATTGATGGCACAAGAATGTGAATGTACTTAACACTATTGAACTAGACACTTAAAATGGTTAAGATAGTATATTTTACATAATGTGTATTTTATCACAATTTAAAAAAATTCCAGAGAAGAAAGAATCTCAACCTAGACTAAGAATGAAGGAGATTACGGCTTTCTTCTCCTTTCCTCAATAGTTATTTAAACACCCAAGAACGCTATATAGTCCTTTCTCACCCCACAGAATCATATATCCCATCTCCTCTTGCTGTTGGGAACATAATTCTAATAAACTGTGTTTATTAGAATTGATTGTTTAAAAATCCTTCCAGCTATTGACTACAGTCTAACAGTGAAATAAAATGGCCTTCCATTTCAACTGATTAATACAGATTTCCTCACCACCTGAGAATGTTTTTTCAAGATATGAACCTTGCTATTCTCAGGAGTATTCGTTTCCCTATGGTATTTTCCTGTTTTATAGACAGCAGTCTGTGTTTTCTGCTACAGTAAGCACATGCAGAAGTGGTTGAGTTACATAGGCCCTGGAAGTCTGAGGCTTCTGTGGATATTAGCAAAATGCCAATCACTCATCCCTGGGCTCCAAAGACAATAACAAAAGAGAGTGAAATTGACTTTGTAAGAGCTGGACCAAATTGTCGCCTGAATGGTTCCCAGGGAGAATTTGCCATTAAATGAGGATTATTTTGTTCCCTATGAAGTAAGGAGATGTAGGATATATAAAGAGACTGGGCAGCAAGGTGAGGTGAATAAGGTATGAGCAGGATGTTTTTGAATGTGAATGCAGCACCATTTCTGAGCACAAATAATCTTTGCATCTCCCACTGCAAGATCACAATTCATTGTTTCTCAGTAACTATTGACTGGGTCCTAGACACCCAGATCAGCACCAGGTGCTGTGAGGAATACTGATATAGACATCTGATCAGTCCTACTCTCAATAGCCTTATTGTCTAATTGGGGAATAATCCAGGGCAGATTTCAAAATATTCACTTTTTCTAAATCTCAAATACATTAGCTGTTCTTTGAAGTCAAAAAGAGAAGAGACTCATGTGGATTGGGAGAGATGGGCCTGGAGCAGGGCATGCAGAAGATTAAATAGGTTGTCTTCTCCCAAGAGCACCTGTTGTGGGGGCAAGTGGGAGCTGAAATCCAATCTTCACCCCTATTTTTTCAAGCTGTGTTCTGGCTCACTGCATGAACCCTGAAGAAGGGGTGTGTTTCTCCTGGTTTGTCTTCCCAGCAGGTCTGCCTTTTTTTTTTTTTGGATTGCTGCATCAGGGGTGCCTTTTGTAATTCAGCCAATGATGCCATATGTGCTGGTGGAAACCCTGCCTGGAGATAGATGATCACATTGTTCAGGGCCAGTGCTAGGAAGATCATGTATCTGCTGTCCAGATGAAGATTGGGGTGCATACTTAGGGTTCCCAAAGGCAGCCTTTCCACCACTAGGACTTCATTTTGACATAGTGAATAGTAGCATGTCAATAAGTTCCTTTTGTTTTCAAGCTAGTCCACAGAACATCTTTTGTGTATGACAAAAAGACTCCATTCTAGGTGGGCAAACTACAAAGTGGCCTTTTCTAGTAACCTGGCAAGGGTAACAAAGGTTTTGTTGTTGTTCCAATGTGTTCCCTGTTCCAACTTGGCTGGGTGCATTTGTGGAATGTAAGAAATGCACATCTATCTGTGTTGGCCCTGGCTAGCCTGTAGCCAAAAGTGCGGATACTGAGACTTTTCCAGCCTTATTTTTAACCATTTAAGATACTCCAGAAAGAAGCTTAAGAATGTTAAGTTTCCTTCTCTACTTCTGAGTACATTGTTAGCATCAGATATGAAGGTAGGGCCAGGCGTCTGGAAAGCACATAGAAAAGAGTTCCCTCGGGCCGGGCGCGGTGGCTCACGCCTGTAATCCCAGCACTTTGGGAGGCCGAGGTGGGCGGATCACGAGGTCAGGAGATCGAGACCATCCTGGCTAACACGGTGAAACCCCGTCTCTACTAAAAATACAAAAAATTAGCCGGGCGTGGTAGCGGGCGCCTGTAGTCCCAGCTACTCGGGAGGCTGAGGCAGGAGAATGGCGTGAACCTGGGAGGCGGAGCTTGCAGTGAGCCGAGATCGCGCCACTGCACTCCAGCCTGGGCGACAGAGCGAGACTCCGTCTCAAAAAAAAAAAAAAAAAAAAAAGAAAAGAGCTCCCTCGGTTTAGATGGTAGGGAGGAATGGCATAACAGTAACATGGCTAGACTCTACAGTATTACTGGCCAGTGTTCAAATCCCACATCCACTGCCTGCTATCTATCTGTATAAGCTTGGGATCGTTACTTTATCATCCACTAAGCCTCATTTTCCTCCTCTGTACAATGGGGATAAAGTCTCGCAGTGTTGTTCTGAGGATGAAAAATTACAACATATAAAATGACTGACATGTAGTAAGCACTTGATAAATGCTAGCTGCTTTTATTTCCCTGCAATTTCTTCAAATATCACATAATAAGGCACCGCCACTTTTACAATGGATGGTATACTTTCATTCCAGGAGAACCCAGGAACTGACAGGCAGAGGCTAGGGAGAACTCTGTGTCACAGCCTCAAACAGGACTTTCTCTCACTTCAGTTAACACATGCCATGTGGCAGGTGGTGGGGCGAGGAAGATTCAATAGCAGCCCTCCTTCAGCACTGGGAGAGATGCGATTGTCACTTGGCTTGGCAGAAACCTCACTCTTCTCCTTCCAGGCAAGAGTCTCCTCACTTGATAGGCATTTACTCTAGCAAAGAAATGGTGGCAAGCTGATTTCCAGATGTTCTCCTAGGTTGGGTATGAGTCACATGTCGGATCTTATTTCAGCAGCACAGTCTGCTAACTCTGGAGAGTTGAGGGTTGTTTTTTTTTTTTTTCCTTTTGCTCTTCAGAAAAGTATTCCTTACTGAAAAATGAAAGCTCTCTATTTGTGTCAACAGGGCTAGCTTTCAGCAAAACTGAGAGTTAGGTGAGAAGTGTGTCTTTGGCTGCTTTTCATTTTCCCTTTCCATTTCTCTTCCCTCTGCATTCCCAGATCCCATGGTTTATTCCCACAAGGCCTTAATCTTTTTTCACTTTTTAATTTTTTAATGTAAGATACAAGTTTATAAATTTTAAGGTGTTGCCCTTTAAGATCTATTTTCCCAAATAAACTTGGCAGCTATTGGGAGATAGGATCTATGTGTGTCCAAGAATGCCCCTGGGGCTTGGGAGGTCTCTCAGATGATTCTAGATATTGCCCATTCTGCCAAACCCATTTGAGGTTTGGACTCCCACAGCAAATGCCATCAAAGGCCTTCCAGCTTGCTGCCTGACTCCAGTCCCTGACCCTATTCTGTGTTGTATTTTTTTAATTCAAATGCAGTGGGTCAAAAGAAACCAGAAAAGTCAAAGAAATCACCAACTGTAAGACCTGAGTGGGAGCTGTTTGTTAATTAGGATTTAATGAGCAATTACTATGAATCAGGAAATGTCCTTGGCACTTTCCCACTCCTAACCTCATTTAACACTTCCAGTACCCCTAGGAGGCGAGTATTTCCATCCTGATTTTATAGGTGAGGAAACTGTGGCTCAGTGCAGTCTTGTCACTTACACAGCTATTAAGCAGCACAGCTTATGTCTGAAGCCCTAATCTATACTCTGGGCCAATGGACATGAGCCAGAGCCGGGAGTAATTACTTCCCTGTATCTTTATAAAATGCCTATTAATCATCCTATTCATGAACACTTCATGGATAGCTACTCTATGCCAGGCACTGTGCTATGGACTGGATCTACTACTTGAATAACTAGAGTTGGCCTAGAGTGACCAACTCACCCAGTTTGCTTGAAATGTGGCATTTTGAGTGCTAAAACCAGGGTTGCACCTTCAAGTTACTTACAGTAACATTCCTTCCCATCTCTGCTTCAGTGATGCTATGCTGATAACCTGAAATTTGCCATGGTGGGAGTGTTTATTTTGCATAAATCACTAAACACTACAAATCAGGGCTTTTTTTTTTTTCACTTTCCCAGGAAAGCTGATTATAAGCATTTATCAGCACACCAGCATTTACAGTCTAGTAAGAAATTCATCCAAGTAGATAAGCAGTATTTATATTTAAAATAGTGATACAGTCTGGATGTTTGTCCCCTCCAAATCGCATGTTGAAATGTGATCTCCAGTGCTGGAGGTGGGGCCTAGTAGAAGATGTTTGGGTTATGGGGATGGATCCCTTATGAATGGCTTAGTGCCATCCTCACAGTAATGAGTTCTCAATCTAATAGTTCATGTGAGAGGTGGTTGTTTAAAAGAACCTAGCACCTCCCTCCCTCTCTCATTTGTTCTCTCACCATGTAATAGGCTGGCTCCTCCTTTGTCCTCTGCCATGATTGGAAGCTTCCTAAGGCCCTTACCAGTAGCAGATTCCAGCACCATACCTCCTGTACAGCCTTCAGAACTGTGAACCAAAGTAAACATCTTTTCTTTATAAATTACCCAGTCTCAGGTATTTCTTCATAGCAATGCAAAATGGACAAACAGAGTATCTCATGCACTATAATAACAAAAGCTAATGTGTTGAGAACTAATGATGTACTAGGCACTATTTTGTGTGCTTTAGATAGATTTAGTCTTTACAACAACCCTAAGAAGTAAGAACTATTGTTATCTCCATCTTGCAGCTGAAGAAACTGAGGCTTAGAGAGTTTAAGTAAGTTGCCCAAAGTCATACAACTAATAAAGTAGTAAAGCCAGGACTCAAACATCAGTGTGTCTTATTCCAAATCTGTACTCGAGGTAGCCTATGGTGACAGATTTCAGGATGAACAGCATAGTCGTGGCTGCTGCAGGTGGGCCCTTGAGACAAAGAGGAAATGGGTCAGTTTTGTGAGGTGGTGTTGTAACACACATAAACACACACAACTTAAAACAGTGTAGGGGATACACTAAGTGTTATATTGTTTGTTGCCATTATTGTTACTATGGTTGTGTTGTGGCCCTGAGGAAAGCGAGTCAGAGTTGAAGTGCATAACAGTGACCTACGGCAGTTGGGCCTTTCCCTACTGGTACTCAAGTGTGGCTGTAGGAGGATGCTGAAGACAGCTGGTTTGAAAGTGAGGCCAGAAGGTCATGCTAGTTGTGTTTAGGGCTTTCAATCTGCTACTGAGATCTACTGGAGTAGACTTTGTGGCCTGAAGTTGTATCTTTCTGACTCAAGAATATTAAAATCCATTATGGAAAAGACTTATAGAGAAGTCCTCTGTCACTGTAAGAGCTCCAAGGCCATTCCCCAAAGCTCTTGACTTGCTATTTAATCCAGGTTATCTCTAATAACAAGAATGGGCCAAGACAACCTCAAATTTCTTAGGCCAGAGGTTTTACTCTCTCCTAATTTAGTTTCTCAAGGATAATTCTTCTTGGTCCTTGGCATCTTCTGATTGGAAAATCACATGCCACACATCCCCCCTCATCCCACTCTTATTACTTGGAAAATCCATGTTCTCTGCCTTACCTCTGCATTCTGCTGCCAGGGTTGTTTGTACCCTCTAGGGTCTAACTCATCTGTCGTTTGAATACCTGGGCCAAGAGCTGTTCTGGAGCATAGAGGAAGAATGGCTGCAGCCTTCTCATGAATGTGGTTGGGAGATCATTCCAGTACTCAAGGCTAATTTTTCTGCAAGCATGTACCCATTAGAGTCCAACATCTAGGCTTTCTGAACATTTGTAGAAGCTACTTTGTAGGAGGAATTCACCATGCCTCCAAACTCCCCCCACAAAAGCCCTGATACTCCTTGTGAGGAAAAAAACAAAAGAAAACAAAACAGGATGCTATATCCCTGCTGGGATTTCTGTGGCTGCAATATGCTTACTCCTTTGATTGCTGACCTCTCAGAACACAGGGCTGACCTCTGATAGGCCTACAACTTTGACATAGAGAGCAAGAAATGGAGGCTGACTTTCCACGTGGGTCTTGACCAGTCTGAATGTGCTGTTCACTTTTGGGCCTATGTGATGCCTGATACCTCATGTGTACAGCTCGGTAGTTGACAGCATGGATTCCAGAGTAGACTGTGGATTCAAATCCTGGCTCCACCACTTCCCAGCTTTGCATCCTTGGGGAGACTACTTAATTTTCTGTGCTGTCATTTTAGCAACTATAAAATAAAGATAATTGTAATAATGATAAATATGATTATTATGAGGGATAAACATGATAATCCATGTGAACTTCTAGAATAATACCTAAGCATATAGTAAGCACTCAATTAATGTTAGCTAGTATTATTACTCTTATTATCTTCAGCAGGGGTCAACAAACTGTTTCTTCTATGAATGGCCAGATCGTAAATATTTTAGGCTCTGCAGGCCAAGAGCAAATGCAAGGATATTATGTAGGTGCCTATATAATAATAAGGAAAACAAATTTCTACACATTTTTATCAATACAGTTCCAAAAATAATAATGACCGAGTAGAATCTATGGGTCTACTAATGATAAAAGTGGATTTTTTTGGAATAACATTTCATTTAATTGGGTTTCAAACTTAATATTCCTTATCATTAAATTGGTTGCAAAGATTTAATCAGTTAAAACCATTCTTAACTTGTGAGCCAAACAAAAACAGACAATGGCTTGATTTGGGTCTATGAGCCATAGTTTGCTGACCCCTGATCTTATACAACCTTGATGACAAAAGGTTTGTAATCTACTTGGAGGATATCCTAATTTATTCCCATTATCTGAGGATATCCTAATTTATTCCCATTATCCCATTATCACAAGAACACCAAGTCCAGGCAGTTCTGAGCCATTTGAAGCAGCACTACCTCTGGGCAGACATTGAAAAGCCCAGAGGTGGCTTTCTTGAACCAAGGCACAGCCAACCAAGATGTGTCCATGTTGCCTGATAAAGTACTGGCCGTATCAGATTGGGAACCCCAGGTCAATCAGAGTGGTCTGTTAATATGTGATGTTTGTGGAGCATCCCTGCTACTTTTCACCCTATATCACCACACTTACTAACCTCCAGGCTGACATTATCAAGAGGAAAAAAAGAATTTATTTTGTTCACATCATAGCTTATCCTTCTAGCAGCTAAAGCCACTTTTAATCCTTGCCTCTTAGGTCTAGATAACCCCATAGCACTGAAACCAATGCCATCAAAAATAACTATAGAAGCCTACCTAACTTGAGGACCATGGCTACATCACTGTCATTTTTTGTGCCTGTTTCCCTGGGAAGGAAATATCCCTGCCTGTGTACTACCAACTTTGTGTAGCCGTAGAGGTCACTGGCCACCAAGGCTAACCTAGAAATGCAGAGATGTTGCTTCAAGGGACTCCAGTCCCCATGACTTGTAGTCACAGACGACCACAGACTAGAGCAGCTAAGAGATCCAACAGCTCAGCTTTACAAAATGAAGAGGGTCATCTTCTTTGAGCAGTTCAGCCTCTCCATTGTGGGTGTAGTAGGCCACATTTTGAACTATTTCCATCTGTTATTGATTATATATCAGGCTTCAGGATGGCTGGGAGGATACTCTGCCTATACAAGCTGAGTCAATGCCCTTTCTAATGTCTTCTGCTCATGCTGTGGTCAAAGGCACCCTATAAAACTTATTTGTGTGCATGCTACATAGCTCAAGGAATACTCCCAGGGTCCTCCTCTATCCTCTTTTTAACAAAAACAACTAACATTCATAGATAACTTACTAAGTGCTAGACACTATACAAAGCATTTTATAGAGATTACCATATTTAATCTTCACAAGCACCCTGTGATCTATGGGATCTTTTTAATCTCTATTTTTATAGATGAGGAAATTGTGGAATAAAAAGTTTAGCAGTTCATCCAAACTGTCAGCTAAATAAGTGGCTGAGGCAGAATTCAAACCAGGTTTAAATAACTCGCTCAAGGCAACTCAACTTGTATATAATGGAATCAAGTTGTAACCAGGCCCTTTCAAGCTTTTAAGTAATTTTGCCACTTTCTGCTCTGTTGCCTGGATTATAAATTCTCTTGCTCTACCCAGCCCATTTGGACTGGCATTTAGATTTAATTGTTTGACTGGCTTTGGTTTCAGTTTCTCCCCAGAATTTTGCCTTTTGGATTGCCCGCCTCTGTTCCACACCCCGCAGGCTGCAGTCCAGCTCTGCCCTATCTCTTCACCAATGGAAGTTTTAGTGATAGTATACTCCAGTCTAAAACCAATGTCTTAGAGCTCCAACTGTCTGGAAGGAGAAATTCAACATTATCTCAGAAAAAAAACTTGACTAAGGGAGAGATATGGAGGCAGACCCACCCTGGTAGATTCTGCAGGAGACCTTCTAGGTTATATGGTCCCAAGTAAAATAATAACATTAATCCTATGCTCTAAGTACAGGGATAAATACTTGACACTAATTGTTTCATTTAAATCTTCATAATAATCCTTTGAGGTTAGTACTATTTTGATCTCTAAGATATTAGGAAACAAATGTTTACATAAAGTAAGTGACTTATCTAATGTTGAAGAGCTGGGTTTTGGATTCAGATCTCTCTGACCGTAAGTCCTACATCACTGAACTCTACAATTAGCAGATACAATCCAAAGCAGGCTGCAAATGGATGCCTACTTGTAGCAGCACTTGGATGAGATCCAGGCCCATGCAGTGAGAGCTCTGAAAGGCCGAGAATGTCAGAGTTGCCTACAATATGAGAGTGGATTCTCATATTTCCCAGCTGGAAAGGCTCAAACACAAGTAATTCTCTTGTGCTATGATCCCACCGTGCTGGCCACTGTGATTCATTCAAGTCAAAACCTTGAACATGGTCTTTTTAGCAGTGGCTCCATCTCTGACACAACATCTCTAATGAGTCATCATTTATGATAGCTGCTTCCAAGTCATGGAGTAAACAAGTAGATCCAAGAGCCTTCCATATCCACTTCAGATTACTGAACACCTGAGGAATACCATCTCACAGTAAACTATTTCTAGTATATTCCCTTTTAATGACCCCACACATTCCTGGCAGTGGCAGATGTCTTGAAAAAAATGTATCATTCATTGTATACTCAGCCTATCTACTCCAACTGTGGTTATTTTGTTTATCAAAAGAATCTTCTGGTACCAAATTATCCGCCTATGTGATTTCTGATTATTACCTGCAATTATCATTCTGATTTTAAAGGGCACTGTTCAAGGCCCTTCACATTAGTATCCATTTGTCAACTTCCTACCACTAGTAGACACAAAGGTCAGATTGGAGATATCAACCAAGTACTCACTTGAGGAGTAAATCTCCTATTTCACCTTTTACTAATAACACACTGGTTTCCTCTCCTTACTATACAGATGTTCCTCACCTTATGATGGGGTTGCTTCCGATAAAACCATTGTAAATTGAAAATATCTTACGTCAAAAATGTATTTAATACACATAACCTACTAAATATCATAGCTTAGCCATGCCTACCTTTTTTTCTTTCTTTAAAAAAGGATCTGGTCCCGTCACTCAGACTGGAGTGCAGTGGTGTGATCTCGGTTCACTGCAGCCTTGACCTCCCGGGTTCAAGCAATCCTCCTGCCTCAGCCCCTCCGGATAGCTGGGACTACAAGTGTACACCACCATGCCTGACTAATTTTTTTTTTTTTTGTAGAGATGATTTTGCCGTGTTGCCAAGGCTGGTCTCAAACTCCTGGGCTCAAGCAATCTGCCTGCCTCAGCCTCCCAAAGTGCTTGGATTACAGGCATGATCCACTGTGCCCAGCTAACTTGTCTACCTTAAACTTGCTCAAACACTTACACTAGCCTACAGTTGTGCAAAGTAATCTAACACAAAACCTATTTTATAATAAAGTATTGAATATCTTATGTAATATATTGAATACTGTACTGAAAGTGAAAAACAGAGTATTTGTGTGGGTACTCACCATTAATGTACACAGCTGAAAGCACACTGAACCTGTAGAATGTTTGAAGCATTGAACTAAAATTAATTGATGAATGATGGGGATACTACAGTGACAGGGTCATCAATTTCTCTGTCTTCTGATGAGGCTTGAGAATAGCTAGTATTGATGGTTTAGCAGGCATAGTGTTCTTCAGGAAAATATCAAATATCAGTTGTTTACCTTTGTGACCGCATGAATGACTAGGAGCTGCAGCTCGCTGCTGCTGCTGGCAGAACCACAAGACAATATTGTACGGCATATCACCAGTCCAGGAAAATTTCAAAATTAAAAACTCAAAGTACAGTTTCCTCTGATGCGTATTACTTTCGCATCACCATAAAGTAAAAATATCATTAAACCATCCTAAGTCAGAAACCATCTGTAACTGATTCCTCCCTCAATTTGTCTCATTCATCAGCCAGAAAGACTTATTTTTATGGTAAGTATGGCTTCCACATCCACTGCTTTCCACACTCTCCCATGCAATGTTGGACATAAGGAGTTGTAGGCTACCAGAATGCTGAAGGTCATAACACGTGAAGTATACTGAATAATCCTGGGTCCTTGAGAAGAACATCAGCATGGGAGACAATCATATGTACATGCATGCACACACATAAACACCATCATATGGAGCACTTCAAGGCAATGAATGTTATCAACACCATGGGTTTCTGACTCCAGCTAACTCCTCTATGTCAATCCACCCCATCTGCCACCAATGTTTGCTATATCTGACCTACCAATATTTCTCCACCGTATCAATAGCTAAGTCTTCAGATTCTAGGAAAGCAAGGTTAAGGACCGAAGATGGTTGGGAAGTGTGCGATGAGCAGCAGTGTCCAGCTACATCTTCCTATATGCTAATCTATGGAGGTGATCTTGAGGCTCATAGGTCCCCCAATCAGAAACAACCATTGGTAGTTGTTGTTTACATGGTGGGGGTTACAAATTGAACCCAGTAGGTGACTGGGTTCCCTTGACCAGAGTTTGGCCTACCAAGCTGCTTAAGGCTCCTGAATCTATCCTGTCCTCAAGTGAGAGACAAAATGCACTGGCTCCCCTATGACAAGTTAGGCTACCAAATATATTTCTCAGATTAGTTAAGAGACCAAGTAGTTTATTAACGTGCAAGAGACATAAGCCTCACTAACCCATGTCTCTAGGCATTCGGGAGACAAGAAAGACCAATAAAAGAATCTTTCTTTGATTCCATGGTGAAAGATAGTTGAATATCTTTATATATAGCAGCATACGGGGCCCAAAGCTGAATCTCTATCAAGCTAGAACATATGCCAGCACAGTGACCATAACTTCATCCTAGTAGCTGATAGATCGCTATGCCCAAGGAGAAAGTTGCCCTCTAAAATACTGTCTGATGCCTTTCCAATAATGTAAGGATAGGAAGGAGGGTAGCCCAGATAGTCCCACAAGTCAGGGATGGGAAACAGGATGGGCTTCTTTCTGCAGTCCTTGGTCACAGAACTTGAAGGAAGAAATAGTAAAATTGTGTCCAGAGGAAAAATCTCTCTAAAATGGGTAGTCATGCAAGACAATCTTAGGGCAGCAATAGAAGTTGAGGGCATTGCCATATGGGGAGAAACAGGAGTGGCAAGAATGGCCAGAGGAATATCACTGAGTAGGTCAGAGTGAATAAACAAAATAGGTGGTGTCTGAATGAACACCAAAAGCAGGGGCCCAGTGAAAGAGGCTAGTGTTACACCTGTTCCAGGTATTACTTGCATGAATGGGCCGAGTCCAGTCAATGGGGCAGAATAAATACTAAACTTAGAGTTTAAATAAATAAATAATAAATAAATGTGTTTTTTTTCTTTTTTTAAAAAAAATTTTTTGAGATTGAGTCTCACTCTGTCACCCAGTATGGAGTGCAGTGGCGCGATCTCGGCTCACTGCAACCTCTGCCCCCTGGGTTCAAGCGATTCTCCTGCCTCAGCGTCCTGAGTAGCTGGGATTACAGGTACCTGCCACAGCGCCTAGCTAATTTTTGTATTTTTAGTACAGACGGGGTTTCACCATATGGGTCAGGCTGGTCTTGAACTCCGGATCTCGTGATCCACCTGCCTCGGCCATAAATGTTTGATAAACTGCACATACTCTCTGACTCAGTGACTCAACCTCAGCAATTCATCTTCTTGATGTATTTGCAGAAAAGCATAAATGTTAGGATGACAACTGCAGCATTAATTGTATTAGTAAAAGACTAGGTAGAATAAAATGTTTATCAATACTGGACTGGCTAAATAAATTATAGTACATTTATAGAATATAATCTTATTCAGCCATTAATGAAGAGAAAAATAAACCAACTGAAACCCAATCCAGAACTGACACAGATACTGGAATTAGCAAAACTATTAAAACAGTTACTTTAACTGTAGTCCATATGTTCAAAACAGTAAGTAAAGACATGAAAGATTTTTAACAATGACTCAGAGCTTCAGAGAGGAAAATGTACTAAATGGGATGTACAGCAGATTAGATATTTCAGGAGAAACGATTAGTAAACTACATAATATAGCAATAAAAACTGTTCAAAATAAAACACATAGGGGAAAATACCAATATAATGAAAAGCACATTAGTGTGCTATGAAGCAACTTCAGGCAGCCAAATGTATGAGTAATTGGAGTCCCCAAAGAAGGACAAGGAGAGGCCAAAAAATATTTGGAGAAACAATCATTGAAAAACTTCTAATGTTGATAAAAACCATAAACCCACAGATTCAAGAATCTCAGAAAACCTAAACACAAGAAACATGAAGAAAACAACACCAAACCACATCCTAATCAAATTTATCAAAGCCAATGACAAAGAAAAAATCTTAAGACCAGCCAAATAAAACAGACAAGTTATATAATGAGAAACAAACATAGAGATGACAGTAAATTTGTCTTTAGAAATGGTGCATGTGAGAAGAGAATGGAACAGTATATTTAAAACAGTAAAAGAAAAGAGCTGTCAACCTAGTGTTCTATAACCAGAGAAAATATATTTTTAAAAGGAAAGACATTGTCAGATATACAAAATTTTGAAAGAATCACCACTAGCAATCCTGAACTACAAGAAATGTTAAAGGATGTCTTTCAAGCAGAAGAAAAATGACACCAGATGGAAACGTGGATCTACACAAAGGAATGAAGAATGCTGGAAATGATAACTACCTGTGTAAATATGTACTTTTTTTCATAGTACTTAAATATCTTTACAGGACAACCAAGTCTTTAAACAAATACAACAACAATTGTGGTTTATAAGTATGTAAAAATAAAATGTATGACAATAATAGCATAAAGGCTTGGAGGAGAAACATGGAATTATACTATTTTAGGTTATTATACTATACGTGAAGTGGTATAAACTCACTTGCAGGTGGCTTGTAATAACTGAAAAAATGTTTTCTCCAGGCATAGGTAGTCCCAGCTACTCAGGAAGCTGAGATTGGAGGGTCACTTGAACCCAAGAGTTTGAGGTCAGCCTTGGAAATATAGCAGACTCTTGCTGTAAAGAAGAAGTATAAAAGTTTCTAAAATAGCAAAACAAAAGTTATAGCTAATAAATCAACAAAGGAGATCAAATGTGATCATAAGAAATACGCAATTAATCCAAAAGACGGTGGAAAAAGAGGAAAAGGGGAGAAAAGAAGAGATGAGACAAAAACAAATAACAACATGATACACTAAAAACTAACCATATCAATAATCACATTTAGAAGTAAAAGTCTAGTCTTCCTAATAAACAAGTAGAGATTCTCAGATTGGAAAAAAAAGCAAGACACAAGTTTATGTTGCCTTCAACTTTATAAACAATTTAAATATAGACACAAATAGGTTAAAAGTAAAAGAATGAATTAAGACATACCATGCTAACACTAGCCAGAAGAAAGGTGACATATCTGTATTAATGTCAGACAAAGTTAACTTAAACCAAAGAATATTACAGTGATGAAGAATGTCATTTCCGGGTTGATGAGTGCAGCAAACCACCATGGCACATGCATATATACCTATGTAACAAACCTGCACATTCTGCACATGTATCCCAGAACTTAAAGTGTAATGAAAAAAAAAAAAAAGAAAATCACTTCATAATGATAAAGAGTCAGTTCTTCAAGAGGACATGACAACCCTAAATGTTTATACCTCTAACGAAAGAGCTTTAAAATACATGAACAAAAACTGATCTGATAGAACTGCAAAAAGAAATAGACAAATCTATAAATTATAGTTGGAGATCTCAATATTTTTCTCTCAATAATTAATAGAATGGGTAGAAATCATACAGCAAAAAATATAATAGACTAGAACAACACCATCAATAAACATGATTGGCATATATAGAACATTCCACCTAACAACAGCAGATGACATATTCTTCTCAAGTATATATGGAACATTTATCAAGGGAGATCATACTCTTGGACATACAGCAAGTTTCAATAAATGTAAAAGGATCCAAGTGGTATAATGTATATTCTTTGAGGACAATGGAAATAAATTGGAAATTAATAACGGAAATATCTGGGAAATTTTTCCAAATATTTGAAAGTTAAACAACACACTGCTAAATAACCTATGAATCAAAGAAGAGATCAAAAGGGAAGTTAGAAAATTATTTTGAAATGAGTCAAAATGAGAATTCAGCATATCAGAATTTATGATATGTAGCTAGAAGTAGTTTAGAAAGGTCTTAAATCAATGACTTCACCCTTCATCTTAAAAAACTAGAGCAAAGAAGAGCAAATTACACCCAAAGTAATCAGAAGAAAAAAAAAGAAGGTTGAAGTGTAAATCAATAATAAGGGAAACTGGAAAACAATAGCAGAAAATAATGAAACCAAAGCTGGGCCTTAGAGATCAAAGAAATTGGTAAACCTCTAGCCACACTAATCAGGAAAAAAAGAAAGAGAAAACAAATTTCCAATGTCAAGAATGAGAAAGGGGACATCATTACAGATTCTACTGTTATTAAAAGGTTATTAAGGGAATATTATTAATAACTTTGTTTCAATATATTCAACAATTTAGATAAAATGGTCAAACTTCTTGAAAGACACAAACTATCAAAGCTCCTTGTAGAAGAAATAGATACACACCATGGAATACTATGCAACCATAAAAAAGAAGGTGATCATGTCTTTCGTGGGAACGTGGATGGAGCTGGAGGCCATTATCCTCAGCAAACTAATGCAGGAACGGAAACCAAATAGCAGATGTTCTCACTTATAAGTGGGAGCTAAATGATGAGAACTTATGAACACAAAGAAGGAAACCACAGACACTGGGGTCTACTTGAGGGTGGAGGGGGGGAGGAGGAAAAGGAGCAGAAAATATAGCTATTGAGTACTGGGCTTAATTCCTGGGTGATGAAATAATGTGTACAACAAACCCCCATGACATGAGTCTACCCATGTAACAAACCTTCACATCTACCTCCAAACCTAAAATAAAAATTATAAAAAGCAGAAACAGATAACCAGAATAGCTATATATCTATTAAATAAATTGAATTTGTAGCTTAAAATCTTCCCACAAATATAACTCTAGGCCCAGATGCCTTCACTGGCAAGTTCTAACAAATACTTAAGAAAGAAATAATACCAAATCTACCCCAATTTTTCTTCAAGAAAATTAAATGGAAGGGAATATTTCCCAACTCATTTTATGAAGCCAGTATTACCCACATACTAAAACCAAAGAAAATATGTTGCAAAATAAGAAAACTATCAACTACTGTTCTTCATGAATATTGATAGAAAATGTCTAAACAGAATGTTTGCAAATTAAATCCAACAATATATTAAAAGTATAAACACTATTGCCAAGTGGGACTTATTCCAGGAATGCAGGGTTGATAGAACATTTTAAAATAAGTATAATTCACCATATTAACAAACTAAAGGAGAAAACCCATATGATTATCTCAATAGATGAAGACACAGCATTTGACAAATCCCAACATCCATTCCTGATTTAAAAAAACCAAAAAGTCTCATCAAGCCAGGACTAGAAGTGAAATTCTTCAACCTGATAGAGTGTATCTAAAAACCTATATCTGGCATCATGTATAATGATGAAAGACTAAATGAATTTTCCCATTAGGTCAGGTGCAAGGAAGGATGTCTGTTTTCACTTCTATACAGCATTGTACTGGTGCTTCTGGACAGTGCAATTAGGCAATAAAAAGATATAAAAGGAATCCCGATTTGGAAATAAAGAGAAATAAAACTGTTTTTATCCAGAGATGATGTTGTTTATTTAGAAAATGTGATAGAATTTACAAAAAAGCTACTAGAATGAATGAGTTTAGCAATGTTGCCAAATACAGAGTCATCATAGAAAAATCAAGTATATCAATCAAAAAATGAAATCTTAAAAGATACCATTTATAAAAGCTAATCCACCAAAATCAAGAAGGTTTATCTCTGGGTTGCAAGGTTGCTTCAACATACACAAATCAATAAATGTGATTCATTACACAAACAGAACTAAAAACAAAAGCCATCTGATCATCTCAATAGATGCAGAAAATACTTTCAATAAAATTCAACATCTCTTCGTGTTAAAAACTCTTAACAAACTAGGCATTGAAGAAACATACTTCAAAATAATAAGTGCCATCTATGACAAACACTTAGCCAATATCATACTGAACGGGCAAAAGCTGGAAGCATTTCCCTTCACAGATGCCCTTTCTCACCACTGCTATTCAACATAGTACTGGACGTCCTGGCCAGAGCAATCAGGCAAGAGAAAGAAATAAAAGGCATCCAGATAGGAAGGGAGGAAGTCACACTGTCCATGTCTGCAGATGATATAATTCTATACATAGAAAACCCCCATAGTCTCTACCCGAAATTTCCTTAATTTGATAAACAACTTCAGCAAAGTTTCAGGAGACAAAATCAATGTGCAAAAATTAGTATCATTCCTACACACCAACAACATCTCAGCTGAGGGCCAAATCAAGAATGAAATCCCATTCACAACAGCTACAAAAAGAATAAAATACCTAATACTGCTAACCAAGGAGGGGAAAGACCTTTACAGTGAGAATTACAAAACACTATTCCAGGAGACCAGAGATCACAGAAACAAATGAAAAAACATTCCATGCTCATGAGTAGGAAGAATCAATATTAATAAAATGGCCATACTGCCCAAAGCAATTTACAGATCCAATGCTATTCCTATCAAACTACCAATGACATTATTCACAGAATTAGAAAAAAAACTATTTTAAAACTTATGTGGAACAAAAGAGCCCAAACAGCCAAAGCAATCCTAAGTGAAAAGAATAAAGCTGGAGGCATCACATTACCTGACTTCAAATTTCACAACAAAGCTACAATAACCAAAACAGCATGGTATTGGTATAAAAACAGACACACTGACCAATAGAACAGAATAGAGACCCCAGAAATAAGATTGCACACCTACAACCGTCTGACTTTCAACAAAGTCAACAAAAACAAGCAATGGGGAAAGGACGATCTGTTAAATAAATGGTGTGGGGATAACTGGCTAGACATATGCAGAAGATTGAAACTGTACTCCTTCCTTACCCCATATATAAAAAAAATCAACTCAAGATGGATTGAAGACTTAAATGTAAAACCTAAAACTATAAAAACCCTGGACGATAACCTAGGAAATACTATTCTGGTTACAGGAACTGGCAAAGATTTCATGATGAGGATGCCAAAAGCAATTGCAACAATAACAATAATCGACAAATGGGACATAATTACACTAAAGAGCGTCTGCACAAAAAAAGAAACTATCAACAGAGTAAACAAACAACCTACAGAATGGGAGAAAATATTTGCAAACTATGCATTCTGGATTCTAATATCCAGAATCTATAAGGAACTTAAATTTACAAGCAAAAAACAACCCCATTAAAAAGTGGGCAAAGACACTTTTCAAATGAAGACATTACACATGGCTAACACATTTAAAAATGTTCAACATCACTAATTATTAGAGAGATGCAAATCAAAACCACAATGAGATACCATCTCACACCAGTCACAATGGCTATTACTAAAAAGTAAAAAAATAATAGATGCTGGCAAGGGGAGAAGAAGGAACTCTTTTTTTTTTTTTTTTTTTTTGAGACGGAGTTTCACTCTTGTCACCCAGGCTGGAGTGCAATGGCACGATCTGGGCTCACTGCAACTTCCGCGTCCCCGGTTCAAGTGATTCTCCTGCCTCAGCCTCCTGAGTAGCTGGGATTACAGCCGCACACCACCACGCCGCCTAATTTTTTTGTATTTTAGTGGAGATGGGCTTTCGCCATGTTGGTCAGGCTGGTCTCAAACTCCTGACCTCAGGTGATCCGCCCACCTCAGCCTCCGAAAATGCTGGGATTACAGGTGTGAGCCACTGTGCCTGGCCAGAAAAAGGAACTCTTATACACTGCTGGTAGGAATGTAAATTAGTTCAGCTTCTGTGGAAAGCAGTTTGGCAATTTCTCAAAGACCTTAAAACAGAATTACCAGTTGACCCAGCAATCCCATTACTGGGTATATACCCAAATGAATATAAGTCGTTCTACCATAAAAACACATGTATGTATGTATTCATCACTCACAGTAGCAAAGACATGGAATTAACCTAAATTCCCATCAATGTTAGACTGAATTAAAAAAAAAGGTGGTACATATACATCATGGAATACCATACCAGCCACAAAAAAGAATGAGATCATGTCCTTTGCAGCAACATAGATGGAGCTGAAGGCCATTTATCCTAAGCAAGCTAATGCAGGAATAGAAAACCAAATACTGAATGTTCCCACTTAAAAGTGAGAGCTAAACATTGAGTACTTATGGACATAAAGAAGGAAACGACAGACACCAGGGCCTACTTGGGGATGGAGGGTGGGAGAAGGGTGAGGATGGAAAAACCACCTATCAGGTACTATGCTTATTACATGGGTGATGAAATAGTCTGTACACCAAACCCTGGTGACATGCAATTTACCTATATAACAAACCTGCACATATACTCCTGAACCTGAAATAAAAGTTATACAAAACAAAAGAAAATAAAGATACCATTTATAGTTACACAAAAATATGAAATGCTTAGAGATAAATATGACAAAAGATAGGAAAGACTTGTACATGAAAACTACAAAACATTGTGAAGAAAAACTAGAGTATACCTTCTTCATCGGTTTGAAGTCTCAATATTGTTAAGGTGTCAGCCTTTTTCAAATTGATCTATATATGAAATGCAATTCTAATCAAAATCCCCACAAGCTTGTTTATGGAAATTGCCAAGCTGGTTCTAAAATTCACACAGAAGTTTAAAGGACATAGTGCAGCCAGACACCTTTGAAAAAGAAAAAAGTTAGAGGGCTATCCCTATCTGATTTCAAGACTTATTATTAAGCTATGGTAATGAAAGCAATAGGGTATTGGTATGAAGATAAATAAATCTGCCAGGCATGGTGGCTCACACCTGTAATCCCAGCACTTTGGAAGGCTGAGGTAGTTTGAGGCCAGGTAGTTTGAGGCCAGGAGTTCATGACCAACCTAAGCAACATAGCATAACCCCGTTTCTACAAAAATTTAAAAATTAACTGGGCACTGTGGCACACACCCATGGTTCCAGCTACTCAAGAGGCTGAGGTGGGAGGATTGTTTGAGTCCAGGTGTTCAAGGTTGCAGTGAGCCATGATCCTGACACTGCACTCCAGTCTGGGCAACAGAGCATGACCCTGTCTCAAAAAAAAGAAAGATAAATAGGTCAATGGAACAGAATAGAGAGTCCAGATATAGACCTACAGATCCACACATATATAGATTACTGATACTTTGCAAAGGTGATGTAGTGGAGAAAGGACAGTCTTTTTAACAAACAGTACTGAAAAAATTGGATATTCACATGCAAAAACATGAACTTCAATTCATACCTCAAAATATATGCGAAAGTTAAAGTGGATAACAAACCTAAATATAAAGTCTTAATCGGTAAGATTTCTAAAAGAAAACATAGGAGACAAGTTTTGTGACCTTGAGTTAGACAGAATTTTTGGATACAATGTCCAAAGCATAATCTATAATAGAATAAATTAATATAATAGTCATTGATATTTAAAATTCTACTCTTCAAAAAACATTCTTCAGAGAATGACTGGGAAAAAATCTTTGCAAATAATACATCTGAGGAATGACATGTGTCCAGAATATATGAAGAACTCTCAAATCTCTATAATAAGAAAACAAACAATTCAACTAAAAAATGGCCAATGGGTGAGGAGCAATTTGTACTTGTATAAGTTGTTCTCTTGTATGTAATCTGAGATGCCCTTTTGAAGGGCAATTTGACAAAATAAAAAAAGTGTAAATGTACTTTATTCTTCAATACAGCATGCCCTTTGTAAATACCGTATTTTTCCTAGAAAAGTATCTGCTCTTGTGCACAAATAGGCATGTACACAGTTGTTTACTAAAACATTGTTTGTAACAGCAAAAGTGAACACAATCTATGTGTCCACCAGTAGAAAAGTGGTGAGTAAACTATGATTCATCCATCATCATCCATATAACATTGAACTATATAATACAACAGCTAAAATGAATGCGAGGTATGTGCACTGACATGAAAAGAATTCTGAGCTTCATAGGTAGACTAACAAAGAAAACTGCAGAAAAAATACACAATGTCATCCTAAGACTAAGTAAAATCATTTATTTGTATAGTTATACATACGTATGAAACTTATTTAAATGATCTGGAATGACACATATCGGACTTCCTACAAAAAGAAGAGGAAGGTGGGCACAGACTATTGTGAAGGGGCATTTTCTTTTTATGCTGCATATATATGTATATACATATACATATATATATACTGCTTTATTGAGATATAATGTATATAACATACAATTCACACATTTAAAAAGTGCAAGTAAATCGTTTTTAGTATATTCATAGGAAATGAGGTTTCAGAAGGTTAAGTGGCTTACACCAGATCACACCTAATAAAGGAGAGACCTGAGATTCAAGCGTCTGCTGTCTGGCTCCAAAGGCCATTCCCTTAATCATTATGCTGTGCTGCCAATTGCAATGGCTTTCTGGTAAGGGTATTCTCTACAACAAAAAGAGCGTTGTGATTATGAAACAGGGAGTAGATTTGTGATCAATCCATAGCAATGGTGTCAAGGGTGTGTTCGAGCAATGGTGTCAAGGGTGTGTTCGAGGATTGGTAATGGGTATATTAATCTGTTGATCCTTGTAGATCTATTCTTGATTAGAGTACAAGTGCTCCAAGTGCTTGTATACTAAGTGTCATTGTGACAGATATGGGGCCACCATAAGTCCCTGCATTCTTTGTTCAAGGTTTTGAATAGGCCACTGTAGCTGAGTCAATGCTCCTACCAGGACATAATGCCTTTGTATAGTTAGCATTGGCCTTTCTATCTCCCTTACATTAGAATATTCTGGACCCTTAGCCAGTGTTCCAGCATAGAGGCATTTGCCTGCTGTCCATTTCCCTTTCCTCAGTCAGGTGCACCTGACCTTAATGACAGTAAAGCTCACAGGCCAGAGGACCTCTTAGGGTGAAGTCCTGGCTGCATCCAGACTTAAATAATTGGGCATCTTCTCAATGGGACACAGTGGATGTGAAAATTCTACCTTTACTAGAACAGTGCCATTTCATCTGGCAAAACTGAGCTTCTAGCTTTGCTTCAACAGTAAGATGATGCACAGGTTGTGCTATATCATTATAGGTACAGAAACCCTCATGCTTCAAAGATAGCCTTGATTGCCAGCAGTTCCTGTTCCTACACTGATATACTTTGGATGTTTGTCCCCTCTAAACCTTATGTTGAAATGTAAGCCCCAATGTTGGAGGTGTAGGCTGGTGGGAGGTGTTTGGACATGGGGTTGGATCACTCATGAATGTCTTGGTTCTCTCCTCGCAATAATGAGTAAGTTTTCACTCTGAATTCATGTGAGATCTGGTTGTTTAAAAGAGTGTAACACCTCCCCCGCCCCTCACTCTTGCCCCTGCTTTCAATATGTGATATGCCAGCTCCCTCTTTGCCTTCCATCATGATTGAAAGCTTCCTGAGGCCTCACCAGAAGATGAGCCAATGCCAGCATCATGCTTCCTGTGCAGCCTGCAGAATCGTGAGCCAATTAAACCTCATTTCTTTATAAATTACCCAGTATCACGTATTCCTTTAGAGCAATGCAAAACAGACTAACACATATATTGAGTAATTCACCTCAACCTCCGTTGGGGCCATTTTCCCAGAAAGGGAGGCACATGGGTAGGAGTGCCTGGGCCGTGGTCTCCTTCTATTAGGGTCACTTCTACCTCAATATTGGAGGTGTTAGTTTAAATATGTAAGGCTGAATTGGCTCAGGTTAAGTCAGGATCAGGGCAGAAAGTTTTCTTCACTACCTTATTGAGGTATAACTGATATAAAATATAATGCACAAGCTACAAATAATTACCATTTATTTCTTTTCTGTAATTTTTCTTTTTTTTTTCAGTCTCATATCACTGGTTGGAATATCCAGCATAATGCTGAACAGGACTTGTGATAGCAGATATCTTTGTCATGTTTCTTATCTTAAAGGAAATAATAGTTTCAGTATTTCCCCAGTAAGTATGATGTCTGCTGTAGTTACTGATATGATGCTCTTTATCAGTTACAAGAAAGCCCCTTCTACTCCTAGGTAGCTAAGAGGCTGTTTGTTGAAATCATAAATTAATGTTAGATATTATTGAATATGTGTCCCGTATTATTAAGATGATTGTGAGTTTTTGCTTTTTTTCTTTAACCTGGTAATATGATGAGTTATGTTACTTAATTCTCCAAAATAACCTTGTTATCCTGGAATAAACCCAACTTGGTAAATATTCATTATCTTTTTATACATTGCTGAACTTACTTTGCAAATGTTTTGTTTACAATTTTTACATCTATAATCATGAGTGAGTCTGACTTGTAATATCCCTTTCCTATATAATACTGGTCAGGTTTGTTACCAAAATAACCTGGGGAGTGTTACTAATATCCTTTTCTCTGGAAGAGTTTAGCTAATATTGGAACAATATTTTCATTGAATTGTCAGAAGAACTAGCCTCTCAAGTACAGCAGACTTGGTATTTTCTTTGTGGGAGTAATTTTAAGTATTGACTCATTTTTTTCCTTTATGGTTAGAAGACTTTTTGAATTCCCTATTCTTAAGTTACTGTTAGTAAATTTCATCTTTTCTAAGAATATATCCAATTTTAAGTCCAAGTTTTCAAATGTATTGACATACAGTTTTTCGTATTATCTTTTTAATCCTTGCAGCATCTGTAATTATTTCCTACTTTTTATTCCAAAATGTATATTTATGCTACCTATCTTTTTTTCCCTTGATTGACCCTTGCTAGAAATTTTCCTTTAGCAAATTTCTTTTTTTCAAAGAATGTGTCCAATTGTAAGTCCAGGTTTTCAAATGTATTGACATAGAGTTTTGCATATTATCTTTTTAATCTTTGCAGCATGTGTAATTGTTTCCCACTTTTTATTCCAAAATGTGTATTTGTTCTATATGTCTTTTTTCCCTTGATTGACCTTGCTAGAAGTTTTTCTATTTTATTAGTTATTTCAAAGAAACAACTCTTGACTTAGTTGATGTTATTATATATTTGTTTTATATTTCATTCACATGTATTCATATCTTTATTATTTCCCCCCTCTGCTTTCTTGAGGATTATTCTGATATTCATTCTCTAATTTATCAAATCAAATGTTTGGCTAATTAATTTTGAGCCTTCCTTCTAGTGTGAAAGCTTTTAAGTCTATTCATTTCCCCCTTAATATCACTTTGGCTAATCCCATGAGTTTTGATATGTAGAATTTTAATTATCTTTCAGTTCTAAGTATTCAGTTCCAAATCTAGTTTTCATTATGATTTTTCACCTGTAAATTTTATAATATTGTTTTACGTTGCCATAAATGGAATTTTTGTAGTCATATTTTTAGACTGATTTATAAGTTAATTGTAATTAGAAAAGTTGGTGTGATATGTTACCAATCTTTGAAATTTGTTTAAACTAACTTTAAACAATGATTACATATGTTCCAGATGTGCTTGAAAATAATGTATATTCTCTAATTGTTTGCTGGAATTGTCCATATATGTCTGTTATCCTAGCTTGTTAATTATGCTGTTCAAATCTTTTATATCTTTAACAATATTTTTCTGCTTGATTTATCAGTTATTAAGAAAGATGCGTTAAAATCTCCCACTGTGATATAGAGTTTACTAATTCCTCCTTGGTGATTTGTCAAATTTTGTTAAAAAATTGTTTTGAGAGTCTTCAGCTAAATTGGGGTTCCAATGCCACAGTGGCTAGCAGCCCTGCTCCAACGGGAAATGAAGAAGAGCTGGACATGAGTATTTACAGTGTGTCTTTCAGGGGATACTTCTTTAACCTCGTGGAAGACCTAATGCCTAGTTGTTCAACCTGTGAACAGGGCATCCCTCACAGACAAACTTGTTTATACTGGCAGATGCCCCTGTGGCTCTTGTCTGACCTGTGTTCAGTTTATGCCTGCCTGACCATCACTTTGGTGCTGGGAGCACAACCTTGTGTTCCCCCAGGAATCCCAGGGAAAACTCACCCAGGGGTTGATTCCGAGGCAACATAAAATTATAAGTATTCATTAAAATATGTTAAAATTGCTATATTTTGCTGGTTAATTTATTTTTTCCATTATGAAATGACTCTATTTATCTCTTGTAATCCTTTCACCTTAAATTTTAAAATCCGATATTAAAATAGCGACTTCAGCTTTCTTTTGGTTAGTTTTTGCCTAGTAGTAGTTTTTTTGGTTCTTTGACATTCAGTCTTTCTGTATCCTTACATTGAAATATAAATGAAGATATTTATCTTATGAACACTATACAACTGAATGTTTGCTATAGTTTGGATTATGATGTGTTTTCCCTGTAAATCTCACGTTAAAATTTAATCCCCAGTGTGTCAGTATTGGGAAGTGGGACCTCATGGGAGGTGTTTGGGTTATAGGGGCAAATCCGTCACGAATCCTGGTAATTAGTGAGTTCTCACTCTATTAGTTCCCATGTGAGCTGGTTCTTTAAAAGAAGCTGGGACCTCCATCCCACTTCTCTCTCTTGCTTCCTCTCTCCCACCATGTGATCCCTGCACATGCCAGCTTCCCTCATCTTCTGCCATGAGTGGGAGCAGCCAGAGGCCCTCACCAGAAGCAGATGCTGGTGCCATGCTACTTGTACAGCCTGCAGAACTTTGAGTCAAATAAAACTCTTTTCTTCATAAATTATCCGGTCTTAGGCATTCATTTAAAGCAACACAAAGACAGACTAAGACAAAAAACTGGTACCAAGAATGAGGTGTTGTTATAAAGATACCTAAAAATGTGGAAGTAGCTTTAGAGCTGGGTAATAGGCAGAGGTTGAAAGAATTTGGAGGGCTCAAAAGAAGACAGGAAGGCAAGGGAAAGTTTCGGACTTCTTAGAGATTGTTTAATTGACTGTGAACAAAATGTTGATAGAAATATAAGCATTAGGCTGGGAGCAGTGGCACACACCTGTAATCCCAGCACTTTTGGAGGCTGAGGTGGTAGGATTGCTTGAGGCCAGGAGTTCTAGACCAGCCTGGTCAACATAGCAAGACCCTGTATCTACAAAACAAAACAAAAAAAGTTAAAAAATTAGCTAGGCATGGTGGTACATGCTTGTAGTCCCACCTACTTTAGAGACTGAGGTGGGAGGATTGCTTGAGCCCAGGAGTTCAAGGCTGCAGTGAGCCATGATGGCACCACCATACTCAGCCTTGGTGACAGAGTGAGACCCTATCTCGAAAAAAAAGAAAAAAACAAAGAAACAGGTAGTAAAGGCCATGCAGAGGAGGTCTCAGATGGAAAGAAGAAACTTATTGGGAATTGGATCAAAAACCACCCATGTATGCCACAGGAAATAACTTGGCTGTATTGTGTCCATACCCTAGGGCTTCTTAGAAGGCCATACTTAAGAATGATGACCTAGGGTTTCTGGTGGCAGAAATTTCTAAACAGCAAAAAATTCAAGAAGTAGTGTGGCTGCTTTTAACAACTTACAATCAGATGTGGCAGCAAAATAGTGTCCTAAAGGTGGAATTAATAATTAACAGGGGAGCGGGGCATAAAAATTTGGAAAATTTACAGCCTGGCTATGTGTTAGAGAAGAACAGGGATTTTTAAGTAGAGCAATCCAAGGGTACTATGGGCAACAACTAACTAGAGAGATTAGCACAGATAAAAGGGAGTTGGGTGCTAATAGTTGGTACAATGGAAAAAGGGCCCCAAAAGATTTCAGAAATCTTTGAAGCCTCCCCTTCCACAGGCCCAGAGGCCTAAAAGGAAAGAATGGTTTCAGAGAACAGGCTAGGAGGGCTGCTTCCCTGCATTCCCACCCCTCCAGCTCCAGTCAAGTCTCAAAGGGTCCCAGGTACTGCTTGGGCCATCACTCTGGAGGGTGCAAGATGTAAGCCTTGGCAGCATCTACATGGTGCTAGGTCTGCAGGTCCACAGAATGCTAGAGCCATGGAGGCTTGGAAGCTTCCATCTAGATTTTAGACGATGTATTAGAAAGCCTAGGAGTGCAGGCAGGAACCTACTGCATGGGCAGAGCTGTCACAGAGAATATCCACCAGGGCAGTGCCCAGTGGAGCTGTGGGAACAGGGCTGCTGCCCTCCAGACCTCAGAATTATAGAGCCACAGGTAGTGAGTCATCCTAGTTTGGAAAAGTTGCAAGTACCAGACTCAAACCCATGAGAGCAGCCACATGGGCTGTGCCCAGAAAAGCCACAGGGGCAGGGCTGCTTAAGGCCTCAGGAGCACTGGAACCAGTGTACCCAGGATGTGAGACAGAGTCAAAAGTGATTATTTTGGAGTTATAAGATTTACGTCTGCCAGACTGAGTCTCATACTTGCGTGGGGTCTATTACCTCTTTCTTTTGGCCAATTTCTTCCTTTTGGAATAGGAGTGTTTGCCCAATGTCTGCTTCAACATTGTAGACTTGGAAGTAAATCATTTGTTTTTGATTTTACAAGCTCACAGCTATAAGAAACTTACCTTGAGTCTCAGATAAGACTTTGGACTTTGGACTTTTTAGTTGGTGCTGGAGCAAATTAAGACTATGATGATGGAGTGATTGTATTTTGTATGTGAGAAGGACATAAGATTTGGGGGCCAAGGTTGGAATGCTATAGTTTGGATATGGTGTGTTTAACCCCTCTAAATCTCATGTCAAAATTTAATCCCCAGTGTGACAGTGTTGGGAGGTGGGGCCTAGTGGGAGGTGTTTGGGTCATGGGGATGGATCCTTCATGAATGGTTTGGTGCTATCCTCACAGTAATAAGTGAATTTTCACTCTATTAGTTCTTGTTAGAGCTGGTACTTACTTAAAAAGAACCTGGCATCTCCCCTCACTCACCATGTGATCTTTGCACACACCAGCTCCTGCCATGTGTGGAAGCAGCTGGAGGCCCTCTCCAGAAGCAGGTGCTGGCACCTTGCTTCTTGTATATCCTGCAGAACTGTGAGCCACATAAACTTATTTTCTTTAGAAATTACCCAGCCTCAGGTATTACTTTATAGCAACACAAAAAATTGACTAAAACAATGTTGTTCTTTTATTCACTCTGATAATCCTTGATATTTTAATTGATGTATTTAATCCATTTAGATTTACAGCAATTACTAATCTATTTGGATTTATTCCTACCCTCTTCATATGTGCCTTTTATTTGTTCTATTTTCTGTTTAATTTTCCTACTCTTATTTTCTTGACTTATTTTGAATTAAGCTTTTTTCCATTTTTTTAATTCAATTTTTCCCTCTACTTATTTCAAAGTTACATATTTTATGTCTATGCTTTTGTTGATTACTGTTGCTATTTTAACATGAATACTTTAAAAAGTCTAAAATTAATTGTTTTCCATTTTCTTCATAATTTAACTTTCAAAGGGACCACTCATACCACTCACACTCACCATGTATCACCTCCAACATAGAAATCTGAAAGCCATGGGTTATGTAGCAGTCTTTCCACAAGGCTTCAACTTTTCCTAGTTTTGCAAAGAGATGTGTGCTTAAAAATTATAACCCCATTTTGTAGATCAAAAAATTAGGTCCTGAAACAATCAAATGACTTGTCTGTAAAATTAAGTCATCTAATCAAGAAGGGAAACCAGGGCTTCAAATTATTTTTCCAACTGTGAAATTCAGGAGATTGCCTGGGGAAACTTTTTTTCCACATTTATTTTATTTTTTTGTTGCAATTTTGCTATACATTGACACCTAGTTCTCCAGGAAAGTTATACTAATTTACACAGAGAAATACTTGGAGTCCATGATCAATAGAATTCTGAGTTCTTTCCTTCCAATACTTAGAGAACAGGAACCATGTCTTTTTTCACATTTGTATTATGGAACATTTCAAACATATACAGAAGTAAAGAGAGTAGTTAATAAATCTCGTGAGAATTTTCTAATCCCAAATAACTGTCAACTGCTTAGACAGAAAACATGAAGATAAAACAAAGCAAAGCAAACTTAAATAGAGTTGGGTTTTTAATTTTATTTTTTAAAGATCAGATTATTTTAAATCCTTTCTGTGTTTTGAGATTACAATAAAGCCTTAATTAGTAGGACTCTAATAAACTGGAAACTTTCACTGACTAGATTCTTTTTTGGTTCTCTCTGTTTTGAGAAAAGGTTTATTATAATCTACTCATAACAGGGATTTATTCTAAAATTTAAGATTCAATGAGTGATCTAGACTCTGTCCACCCTCAGTTTACTCTCATATCTCTAGTATTATTTCCAGTTTTAGGTGCTTAGCATAACAAAGACCATTCTTCATGTTAATCTTGCTTAAAGTGCCCTCAGGATGAAGCTACTAGGAAAAAAAATAACTTGTGAGGAGAAAGCCAAAAGAAGCAAAAAGAGGACTGCACCTTCCTTCCTCACTTCTATTCTTGTTTTCATGCCTTTCCTATATACCTGAAAAAATGTTTCAAATATCAGTTTCTAAGCAATTGCTCCTAGTTTTCTTCTTGGCTGTTGGAGTATCACAGTGTGGTGGAAAAAGCTCTGTGCTTGGAATTCAAGTCATGGCTCTCTTCTTTGAGCTATGTGCTCTTGGGAAAGTCACGTAACTTTTCTGAGCCTTTATTCAATCACTTACTAAACAAAGGGGTTGAACTGGAGTAACTAATGCCTCTTAGTGTTCTCCATTTCTGTTGTGTCATGAATTAGAATTCCCAAAGTCTGGTTTTATTCATGGAGAGTCTCATACCAAATATGATTTGAAGGCACTCAAAGCATTTCTATCACCCACAGTGCCTGAACTTTTATCATTAGTGATCCATTCATTTTGCTGGGTTTAGCATTGTCTCCTCCTGTTAGTCTTTCTTTTGAGAAGAAAAGCATGTAAAGGCACTTCTTTGTGAATGCATTACTCACATGGCCCTTTCCCTGGCTTAGAAAGTAGAGATTTTGATGTCTAGAGGTTGGAAGTGGGAAGGAAAGGGTGAAACACAGAGAGACTAGAAGGGTATCAGAGACAGATTTCACCTCCTTCATAATTTTTCTGCAGCTTGGCTCTGAGCATTGTTATGACTCAACCTCCTCTGTTCTTGGCAAGGCTCAAACAAGACAAGGTACTATTTGGTAGCAGATTGGAACAGGGAGTCCCTGGCTGAGTATCAAATTCAGGTATTTTTGATAGATTCTGAATGGAGTTCTTTATTAGGTCTTTTGATCAACAGGAATGTGTTTAGAAGAGCCAAAGCACCTCTCTAAGTAAAACATGTACCTTGTTGCAGAGCCATTAACAGGCATATCCTCCCATTCAATCACAGTAGCCATGAGTGGCAAGAATCTGGGTCATAATCCATCACCCAATCTTAAGTGTCCTCTCTTCATCATCCTCTTCTGGTCCCGTTCTCTTCTAAGTTCCATGTTGGTCCTCAATATTGTAGAGAATCTCTCATTTTTACTTGTTTATCATGCCTATTTCCTGACACCAACACTTTATCTCTCCTATCCCAGAGAAAAGCAATCTCTTCCTCTGCATTCCCTCAATGTTGGGACACTATTGGTAATAAATCATTTCTGCCTTTAATGGAGAAAGATTCATTAATGAAGTTGTTTTTTTCTCTAATAATAACAGTTATTGTTTTACTGAGCCTTGCTGTATCTTAAGCACTTGCATCACTTCATTTCATTCTCACACCTCTACCACCCATTTTACAGGAGAAGCCATTGATATTGGGTCATCTTCCAAGGTTTTCCAGCTAAGGCAGTCTGTCTCCAGAGTCTAGCTTTTGTCCACTGCACTAACCTGCCTCTCTTGTTTGATATCCACATGCTTGGGATTGCCCAGGCTGGTGTGTAGGAGATAGGTTTCCTCCATGGATGGCAAACAATGATTCATTCTCATGACTTAGAGGAGACAGATCTAGCTTGTGGGGGAATCATTTACAAGTTTATCACCCTGGGAAATTCAGACTCTTTTCTTATTGTCCTTTCTGCAACTTCATTTCAAATTTTTCTTGTAGTAGCTGGTAGCAGAATCAAAGGAGTAATTATGTGTGCTGATTGGGGTCTGAGGCCTAAAAGTTAATTCTTTTTTGTCTACTGATCTATGGATTGCATCTGAATGCATCGATTTAACTGAAAATATTTTTTAAACTCTCATTTTAGTTAGCAATTTCAACTTCCCTCACTAAACCATTACTTCCAATATGGAGATAAATAGATGAATCTGAAGGTTCTTTCCAAGATATAATTTTAAAAAGGAACTTTGGCCTGGAAATCCAAAGGCCTGGGTTCCAGTTCTGGATCTGCCACTTATTAGCATGTAATTTTAGGCACATCCACTTAACCATGCTGAACCCTAGTTTCTTATCTGTAACACAGGAATAATGATATCTTCTGTGCCTAATTTACAGAGATGCCATGGTAGGGAAGTTGTTATTAGAAAGTGCTTTGTAAATCTCAAAGTACTCAACAAGCATAAGCCATTAGGCAAGATGAAGCAAAATGCTATGCTGAAAAGATCAAGAGTAGGAAGGAGATTTTCATCAGGGCTCCAAACACCAAGAATTGAATCATGGGGGAAGTTCATGTCTCTGACAATTGGTTTCTTACTTTAGCTTTAGGGATGCAGGTCCAAACTGGATCTCCAACTGGATCCGTGTTGACCTTCAACCCTCTGATCCCCAAGAAACCAGTCTTGGTCCTCATCTAAACTGAGTACCCCACTCCTAGAGGAAAAATGCCAAGAGGATTAGTTGACCCCTTGTCACCAGAGAAGCCAGGGGCCAGCGTAATGTTGATTGGATAAACTGACTAAAAAGTAGAGAATTAATTTTATGCCACTTGCTTACAGGGACAGAGTTATTGCAATGGAAAGAAATAGAGGAGAAAGGGTAGAATGTAAATGCTGTATGAAGTTATAGGCACTCCAACTTGTAAATGTCGATCACAGTGAGAACAGAAATTATCTTCTGACTAGTCCAGGCATTGCCCAGTACAGTGTGAGTGCTCACTCAATGCAATGTATTGGTGATGGTAACTGTCCTTGGTCTCTTTCCTTTCTCCTTGGCTATAGAGTTTTCAGAGAGATGTGTGGATGCGAGCTACCAGTGCCCAGAAAGAAGATTGAAGAAAGGGGTACGGGCACCTTCTCCCCGCCCTCGCTCCCTCCAGCCCCCATCCCACCGACCTAAACAGTCAGGCTTGAGAGACTGGAAGGGTTTCACTTCCGCCTGGCTGCAGGAACCACAAGTTCCAGACTAGGTCGTAATTGGAATAATCACAGTCAAAATACACCCAGATGCTCTCACACACCCAGACGCGCGCGCATCCCCGGGCCATGGGGCGCACGTGAGCCCGCACCCCGCGCACCCAGCCCTGCCTCTCGCCAGAGCATCCTCAGCAGCTGCCACCGAAGCAGCCTCCTCCTTCTCTCTTCCTCCTCCTCCTACCACCGCCGCCGCCGCCACCGCCGCTGCGGCTGTGATCTCCTATCCCCTCTCGTCCTCCTTCCTCCCCCAGTTCCTGCTCCTCCTCCCATCCCCTGCTCCTCCTGCCCAGCAGCGAAGGGCAGAACCCTCGGCTGCCGCCCTCCTTCGCTCTGACCAAGAAGAGGCTGGAACAGGTCTGTGCAGGGGGGGCGCTTTGTTGCGGGCTGCTGGAGCTCCTGTGGCTCCAACAGCCACTGGGAGGGCACGGGGCGGGAGGGATGGTAGATTATTTCCCAGTTTTCAGTCTTGCTGTATGAATAGATGGAGGGCGAAAGGCTGGGAAGGCAGCTGGTTCCCTTTGCCAGTTCGCCTTCCTTTTTGGTTCATGGCGAGAGAGCACTGAAGCTGCCCGGACTCCTGCCCCCGCCCACCCCTAAAGCTCTCTTTCTTTGCGTCCCCACTCCCTGCATCCACTTCCCCAGGCTGAGCTTTCTCTTGTTCAGGGAGCTCAGGGATGGGGGCGGGGAGAGATGGATGGAGATGATCCAGCCGGGCACCTGGGTGCCTGGGGCTTTGTTACATACAACAAAACCAGTCCTCCTCAGCTTCCAGCTCCAGGCTAGGCTGCGGTCCGCCGGCAATGTGGGTGTGGGTCGGGCCGACTAGGGAAGTGAGAGAATGTGAGAGGGCACTCCCTGTATGTGACTACACACAGGAATGCAGTGGTGTGTGTCGTGGAGATGGTGTGGGTTTTGTGTGGAATTCAGTGAGTGCGAGTTGGAGTGGTGTGTGTGTGTGTGTGTGTGCGTGTGTGTGTGTCTGCGCCATGGGGCTGGGCTACTCTTGGCATTACATGTCCTTGGGTCTCATTCCATGCCAAGCCAGACTGCAGCAACACGCAGGTGGATCAGGTCCAACCTGTTCTGCCCACATTGGAAGGATAATGATCGTTTTCAAAGTGATGGAAATCCCCCCAGCTGGGACTGTTGCTTAGGACTTTCTGGATGCGGAATTTCGAGCCAGGTTGACCAAGCCCTACCAGATAGCGTTATTGTTCTCCCAAAGATGCCCAACTTTCTTAGCAGGTTTTCCTCTCTCAGCCAATGAGGATCCAAAGCTCTTACAGTGATCCCTGCAGTGCCTTCCCACACCCATTTTAATTAGCGCATCCTAATGTCTTCAGGTCTTACTTACTACAATGAAGTTAGTGGTGTGCTAGGATGTAGTTCTATGTTTGAACTAAAAAGAACAAACTAAACGCACCTATGTGTTAGTCATGAATTTGATATAGAGGTTTTTTTTTTTCTCTCTTGAATGATAAGGTATGAACTGGTATGGCCACTTTTTAATCAGAGAAAGAAGAGGTCAATAAAAATGAACAAAACTGCTAAACCTTCTCTTTGACATTTTTATTTGTGGTTTTAATAAAGCATTGTTTTTCAGGGTCCAAAAATATACAGTTAAAGGTAGTGATTAATCAAACAGCAGACATTTTTTGCATACCTGCTATGTGTTATTAATGTTAAGTATTGAAAGTATATAAATGAATAAAACATCATCTCAGCTCACAGGGAGTGCACAATCTGGTAGGCAAGCTAGAGCGTGTAAACAGACAATTAGAGTAAAGTATGACAAGGGGCAGGCAGGGTATTGTGGGAGCCCGAGGGAGGTATGCTTGATTGGGGATGGGGGTTATGATCAAGAAAGGCTTCATGGGCAAGGTGACATTTGAGTTGAGTCTTGAAGAATTAATTCACCAGGTTGCTAAGTGGAAAATGGTATCCTAAGTTGAAAGAATGGCATGTATGAAGGTAGAGAGGTCATAGTTAAGTGAGACTGCAGGGAGTCCTTGGAAGTGTGACTGCCAAATTCTCAACAAACTCAGAATGGGTCTTTCTGGTTTGGAGTGATGACTGGTGGCACATCACATCCAAAAAAAAAGCCAGTATTGCAGATTGATAAAGACCACAACACATCTCTATATTAAGAAACATCTGGCTCATTTATTAATATTAGTGTGTTTTGCTTTAAGCAAATCTGATATATGTAAATGTGAGATTCCAAGGCAAATGAACTAAATGGACAATATTTACATTGCAGAATTTGCTGCTTTACAAAAGGATTCATAATCAGATTATGTTAATTAACACCGCCTCTCTGACCTTTACAGTGAATTTCTTTTAACCAAAAATCCACTAACGGAATTTTTCCAATAGTCCATGAATGGATAAAGACAGGCATACCTGCATTACATTTACTTTTTGCACAAAAATTTACCAACTTCAACGCAGGAATTTCCTCTCATTCTGTGGATGTTTAATAAATACTAAAAGAAAATATGAAAATGCTAGTAATGAATATTAAATCCATTGGCTGTGATCTTTTATCATTCAAACTGTATATAAAATAGAAATTAACCTGAACGGGATCTTGAGGAATTTTTACATTTTAGGTACTTTTAGTAGTTTCACTGGTAATTAACAATGGTACAAGATTTCTGTGCTGTATGTTAGTTTTAAAATGGATATATAATGACTGCTCTAATGCTCGTGCAATTAAGCCAGAACAGGGGCACATTCTGAGTCTCCTGTTTTGTTGTGTTGGTGCTGATTGCATTCATAGGCTGATAAATGGTCCTGGGAGTGAGACTAAGAGACTGATTATTTCTGCTGGAAATGCCTGGTGGTCACAAAATTATGCTAGGTAAGAGTGTGGGTTCTGAGAACATGGATCAGCACCCATCTGGAGCACCTCTCCCCTTAAATGAAGACCAAAAATAGCCCTGGGTTCTATTTGAAAGGAATGACAGAAGTAGATGAGCTTGAATGACTTCTTTCCTCGTCTGGACAATACCTTGCTGTGGAGGAGTTGATGGCCTAGGGTACTTTGGGCACATAAAGGTCCTTTGTTCACTGGCTGTCAATACCAGAAGGTATCAGGCAGTATCTCTAAGATACATTCTCCAAAGCTTGAGCTGGAATGGAATCGATCTGTCAGCTGTGTTGATGCTCAGATCTGTCTAGTTACTAGACAGTGCTTTTTGATGTAGGTTCTAAAGAAGACTAGTTCCATAGAATGTTAGTAGGGCACACCTCTCCCCGTCCACACACACACAAACACACAGGGTTTTGTGGTCAAGTTAAGTTTTGGAAATTCTTACTTAAACATAAACAGGTTTCTTTCCTGCAGGGCTTCTAAAAGTCTTTACTAGGCTAATGAATATTGTGACTCTCCAGGAGTATAAAATATGCAGCATTTCTCAGATGGAATTACCCATAGAGCATGGTGTTCCAACAAGCATTTGGGTCTACTGGTGTTGAGAGACACGTTCTTTGGGTAAAAGCATTCTCTGCTGAGTTCTGAGTTCAGAGGCTGTCGGCATCTTGCTGGGTAAGCTTGGATGACTCGCTTTACCCCTCCAGGCTTTCCTTCCATCCCTCGTCTTTAAAATGAGGTTGATAATAATCATCACTCTCACTGACTGTGATGGTGTGATGACAACCAAGATAATATCTCTGTAAGTATTTTGAGCTGCTTAGAAGAAAGGCTCTATGTAAACTCAAGGTTATTATTAAAGTGAAGTGAAGAATTAAGGCAATTATCCTGATAATGCAGGCCCAAATTCTGTCTTTCTGCTGAATTATTGGGCAGACTGCCTCATTTCTCTGCTCTGCTTTGACTGCAGAGACCTATCCTCATTCAACCTTGGCTGACTCAGTTCTCTGGGTTTATTTCCTTTCATATTCTGAAAATTTCAGCATGGCCTTTAATATCCTGGTCCAGAGGTATCATCAGTACAGCCTTCAGAAAAAGTCCATCAATCTGAACATACACTGCTGACTAGAGAACCCTGGAGTTAGGAATTAAGTTTAGTTGGAAAGTTGCTTTTATCCTTCAGACTAATTGTCTTTCAGAAGCATTTGTAAAGGGCCATGTTGGAAGCTAGCTGGTGCAGGATTTCTCTCCAGTAGCCCCAACACCCAACCTGGGCTGGAGTCCTGTTTACAGGAGACGCTTCTTGAACAACAGTTTCAGGGGTCCATTTTGTCAGTGGGAAGCTGAGGCCATCTTTAAGGAAATTTAAAGATAAAGGAAATAGCATTCATGTGACTATTGACCCTTCTTGGATCCCTTGACTGCTATTAATTCCCAGAACCTTTTTTTCTTTACAAACTGCCTTGAAAGGAGAATGGAGTTCTTGAGACCTAATGGCTGATAATCATTGCAAACTGGGTTTGGGGTAGAGACTGTTGCACAAGGCATTCAGTCTCTACCCCAAAATGAACGTCAAGACATTCGGGTTGCTGGTTCTAGAGTACTCTATACTCAGATTAGCTCTTCTCTGCATGAAAGCAGCAAGCTTCAGTTGTAATAGGAAGGATTTCTGTTAGCCACAAGAGATAACTGTGTGACTTTAAGACTGTGTGATGCTGTAAAGCCAGAGTGAAGTTATTCGCTGTTCTGGAGTACATAGTGGAGATGCTTGTTCAGTGGGGGACATTCATAGAATGGTAGAGCTACAAATGCCTATGGAAGTTTCTCTGTTGTAAACCTTATGTTTGGATGATGAAAATGAGGATGGAAGAAGTGAAGTGAGTTGTCTAAGGTCACACAGCTACCACATGACAGAACAGAAGTCATTCTAAGAGTTGAAACTCAGATCTGCTGCCTCCCAGTGTTCTTCTCTTTGACTTAACTGCCTTCTTGTGTAGTTCAGGGGACTGAGGATTGGCTCATTTGGTGGGACTTGGAGGTCATGTCCAGTTCTGAGCAGTGTGGGCTCTCACATTGCAGTTTTAGCAGAGGGATAGGTTTCTAGTGGAGCCCTAAAAGACCATGCTTCTCTCTCTCCCTCTTCATTCCTCTTGAGTGTATAGTTGTCTGATTCACCAAGCCAAGCACCCAGTTGGTAACCTGAGGACTGGATATTCTACCTGAGATTCATGGTGGATGATTTGATCATCCTAGTCCTTTTACTTTGGTGATTGATTAATAACCATTTTCTGTGTGCCAAGGATCCCCTTGAAAGTCATGAAAGCCATTGATGCACTCCCCAGAGAAGGCCTCTCATCCATGGACATGTGCATGTAATTTCAAAGCATTGTAGGTCGAGAGCTCTTGCTCTGCTTGCTGTTGGTATTGGTACACAGCCTAGGGTGACTGGTAGAAGCTCCCTAAATATGAAAGATTCCCAGAGGTGGAATTGTCAATCTTAACTCGGAGGGAAATGGAAATGCTGGGATGAGCTTTGTGCCAAATAGACAGGGGACAGGGAGTAGAGTGGAATTTCTTATGAATAAAAGAATGGAATTGGATCCTGAATTCGAGATAAAAATAGAAAAGGAATTGAAGTGAGCTAACCATGTCCCCTTCCTTCAACCTTATGAAAGAAAGTGAAGTGGGGAAGCTAGGCAGGTGGGAAATTTGGGAGGACTGGGGAGGGGGTCAGTCCAGAAAGGATGGCAATCATGCCATATTTAAATGAAATAAAAATTCTTCCAAAGGAATGAGACAACTCTTTCACTTCTCTCCAGATTTCTTACCCTAGTCAAACACCTAAATACCAAAAGCTCAGGGCTTTGGGTATTAGAAGTTGTCTTAGATTCTGGAACACTGTCTCCTTGAAAAGGACACATTTAAAGGCTGGCAGTGGGGGCTGGACATTGTGGGGGAGTGGCACAGCATGGCTCTCTTCTTGTTTACAAAAGCATTTTTATTATCAAAGAACACATGCTCATTCTTGCTTATAAAAATAGAGATATGATGTAGAATGTTCCTTCCTTGTCTCTCCAACACTGATCCCCCACCATGTTCACAGGTTGGTATGTATCACATTGTGCATGTTTTTATGAATATTCACATAAATACATTCATGTACATAAAATAATCAAAGATGTGACCATGTGCTGTTCTACAGAATGCTTTTTACTGAACTATATGTCTGAAGATCTTTTATTGCCAGTAGACATCTAGTTATTTCATTCTTTTTTTTAAATTTTACTTTAAGTTCTGGGATACATGTGCAGAATGTGCAGGTTTGTTACATAGGTATACATGTGCCATGGCGGTTTGCTGCACCTATCAACCCATCATCTAGGTTTTAAGCCCCGCATGCATTAGGGATTTGTCCTAATGCTCTCCCTCTCCTTGTCCCCCAACCCGTGACAGGCTCCAGTGTGTGATGTTCCGCTCCCTGTGTATTTTATTCTTATAAATAACTGCATAGTATTCTATTATATAATTGTAATATAATCTCTTTAATCCAACCTTTGTTGATGAATTTTTGCATTATTTCTGATTATTTTTACATTATTAAATATTGGTGCAATGTACCTTCTTGTACATACAACTCTGCATACCACTGTGAGCAATTTTGTCATATAAATTTAAAGTAGTAAAGTTGCTGGTTTGGAGTTTGATTTGCACATCTTTGATTTTAATAGAGCCTGCCAAACTGCCTCTCAGAAAGGTTATCACAATTTACCTTCCCATCAACAGTGGCCATTTCTCCACACTCTTCCTCATCAATTTCAGATATTATTGATCTTTTTAATCTTAGACAATGTGAAGGCTGAAAAAAAATCTCCTTTCTCTTTGCATTTCATTGAGTACTAGTGAGGTTGAACATCTTTTCATGTGTTTTTTTGGCCATCTGTATTTCTTCTGTGTTGCCATTTCATATCCCTTGCCTGTTTTTCTTTTGAGTTGTTCTTTCTGCTTCTGATAACTGGGTTCTTCTTTTGAGTTGTTCTTTCTGCTTCTGATAATGAGGATCTCTAAATATTTTGGATAGTAACCATTTAACTCTTCTCTATGTTGCAAATATATTAAGCAGTTTATCGTTTGTCTTTTAACTTTGATTTGGATGTCTTTCACTGTACAGAAATGTTTATGATTTTTTAAAAAATCACAATTTTCAATCTATTCCTTTATAAGCAAACAATGCCACAATTAGATATCCTTGCACTATGTCATATACAGTTGGCTCATTATTTCCTTAAGATAAATTCCTAGGATTAGATTTGTTCAGTTAATATTTTTCTCGATATTGCCAAATTGCTTTCTAAAGTATTTCTAGCAAGTTACACTCCAACTACAGTGTATACAAGTACATTTTCCCCCTCCTCCTGACGTCTTCTGATAATTCAGGTTTTGGCTCTTAAATCAAATGCTAGGCTGAAATTCATATTTGACTGGGAGGAAAGGAAAGACTGAGAAAGACTGGGAGCAGAAATCCCTAACTGCACGTGGAACACCTGTAATACATGTTTCACCTTCAATTATTTAAGTAAACATGCCTTTAATTCATTTCCAACTAGAACTGTGTCGAAAGCATTTTCCAACGTTAAATCACTCTAAATTCACTGTGAAATGAATGACCATTTAGGGTCATCTCTGCTGGCAGCATCTGCAACAGCAGGCAATGATGAACTAACTTTAGAGCTCTATCTCATCTTAAGACACTTGGAAAAAATCTACTGCTGCATCTTCACTGATCTCTGAGGTCAGCTAGATTGGTTCCATAACTTTCTGAAGGATGAGTGGTGAGTAGGAATCAGTTTCTATCTAACTTGGCTTCCTGCAAAGAGGACAAGTTTGAGGTCCTCCCATGAGAAGTTATTCTAACAGAAATAAACAGTGATGTCACACTCTGCAAAGGGAATAGTGGCAAACAAGTACAGGTGTAGCTTTTTCCCTTACTCTGCCTGGGCTTGCTTCATCTTCTTGTGCCTGTTTTCTGCCAGTATCCAGATATGGTCAAGGGTATTTTGGTGTGTGCTTTAGGCCAAAGGTAGGGTCTGTGGATTAGAAGATGGAAGTCTGAGTGGTAGTTTATGTAGCTTACGAATATCTTTTGTCTGAAGAGCACAGTAGCAACCTAAAATCCTTTGGAGGTGGCAGGGCAATGGGGAAACATGAAAAAGTGGTGATGATAGTTGTTGCTTACCCATTTTACAGATGGAGAACACATCTGGAAAGGAGAAATGCTCCAAGAGTTGGACACTGCTGGAAAAGGATCCTGGCATACCTCCTAATACTTGCTAACTAAAGATTTGGCAACTTCTCTCCTCTAGGGATATATGTATGTGCCTTTAAAGTGAAGCTTCCTGATTTGATATGTTTAATAATGCCCTTTGTACTTACCCATCATTCACTTTATCTAGTGTGGTACTGACACAGCCCACCCCAGGGACGATTTTGAGCTGTCAGAAGATGGGTGGATTATTGTCCCCAAAGGAATAATTTGGATTACTTGAACTATTGACAATTATGAGTTGTGGTTTTCCACTTACCTCAAAATCTTGGTATTTGGCAAATGACTTTAGATTGTATCTAATATTTGTCTTTTTTTCTCCTTTTTAAAGATTTGGACTAGAGTAAGCATAGTTCACAGAGGAAATGATGGCCAGATAATATAATTATTAAATTTTGCTGCCTTGAAAAAAGTGGTTTTAGTTTTTATGCTAATGAATGTCCTGTTTTAAAACTAGTGTTTCTCTTTTTAATTGCCAAATAATTTAAAATTGAAACATCATAGCCACAGATATGGATTCTATGCATAAATCATATGATACATTTATACTTTTTGATGGTTACAAGTGGAAAGGTCATCTTTCTTTTTAAAACTATGCTTGGTGCTTTAAGTAGAATTGGAAATTGTAATGTTTTTCTTTTCTAATGAACTATTCTGCAAAGGTAACATTGTTTTTTTAACTCTGATTAGAACTGGGAGGGGATGTCTGACTCCACACTTAATCCAAAAATAAAAACCTCATTAACAAAGAGGCAAAGAGAGTCAGTAAATGGAGCTTACATTAAATTGGGAGGCGGAAGTCCAGGGTTCGAGTTCTGGTTTTGTTATTAATTAGTTGTATGACCCTGAACTAGAGCTTAAATGCATCTGAGCCTCAGATTCCTGACATATAAAATGAGGGCATCGTTAGGAATTGATGATCCATATTGTAATTCCTTCAACTTAAACAAGGCATTCTCCTCTCCAAAGTCAATGTTTGCTTTGTGACAGAATCACCTGGGGACATTTTAAAAATATATTTTGAAGGCCCCACCTCAACCAGTTGAATCTGAAACTCCAAGGGTAGACCCAGGAAACCTATTTGTTAACTAGCTTCTTAGGTGATTTGGGAGAAGACTGGAACACCCTCCAGAGGTAACTTTCAGGAGGCAAGATCTCCTGGTGTTTTCTGGCTTGAGGGAATGAAAGCATTTTCAAAAGTGGGGAAGTCCAGGTCACCTAGGAGCTCTGGCTTAGAAATCTATGATATGAAACTGCACTTGAGGAGGCTGGCTTTTGGCCTAGCTCCCTGGGACTGGTTTCTGCAGAGGTGAATGGAGAGCACAGTGTTCTTCTGAAGAAGAGCGAGTTTGGACGAACAAACTGACCAGTCATTTAATAATGAGTATATTTCAAGCCCTTTGGCACACTACCTTGAGAAGAAGCATTACTGAGAGAGGGCACAGTGATTTCCATAACTCCTAGACTGTTTTGGCCCAAGCTTTCCTTTGAATCCTATTTCAAATTTCTATTCCCTCTTTGACTTTTTCAACTTTTGTTCTTCTTCCCTTCATTAAATTCACAGTGTTGCAGTGGGTTTTTCCCACTTGCCCTTGATCTCACTGATCTTATTTCCTTCAGCCATAGGCACTCTCTCGATACCATCCTATCTTCTAAATGCCAAAAAGAAAGGAGTCAGCACTAGTGTACACCAATTTGCCCCACTATTTCCTTCTGCGCCAACTTTCAGCCCTTCACTTCATTATGGGAGTAGTTGGAGCTAGGGAAATGCTTCTCTAAGGCAAAATTTCAGAGACAGCAAGTGTTTCTTTTTATATATAGCTCCCATTTATTAACTGTTTGTTGTGTGTCAGGTATTGCACTGCTCTTTGCATGTGTTGTCTCATTTAATTTTCTCCGCAACTCTGTTAGGTTAATACTGTTAGCATTCCATTTTACAGAGGAGGGAACTAAGCTAAGTGATTTGCACAAGTTCACTCAGATGGTGAGCAGCAAAGTGAATCTCTGTCTGGTCTTGGGGTCTGAATGGTTAAACAGAGTGTTCTACTATTAAGGGCTTCCTGTGGTAATAAGACTGTGTTACACCAAAGGGGAATGTATGAAGCAACAGATCTTCTTGGGTGTGACCATTCTGAGCCTTGAAGCAACAATAAAGACCAGGAAAGAAAGGGGAGGTTCATTTTAATGGCAGCAAAATGTTGCCAGAATTATTGTGTGTCATTGTAGGGGTGGGGCTCAGAGATTAGTCTTGATTCTTGTGAATTGTTAACTGAGTAAATCTCTAAATATTATCATTGAGAGATAAATTCCTGATATCCCCATGACTATTGTTTGTGTCACAAATCATGGGAATGTGGAACATACTTTTTGTTTTCCTCCTACTACTCCCAGCAGGAGACTAGTGCCAAGGGTATAGAGGACCTCTGGGAGGCAGGGAGTGACTTCCTGGATGTTTTCAGCTAAAGGGAGCCTGGGTGGGGGAAGACAACCAGGGAGAGGACCCAGAATAACATGAACAACAGTGTCATTGGCTGGGATTATTGGGTTTCCAGCTCACTCAAGTTCTTCCTGTCTGATTCTCATTATCAAACTTGCAGCACGCAGCAAAGGATATTTGGCATCCACCAATACAGACTCATTGATCTACGACTGATATGATTCAAACTCATGAACATAACCAAAGCATGCACTGCAATTTCCAGACTATACGTATGGGACCAAATCCATCCTTAAACCCTAACCTAATGCCCTTTTTGAAGTCGCCCAACTTTTCACTTTGACTGTAGTATAGGGCATTGAGCAATTTAACATCACTGCACAAAAACAGACCATTTGTTTTCTTTCCCGCAGCTCTTTCCTAGAAAGATCTTCTACTGGCTATAATTTCTCTAAAAATTCCCTTCCAATTGGAGCCCTCAGGGGAGGACTTGCACCCATTTCCTGCAGTATCTGTCCTCTTTATTGCCGTTTCCAGTAATGAGAGTCAATAGGCATCAAGAAACCAAAGATGAGCCAGGCATGGGGGTGTGCACCTGTAGTGCACCTCAGCTACTAGGGAGGCTGAGGTGGGAGGATCACTTAAGCCCACGAGTTTGAGGCTGCAGTGAGCTGTGATTGTGCCACTACCCTCCAGCCTGGGCAAAAGAGTGAGACCCTGTCTCTTGATAAAAAAGGAAAGAAAAGGAGAAACCAAGAAACTACGGTCTTGTAAGGCCTCAATTGCTTACTCCATGTCTAATGCCAGATAAGTCACTTTGCCTCTTTAGGCCTCAGTTCTTCCATCTGCAATGATTCTAATTCTCCCTTCTCTGTGGAAAACTTGGAGCAATCAGATCACTGAAAACAGACTACTTTGAAAGAAAAGTGGTCCAAGATATATGACTGTGAATGTCTTCATGTTTTCCCTGGCAAAAGAGCTGTTTTGGAGCAAAAAAGAGGGTAGGGTAAAGGTTAAAAGATCACTTGCTTAAGTTTAAGTCCCTGCTCTGCCTTCTGCTAGCTGTGTGGTCTTGGAAAGTTTCTTAACCACCTAACTGCCTTGGCTCTGTAAAATGGAAAAAATAATATTAGTACTTACCTCACAGAGTTGTGGTGAGGAATCAAAGAGATAATCTATGTCTGTCCAATAGATAGTGTTTATTTATGGCAACTATTTTTATTTTGAATGCATGAAGCTCCATGAAGAGGTTTGGATCCTGGCTCAGGCACTTTGGACAGTCATTTAGCCTCTCTAAACCTCTGTTTCTTCACTTGTGTAATGGGGATAATAATAGTAGCTACGTTTTTGGGTTTCTTGAGGAATATATAAGATAATTCCTGCAAAGTTCTCAGTACACCACCTGGTACACAGACGTGCTCAATAAGCTATTGCTATTATCATTCGGTTGCCATCCTCAGAGGCCTTGTGGATCCTTTGGTCCCTGCTTTTCTATATCTGGACCACCTATGGGCCTGGCTCCCACCCCAGAAAATATTTCTGGTGCCTATGATGTACTGTTATCCTCATTTACCCTTGTTTGGGTTAAGTAGAGGAGATAGCCTTTTTGCATAGGGGAGGCCCCAAGACTGAGGGGACTTCTTGCTAAAGCACTGCACAAGGGCTGCTTGTGGAGAACAGCTGATTCCTTGACCTCGAAAATGTTTCACACAGTGACCAAAATGGGAACAAAGCAGACCCTGCTTTACGACTCCCACTGGAGCCTGGTCCCATGAAGCACAAAGTTCTGTCATTGCCCTCCCCACGCCTCCCCTGTTGGCTCCACCAGCCATATATTCCCTTCTGACATTCCTCCAAGACAACTGGTCAAAGAGCACTTCGTCTCCTCCCCACATAATATGTTGAGTAAGGCAACCAGATGCTGCCATAGTGACAATTCCTACCTGATCAATAGAGCTGGGAATTAAGCCCTGGTGACAGGACCTTCTTTGTGGAGGGTCTCCTCCCAGGGCATCGCCTAGCTCAGCCTGATGATGAAGCAACCTGCCCTACCCACCACTGTCTGTGTACTAATCTCTGGGCCTTTCTCTATACATTAATCCACATCTCTGGGGCCCCAAAGTGACCATTTCAGAGAAATTTTGACCTCATTGGATTCCCCAATGTCTCTGCCTTGGTTCAGACCTTCATGATTTCTTGCCTGAACTATATCATATTATTGTTCCTGCTACTTTTACTTCTATGAATAACAATAAATTATAGCTAACAGTTATTGTGTGCTTATTATGTCCTAGTTGCTGTGCTAGCATTTGCATGTATTATCTCATTTAATAGTCACAAAAACCCTATGAGGCAGGCACTATTATCCCCATTTTACAGAGAAGCAATTATAATACCAGCTAACATATATTGAGTGCTTACCATGTGCTAGGCACTGTGCTAGCTGCCTTATATATTTTTTTCTCATTTAATCCTCATGATAACTGTATGAGGTAGGCATTATTACTACTAATAGAGATATCTGTAGGCCTCTGGTAGTAAAGGACTGGATAAGAACCCTGATACTTATGAAATATTCAGAAGGGTTGCATGACCCAAGAGGACTTTGGATGTACTTTTACAAGTCCTTCCTCACTAGGTGCTTGGGTACAGTAGACATTGCTCATTTTGAATCTTGCAGGGACCCTGGCCATGGCTGGTGATAGGAGAAGGAGTGGTGAATCTTTCTTACCCTGGGTTGTTTTAGGGATATCTGGGATCGGGCTATGGTAGAGGCACAAAAATTTTCATGCCTTGCTCATGGTGTTTTCCTACTTGGTCTTCTCTAAAAATCCTTCTCAGATCATGTCACTTCTTTCTTTCATTCCTTTAGTCACTCGTCCTTTCATCCCAAGGACACATGTTGATTACCTACTATATACTAGGTAATGTGCTAGACATTCGGAATATTATTATAAGCAAAACAGACATAAAACCTACCCTCATGAAGCTTATGGTCTAATGGAGGAGACAAACATTAAACAAATAAACTCAGACACATATAATTGTAAATTATAGTAGTGCTGTGAAGGAAAAGTATAGGGTATGAGAGACAATAGCAGGGGAGACTTCATTGAGATGGTTGGGGAGCATGAAGAAAGGTCCTTCTAGGGGAAATGACACCTAAGCTGAGGCCTGAAACGTGAATAAATATTAACAAAGAGTGTTTCATGCAGAGAGACCAAATTGTACAGACACCCTGAGGTGGGTACTTTCCATATTCAAGTGACTAAAAGAGACAGTGAACCGGGAGAAAGTGATGCTCAATGAGGTCGGAGACCATGCAGAACCTTGAAGGCCATGGTAATGAGTTCCCTTTTTATGCCAAGAGCAGATGGAAGCCAATGAAGTAGAATCAGTGAAGTAAGGGTAGAATCAGGGTAATGTAATTCATAGTTTTACAATATCACTCTGGCCGCTATATAAAATGGAACTTAAGAGTGGCGAGAAGAGAAAGAGGGGCAAGCTAGGAGGCCATGACAGTAGTCCAGGAAAAGAGATGGTGGTGGCCTGGACTAGAGGTGACAATGGCCATGAAGAGGAGGGCAAATGCAGCATGTGTTTCAAAAGAGCTTGCTACTAGACTGGATATAAGGACTAAGAGGAGAGAGGAATCTAGGAAGACTTCCATGTTTCTAGCTTGAATAACGTGATGAAAGGTGTCCATTTATGGACATGGGGAAGTATCCTGAAGCAGATTGAGTTGAGCTCTCATCCTGTGCCATATTCAGTCTAAAATGCTCATTTAGCATATAAGCTCTATTACCTTGTTTTGATGGTAGTTAACATGAATGCATTTGTTCTCTCCCTAGGTAGGTTTTAAGCCCCTTGAGGACAGTAGCTGTGTCTTACTCATCTCTATATTCCCCAAGGCACCCAAGATATGATGTATTAAATGCTGTATGATTGATTAACAAAGGGAAGAGGTTCCTTTCTCTTTCAACCTTACTCTTCTTGCCAAGGCATGGGACATGACTCTGGATTATGCTTTTTTAAAAAAACAAATGTGACACACTCAATGATACATATTCTTTGATATAGACTTTGAACTTCATTCAATCATTAATCACCTTTTGAATAACTCCTGCCATATGAGCAAGATACATAAGGCACACATACGTTTGCTCTGCAGAATACCCTTCAGCAGTGCAGTACAGGCTATGGAGTCACAGAAGAATGGTCTCACGGGAATGTGTAGGCTAGGTCAGGATTGGCAGAGCAGAAGACTAGAAGTAGCCTAAAAGCCTGAGTTGTTTAGGCAGTTAGTTTTAACTCTGGAACACCTTCACTCCAATGATTTCCTCCCAAAAGGGTCTATTCAGAGTTTCGAGACATCTTAATTCCCCATAATGCTTCTCCATTTGTGCAATCCACTGCCACTACCCCAAATGTAAGTTCCTTTCCTCTCCTGGGGATTTTCATCCTCATACATGTTTCTGCTTTCTCTTTACACTCTATCCTCTTTCTCGGGCTTTCCGTCTGTATCCTTTGAGATCTATGTTGCATATCAACAAACTCCTCTGGTCCTTCACCCTCGTGTACATCACAGTGCTGGCTACATGTTAGCATCACCTGGGGAGTTTTTTAACGGGTACTGAAGCCTGGACCCCATCCCTAGAGAATCTGATTCATTTGGCCTGAAGAGGGACCTGGGTTTCTGTACTTTTTAGAGCTACTCCAGGTGATACTAGTGTGCTGTCAGGTTTTCACACCACTGGTACCTGCTTGCCTTAATTGACACATCAGTTCTCTTGCAGCTTATCAAGTGTAAGCCGCTCATTCTCCTGGGTTGCACATTCTACAGAGCTGAGGGGTGATAGCCACACTCTCCTATTTCCCCAGAACTATTTTTAGGCCTTTTAAGTTCATCCTGAAAAAGAAGCGAAAAAAGCCAACAGATAACAAAATTAAATGCAAACTAAATTCATTGTTTTTTTAAAAAAATAAATTGATTTTAAAATAAAAGAAAATAAAATGACATCAATGCTCCCTGTAAGTGTCATGGCATCTATACTGCTCACTCTTTTCTTTTGTCAACTCTTGTCTTCCTCATGTACCCACACTTTTCCTAAATGTTTAATACTTGGTTTATCAGTTTCCTCTCCAACCTAAGTCCTGCTTTTCTCCTGGAGGACTTTAGTGCCCTTGTTGGCAATCTATCCAACATTCTGGACTTATGATTCCTTCATCACTTTGACAAATATTTATGGAATGCCTATGTACCAGGCACTGTTGTAAGTAAGTACTAGGTATGGAACAGTGAACATATGGACAAAATCCCTGCCCTCCAGAATCTCATGATCAGGAAGGTGCCAGTGAGGGGAATAATCAACCAATCAGTAGGCAAATAAATGTTAATAAGCATTGTGGAAAAATTTAAGCAGAGGATGAGGGAATGCTGGGAGAGAGGGATCAATTTTAAATATAAGGGAATAAATTTCAACAAGAATAGCCTTCACTGAGCTACCCTTGCAAATATCTTGAGGGAGAGCATTATAAACATAGAGAACAGCAAGTGCAAATGTCCTGGGACAGGAGTGTACCTGGCTGTGAGGAGGCAAGTCTAGCTTAAGCTGAGTTAGAAGGTGAGGTCAAGGAGGTAACATGGAGACGGGTCTTATCAGGCCTTACAGGAAATTGTAAGGACGCTGGCTCTTACTTTGAATGAGACAGTGAACCACTGGAGGGGAGGGTTCTGGGTAGGGAAAGGAATAGGGTGTGACTTTTATTTGAAGTTTCCTTGATATCAGTTATCTCCACTCACTTTCATGTCTACTGCACTTTGATAACCTGTCCCCATTGCCAGCTCCTGGATTTTGTCCCCAAACTGTTCTACCTCTGAAATCTTAAACTCTAGTATTTTAATTGAGAGAGCTTATATATCCAGCTCCCTCATGCTAATTATACTTTCTCTTTTATTTCATCTAAATCTCTCATCTGTTGATTCTACAGTGGTCTTCGTGGATGTTAGTCCCTCCTGGCTTCCCTCTTTTCCCTCTCCCTCCTAAATTCCATAGTGCTTCTTTTCCAGCAATTCTCATGTGTCAATATATTTTTTTTTCCTATTTAACCCTATATTATAGTGGTTTAGCAAAACCCAAACCATAGATCATTCTAGTGGATCTTGTTCCTGGCTGCACATGAGAATGACCTGGGATGCTTAGAAACATACTGATACCTGATTTCACTGGTTTAGGATGGGTTCTGGATATAGATATCTTAATGATCCCCAAGTGATTGTAATGAGCAACCAGATTGAGAACCTGTGGACTAACCCAGCATCTGCCTCTTCATTTTCTATATCTTGACATCTGAGCAGAAAACCAAATCTCAACTGCTCCCTGTAAATTGCTTGGAAATCTTACAAAGTGACGTTAGTAAGCTACATGTCACTTTTTTGTTATGTTAAACCAACCTGCACCACCCTCCTCTAGGCTTCAACCTCACTTCTGTCTCTGTCTCTCCTAGAAGATGACTTCTTTTCCCATTTCATAGAGAAAATAGCAGCTTCTAGTGCCCCAAGCTCCTGCCCTTCTACCTCAAACCTAGATGTACCTGTGTCCACTTTTATCCTGTTGTCTCCTCTGGCACTTCCAAAACTTTCCTCATTCTTGTAGATCTTCAACATCTTGCCACTGGGTCTTTTCAAAATATCTACAATCTCTTTTGTCTTTAAAAACCTTCTCTTCAACTCTAGATTCTCACTTGCTAGCTACTGCCCTATGTCTCTTCTTCCCTTCACAGCTAAGCTTCTTGAAAAAAGGAGTCTTTAACCAATCCCATTCTCTCACCTTCCATTCACTTCTTTAGTCCCCTGGAATTTGGTTTCTGGTTTCATGAAACACATTTTGCTGTGGACACCAGTGATTTCCCAAGTGACAAATCTAATGAATAGTTCTGTCTTTTTCTTTACTTGATGTTTCTGAGTCATTAATTTTATACTGCCTGTCTTCCTGAAAATCTGTTCTTTCATGGATTCCATGAGAGTATTCTTTCTTGGTTTACCTCCTACTTCTTTGGCAGCTTCTTGAGTTCTTCTTCCTTGTCCTAGACCTGAAATATGAGTTTGGAAAAATATGAGGAATCTCTTCTTACTACTTCACATTTCTTTCTCAGCAATTTTATCCATGCCTTTGGCTTCAAGTATCACCTACATGTTCATGACTCCCAGATATATTACCCCCACTATGGATTTCTCTCCTGAACCCTAGATCTGTTTATCAGACTGCCTATGGACTGCCTCTGCCTAGAAATTCTGCAGGAACCTCAAAGTCAGTGTGTCCCAAACTTAACTTGGCCTTTTAGAAACACTCTGACTCCACCAAACCAGAAAGCGGAGTCATCCAAGATTCCTCCTTCATCTCCCTCACCTTCCACAATTACCAATCCTCCCAAGGCTATCTCTAAAATCTTTGTTATCTATTTGCTTCTTTGCATCTTGACTGCCACATCTCTAGATTCTCATCATCTCTCCTCTGGACCACTACAATATCTTCCTAACTGGATTTCTTGGCATTATAACCGCCTCCTTCAAGCTGTCTTGCAAAGTTGAATAATCTTTCCACCATGCAAACCTTACTTGTTATTTCTCTGCTCCTATGCAATTAATCATTAATGACTCTCAGGGACTTATAGCAGTGGTTTTCAAGTTATACTTCATGCATCCCTGTGTGTGTTCTGGAGTGAAGTTGGGGGCAGCAGGCCGAGCAGGCCACATAACAGGGCCAAGCCGCCAAGCCTCTAATTTAACTAGGACAGCTGTGCTTTATATCTGTTTATCATCCTGGCCTCTGAAGATATTTTCCATTAGAGTGAAAATTCTACAGCCAAAAGAAATATTTGAATGCTATTGATGTTGACCTTCATAACTAATAAGCTTAGTATTTATCAGGAACAGAAGGGTATCTCTGACATCAAGAATGTGAAAGCTTCATAGGCCTTGTGTCCAGGAACTTTATCTCCGCTAGATGTATTCGTTTGGTTGCAAGGCCCAGAATGAGGCCTCTTACAGCTTGATGTGACCTTTTGTGTGTTGTAAGGCCCTTTCTCTGCCTTTCAGGGCTGCTGGTGCCTGTTATATATATGAAATACAGAACTCTGCCTGAAGAACAACCATGGCCTTGATGCAGGCACTATCCCTGGTCAGCATCAGATATGAAATTGCACATAGTTCTATAATTTGCATTTTCTACTTAATATATGTCTAATATACTCCTGAGTGATTGTAGAGCCTATTTAAAAGCAGCAGAATATTCCACTGAATTAAAAATTTTTACATGTTTACTTCATGAAATGAAATTCTGTTGCCTTTATCAGAACTGGGAGAACCTTAGGACATCCTGTCCAGTCCTCATGCTGTGGTCTCCATGGGAACTAATTCCCAGTGAGCTCTTTGTTCTCAGGGCAGCTTAGTTGCCCTCATTTACTCTTCCAAACTGTGATTAAGCTCAGGCTGTAGGCTTTTCATCTGCATCCAGGAAAAGGGAAAGTGCACACTCTTACCTATAAAAAGGGAAATTTGCCATTGATAAATCTGGTGGTTCCCAGGCCCATGCTATAAAATTGCCTCAATTTGTCCAGTTCAGAGAATGTTCATGGTGAGTGGAGCCTATGGCCATGGCCAGGCTTGACTGACCTAAGCCTCTAGTGTCATCTCTCCCTAAACAAATATTCTTATTAAAACTGCTGTTAAGTAAAAGCACTGAATTGAAAATTAGGTTTTCATCAGGTTCTAGTGCTGATTGTGCCACTCAACTAACTGTATGACCCTGGGCAAGTCACTGAACAATTCTCATTTGAACACAGAAAGGACGATGTTGAACCAAGTGATCTCTAGGATTATTTTCAGTTCTGATACCTTGAGTCTTTGATGCTAGGAGATAATTGCTATGTAAATGCTTTCAAAAGTTCAAAGTGCTATATCAGCGTGAGGTGTTATGATTAATTAAACTTACTGCTTTAAGTTCCCACAGAGCATAAGGAGAAGTAAAGGAGCCTTCCTGATACACAACTGGGCAAGTCAACATCCGAATCATCTGAAGTTAGCATGGTAGTGTTATTTACTGGGAAGAAAAATAATAATAAGAGTTACTATTCATTGAAACATGACCACATGCCAAACAGCATGCTAGTCACTGTCACATACATTTTTATTATTCATCCCCACAATGAATCCATTGTTACTATTATTTTTGCCCTTTTACAAATGAGAAAACTGAGTTCAAGGAGGTTAAGTGACTTGATTGCCATCATACTTCTAGCAATCGATGAAGCTAAGGTTTGAACCATAATTTTTCTGATTCAAAAGCTCAAGCATTTTCAAGTGTGAGAAAATGTGAGATCCAAGGCCATGTTTTCTATCCCAGTACATCTCAAACTCTAATTCGTGTATGAATCACCAGGAGTTCTTGCTAAATTCAAATTGCTGACTCCATAGGTCTGGGGTGGAGCCTGAGCTTCTGCATTTCTAACAAGCTTCCAGTTGCTGCTTGATGTAGCAGGTCCATGGACCACACTTTGAGTAGCAAGAGACTAGAGACCTTTATATGGAAATCATCTGGCCTATATTTGCCCCTGGAGCAGGGCTGCACAGACTGCGCTGCACAACTCCAGGGAGCACTGTTCACATTGCAGTCTCTGTGCAGTGTGCCTCTTGAGTTGTGTACTGTGCTCCCCTTGTCCTAGAATGAGAACATTGTGAGTAGTGAGTAGATCTACAGAATCTTCCTCTACCTGTGCCATGTCTGAAGAACAGGAAGTGTTCTTTCCCTCACAAATGAAAAATGGATCAATGCTGTTGAGAAAAGCAACACAAATCCAGTCTGCCCACAATGAGGGTGGCCCATTTGGTGTTCTAAGGCAAGATGGGGAGGAGGGGGAGAAGGAAGCTAGCTGGCAAGCTGGCTGGCTGGCTGACTGACTGACTGGCTGGCTTGCTGGCTGGCTGGCTGGCTGGCTGGCGTGGCAGGCTCCATTCTTATGCTAACAAAGCTCTGATTCCAGGCAGCAGCTGCTGCTTGTGTGGGTGCTTGGGCCATTCATAGCAGCTTGCTTTACCAGTGCCAGACCCCCAGAACAGGTGCGGCCGCACTTGTTATTTTGCTCAGTCCTGACCGTCCAGACAGGGAGCTGATTATCACTATGAATCTGGGATTGCTGCTGATATTCCAGCTTCTCCTGAACAAAGGGGCCAGCCTTGAGACAGCTGTCTTTTCTGGCCACAGTGAGGCTGACTGCCCTGAAGGCCATGTGGGCCTTGGGGAGGCGGGTTTGCATTGCAAATGGGATGGAGAAAATCAGACCCAGGTAAGCAGTTCTTCTGAAACAGTTCAAAGTGTCTGAGAGTCAGAAAGTTTGGGGACTTAAGCCCACAGTCCCCAAGCAGGAGCTCCAAACCTATTGAGATCTCTCCAAGCTCCTCTTCTCTGGTCAGGTGCTGTTGCCCTTAGCCTTCCCTTGGCCTAAGGTCTGCTGCAGTGGCCAAGGGCAAGAGAAGGGCAGCTGGCTGTCATTGTCCCCTTCCTCCTTTGCTCAGCCTCAGGACCAGGCTTTGGGAACCAGGAAATTAGCTTCTATTCACAAAAAGGATGGAGAACTATAGCACTGTGGTTAAGAAGACCAGCTCCAGGGTGAGGCAGCCTGATACAGATCTTAACTTGATTACTCACTAGCAGCAAGCATGAGCTTAGGCAATCATTTGATTTATTCAAGCTTCAGTTTTGTCACTTCTCATAGAAGAATAACAATAGTACTTCCCTCAGGGACTATTATGAGGATTTATTATTAATAATAATGAAAGCTAACACTGACAGAGCACCTACTGTGGACTAGGTACTCTTCTAAGTACTTTACACACTGTAATTCACTAAATCCTCAAAATGATCCTATGAGAGGGACTTGTATTATCCCCATTTTATAGATGTGGAAGCTAAGGATCAAAGGGGTTAAGTAATTCGCCCAACGTCACAAATCTGGTGAGCAGCAGAGCTGAGAATTGAACCTAGCAGTTTGCTCCAGAGGCCACGTCTTATGCACTATGCTTTACTGCACAAACTTAAAGTGGAGTGAGCACAGTGCCTGGCACACATAAATCCTTGCTAAATGAGGGTGGTTATGATTCACTAAACTGATTTAGCCTCACTGTTTCAATGAATAGCTAAATATGTGTCACCTAAAAAAGAAATGTATATTTTTTTCAATAAGAATATGGGTTTCCACAGCTGGAGTCTTCATAATGGAAAGAGTAATAGTCTTTCTTGGCCCCAGGGCTCCAGTTCCATTCATTCATACACAAAGGAGTGTAGGACAATTCATTTTCCCACTTGGCTTAGCAGACCATTTTTGATTCCCAGAGCAGCTTTTCATCTCTGCCCACCAAACCACCTCCTCTTAATTCTACCGCCTCTTCAGGCCCACTGCTTCCCCATAACCATTAGCCCTGTGAATTTGATTCACTTATTATGTGAAAGAAAGGGAGGGACTCAAAAAAGGAGGGAGGGAGGGTAGGAGAGAAAGAAAGGAGAGAGAGTGAGAGATCAAGAACAGAGAGAGAGAGAGAGAGAGATCAGGGGTGGGAAGGAGATACTTCTAAAAAGAAAACAAGGAAGAAAAAATAGTCAAGACAGTCCTATTCAAATCTAATCTTAAATAAATTTTGACTGCGGTTTTAGAAAAATGTTTATTGAAAAGGGAATATGTCCATAATATACAATTATGTGAGAAAAGCAGGCTGCAAAATAGTGTTACACCATTTTGAAGTGTGTATGTACAAATATAAAAAAAAAGACTGGAAGGAAGTATTCCAAAATGTTAACAGTAATCATCTGTAGGTAGTCAAGTTGTAGATTATTTTTCTTCTTTAAATTTTCTGTAATTTTTCCAGAATTCTAATGAATATAAATGCTTTTTGTAATTATAACAAGATCTAAGGAAAAGGAAAAAGCAGGGATAGGATATGTCGGTACTGCCTGCATGAGGGATGGATCCTGCCCCCAAGAATGCCCTGTACTAGACAGAAATGATTGTTGTCCTGTGTGTATTGCAAAATTGCATTTTCTGTGTGCAAGGGAATGCTAGATTACTCAACAAGACCACAGAGAACTTTGAGGCACATGCTCAGCTCCCAGTCAGCTCTGAGAGTGTCTGATCTTCCTGCCCAGACAAACCCTGACCTGTGGTGTGTCCACTTAGAATACCATGTGTCCCTGACTACAGTTTGGGAACCCAGTGGTAGAGTTAACATTCTACAGACTTGCCATAGGGGCAAAAACCAGAACAGGGCCAAGGGGACAAAAGCAAACAGATCAGGGACTACGAGTGCAGAAGGTCAGAGCTGACAACAGGAAAGAGAAGGATAGTATCTTCAGTGAGCTGGAGGGGGTTAGTGCTGAGGTGTCACGTGCAAGATTCTTGTTTTGGGTATGGCTGTGTTGGAGATGGGTAAAAAGAGTGTAAGTGGGCACAGGGTTAGGGACAAAGGCATAACTAGGGGCCACAAACTCAAATGCCTTTGGGGACCAGACTGGTAGCTTAATGATTGCAGGGGCCTGGGTGAGGACTGTGCTGAGCTGAAAGAGAACGATTCCCATGGAAGAGAGCAGTGGGAAGCCTGGGAATTTGGGCCCACATTTACATGTCTTATGAATTTTTAAGAGAAGATAGATATCCAGGTATTTATGTAAAATCTCTCAACAATTAAGTTTTTTTTCAATGTCAAGACACTACGGGCCAAGCAAAATATATCTGTGAGCCACATATTTAAAAACATTTCACTTTTAAATAATTATAGATTCACAGGAAGTTGCCAAGGTGTTACAAAGGGGTCTCTGTGTACCTTTCACCCAGTTTTCCCAATGGTGACATCTACATAACCATCATGTAATATCAAACCAGGACAATGACATTGGCACAATGTGTGTGTCTAGTTCTATGTCAGTTCATCTCATGTGTGGGTTTGTGTGTCCAACAACACAGTCAAGATACAGAACTGTTCTACCATTGCATAGATCTCCCTCGTCACATACTAGTCACATCCATTTTCCTCCCTCCAACATTCCTTACCCTTGGCAACCACTAATCTATTCTTCATCTCTATAGTTTTGTCATTTCAAGAGTATGATACAAGTGAAACAATATATTATGTGACTTTTTGAGACTAGCTATTTTTACTCAGCATAATGCCCTGGAGATCCACCCAGGTTGTTGCATATACTAGTAGTTCATTCCTTTTTATTGCTGCATAGCATTTCATGGTATGGATATACTAGAGTTTGTCTAACCATTCACCAATTGCAGGACATTTTTGCTGCTTCCAGTTTTGGGCTTTACAAATACAACTACCATGAACAATCATGTACAGGTCTTTGTGTGGACAAAAGCTTTCATCTCTAGAATAAGTGTCCAGGAGTCTGATTGCTGGGTCATAAGGTAAGTGCATATTTAGTTTTATAAGAAACTGGTGAACTGTTTTCCAGAGTGGCTATACCATTTTACATTTTCAGGAACAATGTATCAGTGATCCAATTTCTCTACATCTTTGCCAACATTTGGTACTGTCACAAATTTTTTACTTCAACCAATCTGACAAGTGTTAGTGATATCTTGTGGTTTTAATTTGCATTTTCTTAATGGCTAATGATATTAAACATCTCTTCATGTGCTTATTTGCCATATATATAAACTCCTCAGTGAAATGCCGGTTCATGTCTTTTGTTCATTTTCTAATTAAATTTTGTGGTTTTTGTCATTGAGTTTGAGTTTTTAAAAATATATTCCAGATAGCAGTCCTTTGTTAGATGCATGATTTGCAAATATATATATTTTTTCAGTCTTCAGCTTTTCTTTTCATTCTGTTAACAGGGTCTTTCATGGAGTAAAGTTTTTAAATTTTTATGATGTCTGATTTATTCATTTTTCTTTCATGGATTATACTTTTCGTGTCATGCCTAAGAACTCCTTACCAGCCCTGGGTTTCTAAGATTTTTCCCTTATGTTTTCTTCTAAAAGTTTATAGTTTTATGCTTTACATGTAAATCTATGATCTATGTTGAGTTAATTTTGTGTGAGGTATGAGAGCCCGGGTTTAAGTGATTCTCGTGCCTCAGCCTCCTGAGTAGCTGGGATTAAAGGCATGTGCTACCAGACCTGCCTAATTTTTTTTTTTTTTTTTTGTATTTTTAGTAGAGACAGGGTTTCACAATGTTGGCCAGGCTGGTCTCAAACTCCCGACCTCAGGTGATCTGCCCACATTGAGGTATGAGATTTAGGTCAAGGTTCATTATTTTGCCTAGGGATGTTCAATTGCTACAGCATTACTTGTCAAAAAGGCAATTCTTCCACTGACTTTTTTTTTTTAATAGAGTCTCACTCTGTCATCCAGGCTGGAGTGCAATGGCGCGATCTCAGCTCACTGCAACTTCTACCGCCCAGGTTTAAGCGATTCTTGTGCCTCAGCCCCCTGAGTAGCTGGGATTACAGGCGTGTGCTACCAGACGTGGCTAATTTTTTTTTTTTTTTTTTTTTTGTATTTTTAGTAGAGATAGGGTTTCACCATGTTGGCCAGGCTGGTCTCAAACTTCTGACCTCAGGTGATCTGCCCACATTGGCCTCCCAAAGTGCTGGGATTACAGGTGTGAGCCACTGCACCCAGCCCTTCCACTGAATTCTTTTTGCACCTTTGTCAAAAATCAGGTGGGCATATTTGTGTGAGTCTATTTCTGAGTTGTCTATTGTGTTCCATTGACCTGTGTGTCTATCCTTCCACCAATACAATGCTCTCTTGATTACTGTAGTTTTGTGGTAAACCTTAATATTGGGTAAAACAATTACTCTTGCTTGATTCTTATTTTTAGAAATTGTTTTAGCTATGCTAGGTCTTTCCAAATATATTACAGAATTATATTGTCTATAGCCAAAAATCTTGCTGGGATTTCTATAGGAATAGTATGAAATGTGTATGTCAATTTTGGAAGAATTGACACTTTTACTATATTGAGTTTTCTAATCCATGGGATCTATCCATTTATCTAGGTCTTTGATTTCTTTCATCATTGTCTTTACATTTCAACATACAAGTCCTGTATAGATTTTGTTACATTTACACCTAAATAACTCATTTCTTGAGTGATTATAAGTGCTCTTGTATTTTTAATTTTGGTTTTCACATGTTCATTACTAGCATATAGAAATACATGTATCTAATGACTAGTGATGATGAGCTTTTTTTCAGATGTTTGTTGGCCACATAAATATCTTCCTTTGAGAAGTGTCTGTTAATATCCTTCACCCGCGTTTTGATGGGGTTGTTTGTTTTTTTCTTGTAAATTTGTTTAAGTTCCTTGTAGATTCTAGATATTAGACTTTTGTCATATGGATAGATTACAAAAATTTTCTCCCATTCTGTAGGTTAGGTTGCCTGTTCATCTGATGTTAGTTTCTTTGGCTGAACAGAAGCTCTTTAGTGTAGCCATAAAAAAGAATGAGTTCATGTCCTTTGCAGGGACCTGGAGGAAACTGGAAACCATTATCCTCAGCAAACTAACAGAGAAACAGAAAACCAAACACCGCATGTTCTCACTCATAAGTGGGAGTTGAACAAGAAGAACACATGGACATAGGGAGGGGAACATCACACACCAGGGCCTGCTGCGGGTGAGGGGAAAGAGGAGGGAGAACATTAGGAAAAATACCTAATGCATGTGGGGCTTAAAACCTAGATGGCAGTTTGAAAGGTGCAGCAAACCACCATGGCACATGTATACTTATGTAAAAAACCTGTACGTTCTGCACATGTATCCCAGAACTTAAAGTAAAATAAAATAAGTACAATTGGTTTTTGTATGATGATATTGTATCCTGCAAACCAAAACTTCATTGCTAGATCAAGGCTCATTTTTATAAATTCGTTGACATATTATTCTGTGTAGATGATCATGCCATCTGTAAATAGAGACAATTTTATTCTTTCCTTTTGGATGTATAAGACTTTTATTCCCTTTCTTGTCTTATTGCACTGGGTAGTACTACCTCGAATAGCAGTGATGAGAGTAGAAATCAGTGCTTCATTCCCAATCTTAGAGAAAAACATTCAGTCTTTCACCATTGTGATGTTAGGTTTAGCTTTAGTTTTTAAAAATCAGCTTGAGATAAGATTCACATGCTGTACAATTCACCCATTTAAAGTACAAGATTAAAGACTTTGAGTATATTCACAGAATTTTGCATTCATCACCAGAATCAATTTTATTCAGTGCTTTCAAAATAAACCACATACCCCTTAGCTGTCACCACCCAATCCACCATCTTCCCCGGCCATAAACAACCACTAGTCTCCAGTTGGTCTCTATAGATTTTTCTATTCAGGACATTTCATATAAATGCAGTAATACAATATGTGGCCTTTTGTGACTGGCTTCTTTCACTTAGCATAATGTTTTCAAGGTTCATCCATGTTGTAGCATGTATTAGTATTTCAGTTATTTTTATTGCTGAATAATATTGCATTGTATGCACACACCATAATTTGTTTATCCATTCATCAGTTGAATATTTAGGTTGTTTCCATTTGTTGGCTGCCATAATGTCTTTTTATTATTGAGTTACAAGAGTTCTTTAGATTCTAGATACAAGTCCCTTATCTCATATATGATTTTCAAATATTTTCTCCCATCCTGTGGGTTGTCTTTTCATTTTCTTGATGCTGTCCTTTAATGTACAAACGTCTTTAACTTTAATGATGTCCAGTAGTTTATTTTTTCTTTTCTTGACTATGCTGTTAGAGTCAGATACAAAAACTACTGCCTAATTCAAGATCACTAAAATTCACACCTATGTTTTCTTCTAAAAATTTTCTAGTTTTATTTTGTACATTTACATCTTTTTATCCATTTTGGGTTAATTTTTATATGGCATGATGTAGGAGTACAACTTCATTATTTTGTATGTGGACATACAGTTGTCCCAGCACCATTAGTTGAAAAGATTATTCTTTTCCTAATAAAACTTCTTGGCACCCTTGTTGAAAATCAAACGGCCATAAGTGTGAGAGTTCATTTCTAGACTCTCAATTCTATTCCATTGTTCTACGTATGTATGTAGGTATGTATGTGTATATATACACACATATATATACACACACACACATATATATACATATCTATCAATCAATCTATCTATCTATCTATCTATCTATATATATATATATATATGTATGTATAAGACTTTTATTCCCTTTCCTGTCTTATTGCGCTGGGTAGTACTACCTCGAATAGCAGTGATGAGAGTAGAAATCAGTGCTTCACTGCGTTTGAGCTCTGAGAATGGACTGACTGCCTCCTCAAGTGGGTCCCCGACCCCCGTGTAGCCTAAATGGGGACACCTCCCAGTAGGGAGTTGGCTGCCCCTCTGGGGCGAAGCTTCCAGAGGAAGGATCAGGCAGGAATATTGCTGTTCTGCAGCCTCCGCTGGAGATACCCAGGCAAAGAGGGTCCGGAGTGGATCTTCAGCGAACTCCAACAGATCTGCAGCTGAGGGATCTGACTGTTAGAAGGAAAACTAACAAACAGAAAGGAATAGCATCAACATCAACAAAAAGGTCATCTACACCAAAACCCCATCTGTAGGTCACCAACATCAAAGACCAAAGGTAGATAAAACCCCAAAATGGGGAGAAACCAGAGCAGAAAGGGGGAAAATTCTAAAAATCAGAGTGCCTCTTCTCCTGCAAAGGTTTGCAGCTCCTCGCCAGCAACGGAACAAAGCTGGACATAGAATGACTTTCATGAGTTGACAGAAGTAGGCTTCAGAAGGTTGGTAATGACAAACTTCTCCGAGCCAGAGGAGGATGTTCGAACCCATCACAAGGAAGCTAAAAACCTTGAAAAAAGATTAGACGAATGGCTAACTAGAATAAACAGTGTAGAGAAGACCTCAAAGGACCTGATGGAGCTGAAAATCATGGCACAAGAACTCCGTGACGCATGCACAAGCTTCAATAGCCGATTCGATCAAGTGGAAGAAAGGGTATCAGTGATTGAAGATCAAATTAATGAAATAAAGCAAGAAGACAAGGTTAGAGAAAAAAGAGTAAAAAGAAATGAACAATGCCTCCAAGAAATATGGCAGTATGTGAAAAGACCAAATCTAAATTTGATTGGTGTACCTGAAAGTGATGGGGAGAATGGAACCAAGCTGGAAAACACTCTTCAGGATATTATCCAGGAGAACTTCCCCAACCTAGCAAGGCAGGCCAACATTCAAATTCAGGAAATACAGAGAACATCACAAAGATACTCCTAGAGAAGAGCAAACCCAACACACCTAATTGTCAGATTCACCAAGGTTGAAATGAAGGAAAAAGTGTTAAGGGTAGCCAAAGAGAAAGGTCAAGCTACACACAAAGGGAAACCCATCAGACTAACAGCAGATCTCTCTGCAGAAACTCTACAAGCCAGAAAAGAGTGGGGGCCAATATTCAATATTCTTAAAGAAAAGAATTTCCAACCCAGAATTTCATATCCAGCCAAACTAATCTTCCTATGTGAAGGAGAAATGAAATCCTTTACAGACAAGCAAATGCTGAGAGATTTTGTCACCACCAGGCCTGCCTTACAAGAGCTCCTGAAGGAAGCACTAAACATGGAAAGAAACAACCAGTACCAGCCACTGCAAAAACAGGCCAAATTGTAAAGACCATCAATGCTATGAAGAAACTGCATCAATTAACAGGCAAAATAACCAGCGAACATCATAATGACAGGATCAAATTCACACATACCAATATTAACCTTAAATGTAAATGGGCTAAATCCTCCAATTAAAAGACACAGACTGGCAAATTGGATAAAGAGTCAAGACCCATCAGTGTGCTTATTCAGGAGACCCATCTCATGTGCAAAGATGCACATAGGCTCAAAATAAAGGGATAGAGGAAGATCTACCAAGCAAATGGAAAGCAAAAAAAGCAGGGGTTGCAATCCTAGTCTCTGATAAACCAGATTTTAAACCAACAAACATCAAAAGAGACAAAGAAGGACATTACATAATGGTAAAGGGATCAATTCAACAAGAAGAGCTAACTATCCTAAATATATATGCACCCAATACAGGAGCACCCAGATTCATAAAGCAAGTCCTTAGAGTCCTACAAAGAGACTTAGACTCCCACACAATAATAATGGGAGACTTTAACACCCCACTGTCAATATTAGACAGATCAATGAGACAGAAGGTTAACAAGGATATCCATGGCCTGAACTCAGCTCTGCAACAAGCAGACCTAATAGACATCTACAGAACTCTCCACCCCAAATCAAATAGATGCAATAAAAAATGATAAAAGGGATATCACCACCGATTCCACAGAAATACAAACTACAAGAGAATACTATAAACAACTCTATGCAAATAAACTAGAAAATCTAGAAGAAATGGATAAATTCCTGGACACATACACCCTCCCAAGATTAAACCAGGAAGAAGTTGAATCTCTGAGTAGACCAATAACAGGCTCTGAAATTGAGGCAATAATTAATATCCTACCAACCAAAAAAAGTCCAGGACCAGATGGATTTACAGCCAAATTCTACCAGAGGTTCAAAGAGGAGCTGGTACCATTCCTTCTGAAACTATTCCAATGAATAGAAAAAGAGAGAATCCTCCCTAACTCATTTGATGAGGCCAAAATCATCCTGATACCAAAGCCTGGCAGAGACACAACAAAAAAAGAGAATTGTAGACCATATCCCTGATGATCATTAGTGCGAAAATCCTCAATAAAATACCGGCAAACCAAATCCAGCAGCACATCAAAAAGCTTATCCACCACGATCAAGTTAGCTTCATCCCTGGGAAGCAAGGCTGGTTCAACATATGCAAATCAATAAACATAATCCATCACATAAACATAACCAACAACAAAAACCACATGATTACCTCAATAGATGCAGAAAAGGCCTTCGACAGAATTCAACAGCCCTTCATGCTAAAAACTCTCAATAAACTAGGTATTGATGGAACAAATCTCAATATAATAAGAGCTATTTATGACAAACCCACAGCCAATATCATACTGAATGGGCAAAAACTGGAAGCATTGCCTTGAAAACTGGCACAAGGCAAGGATGCTTGTCTCAGCACTACTATTCAACATAGTGTTGGAAGTTCTGGCCAGGCCAATCAGGCAGGAGAAAGAAATAAAGGGTATTCAATTAGGAAATTAGGAAGTCAAATTGTCTCTGTTTGCAGATGACGTGATTGTGTATTTAGAAAACTCCATCATCTCAGCCCAAAATCTCCTTAAGCAGATAAGCAACTTCAGCAAAGTGTCAGGATACAAAATCAATGTGCAAAAATCACAAGCATTCCTATACACCAATAACAGACAAACAGAGAGCTAACTCATGAGTGAACTCCCTTTCACAATTGCTTCAAAGAGAATAAAATACCTAGGAATCCAACTAACAAGGGATGTGAAGGACCTCTTCAAGGAGAGTTACAAACCACTGCTCAATGAAATAAAAGAGGACACAAACAAATAGAAGAACATTCCACGCTCATGGATAGGAAGAATCAATATCATGAAAGTGGCCATACTGCCCAAAGTAATTTATAGATTCAATGCCATCCCCATCAAGCTACCAATGGCTTTCTTCACAGAATTGGAAAAAACTACTTTAAAGTTCATATGCAACCAAAAGAGAGCCTATGTTGCCAACACAATTCTAGGCAAAAAGAACCAAGCTGGAGGCATCACGCTACCTGACTTCAAACTATACTACAAGGCTACAGTAACCAAAACAGCATGGTATTGGTACCAAAACAGAGAAATAGACCAATGGAACTGAACAGAGCCCTCAGAAATAATGCCACATATCTACAGCCATCTGATCTTTGACAAACCTGACAAAAACAAGAAATGGGGAAAGGATTCCCTATTTAATAAATGGTGCTGGGAAAACTGGCTAGCCATATGTAGAAAGCTGAAACTGGATCCCTTCCTTACACCTTATACAAAAATTAATACAAGATGGATTAAAGACTTAAATGTTAGACCTAAAACCATGAAAACCCTAGAACAAAACCTAGGCAATACAATTCAGGACATAGGCATGGGCAAGGACTTCATGACAAAAACACCAAAAGCAATGGCAACAAAAGCCAAAACAGACAAATGAGATCTAATAAAACTAAAGAGCTTCTGCATGGCAAACAAACTACCATTAGAGTGAACAGGCAACCTACAGAATGGGAGAAAATTTTTGCAATCTACCCATCTGACAAAGGGCTAATATCCAGAATCTGCAAAGAACTCAAACAAATTTACAAGAGAAAAACAAACAACCCCATCAAAAAGTTGGCAAAGGGTGTGAACAGACACTTCTCTAAAGAAGACATCTATACAGCCAACAGACACATGAAAAAATGCTCATCATCACTGGTCATCAGAGAAATGCAAATCAAACCACAATGAGATACCATCTCATGAGAGTTAGAATGGCAATCATTAAAAAGTCAGGAAACAACAGATGCTGGAGAGGATGTGGAGAAATACGAATGCTTTTACACTGTTGGTGAGAGTGTAAATTAGTTCAACCATTGTGGAAGACAGTGTGGCGATTCCTCAAGGATTTAGAACTAGAATTACCATTTGACCCAGCAATCCCATTACTGGGTATATACCCAAAGGACTGTAAATCATGCTACTATAAAGACACATGCATATGTATGTTTATTGTGGCACTGTTCACAATAGCAAAGACTTGGAACCAACCCAAATGTCCATCAATGATAGGCTGGATTAAGAAAATGTGACACATATACAACATGGAATACTATGCAGCCATAAAAAGTATGAGTTCATGTCCTTTTCAGGGACATGGATAAAACTGGAAACCATCATTCTCAGCAAGCTATCACAAGGACAGAAAACCAAACACCACATGTTCTCACTCATAGGTGGGAATTGAACAATGAGATCACTTGGATACAGGGAGGGGAACATCACACACTGGGGCATGTCAGGGGTTGGGGGGCTGGGGGAAGGATAGCATTAGGAGAAATATCTAATGTAAATGATTAGTTAATGGGGGCAGCAAACCAACATGACACATGTATACCTATGTATCAAACCTGCACGCTGTGCACATGTACCCTAGAACTTAGAGTATAATAAAAAAAAAAAATCAGTGGTTCATTCTCAATCTTAAGAGAAAAGCATTCACTCTTTCACCATTGCGATGTTAGGTTTAGCTTTTGTTTGAATCATCTTGAGATAAGATAAAATATATATAAGATATATATGTATAAGATATATATATTTTATGACAGTACTACACTTTCTTGATTATTGTACCTTTGTAGTAAGTTTTAATATTGGGAAGTATTAGTCCTCCAACTTTGTTGTTCTTTTCCAAGATTGTTTTAACTATTTGGGGTAACTTGCATTTCCATACAAAATATTGTAAAAATTTTAGGATCATCTTGCCAATTTCTATTTTAAAAATGCAGCTGGAATTTTGATAGGGATTTTGTTGAATCTATAGATCAATTTGGAGAGTTTTGTCATCTTAACAATATTAAGTCTTCTAATCCAAGGACATGGAATGTCTTTCCATTTGCTTAGGTTTTCTTTAATTTCTTTCAACAATGTTTTGTATTTTTCATTTTATAAGTTTTCCACTTATTTTGTTAAATTTATTCCTAAATATTTTATTTTTTGATGCTATTGTAAATGGAATCAATTTCTTAATTTAATTTTTGGTTTGCTTACTGCTACTGTATACAAATAAAATTGATATTTTGTATAATGATCTTGTACCCTGCAACCCTATTTAACTTGTTTATTAGTTCTAATTATTTTTAGTGGATTCCTCAGGATTTTCTGGACACTGGTCATGTCATCTGCAATTAGAGATTATTTAAATTCTTTCTTTCCAATCAGGGTGGCTTTTATTTCATTTTCTTGCATAATTGTCCTGGCTACAGCCTCCAATACAATGTTGACTAGAAACGACAAAGGTGTTCCTAATCTTAGGGTGAAATCTTTTAGTCTTTCACTATTAATTATGACGTTAGCTGTGGGTTTTTCACAGATGCTCTTTACCACGTTGATGAATTTCCTTCCTATCTGTAGCTTGTTGAGTGCTTTATCATAAAAGGGTGTTAAATTTTGTAAAAAGTCTTTCTCTGTGTCTATTGAAATGATCATGCGGTTTTGTCCTTTATGGTATTGAAGTGGTATATTACATTAATTGATTTTGCAGATGTTAAAACAACCTTGAATTCCTGGGATGAATCTCAGTAGGTTATAATTGTGTAATCCTCTTTTATTTGTTATTGGTTTCATTTGGCTATTTTTTTGTTTTTGTTTTTTATTTGTTTGTTTGTTTTAAGGCAGTCCCCCCCTCTACTCCTAGTTTTCTGGGAGGTAGGTTTGGTTTTTTTTTTTATTGTCAGGAATGAATGTTAGATTTTATCAATTGCTTTCCTGCATCAATTGATAAGATTATATTATTTTTCTTATTTAACTTATTGATATGGTGGATTACAATGGCTGATTTTGTAATATTGAACTAACTTTGCATCCATGGAATAAACCGTAGTTGGTCATGATGTATAATTCTTTTCAAATAATGCTGAATTCTATTGACTAATATTTTGTTAAGAATTTTTGAATCATATTTATGAAGGATATTGGTTTGTGCCTTCTTTCTTTTTCTTTCTTTCTTCCTTTCTTCTTTCTTTTTTCTTTCTTTCTTTCTCTCTGTCCCTTTCTTTCTTTCTTTCTTTCTTTCTTTCTTTCTTTCTTTATCTTTCTTTCTTCTTTCCTTCTCTCTCTCTCTCTTTCTGTCTTTCCTTCTTTCTTTTGTACTGTCTTTGTCTGGTTTTGTTATCAGAGAATAAATACTAGCCTCAAAAGTGAATTGGAAAGTGTTTTTCTCCCCTTTCCACTTTCTGGAAGACATTGTTGAGAATTGGTGTTAATTCTTCTTTGAATATTTGGTAGAATTCCTCAGTGAAAACTTCTGATCTTGGAAACCTTGTTGGGGGACTTTGAAATTACAAATTCAGTTTTCTCAAAAGTTATAGGTCTATTCAAATTATCTATTTTATATTGGCGGATTTGTGATGCATTATGCATTTCAAAGAATGATTCATTTCATCTACATTGTCAAATTAATGTGTATAGAATTGCTTGTACTACTCCATTTTATCCTTATAAGGTTTATAGGGTCTGCAGTGATATTTTCATTCAGATGTTGGTAATTTGTGTCTTCTCTCTTTTTCTTTATCAGTCTTGAAGGATCAATTCAGTCAATTTTCCTGATCTTTTCAGAAACCAGCTCTTGTTTTATTCATTTTCTCTATTACTTTTCTTTTTTTTTTTTTTTTTTTTTTGACAGTGTCTGGCACTGTCACCCAGGCTGGAGTGCAGTGGCGCCATCTCTGCCCACTGCAAGCTCTGCCTCTCGGGTTCATGCCATTCTTCTGCCTCAGCCTGCGGAGTAGCTGAGACTACAGGCGCTGCCACCTCGCCTGGCTAATTTTTTGTATTTTCAGTAGAGACGGGGTTTCACCGTGTTAGCCAGGATGGTCTCGATCTCCTGACCTCGTGATCTGGCCTTGGCCTCCCAAAGTGCTGGGATTACAGGCATGAGCCACTGCACCCAGCCTACTTTTCTCTTTTCAACTTCACTGATTTCTGCTCATATATTTATTATTTTATTCCTTCTACTTACTTTGAGTTTATGTTGTTTTTCATTTTCCAGTTTCTTGAGGTGGGAGCTTGATTACTGATTCAAGACTTTTCCTCTTTTCTAATATATGCATTGAGTGCTGTAAATTTCCCTCTCAGCACTGCTTTAGCAGTGTCCCACACATTTTGGTATGTTGCATCTTCATTTTCATTCTGATCTGTAGGTTAGAAGTCCTGGCAGGCTTGACAGGGCTTTCTGTTTAAAGTGTCAGCTGGGTTGGACTCATATCTGGAGGTTCTGTGGATGAATCTACTTCCAAGCTCATTCAGGTGTAGGCAGAATTCAGTTTCTTTGGGTTGTAGATTTGAAGTGCCCATTTCCTTGCTGATTGTCTGCTAACAGTCACATTCTGCTCCTAGAAGCCACTTGAATTCCTCCTTAGTGACCCACTCCATCCTCAAAACCATCAACTAGCAATCTCGCATGTCAAAATATTCTCATGCCTCAAATCTCCCTGACTTCCTCTTCCATTTATCAGTCAGAGAAAACCATGTTATTAAAGGGTTCCTATGATGAGATTACACACACTCAGATAATCTGTTTTGCCATGTAATGTAACATAATCATTGGAGTAATTTCTCATCATGTTGATAGGTTCCACCCACACTCAGAGGGGAGGGGATTATACAGAAGCAAGGGTCATTTGGGTGGTCATAGTTAAAATTCTCCCTACCACAGTAATTATCTAATTCAAAGAAAAATATTGGGAAAATGGTATGACCAAAATATTGAGGAGTGCATGACAACAGTTTGGGACCCAACGGAGTAGTTCATTTTAAGGTCCATTCCAAATTCTATGATTCTGTAGTAGGGAAGTCATGGAATATTCTGCTTTTCTGTCTATTGTAGGGGCCAAGGGATAACTTTCCCCTTGGCCTTCTGAAGGTTCCCTGAAAAATCAACTCATAAAAGGCAGATGGATAGTAGAAAAGACATACACATTTATTTAACATACGTGTACATGGGAGCCTTCAGAATGAAGACCCAAAGATACAGAGAAAATTTTCCATTTTATGCTTAGGTCAAAAAATTATGGACAGCCATGTAGAAATATGATTAGACATAAAGAGCATAATCCAATGCAATAGACTCAGTGGGGAAATACATCAAAGCCTCTCTGTCTAGATTCTTCTAGGCCTCTCTGAACATGAATTCCTTTCTTCTGGGTGTGGGGCATGACCCTCTCTGGAACAGAGATCTTATGACCTGCAGTCAAACAAGGTAGGTCAGATCGTTTCTTTGTGGTTAGTTTATACACAGAAAGACAGAGGGAAAGTTAGAGTAATATTTTTAGGTTTCATGGCTGGATTTGGGGAGAAGGGGTCGGTTTCTATCACTCGTCTTAGGGAAAAGAGATTCTAGTTTCTGTGGCTAGCCTCCAGGGAGGATGGGATTGAGAGACAAGAGGGCAGGAGAAGGTCAGAGAATAACATTTGCTTCTGAGGCCTTCATTTTGGGGTACTGTTTTCTGAGCTCCAACACTCCAGTGAGGTGAGGTACAGCAAAAACCAGAGGCCAGTATATTCTTCAAAAATATCAAGGTCATGAAAGATAAGAAAAACTGAGAAACTGTTTCCAATTAAAGGAGACTGAAGAGATATGGAAACTAAAGTTAAGAATTCATTCATATTTGGATCTTTTACTAAATAATTTTTGACCTTTTGTTCTAAAGGTTGACATTGGGATAATTGGTGACATTTGAAAGAGGTTTTTAGATTAGATCATAATGTTGCATGAATATTAATTTCCTGATTTTGATAATTGTCTTGTGGTTATGTAAGAGAATGCTCTTGATTTTTAGAAACATGAACTAAAGTATTTAAAGATAAAGGGGCATGATCTCCATCTTACTCTCAAATGATTGAGAAAAAATAGTGTGTGTGTGTGTGTGTGTGTGTGTGTGTACAGAAAAACAGAAAAGGATAAAGAAAATGTTGCAAAGGTTAACATTTGGGGAATCTGAGTGAGGAGTAGGTGGAAATTCCTTGTACTATACATTTATCCTTTCTACTAACAGAGCTTCAGATGAAAACCACAACCCTGGCCAACACCTTGATTTCAATGCAATGAGACCCTAAGTAGAAGATTCAGGCATACTGTGCCTGTACTTCTGACCCACAGAAACTGTACAAAAATAAATTTGTGTGTTTTTTAAAAGTGAGGCCAATGGTGTGTAAGAAGAATTTGAAGTGGGAAAAAAGGGTAGATTCAGGAGACATTATGGAGAGAAAATTGCCACAATATGGTGTTTTCCTTGGCTAGATATGGGTAGAGAGAGAAGAGTTGGGGATGATTCTGAAGTTGGGAGCCTAGAAATTGGGATAATGCTGGCAGAAAGAGGCAAATAGAGGGAGAGCTGGGTGGGAGAAAAAAAAATGATGTTTTAGGAATTCTGAGCTTGAGTGAACAGAGGACATGAGTAAAAGGGAACCATCTAGTGGAAAGGAATTGGTTAAGGATTGAAGCTGAACAGAGAGGTCAGGGCTGCAGCCAGAGGTTTGGGAGGCATCACCATTGTTTTGGATGTATTTGGAATCCCTGTTGTAAAGGGAAGAAAGAGGCTGAAAATAGAATGATATATTTGAGTCCACTCCTGCACACCAAGTTGGTTGTGAGGACTTGCACTGAAGACAGACAGATCTAGGTTTAAATCCTGGCTTTGCTCATGCCTAGCTCTGTGACGCTGAACAAGTGCCTAAACCTCTCTGAGCCTCTGCTTTTCTTTTATTCAGCTATGAAATTGTGACACTGATCATACCTGCCTTGTGGTGAGGACTAAATGAGATAACCTATATATAAAGCACTTAGCTCATCGCCTGGAACATAGGTTGAGCTGAAGAAATTGGGGTTATGATTGTTACTGTTGTTTCCTTTCATGTGGTTTTCTGCATTAGGCAGCCTTCTCCCGAAAAGAACCCTGACAATTCAGATCACTGTGTGTTTTGTTTTGTTTTGTTTTGCTGGTGGGAATGAGGCAAGGCGACCATAGCATGGCATCTTTTGCTTATGGAGGGCAGGTCCACAACCTGTTACTGAAAAGGGTGAACTTTTTCTTTTTCTGTCAATACGGGCAGATGAAGAGAAAAGCACAAGGAGCTCTAGGAAGGGAAAGTTGGAGCTGTGGCTAATGGAGCAAGGGCAGACCCCAAAGACTCATCTAGATCATCAGTGATTATTCATTCCTCCGAAGCCTTTCCTAGGCCATTCTGAGAAACACTGGAGGAAGTGGGATGGCATGATCTAGTGTGAGTGATGGGCACTGTGCACAAGGGGATGATTTGTATTTATGAAAGGTTCTTGGTGCCTAGGCTGCCTGATGCATGTCTAAAAAGGCAGTGGGTTCCAAGTCAATGTGCCTGGAGTGAGGAGATTTAGCTTCACCTGCTGGCACTGACTTTCCCTACAGAAGATGTAGCTCTGGGCACCACACTCCTAGCTTACACTTGATCCCTCCTGCTGAAGCAGTAATCAATCTGCAGTCTTCTGCTATTAGATGTTAATGCAATCAAAGAGATCACAATGACCTTAAGATTTCCTGATTAATTCACTTTTTCCCCTAGTCAGCATTACCTTCTTTAATTTCTCAGCACTTGGCTCGTTTTCTCAGCTCACTTGGCTCTGTTTCATGCTCCAAGTACCTTTTTCCTCTACTGAGGAGAGGGTTTGGGTAGAGTGATGGCGTTCTGGGCTGCCTGGTAGTGGAAGATGGAGAATCCCTGTCCTTGAATAAAGGTGTACTACCCAAAAAGAAAGGTTTTGGGGTTTTGACAAAAAGCAATCTTAGAAAAGGACATTTGGAAATGGTAAGAGAAAGACAGAGAGAGAGAGAGAGTGAGAGAGGATGTGTGTGTTTGTGTGCATGTGTGTGTATGTCTGCGTGTGTGTGTGTGTGTGAAAGAGAGAGAGAGAAATCTTGAGAAACTGGTAGGAACAAAGTAAAATTATTATTTCCTCTCAAGTCAAAGAAGGTACAGAAAGAAAACTGCCGAGGTGAAGATACATATCAGGGATTACCAATTTTCCAGAGCCCCCCACGCATGAAGTACTTTAAGATCCTCAGTGAGGAGAAGCTTAAGATACAGAGACTGATTGATCTGCCACCACAGGTGGGCAGCTGGAGTTGATACAAGCTGCCCAAAGCAGAATTTGTGATTTTTTTCTGCAAATACATTCCTCTTCCAGTCAACCCCACTCAGTAAATGGCACTACCGCTCACCTGGTTGCTTAAGTCAAACTCCTGGTGGTTATCCTGAGTTCTTCTTGTTCCCTTACACATCACATCCTAGTCATCAGCAAATCCTATTCATTTACCTTGAAAATATTTACTGAATTTCATCACTTTTCACCACCTCCTCAGCCATTAGCTAGTGTGAGCCACAATCATCTCTTTCCCAAACCACTGCAACAGCCCCCTAAATAATCTACTTGCTTCCGCTCTTACTGCCAGGCCTGCCATGTATGGATGTTCAGGTTGTATACTACACAAGGGCACCATAGCTATGGGTGTGCCATTTATATCACAGACACATACATACTTACATAAGATTGTGCAGATGGGTGCAGACATTCTGGGCTTCTTGGCTCTAAGTCTGAGAACAGCGGAAGAGAGCCTGCTCCTACTTAAAACTGTACCAGTGCACATGGCCTTGCATAGACTCAGGAAAGCACAATCACACACACACATACACACACATATACATCCATAAATGTACATACTCAGTGGCACACACAAGTGGACTCTATCCTACCCAAGCCCTGGGTGTCCCCTGAGTTTACTTCTCTCTCTACTACCCATTGTTCCCACAGGCTGAAGTCCCATCCCTCCCACTTCCAGCTGCCTCAGCTGGAGAGGGGATAGAACAGTGGGGTGCAAAGTGTTGTTGATGGTGCATCTATTCCAGTGACAAGAAATGCATGAATGAGAGGAATAATATGGGTGCTCACAACACAGACTGCTGCCCACCATGACTCTGGCAAACTTTCTTGGGCAGGACTTAAATTTGTTTAGGTTGTACAAGAAAAGACTAACATAATTTTTGTCATCATTTTTAAAATGAGGAAGGGGTGTCTTTTTTGTGATTCACACAGACACTGTATCAGATAGTGGCAGCCTTACGCCCCCCCGCCCCTGCCAAATCTCAACTCCAACCAATCTCTACTCTATATAACAGTCACTAAGAACTTTAACAAACAGGCTGGGTACAGGGGTTCAAGACTGTAATTCCAGCACTTTGGGAGGTCAAGGCGGGCAAATCGCTTGAGCCCAGGAGTTTGAGACCAGCCTGGGCCATGTGGTGAAACCCCATCTCTACTAAAAATACAAAAATTAGCCAGGCGTGTTGGTGCACACCTGTAGTCCCACCTACTCAGGAGGCTGAGGTGAGAGGACCGCTTGAGCCCTGGAGATCGAGGCTGCAGTGAGCTGAGAAAATTAAAAAAATAACTTTAACGAACACTTGAGTATGTTGATCCTTTGCTTAAAGCCTTCCATTTATATTTTAATGTTTTTAGGATAAAGATAAAACTCCTTAGATGGCCTACAAAGCTTGAATGATCTGGCCCCTGCCTTCCTCTGCAACCTCATCTCATATCACCGTCCCTCTCATGACTGCCCCAAACCCCACCCACACTGATTTTCTGTCCCTTGAGTTCACCAAGCACATATCATTGTATTTCTTGTTTATCTGCCTCCCCCTTCCTCCTACCTCCCTGCTTCTAGAGTGTTAACTCTGTTAAGCAGGGACTTTGTCTTTTTCATCATTATGTCTTCATCACCTAGCACAGTTCCTGGAATTTAATAGGTGGTCAATAAGTATTTGCTGAGTGAATAAATAAGTGAACAGGAAAATGAGCAATTTTGCTCCCTATTCCACTCATTGGCTCTAAGATGATCCTCAGCTCAGCCTCATCTCTAGTGTGCTTTGAGATCCTCTGGTGAAATGAGATGGCCAGAAAATGCAAGGTTGTTAAACATCAGAAAGTTGCAAGACCAGTTTGGTCAGGAGGAATAATAATCAGTATAACCAGCACTTATTGAGATATTAGCATGTGCTGGGCATTGCTCTAGGCTTTTTTCTCATTTAATCTCCACAGTAACCTTATAAGGTATTTCCTAGTATAGAATTATCCACATTTGATGATGAGCAAACTGAAACCCAGGTGATTCAGTGACTTGGATGCAGACACAGGCAGTTCGATTCAAAGCTTTCTTTTGTGTTGTGTGAGAATGAGAACAGTCTCATTTCCACTGATTTCTTTTTCAAACCACCCTAGGATTATCCCTCTACCCCCTGGCTTCTCTTCAATCTCATAATCTTGAATCCAGCCCTGAGGAGCAGGTAGAAAAGAGCCACGTACTACATTGGTAAGCTGCAGTGAGTGTAGGTCTAGTTAGTGTCCCCATAGGGTAGCAGCTACTTTGATGATTGACAATATAAATTTAAAAGCTGAGATATCCTGTACTATCTTGATACTGAAATCAATAAAACCATCAAATCCTAAGCCAGCCTCACCAAACTAAAAGGGAGTTGCAACCACAAAGCAAATTTAACACCTCTTGGAATCTTTCTGACATCACATGAAGCACTACCTCTGAGGTGAGAATGACATTAGCTTGAAGCTCTACAGGGCTGAAACCTTAGCTATTACAGGGCTGGATTGTATCTGCCACCTTCACATGGGAAGAGAAATTGACATGGGGGGAAGAGACAACTGACTAGGCAGTCTTTGCAGCTCTGACTGTGCATAAAGAGAATGAAAAATAAAACAAGAGAGGGAAAACACAGCATAATCCTCATTGTTAAGATGTTAGCATGCTCATGGGTATAACAGAAATTACTGTTCTTCATCTCACCTTATGATTCCCTTTAACAAAAGACAACCATTGAAAACACAATTTGAGGCCAGTTTACCCCTTCATGCTCAGAGCCTGAATCACAAATTCATGGGCTGTATTAAATGCTTTCCCCACTTATTTTATCAGATTCTTAGAACCAGAGAAGGAACCTAATAGAATATCTGGTTCAACTAATTCACACTTTCTAGATAGGGAGACTGAGGCCAAAAGAAAGGGGTCTTGATTTCATTTTCACCAAGTGTACGTGTGTGTGTGTGTGTGTGTGTGTATGTGTGTGTCCATTCGTGTGTTGCATGAGTGGGAGGTTTGCTTCAGGAACTGTTAAGGGGAGAGATGGAAAGTTCTGTATTCTAAAAGGAAAGGGGTGAAAAATGTTAGAATCAATACAGTGTTTGATAAATAACTAGTAATTTGTCACATAAACATATACACACTACAAACACCACTGTCTGTGGCAGAAACAGAGGGATGTTCTCAACAGAGGGAGGGTCTCAGCCAAGAAGGCTAAATGAGGGCCATTCATCCTTTCAGACCCTTTCTGCCATTGGCAAAGATTGGTCCAGTCCACTGCCTAGGTTTTCTGTGGGCTCTCAACATTTTGCTCAGCAGAGACTTCCCAAGGCTGCTTCACTAGTGGCTGGTGGCATTTAACCTCTGTGGGAGGGATGGAGCTTTTTCTTTTCATCATGGAATCCATTATTTTTCTTTGAAGCATAGTGCAAAGCTTCTTACAAATTGCATGGCAAAAATAGAAATGCAGCCAGTTCTCAGCACAGCCTTGTGGAAGTCGGGGCAACCTGTCCCTCAGGCAGTGTGGATGGAGAGTGTGTTCATTTCTGAACTTGATGGTAAATCCTATGGGGAAGGAGGCAGAAAGCAACCCATCCCTTCCTCTTCTCCCTTAAAGGGAACTAGACCTAAAATGTGTTGGAGCTGTGAGCCCTGGAGAAATCCAGCCCAATTGCAGTATTAGACCCCGCCAGAGGGAGTCAGAGTGTGGCAGCTTGGCTGTGAACTTGCCGTGAGACCTGGAGTAAGTTGCTTCCCCTCTTTGGGTCTCTGTTTTTTCATTTAACCCTCATGCTTCACAGAATGATTGAAAGGTATAAATGTAGAGAAAATAGACCCACATATGCTTTGGAAACAGTAAAAGCCTGATATTAGTACAAAATATTTTTATTGTCATTGTTTTATGTCTGCTCTTTGTCTCTGGTGGTTGACCTCGAATTTGGGTATCTGATCTGGAATTTGACTTGGCATAGAATATTTCAGGATAGGTCCAAGGCCTCTGGAGCTGCAGAAAGAAGAATTGTTGGAAGAGTCAATGCAGGTTGAACACTGGGCTCAAACAGACCCCTCACAAATCACAGCCCTGCTCCTTCATTAATCTCCCTGGGTATGTCTTCCAGCAGCCTATCGAACCTCTGAGCTTCAGTTTCCTCATCTCTAAAGTGGGGTTGTTGTGGGAATTTAAGTGAGATAATAAATGAAAGCTATTATGCTGAAGCACTGGTGTGGAGTATGCATTTGATAATAATTCTTTTTGATGTAATTTGCATCTGTGTGCTGAGAATAACCGTGATTCCTTAATGTCAGTGCACAGCTAGTCCTTGTTAAAACATACAGATTCCTGGGCCTTGCCCTAAAGAAATTCTGATTCCATAGGTTTGGAATGGAGAACAAGAACATGTGTTTAACAAGGACTCCACGGTATTCTGATGTGGGTCAAATTTGGAAACCATTGGTGTAGAGCACTGTTATTCAAGCTGCCAATTGTTACCCACTGCTCAGAAAATCAATTTAGTGGATAGTGACCAGCATTAAACACACATACAGGAATGGAATGGGAAATAACAGGGTACACTGCACACAGTAAGGGTAAATATTGAGTTATAAAATGTTTATAATTACATATAATTTTAAATATAAAGACAGTTATATTTATCATTTATAATATAGTTGTATATACATCGTTTGTGTGTATGTGTATATATATACATGCAAACATTTCATGAGGCAATACTTACCCTCACTGTAGATACCTTGACATTGGACAAAATTATTTGAAATACTCATTTCTTATTTGGAGAAACTGGCGTCCAGAGAATTAATCTGTCAAGTCTCAGGTAAGACAAGAAATGACCAACAAGGGAATGGAGTAGGATCCATTTCTCCTCTCTCCCCATCTCTCCCATGCTATTCTTGGATCAACAGAGTTGGTGGTTCTCTAATTAGAATCAGTTCTAATATCATATAATGGCCCTGGCCTGAAATGTAAGGGCAAGTTAGGGAGGTGGCTGCAGGTATCAGGCTAATGGCATTGACCCCATTAGACAGAAAATGCATCTGGGTTTATGGGATGTTTAACTGCTCTTGGTTAGTGAAGGCTTTGTATAAGTGTGCCAAGCTCTTGTCCAAACAACTGCTCCTCCTTTCCTTCTCCCAGACTTTGATATTGATTTTACCATTTGAAACTCTTTTGTTGCCTCTGTAAAATCAAATAATTAGCTTAAAACTATCCTTCCGGTCACATCAACCAGCATCATCTTTTCAGTCCTGACTTGATATGTTGAAGATGTTAGCACCCCTAACCTTTCATCCACATGCTCTGTCTAAAGGGAGCAGCTATTTCTGGGTTCCAGTTCATTATGGTCCTGTGGGAATGTGGTCACTTTGCCAGTGAGGCCTTCTGTGTCTACCCTCTGTGATACTCTAGGCCTTGCAGGAACCTACTACTCTTACCATTTCAAAACTCTTCATCTCCTACCTGACTTTGTATTTTCCTGATGGTACTTATCATACAACTTAACATAGTATATTTTAAATAATAAACAGATAATGAAAATAATCCCATGTGTCCAGATATTTTTTTTCTAGGAAGATTGAAAATCAAATTTTATGTGAAGTTTTCCAATTTTTAATGCTGCCAGATATTTTGATTTTTCTAGAGAGCTTGGACATCTGAATATTCATGTAAAATCTTCTAATTTTTCAATGTCGGTTACCAGTTCATAGAAAATTTAAATACTATTTGCACCAAAGAAAATATGTTTGTGATCCAAATAGAGTCCGAGGTTCACCCTATTGTGATCTGTGTCATAGATCTGTAGAACACTGGTGCTGTGAGAAGCCTTATAAATTGGCAGCTTCTAATGAGGAAGTACAGCCTCAGAAAGATTAGGTATCTTCTGCATTATCACACAGCTGGCTTGTAGCAGAACTGGATCTCGAACCCAGCTTTCCTGCCTCCTAGTTGCTCTGTCATAGTCACCATGCTGGCTGCCTCCCTTCTGCTGAGGGTTGAGTTAATCTGCTCTGTGTAGAGGACAGCTTTCAGTCTTCAGTCCCCTCCTCCTAAAGAATATAACAGACGCATCACCACCCATCTGATAATCCCCAGGCACTTCTCACCAGAGTGTATGAATTTACCTGCCTTCCCAATCTCAACTGAGGATATTGCCTCTTGGCGCTCTTTATTGCTTTTGCTCCAGTGATAGAATCAAGACAAGGTCTTTATAGGAATGTTATTGTCATTGCTCCCAGACAGCGGTGTCTTCCGGCAGAGTCATAGAGTCGGTGTGGTCTAATGCAAAGAGTCTGGGGCTCAAAGTCCAGACAGCTGGGCTCAATTCTCAGATATGTGACCTGAGACAACTTATTTAGCCTCTCCGGCCCTCAATTTCCTTAACTGTAAAAATGAGAAAAATAAGATCTGTCTCTCTTGTGTCTCAGAGCTGCTGTGAGGCTAAAGTGAGATGATATGTATAAGAGCACCTTGGAAACAGATAAACATTTTACAACGATGAGGGTATAGTATCATTAAATCAGCAAAATAATGATTAAGCACCTACTATGTGACAGTGAACATACCATTTATGCAGGGCATGCCAAGAAGCATAGGCCTATCTGCCTCCATGAGCTTACAGTCTACCTGAGAAGAAGGGACATAGCTGAGTGGGAAGAGAGCCAGCACTGCAAAGCTAGAGACCAGGGCTGAAGGAAATGTATTGACTGTAGAATGAGAGAAAGAAATTGTGGTAGAAAGGGGTGACCATGGAAGGATTCCTGGAGGGAGTTGCATTTAAACTAAGCTTTGGAATAAAAATTCACAGGCTAGGGCTGGCAGGAGTTAAAAAAAAAAAAAGGATATTCTTCTACTGGTCAGGGGCAACAGCACAAATAAGGGCTGAAATCACAACGTATGCTGGAGGTCTAATCTACATGGAGAGAAGGGTTCAAGTAGTGGCTCTCAGATTATTGCTTATCCAGCTATTTCACTGGCCTAAAACGCAAAAGAGAAAGTCAAGGGATGCTTGCTATAAAGCCAAGGTGGGGCCAGGCACGGTGGTTCATGCCTGTAATCCCAGCAATTTGGGAGGCTCAGGGAGGCATATTTCTTGAGCCCAGGAGTTCGAGACCAGCCATTGGCAACATAGCAAAACCTCATCTCTACAAAATACACAAAAATTAGCTGGGTGTGGTGGTGCAGGCCTGTAGTCCCAGGTACTCAGGAGGCTGATCTGGGAGGATCGCTTGAACCCTGGAGGCAGAGGTTACAGTGAGCCACTGAGATTGCACCACTGCACTCCAGCCTGGATGGCAGAGCCAGACCCTGTCTCAAAAAAAAAAAAAAAAAAGAAAGAAAAAGAAAACAAACCAAGGCAGAGGTTAAGTGTGGGCACAGGTTTGGTTAATTACATCACAGGAGGGCCTAATACTATAAAATGATCATAATGATTATTTCTGCCTCATAGGGCTTTTCTCAGCTTTAAATTACATGATGTGTGTTAAACATTTAGCATAGCACCTGATACATGATTAGTACTCAATAAATGTTAGCTATCATCATCATCACCAGTTTTCATCTTATACTGAAGTTAGGGGACAATAACATGGGCTTTGGAATCTGTCTAATATTAGTTGTGTAGCCTTGGTCGAGTCACATCACTTCCTCGTTTCCCAGTTTCCTGGTCTTTAAAATGGGAATGACAGTAGTGCCAACTGAAAAGGGCTATTGTGAGGATTAAATGAGTTAATCCAAGTAAAGTACTTATCACCATGCCTGGTACATGATAAGCATTCAATAGATGTTAGCTGCTACAGTTATTATGGCCAGTTGACCATTAAGGTAATATGACAGCATAACTAAAACATGAGAAAATTGAGAAAAATAGGCAATCATGCCAAACCTTACTACTAAGACACATCTTGTTATTATTTTTGGATTCGGTTCTTAAATTTAAAATTTCTTTTGTTGAGAAAATCAAGACTGCAGGAGATGGCATGGATTTGGGATGCAGCAGGCATTTCGTTAAACACTTAATAAGTAACTACTGTGTGCTAGCCAGTGTTCCAGAAGCTGAGATATGACAAGAAAAAAAAAAAACACACAGGACAGGCATTATTCCTGTATTTAAGGAATTTATAGCCCAATAGAGGTAGTATGGAAAACAAAATAATAAATATAAAATATTGTGTTATGTGATATTAAGTACTATGGAAAAAATCTTCAGATGGGGTGATAAGGAGTTGTAAAATGGTCAGGAGTGGTGAGGGAGGGTTAGAGAGTGAACCCTGCAGAGCCTATAATTTTAGAGGGTGGTCAGGGTAGGCCTCACCAAGAAGGTAATCTTTTGAATCCTGCCCTAAAGGAGGTGAGGGAGTAGGTAATGTAGGTATCTCAGGGAAGAGCATTGGGAGCAGAGAGAACAGGAAGAGCAAGGTCTTTGAATCAGGAGGATACCTGGCATTTATGAAACTGCCAAGAAGCCCATGTTGCAGCAATGGAGTGAATGAAGGGAAGAGTAATGGGATGGGAGGTCAGAGAGGTCACAGAGACAAGTTTGTTAAGGGCATTGACTGCCATTTCCAGGGAGTGAGATGGAAAGCCACGGAGGAGCTTGTTCAGTGAAGGACATGACCCAACTTATATCAGCTATTTGGCCCTCCTATAAGCAGTGGGTTTTGACCCCATAGATCCTGGGCAATAATAAACAAGAGGCAGCAACTCCACCATTCCCTCAGAACTCTCCTTACCACTCTGTAGACTGCAGAGAGTGGACTTATTGATCCTGAGGGCGACACAGAGAGGAATTGATGGCACGGAGAATAGGGGAAAAAGATGTAATCTCTTAGAGCTGAAAGGGACTCAGTTAGTGCAATTCTGCCACCGGGCATCTGTTCATTCCGCCTCGACTAAAACCGTCACTGCCTTATCAGCTTGCTCAGCCTCTTGTAGGACCTTCTCAAGGTCAGAAAGCCTTTTGATGGGTTTACTGAAAATCTGCCTCCTTTTCACCACCGGGTGGCAGTAGTCCTGGTTCTATCACCTGAGCAACCCAGAATAAGTGCATACCTTCCGCAGGAAAATACTTGAGATTTGAAGGCAGGTGGATATCTTATATATCCCCCAACGTTTCTCCTTTACAGGCCCTATTGTCTCTTCTACCTTCAAGAGTAACTCCTATTATAGAATGGTTTTCTTTTGTCAATCTTGCAACCCTCTTCTGGAGGTTTTCCACTTTCTTAGTGACTCTCTTAAAATGTGATGTCTAAAATTGAACAGGAGACGGTAGGAGTGAACAGAGGAGGTTACAGTGCAATGATTATATTCTAGGATCTAGAAACTGTACTTTGATTAATGCAATCTAAAATTGTGCTCTGTTTTTAGCAACTAAATAATTTAGGTACATTAAACTGTTGGCTCGAATTGTGCTTGTGGGTCAATTCAAGCCCCTTGATCTTTTTTAGTTTGTTTATTTGTTTGATGTGAGTTGCTGTGAAGCCACACTTCCCCTATTTTGGCCTCACAAAATGGACTTTTAAAATTTGAATTGATGATTTTTTTTCTTTATCTCATTTATATTTCACCATTTAAATTTTAGCCCAGTATTCCAACCCGTCTGAGCTTATTTTGAATCTCAATTTTGTTCTTCAACATATTCCGACATCCCTGCCAGGTTTGGGTCATCTTAAAACACAGTAAGTACATTTTTTGTATCACCTAAGTTATTAATAAAAATGAAAAAGTCTTGTGGCCCTTCTCTGGAGAACTTCTGCTGGATTGCCAATCCATTTGACTGTATTATAACTTGATCAATATGTTACTATCTTGCTTTAGTTCATTCATGAGAAAGTTCTGAGACAAATTCAAATGCATGGCTAAATCCAAGATATGTTGTCAATGCAAAAGATAGCATGGATGAAGGTGATCTAAGATAGGATGTTTTTGTTTTGCAAAATGGAAATTCTAGTATTGTTTTTTCCAATTATAAGGTGATATTGGCTTGTTGTAAAGGTCAACAGCATACATAAGTATACAAAATAAAAAGGGAAATTTCCTCTGTAATTCTGTGCACCGACACTGTACTAGATAACTATGGTTGACAGTTTTATGCATATATAAACACAGATCTAGGGTTTTACTGGGATCATGATATAGAGACTGTTACATGACCTGCTCTTTTCACTTACAATCCTTTGGAAACGTCTGTCCTTCTCAGAAAGTACAGTTTTAGCTCCTTCTTTTAAACAATGATATAGTGTTCTTTTCTTTGGATGTTTCATAATTTATCTCATCAATCTCATATTGATGGGCATTTAGATCATTGGCAATTTTTGCCGTTACAAGCTGTATTACATGTTGAATTGTCTTTGCTGGCTCGATGAGATGTTGTGCTAGATGCTGGTTGTTGCCTTCTCTGTATTTCCCATCCTCTTGTCCTTTTCAGATATTGTTGTCAATGTCCTAAATGCCAAAGGGCTGCTTCCGCCTAAGAACTAATGAGGGGGCCAAATTACTGCTCATCATGGTTTGAGTTTGAAAATCTATACTTGCCCTACTTTCAAGTGTGTTTAAGGCTTTTTGAGCTGCCAGGGGCTTTTAGAGGATCAAGGCACCCCAAGATCAAGCCTTGAGGGACAGACAGGCTTGATAGGAGGCTGCAACCCCTGTTTGGCACATGTGAAGTGGTTAAGGGCAGAAAGGAGAAGGAGAACTGCCTTGCCATTGGGCCACAATTCCTTGTTATACACCCTCAGCCCTGACCAAGCAGGACACTTGCTGGTCCCTGAATAAGCTCCTCCTTTTTCATGTTCACACCTTTATTCCTCCACAGGGTCTTCCTCCTTTCACACGTGTACCTCCCAGAACAAGGTAGGAGCCATCTGCTCTGAATTCCCAGAATGCTTTAAAACCATGGGCTTGGGAGTTGAACCAATGTTTGAATATCAGAGCTTGGCAGTTGAACCTAGCTCTGTGATTTTTGGATAAGTCTTTTATCCTTTCTGGGCCTAGTTATCCTCATCTATGGAGTGATGATATGCCTATATATTTTGAAACACCTAGCCCAGTGCCTGGCTTAACAAACGTTTGCTGTTATTATTATCATAATTACCATATGTGATTATATTACCTACTCCACTGTTGTGAAAATTAAATGAGAACATATGTAAAGCACACAACACAGTGCTCAGCCTAAAATGGGTATTAAATAAATGATGGCAATTACTGATTGTATTCATATCTTCCTTTGGATACTTATCTTACTCTCTTGTGTTTCTCCTATTTGTGTTTACGTCTTGATCTCCTCCTTTAATTAATAAGTTCCTTCAAAAGCACAGTGTTTGTCCTCTTCCCTCCTCCTACCCCTCTCCCCTAGAAAGCATAAAAAAACCAGTGTTGGGGGTTAGTAGGGCTCTTTAAAATTTAGGTACCGTCAGTGAATGCCACCATCACTTTGTCTAAGCCCCTTTCTGATTGGATTGTTTTCTAGTTAGAAAGCACTGTCTCATTAACAGATCAACTGGGCCCCCTTTCTAGGGCAAGTCATGGCATACATATTCCAACCCCTGAGCCACTGATCAGAATTAGCAAGCTATAGAATCTTAGCTTTGGAAAGATTTTCAGAAACCAATGGCTTTGTGTATGAGTTTACCTGGGCAGAATGGATTCATGTACCACTCTCAGGCCTCTGCTATCTAGATGGAAAGGAACAACATTAGGCCATTAGCCCAGTCCAGACCACTGTTGAGTCCCTCTTAGACTACCGAAACAGTCTCCTAGGCTTTTTCCTGCTTTCGCTCATGCCTCTACACAGCAGCAAGAGCAATCTTTAGAAAATAAAAAATCAGATCACATGATTTCCCTCCTCAAAACCCTCCCATGGCTCCCATTGCATGTAGTATAAATTCATATTTCCTTCCCATGGCCTAGAAGATCCTGAATAATCTGGCTCCTGTGCATCTCTCCACATTCATCCTGTTACACTCTTCCCCTTGCCCCCTGTGCACCACCTGCGCTGATCTACTGTTCTGAGGATACCCCAAGCTCATCCCTGCTTCAGTGCTTTTTAATCTTGTTTTGACCCTCTACCAACAATTGAATGCCAGCCTTGCCCCAACTTCCCCATGTTTCTTTTCGTCCTTCAGGTTTCCATTTCAATGATACTTTCTCAGAAGAACATGAAAAGCCTTCCCTGTGCACCCTGTCTCAAGTAGGTTCTTGTCCCCACGTTATTCTCAAACTCATTGGTTCTCAGGCTTGCTTCAAATTGAGAATGACTCAGAGAGCATTAAAAAACAAAACAATGGCCAGGCCTCTTCTAGATAAAGTAAATCAGAATTTCTGAGAATGGAACTCAGCTATCTGTATTTCTAAATGCTCCTCAAGTGGTTTTAATGTGTAGCCAAGGTGGACAGCCTTTGTTTTATCTGTCAACTTGTTTATTTCATTCTTGGTGCTTATCACAAACTATAATTATTTTGCTTATTTTAGCAACTTATTTAGTAAATATTTATTATGCCCCTACATGTGCCAGGCACTACTCAAAACATGGAAATTAAACTAGTGGACATACTAAACACAAATCCCAACCATTATCAAACTTCAATTCTAGTGGAGGAGGCAGACAATAAACAAGATCAATAAAATATATAGTGAAATTTTTATAGTGTTCTAGACTAAATGGTTGTGTCTTCCCCACCAAATTATTGTGTTGACATCTTAACACCCAATATGATAGTATCTGAAGATGTGGCTTTTGGGATGCAGTTAGGGTTAGATGAGGTCATGAGGGCGGGGCTTTGATCTAATGGGATTAGTGCCTTGATAAGAAGAGACACCAAAGAGCCTGCTCTCTCTCTCTCTCTCTCTCTTTCCCCCACCACCCCACCACCCAACATGCACAAAGAAGTCATATAAGCATACAATGAGATGGTGGCTGTCTACAAGCCAAGAAAAGAGGCCTCAGAATGAAACTTACCTTTCTGGCACCTTGATCTTGGACTTCCAGCCTCCAGAACTGTCAGGGATAAATGTCTGTTGTTCAAGCCACCCAGTCTGTAGTATTTTGTTATGGCAGTCCAAGCACATTAAGACATATAGTATGTTAGAGAATGATGAGTGCTAGGGAGAAAAATAAACTAGATAATGGAGATATAAATTTTTTGGAGGAGAGAAACACTTTAGACAGAGTGACCTCGACAGATAAATCTTGAGTAAAGACCTGAAAGAAGTGACAGATATAGATCTGCAGCTATTTGGATGACGAACTTTTAAGGCAAAGAAGAGTCTGTGCAAAGGTCCTAAGACTGTATCATACCTAGTATGTTTGAAGAACAGCAAGGGGGCCAGTATGGCTGGAGGTTTGAAGACAAGGGGAAGAGTGGTAGGTGATAAATTCAGGAATTTAATGGGGTTGGGGGGGCAGGTGTTTGGAACTTTGAAGGTTATTGTAAGAGCTTTGGCTTTTACTGAGTAAGAAGGGGTATCATAGAGCAGAGGGTAATATCATCTGACTTAGATTTTAGTAGGCTTACTATATATGGTATGTTGAGAATACACTGAAGAGGGAAAAGAGTGGAAGCAGAAGAACCAGTTGGAGACTACTGTAATAATCCACGTGAGACATGATGGGGGCTCGAAGAAGGATGATAGAAATGGCAATGATATGAGAACCAATAAGAAATGGACACAAACTGTATGTGTTTTGAGAGATGGAGTATTTAGGATTTGCTGACAGACCTATAAATAGGACATGAGATAAAGTACCCAGTCAAGGATGATGCCATGGTTTTTAGCCTAGGCATCTATAATAATGGAGTTGCTATTTACCTGAGATGGGAAGAACTGTGGGAGAAGTAGGTTTTAGGGGAAATATCAAGGGATTAGTTTTCAACTTGTTAAGTTTGATGTGCAGCTGTGGTCTGAAAATTTGTGTTCTCCCCAAAATTTCTATGTTGAAATGCTAACCCCCAAAGTGATAGTATTAGGAGGTGAGAGCTTTGGGAGGTGATTAGGTCATCACGGAGAAGCCTCTACGAATGGAAGGGATTAGTACCCTTATAAAAGAGACCTGAGAGTGACCATTCACTCCTTCCACTACGTGAGGACACAGCAAGAAGATGCCGTCTATGAGAAAGCGGGCCCTCACCAGACACCACCAGCACCTTGATCTTGGACGTTCTAGCCTCTGAAACTGTAAGAAATACATTTCTATTGTGCATGTGCTATCCAGTTTATGGTATTTCATTATAGTATCCCAAATGGACCAAGACAGATGCCCATTAGACATCCAAGCTGGAGATGTCAAATAGAGAATTGAATATACAAACCTTGAATTCATAGGAGAGATCTGGACTGGGGTCAGAACTTTGGGAGTCATAAGACTGAATGATCACTTAGAGAATAAGTTCAGGTAGAAAACAGAAGTCCAGGGACTGAGCCCTAAACCACTCCAATGTCTAAAGGTTGGGCTGAAGTGCAACAAGCAAAGGAGACTGGAAAGAAGCAGCCAGAGAAGAAAGAAGAAAACCAATAGAATGTGGTTCCTGGAAACCAAGAGAAGGTGATTCAAGGAAGAGAGAGTGGTCACTTATGTCAAGCACTGCAGATAGCTCAAGTAAGATGAGAACTGAGAATTGGCTGTTGAATTTTGTAACAGAAAGGTCACTGGTGATCTTGATCAGAGCAGTGATAAAAGTGAGCTCAAGAGAGAAGGGAAGGAGACAATTTGGAGATTATAAGTATAAACAAATGCTTCAAGGTTTTAGTAAAATGAGGAGGACAGCAGTGGGGCAGTAGCAGTATCTAGAAGAGGAATTAGGGTCAAAAGAGAGTTTATTAACTTTTTTAGGTAGAGAAAAAATATTCAAATGAAAAGATCCAGCCTCCTGCATTAGAATGTAAGTTTATTGAGGGCAAGGACTTTGTCTTGTGCATCTTCAGCACCTTCTATGGTCCCTAGCACATAGCAGGCACTCAATAAATTTTGTTGAATGGTGAATGATCAAATGAATGAAGAAATGAATAAATAAACAAAAGTAGATGTCAATGAGTTGAGCAAGAAATACTAGCAGGATAGAGTGGCAGGTGAATTGAGTAGCACCTTGGCTTTAGTTCTAGTCATTCCTGCCACACTCCTGGCATACCAAACTTATCCCAGGCCCAGACGGCTTGTGAATGAGTTGGCATGGCACAACTCCCTTTGCTAAGAGGGCATGTTATATCTCTGTAGTCACTTGTTCCAGGGAGCAGACAGGCTGTTGGACTGTAAGAATCGGGTGCAGCCAGGTGAGACTGTAGAGTCCAGGAGTGTGCTAAAAGAGATGCCCCTTTGCATCATCACCATTCTCTGGTCCTGGTCTGTCTGTGATGCAGGACATGGGTGAGACACATGCTGCACTGGCATCCCAGCCTGCTCCTACTTGCTGGAGGGTAGTTAATAACCTCATGTAACACAGGCCAAGGAGCAGCTAAACCAAAGTTTAAGAAGAAGAAACGCATGCCCATGCAGTGACCAGAAGCTTTGGCACCCGGCTCATCTCAGTTGCTGCATTGCACAATCCCCACAATTTAAGGTGATGGGTTGGCCCAGTGGGGCTCTTGCATGGTGCCTATGACTCAGTTTTTGCTAGAAAGATGGCATGGCCCCACTCCAGGCTGGCACATAGGAGGTGCTCAGCAAGTTTTGAATAAATAAACCCCTTGGGACTGAGGAAAGAACGCTTCTTTCACTTTGCGGAGTTCTTCAGTGCTCAGCCAGAGCCAGATTGTGAATCTAGGCAGTCTGGCTTCAGGGCCTGTAGACTCAGCCACTTAATTTATACATGCAAGGTATTGGGTTTTATTGGGGGAGTGGTGGTGGTGGTAGTGGTATTATTTTTTATAAAAGTAAAAAAAAAAAAAAAAAAAAAAAGGCCAGGTGCAGTGGCTCATGTCTGTAATCCCAGCACTTTGGGAGGCCAAGGCAGGTGGATCACTTGAGGTCAGGAGTTTGAGAACAGCCTGGCCAACATGGTGAAACCCTGTCTCCACTAAAAATCCAAAAATTAGCCAGGCATGTTGGCAGGCGCCTGTAATCCCAGCTACTTGGGAGGCACGAGAATCGCTTGAACCGAGGGGGCGAAGGTTGCAGTGAGCTAAGATCATGCCACTACATTCCAACTTGGGTGACAGAGTGAGACTCTGTCTCAAAAATAAATTTATAAAAGTTTTTTTAAAAATCTTGCTATCACATTATCCAAATATTATATCCATATTCCCTCTCACTGGGGCACATACTACTTGGGTTCCTTTGCCTATTATTGTTTTGCTTTTTGGTAGAGAACTCCTACCATACCCAACCATATTACCTTCCCCTTCTTCAAAAGAGATTCCCAGGAATCCTAATATCCCACAGAACATAATCTTTCCATTTCCAGAGAGGAATATGGATGCCTGTTGGTTTTGTCCCTTTGTGTCTTCACAAGTACTGAGTGCCTACCTTGTGTCAGGTCCTGTTTTAGTCAACTGGGGATATAGCAGTGACCAAAACAATTTTAAAAAACCCCACCCTCCACAACATCACTTCCATAGCATTCTTGCCAAAAAATGCACTACCTTAATCTAACTATAAGAAAAAAGCAGACAACACCTGATTGAGGGAAGCTCTACAAAATAGTTGGCCTGGACTTGTCAAATTGTCATGAGAGACAAAGGTTGAGGAAGCATCACAGATTAGAGGAGGCTAATGAGGCATGGCAACTAAATACAATATGAGATCCTGGATTGGATCCTAGAACAGGAATAGGACATTAGTAGAGAAAATGGGAAAATGTGAATAAGGTCTGTAGATGAGTTAATCTTATTGTATCAATGTTAATTTCCTGGTTTCAATAATCTTAGTATTATTATGTAAGGTGTTAAGATTACAGGAAGCTGGGTGAAGGGTATATATGGTAACTCTCTGTGCTATGTTTGCAATTTTCCTGTAAAGTCTAAAATTATTTCAAAATAAAAAATTAAAACTAGCCCTGCCCTCCTGGGGCTTAAGTGCTGGAATTGACAGCCAGAGAGAGAAGAAGGGAGGGAGAGAGAGAAACAATAAGTAAAACAATCAGGATATTATTTAGTATATTAGCAGGCAATGGATGTTATGGAGACAAAGTAGGAAAGTGAAATGAGGAGTAGAGGGGCTGTATTCGAGTAGGATGGTCGTGGAAGGCCTCACTGAGATGACATTTGAACAAAGCCTTTAAAGAAGAGGGTGCAAGAGCCACAAGGTAGAGCACACCAGCACGAGGGAAATGCAAAGGTGCTGAGGGCATGGAATGCCTGCCCAGTTTAAAGAACCACAGGAAGCCTAGTGTGGCTAAAGCCCAATGAGCAAAATCAGTTTGCCGCATTCTGTGGTTTTAAAGGTATCGGAAAGAGACTGACCACAGAGGAAAGATTAGGGAAGTCAAACAAAGGACATCAAATGGAAGGCCTGCTGTTGTCCTCTGTTTCCAACCAAGTCACAGATGACAGAAACATGAAGGGAAGGAAAGAGTAGGGAAGTAAAATCACTGAAGTCTAGAATCACTGTCCAATTTCTGGTGAGTAAATAGATCCTTATTAAGCACCATAACAAGTTTCTGAGTCTCCTGTGCTTTATTCCTCTCCAAGCACTGAACTATAATTAATGCTGAGTGTGGCACTGGTATCACACAGCCTGTGACATCTTCCTGATTTTGTGCTGTGTAAAATCATGAGAAGTGTAATTGGTAGCACAAACGGGTGGGCTGATTTTTCTTGGACTAATGAGTGGAAATGATGAAAAATCCAGAACATTTTTTTGATTTGGCTTATGTTTATTATCAAAAATTCTCGACTTATTCAGGTAGCATCACTTGGATGTTTGGGGCCTGGTAATGCATGCACTAAACAGTATGCAGTCAATGATGTTGCTTGGCAAGCAGCCCCCTGGCCTGATGTATACTTACAAAAGACAGGCCAGGTACCAGCGGGGTTTCCTAAGGGTTCCTCAGCTGGCAGCTTTGACTGAGGATGCTTCCTCTTCACCAACTATGCAGAAGCAGATATCCACATGGGAGGAGCCAGCCTAATTCATGGGAGGCTTGGTGACAGCAATGTTGTTTTAGGAACATCTTTGACCAATCCACACAAGAGTGCTTAAAAAAAAAAAAAAGATTGGATGAGAGGATTTAGTGCTTAGTATTCTGAAAAGTGTAAAATACTGCACATGTATAAGGTATTACTATAATAATAATTATTATTATGTACTATGATGAGGTTTAAAGAAATTAAAAGATCTATAGCTATAATGTTTTCTAGTTCCTTACTTGTTTAGTGTTATGAAGGATGCCATTACCCTCTTTTTAGAAAGAACAGCTACCATTTTGAGCACTTACTATGTGCCAGGCACTATAATAAATGCCTTGCATGTATTGTTTCATTTATCCCTCACAATAACACCATGAAGTAGGTACTGTTGATATCCCCATTTTAAAGTTGAGGTAAGTGAGGCTAAGAGATGTTAAATAACTTACCCAAGGTTGCACAGTAAGTGGTTAGAACCAAAATTATATGCAGGAGATTGGCTCTAGAATTCTGTGTCCTTACGTCTGTGCTACAGTACCATTTAAAATAAGGGATGCAGGACACACATGCTCTGAAAAGGCAGATTTAGGTCTCCAAGAGGGAAGGCATCAGCTCTGCTTTTGGGGCTCCATACACAAGGATAACTGTTAAGAAGGCCCGAAGCATGTGGGGCAGCTGGAGCTCAGACTGATGTACTTGGATGTCTGAAGAGGTGCTAAGGGGCTATCTGGCATCCCAACTTGAAAGACTGAGCTAGGATGAAGAGCAATGGACAAACTCTGAATTCTAGAACTACCCAGAATAGCCGTCACCCACTTCACCCCATCCTTGTGTCTGTGAGGAAACTAGAGAGGCAGAGCACTGCTGACACTTGCCCAAGGTCACACGGTTCTCTAGAGCCAGCAGCTGCAGTAGAACTCTGGTCTTCAGGCTCCCAGTTCAGTGCTCATCCTCCAGCCCCACCCCCATTAGCCCCTCGCATTCAGTGGGCAGCAGTCAGAAAGAAGGCATCTCCTTTTGAGTGAAGCTACTGTCTGGAGCAGTGGTTCTCAGTGTAGCCCAGGGAACTGCAACATCAACATCACCTGGGAACCTGTTAGAAGTGCCAATTCTTGGGTCTTTCCCTGGACCAACTGGGGCTGGGGCCCTACAATGTGTGCTGTAACAAGCCCTCTTGATGATTCTAATGTATGCTGAAGTTTGAAACCCACTGGTCTAGACTGACAAGCAAAGCACTGAGTGCTGCAGATATCAATATGCATGTGGAGCATCAACTTGCACAGCACAAAGGATAGTCTTCATAGGGAAGGAATGTGGAAAGGACTGCAGCCCTCGAGCCACACCTGCAGCACAGTGTCACCTTCAAACACACATGATAGTCACAGATAGATACACAGAGACTGGGAGGGAGGGTGTAGCCAGTTTTTGTTGATCTTCAGCTGCATCAAAGATAATGTAGTTTTGCCAGCCCAGCAGTTCGCTAGAGACATGCCAGCTACTCGGCTTGGTGCTGTGGAAGGTGAAGTCCCTGCACCTCGGGGAAACTGCCACCCAGGATTATAGAACTTCCAAATTGGGAGGGAGCTTAGAGATTATCTACTCCATTATCCACCTCTACCACTCCTTGGTAATGGCATCCCTGACTGGCACTTTCTCAGCTTCAGCATTACAGGGCCATAGTGAGAGTGAGCTCAGTTTCTTTTAGGACAGCTTGGAGGTGGGAGGGAGAAGGGAACTTACACACAGGTAACTACCGTTACAAAAAGTAGTATAAGTGTTAGAGCCAATGCTGTAAGAACACAGAGCCAGGAGGAATACATTTTAGCTGTGGGAGATCAGGGATGACTTCATGGAGGAGATGTCCTTTGAGCTGGGCAAGATTTCAGCAAGCAGACACAGTGGAGTAGGAGGGGTTATTTCCAAAGAAGACAATATCATGAAAAACACTTGAAGGAATGAAAATCCAGAACAAATTTCACAAAACTATTTAGGCAGGCTAGGTTGAGAGGACACATTCTGCAACAAGACTGCTTAGCTTAAAATACTGACTCTGCAACTTACTGGCCACTTGACTTTGGGCAAATTATTGAACATCTCTTGGCCTCTGTTTTCCTACCTGTAAAATGAAAATAATACAACATACCTGTGCTATATCATATTGGGTTGGGAGAAAGAGTAAATGAGATAATGCTATGAACTAGCTAACACAGTGTCTGGCATATAGCAAGTGCTCCAGGACAGTTTGGCAAGCTTTCTTCATATATAACAGGAAATTTGTTTGGAGCACTGGCAATAGAACTGAGAGTAGTAGAGGTAATCTTTGATACTAGGTTGTGGAGAGAGCTTAGAGTGCCAAACTAAGAATTTGGGGCTTTTATTCTGAAGGCAGGGGATATGCATAGTAGGAGGATGAATGGTAACAGCAGCAAGGGATAGAGAGAGTTAAGAAGCCACTCGATCTTACTTAAGGCAGTGACAAGTGACCTGAAAGGAACAGGACAAGAATCAGGTTCAGAGGAGAGATATTTGTGTGAGTGTATGTCTGAACTATACTGTCACATATAAACCTGACTTTGGGTTAACAGCCTGAAATGTACACATGTGTCTATTAAATAATTAGAGAATAAAAATTAATGGTTGGAGAGAATATTGGTCATTTGTTCTATTGTGAAAGACAATCCTTTGTTAGCTCGAGTGAAGCTATGTGAAATATTATATCCTATGAAAACACTTCCTAAAGTTGGCCTTTTTGTAAGAAAATTTGGGATATGTGCAATTCACACATACTTGATCAATTTAAGCACATTCTGTTTTACTGGCAGGCACCAAAATCTGTAATAAGACAAGGAGTCCTCCAGTGAAAGAGATGATTAGAGATTGCAATAGCAGTGCACACTGAGCTCCAATTAAGGAATTTTCTAATGGTTGTCTAGGAATACAAGTGCCCTCCATTTGGGCTTTGGTGATAACTAGAGTATTCTTTAGTTGTTAATCAGAGTGAACACAATTCAAAATGTTCTCGACTCGTGGGTCAGAGGGAATGATCTCATTTGGCACATTATTGAGTTTCTGAGAAGAGGAAAGATACTAACAGCTCACAAATATTTTGTTATTGACTAACTGCAAAGATGCATCTGTTAAAGCAATCCATCTGAGTTGGCTAGTTCTCTCGAATATTAAAGAATATCAATATATACTAAAAGCAAGTCAATTTGTCAAGCATTTACAAAGCAGCTTTGAAGCCAAATGATACCTTTTCTGCCTTCCCTTCTCTTCTAGAAGATATTCACAAACACATACAAATCTGGACTAAATTCCCTCTAACAGACCCTTTGTAAAGAAAGCTCACTTTCTTTGGCTGCAGTGACACAGATGTTTGGGTGGGAGGGGGTGCGGAGGGTGGTGGAAGCATGCTGGTTCAATGCTTGAGAAACAGTGCTGCACCCAACAGACTGAATGTCATGAATTCTTTGTCAGCTCCCCCTCAGACCCTCCAGGCTTTCCCTTTGTCTGCTAAGGGATGGAAACAGAACAGATACATTGAAGCCGGTAGACTGACCAGCTAGATTGACCCAAATTCATTCAGGAAATGCAAAAGCCTGCTGGCTCCTGGGATTAGCTGGCTGGTGTTTGAATCACTACCCATCTGTACATTTCCTTCTAGTCCAGTGCAGCCCCAGCTTGCTACATCTGCTCACCTCAGCAGCTTGCTTTCCAAGACAAGATAATTTGAGAAGAGTGTAGTTGTGAGAAAGCAATGTCCAATGCTAGGGAAACTTTGTGGCAAGCCCGAAGAGAAATTTGGCCCTCATGGTAAGTGATTTGCTATATCCCCGGTGTTCTTTTCCCACCATCTGCCCTTGCTCTTCTCTAATTCTAGGTAATGCAGCCAACTTGTCAGGCTTAGCTTTGTCGAGAGGATATACCATTTTCAAGGCTTCATTTTTTCATAAGGACTGTGCTAAGCAGCTGTAAGAAAAAATAGGATGAAAAAATGAATGTTTTGTTTACGTTAGTGAGGTGGCATCAAAAAGCAATGAGGAAAGGCCCAGCACATCTCATAGACAGTTAATTATGTCAGAACTCAGACTAAAGGAGACATGGGGGTCTAGACAAATTATACCCAGGGTTTACCCTGCCGACAAGAGTTCCTATCCCAGCAATAGACAGGGGTCACAGAAAAAGCCTATAGCACAGTATTTCTCAGCCCTGCACATTAGAATCTCTTGGAAAACTTTAAAAAAAATATATATGCAGAGTCCCCTCCCTCAGAGATTATGTCTTAATTGCTATGGAGTTAGGGCCACAGCATTGGTACTTTTTAAAAGCTCCCCAGATGGAAAACAAAATTGCCACAAAGGACATCATTGAGACAATTAGCCACATTTGAATATGGACTATGTATTAGGTAATATAATTGTATCAGTGTTAAAATTACTGAACTTGGTAACCATGGTGCTGTGATTACGTAAGAGGATGTCCTCCTTCTTAGGAAATATGCACTAAAGTATCTAGGGGTGAAAGGCATGATGTCTGCAACAAACTCAAATGGATTAGGGAGAAAAACACCTAGAAATGTAAAGGAGGAATAAAGCAAATATGGCAAAATGCTAACAATTTGGCTCATCTGGGTGAGGGGTATACAGGGTTTTTTTGGTACTATTCTTAGAATTCTTCTGTTGGTTTAAAATTATTTTGAAATACAAAATTCTTTTTAAAAAATAAAAAATAAAACAGATCCCCTGATGAAATAAAGCCCAACCAAATTTGGAAACCATTGGGTTCAGTCAAATAGAGGGAATGGGGACCTGCTATAGATAGGTGAGACTGAAAGCCTTTCTGAGACATTATCCTACATCAGTGTTTCTTCCACTTTAATGCTCATACACATCTCCTGGAGATCTGGTTAAAATTCAGTTTCTGATTCGGAAAGTCTGTAGTGAGACCTGAGAATCTGCATTTCCCTTTATTTCTTTCTTTCTTTCTTTCTTTCTTTCTTTCTTTTTTTTTTTTTTTTTGATAAGTTTTCCCTCTGTTGCCTCTGCTGGAGTGTAGTGGTGTGATCATGGCTCACCGAAGCGTCAACTTTCCAGGCTCAAGTGATCTTCCCGCCTTGGCCTCCCAAACAAAATGTTGAGTTTACAGGCATGAGTTACCATGCCCCCTGAGATTCTGCATTTCTAATAGACTCCCTGGTGATGCCAATGAGGTTATTCCATGGGCCACCCTCAGAGTAGCAAAGTTCTTGGACTGAATTACCCCACCATAAATTTGTCAGTCAGTAAACAAGTATTTTGGAACTGCAAGAAAAATTCTCTAAGTGGAGTGGGCCTGCAGAGTTCTATGGATTGGCAGCCCCATCATCTTGACCCCTTGACCATGGCAACTCCCCGTGAGGGATTCAGAAAGTCTGCAGTGGGGCCCAACCTGCCCCGTGGGAGTCACTCTGATCCACAGAACAGAACAGAGCACCTAGCAGAATAAGCACAAACAAAGGCTTGCAGCAAATGGAAGAAGGTATGAATGGTCTCTTCAAAAGCAAGTTCATGATACAAGTCCCAGGAAAAGTGCAGCCCTTTCCAGTGGGTGGCAGTGGAGCCAAGCTGAGGCTCTTATAGAGAGCAACATAGTTCTGATGAAGTGTCAGGGTACAGGCTGCGTGGGTCCAGCTGCCTCCTCCAGGTGAGGACCCCTTTCTTAGAAATAAAATTCCAAGGAGGATTCCCATTTCATGCTGGCCGTGGCATGCTTTGAGTTTGTTGCTTCCACTGTAAGTGGAGAACCAAAATGTCTCTCACTTGGAGGACCCTGCTTCCATCAGAACTTCCCAAATCTTGCTCTACCATTTCCCCCTCAAGGTAGCTCCTTTCCCCTCTGCCTGTGTGTTGTGATTGTGCTTCCCATGCATTGAATTAGAGGCTATCCTGTTATTTATATCTTCCTTGTTTACATCCAAATCAAGGCCAACTAATGTGAATGCACAGAAGGCAACTGAGTTTACTGAGCATGCAACCCCAGAGAAAAGCTCTAGAAGACAAATGAGAAAGGCCCTGGAGTTGGTCAGCCCTGAGTTTGTATCCTCGCTTTACCACTTAATAAGTGTGTGAACTCGGGCAAGTTACTTAACATCTCTGAGCTTTGGGTTCCTCATCTATAAAATAGGGTCAATAATTGTACTGACTTCATAGAGTTGTGAGTATTAAATCAAATAGCGAGTACAGCAAGTGCTCAAGAAATGGAAGATAGTCATGGACTTGGTGGGCATTTATTAAGTTTCTTCTATGTGTAGACAAAGAGTAGTTCAAATCCAGTCTAGTCCTACTTGCTAGTTGTGCAATCTTGGATGAGTTGCTTTGTTTTACCTCTCTGAGCCTCAGTTCCGTTACTCTTAAGTGACACTGGTGCTGGTATATAAATCACAGGATTGCTGTAAGGAATAAATGAAGTCAGACATGTTAAACACATGTCAGGCACATATAAATGTGCTCAGCCAACATGAAATATCATAATTGTTGTGGTTATTATGTCAGCTCTTCTCTGAGCACCTTTGTATTATGAGATTTACTTAGCAGCCAAGCACACTTTGCAGCCTCCTCCAGTAGACCCTCTCCAGTCTTCACTGTCATTTCCCTGAGGGCGGAGGCCCTATCCTTTATACCATTTCTGGTGTCTCCATGACACCTGGCAGTGAGTAGGTGTTCAGTGCATGAAGCAGAGAGCACTATGCTGCAAGCACAGCCATCAGAAGCATCACTGCCTGGGTTCAAGTTTTAGCATGTCCACTTTACTTGCTGGGTGACTTTCTAGCAACTCCTGGATCTTCTCTGAGTCTCCATTCTCTCACATGTAGTAAGGGTGTGATAATAATTCCTACCTCTGGGGATTGCTGCAAGGACTAAAGCTGGGTACATAGTGAGAGCTTAATAAGGGTTGAGTGTTTTAATTGCTGTTATTATTTGAGAAAAGTCTTACAGTCAAGGATCACAGGAGCTACTCTGAGAAATCATGCACACACATGCATAGATACACACGAGTGGGCAGCACTGAGAGGACAGGTTACAGGAAAGACACAAATAGGCATTTATTGCCCATGAAAGGCTCTTTGAACCCCAAGCCAGAGCCAGTGTCTGCCTAAAATTTTCTCTGTAACCATGGTACTGAGAGCCCCTGAGGGTTTTTTTTAATATTGAAGTAAAATTCATATAACAGAAAATTTATCATTTTAACATGAAGAATTCAGTGACATTTGGTACATTCACAGTGTTACAGAACCACAGCTCTTCTGAATTGATTACCCCTTTAAGCTGGCTGTGTCCAGAGGAAGGCAGGGCTCATTGTCTTCTGTAACCCTTCTTGTCACTATTCCATACCTCTTCACATCCCCACTTTGTTTCTCCTTCCTCATTTTTTCAATTGTACTCTCTCTCTCCACTCTCCTGCTCTTTGGGGGCAATGGGATATGTGTCTCTGATATACATGTACTTTTAGGAAGAGTGAGGATATTTACCCACTGGAAAGATTCCAGGTCTAAAAGATGGCACTGGAAGAGTGCAGAATGGGACTGGTGAAGCCACTTCTTGCCAGGACAGGCTTGGCACACCTGAAAGCAGGCACAGCACAATGTCAGCTGCCCATTGACCTTAGTCTTCTGGTGGCCCCAGGGTCAACAGACAACCTGAAAAGGCTTATTATCAATTATGACGTCTGAGAATCACAGTCCTGTTTGTTATCATGTCTTCTATCTTTGGCCTCCCCGTTATTATGAGTAAATTTGCTTCATATTAAAGCATCTATTGCAGAATAACCTTCATAGGCTCCACAACCTCACAGAATCTGCTTTATATTTGTACCTATCGGCAAGAGCCACATCTTAAATATATTAAACAATAAGAATAATACTGCATATGTACTGAATTATTCCTGCATGCCAAGCACTGCGCTAAATGTGTTTCATGAGTTATCTCATAAATGAATCCTTACAATGACTCTAGGGGCCAGGCATTGTTAATATCTACTTTTAATAGATCAGGAAACTAAGGCACAGAGCCAATGGCTGATTTGTCCAAGAGCAAGTGACAAAACCCATGCTTTACACGGCTGAGTAATATTGTGGCCCCATAACCCCACCATGGATAATTAACAGAAAAAAAAAATATTCATTTGCAACCACAGACAGTAGCTTCCTTCATCCGCTGCTAGACTTTAGTCTTGGTTCATGAACTTCCTAGTTTTTGACGTTAGGCTATTCACCTAACCCATCTGAAACTGTTTCTTCCTCTATATAATTGTGGAAATTGTCCTGCCTTACCTCGCTCAGATTTATGAGTATAAAATATAAAAACATGCAGGGAATGTTTTTGTAAAATGTAAAGTGCTATGCCAATGTCAGGAACTGACATCATGAATAATGGCTTCTTGGGATTGTGTGAGAACCACCCAGTTTCATGCTGGGGAATTAGAGCTCCCTAGGAGCTCTGTGATAACCCCGGGAAGCTGCAAGTTCTTCTAGTCAAATCAAATCCTTGACAAGCCACGCCCATTTCTACTCTTCATGGTTGTGTGAACTCTGAAGTGCTAGCTGATATGGTTTGGATCTGTATTCCCTTCAAATCTCATGTTGAAATGTAATTCTCAGTGTTGGAGGTGGGGTCTTATGGGAGGTGATTGGATCACTGGGGCAGATTCCTCATGAATGGCTAAGTGCCATCCCCTTGGTGATGAGTGAGTTCTCATTCTGAGTTCACATAAGATCTGGTTGTTTAAAAGTGTGCAGCACCTTCCCCTGACTCTCCTGCTCCCTCTCTCACCATGTGATATGCTGGTTCCCCCTTCACCTTCTACCATGATTGTAAGTTTCCTGAAGCCCTCACCAGAATCCAAGCAGATGTTGGTGCCATGCTTGTACAGCCTGCGGAACTGTGAGACAATTAAACCTCTTTTCTTTATAAATGACCAAGCCTTAGGCATTTCTTTACAGCAATACAAAAATGGTCTAGCGCACTAGCCAACTTCTCTGAACTCCTAATCTGTGTCTTTAAAGTGTACTTGGAACAGCACTGGAAAAATCCTCCACTTTTGGTATATCCGGGGGCTGAATAAACCCAGTGAAAGCCTTATAAGATGTCTTCTGCCTGTTCTAGTTTTGAAAAATCACAGCCTACCTATCACAGAGGTTGAGATGCAGATTAACTTGAGGTGATAAATTTGAAAGTGCTTTGCACAGTGCTTGCCTCATAGTGGGTGCTCAAAAGATGGTGCCTCTTTTGTGATTCAGATTGTTATTCTTGGGGCTGGGGGTGGTTAGGTAGGATGCCAAAGAAGAGAGAGGCTGCAGCAAGGGGAAGGCAGTTTGGGCAGTTGGGACTCCTAGACCACACGGCTTGCCAATTTCCTGATTCCTCGAAATGAAGGCATGATTTTGAAACACAGCTGCCTCTTACTCACACAAAAGCAGTTTATGCACAAGGCTGTGTCTGACTTCCCATGTAGGTTATTTGTGTTTCCCAGAAATGTTGGGAAGGTGTAGGAAGATGAAGCCTAATTAAGGGTCTTCCTGTTCCACCACACTTCATCTCCCTGGCATGCAAGTGGTTTAGCAGCAAAGCAGGCAGACAAAAAGTCTCTCAGCAAGAAATAACTTTTATTATCCCTCAATGTAGACATGCAGGACAGTGGACCAGAAAGGCTAGGAAGCAGTGGAGGGTAGCAGTCTTTTAAATACTACATATCATTCTTTTAAAGAATTATTAAGTGTTTTCAGAAATTGTAAATTTTCCACGTATTCATTGCCCTCAGTGAAACAATGCACAGGAATGTTCTCCTCCGTTCTTCTGCTTCTGCAGTGTAAGCAGTATTAACAGCCTGGGTTCGAATCCTCCCACAACCTTCTTTGTGCACATGCAACCTTCTTTGTATTCAGGCATGTAAGGCATCTATAGGGGATTTTGCTGTTTGTACAAGAATGGGATTGTGAGATATATGTTTCTCTACAGCTTGGCTTTTGCACTTAACAGTGCATCACAGACCTCCTAGCACATCAGTAGTTATAGATCTGGTACATTCTTTCAAACCACTACATAATAGTTCATAATATGAACAATATGAATGTGCCAGGATTTATTAAACTGTACATCTATCGATAAGCACTTGGGTTGTTTAGAACATTGTAGTCATTCTCAGAGACTTTTTGTCTGCCTGCTTTGCTGCTAAACCACTTGCATATCAGGGAGGTGAAGTGTGGTGGAACAGGAAGACCCTTAACTAATTATAATATGGTAAACATATTTACCAGTGTTGGTAAATATGGTGGGAAAGATTGCTGGGTCAAAGGGTTTTAATTTACTTATGGAAAAATTGCTTGGCTGATATTCATAAATTGCATTCTGATTCCCTCATCCTATTATCAAAAAGTTTATTGTTGATCAGTTAAGCAGATTTCATTTGCCTTCCCAATAATCAACGTATGACCTCATAGTAAAGGACTGTTGTAAAGAGTGGGCATCCAAGGATATGATCTTCTCTTCATTGGGATCCCAGAAATGGTGGATTGTAATTTATCTAACTGGACTAAATACTCCAGATGCCTTCTTTCACTGACACAATCCAATTATTCTCCTGCCTTTTCTAGCCACGATCACCTTAGGCTCAACCTTGAGAAACAAAAAGAAAACAAATTTTGTTGGCAGCAGACATGTTTTGGTTCTCCCTCAGATAAAGTTTCCTTTGCAGGACAATAAAAGGGGAATTGGAAAGGCTGGAAAAGTAAGGTGAGCACAAGTTAACAGAAGATGAGGAACATCAATCTGCTTTACTAAAGGAATTACTTTTGCAAAAGTATCGCTAAATAGTGCTTTTAAGTATCAAGGACATGGTGGGTACATGGGGGTTCACTGTAAAATTATTTCACATTTGTTTTACAAACTCTTAAGGTGTTATTTTTTTATTTGCATTTTTTTGAGACAGGGTCTTTCACTCTGTCACCCAGGCTGGAGTGTGGTGGTACAATAATGGCTCACTGCAGCCTTGACTTTCCTGGCTCAAGCAATTTTTCCTACCTCAGCCTACTGAGTAGCTGAAATCACAGCCATGTGTCACAGCACCCGGCTTATTTTTTAATTTTTTATAAAGAAGTGGTCTCGCTATGTTTCCCAGGTTGGGCCGAAGCAAGCCTCCCACCTCAGCTTCCCAAAGTGTTGGGATTACAGGCGTGAGCCACTGTGCCTGGCCCTGTTAAGATGTTCATATGTGGTTTGATTTATAAAAATTCTGCTCACATGCCACTTTCCAGGCATAAAATATCTGTATCAAGATACTTTGCTGTGTGTGATACTTTATGCTTTTTAAAGCAATTTCATTTCACAATCCAATTCCACCCTCACAGCATCATAGTATGACAGGAATCACTCTTCTCATTTGACAACAGAGATAATTAGGCCTGGAGAGGTAAATGACTTGTCAAAAGTCACATACATAATTAGCAGCAGAGCTAAGCCTTAAATTAGGGATTCCCCATCCAGCATTTGTCTCACTTGGGGAAGATGGGTAGAACATTAGACCCTAATTCCATCTCTCATTAGGTCTCTGCTTGAGTCTTATTTGGCCTAACTCAATTTCTGTTTTACTTCAGGCATGTAGATCCATGCTTCTTTCCATGGCTAATATAACACTGATTGAGCACCAGTAATGCACTAGGTGCTCTAGAGACTATTGAATTAAATCTGGTTGCTGCCCTGTAGCTCCTATTCTGAATTTGTTGGAGCCCAATCTAAAATAGTTATTGCTCTGCACAGATAGTACAGGCTTATAAGAACATTTCTCCAATCTAAGCTTGTATCTCACCATTTTTCTTTAGGACCCCCAACGGAATTTCTTCTTATCAGGCAGGAATATCCCACAACTGGTCTCTGAGTAGTCTTAAAAAACAGCCCTTTATTTTGCCTGACTCACTCTTGAAGATGAATGCATCAGCTTGTTTTCTCTTCCAGAATAACATACAGAGGACAGCTTTCTCTTCTGAGGAGTCAGAAGTTCAGTTCGCCCAACATGGAATGACTTGAGGTACACTTGAATGGTCTCTGTGCCCCTAAATATCTTCCTCATCAGCAGAAATGTCCTCTTTGAAGATGTGATTCCTTGACTACTTCCTGCCTCTTCATGTTGTGTCAGTTACGTGATCCATTAACCAGGCTGTATGTATATCCTTTGAAATGTTTCAAACATCTTTCCCTTTGCTAACCACTCCCACTTGCCAGTGGCTTTGTCATCTTAAACAGCAAAGTCCCAGCAGATCTCCCTACTTAGCATCTTTTCCTCCAGTCTACACTATATGCTACTGGCAAAATTATATTTCTAAAACAAAGCTCTGATTATATTATTCCCCTAGTCAAAAACCATAGTCGGCTTTCCACTGCCTGTTGCAGTGGTGTTCAAAGTCCATTTGTTCATTTGTCTGTTTGTTCTTTGGTTTCAAATCAGCAGCACCTTTTTTTCAAGTAAAAAAAATTAGGTAGTTAAGATCCCAAAATGTAAAGCAGATAAAAGTAGACATGCCTTAAAAAATATGTAGACACACTGTAGTTGAAGTGAGAAGTTGGGGGTGAGAAAGTAGGGAAGCTCTGGGCCCCTTGCTCCTGGCAGAACCCTTGGTCCTCAGGGAACACAGTGTGAAGACCACTGGCCTGCTCATAAGTTTAAAATGCCTTCGCTTGCCATTCAAGACTGCACTAACCTGGCCCTAAACTGCCTCTCCCATGAGACTTCCAATTGTCCTTAAAGGAACCCTTTGCTTCAGCCCGTTCGTTCTGCTCTCTGTCTTCCCCACACAACTGGGACATTCTTTACCTTTGCACTGCTAAGCCCCCAAGCCTGAAATGTCCACTACTGTTCTCGGTTCCTGTCTGAATTGCATTCACCCTTTGAAAACCAGCTCTAGTTCTACTTACTTTAAGAAATATTTGCCGGCTTCCTTGTTCCGCAGGGACTCACTTACTGGAGCTGTAATGACTTTATCTTCCAAAAGAACAAAAGAGAAGCAGCCCAGGAAATAAATTCCTATCAACTCTGTTTTTATGTGCTCCTTCTGGCTAGAGAAGCCTTATGATGTGATCATTAGATGTGGGAGCAGATTCTCTGGGTTTGTAATGTGGCTCTGATACTTATTAGCTGTGTAACTCTGAGGAAGTTACCACTCTCTGAAGTCCCTCTTCTGTAAAATTGGGACAATAATAGTAGTCATCTCAGGGGTTATGCAAGGATTAAGTTATATCAAGCTCCTAGCCCAGGGTTTGGCACTAGTAAATAGTATAACTTACTAGTTATACTAGCAAGTGTAACTAGTAAGTAGTATAACTAGCAAGTTATACTACTAACTAGTATAGTAAGTAGTATAGTAAGTAGTGTAACTCGCGAGTTATACTACTAACTAGTATAGTAAGTAGTATAACTCGCGAGTTATACTACTAACTAGTATAGTAAGTAGTGTAACTCGCGAGTTATACAACTCATATCTGGGTTGATGTGAAGGTTTGAGCTAAGGCAGATATGAGTTGATGTGAAGGTTTGTGCTAAGGCAGAGGCAGGGGGATGTCCCCCGAGGGCAGAATTGTTGGAGGATCCAGAGGTAGAAAATAGTGTACAGAGTAAAATAAAGAAACTAGCACAGCCAGTAGAGGGTGAAACAGGTTGCTCTACCACCAGGTGTGAAGGAGGTACCCTGAGAGGTGGTTCCCCTAAGGCCCCTATCAGCAGTGCTCAATTCTTACAGAGTGTATACTCAATAATTGTGAGCTATTGTTAGTAAGTTTGAAATTGGGACTCTCCACGATGCATAGTCTCCATCCTTATCTATGCTGTTTTAATAACCTTAGTTTTTTTATCGTGGTAAAAGAACACATGACATAAAATTTACCATCTTAACCATTTTAAGTGTAAAGTTTGGTAGCATTAACCACACACATTGCATTGCACACTGTTGTACAACAGATCTCTGGAACTTTTTCATCTTGCAAAACTGAAACTCTACACCTATTGAATAACAACTCCCTTTTTCCTGCTCCCCCCGGTCCCTGGCAAATACCATTTGACTTTCCATTTCTAAGAGACTGACGATTTTAGATACTTAATATAAGTAGAATCATGTAGTATTTGTCTTTTTGTGACTGGCTTCTTTCATTTATCATAATGTCCTCCAGGTTGATCCATGTTGTAGCATGTGACAGGATTTCTTCCTTTTCTATGACTGAATAATATTCCACTGTATGGATATATCATACTTTGGTTATCCATCCATCTGTTGATGGACACTTGGGTTGCTTCCACCTTTTGACTATTGTGAATATGCTGCTATAAACATTGGTGTACAAGTATCTCTTTGAGATACTGTTTTTGACTCTTTTGAATATATATCCAGATGTAAAATTGCTGTATCGTATTGTAGTTATTGTTTTGTTTGCTTGATGAATCTCCATCCAGTTTCTCATAGTGGCTGCACCATTTTACATCCCTACCAGCAATGCACAAGGGTACCAATTTCTCACATCCTTGCAAACCCTTGTTATTCTCTGTTTTCTTGTTGATAATGGCCATCCTATTGGGTGTAAGGTGATATCTCATTGTGGTTATGATGTGTATTTCCCTAATGATTATTGATGTAGAGCATCTTCTTTGTGCTTATTAGTCATTTGTATATCTCTTTGGAGAAATGCCCATTCAAATCCTTCCACCATTTTTAAATCAGGTTATTTGTTGTTGTTGTTGTTGCTGTTGCTGTTGATTTGTAGAAGTTCTTTATATATTCTGGATATTAATCCCTTAACAGATATGTGGTTTGCAAATATATTCTCTCATTCAATGGGTTGCTCTTTCACTCTTGATTGTTTCCTTTGCCACACAGAAGTTTTTAAGTTCAATGTAGTCATATTTGTCTATTTTTGCTCTTTAGTGTTATTTTAATGTGTCTATATCCTGTCTTCTCAGTGAAACTCAAAGCTTTCCAAAGGTACAGTGCATGATTCCTCTTGTGTTGTCTGTTGTGTCATGCTCTGTGCCAGGCACATAGTAGGTGCTCACAAATATGTACCAACCAATTAATTGAATCTCCATATGCACATTAACCTATTATCAGCCATGAGTGCCTTAGCAAAATTATTTTTTTAGTTAACTGGAAGCTTAGAGGATAGCATCTATGATTGGGCCAAAGGAGAGACATAGGTTGGAGGAGTGAATAGAAAGCATGGGGCCTTCTCAGGAAGAGGAGACTCTATGGCAGCAGGTGGGGACAATGTGCCTGACATACGGAAAGGTCCCCGTAAATGTTAGCTGGTATCATTATTTGTGCACTAGCTGTCTGAGACAGGGAGAGGCAGTGCTGGGATAACTGAATGGAAATATGAGAAATTCAAAAGAGAAACTTTTTGTCAGCTTGCCTTCTTAAAAGTATGTGTGTGTGTGTACATATATATGTGCACACGTGCTGAAGTGCCAAGGTCCAAATTTGTTTTGCGACCAGGAAGATAATTCACTGTTTGCATTATTTCCAAGAGTAACCATTAATGCAGGTAGTGAGGAGGACCACAAATGTGATTACTATTCGGTAGACTCTTTTTGGATGATGTCCATGCATTACTTATCTCACATATACTACATCAGTGCTAAAGAAGAAAGGAAGGAAAGAAGGAAGGAAGGAAGGAAGGGAGGGAGGGAGGGAGGGGAGAAGAAGAGAGGAGAAGAGAGGAGAGGAGAGGAGAGGAGGCAAAAGAAGAAAGGAATAATTAGGAGTTGATTAAAGCATCTGCCCTAGGACTCTTGGAGATAAATAGGATTTTCTGACCTGTTACTTTATTTTAAAATTGATGTTGCCTTTGGGGCTCTCAGTGCTAAATAGTGAAAACTCAACAAAGATAGTAGTCCCTGCTTTGGGCTGGAAAACATCACAAGGGAAATTAGAAAACACCTTGAGATGAATGAAAATGAAAATACAACATACCAAAATTTATGGAACGCAGTGAAAGCAGTGCTAAAAGTGATATTCATGGCTATAAATGTTTACATTGAGAAAGAAGTTCTTAAATCAACAACCTAACTTCACACCTTAAGGAATTAAAAAATAACAAGCTAAACCCAAAGCTAGCAGAGGAAAGAGACCAATAAAGATTGGAACAGAGATAAATAAAAATAGTGAATAGAAAATAAAAACATTAAAAAGTCAGGAAACAACAGGTGCTGGAGAGGATGTGGAGAAATAGGAACACTTTTACACTGTTGGTGGGACTGTAAACTAGTTCAACCATTGTGGAAGTCAGTGTGGCGATTCCTCAGGGATCTAGAACTAGAAATACCATTTGACCCAGCCATCCCATTACTGGGTATATACCCAAATGACTATAAATCATGCTGCTATAAAGACACATGCACACGTATGTTTATTGCGGCATTATTCACAATAGCAAAGACTTGGAACCAACCCAAATGTCCAACAATGATAGACTGGATTAAGAAAATGTGGCACATATACACCATGGAATACTATGCAGCCATAAAAAATGATGAGTTCATATCCTTTGTAGGGACATGGATGAAATTGGAAACCATCATTCTCAGTAAACTATCGCAAGAACAAAAAACCAAACACCGCATATTCTCACTCATAGGTGGGAATTGAACAATGAGATCACATGGACACAGGAAGGGGAATATCATACTCTGGGGACTGTGGTGGGGAGGGGGGAGGGGGGAGGGATAGCATTGGGAGATATACCTAATGCTAGATGACGAGTTAGTGGGTGCAGCGCACCAGCATGGCACATGTATACATATGTAACTAACCTGCACAATGTGCACATGTACCCTAAAACTTAAAGTATAATAAAAAATAAATAAAATAAAATAAAATAAAAAAAAAAAGAAAATAAAATAAATAAAATAGAATAAAATAGAGAACAGCAATGAATCCAAGAGATGTCTCTTTGAAAAGATCAACAAAATTGACAGAGTTTATAGCTAGATCAACTAAGCAAAAAAAGAGAAGCCTCAAGTAACTAAAATCAGAAATGAAAGCACAGACATTACCAAAAATGTTAAAGGAATAAAAAGATTATAAGGGAGTACAATGAAGAATGGCATGTTAACAAATGTGGTAACCTAGATAAAATGAACAAATTTGTAGAAACATACAGCCTACCAATATTGAATTATGAAGAAATAGACAACGCCAATACACCTATAACTAGTAAGGTGATGAAATCAGTAATCAAAATAATTTAAAGGAAGAAAAGCCAAGATCCAATGGGTTCACCTCTAATTTCCACAAAACATTTAAGAGTAATTAACATCAATTTGTTTCAAACTCTTAAAAAATTAAAGAAAAGAGAATATTTCCTAACTTACTCTATGAAGCCAGCATTACCCTGATATCAAGCTAGAAAGAGACACTGCAAGAGAACTACAGACCAATATACCTTATGAATATTGATGCAAATATCCTCAGCAAAATACTAGCAAATAGAATTCAATAGCATATTAAAAGGGTTATATGCCTTGAGTAAGTGGGATGTATTCCTCAAATGCATTGATGGGTCAACATTAAAAAAAATCAATCAATATTATATACCACATTAACAGCATGAAGGGGAAAACCACATGACCATCTCAAGTTACACAGAAAGAGCATTTTACAAAATTCAACAGCTTTTTGTGATTTTTAAAAAGAACTCAATAAACTAAAAATAGAAGAAAACTACCTCAACATAATAAGGCCATATATGAAAAACCTACAGCTAACATCATGCTTAATGGTAAAAGACTGAAAGCTTTTACTCAATGATCAGAACAAGACAAGGATGTCAGCTTTTTGGCACCTCTATTGAACATAGTATTAGAAGGCCTAGACAGACAGCAATTAGGCAAGAAAAATAAATAAAAAGAATCTAAATTGAAAAAGAAAAAGTAACATTATCTCTCTTTACAGACAATATGATCTTCTATATGGAAAATGCTGAAGATTTTATTTTAAAAACTATTAGAACTAATAAATCAATTTGGGAAATTGTCAGGCTGTAAAATCAACATACAATAATCAGTTGTAGTTCTATACACCGACAACAAGCAATCTGAAAAGGAAATGAAGAAAACGATTTCATTTAAAATAGTGTCAAAAAGAATAAAACACTTAGGAATAAACTTAACCAAGGAGACAAATAAATGTGTACTGAAAAGTATAAAACATTGCTGAAAGAGATTAAAGACACAAATAAATGGAAATATGGAAATACATCTCATGCTCTTAGATTGAAAGACTTAACATATTTATGATGTCACTACCCAAAGTGATCTACAGATTCAGTGCAATCCTTATCAAAACCCCAGTGACTTTTGTTGCAGAAATAGGAAAATCCATCCTAAAATTTATATGGAATCTCAAGGGACCCCAGATGAGTGAAACAATCATGAAACAAAACAAAGTTGGAGAACTCACACTTCTTGATTTCAAAACATACTACGAAGCTTACAGTAATCAAAATATTGTGGCACTGTCATAACGACAGACACATATACCAATGGAGTAGAAGAGAGCCCAGAAATAAACCCTCATTAGATGGTACCCTTTTTTACCCTTTTGACAAGGGCACAAAGTCCATTCAATAGGGAAAGAGCAATCTTTCCAACAAATGGTGGCTGGGAAAACTGGATATCCACATGCAAAGGAATGATGTTGGGCCTTTACCTTACACCATATACATAAATTAACTTAAAACAGATAAAACACCTAACCATAATAACTAAAAATGTAAAACTCTTAGAAGAAAACATAGGGGAAAATCTTCGTGACATTGGATTTGGCAATGATTTATTGTATATGACATCAAAAGCATAGGCAACAAAAAAATGGATAAGTTGGATGTCATTAAAATTAAAAACCTTTATGTATCAAAGGACAATATCAGAGTGAAAAGGCAACCTACAGAATGAGAGAAAGTATTTGCAAATCCTATATCTGGTAAGGGATTGATATCCAGAATTGTAAAGAACTATTATAACTCAACAACAACCACAAAATTCGATTATAAAATTATGCAAAGGCCAGGCAAAGTGGTTCTTGCCTGTAATCCCAGCACTTTGTGAGGCCAAAGCAGGAAGACGGCTTGAGCCCAGTAGTTTGAGACCAGCCTGGGCAACATGGCAAAACATCATCTTTACAAAAAAAAAAAAAAAAAAAAAAAATAGCCGGGCATGTCTCCTGTAGTCCCAGCTACTCAGGAAACTGAGGTGGCAGAATTGATTGAGCCTAGGAGGTTGAGGCTGCAGTGACCTGTGGTTGTGCCACTGCAATCCAGCCTGGGTGACAGAGTGAGACCCTGCCTCCAAAAAAAAAAAAAAAAAGAAAGAAAAGAAAAAGGGGGGGGGCAAATGATTTGAATATACATTTCTCCAAAGAAGATATACAAATGACCTATATACACATGAAAAGGTGCTTGACATCACTAGTCATTGGAGAAAGGCAAATCAAAACAACAAATGAGATACCACCTTACACCAGTAGGATGGCCATTTTACAAACCACACACACACACAAACACACAAAAAATAACAAGTGTTAGCCAGGATGTGGAGAAATAGGAACTCATGTGCATTGCTGGTGGGAATGTAAAATGGTACAGCTGCTATGGAAAATGGTATGATAATTCCTTTAAAAATTAAAAATAGAATTACCATATGATCTAGCAGTTCTACTTCTGGGTATATACCCAAAGAAATTGAAAGCAGGGACTTCAGTAGATATTTACACATCCATGTTCCTTGCAGCATTATTCACAATAGCTAAAAGTTAGAAGCATCCCAAGTGTGCACCAACAGATGAATAAAGAAAATGTATATGTTACTCATCCTTAAAAAGGATGGAAATTCTGACATGTTCTACAGGAATGGATGAACTTTGAAGACATTATGCTACGTGTAATAAGCCAGACACCAAAGGACAAATATTGTATGATTCCATTTGTATAAAGTACTTAGAGTACTCAAATCCATACAATCAGAAAGTAGAATGGTGGTTTCCAGGAGCTGAGAGGAGGGGAGAATGGGGAATTGTTGGTTAATGGGTATACAGTTTCAGTTGGGGAAGATGAAACATTTCTGGAGAGAGTGATGATGATTGCACAACAATGTGAATGTAGGCCTGAGGGAGGATTAAGATGGCAGATAGGAGGCAGGACTAGCTTGCAGCTCCCACTCAGACAGACAGAGCAGTGTATAGAGACTCTCATCATGAACTTTTGCTCCAAGAACTACCACAGGAACATACCAGGGAAGCCGAGAGAATCCACAGACCCTTTGAAGGAACTGGATCACCACTGCAGGTTCCCTGAGATGTCAAAAACCTGTGTCTGTTTGCTTTCTCAGCCAGTGGGGAGGCTTGTGGTCTGGGGTAAGTTCTCAGCCCTGATCATTGGCTGCCTAGAAATAGACTTGGTGCTGTTGTGGGGGTATGGTGGAAGTGAGACCGGCCTTTAGGACTGTGGGTTCTGTGGGAAAGGGGTGAGGCCTGTGACTGCCAGCTTTCCACCACTTCCCTGGTGACCTGCGTGACTTATCAGAGGCAGTCATAATCCCCCTGGGTATATAACTCCACTGGACTGGGAACAACACCCCCATCCCCCACAGCAGCCACAGCAAACACTGCATAAGGAGAGGCGGAGCTCAGACATGCTTATCCCTATCCCCAACTAGTGGTCTTTCTCTACCCGCCCCCGGGAAGACAAATGTCATAATCTCTTGGGAGCTCTATTGCCCTTCCTACCTCCTGAGAAACCTGAATACTTAATCAGGTGTCTTTGCATCCTCCTTGTAGGGCCACAGTTGATGCACTCCTGAAAGGGTTACCTCCTGGCTGGGGGCCAACCAACACAAAACCAGCCCACTACACAAAAACACAACCAAAGACCCTCACAGAGTCCATTTTACTCCCCTGCTACCTCCACCAGAGCAGCTGCTGGTATGCAGGACTGCAAGACCTGAAGACAGATTACATCACAGGACTCTTTGCAGAAACTCCTCAGTACCAGTCTGGAGCCCAATAGCTCCACTGGGTGGCTAGACCCAGAAGAGCAAAAACGAATCACTACAGCTTAGCTCTCAGGAAGCCTCTTTCCTAGCGGAAGGGGAAAATAACACATTAAGGGAGCATCCATGAGACAAAACAATCTGAACAGCAGCCATTGAAACCTAGATATTCCTTCTGACATGAGAAGGAACCAGAAAAACAATTCTGGTAATACGACAAAACAAGGTTCTTTAACACCCCCCAAAGATCATACCAGCTCACCAGCAATGGATCCAAACCAAGATGAAATCTCTGCAGTGCCAGAAAAAGAATTCAGAAGGTCAATTACTAAGCTAATCAAGGAGGCACTAGAGAAAGGTAAAGTCCAACTTAAAGAAATCAGAAACATGATATAGGATATGAACGGAAAATTCTTCAGTGAAGTAGATAGCATGAATAAAAAAAAATCACAACCGCAGGAAATCAAGGACACACTTAGAGAAATGCAAAATGCACTGGAAAGTCTCAGTAATAGAATCAAACAAGCAGAAGAGAGAACTTCAGATCTCAAAGACAAAGCTTTCAAATTAACCCAATCCATCAAAGAAAAAGAAAAAAGAATTTTTAAAAATGAACAAAGCCTCCAAGAAGTTTGAGACTATGTTAAACATCCAAAGCTAAGAATAATTGGTGTTCCCGAGGAAGAAGAGAAATCTAAAAGTTTGGAAAACATATTTGAGGGAATAATTGAGGAAAACTTCCCCAGTCTTGCTAGAGATCTAGACATCCAAATACAAGAAGTTCAAAGAACACCTGGGAAATTCATCACAAAAAGATCACCACCTAGGCACATAGCCATCAGGTTATCTAAAGTCAAGACAAAGAAAAGAATCTTCAGAGCTGTGAGGCAAAAGCATCGGGTAACTTACAAAGGAAAACCTATCAGATTAACAGCAGATTTCTCAGCAGAAACCCTACAAGCTAGAAGGGTTTGGCGACATATTTTTAGCCTCCTTCAACAAAACAATTATCAGCCAAGAATTTTGTATCCAGAGCAACTAAGCTTCATAAATGAAGGAAAGACACAGTCTTTTCCAGACAAACAAATGCTAAGAGAATTCGCCACTACTAAGCCAGCACTAAAAGAAATGCTGAAACCATCTCTAAATCTTTAAACAAATCCTCAAAATACAACAAAATAGAACCTCCTTAAAGCATAAATCTCACAGGACCTATGTAACAATAATACCATGAAAAAAAACAAAAACAAGTTGTTCAGGCAACAAATAACACAATGAATAGAATAATATCACACATCTCAATACTAACATTGAAAATAGATGACCTGAATGCTCCACTTGAAAGATACAGAATGGCAGAATAGATATGAATTCAACAACCAAGTTTCTGCTGTCTTCAGGAGACTCACCTAACACATAAGGATTCACATAAACTTAAGGTAAAGGGGTAGAAAAAGATATTCCATGCAAACGGACACCAGAAGTGAGCAGGAGTAGCTATTTTATATATATATATATGTATACTTTAAGTTCTGGGGTACATGTGCACAACGTGCAGGTTTGTTACATAGGTATACATGTGCTGTGTTGGTTTACTGCACCCATTAACTCATCATTTACATTAGGTATTTCTCCTAATGCTATGCCTCCCCCAGGCCCCCACTCACTGACAGGCCCCAGTGTGTGATGTTCCCCTCTCTGTGTCCATGTGTTCTCATTGTTCAACTCCCACTTATGAGTGAGAACACGCGGTGTTTGGTTTTCTCATCTTGTGTTACTTTGCTGAGAATGTTGGTTTCCAATTTCATCCATGTCCCTGCAAAGGACATGAACTCATCCTTTTTTATGGCTGCATAGTATTCCATGGTGTATATGTACCACATTTTCTTTATCCAGTCTCTCATTGATGGGCATTTGAGTTGGTTCCAAGACTTTGCTGTTGTGAACAGTGCTGCAATAAACATACGTGTGCATGTGTCTTTATAGCAGCATGATTTATAATCCTTTGGGTATATACCCAGTAATGGGATTGCTGGGCCAAATGCTATTTCTAGTTCTAGATCCTTGAGGAATCTCCATACTGTCTTCCACAATGGTTGAACTAATTTACACTCCCACCAACAGTGTAAAAGTGTTCCTATTTCTCCACATCCTCTCCAGCATCTGTTGTTTCCTGACTTTTTAATGATTGCCATTCTAACAGGCATGAGATAGTATCTCATTGTGGTTTTGATCTGCATTTCTCTAATGACCAGTGATGATGAGCATTTTTTCATAAGTTTGTTAGCTGCATAAATGTCTTCTTTTGAGAAGGGTCTGTTCATATCCTTCACCCATTTTTTGATGGGGTTGTTTGTTTTTTTCTTGTAAATGTGTTTAAGTTTTTTGTAGATTCTGGATATTAGCCCTTTGTCAGATGGATAGATTGTAAAAATTTTCTCCCAATCTGTAGGTTGCCTGTTCACTCTGATTATAGTTTCTTTTGCTGTGCAGAAACTCTTTAGTTTAATTAGATCCCACTTGTCTATTTTGGCTTTTGTTGCTGTTGCTTTTTGTGTTTTACTCATGAAGTCTTTGCCCATGCCTATGTCCTGAATGGTATTGCCTAGGTTTTCTTCTAGGGTTTTTATGGTGTTAGGTCTTACATTTAAGTCTTTAATCCATCTTGAGTTAATTTTTGTATAACATGTAAGGAAGGGATCCAGTTTCAGCTTTCTGCATATGGCTAGCCAGTTTTCCCAGCACCATTTATTAAATAGGAAATCATTTCCCCATTGCTTGTTTTTGTCAGGTTTGTCAAAGATCAGATGGTTGTAGATGTGTGGTGTTATTTCTGAGGGCTCTGTTCTGTTCCATTTGTCTATATCTCTGTGTTGGTACAGGACCATGCTGTTTTGGTTACTGTAGCCTTGTAGTATAGTTTGAAGTAAGGTAGAGTGATGCCTCCAGCTTTGTTCTTTTTGCTTAGGATTGTCTTGGCTATGTGGGCTCTTTTTTTGTTCCATATGAAATTTAAAGTAGTTCTTTCCAATTCTGTGAAGAAAGTCAGTGGTGGCTTGATAGGGATAGCATTGAATCTATAAATTAGTTTGGGCAGTTTGGCCATTTTCACAATTCTTATATCAGACAAAACAAACTTTAAAGCAAAGCAGTTAAAAAAGGCAAGGAGGGACATTATATAATAATAAAAGGACTAGTCCAACAGAAAAAATCACAATTCTAAATATATATGCACCTAAAACTGGAGCTCCCAAATTTATAAAACAACTACTAGACTTAAAAATTAGATAGACAGCAACAAAATAATTGTCGGGGACTTTAATACTCCACTGATGGCACTAGATAGGTCATCAAAACAGAAAGTCAACAAAGAAACAATGAACCTAAACTATACCCTACAACAAATGGACTTAACAGATATTTACAGAACATTCTACCCAACAACTTCAGAATATACATTCTATTCATTAGCACATGGAACATTCTCCAAGACAGACCATATGATAGGCCACAAAACGTGTATCAGTAAATTTAAGAAAATCGAAATTATATCAAGTACTCTCTTAAACCATAGTGGAATAAAGTTGGAAATCAACTCCAAAAGGAACCCTCAAAACCATGCAAATACATGGAAATTAAATAATGTAGTCCTGAATGATCCTTGGGTCAACAATGAAATTCATATGGAAATTAAAATAATTATTTGAACTGAACAATAATAATGACACAACCTATGAAAACCTCTGGAATACAGCAAAAAGCAATGCTAAGAAGAAAGTTAGTAGCATTAAATGCCTACATCAAAAAGTCTGAAAGAGCACAAATCTAAGATCACACCTCACAGAACTAGAGAAACAAGAGCAACCCAAACCTAAACCCAGCAGAAGCAAAGAAATAACAAAGATCAGAGCAGAACTAAATGAAATTGAAACAAAAAAATACAAAAGATAAATGAAACAAAAAGCTGGTTATTTGAAAAGATAAATAAAATTGATAGACCATTAGCAAGATTAACCAAGAAAATAAGAGAGAAGATCCAAATAAACACAATTAGAAACAAAACGGGAGATATTACAACCAACACCACAGAAATACCAAAGATCATTCAAGGCTACTATGAGCACCTGTAAGTGCATAAACTAGAAAACCTAGAGGAAATGGATAAATTCCTGGAAATATACAACCCTCCTAGATTAAACCAGGAAGATACAGAATCTCCAAACAGATCAATAACAAGCAGCGAGATTCAAATGGTAATTTAAAAATTGCCAACAACAAAAAATGTCCAGGACCCAACGGATTCACAGGTGAATTCTATCAGACATTCAAAGAAGAATTGATACCAATCCTATTCATACTATTCCACAAGATAGAAAAAGAGGGAATCCTCCCTAAATCATTTTATAAAGCCAGACTAATACCTTAATACCAAAACCAGGAAAGGATATAACAACAAAAAAAAGAAAACTACAGACCAATATCCCGTAAGTAGGACATAGATGCAAAAGTCCTCAACAAAATACTAGCAAACTAAATCCAACAGCATATCAAAAAGATAATCCACCATGATCAAGTGAGTTTCATACGAGGGATGCACAGATAGTTTAATATATTTAACTCAATAAATGTGATACACCACATAAACAGAATGTAAAACAAAAAATCACATGATCATCTCAATAGACGCAGAAAAAGCATTTGACAAAATCCAGCATTCCTTTATGATTAAAACCCTCAGCAAATTTGCATAGAAGGGACATACCTTAAGGTAATAAAAGCCATCTACAACAAACACATAGCCAATATTATACTGAATGGGGAAAAGCTGAAACATTCCCCCTGAGAACTGGAACAAGATAAGGCTGCCCACTTTCACCACTTCTATTCAACATAGTACTGGAAGTCCTAGCCAGAGCAATCAGACAAGAGAAAGAAATAAAGGGCATCCAAATTGGTAAAGAGGAAGTCAAGCTGTCCCTATTTGCTGATGATATGATTGTATACCTAGAAAACTCTGAAGACTCTTCCAAAAAGCTCCTAGAACTGGGAAATGAATTCAGCAAAGTTTTAGGATACAAAATTAATGTACACAAATCAGTATCTCTGCTATACACCAACAGTGACCAAGCTGAGATCAAATAAAGAACTCAACCCCCTTCCCAATAGCTGTAAAAATAAATAAATAAAATATTTAGGAATATACCTAACCAAGGAAGTGAAAGACCTCTACAAGGAAAACTACAAAACACTGCTGAAAGAAATCATGGGCAACACAAACAAATGGAAACACTTCTCATGCTCATGGATAGGTAGAGTCAGTATTGTGAAAATGACCATACTGCCAAAAGCAGTGGACAAATTCAGTGCAATTCCCATCAAATTACCAGCATCATTCTTCACAGAACTAGAAAAAATATCCTAAAATTAATATGGAAGCAAAAAAGAGCCCACATAGCCAAAGCAAGACTAAGAAAACAGAACAAATCTGGAGGCATCACATTACCTGACTTCAAACTATACTACACAGCCATAGTCATCAAAACAGCATCGTAGTGGTATAAAAATAGGCACATAGGTGAATGAAACAGAATAGAGAACCCAGAAATAAAGCCAAACACTTAGAGCCAACTTATCTTTGACAAAGCAAACAAAACCATAAAGTGAGGAAAGGACACTCTATGTACAAAAAATGGTGTTGGGATAATTGGCAAGCCACATGTAGAAGAATGAAACTGGATTCTCATCTCACGCCTTGTACAAAAATTAACTAAAGATGGATCAAAACTTAAATCTAAGACCTGAAACCATGAAGATTCTAGAAGATTACATTTAAAAAAAAAAAAAACCCTTCTAGACATTGGCTTAGGCAAAGACTTCATGACCAAGAACCCAAAAGCAAATGCAACAAAAACAAAGATAAATAGATGGGACTTAACTCAACTAAAAAGCTTCTGCACAGCAAAATAAATAATCAGCAGAGTTAACAGACAACCCACAGAGTGGGAGAAAATCTTCACAATCTATACATCTGACAAAGGACTAATGTCCAGAATCTACAAAGAACTCAAACAAATCAGCGAGAAAAAAACAAACAATCCCGTCAAAAAGTGGGCTAAGGACACGAATAGACGATTCTCAAAAGAAGATACACAAATGGCCAACAAGCATATGGAAAAATGCTCAACACCACTAATTATCAGGGAAATATAAATCAAAACCACAATGCAATACCACCTCACTCCTGCAAGAATGGCCATAATAAAAAATAAAGAAATAATAGATGCTGGTGTGGATGCAGTGAAAAGAGAACACTTTTACACTGTTGGTGGGAATGTGAACTAGTACAACCACTGTGGAAAACAGTGTGAAGATTCCTTAAAGAAGTAAAAGTACATCTACCATTTGATCCAGCAATCCCACTACTAGGTATCTATCCAGAGGAAAAGAAGTCACTATATGAAAAAGATACTTTCATACACATGTTTATAGCAGCACAATTTGCAATTGCATATATATGGAAGCAGCCCAAATGCCCATCAATCAATGAGTGGATAAAGAAAATGTGATATGTGTATATATACATATATATGTATATAATATATACGTGTGTGTGTGTGTATATATATATATATATATACACACACACCATGGAATACTACTCAGCCATAAAAAGGAATGAAATAATGGCATTCACAGCAACCTGGATGGAACTGGAGACTATTATTCTAAGTGAAGTAACTCAGGAATGGAAAACCAAACATCGTATGTTCTTACTCATATGTGGGAGCTAAGCTATGAGGACACAAAGGCATAAGATACATTTGGCTTTGGGGACTTGGGGGAAAGGGTGGGAGGGGGTGAGGGATAAAAGACTAGTCACTGGGTAGAGTGTACACTGCTCGGGTGATGGGTGCACAAAAATATCGGAAATCACCACTAAAGAATTTATTCAGGTAAACAAAAACCACCTGTTCCCCAAAAACGTATTGAAATTAAATTTAAAAAAGTGAATGTATTTATTGCCACAGATTTGTACAAGCAAAAATGATTAAAATGGTAAATTTATTTTATGTATATTTTACCACAATGAAAAAAGAGTTTGTTAGAAATCCAAATTGAAATTTTAGTATAAGGGAAAAATAATAATTTAACAAAAAAAAGCAATTAAAAATTGAAGTCTGTTTTGTGGTAGAACTAAACCAATATGGAAGTCAGCTATATACATCTGTTAATAAAAGTTGGGTTGATAAGGTAAATAAAAAGCAATAATAGGAACAAACACTTAGTAAGCACTTGCTGTGTTCCAAGTACTTTACAAACATTATTTAATTTTCACAACCACCTGTGGGGAAGCTACTGTTATTATCCCCAATATACAGATGAGGAAAGTGAGGCTCTCTGTTGAGACCAGGAAGTTCACTGTGTTGCCTCTAAAACACAGTCTCAGCTTGGCACAGTGGCTCATGCCTATAATTTAAGCACTTTGGGAGGCTGAGGCCAGACGATTGCTTCAGGCCACAAGTTCAAGACCAGCCTGGAAAAAATAGGGAGACCCTGTATCTACAATTTAAAAAAAAAAAAATTAGCTGTGCCACAGTGGTGCACTCCTGTAATCCCAGCTATTTGAGAGGCTGAAGCAAGAGGATTGCTTGAGCCCAGGAGATGCAGGCTGCTGTGGGCTGTGGTCATGCCACTGCACTCCAGCCTGGTAACAGAGCAAGACCCTGTCTCAAAAATAAATAAAACAATAAAGAAATAAAGAAATAACGGCCCCTACCTTTGAGCAGATCACAGTCAACAAAGAGAAGCCTATAGGCAATGATAAAACTCTACAACATCATACATGTTGCAAGGAATGTAGGTATGAAATGCTACAATAGAACAGACGAAGATGCAATTTCAGTTGACCCTGGAACCATATGGGAGTTAGGGTTGCCAAGCCCCCACACAGTAAAAATCAGCATATAACTTTTCAGTCCCCCAAAACTTAACTACTAATAGCCCGCCATTGACCAGAAGCAGTACTGAGAACATAAACAGTCAATCAACGTGTATTTTGTATGTTATATGCATTATATACTGTATTCTCACAATAAAGTACAATAAAGTATGCCAGGAAAAATACAATATTATCAAGAAAGTCACGAGGAAGAGAAAATACATTTACTATACCATACTGCATTTATCAATACCGTAAGCTTGCATCATCTGTTTAAAAGATGAATCGTCTGTCTGAAATAGTGGGCCACTGCAGCTGCAGACCTCAATCTACAGTACATATCAAGCAATCAACTTTTTCTTGTAGTGTCTTGACTTTTCTCTGCTTCTTGGGAGCACTTCCAGCATGACTAATGGCACTTCGTGTGGATCTCCTGGTGTTATTCAAGGTTTACAGCATTGCACTATATGTGATGAAAAACATGTAAGAACAACAAGGATCACTTTTTACTGTGATCTGCAATTAACTGGAGAGAGGATCTGCTTACTTGAAGATGATTAGCATCACATGGCATTTTAAGGAACACATAATACTTGAGTTCACTACAAGAACAACAGGAAGTTGGCTACAAAATATTACAGCAGTACAGTGTGTACTACAATTAATTTTATGCAGTCATGATTTAATACTGCATCATTACATCTGCTTACATTTCTCTCAACTGTGAATGGTGCCATGTATGGTCTGTTTGTGCATAAGTTTTGATAAATTTTAACTTTTTATAATAGATTTGTGTATTTTTATGGGAGTAAATGATAAAATATATGAGTATCTACATATATTTTATGCATTCATAACATATCTTTTTGGTTTTTTTTTAAATATTTCTAGGCAACATGGTTCATCTCCGAGTTTTCTTGCCCGTGTTCACTGAGGAGAAATTTTGTGTAGAAGAGTGGTAGAGTTGATGTATGAGAATTATTGGGAATGTGTAGTGAGAAGGAAGGACAGGACTGAAAAGATCTAGAAAGCTTAAGAGAAGGGCTGCTTAGTTCAACTCAACAATTGTTAAAGATCCGATTTCCATATTTGCCACCAGAATTTTCACATGACACTCCCTTTGAGAGACTACATTAATTGTGGAGTTTATTTGGCTTTAAGATTCCAAGAAGATTAAAGCCAAAGATTAAACTACTCTATTTATGTTGGCCAAATAGATGGGTGGGTGGATGGATGAAGGGATGTTGAATGTATGGATCATAGATGAATGAATGGATAGTTGAAGGGATGTTGGATGGATGGATGGAGCTAGATGGAAGGATGGCTAGACTATTGCTAGACTGAGAAAAAGGAAAAAAATCTGAGCTTCATCTGCTTGTTTCCTGATTGTTTTTGAAGTTCAGGTAGACCTGCCTCAAGACATCATGAAATACTTCCTGGTTATCTTCCACTTCTTTAGTTACGTTTTAAATGTACCTAACAGTGATACAAATGCTGCATTTAGCTTAGTTTTAATACATTTGAATGATGTTAATTCTCACTGTGAAAGTTTAAGCTACATTACAAGTCGGTTTGTAGTCAGCTGTACTAGTAACTGTCTTAGAATTTGGCAACTGGCGAACAACTAACTCCACAGAACCCACCTTTACCCTTGTCCCAACCAAATTGCAGCATGAACTAGTGATGTGGTCAAAGCCAGTTGTTTGAAATGACTGATTCAGTGGAAACAAGACATTTCACTCATTAGCATATATATGCAACACATATAAATTGATTACCTACTGCAAGACATTTGTCTCACATAGCTCCTATGTTTGGGGAGGTCACAGTCTAGTGAAATAGATATGTGGAACAAGGAACTAGAATACAGTAAGTGAGGACTAGATTGGAAGTAGGTAGAGAGAGCTAGGCAAGTCTAGAGCAAGGGGTGATGAGCTAGAGAGGGTCAGAGAAGGCTTTGTATGGGAAAGAGGTACTGGGAATCCCTGGAAACCAACCCTAAAAGATTAGGCATCCTCCTGTAGAGAAAAGGAAACAAATGAAGGGATTCTTTGAGCAGAAAACAGAAGCAACATATATTTTAACACTTTCTGGTTGATGCTGGCCCATCATCATGCTTAGTGACTGTAGTGACTAAATGTCTATGGTTAAATCAGTTCTGATTTCCAGACATTTGGTGAACAAAATCAGAGTTGGGAGCAGCTTTTCCTTTATTGTTATTTGTTTGATTGTGTACTTGTTGTTTCTTTTTGCCTCCAATACAATTAATGTCTTCATCTTTCTCAGCCTACTTTGACTTTTCAGCAGCGGACAGAACATTGTCTTATTTAGGGGTTACTATCGCAACCTCATTTTCAACTTTTGCCCTCTCTTCCTCTCAGGTGCAAGAGAACTTAACCATTTAGGGACCCATGGATGGAATTCTGTGGGTCTATGAACTGGGATTTGTATTTTTACTAATATCTAACTGAAAGTTAGCTTTTCCCTCGATTACCAATGTAGGCAACAAACAACAGTATTAGCAAGAGTTGTGATTTTATCACCAATAGAAATCATATTTTCCTGTAACATTACAGCTGTGGCTGATATCTTGAAATATCATTTGTGTGCATCACTATTTCAAAATTACAGTAGTTATGAGACCCACTACTGTAACTTGTTAATGAAGCACATAAATGACTACATCACAAATCTTTAAAAGGTATTTCAATATTGTTCGTTTCCTTAGTAATCTTATATATTTAATTTTATACATTTAAAGACACTGTTTTGAGAGGGATTTACTGGCTTCATCGGGGGGGGGGGCATAGCACAAAAACGGTTAAGAGGCTCTACACTGCATTTCCTATAATTGCTTGTTCTAGAAAGTAAGGAATAACACATTTCTTTTCGGCCACCATGTTGGCAGCTTTCATTCAGAAACTTTCCCAAGCTTGCAAACATTTAGATCAATGCTCTTGAAGACCATTACATCTTGGTTGCATTTGTGTAACTATAGTTTTTTAAAAAAAGGAACAGTATGTGCAAACTCTGGTTTTCAGCCAAGCCTTATTCTTTAGGGCACCAGACCTCTGGGTGTAAGATAATCCATGTATTGCTCTACTTGCAGCTACTGTTCCTGTTATTTGCAGGGACAGCCAGAAATTGCGATTTGGGTAGCTCACCATATTGCATTTAACCATTCTTCTTCCCAGGATGACCTGTGAACTATGTACTTGTTTAGATCAAATAAAGATAATGAAAAACAAAACGAAAACTGCCCAATGCTGAGCACAGACGAGGCAGGCACTTGCAGACCCTTATTAGAAAAGAAAGAGGCATGGAAGACATGTAAATTTCATCTGATGGGGGCAATTTTGCTCCGTTTCCCTTTCTCCTGATTACTGAAGTGAAGGGAGAAGGGAGGAAGATTGGCTCAATTGTCAAGGAAATGAGGTAGTTTGGGTCAGCTCACGGGTAACTCAGGCCCTAATGAGGTAGGGTCTTAATGAGCCAGATCTTCCTCCTTGTCCTCTTCTTAAAGGGCTCTTCATAGGCTCATTGTCACTTTGTCTCCCATGCTTATGTACTTGTCTTCTTTCCTCTCATTACTAACCCGCAGGAAGGTACACTTGGGCGTATACGTCAGTGTATGACTCACACAGAGGATTTGAGATGTGATATACATACACAGTTTCACTTGATTTATTATCAGCAGATTTAGATATGCTGGCCCTGAAACATCCCAAATCTATAGAGTGAAAGAGAGCCTGGTAGAGCTCACACATTTATACCCCCCCCTCTCTCTGTACACACAGGGGCAACACACACACACACACACACATTCTTTATGGCCATAGCCCTCTACACATCTGTGTCACAAACAGCTGTGACGAACCAAATCTTCCCACCCATCACCTACTTCTGTGAGAGGTGTTACTTGTCCAAGCACTCATGTCTGTGAGGAGCATGCATTTCCAAATGTGCTGTGCCCCTCCTCTCCCTCCTCCTCCTCCAACTCTACAGATCCAAACACACACGCAGGTATTCATAATGCACAGGCCTAAATGTCGAGGTCAGGTATCCTTTGCCTCACAGGCACTGTACAGATCTGCAAGATCCCAGATTGACTGCACTCACCTTGCTGTCGCTGCTGACTCAATGAAATGGAACTTGCCCTAATTTGTTTTTAATTTTGGTAGACATCTGAGCTGGAAAAGGAAGAACTCAGGTGGACCCCCTTGATAAGACTTTTCTCAGCATTTGGGAATGCAGCTCCCTTGGCTAAGCTAGCCAGCTATATAGTTACAGGAAAGGCTGGGGTGTCTGCCACCCACGCTTTTTAAAATGATTCCCCAACACCAAATTAGCCAACTGCGCTTAAGTGATTCCTATTTGACTAATTGCTTTTAAGGAGTCTGTTAAAACCCCTCACTTACTCCAGCCCACACTCCGTTAGACATTGCAAAACAGCACTATGGTTGGGGCAGTGGCTGGGAAGCAGCTATGGTTGCTAGGATGGAGACAGCCTGGTGCGATGGCTTGGGTGGGCCCATGTTGTTTTTATTATTATTATTTTGCAATTATGTGAGAGGAGCATTATCTCATATACTTTTAAAAAAAGAATCCCACTGTCTCATCCCTTAGGTCATTCCTGTGCCATCACTCCAGCAAAACTGTGTACTCTTTATTTCAGTTTGAAACTCTTGTCTCCCCTCTCCCTGCCATACACACAAACACACAAGTGTGTGTGCACAATTCTACCATACAGTTCTTCTTCTTTATTTTATTTCTGCATTTTGTTTTCCATGAGGAAGGCAGCTAGAGAGTGAAACTGAAGGATGGCTTATTTTCTGGGTGATAGTCACAGTAACCTACTTGAAGGGTTAAACTATGCCCAAAGGGAGAGAAGCTCCCTCAGAGGGGTTGGGGGTCGGGGAAAGAGAGAGGAAAAAAAAAAACAGTGAGAGATAGAGAGACAGAGAAACTGAAAAGGAAAAATCCCAGAGGAGATTTTTGAAAAGATGATCCTGAGAGCAAATGGAGGTCACCTTCCATAAGCAAGACTATGGCCCACTGCTTCAATGACCACATTGTCATTGCTTCTTCACTCCTCCCCTTCTGACAGTGTATAAAATCCAGCTTTTACATAAGCTTCTTTGGCTGGTTTTTTAGTCAACCTCTTTATTACACAGTGATGCTTCTGTTTCAGTCCTTCAGTAATTCCCCAGGTCCGAACCAGTATATTACAAAGGGCCAAAGGATGGGCTTGCTGTCACCAGTTATCTGGTCTTTTCCCCATGACAACATCTGCATCCTGTCTGAGGTGCTGCACCCCCTTGAAACTGACCTTGACAGATGTGTTAGGACTTGTAGTGTAGGGGAATGACCTTCAGACTAACAGATAAGAGACCTAAGTTCAATTCCACCTCTGCTGATAACTATATGACCTTAGGCAAGTCTACTCTTCTCTGGGCCTTACTTTCTCATCTTTTAATAGAAATGGTGGCTGGGCGCAGTGGCTCATGCCTGTAATCCCAGCACTTTGGAAGGCTAAGTTGGGTAGATGGCTTGAGCTCAGGAGTTCAAGACCAGCCTAGGCAGCTAGAGATGGAGAAACCCCATCTCTACCAAAAATACAAAAATTAACTAGGCATCATGGTGTCCAACTGTTGTCCCAGCTACTTCAGGGGCTGAGGTGGAAGGATGGCTGGAATCCAGAAAGTCAAGGCTGCAGTGAGCCAAGATTGCACCACTGTACTCCAGCCTAGGTGACAGAGTGAGACCCTGTCTCAAAAAAAAAAAAAAAAAAAAAAAAAGAAAGAAAGAAAGAAAGAAAGAAAGAAAGAAAGGGTAATATCTGCCTTGCCAACCTCATTGCTTTGTTGTGAGGCTCAACTAAGATGTCAGAAAACCATCCTGAAACACAAACAGTGCTGTGATAATGTATGTACTTGTGGTCAACAAAAGTCAAGGATTCTGCCTCTTGTTTCAATTCTGCACTCTGCGGGGACTTACCCAAATCTCTAAGCCTCAGTTTGTTCACCATTAAATAGCCATTACAATGCCCAGAGGGAGTTGTAAGCATTTGGCTGGATTTTTCCAAACCACCTGTTGTTCTTTACTATGGGTAGCTGATGCCATGCTGGGGACTGAATGGTGCCTGGCATGAGAGCAGGGTGGAAGTGGTGTGGTGTGCCAGCAGGCAGAGGCTGTGGTCACGGCTGTGAAACATTATTAGCTGGATGTTTCCAGGTTTTCCTAGAGAGAGAAAGAGAATAGAAAGAAAATTCTTTAAAAATAGAACTTTAAGTGCTGTGCAACTACATGATATTATGTTTTAGTCCCTCTCATTTATTATTCTTAACTCTGTGTTGGCACCATGTTAAGTTCCGTACATACCGTATGTCATTCCATCTTTGCTTCAGCCCTTGAGGGAAGTATTAAATAGATGAGAAAATTGAAGTTTGGAGAGAAAGTTTAAGTAGGCTTCTCAAGATTAGCTTGTTTAGAATTGGCAAAGTCTTACTCCAAAGTCTAAGATCATCTTGAGAGATGGATAACAGTAGCCCCAATTTACAGGTCAGGAGACTGAAACAGAGAGGTAAATAACTTTCACAAAGCTAAACAATCTAAACGGCCAGTCAATGGAAGAGACTGATGCCAAAGCCCATTCTTGTTTTCCCTACAATGTAAAATGTGGACCTTGGGCTCCCAGTGTATTGCTAAATCCATCAGTTCGTCAGTCTCTAGGCAGCCATTTCCTGAACATGTACTGCAGGGGGCTTGTTGAACACAGACCACAGTCCAATTGAGACACTAGGAATTACATGAGGCTAAGCTCAACTGTCCAAAATAGCATGCTGAGTCTATTAAGTAGGTAGATAGGCTTGTGGCCCCAACCACAGCTGTTTCCTCACACAAGCGCAAAGCACACCATTATGTGAGAAATGGTCTAAATGTGTTGTAGGCCTTTTATGCTTTGTATTAGTCCATTCTCATGCTGCTATGAAGAAATATCCGAGACTGGGTAATTTATTTTAAAAAAGACGTTTAATTGACTCACAGTTCCACGTGGCTGGGAAGGCCTCAAGAAACTTACGATCATGGTGGAAGGCACCTCTTCACAGTGCAGCAGGAGAGAGAATAAGAGTTGGACGAAGGGGGAACCCCCTTATAAAACCATCAGATCTTGTGAGAACTCACTCTCACGAGAACAGCATAGGGGAAACTGCCCCCCATGATTTAATTATCTCCACCTGGTCCTGCTCTTGACATGTGGAGATTATTATATCAAGGTGAGATTTGGGTGGGCACACAGAGCCAAACCATATTAGCTTATTACCAATTTCTTTACAGAAATCTTGTCCAATTTATAGTAACCACGCATGAGAGTGCCCATTTGAGACTCCTTGCCATCATTTAGTCCCCCAATTAAAAAACCTCTTATTTGATGGGTAGAATTTATATCTGACTGTTGAGTCATTTTTATGTGTTTTATCACTAGGTAAAAGTTGAATGGTTTTTACATACTCATTAGCAATTTACAATTCCTCCTTTAGATATTGTTTGAATCTTTTGCCCATTTAACCATTAGAGTCTTAGGTTTTGTTTGTTTGTTTGTTTTTGAGCCAGAGTCTCGCTCTGTCACCCAGGCAGGAGTGCAGTGGCATGATCTCTCCTCATTGCAACCTCTGCCTCCGAGGTTCAAGTGATTCTCCCGTCCCAGCCTCCCGAGCAGTCGGGATTACAGGCTTGCACCACCATGCCCGGCTAGCTTTTGTATTTTTAATAGGGACAGAGTTTCACCATGTTGGCCAAGCTGATCTCAAACTCCTGACCTCAAGTGATCTGCTCACCTCAGCCTCTCAAAGTGCTGGGATTACAGTCATGAGCCACCGCACCCAGCCAAGTCTTAGTATTTTTCTTAACAAATTTATAAGCTCTTTATATATGAAGGCCATCAACTCTCTCTCATGTTGTGGTGACTATTTTTTAAAGCTTACTGACTCCCTACAAATAGTTTGAAATTGAGAGGATTTCCTTTTGGGATTTTTTTGGGTTGCTGTGAATGGCTTTTTTAGCCTTCTCACATTCCTTGTTCATTCAAAAAGTGGTCTCTCCTTGGTATTGTGGCTTTACCACTCAAAGAAAAGCAAGTGTTTCAGTTCTGGGCAGAAATAGCATGAATATTCTCTTCCATTTAATTATAGAGACTCAGCGTAACCCTGGCAAGAAACTAAATCGAGCCCATCAAGTAGCAGACAGTGAAGCCCAACTGTATTCCTAGTATAGTGCCTGTTACATAGTACATGCTGATGAAAAGTTTGTTGTAAAATTAAAGCATGCATGAATCTCTCCCCAAGAACCATGTATTATCAGTTATAGCTTCATGTCTCATCACCTCAGTTATGAGGCAAACTATCTTCTTTTTTCTCTTGAACTCTTCATTTTCAATATTTAAAAAACCTGATTATATCAGGAACAGGGTATCTATAGGTATTCATAGACCTTTAACACTAATAATTTCCCTTTCATGAAGGGGCTCATAAGGTTCCCCAGGTTTCTTGTGAATATTATGGAGAGGCTTGCAACATAGTGATTACAATCCCAGGCTTTAGTGACAAAAAGATGAGAGTTCAAATCCAATTCTGCAATTTACTGGCTGTTTGGATGTTGACAAATTATTTGACCTCCCTATGCTTCAACCTTTATATATGCGAAATGAAGATGATAGTAGCCCCAAACTCACAGGGTAGGGGTGATTCTGAGGGTTAAGTGAAATAATGTATGCAAAGCATTAGGCATGGAATAAATAAGCACTCATTTAATGGTAGCTACAATTATTATCAACAACAATGTATTATATGTTGGGGGCAGGAAGCAAGGATCAGGTTAGTATCAGGGACTATAGCATAAAGGGCATTGAATGTGAAGTCCCAACACATAGATTCACATTCAAATTCTATTATCACCCTGTGACTTTGGAGAAGTTCCTTTTCTTTTGTGGACCTGGTACTTTGACAGTAAGTGTCCTGCCATCCTCTGCTCAACTGGGCTGGGATACCATCCCCACCCTTCTTACAGAAGCAATGGCTTCAGCCCTTGAATCTGCCTTGCAGTCAAGCATGATAAAATCCCTTCTGAGGTTAAGTATAATGAGGTGTATGGGACTCCAGGAAGAGTAGGTACTAAGGTGGGTGCAGTTTATAAGGAGGTAGACAGGTTTTACCCAGTAAAAGAGCTTTTCACAGTGTAGTGGTTAAATGCATAGTGTCAGAAGCCACATTGCCCAGGTCAGAATCCTGACTCTGTCATTTACTAGCTGTGTTGACCTTAGGCAAGTATTTTAGCCTCTCTGACACTTAGTTTTCTTACCTGTGACATGAGGATAATAATAGTATCTACATCATAGGATTGTTATGAAGATTAAATCTTTAATGTTTATAATTTGCTTAGATCAGTATCTGACATATGTAAAGCACAATATAAGAGTTTTAAATAACAAAATAGATAAAAATAAGAGCTAATTAAGAATTGGAGGGAGTTCTTTGATGGGTAGTGAGTTTCCTTTCACTCTCAGGACATCATCAGAGGCTGGAGGTATTAAATATATTCAAGTACCAAGAGAGGATTGGACAAGATAAACTTGATCATCACTTCCTGATCAAAAGTTCTATGACTTGCTTTCCAAGGTCACCATGGCAGACTTAGACCCAACTTAAGCCATAACTTTTCAGTAGATATTTTTCCTCCTCTGCTGCTGTCACCCTCATTTACACTTATGTTTTCTTGGATGACGTTTTAAAATTGATCAATACAATTCACAGGTATGAAGGGCAGCTTAAACCTGCCACCTTTCCCTTGCTCACAAAGCAGCTATTACTTTGAAAGCCAGTTTTACTTTCTGCCTTTTTGTCAGATCTTAGCCAAATTTGATTGACAAGAGGCTTTTGGTGAAACTGTTTCATTCGTGTGCTGGATGTCACTTGCTGACTTACAGTCTCCTCATTTGTGAGGTCCCTGATGCTATTAAATGAGAGGAATTATCATGTCATAAAACGAATGCCATCAGCTAGTCAGTTTTATATCTGACCTAGCTGTACCTGCATCTGCCGTTTGACTTTAGCCTCTTATTTGGGCAGAGAATAGCATCCATTCATCCACCCTCCACCACCTGTCACTCTCACTAAAGACCAGAAGAAGTCTGCCTCCAGGTGAGGTTTCTCAGTGATGGACTGATAGAAAGAGTGCTGGAGTTACTCTAAGCTCAGCAGACCAGGCTAATGCTTTAATAGACCATGTAGACAAAGGGCAGTGAAAGAACTAGGGCAGAAATGATTTTTTACTTGGAGAATCAGACTAGATTGTAGCCCACACAGATGCAGCCTCCTGAATGATTGGAGGAGTTTCAGTATTCCCAGCCCCGCCCTAGGCTGAAATCCAAACCGGGAAGGCAAGGCAAGGTGTGAGCACATAGGTGAAGGAATTTCCCTCAAGCAGAGGCCCAAGCTCAGAAGGGGTCCTGTAAGGCACATAATTCCTAGGGTCTTGGCTGAGGCAAGTCTGCCAACCCTGAAAAGCCAGGGGATTTCCTGCATGTTAGAGAATGGCTGAGGCCCTGGAGTATTTTAACCACTCCGGGAAAAGTAGATGGAGCAAAAAAAAAAGAAAGAAAAGAAAAAAAAGAAAAAAGAAAGAAAGAAAAAAAAATGTCTCCAAGACACCATCAGAGAAGTAGAAGGTGGAGGTTTCCCTGAACAAGAAGACTCAACCTGGTTCCAGAGAGACTGCCACTCAGCAACTGCAAGTATGGCCTTGGAATCGGAGAGAATTGGGTTCATGTCCTGGCTTAGCCAAGTTCCACCGAATGAGTTACTTAAACTCACCAAGCTTCGATTTCCCCTTCTCTAAATTACAGATACTAATAAAAGCCCCTGATTCATTGGGTTGTTGTGACAATTACATTATACAGAATGTAGGTAAAGCACTTAGCACTCTTGGCAAAAACTAAGTGCCCAGTAAATATTAACTATTTTAATCATTATCATCATAATGGATCAATTACTGGAAACAGACAAATATAACTTTAAGAAAATATAGATACATTTTATATACTTTTCAATGCATACTATATTTCCTAATAAAACCACTATTTAAAAAAGGAAAAAGAAAAGCAGTATGACAGAGTGGTTAAGAATGTATGACAAATCATGGTTCACACTCCCAGCTTGACCACCTATCCCTGTGAGTGTCTAGGTAAATCACTTGGCCTCTTGAGGCTCATAGGACCAACCGTGCAGGATATTGTCAGAATTAAATGAGGAAACCCCCATAAAGTGTTTAGTATAGTGCCCTTCACAGAACAAACTAAGATTTATTTCTAGTTATTATCATTATGGGTTTTCCTCTGCAACTCTCAGCCCTCTTGTGTTCCACTTGATTCTACCAGTCTTTAGCCCATTATTACAAGCTGTACCAGAGGGAAGTTCAGAGTGACACTGGCGGTTTCCTGGGTGGGGGTAGTCGAGATTGAAACTATCAGGCCCTAGGGTATAATCCAGTGGTAGTGAAATGGGGTAAAGCATTGTTAGGAACCCAGCCTATTAACTAAAGGCACTGTGGCTTTAAAAGGTAATTGTTTTCCAGTGGCCTCCCAGAGCTGAGTCAGTTCCTCAGTGGACCCTGTATCACGATATAGCTCCTTTCTTCCAGCCCCCATCACAGCAGCCAATTCAACACATACACTCCTGGCTGACGCATTTGCCACTTTCTTCAAATATTTGCTAAAAGCTTCCCAAAGCAGGAAGCCTTGCGGTTGCAGAGCATTCTCTGAGAGAAATGAAGCAATGGTTTCTATGGCAACACTTTGGCACTTATTAGTGTTTGCGTAGGCACTGAGGCAAAAGCTGGGGTCCAGACAAGCCCTTGCTGGGAAGGGATGAGGAGAAGAGAGGGCTTGGGTTGCAAAATTGCTCTCACTTTGCCCTCTTGGTAGTCCTTAGGGACAGTCCTGGGGGAGTGTTTGGGGCACAATTTGGCCATATTCTTTTAGAGACAGTCTGAACTCTCCTGGGGCAGAGATTGCCTCACTCAGTACCACCTGTCTTTGCCACCAGGTTTAGCTTCCCCAAACACTCCTTCACTGTGCCACCCCTCTGCCCAAAAGCTTTGCTTCTTTTCCCCAGTGTCTATAGATAAAGTGCAAATCATGGCATTTGTGGCCTTCCACAGACTCCTTTTTTCAGAAGCTGTAGCTGCCTCCCTCACTGTACCCCCTGTGCCTTCTACTTCAGCAAGATGGTTCAACCTCATCCTACCTCCACTCCCTGTTACACTGCAGGTGTTTCTACTTCCCACCTCTCTTCCATACCATTCTCCTTGCTTGGACTTCCTGATACCATCGCCCATGTATCCAGGACTTGCCTTTCCTTCAAGACCTGTCTTAAGCCTCAGTTTCTTCAATAAACTTTATTGGACCACCCCAACTCAGTGGAATTCCATTCTCTGAATTGAGATTGTATTACTACTCAGATCTGTCATGCATTTGACACTTAAACACACACTGCCTTGTATGTTGTTTTATTACTGCATATATATACTTTTTTATATATGTGTGTCTTTATTACTGCATATATATTTCTTTATTACTGCATATATATGTGTCTCTATTCAACAAATAGATGTCTCTGTCTAGACAGTAAGCTTCTCCCCAAAAGGGGACTTTTAAAGTGTTTTTCTGTTTTTCCACAGTGCCCTGCTCATAATAAGAAATTAATTAGACATTATATGCACAGAGTTTAACCCGGTGCCTGGTATATAGTAAGTGCTGGAGAGATGTGTGGTACCCTCGAATAGTTCTTGATTGATACCCTGTACCTCCATTGCCACTTCCACTCATGGGCTGCATATGGTGTCCCTGGACATTCATTTAGCCTTAGCCTTGGAGACTTCATGAGCCATTAGGTTGGCAAAACTCAGTGAGTGACCATTGGTCTTATCCACACCATCTCCTGCTGCCCACCCACTCACCACTGCAGCCCTCAGGACAGGCTGTGTCATTTTTAGAGCCCAGTGAAAAACAGAAATGTGAGGCCTCTTGCTGAAATAGTTAATTTCAAGACAGTGAGAGTAGAGCATTAAACCAAGGATAGGGCTCTTCAGAGTTGGGGCCCTGTACCACGGCACAGGCTATGTTGCACACCCACAAGGCCAGCCCTGCTCGCCATCCTACTTTTCTTGTGCTGTGTTCCAAGTTCCTGGCACAAGAGACAGGGGAAATCCACATGCGGCAACCACATATCAAATGGCTCTAGACTAACTGACCAAAATCCAATGATCCAAAAGTGAATTCATTGAATGGCCAAGTGTCCAAAAAACAAATTTGTGATGTCTGTCTTTTATTTTGCCCTGCCCTTGCCTTTGTCCAGGCTCTGCCCATGCCTCTGCCTGTGCCTACATCTACACTTTCATCTTCTCACTTCCCAGGTCTTAGCAAATTAAACTATAAAGGCAAGGCTGCATCTATTTTATGTCCCTTTCCCCTCATGTTCTGATTTCTTTTGAATCAGTCATGATTTCTTTGGGGGCTGAGGTGAGCAGCCACATGACCACTCCATACTTCACTCACGGGACAGCCAGACAGTAGAGATTAGTAAACATTCAAGAGTTAAAAGCTGAAGGCCAGGGGTGGTGGCTCACGCCTGTAATCCCAGCACTTTTGGGAGGCTGAGGAGGGAGAATCACTTGAGCCCAGGAGTTCGAGACTAGCCTGGGCAACATAGCAACACCCTGTCTCTACAAAAAAAAATGTAAAAGATTAGCCAGGTGTGATGGCACACACCTGTAGTCCAAGCCATTCAGGCAGCTGAGGCAGGAGGATTGCTTGAGCCCAGGAGTTTGAGGCTGCAGTGAGTTATGATTGTGCCACTACATTCCAGCCTGGGTGATAGAATGAGACCCTGTCTCAAAAAAAAAAAAAAATTAAAAGCTGTAAGCAGAGGATGTCATAGTCTTAAAATCATACTTTTACCCTGCTCATGGATAATATAAAACTGTAGGACAGTCTCACTCCGTTTCTTCAAACACAGTAAGCATCATTTTATAGTCTGTCTCTGGTATGTCCAACATCTGAAGTCTTTGAGGGTCTGTTTCTGCTGTTTGCTCTTTCTTTAGGCTCCTGGTCATGGTCTCTTATTTCCTTGTGTGTCTGGTTATCTTCATGTGCTAGTTGTTGTATTTGAAAAACTGTTTGTAGTAGTGATTTGAAGCCCAGAATAAAGTTATCTTTCTTCAGAGAGAGAATTTGTATTTGCTTTAGTGAGAATCCTGAGGCATTGCTAGTCTGGAGTAAATTTAAGTTTACTAATTAAGTTTTCCTAGACAGTATAAATGCAATCTGCTGCTCCCCAAGGTTCATATGTGGTTTACCCTTATTCTGCAGGTATAATCATTTGGAGCCCTAGTTTTCTGTGGGGAGCATTTCTTAGCAGACTTCTCACCTTCTATTGGATCTGGACTATGATTTCTGTCCCTCTTGACCCACAAGGTTTTCAATATTAAAGTTGAAATTTTCTGGCATGGAAAAATGCCCTTAGAGTGAAAGCAGCTACATCCATGCTTACTCATCTCTTTAGGTTCTCACTATCACTTCATTTTTGCCTAACAATACTTAAATACCTTGTTAGTAGTTCTTTATTGATTTTAAGAAGATTTTTAAAAAACAGATTTTCTGATTTCCAGTGACTTCAACCATTATAAGAAACCCAAAGTATGTCACATGCAATTCTCTCATCATGCTTTGAAGTAGGCAGGTAGACTGGGAGGCTAAAACTATACATATTTTGTAGATGGGAAAATTCCATGAAGTTACTTGCCCAGAGCCAGACAGTGAATTAGTGACAGATCTTGAAAGAGAAATCAGGCCCCACATGTTACCATCACATTCTCAAATGATGAAGAAGTATTATTTCCCCTACTTATGCCAAATGCTGGGAGGATGGCCTTTGGTTGCTCCTGCTTTTCCTTCCATCTTCTGTCATCATTTTATAGTCTGTCTTCTCCCAAGGGGAAACCTTGCTTTGTTCATTTGGTCTTTGTAGGAGACCCCTAGAAAAAGAGTTGGCAACTTTTGCAAAGCAGTGGTGTCAAGATTCCTGGTCTTCTCCTTTCCTTTATTCCCAAGTACCCTGGTCACTCCTGGGATGTTGCTTTAGAAACAGGGAGAGGGATGTGGCAGTGGGGCCTGATCAACAGCAAACACAGGTGCCTTCTTTGCTATGGTGGTGGCCTAATTACCATGAATGATCAACGAGGTCTCCTCTGCCGTCTGCCATTGTCTCCCATCTTCTAGTAGCAGTCCCTCAGGTGCAGCTTTAGAGAAGCTACATACCAGCATTCTGGAAGTGCTTTTACGCATGAGTGTTAATTTTTCCATCTGTCCTGTCATCTGTGACTACCAGAAGTTGATCTTGGAATGTGTTTAAGCAGGTTAGTGGAACAAAAACTCCAAGAAAACCTGACATTTTGGAATTGCCCATCTAAGCTGGATCATTGAAATTGTGAACCGGAGCCTTTTAGGGAAGGGGTTGGCATAAGAAACTCAGAAATGGCTGGGAGATGAAAGTTTCAGGCTATATGACCTATGACATGAAAGCTTACAGTGGTATACACAGCCTCTGCAAGAGAAGCCCAATGGACAGACATCCCAGTTACAGACCTCTCCAGACCTTTTCTCCTCCCCAAATGAAATTGACTTCCATCTTAGAGCTTAGGTACTGTTAGCTATTCTTCCCAAGTATCCTTGACAGATGCTACAGGTATAATCAGGTACAGGTGTCTGTCTGGAAAGATGCCAATAAGGGCAAGCAATTGGAAAGGTTCCCAAAATGTATACAAAATTAACTTGGATGTCAATTTGAACGTGCTAAGGTGGTTTGACACAAGTGAAAGGCAGAACCATGCTACTAACACTTTCCACTATGTTATGGGCAGATATTGCCAGGTTGCCAGAATTATGTCATATTTTTATTTTCAACAGTTATATTTTCTGGCATTTTGAGCACAGCATTTCTATTGATATTTGAGAGGGATTGTGGATAATTTAGCATATGGTTATGGGTTTCTTTTTCATTTAAATAAGAGATTTCACTAAGCTTGCTATCTCCCTGTATGTGATGTGATTGCACTCACTGTCTGATGTTCTGATGTTTTTTTCCCCAGGATAAGGAGAAGGAAGCTAATAGGAAAGTTTATAAAGGAAGGCAATTAAAAAGTTGGATTTATGAAATAGAAGTTGGATCTATTCTGTTAAGTAAAGGATGCATGTCTTGCCAGCAGTCATGCCTAGTCATATACCTCCAGCAATAGAGGCTCTGTTGTCCTGAGCAACATTATTATCTTCTTCTAGGAAGTTATGGTCTCAGAATTCTAGGAAACTGCTTCCATGGCTGATTTCACTCCACCCCACCTGCCGTTTCCATGGACCATAGCGAGGCTAAGCTGTGGGTCAGTCAATAACCCTCAGCTGCATTGTTGATGTTGGTCTGGGGCTCCATTGGACAGAAAATGTTTGACACTGATCACCTCTATTTGACCCTGCTTCTGAGCTATTGTTTCTGCCATTTCCCCACTAATTCCAGGTAACCTAGCCTTCTCATTTACTGATCTAAGTTTCACTCTGTAATCTCATCGCTTATTGTTAACAAGAGCCACCTGGCTATCCTGCTTAACTGGGAGCGAGAGGAGAGCCTCGTCTGCTGGTGGGCAGAGAAACTTGTATGGGGGCTGAGGCTGGGAAAGGCAAGTAAGGTCATTTTCTGAGTGCTTACTATTTGCTGGGCACCGTGCTGGGTGCTTTACACATATTAACTCTACTCATTTGCTGTCAGCGAAAGGAAGGGTAGAAAAGGCTCAACCCTAAAGGATGAGAGGCTGAATTTGTGTTGTTGTTGTGTTTGTTTGTTTGTTTACAATAGATGGAATGGTATTGTGTAAGGGAGGGCTTACTCCACAAAGATTAAGGAGCCTATGGTCAAACAAGAGTATGACTTAAAACAAGTCATTTTCCTTTACTGAGTTTCAGTTTACCCCCCTGTAAAATGGCCACATAGTCTTTGCTCAGCTTACCATATATACTTGTTGTGAGGATACAAGTGATATAGAATGCTTAGAAAAGTATAAAATAAAATATTGCATAATGTCATGTGAGGCAATATAGAATAGTGGTTAAGAACCAGACTACAGATGGGGTGTAGGATTGCAAATCTCAGCCCAGCAACTTGCTACCTATGTAACCTCGGACAAGTCACTTAACCTCTATATGCCTTAGTTTCAACATCTGTAATGTAAGGATATGAATAGTACCTGTTCATGGGGTTTTTGTAAGGAAAAATAAGATAGTATGTGCAAAACATTCAGAATAGTACTAGCACACGATAAATGCTGCATAAGAACTGTTTATTACAAATAATAGATAACTATGAATATTTTAGGCCCCTATCTTTCCCACATGCACTGTCTCAGTGTTGTAACCCTTAATGCAACAGAACTTGGCTAATGCTGCAAGTCCCGTTATATTGTACATAGCTCTCTGCATGCTAGGGCACATAACCCTGCCGTAGAACACACATAGGCCATAGCACTTGGCTATATAAGGAGGTGGGAGCTCAGTACTCCCAGTGGATGAGAGAAAGGCCTCTGTAAAACTGGATGGCCTCTGAGGTAAATGCCATAAAGGATTCATTTACATAAATTCAGAATGCTTCTTAACTTTTCAGAAACATGTTTCCTGCATTAAGTGAGATATATCTGTATATAGAGGAAGCTGCAGAGTTATAGCATCCCTCTACAACATTTATTGAGAGACAAAGAGGACTAATGCGTGAGGATGTGTGAGATAAAAAGAAGACTAAGACATAGTCCCCAACTTTAGAGAGTTGATCATTTAGTAGAGGAGATAAGACATATAGTCAAACTCAACATGTTGTAAGACAGAACCGTGTTATCAGAGTAAATGAGAACATACATATATCCTTTATAAGCTGGGAAGACTATATAAATGCCAATGGTTTTAGGTTTTTTTTTTTTAAACAAGTCTTAAGAATTGCAAAGTGCTGTAGGAGATAGAGAAGAAAGGAACCATTTCTTACTGGGGGCATCATGGAAAGCACTGAAGCATGAGTAGTCTTTCAACAGGTAGAACTGAGGGCAAAGGGCAGCAGCAAAGCCCTGCAGATGAGAACTCACTCAGGATATGAAGGGACCAGTAAGTAGCTTGTGTCGGCTTCCGCATAGAATACACACAGGAGTCTTCCTGAAGGATGACAAAGCTGGAAAGTTTGGCTGGAGCTGGGCTTAAATACCAGGCTACGGAGTTGGGCTTATTTAGGAGGCCATGGGGAATTTTAGAGCAGGGGAATTGCATCATTCAAACTTCCCTTTTGGAAGTCACTCTGACAGCAGGAAGTGCCATCTCCTCTGGCCGCCTCAAGGACTTTTCTCCTGCAATGCTATCTCTTTCTCTTCTACATCATCAATCTTTCTCCAGAGATATGCAGTGGCAGCCTGCTGCTTTCAAAAAACAAACAAATGAAAATCTTTTTTGGCTGCATACTCTCTTTCTATTTCTCTACAGCCCTAATAGCACACCGTCTAGAAAAAAAAGTCTATACTCCTTGTTTCCACTTCCTCGCTTATCAATCTCTTCTCAACTTGCTTTAGACAAGCATCTACCCCCAGGTATATCATTGTCAATATCCTAATATTTTTGTGAAGGTCACTAGTGACCTCCATGGAGTCACATCCAACAGTCCTTTTTCTGCAATACTCTTTTCTCTTGATTTTCCAAACTCAGTACTCTTCCAGCTTTCCTCATCTCTCTCTAGCCATTCCTTCTCAGTCTCCTTTATTGACTATTTCTTCTCTATGTCATCTCTAATTGTTGGCACACCCGATGGCTCAGTTCTAGATCCTCGACTTCTCTTTATCAGTACTCTTATTTAAAGTGATTTTATCCAGTTCCATACTTAAAAAAAAGTCTGCCTGTTGATGATGCTCATATTCATATCTTCAGCTCTCACCTCTCCACTGAGCTTCAAACTTATATATTCTCCTATCTACCTATCATCTCCACTTAGGGGTCTAATAGCATCTCAAATTTTATCATGGCCAAAAACACCCTCTTGATCTGTGCACTTACCACATCTGCACCAAATTATTTCTACTGCAGGCTTCCCCTTATAAGTAAATGGTACCATTTGTCCAAGACCATAACCTAAGCCTCATTCTTGATCCTATTTTCTCCCACCCAACACATCCTCTTCATCTATCTATTAACAAGTTCTATTGGCTCCCCCTCAAAAACGTATAAAAATCCATCCATGTTGTCTATCTCCACTGCTCCCACCTGGCCCAAGCCACCACCATCTTTTGCCTAGACCACTACAATTGTCTCTTAACTGGTTTGCACACTTCTACTCTTGCTCTTCTATATTTTTACTACTAATTATGGGGCCTACAGTGAATTCTTCACAAAACCTTCAAAGTGAGGTTTTAAAAACATAAATCAGATCATGTCACTCATCTGCTTGAAACCATCCAATAGCTTCCTGTTGCAATTAAAATTCAAACTCCTTCCGATGGCTTACAAGGGCCCTGCGGGATTTGGCCACTGCATGTCTCTTCAGCCTCATCTTGTGCCACACTCCCTCTTGCTCACTATGTTTTAGTCTTACTGTCTTTCTGTTCTGTTAACAAGCCAATTAAGGCCTCTGCACTGCTCTTTTCTCTTCTTGGAATGTTCTTCCCCTAGATCTTTACATGTGACAGGCTTCTTCTTGCCCTTTAGGTCTCAGCATAGATGTCACTTCACCTCAGAAAGAGTTTTCTTCACCATGTAAAGTAGCCTCCCTTCCTTGCCATCACTTCCTAATACATCAGCCTGTTTTATTATTGTTATAGTATTTATTTATGTCAAATCATCTTATTTATGTGTTTACTACCCAATCCCCACACACAACTAGGATGTAAGCACCATTAGAGCAGGAACCTTTTCTGTCCTATTCACCCTTGTATCTCCCATGCCTGGAACAGTGCCTGGTATGTAGTAGACACACAATAAATATATATTGAGTGAATGTTGCATAAATTAATTGGCAGCAGAGTGGTTCCTGCAGTGATACAAACAACAATCAATAAAGGTTTTAATTAAATTGGTGGTAGTAGTCAGTGAGATGAAGGAGGAAAAATCAGTATTAGACTAATCCCACCCAAATTGCATTTAAAGGCATTTAATACAGAAAATTTATCCTAAGTCACTATTTCTAGTACAGAGTATCAAAACTAGGACCACAAATCAATTAAGCAATAAGTAATTATCCATTCATTAACCAAAAAAAGAAATGAAGGAATAAGTCAGTGGAACTTGGTGTATAGGAGTAGAAAGAAGAATGATGATTCCATAGTTTCTTGCCATTAGAACAAAATAGGAAGTTTGAGAGAAAAACTGCTGGTAGGTGGGAGGGAAGAATGACAGGTTTGGTATAGAACATGCTGATTTTTACTCATCCTCTGAGGCGTCTGGGAGACTGCCTCAGTGTGAGTTTAGAATTCTACAGGAAGGACTGAGGAGAAGATAGAGATTAGGTACATAATCAGCATAGCCATGAGAGTTCAAAGCAATAGGAGTGGGATTCCTTGAGGAATAAAAATCAACTGAAGGGGATAGGAAATCTTTATTTCAAGGGATCTGTCTATCACATTTCTTAGCTCCCAGGAAGTATAACTAGAAATGTGGATTATAATAATTTCCATTTTCCCCAGGCACTTCCCCACAGTTCACTCCCTCTCTTGAATAACTCTGTGGATGTTTTTTCCCAGGTAGGGAGTTCCTGGTATGGGCTGTGAGGAAGCACCGTGATCCTTTTTGCCATCAGCCCCCATATTTATGCCTCTCACTACTAACAAGGACAGATATCAAGATAAGCAATGGAGAATGCCTCTAAAAGATTTTGTGGTCTTTCGGGGGAAAAAGCCTAGCTATAAAGAAAGTTATCACTTCTATTTTGCTTTTTCCAATGCAAATACACAGTCTGATCCCTTAAATACCAGAAGCGATGCTGTCAGCAGCAACAACTTAAAAAAAGTTCACCCCGATATGTAAAGCTTTTTTTGTAAATCAGACTTGCTCCCTAATGCTGTCAGTTGAAGAACTGCCCTTATAATTTTTACTCACTGCCAACCTGTGCCTTGCCAAGATGAAGGAGCTCATCTGAGTTAGTAGTAGAACTGGGTTGAGACCCTCAGACTTCTAGGCCCAGCCCTTCACCTCACGAGCAGCTGTTGGCAGCAATCTCAGATTGTTATTCTACCCTCTTTCTTTGCTTCATCTTGAACCCTTGGTGGGAGCCAAAAGCCTATCAGAGACTGATTGTTCTGCTGCTGTTGGCAGATTGGCACCAGCCAGTTTCAATGCTTGTGCAAAGAGCATATAATAGGTCCCTAATGAGGGCAAGACAATGAGTGTTTGGTTTTGATTGCAGGGCTTATTTGTCGTGTGTCTGTGTCTATATCTAGTCCCTACAAAGCAAACCTGTTGGTGGGACAGGGCAGGCAGGAGAGGAGGAGGCTGTGAAATAGAGACTCAAAGGACAAAGTGGCAAGTGGTCCAAGGCTCTGCAGTGGTTCATAGCTATAGGAAATGGAACCTAGAACTTAGTCCTGTGCCTTGGGCCTTGGGCTTGAGCAGAAGAGAGAGGAGTGGGTTTGGGTGGTCACAGTGGGCTGTTATATTCTGAACAAGACAAAACAGTCTGAATTTGGGTTCTGGAAAAGGAATCAACTCCTGTTGGGGGAAAAAAGTAAGCTCTATTGGAGCAGTAACTTTGTTTGTCTTCTTCACCTCTGTATCCCCAGGGTCTAGAAAAATGCCTGGCCATAGTACCTCTACAATAAATATTTGTTGAATATGAATATGAATTTTTTTCTGAATAGAAATCTCGAGTCTTTGAGATTTTATTGATTAACTCAGCTTGTCTAGCGGAAGCCTTTCCCTGGCTTTCACTGGAAGAATTTAATTTGTGTAACAGTCCAGGCAATAAGCCAAAACCCCACAGAGATTGCTTTTTAGAATTGCTCTTGTGCCCATTTGCTTTATTTTCGCTTTCCTCTAGACCTGGTCTTCCATATTGAACATTTCGAGATGTTTTTCTCCTGAGCTAATAATCTCCATAAGCTCCCATTTTTCTTGCCCCATCACTGGGTTGCTGATACAATCTGAACCTCTGATAACTGAGATTTCCATTTGCTTGCTGATCTCTCCTTAGTACAGTGGGCCTTATGAACAACATGTGTTACCGTGTGTGTGTGTGTGTGTGTGTGTGTGTGTGTGTGTAAGCAATCAGAACTGCCTGGAAAAATGAAAATAAGTAAAGAGGGCAATGGAAGGTGATGATTCACACATAAGTGAAATGATTAGATACTTCTCAGCCTGTCACTAGAGTCTTATGAATACTAGACAGGAAGATACCTTTGTTAAGTACCAAATCTCAAATTGGCCCTAAAATGGAGCTCTCCAGTTCAAGGGAATGGTTGATCTTCCAAAAACATGCAGATGGTGAATCCACTAACTCTTATAATCTCCAAGGTCATTGTAAAGTAGGAAACCGGGAAGCCTGGAAGATAAGTAGGCCCATGGCTGTAAATAAGGCTTCCAGTTGGCCTGTGAGGAGGACTTTGGGAACAGCAGCTACTATCCATCCTTGGCCCTGCCTGAGCCTAGCTCCTCATGCTGCCTAATTCAGAAGCTATAGCCATGTACTCCCAGTCCCTCTCTCAGCTTCTCCCACCATCTCCAGAAACTGCTGAGGGAGGGGAAATTAACATTAAGTTAGAACTAGCAAGCATTGAAGAAGCAGGCAAGCATCAGAGGTGAGGAACAACCTATAAGTCAATAACAGGAGAGTGAGTCTTTTAGGACAAACCTTGGAATGTTGACCAGAGTCTCAAGAAAATGTTTTACGTAGCTGCGTGCTTAAAAATAACTGAGTTTTTGTCATAGATAATACAAATAGTCAAAATTTCATCCTTTAGTCCCTCTACCTCGTGGTGTTAATAATAATGACAGCCAACATTTATTGAGTGCTTACTATGTACCAGACACTGTCTTAAGCACCTTATGCACATCATCTCACAACTTCATTTAATTGCCACAACAATTCCCATGGTGGGGGTGGGTACAATTACTGTTACTTCCAGTTTATAAATGATAAAGCAGAGGCTCAGAGTAGTGAATGAGTTTTCCTGATTCATACAGCTACTGAGTGATAGAGAAAGGATTTGAAGCAAGGTTCTCTAACCTCAGAACCACATCTGTTAACCAATACACTGTAATAGGTCTTTTCCTTCCTTTGACTCTTTTTGCATAAACCACAATTGTATAAAGACTTAAGTTGATGCAATAGCAACGGAAGTGAAAAATATTGTAAGTGTTTTGTCTTCTTTCATGGAACAATGGGTTTAGTAGCTGCCATACCCCTTTAACCATGTCAGAAAAGCATGAAAAAACAGCATATATTGGTGTATCATATACCGTTATTAAATAATAAGCCATATTATATATGTTATTAAACTATGAACAGACAGCAGTAGATTTTACTGTGGAAACTTTTGATAGATGCACAGCACAAGTATCTCATAAGCACAATTTTATTAGATTCACATGTTTATTCTGAGATCTGTGACATATTCAGGAATATACCTCCTGTGTAACTGAGGTAAAGGGTTTCTGAAGCCAGGCCTTCTTGTATTTTTTCTTCCAGGAGGGAACTGAGATTATAGATAGGTGTATACTCCAAGTACACTTGATAGAGTGAGCTGTGCCAGGTTGAGGAATGAGTTTCCATTACTGGCTTAGGAGGGGGTGAAAGTGGGGGCCACAGAAGGTTCTGAAGCTTGAGGTGCACAATGCTTTTTGTCAGCTTGCTACCAGTGTCAGTGCAAATGGGGAAAGGCTTGATGTCTTCCAGGACACAAGACTATTTAAGCTTAACATCCCAGGAACATATTCAATACTGTCCAGAGACTTCTCTTTCTTTATCTGAACAGATATTTAATGATAGAAAGGTGTAGGCCAGTGAGTAGTCAACAACAGGCAACGATTCTAGAGTACTGACTCCCTATGTACTATAATTGGCTGTAATTTGCTCAAAGATTCATTCTAGGCGCAGGCACTTTCTACATACTCCATACCATTAGGCAGGATCTTGCCAAGATGGAGACCTTCGGACCTGTCTACATACAGTGGGGTAGCTGTCTGCCCAACTATGACCCTCATGATTATGCCATACCACACTGGACAGCTCCCATCCAGCCCGGAGCTCTTTCCTCTTTCCTTGACACATCCCTCAGGGCCCTTATCCACTGAATAGCATGAGCCCAGACAGCACCTCCTCAGACCAGGTTCACACCACCATACTCCAAGGCAACCCTCCAGGCACTTATCCATGCCCCTAATACCAATAAACAGCCTTTGCTCACAAGAGAAGCTATATCCTAATTGTGCATGTAGTAAGAGCTTTCTTGTTAAGATCACACATTAGCTGTGATACACACTGAGACAAGTCTGCTTTCCACTAGAGTCTACCTTGCAATTATGCAATCTGGATGCTGGCCTTTGTGGCCTACCCAGTCACTCTTTACTCAGTGAGGCAACCCTTGCGCAGATTAGAGCTCTCAGTGGACTCTCCAATACAACAAAGCAGGCCCTACCATCCTGCCCCTCTGTATGTTATGTCCATCCCCACCACCAGCCACCACTTCCCACAAGACAATCAGCCCAGAGACTTTAATTGCTGGGTCTGCTGTGAGGCTGGCCTCACCAGATCTCACCTTCACTGCAGCTTATATGGCTGTTTTGCTCACAGAAAGGCAACCATCTCCAGAGGAGGATCCACATCTCACCATATGCCCAGTGAAGCCACTTTCCAGTGCCCCTAGTCAGTGCTGCATTATCCAGAAGGCCAGATAAGTATGTGCTTAGAGAATAACACTGTGGGGGCACCAATCAAATGATTTTTAAAAGAGTTAGAAATTTGATATTTAAAAAGCTGAAGTAGATAAGAAAAATCAGAGCTTTGTTGGATTTTTTTGTCATCTGTTGTATGGCTTATAATTGTTTCCATGTGAATTACAGAGAGGAAGGTAGACACAAAAATGTTTTCATTAATTAGGGCTTCCAAAGGCCCTATTTTGGCCCTGCCCTCTTTGTTTCTCCATACACTGTGAGCCAGCCATCTGCTACCATCCAAAATTCCTCATGCTATTCCTGGAATAGTAATCCTACCACAAGGAACAATATCTATTCAGAATATACCAGTAAGGTCACATCAGGTGTTAAAATATTGAAATACTTCCATATCTATTGACGAAGAGCCATTGCCCTGATCCCTTCCTCTGCAAACCCCCTGCCTCCACCATCACCTCAGCTGCACTAGACTCTCCCTAAGGATCTCTGGGCCCCCTTATAATCTAACAACTGAAGGCATAATACTTGCTCCAGCATCCTGTTTCAATGTTTATACTGATTGGTCAGTGTCCATGCAGAATCTGCTGTTAAATATTTTGAATATCAAATATAGGAAAGGTCCTATAACTGCTGCGCCAAGCATTATACAGCTTTCTGGCGCTCACTACTTACATGCATATGTCACTTGGCAAATCTCTTCCAAACCAGAGAGGATTTCTGAACACTTGGTGCACATTGTACACCAACCACTAGACCACACTACCATTCCCTATATTTACATGGACTCTTTGCCTTGAGGCAATCTCTGAATAGGCAGCACCTCAGCTGAGCTCTTCATGAGGCAGTCCTCCAGATACTTACCAATCCTGCACACCATGAGGAAGGTTTTAACTCTGCCTCCTCTTCATTTATTGACTTGACCTGCCATTCCCTACTTCCCCTATACCTTGGCAACCCATGATCTGGCCATTGCACATTGCTTCAAAACAAGGAAATGACTGACAAGACTAGGTCCACATAGGCAATACCAGTCCTTGCAAACTGAGACAACCAACCTATGACCCCATAAGAGTCCACATGGAACATAGTGTGTTGGCTCCTAATGTGGGTCCCACATCAACTCTTCACAGAGCATTTGGTAAAACTTGAAACCAAGATCTGTAATACAATTTCCAACAATTCAATGGACTTTCTAAATAGTCAAGTCCAAAATCCCTTCTTCCCCAGGAACAATTCTCTAGCTGTGTCAAGCCTGTGAAACCACTCAGGACACTGACTGGAGCAGAACCACACCTACTTTTCACACAGCCTGAGCTAATCTCTAACCAGAACAGGATCTACATCAACCATCAACGCTGACCAGGCAATCATATACACAGCCACTCCTCATGGCCTGAAACAAACCCTAACTAGGCCAGGGAGCAAACATCAGTCTGCAAAACTTGAGGCAAATTCTGAGCAGAACAGAATCTTGAAGGAGCTGCTAAGATGACTCTAGTCCACAGAAGCAGCCTCCATTTCATGAAACAGCCTATGAACAGACCAGGCATATGGTCCCATGCCTCACATTCATCTCCTCCCTTTCCCTCCTCTTCCCTCTTTCTGCCCCTTTCTTCTTTCCCATTTTCTCCCATTCCTTGACCCTGTTATTCCCTTTCTCTCTCACCCAATTCACTGCCATATTATTTAGTTGTTATAATAATTTTGATCTCCCTAGTCACAGGGAGGGGAAAATCTAGGAAACTTCTAAGATAGTTCCAGCCCCCCAGGCAAGTCTGCTGTTGAAAGACTGGGCCTACTGTATGAGAATCAGTGCATGGAGTTTATGTTCCTGGAACCAGAATGGTTGTGGAACAAAAACCTCTTTTCTAGTAAGCAAGCCCCCAAGCCAGCTGTTATGATCTGAGACCAGTCCCCAAGTGAAAGGCTCAGGGTCAGCCAGATTGGGAGGGACCAGAGGAGACTCTGGGTAAAAAAGTCCAGTAGATAAACTCTTCCATACCTCCTGCTATTCCAAGTTTTGCTCTGCCACATTAGGATAAATATTTGCTTAAAAAATCCCTCATGTGTATGTTTGTTGTCAAGCTTTTGCATTAGATACTACACAAACTATAATTCATTGTCCCTCATGTTCCTTGAACCCATTTCTGCCCAATTCTCTCCTTTTATCACATTCCTTAAGACCTTTTAATTCATGTTTATGTACACATATAGGAACCTACACAGAGTACTATTTGTGTATGGTTTTTTAAATATATGCTATGCAGTACATATCATTTTGCAACTTGATTTTTCACTAGGCATTGTCTTGAAGATCTTGTCATATACATATAGACCTAGTTCATTTACATAAATTGCTACATAATGTGGCATATGTAATCACTCTGTGTAATCATTCCTTTCTTAATGGACATTTAAGTTGTTTCCAATGTTTTGCTATTACACATAGTGATTCCGTGAAAGCCTTAGCTTCTGCTTCCTTGTGTAATTGAACTGGAGTTTTCCTAGAGTAGACACTAAGAATGGAAATTTCTGGGTCATAGTGAATGTCCCCCCTTTTTTTACTTTAATAGATACTGCAAATTGTACTCTCAAGTGGCTTTCTGTATTTACATTCCAATAAAGTGTGTAAACATGCATGTTTCCTCAATCCTTTGCATGCATTTTTTCAAGTTTTTATTTTGAAAAATTTCAAACATAAAATTACACATCTGACAAAGGACTAATATCCAGAATCTACAAGGAACTCAAATGAATCTGCAAGAAAAAAACAAATAATGCCATCAAAAAGTGGGCAAAGGACATGAACAGACATTTCTCAAAAGGAGATGTACAAATGGCCAACAAACATCAAAAAATGCTCAACATCACTAATCATCAGGGAAATGCAAACTAAAACCATGATGAGGTACCACCTTACTCCTTCAAGAATGGCCATGATTCAAAAGTCAAAAAATAAAAAAATATAATTTACAATGCATATCCATATGATCACCACCTATATTCAATAATTAAGGTTCCATGTCTGTTTTATCTACCTATCTTTTTTGATGAACCATTTCAATGTAAGTTGTAAATATCATGATTCGTGACCCTTAAATACTTTAGCAAGCCTCTAAAAATAAGGACATTCTCTTACATAAATGCCAGTTATTTTCACACAATATCTTATCACACCTACAAAAATTAACAATAATTTCCTAATCCTTATATCATTTAATATCCAGTTCACATTCAAATTTCCTTAGGTGTCACCAAATGTCTTTTTTAATGTTTTATTTTGACAGCCAGGATCCAGTCAAGTTTAACTAATTGCATTTTTTAATGGAGATATTATTAACATACTAAAGAGTTCACCATTTAAAATAGAACAATTCAGTGGTTTTTAATATATTCACTAGATTGTGCAACCATCATCACTAATTCCAGAACATTTTCATCGCCCTGAAAAGGAAGCTTGCACCCATTAGCAGTCACTCCCCACTCTCCCCTACTCCTGGTCACCAGCAACCACTAATTTACTTTCTGCCTTTATAGATTTGCCTATTCTGGACAATTCATAAAAATGGAATCATATAGTATGTGCCCTTTCATATCTGGCTTCTTTTGCTTAGCCATACTGTTCTCAAGATTCATCCACATTGTAGCATGTATCAGTACTTCCTTTTTAAATAGCCAAATAATATTCCATTGTATGGATATACCACATTTTGGTGATTCATGCAACATTTGATGGACATTTGGGTTGTTTCTAATTTTTGGTTTTTATGAGTAATGCTCCTATAAATATTCCTATACAAGTTTTTGTGTGGGCGTGTGTTTTCATTTCACTTGGGTATATACCTAGGAGTGAAATTGCTCAGTCATATAGTGACTCTGTGTTTAACATTTTGAAGAACAGTTGAACTGTTTCTGCAATGGTTGCCCCATTTACATTACAACCAGAAACGTATGAGGGTTACAATTTCTCCAAATACTCATCAACACTTGTTATTGTCTATTTTTTTGTGTGTGTTAGAGCCATGTTAGTGGGCATGAGATGGTATCTTATTGTGGCTTTGATTTCAATTTCCCTGATGATTAATAATGTTGAATATCTTTTTGTAGTTTTTCACCATTTGTATATCTTCATTGAAGAAATGTTCATTCAGATATTTGCCATTTTTAATTGTGTTATCTTTCTTATGGAGTTGTAAGTGTTCCTTATATATTCTAGATAAAAGTGCTTCAGGAGATTTACGATTTACAAATATTTTCTTCCATTCTGTGGGTTGTCTTTTCATTTCTTGATAGTGCCCTTTGACACACATCCAAAAAAAGTAATTCAACTTATTGAGTTTTTTTCTTTGGTTGCTTTCACTTTTGGCATCATATTTAAGAAAATGTTGCCTAGTCCAAACACAAAAGATTGACCCCTATATTTTCTTCTGAGTTTCATTGTTTTAGCAATTACATTTAGGTCTTTGACCATTTCGAGTAAAGTTTTGTACATAAGACAGTGGTCAAAATTTATTCTTTTGCATGTGGATATCCAGTTGTCTCAGTACCATTTGTTGAAGAAACTGCTTTTCTCCTTTGAATGGTCTTGGACTCTCAATTCTATTCCATTGACTGACATAGCTATCTATCATTATGCCACTTGGTTACTGTCACTTTGTAGTAAGTTCTGAAATTGGGAATTATGAGTCTTCATTTTAGATCTTTTTCAAGATTGTTTTGCCTAGCACGAGGCCCTGGTATTTCCATATGAATTTTAGGATCAACTTTTCCTTTTTTTTTTTTTTTTAAAAAAAAGGCCATTGGAGGCTTTTGTTTGCTTGTTTGTTATGTTTTTGATACAGGGTATCACTTTGTCACCGAGGCTGGAGTGCAGTTGTTCACTGCAGCCTTTAACTCCTGGGTTCAAGTGACCTTCCACTTCAGCCTCCCAAGTATCTAGAACTACAGGTGTGTAACACCATTCCTGGCTAATTATTATTTTTTTTTTGTAATTTTTTTGTAGAGACAGAGTCTCACAATGTTGTCCTGGCTGGTCTTGAACTCCTGGCCTCAAGTGATCCTCCTGCTTTGACCTCCCAAAGTGCTGGGATTACAGGCATGAGCCACTGCACCTAGTTAAAAAAGAGCATTAGAGTTTTGATGGGGATTGCATCGCATCTATAGGTCAATTTGAAGAGTGTTGCCATGTTAATGTTAAACCTTCCAATCCATGAACATAGGATGTCTTTTCACTTATTTAGGTTTTCTTTAATTTCTTCCAACAATGTTTTATTGTTTTTTTTGTGTACAACTCTTGCACTCCTTTGCTTAAAGTTATTCCCATGTATTTTATAATTTTTGATACCATTATAAAAGAAAATGATTTATTAATTTCATTTTCTGATTGTTTATTGCTAATTCATAGAAATATAATTGTTTTTCTGCTAATCTTATATCCTGCAACCTTGCTGAACTTATTTGTCTAACAGTTTTTTAGTGAATTCCTCAAGATTTTCTATATACAAGATTATGTTATTCGTCAATAGAAATAGTTTTACTTCTTTCTTTCCAATCTGGATACCCTTTATTTGTTTTTCTGGCCTAATTGCTATGGCCAGAATCCTCAGTACAATGTTTAATAAGAGTGGTGAGAGTAGACATTCATGTTTTGTTTCTGATCTTAAGGAGAAACTTTCAGTCTTCCATTATTAAGTATGATGTTAGCTGTGAGTTTTTCATCGGTGTGCTTCATCAGATTGAGGAACTTTCCTTCCCTCTCTTGTTTGTTGAATTTTTTTTCTCATGAAGGAATGTTGGTCTTTTTCAAATGCTTTTTATGTATCTATTGAGATAATGTGGGGTTTTCCCCTTTATTCAACTAATGTGATGTATTACATTAATTGATTTTCGTATGTTGAATCAATCTTGTATTCCTGAAATTAATGCCACTTGGTCATGGTGTATATTCCTTTTTATAAGCTGAGGATTTAATTTGCTACTATTTTGTTGAGGATTTCTACATCTCTATTTATAAAGAATATTGGTCTATCATCTTCTTTTCTTGTGATGTCTGTCTGGTTTTGGTATCAGAGAGATACTGGCCTCACAGACTGGGTTAGGAAGCGTTCCCTCCTCTTCTGGTTTTGGAGGAGTTTGTGAATGAGTAGTGTTAACCCTTTAAATGTTTTGTAGAATTCACCAGTGAAGACTTCTTGTCCTGGGCTTTTTTTAAATTGTTAATTCGATATTTTTATATAAGTGTGTTCAGATTTATAATTTCTTCTTATGTCAACTTGATCTTCTGTGTAACTCATTGCATTTTGTTATGTCTCTTTAGAATCTTATGCCACAACAATACTCCCACATTTTCCACCCCAGGACATTGACTTTTAAAGACATCAGGTTGCCTTGTAGACCGTCTTGCATTCTGGATTTGTCTGATTGTTTCATCAAGCTGTCATTTAACATGTTCTTTCCTTTGTATTTACTGTAACCTGAAAGTTACATATAATGTCTTGAGCAGAGTCAAATTTAACATTTTTATTGCCAATACTTGATTTAAAAAAAAAAATTACATTTTGAAAATCGATAGATGAAGATGAGAGCTCATGGTTAATTAGTGGTAAAATTGAATAGATTTTTAGACTTATTGGCCATTTGGGTTTCTTATTCCGTGAACTGTAGGCTTTTATTCTTTGCCTATCTTGCTATTGTGTTGATCATCTTTGTCTTATTGATTTGAAGGTGTTTATTATTATATTCTAGATAAAAATCTTATCCACATTTTTCATTTACTTCTTCAATTCACCTGAAATTTATTTTTGCAAATGGTATATTTTAGGCAAGAATGTTATTTATTTAAATGTATTTTTTAACTTATTTAAATCAATTTTATCTATTGTCCAGATAAAATGTATTGAATAGTCGGGCTTTTCATTGACTTGAGATGTCACTTTTATTATATACTAAATTCCCATATATACATGAATCAGTACTTTTTATTATGCCCTATTGATTTATTTTTGTCTAGTCATGTGAATACATTTTAATTACACAATGTATAATATGCTTTGATATCTGTAAGGGGAAGTATCTCATATATTTTTTAAATTGTCTTGGCTATTCTTGTACATTCACTTTTCTTTTGAATTTTAGAGTTCGCTTGTCAAACCTTAGGAAATATCTTTTTTATTATTTAGATTGTCATTGCATTCATCTTATAAGATTACTTTTGTGAGAATTTATATCCTTAAGATAATGAGTCTTCCATCCATAAACAGGCCCTTTTTCATGTTGTTCAGTACATTTTTGTAGTTTTCTCTGTAAAAACTTTAACCATTTTTGGTCAGATTTATTCCTATTTATTTCAGAGCTTTTTTGCTGTTATAAATGATATTTGCTTTTCTATTACATTTTCCAATTGGTTATTATTGGTGTATAGGTAAACTATTAATTTTGCTTTGTGAACCTTATACTCAGTCACTTGTTTTTTTTTTAGAGACAGGGTCTTGCTTTGTTGCCCAGGCTAGAATACTGTGGCACAATCACGGCTCACTGCAGCCTTGACCTCTTGAGCTCAAGGGATCCACCTGCCTCACCCTTTCGAGTAGCTGGGACTACAGGCACCCACCATAACACCCAGTTAATTTTTTTAATTTTTTTTGTAGAGACAGGGTCTCACTATGTTGTCCCAGCTGAACTTGAACTTCTGGGCTCAACTGGTCCTCCTGCCTTGGCCTCTCAAAGTGTTGGGATTACAGCTGTGAGGAGTCACCACACTGAGCTCCCAGTCACTTTTAACAATGCACTAAGCTCTAAATAATTTGTCACTTCATTTTTAAACCTATTTTTTCTCTCTCATTGCATTGGCTAGGATATCTAGTACCACTGGAATAGTAATTGTTAATGATCACCCCTTTCTTCTATTTCATTTTAATGAGAATGTTTCTAAATTTTCATGATTAAAGTATGTTTGCTGTAGGTTTCTAGTAGATAAGTTTATGAAGGTAAGTTGGTCCTAATTTACTAGAAGATTTGTTAAACGTGAATGTATGGTATACTGTGTGTGGTACGTACAAACTTGAGACCAAATACCACATTTATTAGAAAATAATTCATAGGCAGCATGGGCCCCTGGGCTGAAGAGCACTGGCCTCAGTTGGACTGAACTCTGAGAAGATGGAATCTGCCAATTGAAGCCAGACATCTGTAGAATCTAGAAGTGAAGAATTTCCCAGAGAGAGGTCTCTGGGTATACCATACAACCTCAGGCTTACCAGGAAGTAGCATCTTGCTTGCAAGAAGAGAGGAAGAAAGGGCTGGCCTGGAGGGCGTCCAGGCTCAGCAGATCATATTCCTACTACAGACTGTTGCCTGCCCACCTGCCTGCCTGCCTACCTGCCTTAGGTTATGAAGCCAATTAGGAACAGAAGAGGATAAAGAACTGTGATTTGTTCCACTTTCCAACTCTCCATTAAACTGTAGAACCCATGGGTAAGGAAATTACTTTTTTTTTTTTTCTGCCTCAGAAGACAAAGAGCATTCCCTTGGAGATTGTCATCTTGTTTTTATGGAAGCCACTACCTAGAGTTGAATAGCTTTTCCCTTTCCATGCTATACTGTCAGCAGTGCCACATGACATCTTCAACTACTGCTACCTAAAAAAAAAACTCTTACTTCCTACCCTAGCCTGGAATAACCAGTGGCTGAAGCCAAATGCCTAAGAGGTGCTTTCCTCAAAAGAATCTCTGTCTCCCACACTTCTGGGAAATAGGTGGAAAGCAGAATGAAACAAAGTGTTCCTTAGTCCAATTGTAGTCAAATGGAAGGACTGAATATTTATAGACCTGGATTTCTTATACTAGCCCCTTCCCTCACTTGCTGTGTGAGTTGGGCCAAATCACCTAAACTCTCTGTGCCTCAGTGGGAGAGAGGACAAAAATACTATCTACCCCAAAATTCATTGCAATGATTGAAGAAGATTTGTATAAAATGCTTAGCAAAGAGTCTAGCAATTTAAGAGTTCACAAAATATTATTTGTTAAAATGCAAATGAATGAGATTGTGAGAATGCTCAGAGAGTGACAGGGAAGAGCCCCTATTTTATTCCATATCTATCTATCTCCAGTGACATGCAAGCAGATACTAAGTTATCTAAATCTAACTAAAGAGAACGAAGATTCCCCACAGATACCTTCAGTAGCCCCATGCTTTGGATTCAACCATCTCTTTTTATAAGGAAGGGCAGACACATGAAACTGGGCATTCATTGCAAAAGCAATGACTCCTTCGAGACCAGCCTGGCCAACATGGTGAAACCCTGTCTCTACTAAAAATACAAAAATTAGCTGGGTGCAGTGGGGGTCACCTGTAATCTCAGCTACTTGCTAGGCTGAGGCAGGATAATTGCTTGAACCCTATAGGAGAAGGTTACAGTAAGCCGAGATTGCGCCACTGCACTCCAGCCTGGGTGACAGAGACTGTCTCGAAAAAAAAAAAAAATCAATGACTCCTTAAACATGGAAAGAAGCTCTATATTCCTCAATATTGAGGCCGCTGAAGAGAAATAATCAATGGATACCTCTACTGCTCAAGAAAGCTGGACTCCAAGACTAACTTGATTCAACCCCTGAATAACTACAAAATTATCCTGGTTTCCCAGGGATTTTATTAGCAAGAGGAACAGAACAATCAAGACTGATCTAGACTACAGACCCCTTTGTGTACCCTGAGCTATGCTACTCTGTTTACTAATATGAACATCAGAACGCCTTGATTGCTTAAAGGAGAAACTAGGTGTTATGTATAATTTGGGCTCTGACATGCTCCTACTTTAGACGAATAATTTCTTATTTGAAGAAAGAGGATGATACTGCGAATCATATATCTTTCCACAGGACTCGTTGAGGAAGAAAAGGAGATCATTTTATTTATTTACTTATTTTTTATTATTTTTAAGAATTTTAACTTTTATTTTAGATTCTGGGGGTACATGCGCAGGTTTGTTATCTGGGTATATTCTGTGATGTTGAGGTTTTGGGTACATTTGATCTCATCACCCAGGTGGTGAGCATAGTACCAAATAGTTGTCCAACCCTTGTGCTCCTCCCTCCCTCCCTCCCCCCTAGTAGTCCCTAGTGTCTATTGTTGCCATCTTTATATCCATGAATACCTAATGTTCAGCTCCCACTTATAAGTAAAACCTGTGGTATTTGGTTTTCTATTCCTGAATTAATTCAATTAAATAATGGTCTCCAGCTGCATCCATGTTGCTGCAAAGGACATGATTTCATTCTTTTATATGGCTACATAGTATTCTATGGTGTATATGTATCACATTTTCTTTATCCAATCCACCATTGATGGGCACCTTGGTTGATTCCAAGTCTTTGCTATTGTGAATTGTGCTGTGATGAACATACAAGTGCATGTGTCTTTTTGGCAAAACAGTTATTTTCTTTTGGATATATACCCAGTAATGGGAGTGCTGGGTTGAATGGTAGTTCTGTTTTAAATTCTTTGAGAAATCTTCAGACTGCTTTCTGCAGTGGCTGAACTAATTTACACTCCCACCAGCAATGTATAAGTGTTCCCTTTAAAGACTTTTGGTGGAGTCTTTAAGGTTGTCTAGGTATAGAATCATGAAGGTATAGCATTGTCCATGAAGATAGATAGTTTGACTTCTTATTTTTCTATTTGGACGCCTTTTATTTCTTTCTCTTGCCTAATTGCTCTGGCTAGGATTTCCAGTACTATGTTGAATAGGAGTGGTGAGAGTGAGCATCCTTGTTTTCTTTCAGTTCTCAAGGGGAATGCTTCCAGCATTTGTCCATTCAGTATGACATTGGCTATGGGTTTGTCTAGATGGCTCTTATTATTTTGAGGTATGTTCCTTTAATGCCTAGTTTGTTGTGGGTTTTTATCATGAAGGGATGTTGGATTTTACCTAATGCTTTTTCTGTGTCTATTAAGATGATCACATGTTTTTGTTTGTTTGTTTTTCATTCTGTTTATGTGGTGAATCACATTTATTGATTTATGTCAAACCAACCTTGCATGCCAGGAATGAAGCCTATTTAAATGTGGTGAATTATCTTTTTGATGTGCTGCTGGATTCAGTTTGCTAGTATTTTGTTGAAGATTTTTGTGTCTATGTTTATCAGGGATATTGGCCTGTAGTTTTCTTTTTTGTTGTTCTGTCTTTGCTGGGTTTGGATATCAGGGTGATGTTTGCTTTGTAGAATGAATTAGGGAGGAGCCCCTCCTCTTCAATTTGTTTGAAATAGTTTCAGTAGAATTAGTATCAGCTCTTCTTTGGCTATCTGGTGGAATGTGGCTGAGAACTTATTTGGTAAGGGGCTCTTTTTGGTTGGTAGGTTTTGAATTGCTAATTATGTTTCTGAACTTAATATTAATCTTTTCAGGGTTCCAATTTTTTTCCTGACTCAATCTTGGAAGATTGTGCATTGCCAGGAATTTATCCATTTAGTCTAGATTTTCTAGTTTGTGTGCATATAGGTGTCCATAGTAATCTCTGAGGATCTTTTGTATTTCTGTGGGATCAGTTGTAATGTCATCTTTGTCATTTCTGATCATACTCATTTAAGTCTTTTTCTTTCTTAATCTAACTAGCAGTGTATTGACGTTGTTTATTCTTTTGAAGAACCAACTTTTGGTTTCGTTTATCCCTTGTATGGATTTTTGTGTCACAATTTCATTCAGCTCTGCTCTGATTTTATTTATTTCTTTTCTTCTGGTAGCTTTGAGGTTAGTTTGTTCTTGTTTTTCTAGTTCCTCTAGGTGTGATGTCAGATCAGTAATTTGAGATCTTTCTAACTTTTTGAGGTAGTTGGTTAGCACTATCAACTTTCCTATTAACACTGCTTTTACTACATCCCAGAGATTTTGGTATGTTGTGTGTCTGTTTTCATTTATTTCAAACAATCTTTTGATTTCTGCCTTAATTTCATTGTTTACTCAAAAATCATTCAGAAGCAAGCTGTTTAATTTTCACATAATTTAATTTTCACATAGTTGTGTGGTTTTGAGAGATTTTGGCATTGATTTTTATTTTGATTCCACTGTGGTCTGCAAGCATGGTTGGTATGATTTTGATTTTTTAAAAATTTATTGACACTTGCTATGGCCAAGCATGTGGTCCATCTTGGAGTATGTTCCACGTGCAGATGAGAAAAATGTATATTTTGTGGTTGGCAGGTGGAGAATTCTGTAAATGTCTATTAGGTCCAATATGTCAAGTGTTGAATTTAAGTCCAGAATTTCTTTGTTAGCTTTCTGCCTCAATAATCTGTCTAATGCTGTCAGTGGGGTGATAAAGTGCCCCACTGTTATTGCATGGCTGTCTAAATTGAGAAATAGATAATTTTAAAACAACAACAATAACAATAGTTGTACTGCAATAATGCTGCCATTTAATAAGCATATAGTCCGTATTGTATTATTCAATTCTCTTAACAACTCTGTGAGATATGTACTATTAACCTGTCTATACAACATATGAGAAAATTGAAGCTGAGAGAGGTTAAATAACTTGCTCAGAGTCTCATACGTAATATTTTTAAGTTTCTATTGCTATTGCGAATGATATTTATTTTCCTATCATGTACCCTAATAAGTTGTTGATGATGTGTAGGAAAGGTATTGATTTTTGTAGTCTGATATTTCATTTAACCACCCTCCTGGACTTTTCATATTTGTTCTAATATTTTATCCGTTGACTACCTCAGATTTTTATATAGCCATATTGTCTGTGAATAACAAAAATTTTGTCTCTTGCTTTCTAATCCTTATTCTCTTATTTTTAAATTTATTTTATACCTTATTGCATTGGTTAGGACATCACCATGTTGAATAGTAAGTGGTAATAGTGGCCATCTTTATCTTGTTTCTCATTTTAATATTTTGTCAATAAGAACTACCAATAGCAATTCATATTTATTGAGTACTTTATATTGCCCGAGTAAGTGCCTTTATATATTCTATATCGTTTAATCCTTGCAACAATACTATGAGGAGTGTACTATTATTTTTCTCATTTTTTGTGGATGAGAAAAGTGAAGCTCAGAAAGAGTAAGCAATTTTCCAAGGTCACACAGCTTGGATGGAACCAAGATCCTGACTAAGGCAGTCTGACTCCAAAGCTTGTACTCATAATCAAAATTACCTCCTCAGAATTTTCACAAGATTTGTTGAGGAAGTTCTCTTCTAATCTTTATTGGCTATGGATTTTTAACATGGATGGACATAAAATTTTGTCAAATGTGTTTTCAACATCTGTTGAGATGATTATGTGATTTGTCTCTTAGTCTATAATTGTATTTAATTACTTTAATAAATTTGCTAATGTTAAACTATGCATACATTCCTGAATAAACTCTACTTGATTATAGTGCATCATTTTAATAAGCTGCTAGATTCTATTTTTTCTAGAATTTTTATATTTATATTAATAAATAAGATTAGTCTATAATTTTCTTTTTCTTTCTTGTCCTGTCTGTCTGATTTGGAGGAGCAGTCCATCTTGTTGTACCCTCTGGAACTATTTCTATAAAATTAAAGTTGTCTGTGATTTGAAGGTTTGGAATTACCCATAAAATGTTTAGCCTTTCAATTTGTTCTATTATTTTTCTATGATTTTCTACTTTTTATTGGGTAAATTTTGGTAATTTTATTTTTCTAAAACTTTTCTCATTGAAACATATTAGTTTAAAATTCTATGTAGTATTATTTTATTTTTAATATTACCTTGGTACCTATATTTGTGTTCATATTTGGCTTCCTGGTGATATTTTTTCACCTTCTTCATTTTTTCATATTAGTATTTAATGAAGGTTTGACTCTTAAAAACAGTCTCGTTTTATGGATCATCTATAATTTATTTGTTTTCTATTTAACAGTTTTCTGTTTTTATCTTAATCTCTCCCTTCCAATTCCCATAGGCTTGTTTTATTTTTATTTTAGCTTTCAAGACAGAGTCTGGCTCTGTTGCCCAGGCTGGAGTGCAGTGGTGCAGTCATGGCTCACTGCAACCTCTGTCTCCTGGGCTCAAGCAATCCTCCCACCTCAGCCACCTGAGTAGCTGAGATCACAGGTGTGTGCCACCACGCTGGCTAATTTTTGTATATTTTTTGATAGAGACTGGTTTTTGCCATGTTGCTCAGGCTGGTCTTGAACTCCTGGGTTCAAACAATCTGCCCACCTCGGCCTCCCAAAGTGCTGGGATTGCAGGCGTGAGCCACTGTGCCCGACCCATGGGTCTATCTTACTGTGCTGTTTTGTAAAACTAACACCTGGACTTGATAGCTTAGTTCGTTGACTTTTCATTTGTTTATAATTTCTAATATGTGAATTTAAGGCCATGTTTTTCTCTGAATATTGCTTTACCTGCATCTAACAGACTTGGATATATACTTCACTCATCATCTTTGATTGCTAAAGCATTTGCAATATCAATTTAAGTTCATCTTCAATTCAAGAGTTATTTAAAAGTGTGCTTATGTTTTTAATTTATAGATATATATTGCGTTGAGCTTGTGTAATGGGAGTGGGGTAGTTGGTTATCACTTTACTGCTGATTTCTAATTACATTTCAGTCCTGCATGGCTGATTTCTGAGCCCGTATTCTCAATCGATACAAATGGTAATAGTCTGTCGCAGTGTGTGCCTCTATTTCCCAATCTAGAGGCAGTGTGATGTTGGCTTTTTTATATTCAGCACCACCTGAGAGTGAGCATTTAAGGATGTGAGAAATGAGACTTAATGTCAGTTCTCAGGAGTCAGTTGGTCCACTTAGAGACATGTAGTCCCTTTCTTACAGACCCCTCTTCACGTTTGGAAAGAAGGTGTTTGTCTTATGAGCCCTCTTTGTCAGTCAGGACACATCATGTTGACTTATCTAATCCTACTGGTTTGTAGCTACACTTCGGTTTCTGGGTAGTTGGTTATGGGCATATCCCATAGGTTGTGTGGCACTGAGGAAGTAGAATATTCAAAGTCCTGTCCTGGAGAAAAAACAATCCATCTGTCCATGGAGGCTAAGAGTTCTAGTTAGTTTTTCTTCCAGTTAACTCCACTGCCTTCTTGCTCTTCAAACCTACTGTTTCTAACAAAGAGGATGATTTATATATTACCTTCTATATTACTATATATTTAGATATTCTTAGCAAGATACAAACAATACAAAATATGTATTTGTCTTGCTTAGCAGTCTAGATGAATGCTTCATCTCCCTTGGTGCCTCATCTGTAGGAACACAGTATCATTGCCTTGTGACACAAGTCTGTATCTCATATCTCAGAGCAGGGGCCTCCTTTAGACTGCTTTCATGGTCTCTATCTCCTCCCACTGCTACTGGCAATACCTTTACTGACACCTCACACATACATCCTGAGAATAGTGGGGTTTAATTTGTTTTCCAAATGAATAGGGTTGTCCCCTCCCCCAAGTGGACTCCAGAACAGTGTTTCCTTTCTGTGACACTTCCATTGTTTTTAATGTTCTAACTTCCTTGACGACCCTTAATTGGGGTCTTTTGCAGACTGAGACTGACTGCCTTTTTCATTTTCTCTTCTGTATCACTAATGACAGTGCAGAATAAAGTGGTACCTAACATTGTGTTCTGCTAACCTTTCTGCCAGATAGCCCTATGCATTGCATTATCTATTAGTTTTTTTCTGTTTTATGGTCAATTTTCTACCCATTCAAGCCACTAAAAAATGATTTTCCATTATATGGGTACAAGGTAATCCTGAGACAAAACAAACAAACAAACAAACAACAACAAAAAAAAACAGACCTTCAGCTGTGATTCCAGGGTAGGGTAGTTGCACCAACCCACAGCTGTTATGAAGCCCCTATCTTTATATAGCTGAATTTGATCATTTATATGGACAACAGCTGAATTTGATCATTTATATGGACAATGCAGGTTAGTCTTCAACTGTGTATGCTTCCAGTGAGGTTACTTGTACTCTGTGATTCAAAAAGTTCTGGTCATGTGTCTAGGCCACAGCATTCCTCAAAAAGAGACATGATACCTTTCTAAGGCTGAGCCACATTTGCTGTAGAAAAATCTTTGCAATTCCTTTGCAGCAGGGAAATTTTTGCAACTCAAGATGAAGTGGGGCAGGGCGAGAAGGCTTCTTTGACTGCAAAAGTATCTGAAACGAAGGGTAAGGCCTTTGTGTACTTGTAGTCATCATTATACTTCATGAATAGCTCTTTCAAATGAATCATATTAATAGATCTCTTAGAACTGGAAGGGACTTTGAGGCTACCTGATGTAGTTCCCTTCTTTCAGCTGAGAACGATATTTCTTTAATCTCCATTTTATAGGTGAGGCAACTGAGTTCCACAAAAACAATGCCATTCTGTAGTCTCAGGTTCACCTGAAAACATTGCATTTGACTCTGCCACTGTTCATACTTAGCCCACCTTTTGATAGTCTGTCTTATTCACTGCTTTGAGCTCATGATGCTCTCCAAAGAGCCCAACCAGGTTGTTACATGCTGTGCCCCTGGTAGGGAGAATTTTCATACCTGACTCCCATAATTGAGGGCAGATATGACACACTCCTGTTTGCCGATAGAGAATTGTATCCTTTAATGAAGCAATACTTTCCTGAGCCTCTGGAGCTGCATGTGGTTCTTTCACATGCAACCTGTCATTTTTCCAACCCTTTGATGTATTAAAATATTGTTTCCAGTGATATTTCACAGTGCACATGTAATTATCAGGTATTGGACTCTAGAATTTGTGTAAGTTGTCCCATCTAATGGGACAGTCTATTCCTTGCTTACACCATTCAGCTGGATGCTAAAACTGTTTTGGGAATTTTCACCTACACCCTTGACAAGACTAGTTCAGTAAGGCCATATTTGGTCTTTGGAAACAGAAAGAACTGGATTCAAACCTTTTCTCCACTATGAAACAGTGACCACATAAGTAGCTGTGTTACCTAGGAAACATCACTTTAAGCATTCTGTGCCTAAATTTCCTTATCTTTAATGGAATATTAGTAATGTATGTCTCATGGGTTTGTTGAGAGAATAGAGATAATGTACATACGGAATTTAGCTCACATAATGACTACCACATGTAAGGATTTAATACACTATTATTATTGTTCTCCTCCTCCTCGTCATCATCTCTCTATATTTCAGAGTTGCTATAAGATTATTAAACAAAATGGTGTAAACTATATAGCAGTTTCTCATCTCTAGTAGAGTCTCAAAAATAGCAACTCTTATGAGTATAGTTAATTAAAGCACTGGAAATATTAAATGAAGCTGTCACATTTCTGGAACATGGCTTATTTGGTCACATAGGTGGTTTATCTTGAACAAATAGTACTGTTCAAATTTTCTAATTCAAGTCCACATGTTCCAGCCAGAGAGTAGAGTGGTAAACATCATAGAATCCTTTAGAAATTGATACTTTCTCTGAATTTTCCCATTAAGTTTCTCAGTTTTCTAAATACAAGACTAAAACACACTCCCAGAAAATAATTTCATTTGAGTGTAGAACTGTGACAAATGATATCACCAAGGTAGCTAACAAACAGATACACATAATTTTCAAGGCAAGATTTCTAGATGTTCTCTGGTTACTTGGTCTTAATTATCCTTTGATGTCAGCAACCATCTGCTCACCCTTTCACATACATAATTACCCAGCCAAACTTATACACTGTACTGGAAATTTCAAGGGGTTAAGATTAAGAAAGACCTTGATTCTACTTGCAATCTCCACTACTTGCTAGCTCTATGTCCTTGGCCAAGTCTCCTAATGCGTCTGAATGTCAGTTTTCATATCTACGAAATTTCTATAAAAATCATTTCCCAACCACTTATCCAAAATCCTTGGTGCCAAATAAGTTTTATAATTCAAGTTTTTTGGGCTTTTTATTTTAAAAATACTGCATGTTGCATAACACCTTCAGTGGGACAGAACCCGGTAATCAATCACATCAATATTTCTGCAACAAAGCATATGAATAGTTACACTGAGAGTGCCTCATGTCAATTCACAACAAGTTTTGTCACCAGGCAAGTTTTAGCAACAAACTTATGAAAAACTGTTTGGTCTTCAGAGCTTTCTAGAGTTTGTAATTATTAATGGTGGACTGAAACTTGCATCTGATCACATGAGATTGTTCTAGGGATTACATGAAATGCATTATGTGTAGCAGGGGTCCTGATGAGAGTGAATTGATATTCTGACACATCTGGGTATGTGAAGACCCCCATATGTTTATTTTCTTGAGATAATCTGCAGAAGGCAAAAGGCTTTATGCAGAGGAGGGCTGTGTCAGAAACTGGATTTGTAGGGGTGGAGGAGCAATCTGATAAGATATGATGGTGTTTGTTCTCCAAGGACAGTAACCAAGTTTGAAAGTCTGAGCTAGGGTGGTGGGAGTGGGTTGTTGGGGAGATGTTGCTGCAGTAAGAAGCTGAAGATGTTTTTCTCACAGGAGCCTCACTCAGATACAGGTTAGAAGCAATATTGTTTCAGTGTCCAGGTGACAAAATTATAGCACAGAACTGAAAGGGGCATTCCTACCCTTCTATGTGGACCCATTGTTGGTTTCAGACAAAGCTGCCAGAAAAGAGGGCAGCACCATTTAAGCCCCTCAGGGATGTGTAGCTGGGAGCACTTCAGAATCCATGCTCCCCCACAGTCTAGCGGGGGCCTCCATGTTCCCACAGCCACAGGTACTAGTACCATCAGTAGCTGGACTGGGTTGGAGGGGCTACCACTATCTTTCATTAGAAACACAAGCTCTGTCTAGTGAAAATGGACACATAACATACCAAAACTTATGGAATGCAGCAACGTTCCCTATTAAGAGGGAAGCTGATAGTAGAAAATGCCTACATCAAAAAAGAAGATCTTAAATAAATAACCTAACATTACACCTCAGGGAACTAGAAAAAAGAACAAACTAGGCCCAAAGTTGGTAGAAGGAAAGAAATAATAAAGATCAGTACAGATACAAATGAAATGGAGAATAGAAAGTCAGTAGAAAAGATCAATAAAAATAGGAGTGGTTTTTGAAAAGGTATACAAAATTGGCAAATGTTTAGCTAGACTAAGAACAAAGGAGAGAAGACTGAAAATCAGAAATGAAAGAACACATTGCAACTGGTGACTAAATAAAAACAAATGATCATAAGAATCTACTATGAAGTTATATGCCAATAAATTAGATAACCTAGAAAAATGGATACATTACTAGATACATATAATCTACAAATGTTAAATCATGAAGAAATAGAAAATATGAACAGACAAATGGTGAGTAAAGACATTGAATAAGAAATAAATAGTCCCACATCAAGGAAACGCTCATGGTCTGATGCCTTCACTGCTAAATCCCACCAATATTTAGAGAACTAATACCAATTCTTCTGAAACTCTTTCAAGAAATCTAAGAAGAGGGAATACTTCCAAACTCATTTTATGAGGCCAGAATTACCTTGATACCAAAAACTGACAAAGACATAACAACAATAAAAAATTAACTGCAGGTCAATACCCCTGATGAACATAGATGTAAAAATCTTCAACAAAATACTAGCAAGATAAATTCAACAGCACATTAAAAATAACATTCTTTATGATCAAAAAGGATTTATCTCTGGGGTGCTAGAATAGTTTTACATACACAAATTAATAAATGTGATGCACCAATTAAAAGAATAAAGGACAAAAACCATATGATCATTTCAATAGATACAGAAAAAGCATTTGACAAAATTCAACATTCTTTCATTATAAAAACTCTAAATACATTAGGTTTAGAAGGCACTATGATTTGGATATTTGTCCCCTCCAAACCTCATGTTGAAATATGATTCCCAGTGTTAGAGGTGGGGGCCTGTTGGGAGGTTATTGGATCATGGGGGATGATCCCTCATGAATGGCTTAGCACCAACCCTTTGGTGATAAACGAGTTCTTGCTCAGTTAGTTCATGTGAGATCTGGTTGTTTGAAAGAGTCTGAGATCTCTCCCCTTGCTCTCTTGTTCTCACTCTTGCCATGTGTCATGCATGTTCCCCATTCATCTTCTGCCACGATTATAAGCTCCCTCAGGCCCTCACCCAGAAGCTGAGCAGATGTTGGTGCCATGCTTTACAGGCTGCAGAACCGTGAACTAATAAACCATTCTTTACAAATTACCCGGCCCCAGGTATTCCTTTATAGCAATGCAAAAACAGCCTAATACAGAAATTTGATACCAAGGAGTTGCTGTAAAGATACCTGAAAATGTGGAAGCAGCTTTGGAACTGGGTAACAGATAGAGGTTGAAATATTTGAATGTTGCAGAAGAAGACAGAAAGATTAGGGAAATTTTGGAACTTCTTAGACACTCATTAAATGGTTGTGACCAAAATGCTGATGGAGATGTGGGTAGTGAAGTCCAGGCTGATGAGGTCTCAGATGTAAATGAGGAATTTATTGGGAACTGGAGTAAAGATCATTCGTATTATGCCCTAGCAAAGAATTAGGCTGGATTGTGTTCATGCCCTAGGGGTCTGTGTGTGTTTGAACCCAAGAGTGATGACTTTGGGTATCTGGTGGAAGGAATTTCTAAGCAGCAAAGTGTTTAAGAGATGGCCAGGCAGCTTATAACATCCTACAATCAGATACAGGAGCAACGAAATGACTTAAAGTTGGAACTCATATTTAAAAGGGAAGCAGAGAAAAAAAAATGAAAAACTTGAAGCCTAGCCATGTCACAAAGAAGGAAAAGGTATTTTCAGGAGTGGAATTCAAACAGGCTGTGGAGCAATTTAGATTATCACAACTAAAAGGGAGCCAAGTGCCAGTGTCCAAGATAATGGGGAAAAGGCCTTGAAGGCATTTCACAAGTCTTTGGGACAGCTCCTCCCATCACAGGCCCAGAGGCCTAAGAGTAAAGAATGGCTTCATGGGCCAGGCCCAGAGTGCCAATGCCCTGTGACACCTCAGGAGGCTGCTTCTTGCATCCCTACTGCTCCAGCTCCAGCTGTGGTTCAAAGGGCCCTAGATACAGCTCAGACCACTGCTTCAGAGGGCACAAGCTGTAAGCCTTGGCAGCTTCCATGTGATGCTCAGTCTGCAGGTACACAGAATGCAAGAGTGAAGGAGGCTTGGTGACTTCCACCTAGATTTCAGAGGATGTATGGGAAAACCTGAACAACCAGGCAACAGCCTGCTGCAGTAGCGGATTCCCTGACAGAGAGCCTCTACTATGGCAGCACCAAGAGGAAATGTGAGGTTGGAGCCCACACTCAGAGCCCCAACCAGGTACTGCCTGGTGGAGCTGTAGGAAGGGGGTTGCTGCCCTCCATACACAAGAATAGTTGAGCCAGCAGCAACTCGCATCCTCAGCCTAGAAGAGCCACAAGCACTGGACTCCAACCCATCAGAGCAGCTACATAGTCTGCATCTAGCAAAGCCACAGAAATGGAACTGCCCAAAACCTTGGGAGCCCATCCCTCATACCAGTGTGCCCTGGCTGGTGGACATGGAGTCAAGGGAGAATATTTTGGAGCTTTAAGATTTAGTGACTACCCTTCTGGGTTTAGACTTGCATGGGGCCTATTGCCCTTTCCTTCTAGCCAATTTCTCCATTTTGTAATGAAAATGTCTGGTCAATGCCTATACCGCCATTGTACCTTGGGAGAGAATAACTTGTTTTTTTTATCTCACAGGCTCATAGGTCTCCAGATGAGACTTTGGACTTTGGAGTTGGGACTTTTGAATTAATGCTGGTATGAGTTAAGTCTTGGGGGGACTATTGCAAAGGCATGATTGTATTTTGAAATGTGAGAAGGATGTGAGATTTGAGGGGCCAGGGGCAGAATTATATGGTTTGGATATTCATCCCCTCCAAATCTCAAGTTGAAATGTGATTCCAATGTTGGAGGTGAGACCTGTTGGGAGGTGACTGAATCAGAGGGGATGATCTCTCATGAATGGCTTAGCACCATACTCTAAGAGAAAAGTGAATTATTGTGCAATTCGTACACGTAAGATCTGGTTGTTTAAAACAGCCTGTGTCCTCCCCGCTTGCTCTCTTGTTTCCAGCTCTTGTGATATGATGTGTCTGCTTCCCCTTTGCCTTCTGCCATGATTGTAAGCTTCCTGAAGCCTCACCAAGAGCAGATGCCAGTACCATATTTCCTGCACAGCCTATAGAACTGTGAGCCAAAATAACCCTCTTTTCTTTATAAATTACCCAGTCTCAGGTATTTCTTGATAGTAACACAAGTGAACTAACACAGAAGGAATGTATTCAACACAATGAAGGTCATGTATGACAAACCCACAGCTAACATCATACTTAGCAGTGAAAAGTTGAAAGCTCTTTGTTTACAATCAAGAACAAGACAAGGATGTCCACTCTTGCCACTTCTGCTCAACCTAGTACTGGAATTCCTAGCCAGAGTGATTAGGCAAGAGAAAGAAATAAAAGGCATCCCATTCAGAAAGGAAGAAGTTTAAATGGTTTCTGTTTGCAAATGACATAATCTTATATATAGAAAATCCCAGAAACTCCACCAAAAAAAACTCTTGGAAATTATAAATTCAGTAAGGTTGCAAAATGTAGTACTGCTACTATACACTAATAATGAACTATCCCCCCCCAAAAAATCAAGAAAACAGTCTCTTTTATAATAGCATTAAATAACAAATAAGATATACTATTTAGGAATAAAGACCAAGGAGGTGAGAGATCGCTACACTGAAAACTATAAAATATTGATGAAAGAAATTGAAGAAGATACAAATAAATGGCAAGATGTTCCATATACATGGATTGGAAAAACTAATATTGTTAAAATGTCCATACTACCCAAAGCAATCCACAGATTCAATAAAATCCCTATCAAAATTCCAATGATTTTTTTCACAAAAATAGAAAAACGATCCTAATATTTGTGTGGAGACACAAAAGAGCCTAAAGGACCAAAGAAATCTTGAGTGAAAAGAACAAAGCTGTAGGCAATACAATGCCTGTCTTCAAAATATATCACAAAACTCTATTAATCAAAACAGCATGGTACTGGCATAAAAATAGATATATAGACCAATGGAACAGAATGGACAGCCAAGCAATAGACCCACACATTTAAGGTAAATTTTTAAGGTAAATTGATTTTTGACAAAGATGCCAAGACCACACAATGGGGAAAGAAGCGTCTCCTTAATAAATGGTGCGTGCATAACTTGATATCCACAGGCAGAAGAATAAAATTAGAAGCTTCACTCATAATATACACAAAGACTAAGTCAAAATGGGTTGAAGACTTAAATATAATACTTGAAACTGTAAAACTACTAGAAGAGAATATAGGGAAAAACTTCTGTGACATTGATCTGGGCAATGATATTTGAGCTATGACCCCAAAAGCACAGGCAACTAAAGCGAAATTAGACAAATGGGATTACATCAAGCTAAAAATTTCTGCATAGCAAGGGAAACAACACAGTGACGAGACACCCTATGGAACGGGATAAAATATTTGAAAACCATGCATCTGATGAGGGATTAATATCCAAAATGTATAAGAAACTCAAACAACTCAATAGCAAGAAAACAAATAACCCAATTAAAAAATGGAAAAAGGACCTGAATTGAATTGACATTTCTCAAAACAAGACATGCAAATAGCCAACAAGTATATGAAAAAAGCTCAACATCACTAATCAACAGGGAAATACAAATTAAAACCACAATGAGATATCACCTCATACTTGTTAGAATGACTATTATCAAAAATATGGAAGATAAGTTTTGGTGAGGATGTGGAGAAAGGGGAGCCTATGTAAGGCACACCTTCTTTTATTGTACTTTGTTTAATTGTGCTTTTCAGCTATCATAGTTTTTTTGTTTGTTTGTTTTTTGTTTTTTTTTTTTTTACAAATTGAAGGTTTGTGGCAACGCTGGATCCATCAAGTCATTCAGCATCATTTTCCAACAGCATCTTCTCACTTCATATCTCTGTGTCACACATTGGTAATTCTCACAATATTTCAAACTTTTTCATTATTCTTATATCTATTATATTGATCTATGATCAGTGATACTACTATTGTAATTGTTTTGAGGCACCATGAACTATGCCCATATAAGATGGCAAACATAATCAAGAAATGTTGTGTATGTTCTGACTGCTCCACCAACCAGCTGTCCTCCCATCTCTCTCCTTCTTCCTCTCCTAAGCCCTGCCTATTTTCTGAGACACAACAATATTGAAATTAGGCCAATTAATAACCCCAAAACGGTCTCTAAGCATTCAAGTGAAAGGAAGAGCCGCATGTCTCTCCCTTTAAATAAAAAACTAGAAATGATTAAGCTTAGTGAGAAAGGCATATTGAAAGCCAAGATAGACCTAAGCTAGGCCTCTTGTACCAGTTATCCAAGTTATGAATGCAAAGTAAAAGTTCCTGAGGGAAACTAAAAGTGCTACTCCAGTGAACACATGAATGATGAGAAAACAAAACAGACTTATTGCTAATATGGGCAAAGTTTGAGTGGTCTAGGTAAAATGTCAAACCAGCTACAACATTCCCTTTAGCAAAAGCCTAATCCAGAGCAAGGCCTAACTTCCTTCAATTGTATGAAGGCTGAGAGAGGTTAGTAAAGTGCCGAAGAAAAGTTTGAAGCTAGCAGTGATTAGTTCACGAGATTTAAGGAAAAACGCCATCTCCATAACATGAAACTGCAAGGTGAAACAGCAAGTACTGAAGGAGAAGCTGCAGCAAGTTACCCAAAAGAGCTAGCTAAGATCATTGATGAAGATGGCTACACTAAACAATGGATTTTCAATATAACAAAACAGCCTTCTATTGGGAGAAGATGCCATCTAAGGACTTTCATAGCTAGAGAAGAAAATGTCTGGCTTCAAAGATTCAAAGGACAGGCTGACTCTTGTTAGAGGCTAATGCAACCAGTGACTAAGTTGAAGCTAATGTTCATTTACCATTCTGAAAATCCTAGGGCCCTTAAGAATTATGCTAAATCTACTCTGATTATGCTCCATAAATGAAAGAACAAAGCCTGGATGACAGCACATCTCTTTACAGCATGATTTACTGGATATTTTAAGCCCACTGTTTAGATACACCGCTCAGAAAATGATTCCTTTCAACATATTACTGTTTGCTGACAATACACCTGGTCACTCAAATGTTCTGATGGAGATGTACAAGGAGATTAATGTTGTTTTCATGCCTGCTAACACAACATCTATTCTGCAGCCCATGGATCAATGGGAAATTTTGACTTTCAAGTCTTACTGTTTAAGAAATACATTTTATAAGGTTATAACTGCCATGGATAGCAATTCTTCTGATCAGTCTGGACAAAGTAAATTGAAAACCTTCTGGAAAATATTCACCATTCTAGATGCCATTAAGAACATTTGTTATTCATGGGAGGATATTTAAATATCAGTATTAACAGGAGTTTGGAAGAAGTTGATTCCAACCCTCTTAGATGACTTTGATTAGGTTTAAGACTTCAGCAGAGAAAGTCAGTGCAGATGTGGTAGAATAGCAAAAGAACTAGAATTAGAAATGGAGCCTGAAAATGTGACTGAATTGCTTCAATCTCATGATAAAAATTAAACAGATGAGGAATTGCTTCTTATGGATGAGCAAAGAAAGTGGTTTCTCAAGATGGAAAGTACTCCTGGTGAAGATGTTGTGAAGATTGTTGAAATAACAAAGGATTTGGGATATTACATGAACTTAGTTGATAAAGCATCAGCAGGGTTGGAGATCATTGACTTCAATTTTGAAAGAGTTCTGCTGTGGGTAAAATGTTATCAAACAGCATCTCATGCTACAGAGAAATCTTTCACGAAAGGAAGAGCCCATTGATGTGGCAAACTTCTCTGTTGCCTTATTTTAAGAAATTTCCACAGCCCCCCAATCTACAGCAACCACCACCCTGATCAGTCAGCAGCCATCAACATGCAGGTAGGACCCTCCATCAGCAAAAAGATTATGAGTCACTGAAAGCTCAGATGATCGATAACATTGTTTTTAGCAACAAAGTACTTTTAAATTAAGCTATGTATATTGTTCTTTAGACATAATACTATTGCATACTTAGTAGACTGTAGTATTATGCAAATGTAACTTTCATACGCACTGAGAATCCAAAACATTTGTATGAATCACTTCATTGCAATATTTGCTTTAATTGAAGTGGTCTGGAACCAAACCGTCAATATCTCCAAAGTATACCTGTACACTGTTGGTAGGAATGTAAATTAGTACAACCATTATGAGAAACAGTATGGAGGGTCCACAAAAAGTTAGAAATAGAACCACTATATGATCCAACCATCCCAGTACTGGGTATATATTTAAAGGAAATGAATAAATATGTTGAGGATATAGCTGAATTCCCATTATGTGCAGCATTATTCACGGTAGTCAAGATATGAAATTAGCCTACGTGTCCATCAATGGATGACTGGATAAAGAAAATGTAGTATATATACACTATGGAATACTATTCAGCCTTAAAAAGGAAGGTATTCCTGTCATTTGTGACAACATGGATGAACCTGGAGGACATTATATTAAAGGAAAGATGCCAGGGACAGAAAGACAAATGCTACATGATCTCACTTATATGTGGAATTTTAAAAAGTTGCTTAACTCAGAAGCAGAAAGTAGAATAGTGGTTACCAGAACCGGGGGGCAAGGACTGGGGAGATGTTGGTCAAAGGGTATAAAGTTTCAGTTAGATAGGAGAAATAAATTCAAGAGATCTACTGAACAACATGGTGACTGTAGTTAATAAGAACATATTGTATTCTTAAAAATTGCTGGCCAGGTACGGTGGCTCATGCCTGTAATTCCAGCACTTTGGGAAGCCAAGTCAGGTGGATCGCTTCAGCATTCAAACTCTTGAGCTCAAGAGTTAGAGACTAGCCTGGGCAACATGGCGAAACCCCATCTCTACAAAAAAATACAAAAATTCACCAGGCATGGTGGCACATGCCTGTACTCCCAGCTACAGGCAGAAGTGGGAGGATCGCTTGAACACAGGAGGTTGAGATTTCAGTGAGCTGTGAATGAAACACTGCATTCCAGCCTGGGTGACAGATTGAGACCCTGTCACAGGGTCTCAATAGCAAGAGAACTAGAATTAGAAATGGATCCTGAAAAATGTGACTGAATTTGAAAGAAAATTGCTAAGACAGTAGATTTTTAACTGTTCTTACTATAAAAAAAAGATAAGCATATGAGGTAATGCATATTTTAATTAGGTCAGTTTAGCCACTCTACAATGTATACATGTTTCAAAACATCATGTTGTACAGAATATATGCAATTATTTATCAATTAAATATATATGTTATATGTTATATATGTCAACTATCTAGAATTTTTCCTGACAGATGATAGACATTTAGCAATGTTTTTAAATGGATGATATTCTCCTGTATATTTTTCTCCTCCTTCCTTCATACCTGACTGTGAGTTTCTTAAAGGCAAGGAGCATGGATATAGTTCTAGCTTTGTATCGTCTATGTCTAGCATGCTTCTTGACACACAATAGGTGTTCAAAAATAAAAGGTTGTTCATTGCATTTAATTGATTTTACATTTTAAAATTGATAATACATTTTAAAGACAAAAAATAAGTCATAAAAATAAGACCATCACAATGAAAAAATACGAAGAAAATAAAATTTAAAAAAATGAAAGTTCCTTAATAAGAGGAAGGCTTTTGGCTGTCGTGGTCCCCTCTGGATCCCCAGTAACTGAGCAACTGCTTGTGACTAAGAAACGTTTGTTGATCGAATTTGTTGGCAGTTGACATTCACGAAGAGAGTGAGAGTGGAAGAACAATATGAAAGGACTGTTCCTGACAACTATTAGAAATAACTGGGTAGAGCTTAAGGGGGACTGAGGCTCTCTATTACATAGGTGGGGATACAAGTCAGTGAAATTTGAGTTATGAAAGTGCATGCCATTTCATTTGTAATCAAGGTGAGGTATGGCCTGAGGAAACTTGAGGCCTAACACTTTATAAAGGTTCAAAAATGTCTTCTGTTGAGTTCTGGGTATTAGATAGCTAAGCTTCATGTAGACACCAAGTGGGTCTTGGAAAGTTTCTCATTATAAAGAAGACCTTGGGGGTGGGGTAAGTGTGGACAAACAAGGGCTTATTCTGGCAAGTTCTCATTGGGCTTAGTTGCTCCATTTGATCTTTGTGATGTTACTTTGGAAGAAGAAAGGGGCAATAGTCATTGGTTGGGAAAACAGGAAAAAGGAAACCAGTTTTACTTGGATTATTACTATTAAGGTGAATTCATTTGCACCCATGCCCTGGCTAAGCATGGGGAAATGCAAGTGATATATGTCAACTATCTAGAATTTTTCCTGACAGATGATAGACATTTAGCAATGTTTTTTAAACAGATGATATCCTCCTGTATATTTTTCTCCTCCTTCCTTGATACCTAACCATGAGTTTCTTAAAGTCAAGGAGCACGGATATAGTTCTAGCTTTGTATCTTCTATGTCTAGCATGCTTCTTGACACACAATAGATGTTTGAAAATAAAAGGTTGTTCATTGCATGAGACATGTTGATGATTAGGATATGGATTATTATATGCAAATTAGTGCCAAAGAAATATTTAAAAGAAATTATTTTCTCCCAAGGTGATTTAATCCCATCTGATATGAACACTAATAATTTGCTTAGCTAACAGTTTTTTGTTTGAAACGCAAAAGGTAAGTTTATTCCACCCTAGGTCTGGGATTATTACAAAACTGAGTTGGCTAGATCCAAATGAATGTGGTTTTCCTGTTTGGTTTTCTTGTCATGGCTTTTTACTTTCCTTTCCCATAAATCAAAATACAGCACAGAAAGTCTTTTTCTTCATAAGATTTGGTATGCCATGGCTACTGGCTTCAGTTGGCTCACATTTCCTAAGTAATCCCTTACCTCATTCTGGTTCATGGCTATTTTTAATAAGGCCTTCATGACTTGCTGCTCTTCTAAATTAGTTTATTCATTTGTCTGCAACTTGACTTTAAAAAGGCTCCACTTGAGGAGGCTCAAATCATTATTCATTCCATATCCTCTCTCACTTATGACAAGGCTAGATTTTGTTCCCTTTCTCTGTTCCCAGATTTATTCATATGAACCCTCTCTGTTCCTTAACCTCTTCTTTAAGTGGAACATTTCCTCCTTTCCTTTGCCACCTGAAATATGCTCTAAACATTCGAACTGATGAATTATATTCTTGTTTGTGTCCTTCCTTCTTCCTCTATTTTCATCTCAGCCATTTCTTGGCCTCTTTGATCTACTGCTACAAATAAGACATTGTCTCTGAATGTTTCATTCTGGAAGGCGCAGCTCTATGCTCTTCACAGTAAGCAAGGGAGAGATTCTCCACTCATGCAGTACCTACAATTGCTCTACGCTTTCCCCATTGCATGAACCAACTCTTTTCTTTCTACAGCATGACTTTCACTTGGTTCACAAATACTGCATGCCTTTTGGTGCTTGGCAGTGTGCTAGGCATTGAACAGAGAGTGGTGATCGTGGCCTTGCCAGCAAGCACTGATCTTATTTATTTAGTTTATGGACAGTCAACTCTTTCAACCATGCTATGGATAAAAGCAGTTTCAAAATTATTTTTATCTTTTTGATTGCAGATGTACTCATCCTGATTAATCATACATTAAAAATTACTTTGCATTTCTTGGGGTATAAAATTCAACAACCCTATAGTGTGCTGGAGAACTGACTGGCTGGTCCATTCAAATGTGTTCATGGAATATCCACAGGGGGCCATACAATGTTTGTCCTATTTTTCTTGCACACACATTTCTATTGCTTCCTGTATTAGCTATCTTTGTAGGCATCTGGAGGGCAAGGGCCAGGTCTATTTGACTTGAATTGTAGGGAAACTAGGTCAGAGGCACATCACTCTTTTGTGAATGTGTTATATATTCAACAGATTATTGATTTACTGGATTTAATGAATTTTCTTTTCTCTGTGCTTTCTAAGGAAAGAAGTAACTGTTAAATGAAACAAAATAAGCACAGGCTATAAATGTTTAGCCCTAACTGTGAGGAGGGTTTAAACATGGGTTGCTTATCTTCTGTGTCTTCTGTCCTTATTGATTTTCATATTCCACCCTCAGCTCAAGCTACGCATTTGATATTGTTGACTTCTAGACTGCTACTTTGGGGCCTGCCTCCCTTGCTGCGATGTGGATGGATGACACCCATTTTTTTTCTAGTTAAGCAGAGTAACTGATAAGTTCTGATGTCAAGTTTGTCGATGCTTCACAACCAGGGAAGTTTTTAACTACATTGTCTGACAGCTGAGTCATCCAGCCTCCAAGCCTTTCTATGATACATTTTTCTTTCTAATTCAGAAACTTTGAAACTATCCCTTCGCCAACTCAGGGGAATGTGTGGGGCTTTATGTTTCGTTTTAGTGCCTTCCTTTTTTGTGTGTGATTTGGTGCAGTAAATTATCTGAAAAACGACTACCCCTTTTTATAGGAGCTTTACAAATGACCTACTGAGTAAATGGCCTAGTCCATGTCTCTGGGCCGATATAGAAACAGCTTTGGGCTCTCAGTTCACCCAAAATGGTCTGGGGAGAGAATCTCCTTAGATGAAAATGTATTTTAATTTTTTTAGTACAAGCAGGCTTTCCAAAGGTGGCAGAAAGCATGGAACTTATCTTAAAGTACTGAGTTGGTTTTAGATGTAATTTTAAAAACAAGATAATTTGATTGTTTAAACACGACAGTTTTTTTTAAAGTAATACGTCATAGCCAATCAAAATTCCCAAGCCAGAAAAAAATGTTTTTTTCAATTTAGCCAGTCTGCTTTAAATCTAGGATATCCCAGGGGCTTGGCTAAACTAGCCATGAGATTGCTCCCCAACCCCACTGTCACCTCCAGCCTTTTAAATCAAAAAGCATAAAAATGTATGGCAGCAAAGAAAGATGCTCTGAGGCAGGGACTAGCCTTGACTCCTAATATGGTCAGATTGCAATTAACCAGAGGATCAGCAGCTCTGTTAGGCATTTTAAATTTCTGTTTAACTCAAAAGCCTTATTTTTGTTTGAAGCTTCTTGGAGTTGAGTCTTGCTTTAAAGTATGAATGCAGAAGTCTGCCTTTGAAAACATGGTGTGGATTACTGAAAAGATGGTGTGAATGACTGAGAACCCTGGAGGTCGTGGGTATCAGAACCAACCTTGTTGGGGGAAGGACTCTTTAGCAGTGTGATTTGCAATTTTTCTTCTCCAAAATATCCCTCTTTCATCTACTCCCCAGACGCCTGCAGTGGTGTCTACATTTTCAACTCTGCAACTCATTCCTTTGATTCAAGCATTGTTGCCCACTCCAGAAAGGTTCTCCTAAAATACACAGAACCTAAAAGGAGCAATAAATGAAATCGATAAGACCGTACAGCAAAGAAGTCAATCAGATTGTCTCCTTTCTAGATACAGGAAGGAAACGGGCAGTGACTGTAGCTCATTGGGCTTTGGGGTATCTGGGAGAAGTCCTTAAAAGGAAGATTGGAACACAGGAAGGGAAAGAACACAATAAAACTAATCTCATAATATTTTTAAGAATAAGCCTGTTATGTCCATGGATCATTAGCTTAAACCATAGAGAGAAGACTGTGATGTCAGCTTGTGTGTGTGTGTGTGCATGTGCACATGTGTGCACTGGGCAGGGGGGCGGTGGGGGGCGGGCACTTCTTTCAAAGTGCAATATAACAAAAAATATTATTCTTTGAGGCGCTGTTTGTGGGATTCTAGATAGTTTAGATTTTACCACAAATCTGTAAGAGAAAGTAAGGAATTTGAAGATTGTGTCATATAAATAAAACAGGATACACTCACCATCACCCTCCCCTACCAAGCAAATCCAAATAAAGCCTAGGGTTGGGGGAAGAATGATAAATCCTCAGTCCCCACCCCCAATATAGTTGTGATAGATGTCTGATAATTTCAACCGGAGTGTAGGGAGAATGGTGTTCTGTCTCTTTACCTCTCTCTTAAGAACAGAAGTAGGGGATGTAAATTGCAAAAAAACCTGAGTTAAGAGTTCTTTCTGGCCTTACATGGTGGTGAAAATTAAAAAGGGTCAAAGACAATCTCACGATTAGTGAGAAAGTACACCCTTCCTACCCGCTGCCATCTACCAATCCCATTTACAAAGACGCCCCATGTCTTTCAAAACAGAGCCCGCAAATTACCATGAAAATCTGCCCCAACAGACTGTGCTCAAGTAGAAGTCAGAGCTTTTGTTAGCAGGGGTTTGTGGGGGATGGCACCATAGCGAACACAGTTAAGCCTCACTAATTCCCTGAATGAGGGAAAGGCCAATCTTGATTTGTAAGAAGCTTGAATTTGAAAATATGTTTAAAGAAATGCCATGTTATTATTTCTAAAAACCTGCAGTCAAACTGCTGGCTGGGGTCTGTGCTCTGAGCTGCCTAGACTCTCAAGGCCTCAAACAAACAGATAAGGACTATAATTAGCATATTGGTAATTTGAATGTAAAGTGCACTTAGAGTGGCACTTTAAAAACGTGTGTTAGCGTACTCTCCTAGCAGGCTGTCACTTTTCTATGTTTATAGTATTAATTTGCCTAGCAACTTGCCCCCTTTCCTTTTTGGCAGTAAACTTTAGCCTCATATGTCAGAATTCGTTAAATTTTCCATATTAGCAGCTGGAATGAACAAGTAAGTGTGTGTGTGTGTGTGTGTGTGGCAGGGTTTGCTGTGGGAGAGAGGTGGTGAACCACTTTTTAAAATAATTATGAACATATTGTAAACTTCTATTCTGCTGACCTTTAAAATTCATCAGTTAATTGATATTTATTTATTGAGTAGGGAATGTATTCTCTTGGATGATTAAAAAGGGTAGGAGGGGCAAGCTGTTTCAAATGCCCTTCCCCTACAAGTGGTCGTATCAAGTGAACATGAGAGAACATTGACTGTAAGAAGTTCTTGCATTATTGCAAAAAAAAAAAAAAAGGATTGATTATGAAGTGCAACAGGTGCTTAATTATATGAAACAACAGCACATTGAGATCTGCATCTATCAAACACATCTTCCATGGTCAGCCAATCCTGTGTGCACATATTAACTTTGTTTGTAAATTCACACTTGAGACCACTTAATTTGAAGTGTGACTGAGTTCTGTTTGGGAGGGGAAAACAGAAGAGAAGATTAATACAGCTTCAGTTTTACCCAAATATTCAATATCTTCATTTTGCTGTGGACATGGAAGAAAAAGGGGATGTTCATTACCAGAACGGACCATCTGGTAATCAGGACAGGGACTGCAAAAAAAAAAAAAAAAAAAAAGACAAAAAACAAACAAACAAAAAAACCTGGGTAAAGCCTCCAAGAAGATCAAATTTAATGCCTTCTCCTTGAGAAATTCCCCCCACCCCACCCCATTCCACTTCCTGGCCTTCTTCAGACACTCAGAGACATCAGACACTGAGGGAGATCAGGAGAGAATAACCACAAGCCTGTGGAAGAAAAATAGTCCTTAAGTAATGAAATCCCTAATACAGTGGTTCCCAAATTTTGCTGCACATCGGAATCTGAGATTAGAACCTGAGGAGATTTTTTAAAAATCCTAGTGTCCAGATTCATGCTATCCAATTAAGTTAGAATGTCTAGGGGTAGGGGCCAAGCACTAGCATTTTATAAAAATCACCAGGTGGTTCCTTGTGCAGCCAAATCGAGAACCACTACCCTAATGCTTTCCCACTTTACATGCATTTAATTTATATTTAACCTTCCCAATTACCCTAAGAAGAAGGTGCTGTTGGATCCCTCATTTCACAGATGAGGAAACTGAGGTTCAGAGGGACTAAATACGTTGTCCAAGGTTATCAAACTATAAAATAGTGAATCTGGGATTTGAAGGCCAGCGGTTTAATTACAGAGACTGCATGCTGGACGTCTATGTAATAATGCCCCTCCTGGCTTTTGTCCTTGTATCCAGTACCATTACACTAAATTTGATATAGAACAATCCCACATCAATGTGGTGAGAGTTTATTAGACATCTGTTATGTATATCATACCCATTTTAGTCACACTGTGAGCCTCTAGGTAGATTCTAGGAAATATGGCTAACTTCTGATCATTCAAGGGGTTTTCTAGGTAACCCTGGCTTGGTTACCATTTGTTATGGTAAAGCTTAATTAGCCAAAGACTATCAGAGAGAAGACTATAGTCCCACAAACTCAAATTTATTGTGTGGTTTAACAACTGAGTATCTCCAGTAATAAATACAAGTAGCAAAGCAGGTTTAAGGCATCACTGGTAAAAAAGGAGTAGTCACTCAAAGTAGGCGGTGTAGTTATGGCCTTTTACAACTGCCGTGTGACCTTGGGAGAAAGTGTTTTCTATTAACTTTGCAGCTGGCTTTATCTGTCCATTCTCCCAGCCTGATTAATGGCAGGGCTGCTTTTTCTTAGCTCAAACTGACTTTCACTCTTTCAGTTCTGGGGAAGTTTTGACTTTCTCAGGTTTTGGTCCTTTTCAGAAAGGGATGAGCCCGAGAAAAATATTGACATTCAGATTAACTATTAATAATGTTGCTCCTCTTCAGCCAAGTTGGTAAAATAGTTAATGGAAAAATGTATGTAAAAACCAGGCAAGTCTGAATAAAGTCAGTATTTGAGTTAGTAGTCATATACTAATGTCAGTTTCCAGGGATTTGTCAATGTACTGCGGCTGTGCAAAATAAAATCAATATAATATATCAAAATATTGGGGGAACTCGGTGAAGGATAATGGGAACTCTCTGTACTATTTTTGTAACTTTGTGTAAGTCTTAAACTACTTCAAAATAAGAAAGCTATAAAAGATGTTTAATGGGAGAACAGGTTTGTGTTGATTATCTAAATAAGACTTTTCTAAATTAGTCTGACTTTAGGCTTTTCCATGAATAACCCAAAATTGGTTGTACCAGTGTTCTCTTTTATGCTTCTAGATTTGAATATCGGGTACTGTAGTGATATCAGTGGATTAGTCAACATCCATATCCACCAGGTACAGATCCCTTTGGGATTAGAAATATAAGACCAGTTTGTTCATCAACAAGATGCCATTTGAGTAGAGTCTGGAAATATGTGTTCAATATCATTGGGTAGGGAAAGGAGGGAGAAAGTTGTGGTAGGCAGAGGGAAGATCAGGAGGAAAGGCACAGAGATATGAAAGTCAAGGCACATCAAGGAACAGAGGAAGTTTGATACTGCTGACCCTCGGGGTATAAGGAAGGAGTGGTGGGAAAAAACCCTGGAAAGATGAGTTACAGCTGGAGTGTGACAATCTGGATGTGATTCTCCTCTCTGTGAAATTAAAGAATTTAGGCTTCTTTTGTAGTACTTACTACATCTGTCTTGTGTCACAGTTTCCTGGGTGTATATTTTCTCTTCCCAACTAGATTCCAAGTTTCTTGAGGAGATGCCCCAAGTTTGACTCACCTATGTAGCGTCCGTAGCACCTAGATGTGTGTTTTGCACTTAGTAGGAACTGAATAAGTCTGTCCTAGGAATTTCTAATGTACCACAAAGACACCACTGATATTCCCTCTCAAGAACATCTGGAGCCCCACGAGAATATAGAGTGAGGTGTTTACCTCCAGGGAAATGAAAGTCGCAAGCAGAAAAGCCCACAACCAATCTCCCTCAATCTCTCTTCATGTAGGGCTTTGGGGACTGGGTTTGGCCATGCCCTACCATCTTTGACACATAGCCCTCTTTTCCCCGGACCATGCCCATGATGAAGCCCCTTGAAGAGAGGTAATATGCTTTGCCTTAGTCAATTTGGCATTCCACTCACACCTCCCTCTATTTAGCTTTACTGGAGGGTTGCAGAGGTTCCTCACCCCTTCACCACCTGTTCCTCATGTCTCTGGATTATAGTGGATACATGAGTTCAAGAGGGACCTGGAGAGGGTAGGTATGGAACTCTTCAAGATTGCTTCCAGGATTTGGCTGACATAAATTGTCTGAGAGGATCTCCACCATTTGCCTTTTGGTGATTTATTTTCTCTTCGCCTCCTGAGAGAAATGTTCTATTGCTCACCATTTCAGATGGTTGGGTGTGGGGATGGGGGCACTTCTGTTCCTGACAACCTCATTATGTGGTTATCAGGAGCAGACACTGCCCAGGTTGTCACGACAACCAGCAATGATTCAAAGCTTCCCTGAAAGGTCTGTATCTCCGGCAAATAATCAGCCTTTAGCTCTCAGCAGATGCTGAACTGAGCAGCCAATCACAGGTGAGCTGGAAAAACATGACATCATAGTCCAGCCGGTCCAAAAAAAATAAAAATAATAAGATTTGGTTTTCTCTTTACTTCCTTCATTCTTTATCCCCTAGATTTTGTTTTCTACTTTCTCCTTCTCTTTTTCCTTCTTAGTAAAATGGGGAGAGCAATGAAACCAACTTTCCAAATTCAATTCACTCTGCAGGTTGGACTTAGGTTCCAGTAGTGCAGTGATTGAGATCATGTAAGGAAGGAATATATAATGTGATCCACTTGGGAGAAAAATCAAACAGAGCATCAGCTCAATTAAACAATGTGGTTTGATATGTAGGACCATGGTGGAAGCAGGGCTAATTAAAACCAAGTCAGAGGAGAGGAACTTTCTAATTCTCATATTAATTCACCCAGAGCCACCTGGATTTAATTGTCTTCTGCTTTTCCTTCACTAACTCCCTGGTGGAAGGGAACAGGGCAAAAGCTGGGGGCTTCAGAAAGCTCGTAGGTTCTACAGGGCAGGTCTCTAACGGGGGATAATTGTAGTGAAAGAAGGTCAGGAGAAATCCTTCATTCCCAAGCTGCCACCATTTAGGGAGCATATGTAAATGCGACTCATCAAGTCTATTAAGGAGATGTATAGCTCAGAAATCTGTTAAATCTGCTTTTGTTCCATTAGCTGTTTGTATCCATACAACAATCCAAGGAGAGAGGCAAGGCGAGTTCGACAAAGGAGAAAACTAGTGCCCAGCGAAATTTTAGTCTTGTTCAGGATTTCCTCTCCAGAGGCTGGAATAGAACCTGGGTTTCCTGATTTCCAGGAAAGAACTCAAAGACCCAAGAGAATGGTAACTTCCCAGCCATGGGCTTTCCTCTTTCCCTCACCTCGGATTTTTCAGAGACCTAGGACAAGACCTCTTGGCATCTCTGATGCTCCTTGCTCTTTGCCCAGCAGGTAACCCACAATGCTGCCTGCCACAGAAGAGCTTGAGACCCCTATGATGGGCATGGGGAGGCAGGAAGGAAGGGGCTCCATTGTACCAGACTGCAGTAATGGCAACAGGTTATAGTGAGCGGCCCTGAGTGAAGGAGGAGTAGGCACTGTGCTCCTAGCCAATGCTGTGCACCAGCTGCCAAACCCCAGGTTCTTTTGTATTCAAAGAGTGGGGACACTTTTTTTTTAGTGCAGCTGCTGTAGCAAAAGATGTGAAGACTGAGATCCAAACAGACCCAGAGTCCACTACTGGGAACAACTTCTGGCTGTGGGACTTGAGGCAGGGGTGGGAAGGGAGCAAGGAAATCTGGGTTGCTTTTGCCGAGTGGGTTATTCATTACTGCCTTGCATTCAGTGCCTGCCCAGGTATGGCTCAGCTCAGTCTGGCACACCATAGCCTTGATTGCTACACCTGAATCATTGACCTGGCATTCAGACCTCTTTCAGGATAGCAGGGGTAGTTTGCTTGCTTTTGTCTTAACCAAAATAAGACTGTATTTCCTATTTCCCCTTTTAATGATGTTTCTTACAAGTAAAATATAGCATATGCTTATTGTAAAAACATACAAACAAGACAGTAGTATATAAAGAAAAGAGTTAATGTCCCCCATCATATACACATACCCACATGTCTTTCCTACCCTCTTTTATTCCCAGAGTGTCCCCTTTAGCAGTTAAAACACACACATACACCCAATTTTTTAAACAAAAATAAAATCATAATACACATGCTGTTCTGCATTTTTTCACTCAAGAATGGGTCAAGGAGTATTACTATTTCAGTACAGAGGGGTCTATATACTTGGTTTTTTAAGCTGATGCATAATAGTCCAAAATATGTATCTACCATAATTTATTTAATGATTCACTTACTTGGGCAGGAGAAAACTTTGGGAGGTGATAGATATGTCCATGCCTTGGATGGTGGTGATAGTTTCACAGGTGTATACTTATTCTCAAACTCATAGAGTTGTATACATTAAATATGTACAACTTTTTACATGGCAATCATATTTGACAAAGTGGCTAAAAAAACAACAGTTCCCTTACTGAGGGACATTTAGGCTACCTTTCATGTAATATTTTTCATTCTTATATAATATTCAGCATAACATATTTCAACATTTCTTGACATGTTTTTATGAATATATTCATAATCAGATTCCTTGAGTTGGAATTGCTGGGTCAAGTGGCGCATGCATTTTAACATTTCCTAAGTATTACCCACTTGTGCTCCCAAAAGGTTGTGCCATTTACGCTCCCGTCAATTGTATATGAGAATGAGCAATGTTCCTTTTATCCAGGATTTGACTGAAACAGTTTGAAGATATTCATTTCAGTTTACTTCTGTTATTAAAAGCCCCATCCCAGCGCTTCTCACTTCTCATGTGAATCAAGGGGCTAGTTGGGTAGGTAAAGACCCAGAGAAGATATACAACTCAAGTGGCCATATAGGGTGGCAGAACAAACATAGAACTGAGAATTGGAGACCTGGTTTCCAGGACCATCTCTGTGAAGCATTGGACAGGTAACTTCAAACCCCTGAGTCTCCATTCTCTCATCTATGAAATGCAGATCATAATAATTGCCATAGTAAACTGTTGTGGTTGTTGTGAGGATCAGATGGGGAGATACAAAAGTGGTTTGTAACCTGAGAAGTAGGATACACATGCCAAGTGGTTATGATGGTAGTGTTGTAATACCCTTAAATCAAAGAGCTCCCAAGCAAGAGAACAGTGAGTTGGGTGGTAAAAATGGTGAGTTGAGGGGAAAAATTACACAGATGAAATATTTAAGATATTTCAGATTGGAATCCCTTCCTGAGATCTCCCATGCAGTTGCCCTATATTCTTGGAGAACAAACCATGTTGACAGTAAAGACTGCTTTCTCGTATCAAGAATAACATAGGTTATCACCCTTTCATAGGAAGACCCTAGGCTTGGGTCTTAAGTCCAGTCCTCTTTCTATGACACCACTATGCTTTGTCAGTCACCTAATAGGATTTTGTCCACATGCTACTTTCTACAATCACTAGGGAGAAAAGAAATACACCCATGAAATGTTTAAATAACCATGTGTGGTGACTGCATAAATAGCTCTGAGTTATAGCTGAGGTATATGGGAGGATTAGAGTGAAATCAAATACCTTCTAATTACAAGTTAAATCAATAGCCTAGAAGACCCAAGTTAAATCATTAGCCAGGAAAATCCAGTTATATTTTTCTATTTCTTAAAAAAGGTTCTTGTTTAACCCAAATAAATGCATTTTACAAATCAGAGATGTTAACATTGAATAAATTACATTCATTTTGATTTGTGATTTTTTTAGATTATTTTTACCATGGTGTAGAAAAAAATCAGTGGGATGTGGTTGCTTTTTTTTTTTTAACTCCAAAGTTAGTTAAAAAGATATCTGTAAAATCACTGGAGTCAGAACCATCCTGATTCCAACTTATTAATGAAGGATTTGAGAAAGAGTGTTGTATATTTTTGCATTAAAGACAACCACGACACCAAAAAAGCTATTTTTAAAAATGCCTGATTTTTAAAAAATGCCAATCTTACATAGTCTGTTTCTTTTAAAGCAAGTATGTATTTTAACAAAACCAGTAATACCACATTTAATTCTTAGCAGTAGTAAACTGTATCATATTAGAAAAAGCATGGACTTTGGACTCATTTCGATACAAATCCCAGCTCTACCACTTTCTACAATGTTAATGTAATACTCATATATGCATTAATATATATATTTTGAATTTAGGAAAATAAAATGCAAACTGACCCTTAAAAATGGTCTGGATTACATCGTTTACTTAGTCTTTGCCTCCCTCTTTCTTGTTTTGGCATAGAGTGGATCATTGTTGTTGTTTTTCTCAATTCCCTGTATCATCACAATTTAAAATGAATCAGTCCAAAAGAGGCATCCCATTCTTCAACTGCCTGAGATGTTTTGTCTGGCGAATCTGTAGCTCTTTTTTTTTTTTTTTTTTTTTTTTTTTTTGGAGACAGAGTTTCGCTCTTGTTGCCCAGACTGGAGTGCAGTGGTGCAATCTCGGCTCACTGCAATCTCCACCTCCTGGGTTCAAGTGATTCTCCTGTCTCAGCCTCCCAAGTAGCTGGGATTACAGGCGCATGCCACCATGCCCAGTTAATTTTTGTATTTTTAGTAGAGACGGGGTTTCATCATATTGGTCAGACTGGTCTTGAACTCCTGACCTCAGGTGATCCGCCCGCTGGGCTTCCCAAAGTGCTGGGATTACAGGTGTGAGCCACCGCGTCTGGTCATCTGTAGCTCTTTTGTACGACTTTTACTAAAAGGACCTGGGCAGATATATTAGTTCACTCTTGTTCTTGAAACCTATTTTGTTGGCATTATGGAGAAATTATTGCTGGATGTTACACAGTGTGGAGAAAATTGAATAAAAGTTCACTGGGAAGGGTCATGATCTATTTTGGCCATTTAAGTATGTGAGGATATATTTATCTTTATGAAAATAAATTTGAAAGTAGAAAGAAAAAGTTACTCATAATACTACTAGTTTAACCCAACGGTTACAATTTTATGTCCTCTTCTGATCGTTTTCTGTAGGCATATTTTACATCATTATAATTTGAATGTCCTTATTGTTTTGTATTATTTGACTTTTTATGGCAGCTTACTGTCGCCTTGCTGGGATTCATCATAATTTACATAATCTAGCCAAATCATGGGGAGTATGGATTTTGGAGTAGCAAGAGATTATTTTTGGAGTTAGATTTTATAAAGCTTTGGACATCTGCAAAAATTTGAACCGTATCCTAAAGACAAAAGAAAGCTTTGAAGGTTTAAGGGAAAGGATGGACAGAGAGAATCGCATTTAAACTCCATTTGAAGTAGAGTTATTTTTATTTTTTGTATAATTCCTTGCTTTTTGGAATGTGGTGCTTCATATGCAGAAAAGTAGTTTCCCGATCTAGACTGCCATCTCTTTGAATTCCACTGCCACATCTGTCTCTCTTAGTTTTCTGTGTATTTTAGAGATTCCGTCAGTTTAACCTGCCTGGCTGACAGGTGGTGTCCCAAATCGAAACCGTTTTTTCCCCCGAATAAAGTGTGCCCGTGTAGCTGTACAGATTTCGTCCCCTGAAAATTCATCTGAAATCTCAATTCTCCTGAGGGGAGCAATTAAGGAAGATACATGAACTCTCCCCTCCTCTCCATCCTGTCAGGTGCCCCTCTTTTTTGATGGACCCACCTCTGTCTAGACAACCCTGACAGTGTAGAAGTTTCCATCTCCTTTCCCTTTCCCTCTCCATGTTCCCTCCCCTTCAGTTTTTTCCCCCTCCCAGGCGCTTCCTGCCTGGAAACAAAAGATTGGTCCCCAGTAGCCCACTCAGGGCGATTTTAGTTTTATGCTCACCATCTGATTGGCCTAGGTAAGGTGCAGAGCTCGGGTGACGTAATAGCAGAGAAGGGCTAGGGAGCGGTTGCCGAGCAGGGGCTCTACCGCGGGCGGGCAGCTGTGCCAGCTAACCGTCTGGGATCTCGCACTGGGGGCTGCAGCTTTTCCCCGCCTCGAGCCAGTGTGCGGGGGCGGGAGAAGAGCCAGGGGGAGCGGGCTGGGCCCGGGGCTGCGGCTGCGGCCGCGGGGCTGCGGCTCCCCAGCCCCGCCAGCTGGAGCGCTCGGAGGTAGAGGAAAGGTCTTGACGGGGTGGCTGGATCCGTGGCAGGTAAATCCCGCGACTAACTGCACCCGGGCTACCGCGGGGGAGGGGGTGGCAGTTGGATGATGCTTTAAGGCTGCTGGGCAGATGTTCTGCCTTTCCGGACCCCCCTCCTGTCCTGTTTGTGCCCCAGCCTCGAGTCTCCTACGTGGCTCCCCGGAGCCCTGAGACCAAGCGAGCAGTTTGCATGATCCCAGTTCCCGGACAAGTGGGTGTGTCAGGGCCGTTCCCAGAGGGCCGGGGCTCCTTCGCTTGGTCAAACCCTAGACTCGTTTACTGGGGCCTGGGCCGCTTGAGGCAAAACCCGCCTTGAAAGCTACGTCAGCCTGTAAGTCTTCCCTTTCGCCCCCCCCCCGCCCCCCTACCCAGCCCCAGTAGCTGTGACAGCAGTTCCCTAGAGAAGGGGAGGGGGTGTGGCCACGGTCTGGCCAAGTCCGGGGTAGAACCCCCCCGCCCCTTACACACACACACACACACACACACACACACACACGAGGAAAGAGAAAAAGTGACGATTTTCTTAAACGGGCGCCTTCCCCTCTTTCTTTTATTTTTCTTTATCCCCCTCCCCTTTTTTTGGTGGGGGGATGGTAATAACAGGGGGACCCTTTTCTTCTCCTGTGGGGATTGGAATGATGCAATAACGCCCCCAGAAAGCTCGGGGTCCCTGGATTGGCCCTCTCTTTGTCTGGGGAGCAGTGTCATTGGGTCCACTGCCTCTCCTTCTCTCCTGTTCCCCTTAGCTCGCTGGGGGACATTGCCCTCAGTTTGTGAACTGGCTCTGGCAAGATTACTGCCGCACTTTTGGGTGAACTGAACATTTTAGATTCTTACTCTGGCAAGTTTTCCTTCCCTAGGTGGTGGTTAAGGGGTGGGGTGGGGTGGGGGATGGTGGGAAGAGGGGGATTCAGGCAAGGAGAGAGATAGAGGCCCCACTTGTTTTTTTTTTTTTTTTTTGGTCCCACCTTTCAGAATCCAGTTCCAGATTCTAGACTTGAGGGTTCTGGGCTGTTGGTCTGTAGAAGCGAAGGAGAGAAGGGTGAGTGGCTTGGCTTTGGGAAGCATGGTGGGGGCGGTTGCAGTGCTATTTTTAAAAAACGGCTTTCAGCAGGGAAGCCTTTAGCCATGTTAGTCTTGCTCCCCCCATGGTTTTGCAGACTCAAATCCAGGCCAAGTGTATGGCTGTCTGAGGTATTGGAACAGAAGGAGGTCCATTCCTGTTGGTGACAACACCGTGGCCCTGTTCTGGGATGAGCAAGGTGTAAAGGTCAGTGCGGTTTTCACTGGGCCATTTGCAAAATTATAATTGGGCAAGATCTGTGATTTGGTACTTGAGGCCTCCAATCAGGGGCAACTTTGGGCAAAGAGACTTGATATGGTAATGAATGACTAACAGGCAGAGGCTTGGAGAGAGAGCCATTTGTAAGCCTCTGTTTCTGGATACAAGTGTCATATCCCCCAGCCCATGCAAGAAGCAAAATGGGAAGAGACTAGGAGGTAGCCTGGGCAAGAGCTGACAGCTGAGAATCCTGGGGTCAGAGAGACCTTAGGATGTCAAGGAGCTGACCCTGCAAGTCTCCGGACAGGCAGCTGGGCCTTGTAGGAGAGACCTGACAGGAAAAGGAGGTTCACATGCAATAGGGTTATAAGCTAGGGGACACAGGACCCTAGGGACATTCTGACCAGCTAACCATTCCCACAGGTTGCAGATTTTCCTGGTCAGAGGTGGAAATGGTATATAGGGCAAACAAGTTTGCTGAGGTCTTGGGAGAGGGTGAGTGGTGGACATACCAGGTGAGGGAAACGAGAAATAAAAAGAACTGCAGGGATGGGAAGGTGCTGACATCCGAGAGTTTGCTATTATGTGTTCAGAGACTAAGCTACTAAATTAAGGTTAAAGAAGGTGGCCAAGGCAAAAAAAAAAAAAAAAAAAATCAGGTGTACAGATCAGATGTAGTAGGCAGGAAGGCAGGAGCAAACTAGAGAGAGAGAGAAGAAAAGTCATGGCCTTACCAACAACCCAAAAGCCCTGAATTCTCTGGTGAGATAGGCAACTCTGGAGGTTGAGGCAGCTGTAGCTCAGCCAAGAATTAGAAGGATGATTCTAGATATTTAAAATCAACAGCATCCCCACCCACGTAACCCACCTTCAGGAAACAGTAGCTTTAACCAAGAGAACAAGAAACTCAATGAGCAGCAGCCTCAACAACTGGCTCTTTCCTCCTGGGTAAGGAGAGGGCAGTGGGGAAGGACGGTGCCTCAAAGGGAAGTGGAGGCGCTATCAATCTGGCCTAGACAGGTAGGTTGACTGCTTTTACATGGGTGGGCTGGGGCCTGGTCTGGGACCCCTGCTCAAAAAAAAAAAAAGAAAAAAAGCCCTCCTTCTCAGGATCCCTGGGGACCCTGTGTGCGCAGGGAACTGTGTAAAACCTTTACTTCGGAAGGTAAGTGCAGCGGTCTAGGCATCTGGGGCGTACTTAAGCCTCCGCTACGCGTCCCCCACCCCCACCCCCACCTGCCGGGGGCTGGGCGTTTCCCTCTGCAGGGCCTGGAATGGACTCGTCTGCCAAGTCGGCACTACACAGCTTCTCCAGCAGGGGGCGGAAAAGGGCCTGCAGCGACGCGCAGGACCCGAGTCCTCCATTTCAGGTGTGATGCTTCAGCCTCGGATCAACTAACAGCCACACATTTAAAATCTCATTTAGGGTTACCGGAGAACCAAATGAACCTCCGGGTGTGGCAGTCTATTTCCATTTCCTCCCAGATATGCGTCGCTTCCTACCGCGCTCTGTGGCTTTGGAAGGCATTTGCATTTACCTACGCGGTGATTATTTGAGTCACTAATACATACAGCCTAACCGGGGGTTTAATTGGAAATGTTAATCAGTGCAATAGATCTGTGTCTGATTTCCACATTTGGTCAGTTATCTGCAGGTTGGAGCAATCTGTGCTAAACCCAGGGGATGCAATGAGGAGCAAAACGGTGCAGCTACAGCTGGGTCTAAGTCTGGGAAACATAATGGGGAGATGGACCTTGAAAACTGGAAAGAGAGTAACAATTTACTGGTGGGAAGAGGAAATCATTAGAAAGGTGTAGTCACAGAGAGGCCTGATTGCTGAGATGGAATAGGATGGCCTTGGAACCCACATGGTGGAGAGGGAGGCCAGAGTTTTTCTCTGAGGTTGGAGGGGGCTGAATTTGGAGACTGAAGTTTTTTAGGGGCCAAAGGACCAGGAACGGGGGTGGAATGAACCCTGGGAGTCAGAAGTCAAGTGTTATGGAGGGCTAGGGCCTGGTCTGGGACCCCCAAACACACTGTCCCAGACAGTGACAGTCTGGGACCCCTGTTGTGTTTGGGGGTCCCAGACAGTTTGTTTGCCCCTCTCTAGGCCTCAGTTTCCTTGTCTTTCAAACGATGAACTTGGCACTAGTTGTTCTATAAGGTGGTCCATTTATTCTTGGTAATGAAGACAGGTCCACTAAAGTATAGCCCTCTTCTTCCCCTGTCAGAAAAATTACCCCTTCTTTTTTTGTATGCCCTCCAGTTTTAGGGAAAACAATACAAAACAACCCCACAACCACATATATTTCATCTCTTTCAACAGTGTGGCTTTACTTTTACTTCATGTGAATGGGGAACAGGAGGGAAAAGAGAAGTCCAAGTTAATAATCTGCTAGGGACCCTATAACCAAGCCCCTGAAAGGTTCTGTGTGGCTGGGTCTCACAGACCTGAGTGGATGGGTGGGTGGCGTATATTCACTAGTGGCCCTTACTCCCTAACTCAATCTCAAAACAGAAAGTCTTGGGATGAAGGTGAAGAAAGGGCCTGGCTTAGGGCGTATATCCTTCTCCTTCGTGCCCTCCTCCCATATCTCACTGTGAGCCCCAGGCACTTTTTGGAATTCAGCACCCTAAAAGAAACACTATCCTTAACAATCAGCACAACAGTGCCCTCTAGTGACCTTAATGGGGACAATTTTTAAGAGCTCCCCATGCATCCCGGGTCCCAGCCTGGTCACCAGTGCCCTTGTGCAGCGGTTACTCCTTGTGGAGAAGGCTCCCAGTCCTTCCAACCAGCCTGACAGAGAAACTCAGCCAGCCACCGTTTCCTGCAAGTCCTTCTCCTTGCATATATGGATGGGGCTGGGGGTTCACAGAGGGAGTCAGCTCCCCACAACTTCCTCTCCAGGGTTGTTTCCTTTGGGCCTGAAAAAGGTTCCAAACCTCCTTTCCTAGACAGCTTCGGTGCTGAGCAAGATACTTGGCATGGGAAGGCTCTGTGGTAGACAGAGTAGTTGTCCATAGCTTCCACCTACCCCCACCGCCAAGGTGGCAGCCCTAGTCCCCAGACAGAGATTCTGTCAGGAAGTTGGAATGCAGCAAGGTGGCTGGGGGTGGAGTTGGGTTGGTGGTGGGTATTGGGTATGTACAAGATGTGTGCATTGATTTCTACCTCAGTCTCCAACAGGAGGCTGAGCCATAGGTGTACAACAAGGCGGTATAGGCATACAACATGATGTAGGCACACAATGCCCACAACACTATACAGACACACAACATGGCATAAAGATATGACACAATACGAATTAAACACATTGCACATACACAAAGGATGGAAGAGATGCAATTCACATGCAACACAGTACAGACACATAACACTCACACAGTAGCTTATTGACATGATCACGTATACAACATGATATTAACAGGACACTGTACACACACATGATGTGATGCAGACTCAATACATGCATGTCATGGTAGATATGACACAGCACACATACACAGACATACAACATGGTACAGGGAACTGTGCAGATATACATGACCCAGTATGCACATGTGCTCACACATAGGATATCTCCCCTTGCCCTACTCTCAACACAACACACCCCCAGGCAGGTGAGAGGAGTGTGGCTACCAGGTGGAATACTGTGTCCTGTCAGTTGATTCTGCACTGACTCAAGCAAGTGGTGAAATAAAGGCAGGCTGCCATGGAGTTAAAAAGTGGTGCTACAATTGAGGCTGGGGGGAGGGGGAGGTAAGCTTCAGGAAAGCTCTTGATCTTGCTCTAAAACATGGAGGTTCTTGGTAGTACAGGTTGGGGGTGTGTTCTCCTTCTCTTACATCCTCTAGTATTGTTTCCCACCCCAATGGGTGGATGCTGCCTCTGCTGTCTGCCCTCATCCCCAGAGATGGGCAGGGGGCTTCTTGAGGCCATTCTTCCTGTGTCCTCCTTGAGCCCCACCCCTCTCTGGAGCTTTGGCAGCTCGCACTCCTCTCCCCCTCACCCCACCCTCTTGCAGGGTGAGATCTTGCAGGGTGAGCTCACGTAGGGAGGGAGGGGGCGAGTACACCATTCAATGGTGCAGTGGGTGGGATTTGGAAAGGCTGCCTGGAGTGTGCATGTGGGAAGCACACATGGAATGCCAGGGATGCTGGGGGACAGACATGCTCTGGAGTCTTGCCCAAGAGCAAGAGGCAGACCCAGAGTATGGCTTGGAGTTTTAATTCCAGAAGGGGGAATTGGAGATCATGGGGCTTTTCTTGGCTCCCTAAGGCTTCAATTTTGCAATCTCCATGTTTAGATATCCATCTAGCCATCTCTTTGGATTAGGACCCTGTTCATTCTGGTCTGTAATAAATAGGTGCTAGCCTGAATCATGCCTCCTTGAGAATTAGCATGTAGTTTCTGCTTTTCTTTGAGGACAAACACCACTGTGGGAAGGGGAAAGGAAAGCAGAGTAGGAAGGATTGCAGAGCTTGGGGTTCTACAAAGAGAAGATCAGCCTCTCCCTTGAGAGGCTCAAATGATTGTGGGAAAAGGCAGAAAGGGAGGGGTCAAAGAGACTCAGTCTCCTTCATGGTTAGACATGGAAACCTCTGTGGGAAAAATAGGGTAAATTATCACCAAGCAACAACAGTAAACAGTATGTATTCATCCTAAGAAACCTGGGGAGGACTGTGGAAGACTTACCTGGTGGAGACAGGAGAAGGTAGAGGGAAGCTCCAATTAGGGTCAGAGGCTGGGGCCTTCAGCACCTGTGAGATGGTAGCAAATTAGGAGACCTCAGAATGCTGTTGCCTGGCAGACAGACTTTTTTTCCACTTCTCCAGTGAAAGAGGTTAGTGAAAAGGGGAATGGAAATGGAGGTGGAGACTTAGAGTTGAGGGATGAACTGAACTGAACTGAATGCAGTGCCACAACATCAGGAAGCTCACATATTCACAGAGCCAACCTGCATTGGCCATTGTCTCTCAGTTTCCTTTTGTCCACTGGACTCTACCACCTCCTGTGATTATACACATTGCTCCATAATTATGCAGACTATGTAAATATTTCACATCTGTCCTATTTGATTTAGTTCTTCCAACACTTATCCAAGGCAACTAAGGCAGGCCTTTTCACTTGATACTAAGCAGGCCCAGAATCATGAGGTGACTAACAGCAATTCTCAGCTTGTAACTCCCAACTCCTGACTCCCACTTCCGTGCCCTTTCTGGAATCCTATGTAACAATGCCTTTTTACACTTCTTAGCCCTCTGATTTTCTAGCTTTCTTAAGAGATATTCTGAAATTCACCAGAGAGATTGAGAAAGAGAGAGAGAGTGTGTGTGTGTGTGTGAGAGAGAGAGAGTATGTGTGTGTGAGAGAGAGAGAGAGAGAGAGATGTTTGGTGGGAGTTGGATGAGGGAGCAGTAGCAGGTGGGGAAAGAGGTTCCCTCTCCCCTACAATGCTTCTCTCAGCAGGTTTCCCCCAAGAAAGAGCAGCTGAGTCCTTGCATCTTGTGGCAGCTGGTGTGCCCAGCACTGAGTCTGTAGGAGCTGAAGCCAGCCCGGACCCTTCTCATGGGCAGTGCCCACCTGTGCTGAAGTCCTGCAGTGGTGGCGGTGTGAGGTGAGTAATGGAGTCCAGGGCAGGGAGTTAGGGATCTCCAAATCCAGGCAAATGCTGCTTTTCCACCAGATCTCCCAATATCAAAGACTCTGCCTAGACCTCGTGACCTAGGCATCAGAGCATGACCCCTATGTTCTGGGGAATTTTGCCCAGTACAGCTGCCTTTAGTCTCTTGCCTCCCTCCCATCTCTAATATGGGAATGACAGCCTTGACCTACATTTTGGGGTGAGGAGGAGAAATAACATAACAATCGTTGCCAAGTCCGTTGCAGATGTCAAGCACCATCTAAGAGCTTCAGTATAACACAGACATGCTTCCCATCAAGCTGTCATTTTCTTTTCTCCTCCTTTCCTGGTGCCTGGGTGGCTTTTCAGCCACATGCTGCAAATTTGCCATTCAGTTCCTATGATTTCTACTGCCCCATAACCTTAATTTTACCTTCCTGTTTGAAGTGTACCCCCACCCCTTCCATCCCTGCTTCTGGGCCTGTCAGACTTAGCTTAAACCTTCCCGAACCTTCCCTCTGCTTTCCCACCCAACCAAGATGCACTTCCTCCACCAGGTCTCCAACAGCACTTGAGTCTGTAGCGTGCAGGGTAGCACTTGCTGCCCTACTGCCTTAAATAAGTCTTGCATGGTTTCTGGAGTATTCATCTTACCAGGAAAACTAGATTGTAAGCTCTTCAAGGGCAGGGACTAGATCTTACAGATCTCTAGTCTCCCTTAAAAGGGCTCAAAAGTTCCCCAGCAGCTTTGCAAGTTGGGCCTCTCTCTCTTCCTCTGCATTTCTTTCAGGTTTCATGGCCTGTCTCTCCGATCATCTATTTGTTTCTTTGTCTGCCTTTCAGGCAGGCATTATAACTTCTTCTGTCAGCTTCTCCATCTGGCCTCTGTTGCTATTCCCTGCAGTCCAGCTACCTGCTTGTAGCTTGCTGTCCCTCCGTCTGGTCTTCTGTCTGTCTATCAGTTGCTTAGGCATCTCTCCTATTACCCAAATCAAAAAACAACCAACCAAATTAAAAAAAAAAAACAGAAAAACTAAACAAAAAACAAGCAAGGAATAAGCAATGTAGTTCCCTTTCACACTGAGCATACAATGCACCTACAGACAAGGTAAAACTGCAGCTCAGCAGCAGGTGTTTCTGTGATGCCTTCTTATGAAAGGGAAGCTCCAGAGTTTCAGCCATGGAATTGAAGGTATGAAATTACAGCCTTGTTGATACTGATGCATTCAACTTTCTAGCGATGTTCTGGTAGGGGATCCTCTTTAGGCCTTGACGGACAGAAGGTAACTAGGACTGACTAAAATGAGAATCCTCTGAATCGCTCTTTGGTGTTCTGTGACAGATGCAATAATAACTTGTATTTATTGTCTACTGTTGCCAGCTCTGTGCTAGGCTCTTTACTGGCATGATACCATTTTCTCCTATGATAATCTTGCAAGGTAGGTATTTTTTTTCTAATAGTTACTGCTGTTTCTGATTATACAAGTGATACTAGCTGAAGTTAGGTATTATCATCATTACTGTTTTACCAAGGAGGAGATAGAGGCTGAGAGAAGCTAAGTAACTTGCCTGTAACAGAAGACATGCTGTGGCTTTGGGAAGAAAGAGACTTCCTGGAGAGAGTTTCCCAGCATCCAAAGTTATTTTGGTATCTTTAGTTCATGCACATACACATACATACTCTCACAAGCACATTCTTATACTCTTGTACATTCACACAGTCACATCATCCCCTGGGCTCACTCACTTTTCATACTGGAGTCATTCAAAATGATGATCATTCTTACGCCCTCACCTTCACACACAATCATATTTACATACATGCTACATTTAGGTACATTCACACTGCCACAAATTCACATTCACGTATTCACATTTTCACTTGTTTGATGCACACAACACACTTACCATACACCCCACCCTCATGTTCACAGACACTCACACCTTTATGCTATTAATATCATATTCTCACACACACACACAATCATACACTTTCACACTTACATTCACACAGAGGATACAATCACCTTTGCCTGCCCAAATTCCTATATAGTCATACATGCTCTATACACAAATAATACATTGACTTTCCCCCTGCACACACTCCAACTGTTTCTTATACTCACAGCCATTCATACACTCAATTTCATACACTCCAGTGTACTTGCATTGATGTCATCACTGTTTCTTCCTCACAGTCACAAACTTATCACAGGGGCACAAACGTGCATATATTCTCATATATCCACGTTTATTTTCTCACATCATAAGCACCATCTCACCCACTTGCACTTTTACGCTTAGAATTACACGCTTTTGCATTCATATACACAGAGCTAAAGCAACCTGCCTACTCCTGACACATTCACACATAATCACATTCATACATAGAAACACACATTTTGCCACACATTCACACTCACACACTCACTTTCTTCACACTGAGACATCATCACACTCTATACCAAATTTGCAGGCACATACACTGAAATACAACCATACACACATATTTTTATAAACTCAGCCATTTTCACTGAAAACCGTCATTCTACCCTCTCAAACTCAAGCACAATCACTTACACACACAGGTATATTCACATTGACTGACATATATAGGCTTATTCACATTCAGTACTCATACAAATTCACATAAACATACATACTGCACATGTACTTAACACTCACATATTCACTCACTTTCACATTCACGACTGTACACTCAGAATTATACACGCCCTTATTCCCACAGACAAGCACTCCTCCACATTCGTGTACATGCACATGTGTACCCCCTCACACACCATCCCCCACTCATACATCACACATTTTCACACTGGCCCAATCACACTTACCACACACTCACATTCTTATACATTCCCACTCTTCTACTTTCATACTGACACACCCTCACTCACTTCGCTACACACGTTTGCACCAGTGCACATATAATGACATGCACAGTCACTGACTTGCATTCATGCTAGCACATACCACACTGACATACACAATTCACATTGCAATAGTTGACTGTGCTTCACACAGGCAATTACTGATACCACATATGACAACATAGACTCACACTCGCCATGCCACATTCTCACTTACATTGATACACTTACACTGACACACCTGTTCAGGAAGTCATACACTCTCCCGTAATCCACCATGTACTCTTACTCAGACTCTCACATGAACACGTTGACACTTAACTACCACTGAGATAATCACATTGACCCACATCTATTCACATTGATTCACACATACTGCTAGTGACCCACACTCTCACTCATACGTACTTTCCCAAACTCTTACACATCCCCCTCCCATCCCAATAGCCCTGCATTTATATACTTTCTCACTGACACACACACACGGATACATCTAATTGCAAGAAATAGTTTATATTCACAGTTGTCTCTTTTTTCTTTGTTTGCCACTAGTGCTCTCCTCACCCCTGCTGAAAGGTTATATTGGCAACCAGTTGCCAGAGGAAAAATGTTGGTCTCATCCAGGAGGTCAATGAGAAATAGATCCTTTCAGAGCAGAATGGAGTAGAATTTATGTCTAGGATTAAAAAAGAAAAGGCTCAAACCCACAGATCAAGTTTTCCTTATCCTTTCCACATACTTTTTCTTTTTTCAGAAATCATCTCCAATACAGCCTTAGCCAGTCCTGTCCAACACAGGTTGGAGTTTAGATAGTGTGTTTATTTTCTGGAAGTTTATGGCTTAACTTGCTACCTCATTTCTTTCCTATAGTGAAAGGAAGATGAAGGATGTGTTTCTTTATGTGCTGTTAATGGTTTCTTATGCAAAAGTGCATGTCTCTGGTTTTATATTTATGATCTGGAATTGCCTGCTGATTACACACATGGAAAGGGCAGGCCTACTTCCACCAGGCACCTCTAATCTAGCCAGGTATACTTAATACCCTGTTAACCCTGGAACATGGCACTCAAGGAAAGGAAAGAGAAGGTTAATGAGCTAGCTGGATGATAAGGTAAATTTGTACTGTAAGTGTTCGTGTGCGATAGTAGACCCCACTGAAATTTCAACAGCTGTTACTAACAAGTTACAAGAGGAGATTTTTCAGTAGGCGTGGATAAAGACAAGCTGAAGGAAGTTTCTTGCACTTCAGAAAGACTGTAGATTTCCCTGCAAGTGGATAAAAAGAAGCACAAACCCAGGAGTGAACTAATGGATCAGGAGCCTGGTGCAAGAGTCATGTACCAACAGAGATTTGAAAACACAAGAGCATCTTGGAATGGTGTCTCTAGTACATGGCTTCTCCTGCTGGAGTCACCCTGGAGCAAAAAATGAGTTCAGAATATACCCAAGCTGCCATTTGGTATGGGTTCTAGCATGCCTTAGGGAAGAGCTTATTCTCTGGAATATAACCCAACTCCCTGCCATTAGATTGAGAACTTCTTTGATAGCAAGAACTATATTATCTTACTCATTTTGGTTTCTTGATGCCTAGTGCAATGCTAGGTCCAGAAAAGCTACTTGTGAGACTCAGTTAAGAAACTAAAGGGGATACGTGAGCAGGAACATCTTATCAATACAGACCCAGTGTCTCTCTTCTTCTCTTCCTCAATCCCAGATTTGCAGTGGCATTACCAGCTCAGATTGAGGATTGTCTGTAGGCCCCACATAGAGCTAGGCCCAGAGATTCAAATGGGTGAAAGACACACCTATTGCACTCTAAGGTACTTTCATTTGTGTGGGAAAGATCAAGTTGCCATGAAACAGTAGTATGAGGCAACAGTCTGGAAGCTTGGGCATGAAGGGATCTTTATCATGAAATCCAGTGGTCTGTAGGCTCCAAAGGTCTTGACGGTTCATAAGTAGTTGGGGACAGCAGTCAGAATTTAGAGAAGTCACTTTCCAAAGTAAACTTCCTTGTAGATAGCTTGCTTAGCACAGGGCTGTGCCATATTCCCAGAAGATTGTATAATAGAGTACTCTGTTACTGGGCCTAAAGTGGAGTAATAAGAGTGATCTGCAGACCTTAGTGAGATTATTGTACTTATTAAGATCTAACCACCACCTCCTCCAAGAGACAGCTTAAGACAGGGGTTCCCAAACTCTGGACTGCAGACCAGTGCTGGTCCACAGTCTGTTAGGAACTGGGCAGCACAGCAGGAGGTGAGTGGTGGATGACAAGCATTACTTCCTGAGCTCCACTTCCTGTCAGATTAGCAGCAACATTAGATTCTTATGGGAGCGTGAGCCCTATTGTGAACTGCACATGCAAGGGATCTAGGTTGTGTGCTCCTTATGAGAATCTAATGCCTGATGATCTGAGATGGAACAGTTTCATTCCAAAACCACCCCATTGCCCCATGTCCATGGAAAAATTGTCTTCCACAAAACTGGTACCTGATGCCGAAAAAGGTTGAGGACTGCTGGCTTAAGAGAAACAGCTGGGCAATTTTACATTTGGAAATTTTTGGCCATTACTTCAAGATTCACCAAAGGCAATTTATATAATTTGCAGGACTGGCTGAATATTAGGAAGAGAAAAATGCACCTGCCTGAGTGTGCTTGAATTCAGTGAGAAGCACTGAGAAAACCCATTCCCAAACCCATCATGCATTTATATGATATTTTATACTTTTAAAAATGTTTAATAACCCATTCTTCCATTTCAATAGAGGTGTTAGGAGCACCAACTCTGGTATCAGCCAGACCACCATTTGAATCCCAGTTTGGCCACTTCCTAGCTGTGCAACCTTGTTTGAGAAATTATCCCCATTGCTTCTTAGGCCTTTTGACTAAGATCAAGTGAAGAGAAATTACTTATCCCCCTTAAGCCTCAGTGTCCTTATGTGTAAAATGGGAGTGACACTAATGTCATCTACCTCATGGAGTTGTTAAGAGGATGAAATGAGATAATATATGAAAGTGTTTAGCAAAATGTCTGGCTTATAGTAAATGTTTGACACAGTATAGAGCTTATTATCTTTACCATAGCCCTTTGAGGTAGGCACCTTCAAAGGGACAGATCCTTGACATAACAGAGAAACAGTATGGTTCTTTGCAGCCAAAGATTGATTTTCACAGGACTTGTTGCCTGTTTTCCTTTAAGTCTTTATTTCTGCCTAGCCACAAGCTAGGTGTCAGTATTCATTCCCACTCAAGACGATGAGTGAAAAATAGGATTAGTCCATGGAGTTTCCTCAACTACGGTGTCTCTTTAGGACATGTTTATCTTGCAGAAATGTGTCCTGTTCATTTAGCTATCCCCTCTAGTCCTACTTCCACCCTTGAAATCAGTAAAGCCATCAGTGATGCCACCTTTATTTGCCAGTACCCAAACTTGTGGGGGTGGTGAGTAGAAGAGATTCCTAATGTAGGTGGAACCAGCAATTGGTTCTCTTACCATAGGCATTCTTCTGTCCTTGATTCTGATTGTTGAAATGTCTGTTTTGTGGGTGGAAGATCTGCTCATTTTCAGGCTTTCATCCCAAACACCACAGTGGAAGCACAGTTTACTTACGACAAAGCCCTAAGAACATTCATGTTCATGCAAAAGCTGTGAGTAACTGCAGAATTTAATATGAAACTTTCCGTGACTTAGGAAACAGAAATAAGCGCACGGGCATTGATGTCACATAGACATGGGATGGTATAATCTTACTATTACATTTACTAGTTCTGTGACCTTGGTCAAGTGACTTAATGAATGTGCTTCTTCATATGTGGAATGAAAATACTGTAATAACACCTCAGGGGTTATGCAAGTTATGTGAACTTGTACCTAAGTAACTTTTAGCAGAGTGCGTGGGCCATGATAAGATTTCAGCGAATGATAGCGATTTTGTTTATGGCTTGTGAAATCTGTGAAAATAAACTGTAAACATCTATTGGTAGAATGTCTTGAATTACTTCAAAGCAGTTCCCAAATGTGGATATGTGATCCTCACAATCTACTGGTGACGTGATCACCCTTTCTAGATGAAGAAATAGCTTCAGAGGGGTGAAGAGATGTACCTAATGTCACGCAGCTTGTGAGTGGCAGTACTAGGCTGAGAAAGCACCAGTTCAGATGATTGAATATTTGCACCTTCACTTGGTAAAGCCTTTGGGGGCTACAGTTAGCAAATAAGAACAATTTGAACTGAGCATAATCCTTCTTGTGACAAAAATATCTAAATGTGAGCTACAGTTTATCTACAAATCGAACCATAGGTGTTTCTCTTTGTATCTTGTGCAATGCCCAGAATGTTGCAAGAGTGAAACAAATGTGACATCATAAATGTTTGGAAAGCAGTACCTTTCCAAACATAGCTGAGTGACATAGGGCCACAGTAGTACCATTCACCACCAAGAGGAAAATCTTTCTTGAGGCATAAATACTGTGTGGTTCTGCTCATGTTGCTCCAGTAACACCAAATGTTCAGAGTCTGGGAATTCTTAAAACATACGGAGACACTTCAACAGACCTGTGGTGCCACTTGGCCAGTTCTCTCCTGACATGAGAATTATAAGACATCAAGCTTAGTAAACATTAGGGAGAGGATGGGAGGACAAAAAGATAGGAGCACTTTTGGCCTTTTTGTAACATTTTTCTCATAGCCAAACATTCACCTTGAAGCACTCTTCTCTTGGTTTCTATGACAACATATCAGTTCTCCCGCCTGTTTGACCATCTTTCTCAGGGATCATTAGTCACTCTTCCTCTTCCAACCTCTAAATGTTGGTGTTCCACAGAGATCTGGTCTAGTCCTCTTTCTCATTGTGTATTCTTCCTGAGCAATTGTGCATATTCCCATGCTGATGGCCTCCAAACAAATATCTTCATCCCACATGTCCAGCTCTCCATTGAACAGTTTCATAATGCCAAATGAATGTGTTAGAACCACTGCTACAAATGTATCTGTCTTAATATTGCTATCTCTGTTATGAGGAATAGATATAGCTAGAGATACAGTTTTTCCACCACATGTGAATTGATGTTTCCTTCAATTATTTTATTACTTGCCATGTAGATTATACTTTTCAAAGACAAGATGCTTAGATATGTGTCTTGCTTCCCACTAGATATTTCTAGTTAAGTTTTTACTGATATTTCTATTGTGTCACTGGTTTTATCCTCTTATCTTTGCCTGTTGTAGTCTTGATAGTATTATTATGTTTGTTGGTAAAGTCTGGATAAAAATTTAGATGAATTTTCTATAAAACTTATTATAAGTGCCGTTCTATTGGCCAAAAATATTATAATAATTTGTTCTTATTCTCTTTAGAGTGCAATTATTACAGGTGGTCTAATAGTTGCTAATACAAGGGACTTCCAACACATTCATATTTGTTATCAGCACACTAACTTCATTAGTTGTTTTTCATCCCCATTCTAAGCTATTTGGTTATTTTCATTTCACAAACATGGAAACTGAGGCACGGTTCTATTTGGAATCCCAAATGTAAACTAAAGCTTGCAAAAACCATTAGGCCTCCCATACTCCTCTGGGCCTCTTGGCATAGAAATATATCTCTACCCTGATTTCCATTTGGGGTCCTGAGAACAGTTAATCCTATCAAGGCTGGCATCTCTACCATCTTTGGCCAATGTCCACTGTAGAGACCTCTCTTGACATCTCTCTTCTCCTGTCTTCCTATTCCCATGCTGCATGTGCTTCCTGTCTCTTGACTGATTATCTTAGTGTTGTCACTTTTCAAAATGATTTCCATGTTCCTACCTGGAACATCTGACTCCATAGGAAAAACCTTTCCCAAATCTTCAACCTTAGACATCTGCTACATTGTCACCTGAGTAATAGTTCTGAAATTCAAAGTTAATCATGCTATCTCACTACTTGAAACCTCTTCATATACACAAGAGGAGTCCAAACCTTGTAGAAACGCATATTAAACCCTTCTTAATTCGTCTCTATGGATCTTATTTTTTTCCATTCCTCTTTTTTGTCCCTAATCTCCTTAATACACGTTGCTGCTTGACCTGAAAAATGGTGTGGTTAATTGTTCTTCCTAATTCAACTCGACTGTACTTCCCCTGTGAAGCCTGCTTCGTCAGGCTCCAGGGAGTCTCTGTCTCTGTCCTTCTATAGCAACCTTTTCTCATCTTTGCACTGAGATGTCATGGCTGACATCCATTATATTTTAAGTCTCTTCAAGGGCGGGGTCAACTTTGTTCATCTCTCACCCTAGAACCTGGTGAACTCCTACTTTCCTTTAATACCCTGTTCAAGTGCTATATCCTCTGAACCCTCCAGGCATCATTAGCTACCCTTCTTCCACTGTCCTTTCAAAGCATCCAATGCCTACCTTAGCACATAATAGACACCATATAAATGATGAATAAATGAATAAATTTAAGAAGGTTTAATGATTTCTTCAGGATCACAGAAAAATTCAGAAGTAGAGCTAGAGTTAGTCATTCATTCCTTCTGTTAGAACCAATTCTTTTGGGTTTATAAAAAATCTACTAAATAAAAATCAACCCCCCAAATTAAGTCTGCCTAACAACATGCAACTTAGTTCTTAAATGTAACATCGAAGGTAAGTTTCTTTTTCCGAGTGTTATGTGCCTAATAAATTTCCCCAAAGAGATCTGTCCTGCTTATATATGGATACAGTTCTAAAAATGCTTTTAGGTCTTACACATATTATTTTCTTCCAGAGTTTTGAGATCTATTCTTTTACTTATACAGCACCAATATCATTCAGTCCAGCAGAAACAGGCCCAAGGCTAATAAATCTAATCTAGCATGCTTGAAGTATTCATTGGTTGAAATATACTGTTGAATAATAATACCTTACGCCAACCTAGTGCTTCCTACCTTTCAAATCCTATTGAATTCCTGCTCATCCTTCCATACCCTGCTCAAGCGCTATATCCTCTGAACCCACTGGGAATATTAGCTATCCTTCCTGCTCTGTCCCTCCAAAGCATCTTGTGCCTACCTAGATTGTATCACACTGTATTCTTATTGTATATATGCATGTCTGCCTTCCTCACTAGACTAGAAGCTCTTTGAAGATAGAGATGTGTCTTTATTCTTCTCTCTTTGTATGCTTCCTGTACCTGACATAATACCTAGTACATATGAATGTTGGTGGTGGGAGGATGGAAGGCCAGGCAGCTATGTTCCCTGGAACAATATCAAACACATTCCTTGTGTGTGGTAGTATGATTTCTTATATAGCAATAAGGTGAAGAGAGTCTTGCCTTTTTCTGAAGTGCTGTAGCTCCTCTTTTTAAATTTTTACTCTCATTTTGCAATGCACATATCCTTACTTGTTTTGTAGTTCTATTTTTGTCTGTATATGACATACTTTTTTAAAATTATATATAAGTTCTAGGGTACATGTGCACAACATGCAGGTTTGTCACATATGTATACATGTGCCATGTTGGTGTGCTGCACCCATTAACTCGTCATTTACATTAGGTATATCTCCTAATGCTATCCCTCTCCCCTCCCCACTTCCCCCACCCCATGACAGGCCCCAGTGTGTGATGTTCCCCACCCTATGTCCAAGTGTTCTCATTGCTCAGTTCCAACCTATGAGTGAGAACATGCGGTGTTTGATTTTCTGTCCTTGCAATAGATTGCTCAGAATGATGGTTTCCAGCTTCATCCGTGTCCCTACAGAGGACATGAACTCATCCTTTTTTATGGCTGCATAGTATTCCATGGTGTATATGTGCCACATTTTTCTTAATCCAGTCTATCATTGATGGACATTTGGGTTGGTTCCAAGTCTTTGCTATTATGAATAGTGCTGCAATAAACATACGTGTGCATGTGTCTTTATAACAGCATGATTTATAATCCTTTGGGTATATACCCAGTAATGGGATGGCTGGGTCAAATGGTATTTCTAGTTCTAGATCCTTGAGGAATTGCCACACTGTATGACATACATTTTACATATAATGTGTGGCCAGGAATGAAACCCACTGCTGGAGCCTATAACCTCACTCAGAGCTAGACACTTATTTATCTGCTTACACCCATCACTTAGTATGATGCCTAGCACATAGGCACTGGTAAATATTTGTGGTTCGAGTAAATGAATTCATGCACAGATGGGTTGCTTAAGGGGCCTCAATAATATATTCTCAGTTACTATCTGACACCTCAAAGAGTAGTACCTCTCTGTTTTAGGCTCAGGATTTTTTGAAATGAAAGTCAACCAGAAATGAACAAGGATAAAGCATTAGTTGGTATATTTTCCTGTAAAAAGGAATGTTGGGCTGACATAAGATCTTTTCCTCTCTTTATGCAGCTGTGTGACCTATAGACCTTCATTATTAAGCTGTGCAGAAGAGTATAGGGCATGCCTAGGTGATCTGCTAAAGGCCACAAAACCAACTGGTGATTGACTGGCATAATTGGAAGTACTATGACATAGAGGATTTGTCAGGCTCAATCTTGAAGAAAAAAGAACACTCTAAGATGAGCATCATTTGATACAGAGTTATATACATTTATTATGGACACCCGAGTTTCCTCCCCTTTCTCTCTGCCCAGTGCCTTTGTCAGAATGTGCTCTAGGCTACACTGCAGTCTCCGCAGGAATGAGTCAAGAACTACTGACTGATTTACCCTCAGGCCTGCTGATTACAGCTCCTTCCACCAAGCCCTGCTTCTGTTTTATCTGCAGTTTTCCTCCCAAAATACCCTAACTTCCTTCTTGTGTGGTAAGGGCTGGGCCCTGTGATCTCAGCTTGGGGGCTTCCCAGGTCCACAGAAAGACTTAGGCACACAGCAGTCTTTGCTTTGTATGTATATGAGCACTAGGGAAGTAAAGCTGATCTTGTGCTGTGGTAGACATCTACTCTAGCATGAACTAAAGATGAACCATATATTCTATAAGTGGACAGCAGCAGCTGCAACCAGGTAGTAAAATAATAAGCATTGAGCCACTTGCAAATTATGAACTTGTATAAGCTGGGCATGGAAAGGCCATGGGAAAACCAACATACTCAATCATGAGTTCGTCCTTCAGATCAGGCTTTTAATTTCTAAAGAGACTGCTTTGGGTGTATTATAATCTTTTTTAAAATACCCATGCCAGTTTTCTTTAATGCAAAACATTTGTCTGGTGGGCTCGAATATGGGGAATTCCTACAAGTAAGGCCCTTGTCAGCTAAATGTTTATCCCCCACCATTGTGAAGTGGGATGGGTAGAAAGTAGGTTTTGTCATGTTTCATTCTTCCTTCAGTATTTAAGAAAGCCTGTTTTTAATAGATGTTATTTCCTCTTCCTTAACCATAGCTCCCAAATGAGATGTTTAAATGCATGCTCAGTATAATAATAATGAAATTTAAAAAAATATGGGCATGTAAACATAGGTCAAGGGGCAAAAACTTGAGGAAGTGTTGCTGCATTTTACACCAGTTCAAATTCTTTAACTTCCATTTCTGGCAAGAAGTCACTTTTTTGGTGAACTGTGAGATTTGCTAAATTGATCTAAGTTCCTAGTTTAGAAATAACACCAAATCTCCATTGCCCTAGGTAGCTCTTCTCTTCAGATGTGAAATGGGCACCTTCCCTGTAGAAAGCTGATTTGGGTACAGAGAAATTGGGAATAGAGCAAGGACCTAGGATGATGAGCCATGATGCACAGTTTGAAAAGCAACATTCAGGCACCTCTGTGGTATGCAAAAATCTCTAGGAAATTCAGGAATTGAATTTCCAAGCTTAAATTTGAGGACATTTGTTGATATTTCACTGGGGTGGATCGATAAAGAGTATAATTATTATCCATGCATAGTAACAGAGAGAATCGAGACCCCCAGAGACTCAAGACATTGGTTTGCCATGTCCTGCTTGCTTGGGATGTTAATCTATCTAATTTGTTCCATCTGAATGCTTCCAAGGATGTTATGTTCTCTGAGAACTAGGAAATGTTTTCTTACTAAGTTTTGCTTCTCTTTTCTTTTTTCCACCAATTTCTCTGAGGCATCTCTTAGGGTAATTACTTTTGTTTTTTATGCTTAAAATATTTCTACCTCTATTCTTTATGGATCTTATTTTCTCTTTTTAGAAGCATCAATATTGGAAACAAAAAGCTGAAACCTGTAATAATGCATCGGTTTGCAAATATAAGTACATGTAAGATAATCATTAGCATTTTCTGGGCATTAGCTCATGCAGCACACACAATAAATAATAAAGTATGGTGCTGCATATGTTTAGAGGCTTAAGAAGTCATTTGAAAAATAACTATACTTAAGAAAAAGAATGATTTGTTCCTTATATGCAGTATATGGAGTCTGGATGCTGGATTATACCTATTGACTTCCTATTTGCAACCTGACGTTGAAATTTGCAACTATAATATGCTGGCTTCTTGGACTCAATTAATGTCAAGTTCCTGCTGAAAACAATGGAAGTCACTCATAAAAATGTTAGCAGACAACAATACTACAGCAGAACTGACCTCATTTGCTTGTTTGTATGAGAGAGAACATGAATGTATGCTGTGTGAGTGTGCTTGTATGTATGTCAGCAGTGAGCTATCTCTTACATGATCTAAGATTGAAACTAGGTGGCTGTAAAAAGAGCTAGTACCTCTCTTTCTTGTCTGGCTGCTTTTGCAGATCTCCTGCCTAACAAGTAGCTCAGCTCCTTCTGATCAAATGATCTTAGAATTGGCTTCCCTCCATTACACACTGTAATGGTATCTCCCTAGTGAGGCCCTCTGAAACAGCACACCCCTGTCTCTGATAGCAGAGTTCCCTTGGTGAGTGCTCCAGAAGAGGCGAGCTCCAAAACGAGGCCATCTAAGAATTGGTACAACTGGCCAACGAAACTTGTTGGAGTGTTGTCAGTAAATCACCTAGCCTTGTGTCTTTAAATGCGAAAAGCCATTTGAAATAAGTAAGTACCAGCATGAAGTGGGTTGAAATGAAAAGGGTAGACCTGTCGTATGAATATTTTAAGAGGATAAAAATGTATATATGAAGAGTGTGTTTGTGGGTTTACTTGGATATGCGTTGTATTGGTGTACTGGAAAGGGAACTGATGAGTTTAGGAGCTGAGGGATTGGATACTATTCTCAGTTTTTTCATTTGTGACCTTGGGCAAGTACTTAAACTCAATGCTTGTAAATTCCTCATGTAAGAAATGGAGATGATACTTTCTTCTTCGCAATGTTGATGTCAGGCTCAAAGAAGAGCAAGACGTGGAAGCCCTTTGGACATTACAAAGTCATATGTTTTTAAAATGAGGTGTTGGTAATCAGATGGTAGCTGGCTTTGAAATGATGCCTAACTACTTGGCAGTTAGACTAGTGCTGATATTTCCAAATATGCTTTCTTGTCTCTGACCTGCTACAATTAGGTCTATAGGCTTATGTAACATTATGAAAAACTTACTCCGAGCTGTAACAAATACATAGAATGTATAGAGTTCCATTTTGTTACTTTACACATGTATTTAATGCCTGTTGGTAACAAGAGACTGTACTAGTAGTATGAAAGTGTATAATTACGACTGAGGGGCTCTTACCCTCATGGAACTTATGATCTAATGAGGGGAGTGACTTGGATAATGACTGTGCAATTTGAGACAAGATGATACAAATGGTAATTTGGGACCATCTAGCTGGCTATAGTTAGTGGTTGGGCTGCCCCTTTTCCACCTAGTTTGGGAATGGTAGTGTGGGTTCAGAGCTGCTAGGAGACCCAGATCTGGTTCATTCTTCTCCCTGTAAAATGCCCGCTTTGGCATCTTAGTATATTATGGGCATTAATGTCTGAAAAGTCACTAGAAATCTTCAGATGCTAGTTGCTGTAGAAATGCAAGGCAACGTATAATATTTCTTTCAAATCCTAAGACATTGTCTCCTTTGTGGAAGGCTAGATGATTTTTTCTTTTTTTGGCAGTTAAAAATGTTCACTACATCTTCTTACATTATCAGTCATAAGTGAGGTGGTTGGTTCTTTTGTAAATAACGCATCTAAGATAAAGTGGATTTAGTATCAGCATAGGCTAGTTAGCAAAGCATGGTTTGTTTCCCAGTGAAGTCTATGCCTGAAAGCTCAGCTAGCCATCTCGAAAATGTATGCCTTTGGTTAAAAGAGAGCCCAAGAAAGAGCCAGCAGTTGTAACTCTTGGATTTTGTTGCCCACCACCAAAAGTACAATTCAGATAGATAGATATAGATAGATAGATAGATAGATAGATAGATAGATAGATAGATATAACTCAGATTAGGAAATTCACCTTGGAAATTTCTCTTAGTGAACAGCTCAGTCCTGTGTTTGATCCTCTCATTTGCTATGAAAAGGGCGTTAAACAGCCTTGGTGTGTGCTCAGATTTGTGATAATAGCCTTGTGTGGCTGGTGGTTTTGGAGATTTTCTTCTGGGTTTGTTAGATCATGACTGTACATTGCTAACCTGGGGTTTTGTTTTTAAAAGGATGGCAGTGTTAATTTAGTTTTCATTGGAAAAATATGAAAATAAATAGTTATGTCTAAATATGAAATAGTTATGTCTAAATATGAAAATAAATAGTTATGTCTATTTTGAAAGCAGACAGAATAATACAGACATTATTATTCTACAGTTTGCAGGACCATCTATTAAGCCATGAGCAATTGAAATAAATATTTTTATCAGATCTCATACCATCAGAGAAATAGGGCTTTACTGCAAAGTATTTTAGAGAAAAAACTATTACCAAGATGCATGGCAACTATAGATTAATAAAGCTCTGTGTCAAGGCAAGTTAATGAAGGTCACTCTGTATGTGTTCTTGTGTGCCCCTGTGTGTACATGCCTTCAAACTTGTGTGGGGAGTGGGGAGAAAGGGAGAGAGAAAGACAGGGAAAGAGAGAGGTAATCTCTCCTAGTACTCTGAAGAAAAGGGGTATTTAGGCTCTTTGCCTATCATGAAACAAGAGGCTTATGTCTTATTGCTGATGAATTGCAAGTGTAATTACAGAGCATTGCTAAACCACATTAAGTCCCAAGGGCTGAATAAAAAAATATACACCATCTACAAAAACCATTTAAATTATCTCTGAAAAACGTAGTAGTCAAGTATGAAATCAGTCTGTGAGCAGATATAAACCATTGCTGGTTATCCATTAAAATTAGCTCCACAATGCTAAGGGCCAGTCTCTAAAAGAAAAATGAATGGCCTGTGGCTATATCTAATGTGCTACTCACAAGTTTCTGTACTGTTACAGAAATGAACAACAACAGTTGAACTTTAAAGATAAACAGTTTTTTTTATCGGATTCCTAGAGAATAATGGTGCTTATGTACAATTCTTGAAATAGAGCCTACAGCCGCCCAAAATAAAATAGTCTCTTTCAAGATCTTGGAAATAATGACATCATAGGCAGATTGAACCAGCAATCCATTAATAGTATCCTTTATAGAAAGCTGTCTCAGGGGAACACATGGCTAAGTAGATTGGCATTGTTTATAAACATAACATAATAAAATCCCTTTTTAAATATGTTTGTGGAATAGTAGGAGATACTTCCCACTTGGGAAACAAATACTTTAACCACAAGGATTCCTTGCAGATCCCTACCCTTTCTCCATTGGTCTTCAAAAAGTGTGCTTAGAGGCACTTGATTTGAAGGTGAGTTAAAATACCAAGGACCTCCTGTACTATTCTTTCAACAGCAAAGCAGAATTATCTGGAATCATTAGCAGAGGATGATTGGTTGTGCCTTGTAATGGGTAGTAAAGAACCAAAGTAATATCAAGATAATTAAAACAAAACCATATCTGAACTGTCTAGGAAAATGGTTTGGTTCAAGCTTTATTAAGTTCCTAGTGTGGACCTGGACATAGGTTCTTCAGTTTCACTTGTGTCTTTGTAAAAGGTGTATTCCAGCTCCTCTTATGATGCCTTGATGAGTTGAATGACATTGAAACACTTCCAGTTTGGTGGACAATAGGAACGTATGTCACATAAGCTGAGTCCTTTGCAGAATGTCTGTGATACTGACCATGGCAAATGTGTGTTATTGAATTTTTGGTCAGGGATTTTTAGTGCAATATAGAAGAGTTTAGTTTGAGTTTTAGATCCCAAGTATTCCTTTCTTCCCAACCTATATTATACTTGGTCAAATAAAGTCAGGGTAATCAGGCAGCCTGAAAGGAAGCAGGGCATCTACCTGCCTCTCTGGTCAGATGGAGTAATTAGGAACAAAAAAGGCCACTCTGTTGTTAGCCACACCTATTTATCAAGAACAAAGGAGCATAGCATTTTAAATTCAGTTGAGCTGAAATCCTGGCTGGCTCAGACTCTTACTTGTCTTATCACGCAAGATCAGCTTTGTATATCATTTTAAAGAGGTCGTGTGGCGTGTTTTCCTGACTTCTGTCATCTCAAGTTAAATATGTCATCAGAAAATATATATCATCCAGAAAATGGTGGCTCTCTCTTCCTGTGAGACACTCTTTTTAGAAATTTGTCTTCTAGGTATTTCTATTTTAAAATGTTCAGTTTCTCTGCAATAACTTTCAAATTTCATTATTTTTACCAAGCTAGATTTTGTATATCTGTATACATATTTATGTAATAATCACTTCATATTTGCACATAGTTTTTGAACCCAGAAAAGTAAAAGAGAAAACTAGTGCCTTGTCTCTGGTGGCAAATTTTCTCTGTGACTAAATTAAAACCATGAACCTGTCCAGTACAGAATAATGCCACTGGTGAAGTCAGTCTTAAATTCACTTTAATTCTAGAGAAACTGTGAATTTAGAAGGACCAAAAGTCAAAATGCAAAAGATAATGCAGACACATTAGCACTGGTCTCATATTCCAATTCAAATATTTACTCTAGTACCGATAGTATCTCTGAATATACTTTATCCTTGACATCACAATTACTTTTTCATTGTACCTTGTTCTGTAGTTTGACCTAAATAGGAAAATGTAAGGTTTATGAAATTGTTGGTGATAGTGACAAACCATTTATTACTTAGTATTTTCACTATCATTATTACTGAAAAAATATAGAATTGGTCTTAATTCATTAAGATAATGCAAGACATGACACTTAGCAAAACAAAAGCGATCTCCCGTTCAAATCAAAATCAAACCAATTGTTAGTTGTCAATCACCTGTGCAGATGGAGAAGCTATTAATTGATAGTAACCTATTCTTGAGTAATTACAGACTGTATATGTTTGAGAGAATTTAGAACAAAATAAAATTTTTAAAATTCTCTACCTAACATGATGTAACTTAGAGTGCATTACTGAGAGTAATAAACATACTATAACCACTAAAGGGCCGGAAAGCATTGATAGATAATTTTTCAGCACAACAGTTAATGAGTAGACCCCTGTTTTTGTTTTTATTGTTCTTAGGTTTGTTCATAGTAAATGTTGTTGAAACAAAGTGATAATGCTAAGTCATGTTTGGAGAGTTGTAATGTTCCTAAATTAGTACCAGGTAATACTTGATAAGTTTACAGAGATATAGTTTTAAAGGGATTTGATTTTCCTTGAATTCAAACTGGGGATTCATTTGGAAGGTACTATTAGTACCTGACTTGTGCTGGGGTCAGGACCTTATGGAAGGACTTGAATTAGAGTAGGAAAATACCTGGAGACAGAAACATTTCCTTGGGGAGTTCATGCTTTTCCAGTTTACTTTATCCTCCCAGGGGAATGAAAACCAAATATACTCAGATGTAGACACAAGATACTAAAGAATAATGAACTTGGCCAGGCACAGTGGCTCATGCCTGTAATCCCAGCACTTTGGGAGGCCGAGGCAGGTGGATCATGAGGTCAGGAGATCAAGACCATCCTGGCTAACACAGTGAAACCCCGTCTCTACTAAAAATACAAAAAAAAATTAGCTGGGCGTGGTGGTGGGTGCCTGTAGTCCCAGCTACTAGGGAGGCTGAGGCAGGAGAATGGCATGAACCCGGGAGGTGGAGCTTGCAGTGAGCCGAGATTGCGCCACTGCACTCCAGCCTGGGCCACAGGGCGAGACTCCATCTGAAAAAAAAAAAAAAAAAAAAAAAGAATAATGAAATTCAGAGCAAATAAGCTCCTAAAACCCAGACTGGATCTTACAGCTAGCTACCTCTGTCACCTCCCTTTTCCCTTCTTCCAAGACGTAAAATGTGGCAGGGAGTAAGGTTATGGTGTCTCCTCGGGAACTGGCCCTCCAACATTTGCCCACCTTTATCTTCTGCCTGCTTGGGAGAATATGGAACATTGTTTACCCTAACAGCACACTCCAACTCTGTTGAAACTGCCAGATCTATGGGATGGTTTCTCGGTTAATTATCATAAAAACAGGAGAGTGCATTTTGTGACTGAGGTACACACATGTAAGAAATAAACACCAAGGACATCTCGATGTTAAAGCAGCTAACGAGTCATTGTTATGGGCCATTAAAAATCAACAGCCAAACCTGTGTCAATTCCAAACTCTGAGGAGGCTGATCACCTGACCACTACAATCATCAGGATAGAATTTTAAAATAAGATTGTAAATTGTTCACTAAAACACTGTTAGTGGGGAGGAGAAAATAGAGTTTCAATGTGGGAAAAGCAAAGGGACTTACATATTTTTATAATATTTGAAAAGCCATTAATTACTGCCTTCACTTTCCTTTTTTGAAAATTGCATCAGGGTTTTTGGGAGGTAACTTCCTTCCCTCCAGAAGACAAACCCCTAAAAACGATCCTCACACAAAACCTGAGAAAACATGAGAGCAATGCTTTTGTTTCTAAGATGTTAGAATCCACATATTTATTAGGTTTTTAGACCTCTTCTCCCTCAACTCCTTTTTTTTCCCTCCTTTTCTTTAGGAGCTGTGAAATTAGTTGTAACTGAAAATGTCTGACGGTCTGGATAATGAAGAGAAACCCCCAGCTCCTCCACTGAGGATGAATAGTAACAACCGGGATTCTTCAGCACTCAACCACAGCTCCAAACCACTTCCCATGGCCCCTGAAGAGAAGAATAAGAAAGCCAGGCTTCGCTCTATCTTCCCAGGAGGAGGGGATAAAAGTAAAGTATCAGTGGCCGGGCATTGAAAATGGGCTAGTTTATTCTTTCATTTTCACTTTCTTTCTTAGGTAGTTGTTTCTTGAGGATTGACTGTTCAGGGCCTGCCGGCCCTTTACATCTACGTCTTCAGAGGTTGCATTTTGTCAGAGAATAATGTTTGATTGATTTACTGTGGGCTGACAGAAAATACATTTACACTATGTTTGCTTTTCACATGAAATTAAATTCATAGTGTTAAGCCAAGGGTAATCATAGCAACAGTACTGTCTTGAATATATCAACAGTGACTTTCTTTCTGATAATGTAGAGTAGAATTTACAATAATCCCTCCCTAACTATAAGTTGTTCTTTTTGGAAATTTGGGTATAGGTAGGTTTACTTCTGTATACCTTTTTGATAACTGAAAATTTTGAATTCAGTATAGAGAATCAGTCCACGTTGCCACAATATTGTCTCTCTGACTATATTGTAAGTGGGAAGGCATTTCTGAGTCATTTGTTTCCATTATCATTCTTCAACCTGTTTTCCCCTAGACAGCCCCATGTGTACTGAGTAGCACACCAATATATTATAATTTATCCTTCTGGTGTTTGTAATACCATTTGGTGCTTAAATGTCATATGCTAATGCTTTGTGACGTGCAGGGATATGAAATCTCTAGTAAGTAACTTTCAGGTTACATTAATTAGCATAAAGCTGAAACATGGCTTCTACAGATATGAAGCAAGTACAAGGGCACTGACACCATAGAAACTTGTCAGAAGGGCAAGAAGGGTGATGTCTTTAGAAGAGAAACAGGACATTCTCAATCTACTTCTTCAAGGTAAAATAAATAGCTTTGTAGGTCACTTATATAGTGTTAATCAAGCTACAATTCATACCACAAAGAAAGCTGAAACTATTAGTATGGCCAGTACTGCCACTTGTACACCTGCATAACTTAAAAGATGCTTTGTTCTTCATGACCCAAGGATGGAAAAGATGGAAATGAAGTTAAATCTCTGGATTGAAGATAAACTGAAGAATAATGAACCACATTCCATGCAAGAGATTTGTGACTATGCAAGAGGAATTTTCAGAGACATGTCTTTAGACACTGAAATGAATCCAGAAAAAATTTTGTTGGGAGTAAGGGATGGTTTGAGGAATTTAGGGTGCACCATAATGTGGAGACCAGGTCTTATTTGACAGTTATGCCAAAGAACAAACAGTTCCTGCAGCTCTCATGTTGTATTCACCACAAATTCAGGAAGTGGCTGAAGAAGGGGATTACATGCCTGCACAAATCTTTAGTGCTATCGAGAGTGTCAAGCTTTGAAACCCTTTGAATACTTCTGAAGAGCAAGCGCCCACTGATGCCGAGGTCAACAAAATCAGAGAAGCTGACATTTCCATTTTTTGCCAATACTTCAGGTGACCTCATAATGAAACCCTTGCTGCTCTACAGAAAACTGTGCCCAAACCCTCTCAGGGGAAATAAATGAGCCAAGTTTCCAGTGTACTGGCAAGCAAACAGAAAAGCCCAGATGAATCTTCCTCTCCTTAAGGGATGGTTTGAACAGTACTTTCTTGTGGATGTTCAAGACTACTTAAAAGAAAAAAAAAATACCTTGAATTCAAAGTCCTGCTGATTCTTCAGTCTATTTGGTGCTTCAGGTACATTTGCCAATATGCATCCTCATGGTAAGGTTGTCTTTATAACTAGCCACATGTCTGAGATTCTTGAGCCTTTCAGTCAGTGTTTGATCTGGCCATTCAGGAAGGCTTATTATAAACTAATGTATAACTTTGTTCACAATCTCGCAAAGTTTCCACTGTCTGAAAATCCTAGTGCATGAGACTCCTACATCGTTATTAATGGCATATCCTTAATAAAAGTTTGGCTTTTGAGTTTTAATGGGTTTTCAGGAGATAACTTCCCAAAGAGGCATTAGATAGTTTAACAGAGCCTGTCATTAATGTGACCTGTGAGAAGACTTGGCTAGAGGTGGTGAAATATCTTTCGTCTATCCCTCCCAAAGACAAGAAAAACCTATGGATGAGGATGAAAATTTGGCACAAGAGCAATCATTGGCGGAAGTTGAATCTGAAACTGTTGACACCAATTCAAGTTAATGCTGCTAGAGGCTGATCCTCAGGAAGCTTTCTTGACTCCAGAGGTTATTATCATAAGTGATGATGAAGACAATTAGGAGGCTGTGGGACTGGAAACAAATACAGCAATAAGAAACAGGAGCAAAATTTTTAGAACAAGATTAAAACCTCCCTAAGAAGGTAATTAAAATTGGCATCTTTACATGTGTCAGATATTACCTGTTCAAAGTTTGAGTGACTTAGAGTTCTATAAAGAGGTGCTATGATGCCATCAAACATAATCATATTGGACAGAAACAATCTTCAATAGAACTTAAATCATGTGCCATTTAATACTGTTGCTGGACAGCTGATAAAACTACCTTCTGACAAAGTTTGATTTAATTAGACTCTATTAAAAGGTCCTATGAGACTTTCTAAAAGACTATATTGGGAAGAAAGAAACCTCAGAAAAGTCTAAATTATCAAGTAGTACCATTTAAATACTCTTACTGGACAGCTAATAAGCTACCTTCAGACAAAGATTGAATGATTAAATTGAACTCCATACAGAACTGCTAAGGTGTCTTCAAAAAGGACTTAAGAAGATGAAAGCATCTTTAGAAGGGCCACTTAAATTCACTTGCTTGATAGAAATAAAGCCTCAAGCAAGTTGTTATAACTTCAGGATTCGACTTCACTGACTCTAAGAGTATAGACATCCATAATTTGAACTAATGAATAGTCCACTTCTGTTTATTGCTTCTCTGTCACCCCCATTTGCCACTACCATAATGAGTGATAGATACATCCTCATCACCTCTGGAAATCATCTCAGGATCTAAATGGAAACTGTATAAAGCCTATCATTTTTACTGATTTAAACTATGTAAACTCATTATTCTTTTTATGTAATGTGCTTTTGTTATTGTTTACCTGCATAAAAATATTTATGAGGGTTTTCAACAGTTTACTTGAGACCTCATTTTTGCCCATTTTTTTCCTTCCCGATATCATGATCTCCTCAGCTGAACTCTCTTACCTTGGGGGTTGTTCAGGAACCTGACTCTCATGGGGAAAGAGGGATTACTATTTCTGTGTTCCTATCTCTTGGTAACTGCTTAACCACAGTCAGTCTTGAACTAATGGAAGGAGCACTGGACTTGGGTTCTTGAGACCTGGGTTCATGTTCAGTTCTGCCACTGATTATTGTGACATTGGGCCAGTCACTTGATTTCTCTGAGCCTCAGTTTCATCACCTGTTAAGTGAGGATAGTAATACCCGGCACAAGTATCACAATATTAGTGATAATTGAATATAATTATAAGTACCCAATGGCTATTAAAAGTAAAACTAGGAAGTGCTGAATAACCATAATATCATTATATTTGTAGCATTTTGGACCTTATCAATGAACAACTGAGAAAACTAGGTTTTTGAATTCTTTTATTTTTTAAAGTAACTTCCTCCCATTTTTATGTCAATTATAGAAAATTTTAAAAAGAAAATTAAATGTGCCTATAATTTTATAAGCCGGAGGTAACTAAGTTGGTATTTTTCTTCTTAGTACCTCTTTGTCTCATCATAAATTGTTCATCAATGTCAAAAACTTGGAAAATAAAGATAAGCATATAGAAAAAAATAAAAACCACCCATAATCACAAATCCCAGAAGCAATGTTAATATTTTGGTGGATTTATTTCCAGTCTTTTTCTATGGCTATATGTGCACACATATAATTTTTACATAGAAAAAGTCATAATGCATACAGTTTTGTTGCTTTTAGCATTTTTATCATGAATATTTTCCTACATTTATGCAAAGTATTTGTAAATATCAATTTCAATGGTGTATAATATTTCATCATAGGATGACATCATGGTTTAGTTAACCATTTTCTTTTGTTGGATATTTGAGGGTCTTTCCAAATTTGGCCATTGTAATTTCACAATGTCTTTTTCATTACCTAACTGAAAATATTTGCTTTGGTGAAAGCAGAGGATTTTTTGTTGTTTGTTTGTTTGTTTTTGAAGAAGTCCTTTTAATAGCTACATTTAATTGACTAAGTGGAACTTCAAGAGACAGGTAGAAGAAAAAAAAAGAAACAGTAGATGTAATTTCAAGATTGAGGATTTATTTTGTTAGTGACTGTTCCAGAAGCTGAATTTTGGTGTTAGAGCAATTCAGGAGGGACAGTTTGCCACCATTTTATGATACTTTACTGTAGAAAAGTTTTCAGGATTTAGACCAGGAAAGAGACATCCTAACCATATGGGTTGATTTTATTTTATGGACCCTGTGAAGTCTGGGACTGATCAGGTTTCTCTTTTGTTGGCTACTAGAAAGCTTGGAGCCAAATGTGTGGTCAATGCATAGCACTTGTAATGGGACTCTACGATATGTATGCACTTTGTATTAGCTTTCTGCCAGGCTCCATTTCGTGTTCCTATCTTTATTGTTTTTGTTTTTTCCTTTTACTTTCTTATCTACTTTGAATTTATGCTATCATGTTGTATTTTGTGTATTCTTGTAAGCCACCTGACATCCATCTTGGAACATGGTGGGGAATAAACACACTAATAAATAAATACATTAATAAATACATGAATAAATAAACCAATAAGGAAAAAACAATGAGGCAAATGAATGCAGCCAGGACTCTGAAAATTGCATAGTGCCTCCAAAAATAATCAATGTTAAGGACTTGAAGCTTGGAAGAACATATTGGAAAGAAGCAGGTGAGGCTGCGAGGCTGCATTTAGAGGTGACGTGTTCTGTGTGACGTCTGTGTCTACTGAAGCATGCTTATATGTCTTGTGTCTTCTGCTGCACTTGAGCATTAGGTGTGTTTCAGAGGATATGCAGTGCTGTGTAATGGACTGTGTCTTTAAGGGCACAGTTCATGTGCATTTTATTTGTGGGGAATCTAGAGAGATTTGGGAGTTGGTGAGCCTGGGAATGATGTGATGATCCTTTTTCATGGAGGCATAGGAAGGAATCATTGTATATAAATCAAATCAAGACAAATAGGAAGTTTCCTACCATTTACTGACTAGTTACTGGGTGCCAAGCTATGTGCCAGGCACTTTACATGTATTGATTTAACACTTAACAGCCACTCTATATTATTCCCTTTTTACAGATGAGGCAATTTAAGCTCAAAGCATTTAAGTAGACAACCAACCTATAATCACATAGCAAATGACAGAAGCCAGAGGCCTCCCAAGTCTCTCTAACTCCAAACCCTATGCTTACTCTACTATATCACACTACCTTGCAATAGGACAAAGGGAATATGTGGTAAACTATGTTCCCAGCATCTAAAAGCCAGGAGTGGCTTTCATTTTTCTTTAAGAAGATGATAGTGTGATTTGAAACATATCTGAATTTCAGAAGAGGGGACTTTTAAAAATTGCCACTCATAAGGAAAGAAAGAACTTTTTCACATATTTTTGAAAGAAACGATGGTGAGAAGATATTCTTGATAATAGAGATATGCTAACATTTGCTTTGGGTGTTTTGTAGGTTAGACTTTTTTGGTGTGTACTTTATAGGCTTGCATATTGCTTACTTTAAACAGCTGAAGTTCTAAGTAAGAGTGTTCATATATGTGAAAGAGTTCTTAAAGTACTATATAGTTTTGTTATTGTATTGAATATATATTGTTCTAATTCCTAGAGTATGTCATCTTCTATATACTCTATACAGCAGGAATCCTTGCTGTACAACAATTATATTAAAGAAAACTCTCAGTTATCCTTTATGGTCTTGTCAATCAAATGTTTTGGTCAATGCATATTACTAACTTTCATCTAATTAATGCACAATAAAATATACTTAGTGTGATAACAGTATGCAATCTTTCTTTGGTGATACTGGAGACCCTTTGGATCTTGCAGTAGCTCAAAGTTATTATCACTGCACCAAAAATGTGTAAGAGTGTCAATTAATTCAGGGTTCTGTTATCAGAAAGCCAGGTATCAGAGACTGCTACATCCTGAATGGTGCTTACATTCTTGGTTCTGCAAATGTAGCCCATCCAGCTTAGCAAAGAGTGCTCTTTGGAAATCACTGCCCTGCCCTTTTGGAAACCTGAAGGACATGGCATCTTGCTTGTCCTCTAGGGTCAGTGCTATGCCCCAATAGAAGAGTCTCTTGTACTACTCCTTTACTCCTAGGAAACCCGTGTTGAAATGGGAAGAAGGTGGAATAAGGACACACTCTCCCTATCTACCAGGGTCTGTGCTTCCACTTTAAGGCCAATGAATGGGGAAACTGGGCACAAATATGGTAGCCCCGTAAAACCAACAGACAGTCAAATGCAAGAGAAGTATGGAATGTAGGGTTGGGAGATGTTTACACTAAGGTAAAGAAGCCACAGGGAGAAATAAACTGAGAGGAAGTAATGACTGAAAGGGAGATTAGGAGGTGGAGAAGATACAGAGGATGGATGGAATAAGAGGGGAAGACAGAAGAGTGCTGTATCAAACACGCAGTTTGATATGCTTTAAAAAATGGAGTGTTGCAAGAAGAGGAAAATTGACAAAGGCTAAGGGATATGAAGTTGCTTTCCCCATTAAGGCAAATGAGGCCTCCTTTTTCTCCTCAGACTTTTACCCTATATAATTATCCACATGATCAGAAGTGTCTAGTTAGGACATTGCCTCATCTTTGCTTTTTGTTTTCAAATGTTTCCCATCAAAGTTGTTGCATATGTCAATTGAATGCAAATGAAAGTGGAACCAGTATGTGTTGCCTAGAGGGAGATGAGTAAGAGGTAACTTCCTAATGATTTCCCAGAATAATCACTGTTGCTGAATGTTTTTGAAGATGATACCACTGAAGGTGCTAGCTGTTTGCATGTGTGAGTGGGGGTGACTTGAAGGGCTCACATGTGACTATCATTTTACTTCCCCCATCCCATCATCCTCATGGAACATCTGACCTGTGAATTGGGCTTGTGGTCACTCTTGCAGAATCAGGTACCACATTGACTTTTATTGTACATTAAAGCCTGCTAATTTGTGGAGGACATATGTTGTTTTCCATAGCCACTGAAGACCTAGCAGGAGAAACTGGGCTTAATATTCCACCAGAGAGAATGGAACTAGACATAAATTCCAGATAGGCTAATTGGATGCTATAGGTTACTAAGAGTGACATTTTCTAGAATCTTCATTAGATATCTCATGGCTTTAGCAAGTTCTACATGAAGGCAGGAGAATGGACCTTCCACCATGGGCCTTCCCAACTATATGCTTTTGAGATTTGCTAATATAATAAAAGATATTATAATAAGAGCAGTGAATGTTTAAGATGGCCCAGTTTAATCTTCTTTTCTCAGTAGTTATACTTCTAAGGATATCACTCATAAGATGAAAGTGCTAGGTCTAAACATAGTCACCCTGTTACTTAGTATATTGCCATAAGATGATGTATTTTGGAAAGCCGTTATAGGTGTATTACAATGTTCAAAACCTCTCATATCAGTTACCTTCTTCAAACTTCCTATGATGGAGGTAAGGCAGGGATTATTCCCATTTTACAGAGGAAGGCAGAAGTTCAGAGAGGTTAAATGACTTCCACAAATTTGCTCCACTACTTAATAACAAAGCAAGGCATACCTAGAATTTGGATCCCCCAACTCCTAGTCCAGTGGTAGTTGAAGACCATACTGCTTACATAAAATGAGAGTAGCTTGTTTTGTAAACAGGTTTCAGCCAATGGAATATGCAAAAATGGAATTTTTACAGAAGCAAGTAGAACCCAGGTGCCTCAGTGGTTACAACAGTAGTCATACCTTTATCCTGACAAGTTTTTCCTCCTGAAGGCCTAATTTGCTAATAGGAAGTAACTAGCTTTTGTAAAAAAGAAAAATATGGAATATTAAAATAGAACACAGGAGTGGTGCACCTATCATCCCTCCCCTTAGATTCATTCATGATCCAGAATGTAAAAGATATTTGGGCTGTCTTACTCATTTAATGAACACTTTCCTTTTCTGCTCAGAATCAATATGTATTCGCCCAAGATGCTAAGTTTATGCCAGAAATATGTATGTTATGTGGAATTTCTTTTAAAATTCTTATTCAGCGTGTACTGTCAGTTGCTTTAAATACTTACTGCCAACAATAAAATCTATTTTTATGCCTATCTTTCTATTGTAGTCACCACATATACTTTCACATATTTCCAATGCAAAAAAAAAAATAAATTTGTAGGCCCACACAATGATAGTCTTTATACCAAAAAAAATTTTAGGTGTAAACAAAAGAACTGATTTCTCCCTGTGTACAGGGAAATGTACTTCTTGTAAATCCAGGAGTTAAGAAATTCCTGTGGGTTCCCTCTTGTAATATGCCCCCAAACAGGATGTTTGTTTACAGAGCAGATGTCTCAGGGATTAGAACATGCTTTGCAGAAATCAGTCCCTCTGGAACTATTGCTCTCACAAATGAGTGCCTGCCTCTTTGAAACCTGCAGGGCTGCTGTTGTCATAGGAAGAACTATTCTGAGACACTTACTGTTACCTAAGTATAAGGAAGGCTTCAGAAGGCTTCCCTAAGGAGGGTTATGGCACAGTGTGCTCTGTGACCCACAAATCAGAGGATGAAGCAAAATGGCATTTTTTTTAATAAAAAAAGGAAAAACCACAGTACTTAATTCACTTTCCTGGTAGCTAAGTAGACACTAAGGCATTTCATTTCTTACAGGCCAAAGGCAACATTTTGTAAATGACTTGTTTGGGGCACTAACTGACAGCCTTTTAGTAACAGATAAATCAATGGACCACCGAAAGCATCTATCATCCAGCTAAAGAGTAACCAAGTCACTAAGGATCATTTGTTAGGGAAATGAAGAATGTCACCCATAGGAGGTGGATGGCCCTTTAATAAGACTTATATATCCTTTCAACATGGATTTCCCAAATCAAGGCTCAGGAATATTGAGATGAAAAATAGGCCTTTAAATATGACAGATCTCTAACCTAGCCATCTCCACTGTTTCTGCCAGAAGTGGTCCCTGTGACTACAAAAGTTGCTTGGCTTTAGGAATATATAACACTGAATGAATACAGATTGCACCTGGGCAGGGTGAGGGGGACAAAGGGTGGAAAGAAGGACAAGGGCTTCTGGTGTCAAGCTAGGGATTATGAGATAAGTGCACCTCCCAGGAGGGCCTCGACCCCAGCAACTACACTACAAGCCTCCTAACGGAATGTTTTATTAGGCTTCCTTTATCTCAAAGGACTTAATGGAAGACCACAGGATAGAGACATATGGGTATCCAGCCAATGCACAAATCTGGGCTGCATTCTGACTTTGAGCACAGATTTAATTTATTAGCTATCTCAGTTTAAAAGTTAGATATAACAGAATCTGGAGCATGTTTTTAACTGCTTATATACCACTCAGAAAAGAGTTGTGCCTACTTTTTATGTGCCTAGCTCTGTGCTGATTATTGTGAGGCATACTACATATGAGACAAGGTTCCCTATCCTCAGGTAATTTTCAACATAGTTGCAGAAATCATACACACACACACACGCCGAGTTTGTGGGAAATGTCCAGTAAGTGATCTTAGAGAAAACAGATACAGTGGTGGGGAGGTCCTCCCCATTCCACTCCCACCATTCATTCTTCTTTTCCACCTGAGTGAAACAGCAACCATCTGGAAGCCTGCCCCCACCATGGCATGTGTACCTTTAGCAGCACACAGCTATCTAGCTTGTCTTCTCACACCTTTTTTTGTTGTGTCATTCAACTATTCAAAAACCTTTCTCAGCATATTTTGTATTACTACCTCCGATTTCATCTTTCTTCCCTTCCTGATTTCCAAGGCTACACCCTACTTATTTATTGTGTCTTCTCATTTCCTCATCAACATGCAATATGCATCCCTACTTCCAACCTTTTACCTCTACTGTTCTTCCTCGTTGAGATGACTTACCCTTGCATCTAGGTATCCAGACTTTAAGGCCCATTTCTCAAAACATACCTCCTCCAGTAAGCCCTGACTGTCCACCACAGATTTCTGTGATCTTTTCTTTTGACATACTACTATCCTATATTCTGCCCAACTTAGCACCTAATTTTCTTTGGTAGTTTCTGTTGCTATTTCTTGTTTATTAAGGTTATTTCCCCAGTTAGATTGCAAGTTCAGAATATTACTGAAGTTTCTAATGAATCACCCAGAATAACCTGTCACTACAGTGATCCACAATTCAATATAGTTGCTAACTGACTCACTGATTCAAAGGAAAGGAAGCTGGGACAGTAGCAGGAGGAAGTTGTGTTTTAGAGCCAGGGTTGTAAAATGCTTGCCTCATAGAACTAGTCAGACTATGTGTTTATTTTTCTTTAGAAAAATTATTTCTGCAGTAAAAATGCTTTATATGATATTTTGCTTTTAGCTTTCTGTATTAACAAGGCTTCAAATGTTGCTTTTAAAATTATGACATGTACCATAATATTTTGCATGCTTTTCATTGCTTTTAAAAAGATGATTATTGTTTTGTGCTTTTAGGCTAAATTTATGTAGGAAAGCATTTCCCTATGTCTGTCTTCTGCCATCCTTTTTCTTTTCCTGCATGCTCTGTTTTCAAGAAGCTAGAAAGAGTTCTAAAAAATAAATCTTAAAATGACCATATGACATCCAGTGAGTAGGCCCAACAAAACTTCCAGGAATTTTAGGGGAAGATAACAAATGGAACTCCTACAACAAGGAAGATTCAGGTGAGAGCTTTCTAAATTGCTTTCAGAAGGCAGCCATAGCACCATCCAGGGATTTCATCTTGGGGGAGAATTGGTTGCTTTGCTCAACCTTGAACCATGCCCAGCTATGTTGCCATATATGCCTTTGGCCCCAAAGTGGTACCTGGCAAGAGGTGTGCCTGAATGAATAGAGTCATCCCCACTGTTGGGGGAAAAACAGCAACAATGCCACCAAAAACAACTTCAACTACAAAAACAACTGTAAAATATACTCCTCACCCTTAGGCCTTCTTGGCAGACATCGATCATCTTCTCCTCTTCTATGAACACATAACAGCAAATAGGCATGACCTGTCCCCATATACTGGGCCTTATTTCATATAATGAAGGTCATTCATTCATCCATTCATTTTTTGTTCATTTGCTTATTCATTAAACATTGAGTCAGATGCTGTGCTAGATAGGTGCTGGGGTACAAAGGTGAAAAAGTCCCAGTCCCTGGCCTTAAAGAACTGAAGGTCTAGTCAGGGACACAGATAAGTTATTCAATGATTAGAGTTTAGTGTGGTAAGTGTAATATGTAGGAGTGAGAACTGAGGAGAGGCAATTATTCAAGACTGAAGGAAGGGGTGGTTAGGGAAGGCTTCCTGGAGGAGAGGATTATTGAACTGAGGTGAGTCTTAAAGGAGGCATAGAACTAGCCATTAAGGAGTGAGTGGCATGCCAGGTAGAAAGACCATCATTTTGAAGGCAGCAGGCATGACATGCTCTTAGTTGAGCTTCTATGAATACAACTACAAGTAGTTCAGAAAAACTGGTGCTCTGAGAGTGGGAGAGGGGTAGAGAAGAAGCTGTGGATGTAAGTGGGGACCAGATCCTGGAGGGCTTATCTATGCCATGCTAAGGGCTTTAAATTTTATTCTGAAGGCAATGGGGGAATATTGAAGCAGGGCAATGATATCAGATTTGTGTTTCAAAATATCACTCTAGCCACAGGAGGAATTGGGAAGAGGGGGAAAGAGACCAGTCAGGTTGTTGGAGTCATACAGGTGAGAAATGAGAGTGGCCTGGCTTAAGGGCCACTAACAGCAATAAGAGAGGACAATGCAGAGAGACTATTTAGGGAGGAGAATTCATAGAACTAGGCAACTAATCAGATGGTGAGAGGAAGAGCTGGAGACGGTTGAGTTAGGAAACAAAAGAAGAGTTGTTATTTCCTGTTTTTGATAGAGAAAAGCACTTAATTAGTTAGATAATTAATGAAATAATTAGGCTTGATTTTGAAAATATTTAGTGTGGGGGTCTGTGAGGCACCTAAATAGAGGTGTTCAATAGCCAGTTAACTACATGGGGTTGGGGTGCAACAGAGATGTCATGGCTGGAGGTATATATGGAGAATCACTAGTGTCAGTGGGGATTGAAATCATGCATGTGGATGAGATGACCCAAGGGAGAAGTGTGTTGATGAGAAGGGATGAAGAGCCTTCTGCAAATGAGGCTGAGAAAGAAAACTGAGAAATGCAGAAATAGACTCTAAGAAAGAGTTGTATGAAAGAAGATGGGGGAAATGTTAGCTTCAAGAAGTTTGTGGTCTCAAATGTCAGTTTTGACTGAGAGGTCCACACTTGTAAGGACAGAAAATTAGCCATTGGTCAAGGAGGAGGCTAATTTGTGACTTCAGGGGAGTCATTACACTGGTTTGAGGAGTGAGAGCTAAGGAAATCTAGATTACCTTTTCAAGAAGTTTAACCTAAAGAAAGAAAAGCTAAGACTATAACAGCTAGAGAAATATGTGAAGAAGCAGAAGCATTTTAATTTTTAAGGACAATAGTGATCTCAGCATGTTTTTTAAGCCAAAAGAGAAGTGCCAGTAGAGAGGGAGAGATTGAGGATACAAGAAGAAATAGAGCATAATTGGTGGATTCACTTTAGGTAGAAGGTGGCAGGAGTGAGGCAGGAGAAGAGAAGAAGATGCTACTGCTGGAGATAAATTCATAGGGGCGGGAGAGAAAGTGAAATCAAAGGAATAACTGAAAAAAAAGGAGTCCCTCCATTTATCTCAGTGAAGTAGAAGGAAGGTCATATGCTGAAAGTAAGGGAGGAGGGGGTAGAGCTGAAGTTAGAGTGGAGTTCTGAATTTCTGGAATATTGGGTGTGGTGATTGGAAAAGGAAGTTGGCAAGGGGTGACGAAACTATTGTCAAGCACCATTAATGACCCAGCTATCATAAGCACCAACCAATCTGCATGGCTGTGTGATTTCCCTCCAGCAACTCTTGGCAGCCTTGACATAGAAGTGGAGAGCTTTCATGGTTGGATTCTATTAGGGTAGGGTTTCATAGGACAATTATAACAAGAAGTCAAAGAGTGAAATTTTCCAGGACAGAAGCATAAGAGCAATTTACATGCTGGACGATAGAGTCTCAGCCAGAAGGAAGCTGAGAAATTGGCTAAAAATGGCAGTGACTAGAATGATATTTTGAAACTCAAATCTGCTATTATTGCCTTGCTTCAATATTCCCCATTACCTTCTAGAAATGGAGGTCTTGTTGAGATCAAAGAACAAGTAAAATAGGAGTACGCACTTGAAACAATTAGCAGGTTAGCCAGATGGGAAGCTGAGCTCAGAGAATGAGATAACAAGGTTGAATATTGCAGAGAAAGGGTTATTCTGGATAATAAAAAGATCTGGGGCAACTGTGGTTCTTCACTCTGGCTGCGCATTATCTCTGGAGTTTTAAAAATTCATTTGCCCAGGTTTCATCCCCAGAAATCCTGATATAGTAGGTTATTGGTGGGCTCTAGATATTGGTATTTTATGGAACTCTACAGGTTATTCTGATGTGCAGCCCTGCTTGAGAACCAATGGTTTAAAAGATGGCTGTGGGAATGATTGCAGAAGTGGAAGGGAGGTAAAATTCATTAGAGTTGAGAGAGATCAAGGATCCATAAGGAAAGGGTATGAAGGAGGTGTCCATTAATACCCTGTTTCACACAGTGGTGGCAGCACAGAATGTAGGAAGGAAGACTGGGAGCCAAAGTCCTCAATGGAGAACAACGCACTTGGCCAGGAGAACTAGGTGGTGATAATCTCAAAAGAGAGGATTTTGTAGGCAAGTGTAGAAGTACTGATCTCAAATCATTTGGAGTAAAAAAAGAGAAAGTCTGCCTTCTCCATTCTCTCAGGACTACAGGCTTGGGATGAGAAAGGGTGAGCAGCCTCCACCAGTCTTATCTAAGGAAGCGGTACCCTTACTGGATAGTAGAGTCTAAAGTCATTGTTCTCAGTCCCAGCTAAGTAATATAAATACCTGAGGAGTTTTAAAAAATAAAGATGCCTAAGGCTACCCCAGACTAACTGAATCTGAATCTCTGGAGATGGCATCTCTCTTTTTTTTTAAGTTCTCAGATGAAAATGATGTACAGTGAAGTATGAAAACCTAAGGCAAGAGGTGAAGGAAGAGGTAGAAAATGTAGAAAAAAAGTGTTTCTGATAGGACAAACTCTTGCAGGTAAAAGAACTGCAGAACATTGGGGTGGGCATATAAAAGGTGATAGATGACTAGAGGGACTTCTCATTCTTTATGAAGTAGTAGAATAGAGAAAGATGTCAGGATGAGAGATTCTGGAGAGATTAGCTAGCCCCAGGAATTACAACCAGAACTCCCAATAGATCTCAAGGCCAAATGCTGTTTGCAGTTTGTGGTCCAGGCAGCAATTTGTAGCCTTGTTCTGAGTTCCAATAGAATATGGGAGGTACACTTAGAAAGTGATACTTTTTTGGACTTCTGCTCTCTGCAAATATCAACCCAGAGAGCTGACCAGGTTGAGCTTTAAGACAAATGACAAATGCTCACAGAATTTTGCAGGGTGATACAGACATTTTAGTGTATCTAAAAAACAAAACAAAAGAAAAACTGGTTTTCATCTAGGGTCTAGTTTATCGCTAAACACTTACTGAAAGCTAGAGCTCAAATCTTTTTTTTTTTTTTAATGCCGCTGAGTAATAAATAGTTTAACTGTTGAAAACTTTGGTTCTGGAGACAAAGTGGGGACGTAGATTCAAATCCTGGCTCTGATATTTGCCAGCTGTGTAACCCTGGGTATATAATTTAACCCCAATAAGTCCCACTTATCTATAAAACAAGAACAAGACCTGCCTCATATGACTGTTGTGGAGATTAAATGAGATAGCCCCAGATACTTGGCACGTGGTGAGTGTCCCATTCGTGATAGCTATTAAGTCTGCAGGTACAAGCTAGTTGCTGGGGAATGTGAGAATAAATAAATTGCACTCTTTACTGTCAAGTATCTCAAATTTTAGATAGAGAGGTAGATATGTAAAAAATACCAATCCTATGCTGATGGTACCAAGCTCAAAGTAGACACTGAGTAGTTCTATGGGAGCATGAAAGGACAGGCATTTAACTTTGTCTGCAGAGGGGAGATAGGAAAAGACTTGCCAAAAGTGAAAAAGCCCAAGAGTGAGTCTTTAAGAGTAAGGACTAATAGGAGTGATCCCCATAAATTTGGGGGAGAGGGTAAGAAGTAAGACTTTCCAGGCATAGGTATAGCATGTATAAAAGCTTGGAGGTATGAGAAAGCCTGGCAGTTTAGGGAGCATTGAATGTGTATAAGTAGTGGGGCACATGGCAAGAATAGAGAGGTTGGAGTGGTAAACTTAGGAACATATCATGCAGGCCCTTGGATATCATGCTAAGAAACATGAACTTTTAACTTATGGGTAATAGGGGACAGCATTTAAGCATCTTAAAGTCAAGAATGTTATTCAGGAGGCTGAGGCAGGAGAATCGCTTGAACCCGGGAGGCGGAGTTTGTAGTGAGCAGAGATCACGCCACTGTACTCCAGCCTGGGTGACAGAGCGAGACTCCACCAAACAAACAAACAAACAACAACAACAACACACACACACACAAATGCAAGAATGTGATCTAGCCACAGAGTAGAGAAATGAATGGAAGTGGATAAAATTGGAGGCAGTGATGCTAAGTGAGAAGTGATGATGTCTTGGACTAAGTTAATTATTTGTGGGGATGAAGAGAAGAGGATGGATTCAAGACCAGTTTAGGAGATAGAATATACAAAACTTGATGATCAATTAGCATAGAAATAAAGGAGTGAAAGACGACTCCCAGATTCTTGGTTTGGGCAGCTGGGCCAGTGCTGGATTACTCAGGAGCCAGAACAAGCATTTGTATATGGCATCTAGTAAATCTGAAGTACCCAAAATGTGGAAACAGTTTAATTTTGAATATATAGCTTAAAAAAAAGACTCAATCACCATAGGAACATCAGAACTTTTGCACTTCCTTAATTGTTTATGCCTTAGTATTGTTTTTATTTGAATTGCATATTGGAGAGGAGGATCATAATTTTTTTTTCATTGCTTAGAGCCGCCTAAAGGAGGAGGAGCCTAAGGCCTTGCTTCTTCTCTAATCTGCGTGGTCAGTGGTATCATTTCACTGTGATAGAGAACACCAGAAGAGGAGCAAACTTGGGCTTCCTGCCTTTGTTATGCTTAGCCCTGAGTGAAGAAAATTGCATAGTTAGGCTGATAAGGCATTGGCAGTCTGGTGGCCTTCTAGGAAAACACCATTAATCCAATTCTGCATATAACTCAGCCCAAGTGGAGTGTTGAGTCAATTTGCTACAAATATTTTGCCAATACTAATAGAAAAGTTGGGAGAGTTTATTTGCTGACAAGAGGGCCATGAATTCAAATTGATATAAGGTTTGGAGGTACAGATTAAGGTAGGGGCTCTTAACTCAGAGTCCAGGAGAATTATGAACCTGTGAAAGTATATGTATATAGTACATTTTTATGGGCAGAAGTTCCATAGCTTTCTTCAGATTTTTCAGAAGATTGACCCCAAAAAGCTTACCAAGAGCTAATTACTCTGAAGTGAATGAAACTGCTCCTTCAGAGTTACTCACTTGCCTGGAACCCTTCCAGGGCCCTGCGAGGGGCCCCGGTACATTTGTATTTGTAATTTTATAATGTCTTTTACTTAAAGGGAACCTTCCTCTCAAATTACATGAAGTATTTGGTCCCCCAACATGTGGATCCACCCCTGCCAACCACAGATTAGGGAATTACCTAACATGAGTTAGTATTTGGGAGTGGAGGCAATCCAATAGAGAAAGAAATGTAGAAGGCCAAAAACTGTACTAGCAAAGGCAAAAGCAATGACAATCAAAGAAAGAAAGGTCACTGAGAAAGGAGGAATGCCAGGCCACATTGTCAAGGAAGTAGAAAGAGAAGTAGCTAGCCATGGCCAGCATGGGTGGGACATCATGAAAGAGAAAAAGTAAGAAAATGATTACAGGAGTGGCTAGGACACCTTCAATAGAGTGATGACACCAGAGTGCCTTTCTGAACAAGTAAAAAATGGTAGTTGAACAAGTATAAATGTTAGCTATAGTTCACAAACATTCAGGGGAAGTAGAAGTACCAACAGAAAACTCTAAACTTCACTGTTAGGATAATATTCATGAATAAAGTAGGCTCACTGTAAAAATGGAATCTGTAATGAGGGTAAGTTATATGGCATATATGTATTTTTTCAAAATGAATCCTAAATGTGCTCCATGGCCAGACAAAGGCCTTGGGTGACTCTTGTTCCCCTGCTCCCAACCTTTCTTTCCTGATCCTGTATAGTTCCTCTCACTACTTCAGTTTTCATATTTCTGCCCCATATCTCTGTCCTGTGTCTGGAGATAAGGAACAGTGAGAGAGAGTGGAATGAGACAAGAAGCCATAAGAATAGCCTTTGAACATGAAAAGTTTTGAATTTAAAATTTATCATGGGTAACCCACAAAACCAATAATCCATATACGGTTGAATGTTGTCTGTAATTCAGGCCAAGGCAACATCTATTTGAACCAGAATGTTCTAAATTGACCGCCCTGGCAATTCTGAAGTTGATTGGTTTTAACTGGGTAAACCTGGTTCATGCTGACTTTCCCTGTATTAGGAGGGGGAGTACTATTTTTTTCAGTGTGAAATGCAGCCTCACCAGAGATACATGCTCAGATCTGCTAATAAGTGTGTTATGGAAGCGACTAGATGCCATTTTGGAGTGTTTCCACAGTGACTTCCTCCTGGGAACTATTTCCAGATAGACTATAGTTCTCAACTTAGTTTATTCAGTGATTATATCTTTATAGGCTTTTAAATTATGAGCTACTGATACATTTATTTATAATTATGTAACTATGAAAAATCTGCTACTTGAAAAAGACAATGATTTTTGAATGGCTGATATGACAAAATATAATGGAAACATGGAAAAATAACTACAAACTAGAAAAACTAAACCAAAGAATGGCTTTAAGTTTTCTGAAAACTAAATAAAATTAATTCAGTAAAAAAAAGCAGCAATTTGTAGCTTTTTACTAGCAAAGTGCTGGGTAGGAAATGATTGAAATATTTTTAATAATAAAAAAGGTTTGTAACATAATTGATTTTCAGTGGTATTCTTGTTAATAGAAGAGTCTATTAAGATATGGTTAATAATATAAACATGTTAAATTAAATAAGTACCAACCACTTGATTATTAGCTATCGTTAACATAGAAACAATTCACAATATCTTTATTGAAAGCTGAAGTGCTTTTCTATTCTTTCTAATAGTATGCCTTAGCTTGACTTGTATATGATAAATTTCTTCCTTAGTAAGTGATATTTGATTCAACAAAACCAGTTAAACACAATATCCCTCGATATCTCCTGGTTACACTGGTAAAAGGCATAAATCAGTTTGAATGAGAGATTTGTTTCAAATGAGTTTTGGAAATTTTGAATTATTTGGATATGACATTTGTCATCACCCTCTTAGCTACTTCTGCAAATAATTGGAATTTCTGGAGTTAAGTGTTGTTAAAATTGTGTTGGAATCAATTGTCTTTCAACTTTGTAATTGTTTTGATGAACCTAATTGTACAACTTGTGGATGCCAAAACTATACCCCAAATAAATACATGTTAACATTTTGCCTTTAGCCAATAAGAAGAAGGAGAAAGAGCGCCCAGAGATCTCTCTTCCTTCAGACTTTGAGCATACGATTCATGTGGGGTTTGATGCAGTCACCGGGGAATTCACTGTAAGTAAGCTCCTTGTTTTGTTTTGTAAGCCACGAAAGAATTCCTTTGTGAAAATAGTTTTCAAGCAAGAATTGCCATGTCCCAAAATGTCAGACTTAATATTTTTGATGGTTCCAAATAAGATGGACATTGCCCAGGCAATCATAGATGGAAATAGAGGATGGCAACAGCATTGACCAAATTATTTTGTCCATCTTTTAAAAAAGTTTGATCACTGTATAGTCTCAACTTGGTTGAAAATATTAAGTAACCATGGCACAGAAAATGTACTCCTGGCAGAGAGATACTGCCTGAGCTTTTTCTTTATCAAGTGAATGGAATCAGAGAATCATCTACTCACCTTGGCCAGTGAAAATAATTCATCTGAATAATTCAGCCTTTACATTAAAACCTAGAATACCCAGATCAGCTAACTACGCTAACCAAGAATCTCTATGGAACTGACCTGTTTTTCCCTTTGATTTCTAGAACATAGATAATTTTTACAATTTTTAGTAGGTATATTTTGTAGATTTTCAAAAAACAAACCTTATATTTCAAGAAGAAATATTGATGGATATATCATGTATGCTCTAGTTGTTTTGTGCATCTCTCTCCTCTCTCTCTAGATATCTCTCTCTAGAGATGTCATGCAATCCATAGTACATACCAATAAGAATTCTCTGGACAGACCATAGCTATAGATCAAGCCTTTTGCTGAATATTTGTAGTGCTCAAATAGCACAAGATCTCAGATCTATGGAATTTTATACTTTTTTTTTTAAAAAAAGAACTGGTATCTTTTTTATTTTATTTTATTTTAGCTCAAGGAGAGAAAAGATGTGGCTATTGCTAGAAATATGTCCCCAGGAAGGTCAACTACCTTTTCCCATACTATTAGTGAACTCCATCAAAATGTACATTCTGAAATAAGGAGTAATTTTGAGGGCATTTCAAAAAAAATCTTTGATAGAGCCATCTCCATCAATTCTTGGGCTGTTAAACCAGAGAGAAATTTACATATTAAGTAGTTGAGTTTTTTGTTTCATAACATAGTAGTGAATAGACTGTGTTATATGATTAAGCGGAAAAAAAGAAGGAGCAAATTAATCTATGTGGAGAAGCAAACAATGTTGCTGAATTGACAGTCAAATTATCTTATTTTTTCAATTCTGGAAGTAAGTGATAGGAGAATGGAAATGGAAACAGTAAACACCTTGGCCTCATAAAGTGGTGTAAGCTGATTATTTCTGCGTTCTCAGTAGCAAGCAGAGGAGAACGTTAAGAAATATTGACACATAAAGTGGAGATAGGTAAGATTTAACCAATTTCATCATTAAAGTCAGAGACATTACTCAAATGGCTTTGAGTGTGAACCCAGTCTTTACTATATTTGCAGAATATTCTCTTAGCCACACTTAGATACTCCAACCTTGCTATTATGACTACCACCACCATCATCACCACCAGAAAAAAAGTAATTTGTATAACCTGAAAAACGTTCTATTTTTAAAAAATCATAAAAAGATTGTAACTATTTTTGCTGACACTTGAAACAAGAAAATCCCTTAAACTTTATAAAAATTTTGCCTAATAACTCTTCCCTTTTTTATTAATTTTTTCAGCTTTGACATTTTAATGTTCTCTGTGCTTTTCCTCATTTAAACTACTATTGTGTTTTATTGTTGTCATTCACTATTTTTCTTTTCTTTTTTCTTCCTTTTTGTTTTCTGATGTGAAAATTTTCTCATCCAGTTATCTCATGTGATATTCTAGTTGCTCTCCAATATTTTATTCTTTCCACTTTTCAAACTTACTTGTCATCTTATGATACAGTATCTCTATCTCTAGGTCTTTCATTTATCATTCTGGATTCTGAATGGAAATGAAAGAAAGTAAATCACCACCATCTTGCTGACTGCAGCACCAGTCATTTTCAATTTGCTGTCAATTAGAACCCAAAGAACCCAAAGTGATGGACTATCTTTCCAATGATGAAAAACAGTTGGATACAACCAAACTATATGAAACAAATACTCCTCTCCCTACTAAAAATATCCCCAATTTGAAATAAGATAGCTGTTTGGAAGTATTCCATTGTTACGAATCCATTGAATATATAGAAAGACATAGGCTAAATTTGGAAAATGGAAGTACTTTATTGTCATCCTGATGATCTTTTGTAACTACTTGTTCATACATTATTCTTAAAGATGCCAAATTCTGCCCTTTTTGGTGCTTTTTTAACCTGTGATTTACATTTACTATATTATTATGTTTATTAAATTTAAACATGCCAAATTATAAAAAGCTTTTAAGAAAGTCTTTTTATTGGTAGGATTTAGAATTGGGTCCTAATTGTCATAGCACCACTAATTTATTGTGTGTTGGGAGGGGATCATATTAAGTTTGATTATCGTGGTTGTTGAGGTTGAATTTTGTGCAATTTGCTGAACTATCTAATCCAGTTGTCTTACAAGGGCTTGTTATTTTGAATACTTGGACACTGATTTGCTGTGTTGCTTGGTGATTACTCTTTGGCTAATTGGCCCATATGACCTTGTATACCTGGTCATACACTTGGACCCTGAAGCTAAAAGTAGGTTGGGAGGTGAGATTTTTGGTATTCAATGATTACAAGTCCTCATCCTTTATATTGCCATTTTTGTCCCAAATACTTCAGAACTCCCCTTTCCAGACCTCTAGACCTGTGACGGTCGCTTCAAGTCAATCAGAGGGAAAAATGGTATGAGTGATATAAATTATCATTTCTTATGATAAGATAAATGCTTGGCCTGTTATATCATGCTGCCATTCTCCTGGGCTACACTGGACAACCCCCAGCTTAATGTACTTCTAGTTGGTATCCTATACACAGTCAGACATTGATATGTGCTCCTGCTTCTGATGCTCAAACTCCTAGGTCTTCATTAGCTGTCTAACTTTTGGGATTAGTTCCTCAACGTGGCATAATGAGATGGCTTTATGACTATGTGCCTTCGTGGCATACATTCAAATTTGAATGTCGGGTTTTATTGATAATTGGATTTGTCTCAACTTAGAAAAAAGAAATGTCAGCAGTGTAGTCAAAATTATGTCAGCAGTGTAGTCATGTGGTAAGTATAGTTGTCTGGAGGATTTTCTGCTATTGGCAGCATTTTTTCCTGCTGTCTAGTGATCATAAAACTATTTATCACAAAAGTTTAGAAGTGCCATGGGAATGTATAATAACTACCAATATTCTAATGATTATGGTAATGATTATGCCAGTAATGTCTGCTCTAGTGGTTATGTGCAATGCATACCTCAATTTGTAACACTTAATAACTCCGTTGGCCATTACGGTATTAACAAATGCTATTAATTGCACTTAGAATCATAACTGGGATCATGCATGGGCTCCTGAGTTCAAATTTTTGGCTTAAGGCTTTAGCATCTAGCCGCGTGAAAAATGCATGTAAAAGTGTCGTTTCACTGTGCTTGGAGTAACCCTAAATACCAGGAATCAAGGACATATATACAAAATCAAGCTAGTTGGGTCAAGCATGTTTCTGTAGCATTTGAGATATCTTTATTTAGGCAAAGCTGTTACCTTATATCTTGTCTTATTTTGTGGGAAGTGGGATTTTAGAACTGCAGCACTAAAATGGAAATTATATATATATGGTTTGAAATGGAATTGTTCCCCTTTCCCTGGTCTAAATATCTAAGAAACTTAACATATAGAGTCTGGCTATGTGGGAATGTTCTTTATCTAGTTTTCTCTAAGCCAGCCATGACTTTAGCTACAAAGTGCAAAAGAATCACATCAATGAGAATAAAATTCAGTGTTTCCATACAGCCATCCTTTGAATTTTAGCCACATACACACTTTTGAAACTAAAATTGGTTAACCAGAATTGGGAACTGAAATTTGTAAGTTTATCACATGGCCATTGGCTACCTGTGATCACCCAATTATAAAAACAACTTACAAATTATTGTCAAAGCTTTTCATGATGCCATCCTTCTTGCCTCCAAATTCATGTTTCTGCCTTTTAATAATTTCTCCAATCATTTAATGGTAATTCTTATTAATACATATTTATGGAGGAAGCATCTTGCCAAAAGTGGAATTATACATCCAAACTTTGAAGCATCGTCGTTCTCTCTGTTCTCTTAAATCTGTTGTCCTGTAGCCTGTCCTGTCCCTGATTTAGTTAAAACCTCCCTATTTTCATAACCGCCCCACTTTAGAAGGGACTCCCCCCATTCAGACCCATTGGTTTCATCTCCTCCCACCTTCTAAGTTGTCCCACATTCTGTTTTAACTTTCTTTTCTTTCTTTATTTACGTCCATTACAGCCAGATCTCTATGGCTCACAGATGTGCCCAGGGAAGCTCCCAGAGGTGCGTCACAGGCCCAAAAGAAGCTTGCATCAAAGTGCTTCTTTGAGATGTCATAGCACTGCAGCAGCAGGTTCATGTGTGTGCAGTAGAGTTGTTGCTTGGCTTATCTCACTTTTTTTGTTGTCATTCCCAAACTCTGGAGGCCCACGTCACACATTGTTTTGCCGAGACTTCATAGGATAAAGCCACATAAATTGTGTCTGGATGCACTTCAGGAATAGTGTGTCTGTTTCTCTCTCCAAGTTGCTCTTGGAGGTTGGATAATTATGAAATTGGGACTTCTGTAGGCTGGACATGTAGGAAAGAATGTTGAATGCTCAATGCAAAGCTAACCTCTAATTTTTGCAATTCTCCTTGGTTAGATTTCCAAATATTCCCTCCTCTCTGCTCTAAATGCTTCAGATTATTATAAATTATCACAAGGCTTTGTCGTGGTTTTCATAGTCCCCAGGTTCTATGTGGCCTATAAATGAAGTAAGGAGGAAGGGAGAGAGAGAGGAGAGGAGAAGGAGGGCATGCCCTGGAGAAAGCTGCAGGGGAAATGCCCAAAGCAGCATTAATGTTACTGTTTAGCATCTCAGTGGTTCTTGCCCCTCCACAATTCTATTTTTGTCTCCTACCAACCTGCCTTTATAGTAAAGCGCTAGACCCAAAAAATTACATTTTGTAATCACAAAGTATAACCTGACCAAGGGTGATCCTTTCCTTTTATTCTAAAATATATTCTGATTACAACATGACCAGAAACAGCTTGTTATTCCAGTCATAAAATCCATTGATCTGCACTTTATTATGCTGTGCACAAATTTAGAGAAGTCTTGCTATGTCTGCCCTGAGTCGCCAGAAAAAAAATAAGCTAAGCCGTAAACATCATTTCATGGATGAGCAGAGTCAATATGGAGGTGATTTTCATGCGCTTTTTTTTTTCTATCACAGTCATACTCCCACCCACCCTTTTTAAGTTGGATCCTAGTTTTACCTATGTGTTTTAATTAGAGAAGAGAATGATTGCATTATTAAGTTACTAACTTTAAATCTAGAATGTAACTTCAGTTTCCCAAGTGTAATCCTACAGGTAGCATGGGCTTCTTGGTGAAGAACTTTACTGGAACATAAAAATGCTGCTGCAGAATGTTCTGAGCTACCATTCTTTCCCTTTGGTTGTCCACAGGGAATTCCAGAGCAATGGGCACGATTACTCCAAACTTCCAACATAACAAAATTGGAACAGAAGAAGAACCCACAAGCTGTTCTAGATGTTCTCAAATTCTATGATTCCAAAGAAACAGTCAACAACCAGAAATACATGAGCTTTACATCAGGAGGTAAGAGGAAGTCTGTGGTATCAAAGGTGAAAAAGTAATTTCAATTTCAGAGTGTCATGTTGAGAACAAAATGTCTGTGGGACATTTGAAATCGATTCTAGTACCTTCTTCAGATGACATCAACATAAGGAAACCAAAAAATGAGTTGGAATTTGAGGTTGATGTTAAGTTATATAACTCAAGTATGTTTAGAATCAAAATAAGGTAATTATTTAGTGAAGTAGTAGTTGTGAGCTTGAACTGGTAGTCACAATTGTTGTCTCTTTACTGTCATAAAGACACTCAGTCACTTACTGGGCTTTGTTATATGTTCATGAAGTAAGAGTTGTATGCATGAAACCATGCTCTCTGGAAATTTATTTTGTCCCTTAGATTCATTGATTTACACCATGATGACACAGCACACTGTTTTTTTGGTGTCAGGTTATTTTTCTAAGACCCCCAAATCAGACTGAAAAGAGAAAACTATGTGTGACTATTTTTAGAAACTGAAATATCCGTGTTACTGCCAAATCTTGACCTTATTTGCTAGTGTGTAGATTTAGTCTTTTCTTGGAGATTTGATGTTCAAATTTGCACTATAAGCAACTGTATTAGTCCATTTTCATGCTGCTGGTAAAGACATGTCCAAGACTGGGAAGAAAAAGAGGTTTAATTGGACTTACAGTTCCACATGGCTGGTGAGACCTCAGAATCATGGTGGGAAGTGAAAAGCACTTCTTACATGACAGCAGCAAGATAATATGTGAAGGAAAAAAGTGGAGAACCCCGATAAAACCATCAGATCTCATGAGACTTATTCATTATCATGAGAATAGCATGGGAAAGACCAGCCCCCATGATTCAATTGCCCACCCCCGGGTCCCTCCCACAACATGTTGGAATTCTGGGATATACAATTCAAGTTGATATTTGGGTGGGGACACAGCCAAACCATGCCATTCTGCCCCGGCCCCTCCAAATCTCATGCCCTCACATTTCAGAACCAATCATGCCTTCCCAACAGTCCCCCAAAGTCTTAACTCATTTCAGCATTAACTCAAAAGTCCACAGTCCAAAGTCTCATCTTAGACAAAGCAAGTCCCTTTTGCCTACGAGCCTGTAAAATCAAAAGTAAGCTAGTTACTTCCTAGATACAATAGAGGTACAGGCATTTGTTGAATACAGGCATTCCAAATGGGAGAAATTGGCCAAAACAAAGGGATTACAGGGCCCATGCAAGTCCAAAATCCAGCGGGGCAGTCAAATCTTAAAGCTCCAAAATGATCTCCTTTGACTCCAGGTCTCACATCTAGGTCACGCTGATGTAAGAGGTGGGTTCCCATGGTCTTGGGCAGCTCTACCCTGTGACTTTGCAGGGTCCAGCCTCCCTTCCGGCTGCTTTCACAGGCTGCTGTTGAGTGTCTGCGGCTTTTCCATGTGCAAAGTGCAAGCTGTAAGTGGATCTACCATTCTGGGATCTGGAGGACGGTGGCCCTCTTCTCACAGCTCCACTAGGCAGTGCCCTAGTAGGGACTCTGTGTGTGGGCTCTGAGCCCACATTTCCCTTCTGCACTGCCCTAGCAGAGGTTCTCCATGAGGGCCCCACCCCTGCAGCAAGCTTTTGCCTGAGCATCCAGGCATTTCCATACATCTTCTGATATCTAGGTGTATGTTCCCAAACCTCAATTCTTGACTTCTGTGCACATGCAGGCTCAACACCACGTGGAAGCTGCCAAGGCTTGGGGATTCCACCCTCTGAAGTCACAGCCCAAGCTGTATGTTGGCCCCTTTCAGATAAAGCTGGATTAGCTGGGACACAGGGCACCAAGCCCCTAAGCTGCACACAGCACGGGGACCCTGGAGCTGGCCCACAAAACCACTTTTTCCTCCTGGGCCTATGGGCCTGTGATGGGAGGAGCTGCTGTGAAGTTCTCTGACATGGCCTGGAGACATTTCCCCCATGGTCTTGGGGATTAATATTAGGCTCCTTGCCACTTATGCAAATTTCTGCAGCCAGCTTGAATTTCTCCCAAGAAAATGAGTTTTTATTTTCTATCGCATAGTCAGGCTGCACATTTTCCAAACTTTTATGCTCTGTTTCCCTTATAAAACTGAATGCCTTTAACAGCACTCAAGTTACTTCTTGAATGCTTTGCTGCATAGAAATTTCTTCTACCAGATACCCTAAAACATCTCTCTCAAGTTCAAAGTTCTACACATCTTTAGGGCAGGGGCAAAATGCTGCTAGTGTCTTTGCTAAAACATAACAAGAGTCACCTTTGCTCCAGTTCCCAAAAGTTCCTCATCTCCATTTGAGACTACCTCAGCCTGAATTTTATTGTCCATATTGCTATCAGCATTTTGGACAAAGTCATTCAACAAGCCTCTATGAAGTTCCAAACTTCCCCACATTTTTCTATCTTCTTCTGAGCCCTTTCAAACTGTTCCAATCTCTGCCTGTTGCCCAGTTACAAAGTCTCTTCCACATTATTGGGTATCTTTTTAGCAACACCCCACTCTACTGGTACCAATTTACTGTATTAGTCCGTTTTCATGCTACTGATAATGACATACCTAAGACTGGGAATAAAAAGAGGTTTAATTGGACTTATAGTTCCACATGGCTGGGGAGGCCTCAGAATCATGGTGGGAGGCAAAAGGCATTTCTTACATCGCAGCAGCAACAGAAAATGAGAAAGAATCAAAAGCAAAAACCCATGATAAACCCATCAGATCTTGTGAGACTTATCCACTATCACGAGAATAGCATGGGAAAGACCGGCCACTATAATTCAATTACCTCCCACTGGGTCCCTCCCACAACACGTGGGAATTCTGGGAGATATAATTCAAGTTGAGATTTGGGTGGGGACACAGGCAAACCATATCTGCAACTGAAATATATATACCAAATAATACTTTCACATTTTGAGATAGATGATTTGAGTTCTCTCTCTACAATAATTTATTAACTTATTAACATCTAAAGAATGAAGGGAGTATTATCATTAGTACTACAGCTATAAAGAGCCCTTACCTCTTCGCACTGGATTTAGTATAAGCAGGCTTTAAGTTTCTTTGAGAATGATCCAAGGATACCCTTGGAAGGGGAAGAGTGTCTGATTTGGCCATATCAAATATCAAAGCCCAAACTGCTAAATTGGACTTTTTTTTTTTAAATGAGAAGATTGCTTAACTGCTGTTATCCAATGTTGAAAACCTAAAAAGAAAGCCATCAAGGGAAACTTTTTAGTATATTTAAGCTTCCACATAGAATAAAATATCTAAGAGATCCTAGTGATATATCAAAAAATGTTTCATGTGAGAAAATCAAGAGCTGTGCTCCAAGTTAGAACCATAGGCAACCAGAACTGAAAATGTATTCAAGAAATCATTTCACTGTAACCATGAATACACTTTAGAGTATCAGAGTTTGTTCTTTACTCCAAATAGCCATTGCTGTTTAACACTTAGTTTTATATGCCAAATTTCTCTCAACTTACAAAGATGAAATCCTGACAACTATATTAAAACTCAACTGTACAGTTGTACTGTACTGAGCTGAGTGTACCTCATCATAGGTTTTCTGAATGCTCTGGTATTGGGACTGACTAATTGAATAGGAGGAGAAGATGAAGATAGCACAGGAAGGTGGAAAGAAGGAATGGAAAGGAGGTAGGGAGAGAAGAAAGTGGGAAAAATCCTAGATATAGAGTAGTTCTCCACTTACCCATGTGGAATATATTCTAAGACCTCCAATGGATGCCTGGAACCATGGATAGTACTGAACCTTATGTATATCATGTTTTTTTTCTATACCTACTTACCTGTGATAAAGTTATAAATTAGGCACAGTAAGAGATAAACAACAATAACCAATAATAAAGTAGAACAATTATAACAATATGCCAGCATCACTACTTTTGCTCTTTGGGGCCATTATGAAGTAAAATAAGGGGTACATGACTACAAGCACTGTGATAGCTCCGCAGTTGTTCTGATAACCAAACTGGCTATTAAGTGACTAATAGGCTGGTAGTGTAAACAGAGTAGGTACACTGGACAAAGGGATGATTCACATTTCAGGTGGAATGGAGCAGGACCGCGTGAGATTTTATCATACTCAGAATGGCATGCAGTTTGAAACTCATGAATTGGTTATTTCTGCAATTTTTGATGTAATATTTTTGAACCACAGTTGACCACAGGTAGCTGAAACCACAAAAAGTGAAACTTCAGATAAGGGGGACTACTATAGATGTACAGAATCATACCAGTTAAGAGTAGGTAATCTTGTCATTCTTCCATATAAATGAGATTCACTGGAGGCCTTCATTAATATCTGCAAAATGACCTGGTGAGAATATGGTGAGGATGTAATGGTGTGAGCTATTTTAAGAAAAGCTATGTCATTAGTCATAATATCTAGTTAATACTAAATTGGAGCATTTCCTTCTAGTTGAAATCATGCAGTTTTTTAATTTTTATTTTTCTGGTGTGGTCTCTGAATGAAACATTCTTTATGAAACAAAAGTGACCTCTCTATTCTCACTTTGCAGATAAAAGTGCACATGGATACATAGCAGCCCATCCTTCGGTAAGTGAAAAATTGAAAACTGTTTCACATGATTGGTGTTTCCAAAGATTTAAAAGAATATAACTGCACAGATCCAGTTTTTAGATATAAAGTCTTTTAAAAACAATTTTAAGGTATAATTCAGTTTATATAAAATTCACCTATTTTCAGGTAAACAGTTCAATGAGTTTTGGTAAATGTATATACCTATGCTACCATCACCACAATTGAGTTTTAGAACAAGTCCATCACCCCAGTAAAATCCTTCATACCTGCTTACAGTTAACTCCACCCACCCCACCCTAGTCACAGGCAAGAACTAATATGGAATCTGCCTTTATGGATTTGGCTTTCTGGACATTTCATGTAAATGAAATAATACAGCGTGTGACTTTTGAGGATTGGCTTTTTAAACTCAGTTTATTTATTTTAAGATTAATCCAAGTTGTTGTGTATATCAATAATTTGTGTTCCTTTTTATCTCTGAGTATTCCATGGTATGATTGTACCACTGTTTGTTTAACCATTCAAACATTGAAGGCTCTCTAGAAAATTTTCAGTTGCTAGCTATTACAAATTAAGCTACTAGGAACATTCTTGTACAGGGTTTTTATGTGGACAATGTTTCTGTTTCTCTTACATGTAGAACTTTGAGAATAATAATCATGTTAATAGAAATTTCTCTGAACACCTACAGTGTACACTTATAAACTGTAAGATAATTTTATTTTTATAGGTACTTAATCTTTCCTACAGCCCAGTTAAGTAAGTCTTACCATTGTCCCCATTTTACAGGTGAGAAAACTGAGGTTTGGAGAAATTAAATAGCTTCTCTAAGGTTATAACAGTATACGTTTTGTATGTCACTTGTTCCAACAAACTGAGATACAGGGAGGGAAGTGCCTTTGTCCAAAGTCACATAGATAATTTTTATCAGAGAAGTGACTAGAAAATAAGTAACCTAGTTGTTGAAAGTGCTATAGTATCTGAAAGAATATTCGTACACATTAGACAGAAAATGATCTCAGATAAGGCTTCCCTTTCTGTGATTTTCATTTTGATATTCTGATAGAAATTACTTCCTGCCTCATTTGTTTTTTTAGGGGTGAAATAATTTGCATTACTGAAAGTCTCCTAACCATTTATTCAAACAGTCATGGATGGCCAACCTGATTCTTCTTCCTTTTATAGCAGACCAATGCCTTTTATAGTGGACAGATGTCTGCTTGACATCACCCTGGGTAGCCAGTATGACACCAGTAGATCTTCTTTAGTTGTAAAGAGTAAAGGTTCTGAAATATTATGTCAGTTTCTCAAAAATTAAAAATGGTATTAACCATATGATCTAGCTATTCCACTTCTGTGTATATACCCATAATTGAATGCAGGGTCTCCAAGAGATATTTATACACCCACGTTCATTGCAGCAATATTCACAGTAGGCAAATGGTGGAAGCAACCCAAGTGTCCATCAACAGATGAAGGGGTAAACAAAAGATGGTATGTATAAACAGTGGAATATTATTAAGCCTTAAAAAGAAGACAATTCTGACACATGTTACAACATGGATGAACCAGGAGAACATTATGCTAAGTGAAATAAGCCAGTCTCAAAAGGGTATATACTGTATGATTCCACGTATGTGAGGTACCTAGAGGAGTCAAATTCATAGAGACAGAAAGTAGAATACTAGTTGCCAGGAGCTGGGAGCAGGGGGAGTGGGCAGTTGTTTAATGGGTACAGAGTTTCAGTTTTACAAGATGAGAAGAGTTATGGAGATGAATGGCTTTGATGATTATACAACAATATCCTCAACAGTACTGAAATACATACCTAAAAATGGTTAAGATGGTAAATTTTATGTTATATGTATTTTGCTACAATTAAAAATAAAATGAAAAAAGAAAGAATGAAGGCTCTGGATGTAGGTATTTAATCTGATTTCCCCATTTACTAAGTATGTGACATTGGGAAACTAGCTTAGCTTCTCTGAGCTTCTTTCCTCAGCTTTAAGAGGGAATAAAAATAGTACTTACCTCCTACGTCTTGTGTGAATATTAAATGTGATAATGTACATAAAGTACTTAGTATAGTACTTAGCACATAATATATATTTATTAAATGTAAACGACTATTATTTTTACATGACAACAAGAGGAAAAACTCACTCTCTTCACACATGAAGCTTGTACTTGCGCTTTGCTCAGATTCCCCAAAACAGAACAGAATATGGCCCTCTCATCTGACTGGCCATTTCCTTTTCCTCCTTCTTTGCCATGACAGCTTCCTGGGCCACACTGAAAACAACATGTGAAGGGAGGTAATAGGAAAATGGGAAGGACAAAAATGACAGCCTTCCATGATCAACACATACTTTACCTCCTTTGACTTCATTAATATCATGCTTGTGCAATCTTGACTGGGTATTCTGGCAAAAAAAAAAAATAGTTATTATTTTTTTAGGTTGGTCAGTTATTTGAAACACCAACTTGCTAGGATAGCCTGTGTATTGGTTTTTGTTTTCTCCTAAGATATTAACTGTTTCTTTTGAGATTGGTTCTATTGGTTTTGCTTGTAGAATTAAAATGAAGTCTATGTTATGGCTAAAATATTCCATTAAGTTAGAAAAAAAAAATGATGATCTCACTGTCTGGAGATAAAACAAATAGATATTTACCTATTTAACATATATTTACCAACTGCCTCCTTATAAGCTCTAGGAAGTTTGGATATCAGGCTGGTAGAGGAAGGTAAACATGGACATAAAGAAGTACAATACAATATGGATAGTGGCTGAGTATAGTGGCTCATGCCTGTAATCCCAGCACTGTGGGAGGTCGAGGTGGGCAGATTGCTTGAGCCTAGGAGTTCAAGAGCAAACTGGGTAACATGGTGAAACCCTGTCTCTACAAATAATGCAAAAACTAGCTGGGCATGGTGGTGCACACCTGCAGTCCCAACTACTTTGGAGGCTGAGGTGGGAGGATCACTTGAGCCCTGGAGGTGGAGGCTGCAGTGAGGCGTGATTGTGTCACTGGACTCCAGCCTGGGTGACAGAGCAAAACCCTGTCTCAAAAAAAAAAAAACCCAACAATATGGATAGTATTACATATCATAAAATATGTTGACATGCTATGAGATTTCAGAGAAAGTAGATTGCTTTTAGCTGGGGAGGGAAAGGGAAGCAGGCCCTTGTCTCCAAGGGCTGAAGCTCAGTGTCTGGTACCAAATAGATACTTGGTATGTATTTGTTGAATGTTAAGTTAGAAAATGCTTCATATAAAAGTTGGCATTTGAGCTAGATCTTAAAGGTCAGATGAGATTTCGATCTGTGAAGATGGGAAGGGCATTTTAAGTAAAAAGAAAAGCATAAGAAAGGGTGTGTTGGTGAGTAGAGCAAGGAAACAAGGAATATGGGGTTGAATGAAAACTGAGATGCGAGAAAGGGAATCAGGAAATAAGTCTTGAAGGTTAAGGCGGAACCAAATCATACAGGCCCCTAAATGGTATTCCAAGGAATCTGGCTTTCCAGTATTCAGTGGGAAGCTTTTGAAGTGTTTTGGAGCAGGAGAGTTAAGTGATTAACACTTATACCTTGGGAAGAGTAATCTGACGGCAAATGTCCAGAATGAATTAAGTACAAATGGTGAGACTGGATGAAGGGAGACTAGTAGGGAGAATATTGCAAGCATCCAGGTAATCTGAGCCAGAAATGAGGTAGTAACAGTAGGAATGGGGAGATTACATTCAATTTCTAGAGGTATTTAGATTATTAATTGGATGTTGGAGGAAAGGGTGAGGTCAAAGATAAACGCAGGCTTAAACTGATAGGTGGTGGGTAAAAAGATAATGATGCTGTCTTTCAGGAGAAGCTGATTTCTGTGGGAAGATGCTGAGTTCCTTATTGGACAGTTTGAGTTTGAAGGGCTGGCAGGACTTTCAGGTGAAAATAATGGATTGACTGCTTGATGAAGGCTAGGTTTCTATTGATTGAATGAACTGAATTGGACCCCGACATTCTATTTGAATTACTTCAGTGGGACTCAGTTCCTTAGGAATGGATAACTGCACCTTGTGTTTTCCTTATAGTTCTAGAGGAGAGTATGCTTCGCAATGTGTATGTCTTTTTGCATCATAAAAACTCCCAGTAGATCTGGCTGTCTACAAAATCTGATTTAATGGGTCTGACAACCCCTTGTAGACATAGCCTGAACTGATTACAAGTTTTGCATCCTTTAGTAGCCTGGGTGAGAATTAAAACAGAAGCAATGTTGTATTCTCTAAGTGTTTTAAACTCATGATTCTGTAATTAATATTGAACTCAGGGATAGATCTCATAGTCATATAACACCTGCTTTACTGCTTATTTGTGGTAGCTTCTTTGATATTAGTGTATTCAATTTCAAATACTGTTCAGGTCTCTACTCTTTAATTTGAGGCTAATTTTAAAATTTCATATTTTTATCGTACTGTTGAAAATAAAATGACATATTTAGAATCCTAAGTTAGTATTCCAACTGGAAGGTAACAGCAATAATATGTCATTATTGTTTTGTCATATTGAACGTGCCATTATCTATGCTTAGAGCAACTGGGTATGCAGTTGACAGATTGCTCTTTTGTGATTTGCAGTACTGGTTAATTTTTTTTAAACATAGTTTAAGTAATTCTTTTACTTCAGTGTGCATCAGAATTTCCTGGGGATTCTGTTAAATTGCAGATTCCAGGGCTCCACTCCCAGAGTAGATCTGGAGTAGAAACCTAAAATCTACATTTTAAACAATCACCAAAAGTGGCCCCCAAACAGCATTTTATATTATCTAAAGCCTCTAAGTTCCTTACTTCTAAGTTCTTTGACCTTTAAAAATTAAGCTCAGAGAAAAGGAAATTTCCTAAGGTAGCTACTCTAGCTGGTGTATTCTCTAGAGCAACGTTCAGAACTTGGAGTTCATGGGTGGGCTTCAGATCTATGAACTGTTGAAGTTATACGTAAGAGCATGCGTCTACCTGTACCTTTCCGGGGAGATAGACCAAACCCTAAGAGTCCGGGACCCAACTCAGGTTAAGAACTTCATTCCCGACCAGGCGCGGTGGCTCACATCTGTAATCCCGGTACTTTGGGAGGCTGAGGTGGGCGGATCACCTGAGGTCAGGAGTTCGAGACCAGCCTGACCAACGTGGAGAAACCCCATCTCTACTAATACAAAATTAGCTGGGCGTGGTGGCACATGCCTGTAATCCCAGCTACTCGGGAGGCTGAGGCAGGAGAATCGCTTGAACCCAGGAGGTGGAGGTTGTGGTGAACAGAGATCGTGCCATTGCACTCCAGCCTGGGCAACAATGGCGAAACTCCATCTCAAAAAAAAAAAAAAAAAAGAAAAGAAAAAAAAGAACTACATTCTCTGCCCCAATGTCTGGCAAAATTAGAGTGTCAAAAATATCTAATTTGATAAGACAAAAATATTCCTTACTTGTTATCCATCTATCTATATTTCTGTAAGTTTAGAAGTTTTAGATACAGTAATTCTCAGCCTGGAATGAAGAGCATGGAAACATTGCACCATTGACTCCAAAAATGATCACCAGGAAAACCTCTAAGTAAAGCTATGTTTATTAAACTTAGAGTGACATAAAAGCATTACTTTGATAAAGTCTTTGTGTCTTAAGAAGGGGATGTCAGGAGGGAATATTTATAGGGTTTTAGGGCTTAGACTGTTTGATTTTAAAGCAGGTCTTGCAAGGCGAGGAATGGGTTAAGATTATGCAGTGTTTATGATAACATAGCTTTGTATTGGTGAATATAGCAAAGGAAGGGGCTTGAAGCAAGTTTTAGTGAGCAAGCTGTTAGTCTCAATGAGCAAACTAGTTGGTTCACGGTATCTTCTAGAAACAAGTATTTCCTAAAGTAAGAAGCTATGTTATTTTTGCTTATTCTCACTATTGTTTAATATAAGAACATTAAAGTATGTCTGTCTTGATATTGACTAACACAGAGAAAATAAAATATGCCCAGTCCCAGTACTATTTACACAGTGATAGTAAAGTATGCCTAATCCCCGTATTTTTTAACACAGGGACAGAAATTGTTAATTTCAGTTCTCAGTACCAAAGATTGGTATCCTTGGTGGATTGCTGGGGATTTAATGCTCTCTGGCCCAACCATAATTCAAAACATACTATCCACTCAATGCCATACATTCTTCCAAGTCAACCAACCAATATGGCAGGATAGTGTTTGGTCCAAAGTAAACAGAAATATCTGTCTTTTTCTTTTCCCACAAACCTTCAGAGGACAAAAACCTTCAGGTTTTCTAATAGTCCCTTAAGTCTATCCTTGGAGATGGGGAATGGTTTCCACTGGAAGTTAGCAGTGAAGATAGTAATGAATGTTAACAGTCAGTGAAATCTTGCAGGTGGATCTTATCTAGTGAAGAATTAAGACTTGAAATGTGTAAGGCTGCTCCTTGCCCCAGTAGGCAGACTGATCTTTGTACCAGTTTAAGGTTTGGGCCAAGAAGACTAGACCTTGAATCATTCTTTTTGCCTCTAGGGCCGTTTTTAGAGCCTAATAGACTGTATATACTCTCACTTGTAGAGGTCACATCATGCATTGCTTTAAACATATTAAAGGGCCCCCATACTTCACTTTATATTTTTGCTGTAAATTTTTGAAATTATTTTTGACATATTAATTTTGAAATTATTTACTTACAAGTAACTTTTAAAATGTATGGTTAGGTATAATTTCTTGTTAAATCATTGCGAATACTCAAGAATTTTTGCTAAATATGAAAATCGAACCTACAATTTATATTTAATATAATGAAATTTCTTTAAATGCTAAACATAAGAGACTAGTTAAGTTGGCATATTGTTATACTTAACAGACATTTAATTAAACATTAATTAATTTTGACTTTATAGTTTTCTTGTGGCTTTTTGGAGCTGATGATTTATTTCTGATGGCAAACACTTTCACGGGCCCATGTAAAACTTATCAACCCTGGGCAAGGTTCATATTGCCTAATAGATAAAATAGCACCATTTGTCATATAAAAAAGTACTCAGCTTCCATCCTTCTACAAAGAAACAGTGATTAGTTACATTCTTGAACCCAGCTGGTGTAAGATAGGGCAAAACTTTCTGGAACATAATATCAAAGCAAATTTCGATAACCCAAAGCCCATTTCTCCCTGTGCCCCCTGAAGTGCCCTGAAGAATTAGTGTTTTGCAAGAAGAAAGTGATTTTTTAAAAATCTGGAAACTTAATGTCATTAACAGATGTTGCTATCCACATAGCTATACAATATAATAGCCCAGTTGTTATGGCTAAATTAAGAATAAATATAGGTGCATAAATAAGAAAACCAATATTCAGTAAACATACAAACTTCAATCTATAAACCACTTAGCATTTATATCAGGGCAATAAAATATTCTTTCAAATGCTTGTTTATAAATTCTAGGTTGGCTTTCTTCTCACAATTGGTAAGTCTTTCTGTCTCCTATCAGATGTGTGATTACACCTTATTACTTCACCATAGGTTTATACATGATTGTAGAAAGGCCACATTGAATTTTTAATCACAATTGAGGTCCTTTGATGTAATGGTCTATTAATAGGCTGGCTATAACTGCCTCAGGAGCTTTGTCCTCAAAGAATGAAAATTCATTGTCGGATTATGTTAGGACAGTATACCCAGTGGCATAAACAAAAACAAAATAAATACACAAAAACAAAACAAAACGAAACACCTATAATAGCACTGTCCAACAAATATATAAACTATAGTCATAACTTTAAATTTTCTAGTAACCACATATTAAAATGTAAAAAATAGGTGAAATAAATTTTAATAATATATTTATTAAGCCAATATATTCAAATTTTCAGCATTTCAACATATAATCAATATAAGAAGTATTAATCTAACATTTTACAATTTTTTGATATTAAGTATACAATATCTGGAATGTAATTTACACTTGAAACACATCTCAATTCAGGCTAGCCACATTTTATTTTATTTTATTTTATTTTTTATTATTATTATACTTTAAGTTTTAGGGTACATGTGCACAATGTGCAGGTTTGTTACATATGTATACATGTGCCATGTTGGTGTGCTGCACCCATTAACTCATCATTTAGCATTAGGTATATCACCTAATGCTATCCCTCCCCCCTCCCCCCACCACACAACAGTCCCCGGTGTGTGATGTTCCCCTTCCTGTGTCCATGTGTTCTCATTGTTCAATTCCCACCTATGAGTGAGAACATGTGGTGTTTGGTTTTTTGTCCTTGTGATAGTTTGCTGAGAATGATGGTTTCCAGCTTCATCCACGTCCCTACAAAGGACATGAACTCATCATTTTTTGTGGCTACATAGTATTCCATGGTGTATATGTGCCACATTTTCTTAATCCAGTCTATCATTGTTGGACATTTGGGTTGGTTCCAAGTCTTTGCTATTGTGAATAGTGCCACAATAAACATACATGTGCATGTGTCTTTATAGCAGCATGATTTATAATCCTTTGGGTATATACCCAGTAATGGGATGGCTGGGTCAAATGGTATTTCTAGTTCTAGATCCCTGAGGAATCGCCACACTGACTTCCACAATGGTTGAACTAGTTTACAATCCCCCCAACTGTGTAAAAGTGTTCCTATTTCTCCACATCCTCTCCAGCACCTGTTGTTTCCTGACTTTTTAATGATTGCCATTCTAACTGATGTGAGATGGTATCTCACTGTGGTTTTGATTTGTATTTCTCTGATGGCCAGTGATGATGAGCATTTTTTCATGTGTTTTTTGGCTGCATAAATATCTTCTTTTGAGAAGTGTCTGTTCATATCCTTCACCCACTTTTTGATGGGGTTGTTTGTTTTTTTCTTGTAAATTTGTTTGAGTTCATTGTAGATTCTGGATATTAGCCCTTTGTCAGATGAGTAGGTTGCAAAAATTTTCTCCCATTCTGTAGGTTGCCTGTTCATTCTGATGGTGGTTTCTTTTGCTGTGCAGAAGCTCTTTACTTTAATTAGACCCCATTTGTCAATTTTGGCTTTTGTTGCCATTGCTTTTGGTGTTTTAGACATGAAGTCCTTGCCCATGCCTATGTCCTGAATGGTATTGCCTAGGTTTTCTTCCAGGGTTTTTATGGTTTTAGGTCTAACATGTAAGTCTTTAATCCATCTTGAATTAATTTTTGTATAAGGTGTAAGTAAGGGATCCAGTTTCAGCTTTCTACATATGGCTAGCCAGTTTTCCCAGCAAAATTTATTAAATAGGGAATCCTTTCCCCATTGCTTGTTTTTGTCAGGTTTGTCAAAGATCAGATGGTTGTAGATATGTGGCATTATTTCTGAGGGCTCTGTTCTGTTCCACTGGTCTATATCTCTGTTTTGGTACCAGTACCATGCTGTTTTGGTTACTGTAGCCTTGTAGTATAGTTTGAAGTCACAGGCTAGCCACATTTTAAGTGTTCTGTAGCCTTATGTGGCTAGTTACTGCCATGTTAAACAGTGCAGACCTAAGCCATAGTTGATGGTTTTTAAACTTGAGCATGCATCAGGATCACCTGGAAGGCTTGTTATAATACAGATCGCTGGGCTCCACTTCCAGAGTTTCTGATTCATAGGTCTGGATGGAGCTTGAAAATTTGCATTTCTAACAAGTTCCTTAATGATGCTAATGATGCTGATCTGGGAACCACACTTTGAGAACCATGGCCACAGTTCTTTCAAAATCCAACTTTGGAACCATTTTACCACTGTATTAACATGAGTGATCAAGAACTGTCCCTAGGTATTGTTGCTATTGTACCACAATACTGTCGTATTATTGCAGTTTATAAAATATTGAAAATCTCCATTTAACTCATGGTTTATATTGAGTAATTATTCATGTGGATGAGTATTTCTTAGATCTTCATGTCTATTACTCTCTGAGTGCTTCTTTCCAGGAGGCTGGACAGGGAAGAGACATTTATTGGCTTGTTTGTTCTTAGTGAGTATTTACAGAGCTATATTAATACCATATGTATATGCATGCTCTGATCCTTAGGTAGAAAATAGTTCTTTTCAAGTTGACAAACTGTCAATCAATAAATTGATAATCTGCCCAGTATAGATTCAAGGCTCTAAGAGCAATTAGTTTGATTTTTAATGTATTTCAAAAACATTGAACTTTAAAATATTAAGTGAATAATAGTCCACTGTTTTTGAGCTCAATGAGAAGTTTTTTAAAAAATTACACTTCATGGTTTTTTAAGCCATGACATGAATTTATCTCTGAATAAGTTCAGAGATTGTATTCAGGTGAGCAAGTCCTGGCCACCAAATTGTTGATGATTCTGATCATTTGTGAAAGATGTAGTTTCCTCCTATCCCTACGTGCTTAAATATTTCATTTCCCTTGTTTTATTTCTGAAGAAAAACAATGAGGAGTTAATACCTGATCTTTAAACTTTGTTTTTGTCACAAGAGTACAAAAACAGCATCTGAGCCTCCATTGGCCCCTCCTGTGTCTGAAGAAGAAGATGAAGAGGAAGAAGAAGAAGAAGATGAAAATGAGCCACCACCAGTTATCGCACCAAGACCAGAGCATACAAAATCAGTAAGTCACAAAGGACTATTTCCAAATGATTCAAAAGATGCCCTTTGGAATAGTCATAGAGTTAGAATATAGTTAATCAGCTAGTACCTATTAAGCATCTTTTATGTTCCAAGAGCTAAAGTATAAAATATGACCAAGGTTTTGAGGATACTGTTTGAGGATACAAGGTTAGCACATTAAACAATTAGAGAATAATACCAAACAATACATAAATAACTGCTAAGTAATAAAAATGTTGGAGAAGTTAAGGTAAGGAAGGAAATCCATGTAAACCAGGTAGGAAGAGTTGCATAAACAGAGATCCTCAGACCAGAATTAGCAAGGCATGTACAGGGACATCCAAAGACTAGCTCCCATGATCTTTCAACAGTGTTGTACTTTCAGCTACTCAAAGTCCTTTTTTTTTTTTAAGAAAATACCACTTGTCTTTAAAAATTCATTGATATTACAATACATTGACTCCACACTCTTTCCTTGGCCTGCTGTTTTAATTGCAGAGCTTTTTGGTTTTTTTAGATCTACACTCGTTCTGTGGTTGAATCCATTGCTTCACCAGCAGTACCAAATAAAGAGGTCACACCACCCTCTGCTGAAAATGCCAATTCCAGTACTTTGTACAGGAACACAGATCGGCAAAGAAAAAAATCCAAGATGACAGATGAGGAGATCTTAGAGAAGCTAAGTGAGTACTTCTTGCCATGATTACTTTCTTCACGGGAGTGTTTCTCATAAGCCATTTAAAATGGGAATTGATCCTTTGGAAGTTTTAATCTGCTTATATGAACTCCAGACTTCCCAAAATCATGAGATGAAAAATTTGAGACTCACTGCATATGCCAGAACACTTTCTCCCTTCCACTCCTAATTTGACAGGAACTAAATATTTTTACTTGAAGGAATCAATTGAGATGAAAATTGATAAGACAAATTAAGTAGCAAGTTTTAAGATTACATCTTCAAAAGAGAATAGTCTGATAAAATATGTTATGATCATAACCCAAGGGCTCTCAACTAATCAGTGATGATAGATATGTCAACCTCAAAGCCCAACACAGTCAATCAAAACTTGGAACAACAAATAATATAGCTTTTTCCCTTAATTCAGAAGCATTTCTATGTGGCAGGAGAGACAGAACTAGCAAATGCTAGTAGCTTCCTTCCACAATGTCATTAGTGTGTACATGCTTGTGTGTACACACTTGTTGCCCCAGTTTTATAAAACACTTACCTTCTAGTTACTTTTCTGGGTCAAGAAGATAAAAAAAAATGGATTATCTGCTGAAAAGTCAAAGGTTTGTAAAGCATATTCATTAAACTCATACTATAAAAGCATCTAACAAATTGCTAGATATCAGCAATAAGTGCCCCCCCCAACCCCAGTTTGACTAACTCCTACTTATCCTTCAATACTCAGCTCAAAAGTTGCCTCCTCAGAAGATGTTGCTTGTCCCTCCCAGTCCATGTTAAGGGCATCTCTTCCTTACCACTTTTACTGGAGCAAATATCAAACCATATTAGTCTGACTTCTTTACTAGACTGTGAGATTCTCAAGAGCAGGGACTGTGCCCTTTTTTCCCTATATGTCCAACCCCTAGTTCATACCCATTACATAAAGGCATACAGCAAATGCTTGTTGAGTGAGTGAATGAAAAAAATAAGTAAACAAATACATCTTTACTGAGTTCCTACTTGTCTGTTCTGTGCAAGAAACTTTGGAGGACACAATAGAATGAAACTTTCCTGTCATCAAGAAATTCAATCTTTTTTGGAAAATACGATTTAATAGTATGATAAAATTAGAGCATAAGATAATCTCGTTTCATGCATATTTTTATTTAAAAGACCTCAGAAAAGGAAGACAGTAATTCCCACTATAGGCCACAGGGAGGCTCTGCAGAGGTGGTGGTAGGATGATTTTGCCCTCCAAAGGACATTTAGCAATGTCTGGAGAATATTTTTATTGTCCTGATTCAGAGATTGCTAGTAGCATATAATGGGTAGAGGCTAAGGATGCTTCTAAAACCCCAACAGTGCACAGGACGGCTGCCCTCCATCCACTTTACAGTAAAGTATTATTCAGTCCAAAATGTCAACAGTACTGAGATTGAGGCATTTGAGTTAGATGCATTTGGAAAGGCAAAGGTCGGAGTTGCAGCTGTCAGTTAAAACTCAGAACTACAATTGCTAGATTTTTGCTGACTTTACTATTCATGATTAAATATGCCACTAGCACTGATACTAACCATTTGCTGTAATAACAGCAGTAATAATTCTCATTTATTGGGCACCTTCTGGGTGGGCCACTTTACATACATTATCATAGTTTCACAGTAATTCCTTGCAGCTGATTCTAATATCCTCATTTTACAGACCAGTGAATGAAAGTAAGCTTCAAAAAGCTTAACTGACCAAGTCACCAAACCAATGTGTGGCACAACCAAAGTTTGAACTGAGACCAGTTTACCTTCAAAGCTTACACTTTTTCCATTACCTACCTACTTTGCTTCTGCATATCCGAACTGTCTATTTTTGTAAAAAGGAAGAACTAACTAAATGAAAGAATTGCCTCGATAATTTAAGTTCAATTATTCAGACAATTGGCACGTTTTTCTTTATTTTGCATATGTAGACATGACCTATGTGATTATATCAGATTTTAAAAATCTAACAGCCTTGCCTTAATAAAATGACTGTTATTTGGTATCTGTTTCAAATCTCAATAGATGTATTACAACAAAAATGCTTGTATAGTTTTGTTAAGTTAGCTGACAGAGAAACAAGCATTATTTTCTTGGACCAAAATCTTGTGTTGCTTGTAAACTCTAGTGGTGCTAGAGCTGTGTCCTTATTATTTTGTTTATTCTGCTCTACACTGAGCAACATGGTGAAGAAGGGGAAGCTAATTTTGATTACATTTTAATTAAGAATTAAGTGGGGTTTTTTTTTCTCTACTGGACTTCATGCTTGGGCATAGAGAGAGTCATTTTCCCTCTAGCCAGCAGGCCACTTGTGACTGCCAACCTTACATTGGATTTGTAGATTTTGGCAGGGTGAACCTGCTGAGAAGTGGAGCAGTGCTTCTCATGAAGCAGATTCAGTGAACTATACTCCAAAGTCCACAAAGGCAGACTTTCCTGCTCCTGCTCCACCATTACCCTCGCTGTGCCTTCTCTCTGCCATTACGCCTTTGTCTAAGGAAAACTTCAGACAAGTCACTTAACTCCTCTGAGCCTCAATTTTTAACCTGTGAAATGGAGATAAGAATCATAACTACATTTTTGTGAGAGATAAGGTCTGGCTCTGTTACCCAGGCTGGAGTACACTGGCACAATCATAGCTCACTGCAACCTTGACCTCGTGGGCTCAAATGATCCACCTCAGCCTCCCAAGTAGCTACAATTTTAGGTGTGCGCCACCATGCCCAGCTAAATTTTTTATTTTTTGTACAGATGGGATCTTGCTGTGTTGCCCAGGCTGGTCTTGAACTCCTGAGCTCAAGCAGTCCTCCTGCCTCAACTTCCCAATGTGCTGGGATTACAGACAGGAGCCACCAAGCCTGGCCCATTACTACATTTCAGGACTCTGTCTATAGGATGGATTTTAAGGAGCTCATCCTATGGTTAAGAGGGCAGATACTGGAGTCAGAAGGATCTACATTTAAATCACAGATCCATTGCTATTAGCTGTGTCACCTAGGGCCAGTTATTTAAATTTTCTGGGCCTCCATTTTCTCATCTAAAAAGTGGGGATAATGATAATATAAAAACCTCAGCAGCAGTATCAGGCACATCATAGGGGCTCAATAAGTGGTAATTATTATTACATGGGTATAAAGCCTTCATAAGATAATACAATGGGTCAAGCTTTGAAATAAGTCATCACTGGGTCTGAGTCATAGACTTATATTAGCTGTCTGTCCTTAGTCAAGTCACTTAACATCTCTGAACATAATTTTCTTCATCTGAAAGATGGAGATAATAATTGTACCTATATAATAGGGGTTGTGTGAGGACTAAATAAGTTAAAGTATATAAGACATCTAGCACAATAAACAGTAATATAAAATTGTTATTATGCTATTTTTACAGAGTGAGAGTGATCATATTTTTCAGCATAAAAATGGGGGTTTGGGGTCTTACAGTGTGACAGAATGATTGAAACCAGGAATAATCCCAGATGTATGATTACTGTACAGAAGCCATCAAGTATCTTGGACTCAAAGGCCCCATTGGGGCTTGGGGAAAAAGTAGAGCAGCCTGTGCTGAGAGGCAAAAGAGGAAAAAGGGAAACAGGGAGGCAGAAAGATAGCCAATATCCCATACCAGAGTGGACCTCATAAGCATGGTGAAGAGTAGATGGCAGCCTCTACTAAACCATCCTTACCTTCAGTGTCAGGGGTCTGGTTACTAAGAGGTGGGCAGCCCAGACCACAGAGCTATTCATCTTCCATGCAGATGCTGATTGTGGTGGCCAGAGCAAGAGGTCATTATTGGCTGAAATGAACAGGTCATCTTTCAGTTTTACACAGACAAATAGCCTGGGTCTGGCTTGTTCATTGTGGTCTGTCTAGATCTGTTGAAAAATACAGAAACAAGAACAGAAAACCAAACACTGCATGTTCTCACTCGTAAGTGGGAGTTGAACAATGAGAACACATGGACACAGGGAGGGGAATATCACACACCGGGGCCTGTCGGGGAGTAGGGGGCTAGGGGAGGGATAGCATTAGGAGAAATACCTAATGTAGATGACGGGTTGATAGGTGCAGCAAACCACCATGGCACCTGTATACCTGTGTAACAAAACTGCACGTTCTGCACATGTACCCCAGAACTTAAAGTATAATAAAAAAGGAAACCACCACATTTTAGTGACAAATTTCAAAAGCCATTGACTGTCAGTAAAGTTGTGTAATACAGGAAATTTGTCTTCAACCTCCTTCCTCTGGGCCCCACTATCACCTACTCCTTGCCTCTCACCTCCCTCAGCATTCCCCACTCAAAACCCTTTTTCCTAATTCACCCTCATATAGAACTGATATCAATTTAGAGAATCATTTTACTTTTTCTCAGAAATCGAAATCTTCATTATGCTAAAAGGATAATCTTTTAATGGTGGGAGTTCACCTTAGCTTAATATGTCAGAAAATATATTGATGGGCTTTTCTGTCACTGAACTCATATCATGAATGCTATTTTCAAATACAAGTATTTAGCATTCTTAAAACCTGCACTTTAAAATGAATAGTTTATTTCTTCTTTAGGAAGTTCTGGTAGGAAATTGTTCTGGTATTGCTTTTTTTTCTTTTGATTTTGATTTGCTGATTTTAAAAAACTTTCTCCCTATTGTGTCACAGTGTTTTTTCTTTATCGTAATTTACAAAAGCAAATTATAATAACTAATGGAAAAGATCACTTTAAAAGCTTGTTTTGTGATTGAGAATGGTAAACAAGGCCTCTAGTATACTTGCCTAACATCAGTAGATGGCAGCACACACTCTCCTGTGAAGGGCGATGAGTGTGGAGACACCATTTTATTTGAATAGCAGTTAAGTTCAGAAGTGGAATCTCATCAAAATGGTTTCTTTTGGTAATCTTCATGAAAGGATTTATTTCCAGTTTTTTTCCCCCCTGCATAACATGGAAATAAAGGTTGAATAATTTATTACCATAAAGCCACATTAACTGAACCCCACCATTTGGAATGGGTCATAATTCAGAAAGTGGCTTGGGCTGAAGCTTATTTGCTTTTTCTATATGGAAAAAAGTTGCTTAGCAACTTAATAGTTAAACTTTTTTAGAAGACTATAAACTGCTTAATAAAATTATGGCTTCAAGTGACTTTAAAATCGTCATTTCATTAAAATAAAAAAGTCCAGGCCCTTGCGCATTAATAGCTAATTTGAATAAGGATGGCTCTCAGTTATATAGAAATCTGTTAGACAAGTTGAAAAATAAAAGACCAACTCAGAAATTGCTAACTTGGTGGCATTCTATAGATATAGCTCAAGTAAAATATATTCTCCAACCCTTGCCTTAAACCATGGAGCATTTACAAAGGGAAATAACTAATTGTATTTTATTGTAATTCAGCAAATATATCAATATATTCTACACACGGCATTGTGTGAGGAGGCACTGAAGATACAGAGATGAATAAGACATGGCTCCTGTACTTAAGACATAGTCTAAAAGGCAATATCAAATACCGTACACACACAAAGGAACCTATGCAGATGACTGTTTAGTACAGAGGGTAACTCAGCACAAGTGTTACATTGTGACCAAGACCTTAAGTGAACCAGGAAGAACTGTGGAATTCCCGTCATGTATATCATGTACATTTCTAGCCATAGATACAACATTGAATGGATGCCAGATGATTATGAAACCCTTCAGTTCTAATTCTTACAAGTCAAAGTTCCAAATAGATAGATATAGACATCTGATATATTAAGTACAGAGAGAGAGAGAACAAGGGCGAGAGAGAGAGAGAGAAGATACAGTAGTAGCACAGAAAAGTGAAGTTGTTAATTATTCAAGGGATCAGAGAAAGCTTCCCAGAAGAGGGAACATCTAAGCTAAGTTTGGAAGCATGAATAGGAACTTGCCACAGAGAAAATATGGGAAGGACATTTCAGGCAGCGAATGGCATGTAAAGAAGACTTGAAGCATATGTCCTGGAACTCTGACTTATTCAGTGTTACTTTAATAAAGAATTGGTGGTATATGGTGATACTGGCATTGTAGAAGAGGAAACTGAACTTTTAAGCAGGAGCTGATCATGAGCTACCATTAGTTTGTTATGCTTAGAGCATAAAGTTCTAGTGGGGAAGTGGTAAATGATGAGAAGAGAATGAAGCAGGAGCCAGATTAGGAACCTTGCATTGCCAAGGAGTTTTGGCTTTCATCTGTAGGTGTTAGGGAGCTGTCAAGTAATCCTGAACCAGAGAATCACATTATCAGGTCTGCACTTAGAGGATCCTGATAGAGATGTAGAGCCTTGACTAAAGAGGGCAGCAGCTAGACTAGGAGTCCAGTTAGGAGGCTGTTGGAATAACCCAGGAAAAAGATGATGAAAGCCCAACTAAAGCAGTAGTAATGAGGAAGGAACACATTCAAAAGATGTCTAGGAGGTAACAAGATATAGGCCCTTGGTGGACAACTGCATGTGGTAAGTGAAAGTAAGAGTCAATGATGACTCGCAGATTTCTGACTCAGGCTACTGAGTAGATGGATTGGCAGTACTACTGACTGATAGTGGAAATACAAAAGAAAAAGTATTATAACAACCCATATATTAGCTAAGTCTTATTTAACTTAATTTAAAAGTGAACTTTCATTAAAAAAAAACCAACAACTTGATGAGTAATCTATGAGTGAAATGTTTAACTAATTATTTTTCTCAAGGTATACTATCTACTGCTGTTAGGTCTAAATTATGTTGTCTACTAGCCCAGAGAATAAACTGTTGTGTAAATTAGCATGAAGTATTATCTGTAGCACATAATTGAGCACTTAAATACATATTTTCTTGTTCTCATTCATTTAATCAACAAATATTTGTTTAGTAGCAGCCACTGTTCTAGGCTCCAAAGTTACAGGGATGAAAGGACAAAGTTCCTGCCCTCAAGAAGCAGCATGTAAGTCTCAGTGAAATGATCAGAGAAGACTTCATAAAGGTGGATAATTTGAGATTTTATTTAAATGACAAATAAGAATTCATGGGTTAGATAGGAAAGGAAAAGGGGGAGCACATGCAAAGCCCTAAGCACTAGATAGTGATAGCATTACTAGGATATAAAGTAGTAAGGGTGGAGAAAAAGAATAATATAAAGCTAGACTGGTTAGATAGGAGCCAGATGATGCTGAAGGGTGAAGGACCTTCTCTGTCTAACTACAGAAATAGGATTTGATCCTGCAGTGGGCAGGAGCTTTTAAGGAATTATGAACAGTGGAGAAAAATCACTCTGATATAGGGTTATTGTACATCTCAGTCTGTCCAGGACAGTCTCATTTTATGAATAGTATGGTCCCCCTTTTCCAAAGGCATGGTGTAAGAGGAACTAGAGAAAGCAGAGTCTATGAGTAGGTTATGACTGGCACAATTGTTTGAATAAGAAGTATTGAAAGCCCGAACAATAGCAGTGGCCATGGGCATAGAGAGAAGAGTATGAATACGAGTGACAACTAGAAGATAGAATTTACAGATCTTCTCTTGATTAGTTCATATGTGAAAATCTTGCCTTACCAACCAACTGTACACTTCTTTGTACCATGTGTTAGTAAGATATAACTCAAAGATAATAATATGACATGTTTGCTTCCAGAAAGAAAGGTGGGCCAGAGGCCTCCAAATAAATGATGCCCTTCAAAGTATACCCTTGAGAAGCTGCACCCTTATTCCCATGATTGTTCTATAACCCCAAGATTTTTCTGGACCTATTTGAACACTGCATTGAAGAGTCAATGCCACTTCTGTGGTATTTATTCTGAGTGATAGCAAGTATTCATCCTCTGAGTGATGGACTGGATTTTTTTGAAATAGCAAAACTATTATTTTTAAAGAGCCAAACATGATAAATTAATAGTTTTCTTATGTAGCTTATAAACTTACTAAAAAAATGTTTGGAGCAATCTATAGAAACAGAAAGTAGATTAGTGGTTGCCTAGATATGTTTTGGGAACTAAGGGAAGATGGGGAGTAACTGCTAACAAGTAAGAGGTAAAAGGTTTCTTTCTGGAATAATGAAAACATTCTAAAATTAGATCATGATGACATTTACACAACACATTAAATATGTTAAAAACATTCAATTGCACACTCTAGGTCACTGAACTTTATGGCATGTAAATCATATGTCAGTAAATCTGTTCAAATCTTTGGAGCACTAGCAGTGTCCTAGGTTTGGAAATATATGTTTCGAACACGCATGGGTCTCATTACTTTATGATCAAACTTTGTTCTTCATTAGACTCATTTCCATCCCCACACCCTTAGCACTGTGCTAGGTACATAGTAATTACTCAATAGATATTTGTCCAGCAGAATTGGATATAACATAGTGCTTAACTTCAATTCAGAGAAGACAGTGATTTTACTAAATAGTGTAGATAAGTTCTTAGATTGTTTTTTAGCGATTATACCAATTTATGTACCCACCATCAGTGTACAAGGGTTCCAATTGTTCTACATCATTGATAACGTTTGGTATTGACAACCTTTTTAATTTTAGCTATTCTGATCGGTCTGTAGTGTTAACTCATTCTGGTTTTATTGTGTATTTTCCAGAATGTTTATGAGCCTGAGCACATTTTTGTATTTTATAACTTCAACTTTTGTTATAGATTAAAGGGTACACATGCAGGTTTGTTACATGGGTAAATTGTGTGATGCTGAGGCTTGGGACTCTAATGATGCCTTCACCTAGGCAGTGAGCATACTATCCAATAGGTAGTTCTTCAGCCCTTCTCCCTCTCCTCCCCTGTCTAGTGATCCCCAGTGTTTATTGTTCCTATCTTTATACTCGTGTGTATTCATTGTTTAGCTCCCACTTATAAGCGACAACATGCAGTATTTGGTTTTCTTTTCTTGCATTTGTTTGCTTAGGTTCATGACCTCCAGCTCCATCCCTTTCTTAGATTTTTTTTATATCCTAATATATAGTATTATGAGAACTTTTTATAGATGTTGGGTTGTGACAAGTTTTTTTTGTTTTCCAAATATCAGTAATTTTGAATATAAGCAAAATGGGTTATTATTACTACTTTAATTACTATAAAACTATTTGTTATTTTAGTAAGTAGAAAGTATCATTTTTATGTAAATTATAGAAATCCCATGGGAGTATTTGTCTAATGTTTTATTTGTCACTGACTCTGGCATCTTAATTTTCATTATTAAATTAAAAAACAGTCAATCAATTTCTATTTCTCTCTCTCTCTCTCTCTTCCACCTCCTCCTCTTTTCTTCTCTCCCCACCCATCTCTTAGGAAGCATTGTGAGTGTTGGGGACCCAAAGAAAAAATACACAAGATTTGAAAAAATTGGTCAAGGGTAAGTGATTGTTATTTGAAATATAAAAAGATGAGTACAAGCAACATACATTAAAATTAAAATTCAGTAAGAGCTTGGGTTTCTGGTAAATTATGCTTCTCATTTCCTAGATTATATTTATGTCTTGCATTCTCAGTATTGGCCTTTCAGGGGGAGTGCTGACAACAGTTACAACATTAACCTAGGAACACATCCTGCTGAAATCTTCATTATTGTTGGGCTGACAGTAAATTCTGTGGGGACATTTCGATCCTATGTAGTTAGAAGATTCAAACAGATTTCTCTAGAAAAAGCAGTAGGGTTATGGAAACTTCTAGCTTACGTAAAAACCCCCTTTATCGCAGTTCCCCCTACAGCCACATGGATGGTATGATTAAGATCCTGTTTTATTGTCAAAATGTAGAGTGACAAACTGAGGGTGGGGAATGTCCTTATGGAATGATCCGGAGGTAGGCAGAGTTGACTATCTGAGTATGGAGGAAACAGACAATAATCCCTAAATGAGACCTAGTGCATCATTTTCACTTAATATACTTGTTAAAGATAAAGATTCCCAGGCCCCACTGCCAAAGATTTGATTTAGAGTCTGGAGTGGGGTTCAGTGATCTGAACTTTGCAAAAGTCCCTCAGATAATCCTGATAATCAGCAAGACATGGGTACCATTGCATTAGATTATTCACTAAAGCTGAAGGCAGGAGTCACCAGTTCTGCAAGTCAACTGTACTAATGCATGTCTCTCAGGCCTCAACGTGAAACTAGGCAGGTGGATCTGAGCAGGCAACAGCATTTGAAACAGGGAAAAGTTTTATTTAAAGGAAAATGGAATATTCTTAAGGGACATCCTTAAATGAGGAGTGAGACACATATTCAGGGACACCAACTACTGTATGTCAGAAACAAAGATGGCACCTCAGACTTTTCCTGGCTGAGGCAAGGGGCTGAAGACAAAGGGTTACAGCCAATACGCTTGCAAAATTGTGCTAGCCCATCAGCCATTAGAATCTAATTATTTTAGGGTAAGAGAAGGTAGAATTTCTTCAAGAACCACACTGCTTTTCCTGGCATACTTAGGTTCAAAAAAGTATACATCATATATAAGCTTGACTATTTTTCATGATTTTATATTTTCTTTGTTTTTCCCCCTAGCTTTTGTACTAAAGTTTCTTTTGAAATTTCCAGTATATCTCAGGAAATAAGGGAAAGCATTCATTAGACGTTTGGGCTAGAGAAAAGGAGAGGCACTCATGGAAACTGTGCCTGGTGGGAATCAAGATGAGAAGACCCTAAGGGAGACAGAAACTCAGGAAGAAATGCATGGCCAAGTTTATTCTTCCAGTCAAAACCATAATGACATTGTATTTGAACTTTCCAGGGGGCTAAAATGTATTCTTATTTGCTCACAAAAAAGAAGAGTTTTATGGTCTCTAGAAGCTTCCTGTCACCGAATGGGTCAAATTAATATTTCTACTCATTGTTCTAAAACAGTGATAAACAACAGAACTTACTGTGATGATAGAGATGTTCTATATCTGTGCTGTCTAATATGGTAGCCACTGGCTATGTGTGGCTATGGGGCACTTGGAATGTGGGTAGTGCACATAAGAAACTGAATTTATGTGAGCTCATTTATTTGTTTAGCAGATATTTCTTGAGCACTAACTATGTTCCAGGCACTATGCTAAGTGCTAGAGAGACAGAGATGGGTAATGATGGTGTGGGCCCTCAAGGAACTTACAGTTTACACTGATAAGTGCTTGACAGAGGGATACAGGGTGCCAGAAGAACCTAGAGGCAAGCTTACTCAATTCAACCAAGTATAGAGCAGGGCCAGCTTCTAGAGCCATTTTCTCCCACCGGGAATTTTCCCTGTCTACTTCTGGTGGAGTTGTTGTTTTGCTTAAGTAAGAAACCTATACCTTCCCAAGTCTATATACAGACCTCAGCTCTCCTTCTTCATGCCTAAAGGGTAAATACCACCAGACAGATTGCAAAAAGACAGTATTATGTACTAAAGGGACTTAGAAAACAAAAGTTGGCTTTTAGATTTTATTTTCATCTGGTTGAGTCTCAGGTAGAGCTAACAATAGGAAGGGAAGGGATATTCAATCCACTTAGAAATAGCACTCCAAATCATTGTTGTCCAGTATGGTGGCCAGTAACCACATTTGGCTACTGAGCACTTGAAATGTGGCTAGTCCAAATGGAAATGTACTTAAGTATAAAAGGCACACCTGATTTCAAAACCTTAGTATGAAAAAATAATGTAAAATATCTCATTAATATATTTTTTATTGATTACATGTTGGGAAATTTTGCATACATTGGATTAAAGAAAATATATTATGAAAATTAATTTCACCTTTTAAAAACTTTATGTAACTCTAAGAAATTTTAAATATGGCTCGTGGCTCATGTTATATTTCTAATAGGCAGTAATGCTCTAGTTGTAGCCTTAACTGGGAGTTATTTGTTTATTAATTCGTAAAGTGTTTTTCCATGGTTGTTTTTTGGAGAGTGGGAGATGTTATAATTTTGTCTTGATTGTTCCAACTAAAAGCCAACTGAGCCAAAAATAGCATTGAATTTTAAAAGGAAAAAGTACAAGATGGTTTCAGATATCTCCCAGATACTAGGTAATGAAACAAGACTAATTTTGCCAAGAACAAAGATCAGGCCACCAAGCAACTTTGTGTAACAAAGAGATTTCCTCTCTTGGCTATTATTTATGCCTGTGACTTTTAAAGATGAAAAGGAAAGTTCTCTACCTCTGAGTCTCTTTGTACAGTCTTCACAACCTAAAATGAAAAAATCGAAGCATAAATCCTGCTTGCCACTGCAGAAAGGTCTATTTTAAATTCCCAGCAAGTTCATCATTTTAAAGAATGATACAGTAGCAGATAGTTCACTCATAGGCCCAACACAACTTTTTAATACATCCTTAGAGGGTATGGAGTCAATTGTATTCCTACTTTTGTCTTCTTTAGTGTTTAGCACGGTGCTTTTGCACTTAGTAGGCCCTCTAAAATAATTTTGTGCAGTTATGATCAACAGCTGGGTTCACTTTGGCCAGATTCAAAGAACTGCAAAGCTGTCTGCCAACTCCGTCTCTGTGGGTCTGTTTTTGCCTCAATAAATATTTGTTGAGCTAATGAAAATGTTTGTCTTTCCACTGCATCTTCTCACTCGTAAGTGGGAGTTGAACAATGAGAACATATGGACATGGAGGGGAACAACACACACTGGGGCCAGAAGGGGAATGGGGGGCGAAGGTAGTGAGAGCATTAGGACGAATAGCTAATGCATGCGGGGCTTAAAACCTAGATGATGAGTTCATAGGTGCAGCAAACCACCATGGCACACATATACCTAAGTAATAAACCTGCACGTCCTGCACTTGTATCCCAGAACTTAAAGTAAAATTAAAAAAATAAAAAAGAAAATGTTTGTCTTTCTAGCTATCTCTTTCCTCTGTCCTCTGTATTTACATGTGTATATACATGCCTATCTTGCTCCTCCTGTGTCTGTCTTTCCCTGTTTTTCCTCAGTGTGTCTTCACATTTTTGTCTTTCACAATGACTTGATCGGCCTCACCACATCTGATTCCTTTATTCTCTGGGTATTTGTGTGTGCTGCATATCTGTCTTCTTCAAGCATGTTGGCCTCACATTCTACTGCCCATTTTCACACACACCCCACAACCCAAATTGTCATAATATAAAATCAAGATGTATTTAAGATATAATCTGCCGGCTTAAATCTATTTACTATGATTTTATCATTTACTTAATTTACTAATTTTATTTTTTTGATCTTAGTAGATTGTTTTTCCTCAGTTCTTAATTATTAAAGTAAAGCAAAATATTGACTTTTTTCTTTCTGGACCAAAAAAAAAAAAAAACCCACCTCCCACTTATATTAACTTTCTTTTTACTTAAATGGCTTTCAACTGATTTTTTTTTCATTAATTACTGGCCTAAGTTATATAAACTAGTCTCTACTCTCAATATGTAGAGTTTTTTAAAATTAAATCTGTGTTTTTAATTGTTTTTGCCTTACCTATTATTACAGTGACATTCAAAATTGTTGTCAATAATCATTTGGTGTTAGGGATAATCAGCCCCAGTATTTTATTCTCAGCTCCAGAGAGCACAACAGTTCACTCACTCTCAGGAGCTGGATTTGAGAAGAGCTTCTCCATTAATCACCTTCATTTACTTGGAAAACTAAATTTTTTCTCCAGCATGGGTTTCTGCCATCCCAGCATTCAGGCCTGGGGCCAGAGAATTGGGCTCCATCTTCCATAAATCAAGTTCAGAATCACATGTCTAATCATTTGAGGCCATATCTGTGAGTTGAAGGCTAAAAATGACATTGTTTCACTGGGTTTGCTGTGAAAAGTGTTCTATAATTGGCTACCAAATCCAGACATTTTGAGCAAATTTATGCAAAGTTAAAAAATAAGGAAAGAAAGAAAAAAAGTCAGGTACCCCAAAATTATCATTAACTCAACAACATGAGTTTGTCAGAAATATATCCGGTGTGCACTTGAGAATCTTCACTTTCTAGAATAGTTATATAAAATAACTTGTTTAATAAATGAGGTAGAGTGAGACAACAAAGTCAAATATTTATTTTCAGTCAACAGCTATCAATGGCAACCCTGTGTAATTCCTGAATAAGCAATAGCTATGTAACAGAGGGCTGAATTTACAACGTTGGCAGCTGTCCTCACAGATTTCTCATTAATGTATTTGAATTCATGTTAGGGTCTTTCCTTAAATGAGAATGCACTGAAAAACAGGCCTTTTTTTCTCTTTCAGGTTCATATTGTCTTTTCTCTTCAACATTATAATAGAAAAATATTTTTGAGGAAGCAGCTCAGAGGATCCAGTTTAACAAGTACATTTTTAACATCAGTGAACCTTTAATGAGTGCCTACTATGTGTAATGGAGAGTAGCAGTTAAGAATCAGGTTCTCAGAGTTCACAGTGACCTCTATACTTGTGGTCCCCCTGAATACTGGACATGGAGAAGAGTTATATCAAGAAATAAGATGAACACCTACCCCCAATAATGTACCTTTCCTCTATATTTTATTCATACATTCATCTTCACTGTCATCTCTCATATGAATCACTCTTTGGCTGGCCTGGTCCTAATTGACCTTTTCTGTCTTTTGTTTTTCTGAATCCTACAGATTATATCTGTGCCGGCATGTATTCACCACTTATATCTTAGCTTGTCTAGACATGTAAAATTGCTTGAAACTTTGAGGAATGTAGAGGAATAAAGGGAGAATTTTTGAAAAACTTGAAGAAAAAGAAAGAGACAGGATTCTGAACTCAGGGCTGTAGAAAAATTATTCAATTTCTTTAAGCATCAGTTTTCTCTTTCATAGTAAGCAGAATGCACGTATCTCATAAGGTTGTAAAAATAAATGAGAAGGCATTTAAAGTCCTTAGCACAGTACATGGCACATAGTTAATTGCTCAGTAAATGCTAGTTATTATTAGGGATGAAAGACACACTCATATGTTGCTATTATATAGAACAGAATATAATAAGTATTGTGAAGAAATTACAAAGAGCTCTGTGGACAGAGAGGAGGGACAAATTATTTACAGCCAAGGAGTGGGTATGATGGATTCTTAGAAGAGGGTACACTTGAGAGTGACATTAGAGGGTATAGGAATTTAACAAGTAGGGTTTATAAGAAGTTGTGTTTGAATGCTTACTTCAGACTGTAGGTTTCATTCACTTTGGTATCCCTAAGGTCTGCAACACTGCCCCAGCATATATGCTCAAATATAAGGTAACACAATAAGATAATTTTAAAAAGTGTTTTGATGCACCTGCATACATAAACTGTTTATATATATATATATAGAGAGAGAGAGATATTTGTATATCTATATATCTATATATATATAGATATATGGTTGAAAGTCTACTTATGATGTTTGTTAATTTACTTTCATTTTCATATTTAAAACCACTTATATAAAGTATTATTTTGTAGAGATTTTTCTACTCTCATATTTCACGAGTGGTATAATTCAAAATCTTCTTATGTGTCTTTAACATCATTCTTTTTGTAATCACTAGAGATTATTTTTGAGTCTTCCAGCAGTTACTCAAATATATTACCTGACTTCCATCTAAGATATTTGAGATTTTGAACCCACATATAATTCTGTTCGTGGATATTTATTCCTAGTCACAATTACCCATTCATATAACATTAAGACTATTGTTTTTTGAATTTGTCCTGTAGGTGTATATTTAGGTCTTCATGACATATATCTACTATCTACTATATGACTTTTTAAAATTTCTATTACAAATTGTCATACTTACACAAAAATAGGGAAAATAACACAGGAACTGCTGTATTCTTATCACTCATATTAAATATTTATCAACAATTTTTAATAAAATCACAATGCCATTACATCTACAAACAATTAACAATTGCTTCATATCATTTAACTCCCAGTCTATAATCAGAATTCTCCACTTGCAACAAAACGCTATTTTTATAATTGATTTGTTCAAATCAACATCCAAAGGAGATCTACATATTGCATTTGTTGTATATCGTGTCTGTATACCCTGAAGCAGTCTCCTTTCTTTTTCCACTACCATTATCTTGTTGAAGAAACTGGTTATTGCCTTGTAAAATGTGGCACTTTCTGTATTTGTCTGTTAGTTTCATTAGCTGTCATTTAACTTGCTCTTCTAACTTCCACCTCTGGGATTCAGGGGATTCTCTTGCCTCAGCCTCTCGAGTAACTGGAATTACAGGCGTGTGTCACCATGCCCGGCTAATTTTGTATTTTTAGTAGATACGGGGTTTCACCATGTTGGCCAGGCTGGTCTTGAACTCCTGACCTCAAGTGATCCACCCACCTCAGCCTCCCAAAGTGCTGGGATTACATATGAGAGCCACCATGCCTGGCCAAATGCTTGCTTTTTTAATTACCAGCTTTCATTGTAAATAGTTAGCATGGAGTTGCATACGAAAGTGTTCCATGAGGGGTATTTTGATATTTTTAGTAGGGAAATTTTATTAAGTATCTTTATAAAGTCTTACAATTTTATATTGTCAATATGTTTCACTGAGTTGCATCTATTATTGTTTATGGTGGTCAAACTATTCCATCTTTAGCTAATGGGAGCCTCTTTCACTGCATTAGTTTTGACAGAGGTCTTTTAATAGCTTGTTTACGACATCCAACACTTGCAGTTATGTGATCATACCCTCCAAAATAACTTATTCACATCCTTTCTTTGTAATTCTGACAGGTACTCTCTATGAGCATCCAAAACTAGCATTAATTGAGAAGATATCAACCTAATATGTCCTTTCCAAACTGTATTTTATAGTTAAAAATAAACGAATATGGATAAGTACCAATCACATGAAAGATTTTTATAAGAACTTGCATATAAGGCAGCTCCATTTTTATGAGGAAAAATTGGGAGGAGAAAACCCTTATCTTGTATTTGAGTATATATGGTGCATTTCTGTGCATGCATGTATGTTTGTTGTAGGTATATTTTTAGCACAAGTGGTAACATACTATATATCTCCTTTTTTATTGTGTTTCTGTGTTTTAGAGATGGTTCTATGCTTGTACCTCATACTTTTTAAACAGATGCAGTGCTTTGTTATTTGAATAGTACCATAATTTATTGAACTAGGCCCTAAATGGACATAGACATTTAATTTGTATTTGATGTTTTGCTATTATAAACAAGGCTTCTGTGAAGATCCTTACAGATAAACCATTTTATACAAAGTTATCATTAGAATAGATTCCTAAAAGTGGAATTGTTATGTAAAAGGATATGTGCATTTTTCTTTCTGAGTTACCCTCCTTAGAGGTTTGTTTATTTAACACACCATCAATAATGTATGAGAGTGCCGGTTTGCCTGCACCTTTGCCAACACAGCTGTATTCACTTATTTGGGATTATAGTAGTATAATAAAAACACTCCCACACTGACTTTTTTTAAAAAGGAAAATAAATAATAAAGGAACTGTAACAAGAAAGCATGTGGCAAAACAAAAGGCTATCTTGAAGAATTAATTAGCCAATGTAGTCCATGTCTTTATAATGCCAAAGTATCTTTGTTACATGTTATATCTCTCCATAGGTTAGATTAGCTATGCAGCTATGTTTGACAGAAAGTGACAATGAGAGCATTTCTTGAAATCATTTTTCTCTTACACGTAGATATATATCTGGGCAAAGGAATTTTGTCTAACATCTGGATCTTTGTCAATCATATCATTATATAGAATGATGATATGTTCAATTCATCAATAATTGCTAACAAATTTTGCTACTAGCTCATGCGTAATCAAGCCCTCAGTCCCCCCCGTCTCTCTAAATTAGTTTTAGTTTTAAGACTACAGAAACTAAATATATAATGTTAGGTATTTTTCAGACTTATCTCTGCTACTCAGTGAGAAGCCCCTTTCTTCTTAATCTAACATGAAAGTCTCATATTGAAGATGAATAGCTTTGAAACTTATTTCTTAAAAGACTCGTTGAATAACAGTGTCGTTTAGAGAACCTGACAAAGCAGTGTATGCCATGGAACTCAGAGTGCTGAGAATAAAACCTCTGATTTTTTTTTTTTTTTGGTTGTTCAGGAAACTATGGGCAAGAGTGGTGTCTAGTGTGCTTATAGAAGTGATTCTTTGGGTAGGACCACCCACCCCAAAAGTATTTGCTTCTTCATCGGATCTATTTTGGGCCACACAAGGTAGAACGCTGCTATGAAGCACTAAATAGATGTAGTCTGAGTTCTATAAAAGGCTTTGTGATGTAGAAGATTGGAAATACATTAGCATTTGTGAAGAACAATGTTTATGGAGCAATGGAAGATGCTCTTTGTTCTACTTAATGCTCTTAAGTGCACTGTGTTGTGTGCTGTCCCTTGTAAAGAAAGATGATGCCACTCAATCAAACACCATTAGCAGAGTTTGCACGTTAAGTTGTTTTTTCCAGCCACAGTAATGAGCTTGTTTTAAGCCACCTGCCCCCCTTTCCTGTCCAGGCCTCTTGAATCCAATGGCACACACTGTGAAACAGCTGCTTAGATTTAATGTTGGAGTGAGTAGCCGAGAGTTATCTGGCCTTTCCAGGGATTAAGCCTTGTAATTGTGGCCTCATTATCACTGGACTATAACCCACCGAGCTCCCTGGCCCCACACCCATAATGTGTTACAGCTCTCTTTAAAATTAGATGACCGTGAATACTCTGAGAAAAGTCATGCCCTAGCTAAAGAACAGAAAATTCCCTGTTCTGATTTATAATCTTAGTAATTAAAGACTATACCATCTGGCCCCAGCTACATTCTGTGTACTTAGAGCAGTACTGAGATAACATGATTTTTACATAATTTTCTTTTTTAAATTTAGGGATGCATTTTTTAGAAGTAAATTACACAAAGGAAAACGCCAGAACTCTGTCTTTGGAAAAGTTATTGCATGTGATGGTAACATCATTCCTGAGCCCCAAAGAACACATCTCTCAACAAAACAAGTAACTATATGGTAGTATCAAACTATATATATACAGATATATATAGATATGTAATCTGTTTTTATGTCAGGTGCGTTAGTATAGTGAGACAATATCTAGATAGGAGCCTACAAGTAGTAACTTTTTTAATATTCAGCAAAAGATAAAGTCTATTTCTAAAAACTAACAGCAGTTCATTTTCAGCCACATGATCAATCTTAATTGAGTCGGCAAACAGAACAACAACTTGTGTGTGGTTATACCAAAGGAATAAAACATACCATGTCCTGGTACAAACTAAATGGCTTGTGGACAAAGTGAGTAGAAAATTAAAGGCAAGATAAACATTTTGGGGAGGCGACTTAGCATAACAGGTACGAACATGAGCTTTGGGAAGTACCACACTTGCACTTAGCACTGAGGTAAAAATGCTAAAGATCTATAGCAAAACATGAAATGGTGATTAAGAGCATGGGCTGTGGAGAGAAAGTAATGCATTTTTAAGCTCAGCTGCTGATTGTGCAACCTTAGGCAACCTACTTAACATTTCTTTGTTTCAATGTCCTCATTTGCAAAGTGAGGAAAATCTAATTTATCTCATAGAGTTGTACAGGGTGGGCATTAAGTGAGATCATTAGAGAGCTGCAGAGAGTATGGCTCCATAAGTGAAATAGCCTTTTTATAGCAGCAGCAGCAATAGGAATACATGTAAAAAAATAACCATTCTATATGGGGTTTAATCCTTGACTATGACCTCATTAGCACCAGATTTATATTTGTAAAACCTTAATGGGAATTTTGCCTATCTTTCTGGCTCCCTCATTCTTATTCCTACCAGATTCTTCTTGGACTTCATTGAGCCTTTAGACCTCTTGCCCTTTTTGTTTTCTCCCAGTATATGAGCTTCTTCCTAGGCTCACTTCTTCGCCCTTCTTTTCCTCTAATCCATTTCCATGCTGAAATCAAAGTGACTTATCTAAATTATTAGTCCTACCATGTTGCTGCTTTTACAACTACTCATGATCATGGCTTGACATTGGCACTTGGTGGGAAACATCAAAACCTGGTCAAGATTCCTGATAATGAAACTGACCTGCTTTATGAGGAAAAGGGAGAATTGTGAATTGTTTCTTTCTGGACCCTTCAGACTAGATGCCAGTGTTTCCATTTGAGTAGTAAGCGCTTGGCCATGTCAGGGAGAGACTGTTGACAAAGCATCTAATGTGATGCCAAGAACCCAGATGTACTTATCGCATTTTAATTGATGATGGGTCCCAATGGTTGAGAAATCTGTTGGTTTAGTATTCTTTAATCATAGTATAGTTAACTGAAAGATCTCTAACTTCAAGTTAGGAGACCTTTGTTACTTACTTGCTATGTTATCATGGGCCTATCCTTCCTGCTTTCTGGGCTTCAGATTTCTCATTTGTAATGAGGAAATTAAACTGGATGTTCTCTATTTTCCTTTGAGTCCTGATAATGCATGATTACTTTGTACTATCTGAGGGATTGAGATTTGGAATAAAAACAATACCTATCATAAAAGCATGTTCTTCCTACAGGAATCTGGCTTTAATATAACTGGAATGGAGTGATAATAGGGATCAATGTAATTAAATGTTTAGCATAAAAATCAAATTGACAGTGTTGCCCATTTTAGCACACCAGACCCAATACACTGGAGAATTAGGAATTTTAACCCCTATCTTTGTTAGTTTGAGTTTTGGCATCTTTACATCCTATAGTGCTGCGTGACACTGACTTTTGTTTTTTAATTATACTTTAAGTTCTGGGATACGTGTGCAGAACGTGCAGGTTTGTTACATAGGTATACACATGCCATGGTGGTTTGCTGCACCCATCAACCCGTCATCTACATTAGGTATTTGTCCTAATGCTATCCCTCCCCTGGCACCCCACCCCCCAACAGGCCCCGGTGTGTGATGTTCCCCTTCCTGTGTCCATGCGTTCTCATTGTTCAACTCCCACTTATGAGTGAGAATATACGTTGTTTGGTTTTCTGTTCCTGTGTTACTTTGCTGAGAACGATGGTTTCCAGCTTCATCCATGTCCCTGCAAAGGACATTAACTCATCCTTTTTATGGCTGCATAGTACTCCATGGTATATATGTGTCACATTTTCTTAATCCAGTCTATCATTGATGGGCATTTGGGTTGGTTCCAAGACTTTGCTATTGTGAATAGTGCTGCAATAAACGTACATGTGCACGTGTCTTTATAGTAAAAAATGATTTATAACCCTTTGGGTATATGCCCAGCAATGGGATTGCTGGGTCAAATGATATTTCTGGTTGTAGACCCTTGAGGAATCGCCACACTGTTTTCCACAATGGTTGAACTAACTTACACTCCCACCAATGATGTAAAAGCATTCCTATTTCTCCACATCCCCTCCAACATCTGTTGTTTCCTGGCTTTTTAATGATCACCATTCTAACTGGCGTGAGATGGTATCTCATTGTGATTTTTGATTTGCATTTCTCGACCAGTGATGATGAGCTTCTTTTAGTATGTTTGTTGACCGCATAAATGTCTTCTTTTGAGAAGTGTCTGTTCATATCCTTTGCTCACTTTTTGATGGGATTGTTTTTTTTCTTGTAAATTTTGTTTAAGTTCCTTGTAGATTCTGGATATTAGCCCTTTGTCACATGGATCGATTGCAAAAATTTTCTTCCATTCTGTAGGTTGCTTGTTGACTCTGATGATAGTTTATTTTGCTGTGCAGAAGCTCTTTAGTTTAATTAGATTCTATTTGTCAATTTTGGCTTTTGCTTCCATTGCTTTTGGTGTTTTAATCATGAAGTCTTTGCCCGTGTCTATCTCCTGAATGGTATTGCCTAGGTTTTCTTCTAGGGTTTTTTATGGTTTTAGGTTTTATGTTTAAGTCTTTAATCCATCTTGAGATAATTTTTATATAAGGTGTAAGGAAGGGGTTCAGTTTCAGTTTTCTGCATATGGATAGCCAGTTTTCCCAACACCATTTATTAAATAGGGAATCCTTTCCCCATTGCTGTTGTAGATGTGTGGCATTACTTCTGAGGCCTCTGTTCTATTCCATTGGTCTATGTATCTGTTTTGGTACCAGTACCATGGTGTTTTGGTTACTGTAGCCTTGTAGTATAGTTTGAAGTCAGGTAGGATGATGCCTCCAGGTTTGTTCTTTTTGCTTAGGATTGTCTTGGCTATATAAAATTTCAGGCCAATACCAATGATGAATATTGGTGCAAAAATCCCCAATAAAATACTGGCAAACTGAATCCAGCAGCACATCAAAAAGCTTATCCACCACAATCAAGTTGGCTTCATCCCTGGGATGCAAGGCTGGTTCAACATACAAAAATCAATAAACGTAATCCATCCCTTAAACAGAACCAATGAGAAAAACCTGATTATCTCAATACATGCAGAAAAGGCCTTCAGTAAAATTCAACACCCCTTCATCCTAAAAACTCTCAATAAACTAGGTATTGATGGAACATATCTCAAAATATTAAGAGCTATTTATGACGAACCCACAGCCAATATCATACTGAATGGGCAAAAGCTGGAAGCATTCCCTTTGAAAACCAGCATAAGACAAGGTTGCCCTCTCTCACCACTCCTATTCAACATAGTGTTGGAAGTTCTGGCCAGGGCAATCAGGAAACAGAAAGAAATAAAGGGTGTTCAAATAGGAAGAGAGGAAGTCAAATTGTCTCTGTTTGCAGATGACATGATTATATATTTAGAAAACCCCACCTTCTCAGCCCAAAGTCTCCTTAAGCTGATAAGCAACTTCAGCAAATTCTCAGGATACAAAATCAATGTGCAAAAATCACAAGCATTCCTATACACCAATAATAGAGAGCCAAATCATGAGTGAACTCCTATTTACAATTGCTACAAAAAGAATAAAATACCTAGGAATGCAACTTACAAGGGATGTGAATGACCTCTTCAAGGAGAACTACAAACCACTCCTTAAGAAAACAAGAGAGGACACAAACAAATGGAAAAACATTCAATGCTCATGAATAGGAAGAATCAATATCGTGAAAATGCCCATACTGCCCAAAGTAATTAATGGATTCAATGCTATCCCCATCAAGCTACCATTGACTTTCTTCACAGAATTAGAAAAACTACTTTATATTTCATATGGAACCAAAAAAAGACACCAACTTTTAAAAATTAAAGTGAATTAAGGTTTTATTTTGTAAATATATGCATGGAGATATTTTGATATACCCCAGGCCGTTGCAAAGCTCATCTTTGGGAATCAGCACAACATGGTTGGCATGAAGATTGTTTCTTTGGGAGTATACACTACTGTGCTTCAGTTATTACAAGGAGAGTGCTTCCCAACTTCACCAAGATCCCTTCAATTATTTGTCTTTGTAAACCCTGGGTTATAAATAATTTTGATGATTGAACTGTATTTATTAATAGTTTATTTATTGTACTTTATTAAGCAAAAAATACATATAACTGCTAATTAAAGCTTTTAATCATCATGTGATATCCAACATAATTACAAGTTGATATAATTCTAGCTAAAAGGAAGTATATGTGATATTTGAATTAGCTGTTCTCAGGTAATTGTCAATTTTTTTGTTATGAATTTTGAAACATCAAATATCTTGAAAACTCCTAGATACTTACAGAGCTTCCTTATGATCCACACACTAGAATTTGAGAATGTAATGAATATGTTAGGAAATAATCAACCAAATAATAATTATCATTATTGCTAATATTTATTGGGAAATCACTGTATGCCAGAACTATATACATTTAATCCTCCTTTAATCCTAAATCACAAAGAAACTAAATTACTTACCCAGAGTCTGACAACTAGGAACTAGTAGGACTTGAACAGGGGAGGTTTGAATGAATGGGAGTGAGGACTACTGTTCTCAACCCAGCAGTGAGCAATGAGAGAGCTTTAATAGATGAATTTTGAAGGAAGTTGAGATCTCTTGAAGGAGAGATTCATATTTATACCCGTTGAATTTTAAATTGTTAGAATATGGAAAAGCATCAGAACTGGGGTGCAGAAATATGTTGGGGGTGCTAAGACAGAGCTGGGGAAAAGGTGGTAAATTTTAATTTGCAGGTTAGTACCTGAATTTGTGCATTCGAGTTGAAGGTTGTGCAAAGGCTAGAAGTTGCACAAACCAATAACTTATTGGTCAGAGCAGGGAGTTCCAACCACCTAACAACATGTTTGGTTTGGGGGGATTGGTAAGTGTGGTAGGACAGGATATTACCATTTTATGACAAGAGAACCAGGGTACAGGGTAGGGAAATGCATATATATATATATATATACACACATTACACAATTGCATATATGGAGTAAGCAGGGAGGGGAGGTGAGGAGAAAGGCTCATTTTTAGTTAGCAGCTGGTGCTCTAGAGTTTCAGGATATTTAAACCTCTGTGGATTAGTAATTTGTCACAATTTTATACCACTGGATGCCATAAATCCCAGGATATTGAGATTCCAGGGTTAGAACTCCAGCAATTTTAATACAATGAAATGCTGAGGGTGCTGGAGGACAAAAAAAAAAACAAAACCCACAAATTTGAAAGGTAAAGCTCTGAAAATGTTAAACATGAATCCCCACTTGCACTCCAAGTCAATCACAATTTTAGCCCTCAGGACAGTGGGAATGGGCTTGGGGGTTAGGGAGACAGAGGTTGAATAACAGAAAGGGCACCTGGGCAGGTATTTTGGGCCTCCCTCCCTAGCTTTAACTGGGGCAACTCCCAATTTATTTGTTTAATATATTGAGGGTTTCTTCATACAGTTTCATTTCACAAAGGCGTTCCAACTTTCAAAGAAAAGGGTAAAACCACTTCCCTAGGGGGGAAGAAAGGATGTGGAACCTCTAAAACGTGTTCCAATAGTTTACCTCAGCCTCTGTCCTTTTGGAAATAGGGGCAGATGTTAGCAAGGATGCTTTGGCTGGGAGATTGGGATGGGCCAACTAATAGTTCGGTGTACCAGTCATCCCCTACTGTGAAACCAATAACAACAGCGGCAACAACAAATGATGATCATAGCAGTTACCATATAGACATCAACTCTGATCTGGCACAGGGCTAAATGCTTACATAGATTGTGCCATGCACAATCTCTACATGTAATTCTCTACAGCCCTGTGAAATAGGAACTATTATCTCATTTTGCAGATACTCTCACTCTTTTGCATCTAAAGGAATTGTGCATGCGGCCTAAATACATGTGAATAAACCAGAGTCACTTTTATTTATTTATTTTTAAATTTTATTTTAGGTTTAGGGAGTACATGTGCAGGTATGTTACCTGGGTATATTGCATAATGCTGAGGTTTGGGGTACGAATTATCCCATCACCCAGAAGTCAGCATAGTACTCAACAGTTAGTTTTTCAACCCTTACCCTCCTCCCTCCTTCCTCACTCTAGTAGTCCCCAGTGTCTATTGTTGCCAGCTTATGTTCATGCGTACCCAATGTTTAGCTCCAGCTTAGAAGTGAGAACATGTTGTATTTGGTTTTCTATTCCTGCATTAGATCCCTTAGAATAATGGCCTCCAGCTCCATCTATGTTACTGCAAAGGACATGATCTCATTCTTTTTATGGTTGCATAATATTCCATGGTGTACATGTACCACATTTTTCTTTATCCAATCCAGCATTCATGGGCCCATAGGTTTGTTCCATGTCTTTGCTATCATGAATAGTGCTGCAATGAACATACAAGTGCATGTGTCTTTTTGATAAAGTGATTTATTTTCTTTTGGATACATACCCAGTAATAAGATTGCTGGGTCAAATGGTAGTTCCGTTTTAAGTTCTTTGAGAACTCTCCAAACTGCTTTCCACAGCGGAAGACCTAATTTACATTCCCTCCAGCAGGGTATAAGTGTTCTCTTTTCTTGGCAGCCTTGCCAACATCTGTTGTTTTTTGACTCTTTAATAATTGCCATTCTGACTGGTGAGAGATGGTGTCTCTTTGTGGTTTTGATTTGCATTTCTGTGATGATTATTGATGTGGAGCATTTTTTTCGTATGTTTGCTAGGTGTCTGTATGTCAAAAGGCATTTTTAAATCATATTTTGCAATTAGATTTAAGTAGTTTCTCAGGACTTATTGCGGCTGAAATATACACCAAGTCGAGGTGATCTATTCCTTTGAACTCAAATAAGTTCAGAAGGACAAATCACACACCAGGCTCTGAAGTCAGGAATGTTTGTTTGCTTATTCCAAGAGCAAAGTGCTTTATTTAGATTTAAGTAGAAGAAAGGTTTTCTTCACAGAAAGGAAAAGTCATATTGGCATTGCATGTTTGCTTAAAAGATTTTTATTAATTTGTTCATTCAACAAATATTTATTGGGAACTAACTGTGAGCTCTGAGCCCAGAATCTCACACTTACAGAAGTGAGGAAATGATTTGTCTGATATAAGCCTCAAGCCTAAGAAATTTCTAGAATTATCAAATCCCGGTTTAGGTGGCACCTATTGATTAAGTGTGATTTTTCAGCCCAGTTCCAATCGATATTTAGAAACACAAGCAGAGTGAGGAGGGTAGTAGAGTTGTAGATTATAAATCATAGAATTAAAGAACCTTAGAAACAAAGTAGCTCATTTCCTGTACTTTAAAAGCAAGAGAGTCAGACAGACATGGGTTGTTAACTGTGTAACCTTGGGCAGGTAACCTCTCTGAACCTCAGTTCATCATATGTAACATGGGAATAATAGCATCTGCCTTATAAAAATATGGTAAGGATTACATAAGATAAATTATCTAAAGTTCTTAGTGTAGTGTCTGACATATACAACATACTCAGTACATGTTTACTGTTATTGTGATACCTGTTTTCCATGTGAGGGGACTGAAAGTGAAAGGAAGTAACTAGCGCAAAGTCACATAGCTTGATGATGTTAGGACAAATATTAGAACTCAGATCTCTACTAATAGTCAAATATGCCTTATACTACACACCGAGTTTACTCCCTGAGAGCCAGGTCATATACACTTCCTGGACCTGTGAGAAATATTTGGGCTAATACAAGGAGAAGGGAAAAGAATGACAAGGAAGTGCCTGACATAAGAAAATAATTCCTGGACTCAGAAAACAAAACAGCAAGGATGAAATAGAGAACAAGAGAAATAATTACCAGAAAGTTTACAGAGCAATGTTGGAGCATTATAACATGTAGTCAATCACAGGACTGATCTCTATTCTAACTCCTTTATTCACTAAAAGCGAAATTGACTTTTTTTCTTTTTCTTGAAGGTGTTGGTGGGAGGTGGTTTAGAATGCATTTGTGATTCATAGAAGGTTACTGTGAATGCAGCTTACTATACAATTTCTATTTGCAAAGCAAGGGAACCCCATAAATGAAGTTAGAATGGAAGCAAGAGTACTGCTAAGATATAAAGAATGATACATTATTAATTTTTTTGAGACATGGACTGGCTCATTATTAATTTTTTTGAGACACCCAGGCTGGAGTGCAGTGGCACAATCACAGCTCACTGCAACCTCGACCTCCTGGGCTCAAGTGATCCTCCCATCTCAGCCTCCTGAAAAGCAGGGACTACAGGCATGTGCCACCACACCTGGCTAATTTTTAAATTTTTCATAGAGACTGGATCTCACCGTGGTGCCCAGGCTGGTCTCAAACTCCTGGGCTCAAGCAATCCTCCCGCCTCAGCCTCCCAAAGTTTTGGGGTTACAGGTGTAAGCCACTGCACCAGGCCCAGAAATGATAGATTTTAAAAGAATATTGGGCTGGAGTGACACCTCATAGTAGAAGTTGTTGAGAAATTTAGTAAAAATAAGAAAACAATGGCTCAATAATAAAGTCATGTTGCTATTGCTTCATGTAGCTATAGTACAGTACAGCACTGAGAGAGATTGGTCTTTAGATGAAGATAGTCTTAAAAATTGGAAATATATGAAAAGAACCACTCGGTTTCTATACTAAAAGGGAAGGTTAATTTATACTTGCCTAAGCAAAAGATGATATATTCTTTCCTAAACTATTCTTCAGTTTAATGAAAGGCCTGCAATGTTGGTTATTACAAAATTCAAGAAATATTTAGGGGATTCCAGGAGTTTCCTAAAAGAAGCAAGGCCATTTTGCTCAATTTATTACTGCATAGTGCATGACACTCCGACTAGTGCCAGAAAGTCTGACTGGAGTTCCTAGTCCACCACAAGGGATACATTGTGATTGTTTCAGGTGCATATGCTGTATAAAAAGATTGTTCCAATACTGTACACTTAAAAATTTGTTAAGAGGGTAGATCGCCTGTGCTTTTTTTTAATCACAATAATAATTTTTTTTAAGGTTGTTCCTTTTCTTACCTCATAATTTTGAGTTTGCTAATTTTCCTCCCCTCAAAATAATTACATTTTATTTCAAGTAAAATATATTGGTAACAGCTTGATTGCTTATTCTTTTGATAATTTTCACCTTCACAGGGCATCAGGTACTGTTTATACAGCACTAGACATTGCAACAGGACAAGAGGTAAGTGCTAACGTTCAATCCTGATTTTTATTTTCTTTTATTCATATTTAACAGTTATCTTCTTCGATGGCAACTTCGCCTAAAAAAAAAATGGGTAGCACTGGGTTGACATAGGTGTTTACTTCCTTGGTGCCCAAAGCCTCTGAAGTGAGTAGTTTACCCATGATTAACCAAAAAATAAAAAAAAAGTGGGGGGCATGTGTTTGTGGCACAGGGAAAGAGCTTAGTAAATAAAGAATGTGTGTGTTTCACTCTATGTCCCCCAAAATATGAATATTCATGTTTATTATAATGATTGCAATTCATTCTTGTATTTTAATTGCCATTCAGGTGGCCATAAAGCAGATGAACCTTCAACAGCAACCCAAGAAGGAATTAATTATTAATGAAATTCTGGTCATGAGGGAAAATAAGAACCCTAATATTGTTAATTATTTAGATAGGTAAGTGTTTTGTCTTATTATGTACTTATATTCTTTGTGGGATGTCATTTTTTCTTGGCAAATTACTTTATTTGGGATTCGTTCATTTAACATTCTGCAAATATTTCTCAAATGCTACAGTGTAGTAGAGTATTAGATCTATTGCTAAACTTGCACTCACTTAGCTTTGTCCACATATCAGACACTTGAAGAAACATTTTATGGTCTTGGTTGTAAATTTCATTTTGAGAATCATAGCTCCATTTTGGCAGAAAATAGACCATTGCATATAGGAGGGAGTAGTGGTTTAAACATTACATCAAGTGTTTGTCTGGAGCCAGTACAATTTCTGGGAGTCTAAGTGAAGAAGGCCGACTACAATGGCTTTAATGGGTGCTTTGTGATTAACTAACAGTGAGGTCTAGGGAATTCAGACTTTAATCTCAAACCTTTTTCCTAAACCTGGTAATTAATGTCTCTTTATCAGTGGTATTAACAGTGTGTTATAAATAGGTATTTAAAGGCAGCACTAACTCTTCACTTGTGGTTAACATCTGTCTCATTCAATTTCAAAAAGAGTTTGTTTAGTACCACTGTGCGGTGTTCTCTGGAGGGGATACAAAGAAACTAAATCTAGGTCTTCAAACTCAATAAGCTTAAGATACTGTTTTCTGCTTTTTGGGCCAGGTAGACCAATGTTACAGAAGAAGGAAAAACTGGGAGGAAAAAAGAGGGTTAAATTTTACAGTCCTTTTTTTTTTTTTTTTTTTTTTTTACAGAGTCTTGCTCTGTCGCCCAGGCTAGAGTGCAGTGGCGTGATCTCAGCTCACTGCAACCTCTGCCTCCTACGTTCAAGCAATTCTCCTGCCTCAGCCTCCCAAGGAGCTGGGATTACAGGCGTGTGTCACCACGCCCAGCTAATTTTTCGTATTTTAGTAGAGACGGGGTTTCGCCATGTTGGCCAGGCTGGTCTCAAACTCCTGGCCTCAGGTGATTCACCCACCTTGGCCTCCCAAAGTGCTGGGATTACAGGCGTGAGCCACTCCACCCGGCCGCAAATTTTACAGTCTTGATCAGTGTCTCCTAAAGTGTAACTTAGGAACCACCTGCAACAGAGTAACCTAAAGTCATTCTGTGTTTGTAATTTTGCAAAACAAAAAACAAAAAACAAAAGACAAAAACAAAAAAAAACCAAAAAAAAAAAATGCATTTGCACTTATAAAAAATTCAGAATTCTAGGCTGCTTTCCATAAATAATAAGATGAGGACTGTGAATTTTTGTTTTTAACAAGCTTTCCAGATGAATTTTATGGACACCACAGTTTGAGCACCACTGGATAGAAAATCTTGCTTCACATTGCTATGGGTCTTAGGGCAGGGTGGGAACATTGGGTTCATTCCATTTCCTATAATTCATCTTTCTTGATAAGCAAGGTTTCAGAGAGACCTGATTGTACTGCTAAAGTGCCGTCAGATGGTGTCAGGTGATTTGAATAACCTCATGCTCTCTTTGCCTGAATTATAGGGCTCTGGTGACCCTTGGCTCCATATTATGATTACTTGGGGTATGTCCCTCAATACCTTCTCAAAGGTAACGGGCATAGCACAACTCAGAGTTGACTTCTATCAGAACTGAGGCCTGGGAATATCAGAGTCCCCAGGTTTTTTAGCGTCATAAGGCAGTCTTTTCTTTTCTTGTTATAGCTACTTGGTGGGTGATGAACTATGGGTAGTCATGGAATACTTGGCTGGTGGCTCTCTGACTGATGTGGTCACGGAGACCTGTATGGATGAAGGACAGATAGCAGCTGTCTGCAGAGAGGTAAGCAAATAGAGCATTTCTAGCTGAGAAGACCACCGAAATTGGCAGTTCTTCATTTCTGATTATTCAGAATGTTTGTATCATCAAAGTAACAATAGTAGAACTTTTCCACTGAAAACAATTGGAGAGGCCAACTTCAATTTAAATTCTGTCCTAATAGCACTCCCCAGCATCACCCTCCTGAGCCTCTTGTTTATTTTAGCTGCCTTTTGTGAATCTTTTAGTTCCATTATGCCATTTGTGAGGTGCCGTATCTAAACCCACATGCTGTAGTTTCCGTGAACATGGGAAACAGTGATATTGGCATAGCACTTCTTTCTAATTTGGGGAAGTTTTTACATGATACTTATTTTATCCTGCATGTGTAATATGAGCCATGTAAAATAAATTATATTTTCATCATTTTTAGAAGGCAATTTAAACAAGGTCCTCCCTCAGGCCAGAAAGCAGTTGCTTTCACAGTACAATCTGAACTTCCCTTACAGCCCCCAAGTGGGCCTGACGGTCTGTTTCTTTTCCAGTGAGTGTCATACCCCTAAGGGGTTTCAAACTAAATTAAAGAGATGTTATTATATTTATTTTGTTGAATATTAAAAAACACACACACTTTTTTACTGGAGTCTCATCTTAGGCATTATAATCTATCCCATTTATTGTGGTGAGGTTTTCTATCAACAAAAGTAGGAACTCTGACTCACTGAAACTTGAAAACCAATGATAGAAAAACAAAACCAAGTGATACCAGCTAATCTCTGCTTGTTTTTTTTATAAGTTGTTCACTTAAATTTCCTCCTTCCTTGCTCTCCTCTCATTATCATTTTCCCCACCCCACATATCCACCAAACATATATGTTTTCTATTCATTCAATACATTAAACTTACTACCCTGAGCCTGTGGTTTCCTTCTTCCAGCATTACACTGCAAAGGCATTTCCAAACAAGTGCCTATAGTTACTTCATAGCCTAGGAGTGGTTCCCAAACCTGGATACCCATTAGAAATAGTTTGGGGCACTTGTTTTAAATGCAGATTCCTGGGTTTCATGCCAGAACTTCTGAATCAAATCATGCCATGTACAATGAAGCTTACCACAGCTATAGAAGATCAAGCTGAATCCTCCAAATAACTGGGCCAAAGTATATTAATTGGTTAATTTGACTGTATTATTGATTGGTGCTATTTATCACATTATCATTCTTAATGTCCTAGTCTGATGTGTCAGCCATCATACTTAGCATGTATAATGCTAAGTGGCATCATTGATGTAAATGGTAATGTGACTTTAAAGTGGTGTTGTTAAAGCATTCAGTAATCGATTTCACTTGACAATATAAAGTTATATCCCTGCCCAAAATTTATCTAGAAATAAAACTTAGTATTAAAAATTATTTGTGATATAATTAGAACTTTTTTTTCTGATTTAATAGTGCCTGCAAGCTTTGGATTTCCTGCACTCAAACCAGGTGATCCATAGAGATATAAAGAGTGACAATATTCTTCTCGGGATGGATGGCTCTGTTAAATTGAGTAGGTATTTTGGTTCAAGTGGTATTAGAGTATCAGGGAATTTCTGTTCTTTCATTGTATATCTTAAGAAGATAATGGTTACTGAAAGTGATTTATTTGAAAGAAGTTACAGCCCAGTTTGAAGTAAAGAATTTTTCTAACACTGTGTTCCTGAATATTGTGACCACATTTTTTGGATTTAATATTTCAGAATTTCTAGTGACTTGTGGAATGAATAAATGACAAATACCTAATTAGGAAACTGAAAAATTCTGTAAGTTTGAGAAAACAGTGATGAGAGGGAATTAGACTGAAGTCTAGTAAAAATGACATCATGTTAGTCAATTATTTCAGACCTTCTTAAAATCAGGACCAGCTGAGACATCAGTTAACAAAAAGGTATGAGCTAGGCAGTTGTGGAAACTCAGTGTGTAGCAAAGGAAGGTACAGCCATATCTGAAAGTGATATATTGTAAAAGGAAAATAATTTGGGCTTATTTTAACTGGCTTTTCTTCTCTGCAGCTGACTTTGGGTTCTGTGCCCAGATCACTCCTGAGCAAAGTAAACGAAGCACTATGGTGGGAACCCCATATTGGATGGCACCTGAGGTGGTGACTCGAAAAGCTTATGGTCCGAAAGTTGATATCTGGTCTCTTGGAATTATGGCAATTGAAATGGTGGAAGGTGAACCCCCTTACCTTAATGAAAATCCACTCAGGGTAAGTCAGAAGAGAAGTCAGGTACTTTATTCCCAGGAAAGAGGAAAGGCCAAATATCATTTCTGGCTTCCACCAAAAGTGACCAGAATGGGCTCTTTTCTGAGACCAGTAACATAGAAGCACCAAGTTATAATTTTCAAATTTACTGTAAGCTTTTTAAAGTTTATCTTACAATGTCTCAACAGTTTTCCTTGTCTTTTTCTTTCTTTCTTTCTTTTTTTTTTTTTTGGAGAAAGAGTAACTACCCTTTTTTCTCTTTTTCTCATTTAATTCTTTTTTCCTTCCAACTTTCATTTTAGGTGCAGGGGGTACATACGCAGGTTTATTATATAGGTAAATTCCATGCTGTTGGGGTTGGTGTACAGATTATTTCATCTCCCAGGTAATGAATGTAGTACCCAATAGGTAGTTTTTAGGTCCTCAGACTCCTCCCACCCTCCACTCTCAAGTAGGCCCCAGTGTCAATTGTCCCCTTCTTTGAGTCTGTGTGTACTCAATGTTTAGCTCCCACTTACGAGTGAACATGCAACATTTGGTTTTCTGTTTCTACATTAATTTGCTTAGAATAATGGCCTCCAGCTGCATCCATGTTGCTGTAAAGGACATGATTTCATTCTTTTTTATGTCTACATAATATTCTATGGTGTATATGTTCCACATTTTTGTTATCCAATCCACTGTTGATGGACATCTAAATTAACTCCATGTCTTTGCTACTGTGAATAGTGCTGTGATGAACATACACGTGTGTATGTCTTTATTGAAGGACAATTTATATTCCTTTGATTATATATCCAGTAATGGTATTGCTGAGTTGAATGATTTATATTCCTTTGGGTATATACCCAGTAATGGGATTGCTGAGTTAAATGATTTATATTCCTTTGGGTATATACTCAGTAATGGGATTGCTGAATTGAATGATAACTCTAAGTTCTTTGAGAAATCTCCAAACTGCTTTTTACAGTGGCTGAACTAATTTACATTCCCTCCAGCAGTCTATAAGCATTCCCTTTTCTCCTGAACCTCGCCAGCATCTGTTATTTTTTGACTTTTTTTTTTGAGACAGAGTCTTGCTCTGTTGCCCAGGCTGGAGTGCAATGGCGTGATCATGATCTTGGCTCACTGCAACCTCTGCCCGCTAGGTTCAGGTGATTAGTGCCTCAGCCTCCCAAGTAGATGGGATTACAGGCATGCACCACCATGCCTGGTTAATTTTTTATATTTTTGGTAAAGAAGGGCTTCACCATGTTGGCCAGGCTGGCCTCAAACTCCTGGCCTCAAGTGATTGACTTGCCTTGGCCTCCCAAAGTGCTTGGATTACAGGCATGAGCCACCAAACCTAGCCCCCTTTTGACTTTTTAATAATAACCATTCTAACTGGTGTAAGATGGTATTCATTGTGGTTTTGATTTGCATTACTCTAATGATTAATGATGTGGAGCATTTTTTCATATGCTTCTTGGGCACATGTATGTCTTCTTTTCAGAAGTGTCTGTTCACGTCTTTTGTCCATTTTTTAATGGGGTTGTTTGATTTTTGCTTATTAATTAAGTTCCTTATAGAGGCTGGATATTAGATCTTTGTCAGATGCATAGTTTGCAAATATTTTCTCCCTTTCTGTAGGTTGTCTGCTTACACTATTGATAGTTTCTTTTGCTGTGCAGAAGCTCTTCAGTTAAATGAAGTTCCATGTATCAATTTTTGTTTTTGTTGAAATTGCTTTTGGAGTCTTCATCATGAAATCTTTGCCAGGGCCCATGTCCAGAATGGTATTTCCTAGATTTTCTTCTAGGGTTTTTATAGCTTTAGGTTTTACATTTAAGTATGTAATCCATCTTGAGTTGATTTTTGCATATGATGAAAGGAAAGGATCCAATTTCAATCTTCTGCATATGGCTAGCCAGTTATCCCAGCACCATTTATTGAATAGGTAGTCCTTTCCCCACTGTTTATTATTGTTGACTTTGTCAAAAATCAGGTGGTTGTGGGTGTGTGACTTTATTTCCAGGTTCTCTCACCTGTCCTATTCATCTGTCTATTTTTTTTTTACCAGTACCATGCTGTTTTGGTTACTGTAGGCTTGTAGTATAGTTTAAAGCCAGGTAATATGATGCCTCCATCTTTGTTGTTTTTGCTTGGGATTGCTTTGTCTATTGGGGCTTTTTTGGTTCCCAGTGAATTTTAGAATAGTTTATTCTAATTCTGTGAAAAGTGTCATTGGTATTTTGATATGAACAGTATTGAATCTGCACATTACTTTGGGCAGTATGGCCATGTTGAAAATATTGATTCTTCCTATCCAAGAGCATGGAAAGTTTTTCCATTTGTTTTTGTCATCTCCAGTTTCTTTCATCAGTGTTTTGTAATTCTTGTTGTAGAGATCTTTCACCTTCCTGGTTAGCTGTATTCCTAGGTATTTTATTTTTTAGGGCTGTTGTGAATGGGATTGTGCTATTGATTTGGCTCTTAACTGGACATCGTTGGTGTATAGAAATGCTACTAAGTTTTTTAGCATTGATTTTGTATCCTGAAACTTTGCTGAAGTTGTTTGTTAGATTTAGAAGGCTTTGGGCAGAGACTATGGGTTTTCTAGGTATAGAATCATATCATCTGGGAAGAGAGATAGTTTGATTTCTTCTCTTCCTATTTGGATGCCTTTTATTTCTTTCTCTTGCCTGATTACTCTGGCTAGGACTTCTAACATTTTTCTAACATGCTTTGATTGTATTTTTAATGACAAGGGTCTTTAAGATTCCTTAGTATAGCTTTCTAATGTAAAATACATGTAGCTTTTTTTTTTAAGTGAGATGTGGGGAGAAAGTACTTTTATTACATGACATGGTTAAATGATCAATCTAAAAAACACTTGCTTTATAATTACTTTAACAAAGTAAATAAATGCATTTCCAGAACAGCTGTAATTTTTAAATTGGATTTTCCTTCATTATCAGTAATGATTTATTGATTAACAACAGCTTGGTGGGTATTGAGTGGAACACAGAGATAGACATAGTGCCAACCTGGTGAAATCAGAAACTTAATTAGATTGTCAAGTAGAAAATGATTGGAAACAGTTTCCGTTTGGTAACTCACTTTGCTACCACAAAATCAGAGATTTGATCTTCACGTGATCTTGTTATCCCTGCAAAGAGAAAAACTTCATTTCACAACCTAATCCTATCATCTTATTTCGGAGATGTGCTGTTGATCATGAGGAGGAAAGGAAAGAGGTATGAAAGAAATGCTTACTCAGTGCAGAAGTAAGCCATAGGTATTTTGTTGTGTATAGCCCAACAGTGAGCTATTAATAGAAGCTGTGTTTTGTGTCTATAACAGGCATCACATTGTTTAAAAAAGAAAATATGCACAGATTCAAATTCTACTCTCAAAGTTCAAGCACAGTGCTAGTATCATAGGCATCTTGTATACTGCCTGCATCATTACCACTAGGAGTCTAAAATTGAATTGTACCCTTGGTATGCCAAAAAAAAAACATTGTTCTTAATAAATGGTTAAGTGTTTTCATATAAAGCTTGCAAAATCCATGTTCAAACCAAATATATGTGGCTTTCTATGCATGTAAAGAGACCTATAAACTAACTGTCTAGTTGTTTTGCAGTTAAACATTTTGTATTTGGGAACTGCATTCCCTGTATATGGAGAGGAGGACAGCTTCCTCCTGGCTCTCTCCTAACTCCTCTCTGGTACTTGGCCTCTCATTTTATTCCCTGTGCTGATTAGAAAACAACAGATATGAGGGAATGCCCTAATGAATGCTATAGGCTATTTCTCTGATCTCATGCAACAATCTGGAAATGAGATGTGCACATTGATTAGCTGCCTTCAGGGCTGAATGGAAAAGAAGGGGCATTTTCCCACCGTTTGTGGGTTAGCCCTCCATGGATTTAATCAAGTCCACCCCTGGCCTATGGTCCAACGCATCAGGATAATTACATGGCCTTTTCCTTATTGTTTAACCACCTTCACCCATTAAGAAATCGCAGTGAAAGAACACATCGGACCTCTTGTTTCTATGGATTTCCTCCCCTAAGTCTTTGGAGTTTGGAGGCACTAAATGGATTATGGCTATTTTGCTTTCTGCCTTCTAATGAGTAATTTACAGCCTGCAAATTTTAAGGATTAAACAAATGGCTCTGTAAAACAACTAGTCTCAGTAATGGATTTATTACCTTCTTCAATTCCCCAATTACAATTGATCTCTCTTTAGCTAGGCTGCTAATTATTAGAAAAAGGAAACAAGTTTTAATCTTTATAGGCATCTTCTAGCCTAGGATTAGAACTCACAATTAACAGCTTGTATCTTAGATGCCACCACCTGATATCTAAACAAGTACTTGCAGATTAACAAACCACAAGGTTCAGGAAGCCTACATTAAGTCTGCAACAAAAAGTCCTGTGAGAAAGACCACCCTGTTGAATTCCACTGATAAGGATTTACTCTAACTTTGCTCATTACTCTCTGTATGTGTGATCAACCTTCAATTAATCAATCAACAAGCCCATATAGAGCTAGCCCTATTCTAATTTTGTCTCTTCTAGGCATCAGGAGTACTTTTTTGGTTTCGATTTCAAATATGTTTTCCTAATGTTCTCTTGAAGGAAACACAATGTCTCAGGCTATATGCCCTTATTTGGAATCTTTAAAATGTAGTCGCTGAAACCATGGGGAGATTGGAGAGAAAAAGGATCTAACATGAGCCTATAGGGAGCAGCGATTTCTTGGATCCTGGTGCCCAGGCCATATGTGGGGAAATAGAAAATAATCCAGAGCTTTAAGAGGAGTATAAAAGAGTGCCAGATTAGTCTTCTTTAATATCCTTCCAACACTACAACCCATCCACTATTGTGTGCTTTGAGGTGGAAAGAGGTAGAAGGAAGGAAGTGAAATAAGTGTAAGAAAGACAGAGTAGTAGAGTACAGGGTAGCATGTTGATGTGAAAAATTTTGGTCCTGTAGTCAGGCAGATCTGGGTGTGTCCTGGCTCTACAACCTGCAAGCTCTGTGACCTTCTGCAAGTTACTTAAAACCTTTCTAAGCCTGCTTCCTATCTGTAAAATGAGAACTATGTCTATCTTACAGAGTTAGCATGAAAACTAAATGAATAATATATGTAAATCACCTAGCACAGTGTCCAGTTCACTGTAGGAAAAAAATATATATGTATATATTTATATATATGAAATGTATATATGGATAGTAAAGTAGTAAGATAGGAAAAACAGAGAAAGGATGTTTAGAGGGTTTTTTTTACCCACTCATGAAGGGAGGTTGGATTCAGCACTCTCCTAAGAACATATCCTTCATGAGAGTGGCACACCCATCTACTTAAGGAATGGAGGGTTTTGCACAGTTCAGTACAATTACTATGAACAGGTAACACTGAACAGAAGAAGTTCAAGGTGAAGTCTGGGGCTATACATTTCAAGGTCATTTATGTTTCACTGTGAGTTTTTCTGTGTCTCTGTTGTATCAGTTCCAGCTGAGCAGACCCTTTATGAATATTGCCTATTAACATTGTTAATGCAATGAATTAACTACTTTTCCCCTTAGTTAGAAAGTGGCTGAGATTTTTTAATGTAAATGTTGCTATACTAATTGACCTAATTTGTTCATAAAATGCCTTTTAAAGGTCAGAGAGTTATTAATTGTACTGATGTTATTAGGCTTGTACCCTTCCAGAGAGAGAGGACACAAGCTTCTTACTGTCCCCCACTGCCTGAAGTCTTTGTACTCAACATAATTGGCCTTGGACATGTTGTTCTGTGACCTATAGACAGTTTTAGTGCAGCCTCCAATAATTAAGTACCTTGTTCCTTCTCTTTGCCAAAGTGACTGGGGTTAAAAATCTAACTTTCCCTGTGGATATAAAAATCAAATGTTACTGTTGCTGATATCATCAACTTTTTTGTTAATTGAAGACTTTAAACAACTGTTATTATAATAACCTGATGCTAAGTAAGGAGACACAATCATTTTTGTCAAACAAAACTTTGGTCTATTTTCTCAGCACCCAGAGAGTGCCCCTTTATTAACTTTGCTTTTACACGTAATGGGGCTATTCTTATCAACAGGTTTTGATGGAATTTGTTGTTTGTGAAATGTAAAAAAATGACATCCACTTGAAGTCCCTACTAGACTCTTTGAAACACCTTTTATGGTAATGTTCCAAATCTTTATCCAAGTTAAAATAGATTTTAAGTGTTCTCTTTCTACCCCTTACTTGAAACATCTGTGAAGCTGTATTGAAGATTGGATCGCTGGAAGACAGTTATTGGTATTACTGCTAAAAACAATACGTAGTATAGTATGTGAACCACAGATCCTGTATCAGTGGATCTCCTTGGTTGCACATTGGAGTCATCTGTGGAGCTTTAAGAACCAGTGATTCTAGGCCCCCATCCTCAGGGAAAAATGGCAATCAGGAAATGTCAAATATCAATGTGGCAAGCCCTTTATAGAACACTGTCCAGCCTGGACAACAATTCGTCATCACCCCTCTTTGAACATGGTCATCCAACCAAAAAATAACACTATCATTCTACTCACATTTATCCATTTTGTCTAAAAACTTATGAGTAATACTATAAAAGCCTAATTGAAGTCCTGATGTGCTTTATGTCATTCTCTGATTTACCAGTTGAGTAGCACTATCCAAAAAGAAATGACATTAGTTCAGCATATGCCTCCATGATATGCTATTTTCTTTTGCAATTTTGCTTCTTCTGAAAATGGAGTTCATCATTAAAATGGGCTAGCTGCTGACCGAGTAGCTAGCATATATTGGTGCATAATAAACCCATCAGTCTGACTACTCATGATTAGGAGTGCATTACCTATATGGCAAGGGGGAAAGGAGGACAGAAATCTAAAATCAGACGTCTTATCTACACTAGTAGGCTTCCCACTTCCCTTTTCCTGCACTTAAAGCACTACAGAAATGTTAGTTGTTCTTATTTCTTCTTATGGGAACAGGGAAATTATAATTGGCTTATATGGCTAGAGAAGAGAGTTAAGCAGAATAAGAGAATCTCTAGTAACTGAAAAGCAACTAAAGGCTAAACTGTTTCTAAATCCCTCCAAGCACTGGGACTTTGCTGTGGATTGGAATGTCTGGGTTTGATGGCGCGTGCTCATTTGGAATTAAAGTCAGACATAAACTTCCTGAGTGCCAGAGAAGCAAGCATACTTTGCTAGCACTCAGTCAATATTGTTTTGAATGTATTTCAGGAAGAGCTGGGAGCATTCCCTTCGTTTTCCATAAGCCATGATGGAACAGCAAGGTTTATTGATGGTTTGTTGACACTCCTCCTATTTTGAGGGCAAACCTATGCCTAAAAGGAGGGGGAAGTTGGGATCACTACAACTAAAATAATTACAGAAGAATAACAGGGTTCCTTTTTAATCAGAAAAAAATATTGCCTGTCAAAAGATAGACAGCTCTTAAGAATCATTGGTTGTTAGGAATTCAGCATAGGAAAATGGGACTTAGCCATTGGAAAGCTGCAAGTCTCATTTAGAATGTAATTCAGAAGCAGACAGCTCAAACTGGTGAATTATGACCCAGAAAACAGCCAAAGGAGAAATTGATTCCATAGCAAACTAAAATCCACCAAGAGAAAATGAGAGAAAGAAAGTTTATGGTACTATTATGTTATAATTTCTCAGAATCCTTATAGCATGGCTTGGGAGTAAAACAAGGATGCATATGCTGATTGCCCTAATAGGTACCATACCTATAACTAAGTAGTTAAGTCCCTCCAGATCAAAGTTAATTCTAAAGAGACAAATCATGGAGTGTGATGATCGGCATTTGCGCACTGAAATGCCCATGCACGTGTTTTATCCTATGGCTTTTGAAATCTGTGTTTTTGCCAATGAAGAATTATTTTACCAAGAAAGTTGGAGTTTTCTTAATAATTAAGATAATTTCTGACCTTTATTGTCATTTTGATTGATACCTTTTCCAACCGGGTTGCAACATCATTGTAGAAAACCCTTTGCATTCTAATAAAACAGTACTCTGAAGTGTCTTAGATAAGACGTTCTGCAGAGAAAGTTAAATCAATTAAGGCAGTGTAAGAATTGTAGCTGGGAGAGTCAGAGTTCTAACATTATCCCAATAATCAAACTGACCTTTCTGTTGTAGCTTTTTTCTTTCTTTTCTTTTGCTTTGTTTTTCTTTTCTTCTTTCCTTTGCTTTGTTTTTTTTTTTTTGTAAAGAATTACCCTCACGCTCAGATGGCAAAGTTCATCAGCACATTTTTTTTTCTTTTTTTCTTTTTTTTTTTTTATCTAGGAGGGGCCAATGACTGTGAGAGATCTAGACAAGGAACTTTCTAGTGTCTCTACCAACTGTTTGCATTATGCAGGTTAAAGAGTGAATTGTATTCCGATGTCTGTCAGTCAAGAAATCCATAACCTTGTGCAGGTTTCTTCTTGCTGAGCCTACATTTCCTTATTGCTTCAAAAGAGTGGAATTTCACTAGATTTTTGTTTACCAGTAGGCTCCACAATGCCCTAGAATACCATAGAGTTCCTTGAGGGTATTGAAGGAGCCAAGAGGGAGGTAACCAGGATAGGGCTCTTGGTTCCACCAGAATAGTTCCTTTTTAATTCCTTTTCTGTCTTGCGCCATCACATGAGATTTTCTTAAATAAGGCTAAAAACTCGTGAGTCCCTTACTCTGATTCTGTGTCCTTTAGCTGTACACAGCCTACAGCCTTCCCCAACTCTGCCAAAAGGGCCATGTTTTGTGTGTTGTCTCTATGAGTCTCTATGAGTACTTTCAGAGGAGTGGTATTCAGAAAGCAGCTTGGAGACATTTATCTCATCATCTCTGGAGTAAATCTGTATCCCACAGAATGGAAAAATCCTCCTTTTCCCACCAAGCAAAGACACTTGATCATGATGTGAAATATACTGTATATGAGACTTGGTAACCTCATTCTGATAATAATCTTGGGAAGAAGCCAGTGAAGAACACTGCAGTAATAAAGCTATTGCAGGGACACAAGGTTCCTCACTCTGTAGTATTATTAAAAGAATTGTATATTATTATGTACGGGCCTGTTCAGCTGATTAACTGCATATAAAAATAGAAGTTGAAATCAGTTTATGTGACTAGTAATGCATGTTTCACAGATCATATCACAGTCAGCCTGTTTTAATCCTAATATGGTAATTTGGAAAAGCCCAAAAGAATAAGAGTGCTAGTCCCTTCTTGCACTAATATTCTGAAATGAAACATGAACAAATGTATAATATTAAATATTACCTTAGGACTAGAAATTTGTTGTGTGTTAAAGAGAAAATGGGAGGTGAGGAAGTTGATAAACCAAGTATACACAGTATTTTGAGAAGTTTTGTGGGAAAAGGACCAGGAACAATGGAGCAGTCACAGAATGGGACCTAGGATCCAGGTCCCCTTGGTCTCCCAGATTGTCTAGCCCTTATCTATCTTCATTTCTCTTTGTCCTCATTCCACCAGCGATATTCTCCTCCCATTGTCTTTTGGCCCCTGTTTTTGCCCTAAAGTTTTGTTTTGCTTCCTCTGCTTCTCACAGCTTCTTGCCTCTACCTTTTGCACCATTTTGCTTTCCTTCCTTTCCTAGCTCTGTACTTACCCACATCCCTACTTCCAAATGCCCTATAGTTCCAAACCTTGGGTACTGCTTTGAGTGCCCAGGGTTGCTTCATAAGCACAAGTAGCCCCCTCTGCAATTCTTAGCAAGCATTATTAGTTCTGAGAATGAGCACACATATTGTTGGAGTTATCTGTAATTTATTTTATGGCATTGGTCAGTCCTTTGTGCTTGAAAGGAGCACATTTAAGCTAGGCTAACAGCCAGTGAGTCAGCCCTACCTAATTACCTTTTACTATCAACCTATAAGGGGATAGATCTATAATAGGTTCATTTTAAATAGCCTTTTAAGGATTAAACAACAAAACAATAACAATTGTCCCTCATAATTTAGTGACCAGTGAGAACTTCTATGTAAGACAGGTAGGAAGCTAAATTAGACCACATTGCTCATTCAGCTATCACACTGAAGTTTTGGGTTGAGTAAGCCCAAGTATGGAATACAGCGTTCATTATAATGTGATTATTTCTTTTTGTATATTTGGCCCTCATTACTCTCTTCTAAAAAAGACATGGCAGACACTTTCATGATATCCATAAACACATCAGAGGCAGCAATATACTCTGGCTTTTAAACTGTGAAATCCCAGGTCACGAGTAAACTAAGTCATAAGGTGTTAAGTCACTTGTTGGCAAATATCTCTCATAAAACACTCAAAGTTAGTTGGAGATTCTAAAACAACAAAAGAATCAGATTAGGAGTCAGTTGCAGGCAACAACCAGCTGCATATAAACCTTCAATGTAGATAGATATATACGTGTCTGTGTGTGTGTGTGTGTGTATATATACACACATATATATACACACACATATATGTGTGTGTATATATACATATATACATATACATATATGTATGTGTGTGTATATATATACATATACATATTTACATATATATGTGTGTATATATACATATACGTATATGTGTGTATATATACATATACGTATATGTGTGTATATATATACACATATACATATACATATACACATACACACACATACATATATATACACACACATACAGTTGAGCCTCTGATCCATGGGTGTGAAATCCATGGATTCAACCAACCACAAATCAAAAGTATTTTTTAAAATGATGGTTTCATTGTATTAAACATGTACAGACTTTTTCTTGTAGTTATTCCCAAAACAATACAGTATGACAACTACAGTCATGTGCTGCATAACAATGTTTTGGTTAATGATGGACTGAATATACAGTGGTGGTCCCATAAGATTATAATGGAGCTGAAAAATTTCTATCACCTAGTGATGTCATAATATCCTAATTCAATGCATTACTTACATGTTTGTAGTGATGATGGTATAAACAAACCTACTCCTCAAGAAGAGCCTCAGGCAGGTCCTTCAGGAAGTATTTGCAAGCAAGGTATTGTTATCCTAGGAGGTGACAGCTCCATACAAGTTATTGCCCCTAAAGTCCTTCCAGTTGGACAAGATATAGAGAGGGGACAACAGTGGTATTGATGATCCTGACGCTGTCTAGGCCTAGGCTAATGTGTTTGTTTGTTTCTTAGTTTTTGGGGAGGTTTTGTTTTGTTTTGTTTTGAGACAGAGTCTCACTTTGTTACCCAGGCTGGAGTGCAGTTGTGCCGTCTTGGCTCACTGCAACCTCCAACCCCCAGGTTCAAGCAATTCTTATGTCCCAGCCTCCCTAGTAGCTGAGATTGCAGGTGCCTGCCACCACACTCAGCTAATTTTTGTATTTGTAGTAGAGACGAGGTTTCACCATGTGGCCCAGGCTGGTCTCGAACTCCTGACCTCAGGTGATCCGCCCGCCTCGGCTCCCAAAGTGCTGGGGTTACAGGCGTGAGCCACCATGCCCAGCCTGTTTGTGTCTTAGTTTTTAACAAAAAAGTTTGAAATGAAAAAAGGAAAACATTTTTAAGATAGAAAATGTTTATAGTTTATAGGATAAGGATATTTAAAAAATATTTTTGTACAGCTGTACAATGTGTTTTAAACGGTTACAAAGGAGTCAAAAAGTTGAAAAAATAAGTTTATAAATTTAAAAACTTACAGCAAGCTAATTTATTATCGAAGAAAGACAATTTTTAAATAAATTTAGTGTAGCCTAAGTGTACAGTATTTATAAAGCCTATGGCAGTGTATAGTAATGTCCTAGGCTTTCACATTCACTCACTAGTCACTCAGTGACCCTGAGCAACTTCTAGTGCTGCAAGCTCCATTCATAGTGAGTGCCCTACACAGGTGTACCATGTTTTATCCTTTATACCATATTTTTACTGTACTTTTTCTATTTTTAGATACACAAAGACTTAAACACGCTGCACTAGTCACCTACAGTATTCAATACAGTCACATGCTGTACAGATTTATAGCCTAGGAGCAATAGGCTGTACCATATAGCCTAGGTGTGTAGTAGGCTATTCAATCTAGGTTTGTGTAAGTGCACTCTATGATGTTCACAAAACGATGAAATTGCCTAATGATGCATTTCTCAGAATGTATTCCCCATCATTAAGCAATGCATGGCTGTATTTACATGGCATTTACATTGTATTAGGTAGGTATCATAAACAATCCAGAGATGATTTAAAGTATAGGGGAGGCTGCGCATAGGTTTTATATGAGGAAGTTGAGCATCCATAGATGTTGGTATCTAAAGGGGTTCCTGGAACCAATCCCCCATAGATACCGAGGAATGACGTGTGTGTGTGTGTGTACTAGACAGTGGGCAATATACAATACTGTATGAAACCCCTCTACCTCTCTGAGTGGGTACCTCCCCTTTGTTCCCCATTTCCAAACAGGTAGAGAATGATTGACCTCAAGAGGACCCATTTCTTCTGTACAGGCAGAGGTGGATCAATTAAACCAGTAGCTTATACACAGTGTGCTTCACTCCTTGAAAAGCCCTTGTCTGCCTTTTCTAGGAGCACTCCCATAACAGAGACTGGGAACAGTGAGACGTGGTATTGTGCAGTGGTCAAGAGCATGAACTCTGGATTCATACTCCCTGGATTCAAATACTAGTTGTGTGACATTGGGCAAGTTCTTCTTATCTCCACAAGCCTCAGTTTCTTCTCAATTGGAGATCAAAATAGAACTTATTATAAACAGTCTAAAATAAACTTCAGGGGTTTATATGTAAATTGCACAAGCTAATAGTATCATTCAGTAAAAGTTATCTATTAATACTTTCCATGGATATAACATTTATACAGATATCAAGGTATCAATGAATAGCCCTCCTATAGTTCAGTTGCATTGTATGTTAAGTCGACTTTTAGGGCTGGGCTGGAGCCCTGTCACCATGTATCATATGATTTCCATGGTAAAATGTGTTTTGCATCTCAAATATTCAGCCTACAAAGAAATGTTTGTACTGCACCCTATCCTCTTTGTAAAGTGAGTCTTTATATTGGTGCTGGGGCCCCTCATGGTTGCTAACACGTTTCCATGTAAGTCCTCTGGTTTGTTTTCTAATTTCTTAACTTAAACTTTGTAAACTGTTGTAATGAACTGAAGTCACAAACTAAAGCTTTTTAATTAAGTGGTTAGTCCTGTTGCAAAACTGCCTTAATAACAATTTATTGAGTACATATGGATTGTGTGGGGACTTCTTTGGAGAAATGTGGTAACTTCTATGATGACTGCTTTGATCTTTTTTAACTGAGGAAATTGTTAATATAGTAAATTGAATTATCCCTTAAACTTGGTAACCTAGTTTTCTCTTAGTACTTAGGTAAATTCAGTTGCACATCAGTGTCAGTGGAAACTTTGATGTTTGTGTGTTATTACCAAGATATTTAGAGTTATTATGAAGAATTCGAGAACATCAGAAACTTCTAGGTAATGCTTATATCACAAGGAAGAAAGCCACCGTTTTTCTGGCCAAAGGTTGTATTTCTAACATTATAAATAAGGTCCGTAGGTTATGGGGCCTATATTGCCTCACCTCAGGAAGAAAGCAGATCTTGTTAAATGATCTAATAGATTAATCAAGAGTACCTTTTCTGTTCAAGAACAGCCAGAGAGAATAAGTTTCTGAACTATGTTTCAAGTTCCAGAGAACACTTTTTTTCTTCCCTTTCTCTATGGGTCTTTCTGCATTGGCCATGTTTTAGTCATCTTTTTCCAGTTTTCCCTCCCTTTGGTGATGACATCCCCTTACATACACTATTCATACAGCTCTCTTCATTCTCCCACACTGAACAATGGGGTCATCAGAAGTTATTACATGCCAGGCCTGTTCAGCTCAGAAAAGGTGCTATTTTTCATTTTCTGCATATCTTCTTAGATTTTAATAGGTCACTTTTAGGTTCTGAGCTTTAATACTTATGTATATAAGTCTGTTATAGTCTCAGCTCAGTTAAATTTAAACATTTTGGCTATTTTGTCCAGCAACAAAAACATTTATTGATCACCTATTTTGAGCAAGTTGTCACAAAATCCACAGTTGGTTATAACACAGCTGCTACCTTCCATGGGCTCACAATCTAGGAAGGAAGACAGACCTGTAAACAAATAACAAGTGTTCATATATAATACAATGTAAAAATAGACATATAAACCAAGAACTATCAGAGTTCAAAGAAGGAAATGGCTAATTCCATCTGCAGGGTGACCATAGAACTATCCTGGTTTGCTTGAGATTGAGGGACACAAAACCTTCAATACTAAAACTCAGGATAGTCCCCAGAAAACCAGAGTGGTTGGTCACCATGTTTACCTATCTAGGAGAGATGGAGAAGACTTCAAAGAGGAGATGGCATTTTAACCAGTGCTTGAAAAGCAAGTTTACCAGGCACTTAAGGCAAATGAGGATAGCATTTTAGGCAGCAATGAAAGGCATTTCCTATTCAGGGAATGATGAACAAATTGGTGTGAGTAGTATGTGAGCTTCAGCCAGTGTGTATGTGTGTGGCGGGGCGGGAGAGGAGTTGGGAGAAGGGCCCTAGGGTGAGAAGAGAACAGATGGAAACTGGAACTGGAAAGGTGGGCAGGGGGCAAATCATACAGGACTGCCTAAGGAATCTTTACTATGTCCTGTGAATCAGTAGTTTTCAAACAACTATAATGATCCTCTGGTTCCAGTGAAACCTTGCTTGGAAGCACAAATAAATGGAGAAAAATGCACAAATTTTCTGATTGAAAAAGGTATGTGGGCTGGACGCGGTGGCTCATGACCTGCACTTTGGGTTGCCGAGGCAGGTGGATCATGAGGTCAGGAGATCAAGACCATCCTGGTCAACATGGTGAAACCCTGTCTCTACTAAAAATACAAAAATTAGCTGGGCATGGTGGTGGGCGCCTGTAATCCCAGCTACTCAGGAGGCTGAGGCAGGAGAATCGCTTGAACCCAGGAGGTGGAGATTGTAGTGAGCCATGATCGCACCACTACACTCCAGTCTGGCAACAGTGCAAGACTTCGTCTCAAAAAAAAAAAAAAAAAAAGAAAGAAAATGTATGTGTTGGGGAGAGTCTTAGAGTATCTCCTCCTCTTTCTCCCTGTTCTTTTCCCTCTTAACTGCTCTTAAGAGGAATTTTGGGGAGCACAGTTTGAAAACCACCTCTGTGGACCATGGGGAGTGACAAAAAATTTTAAAGCAGGTCCTTCACATCCCTTGTAAGTTGGATTCCTAGGTATTTTATTCTCTTTGAAGCAATTTGCAGCCAAAAAATACATGAAAAAATGCTCATCATCACTGGCCATCAGAGAAATGCAAATCAAAACCACTATGAGATATCATCTCACACCAGTTAGAATGGCAATCATTAAAAAGTCAGGAAACAACAGGTGCTGGAGAGGATGTGGAGAAATAGGAACACTCTTACACTGTTGGTGGGACTGTAAACTAGTTCAACCATTGTGGAAGTCAGTGTGGCGATTCCTCAGGGATCTAGAACTAGAAATACCATTTGACCCAGCCATCCCATTACTGGGTATATACCCAAATGACTATAAATCATGCTGCTATAAAGACACATGCACACATATGTTTATTGCGGCATTATTCACAATAGCAAAGACTTGGAACCAACCCAAATGTCCAACAATGATAGTTTGGATTAAGAAAATGTGGCACATATACACCATGGAATACTATGCAGCCATAAAAAATGATGAGTTCATGTCCTTTGTAGGGACATGGATGAAATTGGAAACCATCATTCTCAGTAAACTATCGCAAGAACAAAAAACCAAACACCGCATATTCTCACTCATAGGTGGGAATTGAACAATGAGATCATATGGACACAGGAAGGGGAATATCACACTCTGGGGACTGTGGTGGGGTGGGGGGAGGGGGGAGGGATAGCATTGGGAGATATACCTAATGCTAGATGACGAGTTAGTGGGTGCAGCAGACCAGCATGGCACATGTATACATATGTAACTAACCTGCACAATGTGCACATGTACCCTAAAACTTAAAGTATAATTAAAAAAAAAAGAAAAAGAAAAAAAAAATTTTAAAGCAGGAAGTGAATGACATGATGAGACCTGTGATGAGATAAGATTGTTAAGGAGGATAGACTGAAGAATAAAAAGGCTTGAATAATGGAAAAACGGTTAGGAGGTTATCGTAACTTTGGAACCATCTGAAAGAAGCCCGACTTTAAGCAAAGACAATAGGGATAGAGAGAAGTGGATGGGTATGAAAGACATTTCTAAAGGTTGCATTAATAGAACCTGGTGGACTATTTATAATAAGGGTGTGGAGCGGGGAAGATTGCTGGGTGAGGAAGAAGGGGGAAAAGATGATTATATGGTTTCTTACTTAACATTAGAAGCAACCAACTAGTATATGGGAAATCTCTAGTCTAATTTCTAATAGCCACCTTATTTTCTTTGAGTTTTCATTAGCTCAGATAAAACCAACATGTTATCACTCACGCCCAGAACTATTGTCCTTAATCTTTCTTTATCTAATACTTGACTTTGCTAGTAAAACCCTTTTTGTTGTCATTGTTTTATTGGCTACAACTGTATTTGTCTCTCATTAGCTGGGTAGTGGGTAGCAATTTTCTTTTTTTTACTAAGAGAGTCCCCAGCTTACTCACAGGATGTGTTCCAAAAGTACATTTTTAAGTTAATTATTTGGACCTCAGAGTGCATTTTCCCATAGAAGTGGCATTACACATAGTGATTAGGTTCCCAGGCCAGTCCACAAAAGCCAGTTTAGCCCATATATAACTGAAAGTGTGGATTTTTGCAATGGAAATTAGTTGTAAATAATACTGTTGCAATTAAAATGAAAACAATAGTTGCAAAAGAAATAGTCTGGGTTTTTGTTTCCCTCAAAGAGTAGGGCTTGATGAAAAGCAGGTTTAATCCTAGGAAGACAAAGAGAAATAGATGGGGATTTTTGTGTAAATTGGACACTGCAGCTTTTTAACTGTATTTTCTAACTAATGTTTTGGAGGTTTTAAAATAATAAAAGCAACTGTGTCCACTGTAGAAAATTTGAAAAATTAAAGAATACATTTCAAAAATTAAGTCACCAACAATCCTACCATCCAGAGAGAACCAGTATTCACAAATTGGTGTGTTTCAGCCTTTTTCTTACTGCATGCATTTTTTAATCAGTTCACCAATAGTAATTATGGTGCATCAACACGATGAACTATTATGCAGCTCTTAAAATGATATTTATGAAGAATTTTTAAAACATCCAAAAATATTTATGACATAGTGTTGAGCAAAAGGCAACCTTGCATTTGATACCTTGTTTATGGATGAGGGAGTATAAGCAGATCAACACTAATCAACCAGGGCAGGAGTCTGCTGTTAGGCCACCAATCAGAACCTCCTACTATCAGACCCACCCCCTAACAAAAACTACAGCCAGACCTTTTTGTTGAAGTTCTGAGGAGGACATAAGGGTTCTTTGAAGTACTGTAGAGGTTCGTAGCACTGGCTCTTCATTACTTCAGATTTTCCTTCAAATTACAGGGCTTTCTTCTCCCTTGATGTACTATTTCACTAGCACTACTCAGGCTTAACAACTATGATTAAGGTCATTTTTTTGGATTCATAAATGGAATGGAAAAAAGGCCAAGTATTTCCTTAGGTAATTATGCATAGATTGAAGAGAGATGAGAAGGACTCAGGTAGAGAAGATGTGTATATACTTTAAAGGAAGAAAATTATGTGGAATAGAATATATTAAGCTAAGAATGGTGAAAGTAAAGTGAGAAAATGAGACATTATAGCATGAATACAGATCTACAAAGAGCGGAAACGAGTCTGGGAAAGGAAGAAAGAGGTGTGCTTGTTTAGGTCTGGGCTTGGCTACAGAGCAGGAAAAAAAGCAAGAACAGTGACTTTGGGGAAGTTGTAGCCAGCTGAAATCAAAGTTTTAGGAGGAGGCAGCGAATGCAATTTGTAGCAACTGATTTTGTTTTAATAAAGGAATAAAGATGTTTGGGAAGACAGGTGCTTCAAGTACTAATCATCCAAGAACAAAAGCAGTTTGAACTTAATTGACTATATCTGCTATGATTGTGCACTATTCGATTTTAGCCCAATCAGTGATTTTCTAAAAGCATCCCATCTCCTTTTAGTCAAAACTGGATTTGTCACTGACTTGTATGTTGGCATGGAGGTCCTAATAGCTGCCACCTGCATTTCCTGTTCATCAATGAAGGTATTGAAAATTACAAAGGAATGAGAGTTGGGGGAAAGGAAGATGTTCATTTCGTAGGGGTGAGGGATGTATTTACATGTGGGTTTTTAAGTGTACAGTACTAGAAGGAAAAGCCAAAAGTTTCCATGCACTCTAGAGAAGCATATGGCATTGTAATTCTCACACATTGCTATGCAAGACAATCTCCTATGGAATTCTGTGGCTCTTACCTTTGGTGTACATACGACACAGAGATTCTGAGTTATTATGTGTGAATTGGGCTCCAGGTTCTCAGCCAGGGATTCTCATTGTTGGTTGTAAATTGGAATCACCTGGAGAGCTTAAAAATATTGGCACCTAGGTTCTGTTCCCAGAGGTTTTTACTTAATTTTTCTGGGGGTGAGAACTGAGCATGGGGATTTTCTAACTCTCCCCAAGTGATTCTAATGTTCAGACAAGTCTGGGACCCTCTAGTTTAGCCCATTGCTTAATTACTTGGGTGGATTAAACTAGTTGTTCTTAAAGTGTTGTCCTGGAACCAGCAGCTTCAACATCAACAGGACACTTATTAGAATGCAAATTCTTGGGCCCCTGCCCATATTTACTGAAACTCTTGGGGTGGCTCAGAAACCTGTGTTTTAACAAACCCTCTGGATGATTCTGATGCATGCTATAAAGTTGACAGCCACTAGATTAAACGGTTGTTCCTGACCCTTTCTAAAGTACATCTGTGGGAGTTGCTAAAAACAAGAGATGTCTTCAAGAGCTGATGAAAACTGGCCTGCAAAAGGACTTTTATAGAAATACCTATAATAATAATAATAGAAGCTAGAGTAGAGAAAGGGGAAAGGGGATGATAATTTGCTGCAAAACCTGGGCAAGTTCAGGGGGAACATGTCTTCATGAGTTAGGGAGTTTGTTGCATGGGCTGGTAAAACCCTGGCTGTACCTGCAGGCAAACTCCTACTTATTCTTCAATACCCTTTTAAAATGTCAGCCTCCTCTGTGAAGCTTTCTCTGAGCTGTGGTGTAAACTACTTCATCCTTGTGTTTACTTAGTGCTTTCTAGTTTCCTCGATTAGCTCTTGGCCCACTGTACTGTAGCTCTCTATATATGTCTGTCTCCCACTAAACTGCGTGATCCTTCAAAGCAAGATCACTGTCTTATTCATCCTTAGCTCTACCAGTGTCTAATAAACTATCTGGTACATACTAAATGCTCTTGAATTGTTTGCTTAGAGGGGGGATCAGTAATGGCCAGCTTTCTTGTATCAAGAACCTTCAGCTGGGCGCAGTGGCTCACACCTGTAATCCCAGCACTTTGGGAGACCGAGGTGGGTGGATCATTTAAGTTCGGGAGTTCAAGACCAGCCTGGCCAACATGCTGAAACCCCATCTCTACTAACATGGTGATGCGTGCCTGTAATCCCAGCTACTCTGGAGGCTGAGGCGGGAGAATCACTTGAACCCAGGAGGCGGAGGTTGCAGTGAACTGAGATCGTGCCCTGCATTCCAGCCTGGGCAACAGAGCAAGATTCCGTCTCAAAAAAAAAACCTTCAAAAGATGGGTTTACCTTTGTGAATTAATCGTAGTCCTGAGTTCAACTCTGACTAGAAGACTAGAGACATTGATTCTCTCAGGCCATCATGACTTGATATCTCTTAGTGGTGGCCTTATACCACAAAGCTCTCAGAGAAATATACAATTATTAGCAACTTATTATTTTACCATGATAATTGTCAGGTGCCAAGACTACTATTGTCATTTTTTCCTCATATTTCCTCTCATTGTAGATGCACCTTCATGGGAAATCTAATTAAAATCAATAGGGATACAGCTGCCACAGGGTAAAAGTATTTGAGTTCTTGGGCCCCACAGCTTGCCTCTCTCATCCAGGCACTGGCATCTTCTGGTTCATTGTACTTCCCTAATTCTATAATGTACTCTCTTCATTCCACATCTATTCACAAACATTCTTCAAACAAGATAAGCACTTAGCAAATTACAATTACCTTTCCATTGCACTTTCCCAAGGTTATACTCAGGTCAAAATGAATGGATGTATGTGTATTCCCCAAGTCTTTAGAGAAACAGATTTACAGGCAATCCTTTGGTTTAATTTTCTAGATACTTAATCACATATTCATTATATGTGGGTTTTTACTGGCTTAACTCTCAGAGGACAACCATATAACCTTATTTTTAAGTTTTTGGAGGTAGGACGACACTTCACTGTCACCTTAGTTACTGCCAATATTAATCATTTCTAAATGTTATAGAAACTTTGAAATATATGTGTCATTCTCTAAAGTGGAATTATTAAGACCCAGAATGTAAACCAGAAGAAACTGGATTTTTGCCTTCTATGCCAAGCCATGATTTTAATATGTATGTGCTGAATGGATTTTTCTATTTTTTTCTACAGGCATTGTATCTGATAGCCACTAATGGAACTCCAGAGCTCCAGAATCCGGAGAGACTGTCAGCTGTATTCCGTGACTTTTTAAATCGCTGTCTTGAGATGGATGTGGATAGGCGAGGATCTGCCAAGGAGCTTTTGCAGGTGAAAATAAAATAGGACAATTACAAAGAGAGGCATTATACTCAGCTTTTCCATCTCAATGTGTGACAGAGAGCTCTGTCAAGAGATGTCTAGAGTTAGGCTATTACCATTTTATTTTAGACCACAGGCACATAACTATAGGCACGCATCTAATACATGATTGATTGACGTGTTGCCTTTCTTCTGCGAAGTTGGCAGTGTAATCTGTAAATCTCTTTTGTTCTTCCTGGAGTCTTATTTTGCAAGGAAAAAAAAAGCAATGTGACCCTCTGGTGTTGGTGTTTTGTTCTAAACTTTACTTGTGCCCCTGGACGTTGTATGCAGGTGCTCTTGGCCGGAGGTAATTCTCTACATAACTATGCAATTATTTCCATGGCATTTGCTACTCTAATGCTTTGCTGGTCAAAGCCCCTTTGCTTGTGATGCCAATTGGCAGGCACCTGCTTGCCTGGGTGAGTACCATCCAGTGGTGAGTGCCTCTGTAACCATTTGTCCTTTTCACGGCTCCCAGGGATTAGTATACATGATGAGAAATAATACTTACTATGTACCAAATTCTTTCAATAAATTATTTCATTTTTATAACAACTTTATAGGGTAGGCATTATTATCCCATTTTATAGATGTAAAAGTTGAGACTCACAGCTCTTGAAGGGCAGAGCTGGGATATGAGCCCTGAATTGTCTGACTTTCCACCACACATCACACACAAACCAATTTAGATAAAAATATGTCTTTATTTGATAAAGCAGTACGTGCCCAGGATTATACACATAGCTTCACTGCTGGGGAGTGTTTCTCAGGGACATGTATGAAGACATTTAACATCTAAGAACAATGACTGCTATTTTTCTTTGTGATTTTGAACACATAAGCCAATTAAACAGAAGGTGCAACACTTGGTTATACAGCACATTAACCACAGATTGTCTGTTCTAGCCTACTCCCTGAAAGAAAAACCTGTTCCTGTTGCTTCTGAACTCCTTCCAGAGACAGAGCTGCACCCAGGCAAAAACTATCCCACCCTAACTCAGATCATACCTGGAATAAACCTATTTGGAGAAACTGAAGAGACTACATCTTTTCTTTTCTGCTACCTGCAAGCATTTCACAGGTTATCATAGGGCCCTAAAATGTCAAATCTGGAATGGCCCTTTGTTAATCCTCTAATTAATCCAGCCTCAAATTACAGATGAAAAGACAACTTTTGAGTACATCACTTTTATATTTTTTCACCCCTCCCACCACTCCACATACACATTCTGATACACATTCCTCTTATATCTTCTTGTAAGGATAATTGAAGGTGTAGGTTATCTTCAATTGGCTATCCAGATAAATGTGGCTATCCAGCTAAATAGATCATTAAATCAATTATCTAGTTAATTCATTCCCCAACAATACTTTTATATGAACCAGTCAGATAACTGATACAAAATTGTATTTTGAGTCTAAATTGAATAGTTTATTGCGTCTTTTCATTTTATATATGTAAGCAATAGCCTGTATTTCTCTTTGAGTCCATGCAACTCCATTCTCTGACTCTAGCCTATTATTGCCATTTTCAAGATTAGAAAGGGGAGAGATGCAGGACATTCACCCCACTGGAAGGCTGGAGAAAAGACACAGGTCTTCAATATTTGTGTGTCTTTCTGTATGACCTAAGACAGTTCTGTCCATCAATTGATATTTATTGAGCAACTTCCATTTGTAAAGCATAAGTGCAGTGGGTGATACAAACCTATTAAAAGGCATGATTCCTCCATTTAAGAAGTTCACAACCTTCTTAGGTACGTGAAAATATAATGCAAAGCTGTTTACAGACTCATTCAACCCAAAGAGCTGTTCAAATAGTAAATGATATCGTTGATTAGAGAAATACTTCTGTAAGCTAGGGGTGATCAGAAAATGTCTGCAAACAGGAAAGAGGTCTTCTGGGCCTTAAAGAAGTGATCAGGTTTAGATAAGTTGAAGAAAATAAGGGAAGGGATTTCAAATGGAAGGAAGTGTTAGGGTATAACCAAAGACATATGGGCAAGGTCTACAGGAACAGAACCTAGAAAGTGTAGCTGAAATAAAGAGTTCAAGTAAAGAAGCTGCAGGAGATAATCCTATGGTGGGCCTTGAACACCAGGCTTAAGAGTTGGGGCTGTAGGCAGTGGGGAAACACTGAAGATGTCTGAGGGACAAGCATGATGACAACTTTGTTTATGAAGATTAATCTGGTAGTATGTGGTAAGAATTAGCAACAGGAAAAAATGGAGACAGGGAGACCAAGGGGGAGTTATTATAATTTGGGATTAAGATGATTAGGATTGAATTAGAAAAAGCAAGAGATGGCCAGACGTGATTGCTATGATTGCTATGCCTGTAATCCCAACACTTTGTGAGGCCGAGGCAGGCGGATCACCTGAGGTCAGGTGTTTGAGACCAGCCTGGCCAACATGGTGAAATGCTGCCTCTACTAAAAATACAAAAATTAGCCAGGCATGGTGGCATGCGCCTGTGATCCTAGCTACTCAGGAGACTGAGGCAAGAGAATCACTTGAACCTGGGAGGCGGAAGTTGCAGTGAGCTGAGATTGTGCCACTGCACTCCAGCCTGGGCAACAGAGCAAGAGTCCATCTCAAAAAATAATAATAATAATAATAATAATAATAATAAGCAAGAGATAAATGTAAGAGACGTTGAGAAGAGAGTACCCGGTAGCTTATTGCATTTAGAACATAAAGAAGAGGAAGACAAAAGTGACTTCAGGCTATCAAGTCAATGGTAGCATTCAGCAAGAGGACAAGTGATGGAAGACAATATAATAGCTAACATTTCTTGACCCTATGTAACTTACAAGGGATTGCCACTTACCTCATTTAACCATTTTAATAAACAGAGATGAGGATTTAACCTAAGTGCTCTGACTCCAAAGCCCCTGTAGCTTACATTACACAAGATTGCCCTGCTTGTGAGACTGTAACATAACTTTTTAAATGTTGAATTTAAGGTGACAGAAGAAAATCCCGTAGGAAATATCCAGCAGGAAAACTAGGACCAGAGTTCAGGAAAGAGATCAGGTCACACACTATGGATTTAGGAGTCATCTCCATAAAGCTGATGGTGGGTTGAAACCACGAAAGAGAATGACATCTGTAAGAAATTAAATTAAAAAAAGAAGATGATGACAGCCAAGTTCTTATGAGTGGGAGGTAGGAGGAGGAAGTGAAACCAGGGAAGAAAATGGAGCTGGAATATTCAGTGCACATGCGCATGGAAGAGACCCAATATGGTAGAATGTCACAGGCTTCTGAGGCAAAAAAAATAAATTAAAAAAATTCAAAGAAGGAAGGGATATTCACTTTTATTAAGTACTGCAGAGGGGCCAAAAGAGAAATGGTAGAGGCACAGCCGTTGGGTTTAGCAGTTAGTAAGCCATTGGTTTCAGGACAGAGTTCTCTAGTGGTTAACTAAATATACTTTTTCCAAGCATGACAGCTTCTCTAGATAAATATATCAGTTTAGGAAAATCAGAGAGTCAGACTGTTGCAAACACAGTGAGGTTTTACAAGATCCCTCAGAGTTTCTCACTCTGCTAGTCAGCTTCCAGAGGATTTCATGACATTGAAGTACAAAAACATCTGAAAGACAAAAGCTGGCACCGTTTTTAATTAAATGATATTTAATTGGGTGTTCAAAATATATCTTAATTAAAAAGGGCTGCTTGAAAATGTAAAGTAATATACTTGTTGGAGGAAATAATTCCAATAATTTCTCTTTTTCCTTCCTTCTGCAGCATCCATTTTTAAAATTAGCCAAGCCTCTCTCCAGCCTGACTCCTCTGATTATCGCTGCAAAGGAAGCGATTAAGAACAGCAGCCGCTAAGACTGCAAGCCTTACACCTCACCATCTCCCTCATGAGTAAGACTGAAATAAAACTCTGCTGCAGGAAAGATGGAAGAAAAGACAGTCAAATGGTGTGGGGGTTCTTTACCTTTCAAATGAATAGAAACTTCTTATAAGCCTTTTTCCTACTCCCTCAGATTATGTAATTTATTTGTAAGCCTGAATCGCAGCCCAAAAAGGGCAGCAATGTTGAAGTGACCATAAAGTGGTCACTTCCACCGTGAAGCGAAAGAGCCAGTAGTGAATCCCCTCATTTTGTGCATTCACTTTGAAGAAAAAGGTTTCTCAAAGATGCACACTCCCTCTTCATAGTGTTGTGTTTGTTTTTAAGTTAGAGAGTAGTCCCTCTTGCATTCAAACCTCCTTCAAAACTCCTTACCCAATGTGATGTTTTTCACTTGCATTGTCATTAGATGTCCAGAAAAAAAAAAGATGTCAAAATGTTTTTCTAAAAAAAGAAAGCAAAAAAAGCAAGGCAAAAAAAAAACAAACAAAAACAAAAACAAAACAAAAACAAGCAAACAAAAAATACCAGAGCAAGTACTGTGTGAACATGTGGAAGTCCATGCCCTAATAGAGTTGCAATTTTTTATTCTTCTTCTATAGTGGTGGCTTGGTTTGTGTACCTATTTTTCTGCATTTGTATTGGAAAAGGTTTCTTTTAAGACATTTTCCAAAAGTGGAGAGGAATATGTGTGTTCAGGAAGGGCTTTCAAAAAACTGTATATCTAAATAAAGCTCAAACGGTGAAATCCTGTCACATTTTCACAATGATGCTTAAAAGATAGTTGAGTAAACCAGGTTGTTAATCTCCTTAATACCTGAAAGAGGACACACTGAAACTGTGACATCCTGCTAGGTGAGTTCAGGTTCTGAACCTAGGAAATCCTCATAGGAGAAACCACATTTAAACAAAGATGGGACTTTCTCTGAGAGCCAAAACCAGATAAATGTAGAATACCGAAATCCTTGTTGGACATTAAGTAAACAAAGATAATGATACCTAAATTAATCCTCTCTTGTGCTTATGAAACATATGCACTGTAAAATAGGCATACCAGGAGGAAATAGATCCATTAATCATCATTTACTTATGATACAAATTATTTATTTTGACAATTTATAACGTTTAAAAAAGTTTTTTAAAGATCTAGAGAAAGGTGATATAGTAAACATTCAACTCTGTAAGAAATGGGAGGTCAGTGAAGGCTACATCCCAATCAATATTTGGCTCTAAGTACCTCTTCCCATTTTCCCTATGTATCACCTATTTCTGTTTCGGAATATGGTGTGTTCATGCTTAGTTCTTTGGGCTTTTGAATATCAAAAGCATATTCATAAATGTCTTGAAATTCTCTCCAGTGGAAAATAATTTTAACTTACAATCATATCCCAAGAAATGTCAGTCCGACAGAATTCCTTATATGACTTGGGGAAAATAACAAAATTTGACTACTATTTCACCATATATCTATTTATTAAAAAATTCAACAGTTGGCACTTCCTGAATCTTCTGAGAGTAGAAAAATATCTGCGGAGTGTCTGTGTAGAAAAGGATATGCCTCTCTTTTGAGTGTATTGACAATTTTGTAAATTACAGAAAGTTGTTTCTCTAAGCCTTTGAAAAACTAACAATTTGTGTTATAGAAGGCTTCTTAATTTGTAGTATAAAAGAATCTAAACAGAACTTATGTACATTCAGCAAGAAGGGGAAAGAGATCAGTTACATAGGCCTCTCTCCTTCTTTGCCAAGGTACATCCATCCATCTAACCATCCATATATCCACATCTTAAAATGAAAGCACTTTCTTTAGAGTTTCAGCAAACTATATAGTGTACGTGTTTATGTTCAGGAGATGACCCCACTGGTGTATTTCCTATTTTCCCTATTGTTTTCTTTGACTGTAAAAGTTGGGAGAGGCTTGACCTCCTCCCCTTGAAAATGTCCACAGTGGGATAAAACAACAAATGTGAAAAGAAAATGAAATGGTAATATTAATTTGAAGCATACTATGTTATACTTTGCAAAAACGAATCTGGGCCTGTAATTTTTAATGCCACACTGCTCTAATGAGAGAGAGAGGCCTTAATTTTGATTTCATTTAAAAATAAGTACTTTAAAATATTTTTCACTCATAGTGCCGGGAAATTCAATGAAATCCTGGGATGCAAATAAAAATCAGTACATTAGTGACTATGTCCTGCCAGTGGAGAGAGCCCAATACCTGGTTAGGAAGCCCTATTCATTAGTTAGCATCCCTTACATGTTGAGAAGGCCTTTTTTTTGTTGTTATTTTGGAGACCTTGGAGCAGTGACCCTTCAGATCACTGTAGGCAGAGAAATGGCTTCTCTCTTATGCTTTCAGTTCAGCATATTAACAATGAGGAGCCAGGTACTTCTTTATTACCACTTTGTACCAAGATTTGATAATAATATATCCCAGGAGGCATTACTTTTATAAATTTGTATTCATGTAAATTTTCAAATGAGAACAGCTTCTAAAGCCCCTTCCCTGTATTGGAGAGTTATGTATATTTCTAATAAGTATTAGAAAGAAGCTGTTTCTCATGCCACAGTGATGCTGAAGGATTCACATTTGGTACAATCGAGTAACTTGAACACCAGATTGTTAACAGTTTATTCTCTTTCCCTGGATTTTTTAGCTCATCTTGACACAGGTGAGTCTATCCAAATCTTTGATGTTGCTAGTGTGCCCTGAGATAACGAGGGCACATCCTTCAATGTTGATTCCAAAATGTCCTGAGTTAGGAATAGGGCAGTGGGAAAGTCAGGGAAGGGTGAGAAGCACAGTAGAGATTATTTATTTAAAAAAGGAAAGAACGTTAATGTTGTTAGCAAGGATCCAGTGCGTTGTCATAATCCCATGAGGATTTTCAGATGACACAATCCCCTCAAATCAGTCACCATGTTGGGTAATGACTTCGTTCTTGCTGATCTCGTGTGTGTGTCATTGTAAATATTTGTGTGTCCATGTTCCATTTTGGCTACTGGATGGCCAAGCCATGTAAGAAGATTTAACTCAAGTATTTATTCTTTATGTTATTCAGATTTCTTTCAGGCTTGTGAACTGCACCCCAATGTTTGAGTTTAACCACCTGATCCTTACATCTATCCCTCCCCGGTGAAGCACATTCCATTGCTAAAAGAAAAAGAAATACGAAATTGCTTCCTGTTGTCTGTATAACTGTTTTGATAGTTTGAGATGTTTGTCTATAAATGATATTTCTCAGCTCAAAGATCGTGTAAATAATTATATTCCTTTGCTCAATGGGTTGTTTATTTCTAATGAGGCTGCCAGTTCTGAGAGATTCTATAATATCACTTTTAAATAACATAAACAGGGATTACAACTATGTAAAAAGAAATGCATATGGACAAAGACTGGGAACACAGATAATTGAAATCAGTTGTGTTAGGGTGGGGGAATTATGTGAATTTTTTTTTCTTTTTAAATTTTTATTTGATATTGTTATAATATTGCTTTATAATAAATAAACAGCAGAAAGGGAACTATAGACACATAGAAAAGATGCCAGAAGCAGATGCCTTCTGGCCAGAGCGCAGAGCATGCAGGGCAGAGATATTTGCTAGTTATAATTATTCCATAGGCTTTATGCTTGCCTGGGTGCTGAGGTTGGCACACGCTCGGGTATGGCACACGCTTTCTTAGAAGACTATTATCTATAAGTTAAAGCTAGGGAGATGTCACTATTAGAACTCCAAACACACTCTTCTGCTTTAAAACAGGTTCTCTGCCCTCTGCTTTGGTGTGGCATTCGGGTGTCTGTTTTGTGGTTGCTTTAGATTGGAGGGGTGACCATTTTATTAGCCCCCTTGATAACATCTGTTGCAGATATTGCCTTTCTGGAACGTTTTAACAGACTCTCAGGTTGAATTTTGGAGGACTAGAAGGATAAAATCCCCAGCTCCCACCATTTTCTTGTCCAACAGGATATTACTGTATATCATTCAGGTAGGATTCTTCTTTTAATAACCAATAGGGCAAGTCCCACTAATTTCAATAGAAGTTATGACTTGCAATTAAAAGCTGACTTTGAAATCATTAAACAAATATGTAGGACTGTCTCTGCCTGTTGGCATTCAGTTATAGTTCTGTTAATTTTGGCTTGGGATGGTCTCCATGTGCTTTTTTCTGCCTATTTATAGGTTGTTTGCAGTAGTTGTGATTTTTAAAGAGCAAGGGAGACCATCTAACCAAAGGATAACTTCCTTCTAACTCACCAAAGAAATTTTAGGTGAGAACTTTAATAATGAGGTAGTCACCTCAGATATGCTGCTTAGTTTCACTAAAAGCAGACCCTATACCTAGAGAAGTCACTGGCTTTTTATTGGTCATTCTCAATACAAAAATACTTAGGGGAGTCTTAACCCTGCCATCCCCGGTTGAATCTCTTGGTCTTTATCTAAGCTACTTGCAGTTAATATTCAGTTAAGCAAAGGTATGGCCAGTAGTGCAAGTATCTCCCAGTCTCTGAGCTCTGAACAAGAGGACTGAAATTCAGCATTTGTAAACTGACAGTTTGATGGGCCTGGGATTTGAAGTGAACTCAGCACACAATTCTGAACATGTATTTGCATGTGGACTGGGAAGGAAATAAATGGGAACTTGGAAATAATGGAATATTTCTCCTATGAAAGAATTTTTCATAGAAGATTTGTTTTTGATATAATCTTTCTGTTGGTTAGCTTTTAGTGTTTTCATTCCTTTTCTGATCCACACTCCTTTAAGTGACCAAATGAATATAACCCAACATGCATTGGGAATGTGTTTAATATTAAACAATGTCTAACTGAATCTGCAAATGCGGGAACTGAGATATCACCTCCATGTGCACACCTGTGTGTACGAGTATTCTATACAACTTGTAGCATTTACTGCCACTTAATTGGGTTGAACTTGCAAGATAAACTTTTGGAAACTGCTTAGTGCCATCGGAGTCTCCTTTAGAAGCTGCCATCAGGCAAATGCTATCCCATAATACCAGCAGTAAGCCTGGCAACATGTTCAACAGATTTAGTACCCAAGAGGAAATCAACAGCGATAGTAGAGAATGAGTCAGATGTAGTGGGATAAATACTAGCCTAGGAAGAAGGAGCCCCGGAGTCTAATATGAGCTTTATTACTAAATTGCTATGTGACCTTAGGCAAGTCACTTAACCTCTCCATGGCTGTTTCCTCATCTGTAAAATAAGTGTATTGGACTAGATGATCCTTAGGGTCTTTCCAAAAGTCTAACATTCTATGGCATTATAGGTTGCCTTGCAAATTCAGCCTGCTATAGTGATGGCAAATATCACATTTAAGCCTGAGTCTCTTATGTTGCAGTTAAATAAAAGAACTATGTAAGATTATTTTTAAAATTCAAGCAAATGGGCCGGGTGCGGTGGCTCATGCCTGTAATCCCAGCACTTTGGGAGGCCAAGGCAGGCGGATCACCTGAGGTCAGGAGTTCGAGACCAGCCTGACCAACATAGAGAAACCCCATCTCTACTAAAAATACAAAATTAGCCGGGTGTGGTGGCGGGCGCCTGTAATCCCAGCTACTCGGGAGGCTGAGGTGGGAGAATCGCTTGAACCCAGGAGGCGGAGGTTGTGGTGAGCTGAGATCATGCCATTGCACTCCAGCCTCGGCAACAAGAGTGAAACTTTGTCTCCAAAAAAAAAAAAAAAAAAAAAAAAACCTCAAGCAAATGAAGTTCATAATAATAGGGGATGTTGATAAAACTTGTGGCAGCCTTCCAATTCATTTACAGTTGTTTCGTTTTGTTTTTGTTTTAATGTCCATTTTCTGTTGACTGTTCCCAGTTTTCATTTTCCATACAGTCTGTATGTAAAGTCTGGTTTTCATTAAGCTGTGGCCAGTATTTGCCACTACAACAGAAACACACTGTCACACTTGCTAGAATATAACTGTACTTGGGCTTCTCCTTTCCTGTGAAGTAGTGCTGGGCTTTCTAGAGTTTAATTCTCAAGTGGCACAAGATAGCAGAACCCATGCATTTTAATGGCTGAGACTGCTAAGAGTGAACCTAAACACTTACAAGTTGCAGAGAGAAATGAAAAAGTAATTACATGCTATTAGCATTGAGAAATGTTGACAAATTAATTTGTTGGGAACCAAAGATAGCATTTCTGATGACAACTCCCACAGTGATTGGCCAGTTGTATGATGAGTACACTGCTGGAAAGAGGGTAAACTGGGAGTTAGTGGATGGTCCCAATGCCCTGCCTACAGCAGAGTGCCAACCAGCCCTGAGTGCAAAATTCAAGTTCAATGTGTATGCTTGTGTGTGGTGTGCTTTATGGACCCGCAAATACCATATTCATTATTGATGATAAGATCTTCACAGAATCCTGTAACTACTAATGCATTGAGTTTTTAATCTCAGTACATCAGCCAGGAGGAGCCAGATCACAGGGTAGTGATGTCTACTGGGATTATACTCATAACATCTACACAAAACAAGTTGAGAAGGATCCACGTTTTCATTGTTTATCAGAATTGTATCTCATTTGGCTGAGCATTACTTTTGTCAAAATGTGTTATCTGTAAACCATGTGTAGTGAAATTCTTCTGTAACTTTGGATTAAAGGTATTTATGGTCTTTTTGTTTGTTTGATTTTTAAGTAAGTTATTTCTTTTGTAGACCTGCTGATGGTATGGTTCCATCCTTCTGACCTCAGCATCCAATCTTTTTAAGGATTTTTGTTTTCAATATTTTTATTTTAAATTGTGGTTGAAGCAATAGAAAATTGAAATATGGATTGTGCATGACTGTGTCTTGAGTGTAAAAATATTGCAGTTTGAAACTTGGACCTAAAGTATTGCAAATAAAAATGACAAACATCAATGAGCTATTGCTTCTGTCTTCTGTCACCTTCCCATCCACCCCCCTTGGCATTGACCATTTTACCTACTTCACAGGTTAGAGGGTATCACCATCTCATAGGTCTGGAGTCAGGGAAATGCCCAGCCTTGTCAGCCATACAGGAAATGCTCTGCAAATTCTGCTACTAAATAACTTGGACCCAGAGTCTCCATCTGATGTTTACATGGAATAGCTCAGAGAGGTGAATGTGTATGCTCAATGCAGGTCAGAAGCCTTGCAGATCACAAATGTAGATGAAGGGGAACTACCAAAAGAAATCACGTGTAGTAAATAATTTGTTTTTGATCATCTTTCCACTTGGAAAATTCTGAACACGCAAAACCATCTGCACAATGTTTAGTTTGTCTTATATCTGATACCAAAGTCCAGAGGTCACAGGAGGCATTTCAACCAACATTACTGAAAACCTTCATTCATTAATTTGCTCACACATTTGAAAAGCATTTATTGAGCTGCTGCTACATGTCAGACACTGTAGATATTCAAAAAATCACCTGTAAATGTGACTAAATGACAGTAAAGCTTGTTAAAAGCTGCTAGACGCACCTGTTGGAGTTAGGTTTGTCAGAGGCCCTCTTGAGTCCTCAAGACTCAAGGACACCAGCAATTTGGTAAACTGGAGGTTTGTTCCACTAGTATTACTTGTACAGTGGGCATAGTACTCCTTCTAGAGAACGTGTATATAATTTTATACCTTTGTGTAAGTGCATACACACTGGTACTATATTCCTTACAAATGGATTATGTATCTTACCAAATGTTATTTGGTTGTTTTCTAGTTCACTGTACTTACATGCAAGCTTTAATTTTCTCACTTAATCTCTCCATGTTGAAAGCCAAAAAGACATTTTCTGTAAATATGAGCAGGCAAGTGAATGAGAATTCCAGCAACTAGGATTTAGCCAAGTTCTCTACTGCCCATGTGCATAATTACTGCACTGCCTCTCTTACTAACAAGCTCCTGCTAACAAGCCTCACACCCTTCCAGCCTTTCTTGCCAGGTTACTCCAACTATTTTTCTATTCCTATTAAATGAAACAGAAATACTGTCTATGAGTTAGCAAATTACCAATATCTTCCATCACAAAATAAAATTTGAAGGCATTTTCCTTTGTCACAATGACTTGGAGGAGCAGGGCCCAAACAATGATAAATATATTATGCCACAGCTCAACCTTATAAGCATGATTGCTGGAACTCTAGCCTTATCCAAGTTCCTTACCTCCTACTGAAGTGAGGAGGGGCTAATACCTGAAGTGCCCCACAGATTTTAGTTGTTCTCCACATCCCATGAGGTCTTTGCCCCCAGGCATTTGGGTGGCATCTGCTGGCTTCCCACACACCTGTGTCAAGCACCACTACTACCACTCCCTTCTGCTAATCCTGTACCAGTGTCACTGTCCAACTGCTCCTGTGCTTGCCATTCTACTTACCTATATCTGCAATATACACAGCAGTCCCTGATGCTGACAGATCGCTGGGATGATTCAACCACTTTGCAGTTTTACAGCTGACTACTTTTTATTTGTTTTCTATACCTGATGGCAGAAACCCTTCCCATGGAATCAAATCATTTCACTACATCTTTGGACCCATTTTGATGTTGATGTTCTTTTTCAGTTTTTGGCACCTCACTGAACCAGGGAGCAAGTTTGGTCTTGGTTTTTTCCCCTCTCCCTTACTGGGGCTTGTCAGGTCAACTTTTGCATATTACAGGCCTGCTGCCTACTATAGAGGTTAATCTGAAGCCTTTCCTATAGCTATTGCTTTATACACATTTATACATGTTCTCTCAAGCAGCCAACCTTGGAGTAAAAAGGAAATTGGCAATGTGGCCCTCTTATACGTGTACTTTAGTATTTTACCTAGAGAACCCTTGTCCTATTTCCTAGACATATATATTTCTGCAAAGTAAGAAGCAAGGCTATATTACCATTGAGGGTAAACAGGTAAAAGGTACACAGGAACTCTCTTCATTCTTACAATTACATGTGATATACAATTATCTTAACAATATTTGCAATAAGAAAAGCAATGGACTGCATGGCATCTTTGTTTATGACATTTCAGAGGTCATGGTAATGAGATAGGCTGGGTATCATGGCCCAGCCCACTTCTATCTCCAACTACCTATACTTTGGTATCAAGAAGTTCCTCACAAAATTAATCCACCTGTCACCAGTCCCACCCACCTTAGATAGTAGGACATCCCAGTTTCTCTTCAGCCACTTGTGATTTCTCCCTGGGGATGCAGGGAATGCAAATATCATTGTTTATGAGTTCCTCCCTGTGGACATGAATTGACTGGCTTCTCAGCCTACAGTATTGCAGGAGAATAAAATTCATAATGAGAAACATCTTTTAATTTTATAATATGTAAAGCCAAATTGCTTTGCTTTACAAAATGGGAGGGCTATGCCATGTTCTAATGTTGTAAATTAAGACTCTACATTGTATACTGAAACCCTGCAGTAAGAATAAATAAATAGCCCCACTAGGCTTTCCGCATTTTCATTCTAAACTCTCTTGAACAGACATTAGCAAATGGAGTTAAAATTCCTTTTATATTTAAATATATGTAGCTGACATAATTCAGATATTTTAAAATTATTTAAATAAGATAGTTACTCCTCTAGAATTCAAGTAGAAAATGGGGATTATCAAACTATTCACCATAATGAAGATCTTAATCCCTGCTGCTATTGGTCCATTACCACCTTTAGCAGTGATTTTTGTTTTGATTTTGCAAGCACTGTGCTTGGTAAGCTGTTTTTCACTTTACTCAGAAGTGCATATATTATAATCTGCTTTCAGGATATTTCTATCATAAGGTTTGACTGTAGAAAAGACAATAATGTTCCCAGTTGGTAATTTAGAGTCTTCTAACTCCTCTGGATAAACATTATCTGGATTCCATGTGATCTCATCAATCTTACCAACACCAACACATCTAGCATCAAAATGATATAAATAATTCATTGTATGAAGGATCATATTACCAAATCCTGAATGATAAAGGTTTTATCCCCTACACTGAGAGAAAATACTAAAACGTTCATGCAAGAAGCAGCATTTATGTACATTTCAAATCCATGCAGGCTAACTCTCCAATGGCAGAGTTGCATGGATGCCACTTGGACTGATCTGTTAACCAATGATGTAGGCATGTGGATTAATACCAGAATAGCCTATACTATCAGGATAAGTATCTGTAATCTAGAATATTCCTTTCATCAGTGCTCATATGAGGAGCAAATGTATCAATTCCAGGATCAATGAAACCCATTTTCCTTAGCTCCATGGTGAGCTTAACTCATTGACTGTATAATTTTGAGCACTGTGAACACCAAACTTAGCCCCTCCTTTAAATGGTATATCAACTAAAGCACTTTGTATGTTATTAAAGAAATGAAAGCCTTAATATCATTTTCACTAACATCTGTACCATAAGGGGTGCAGTGTTAGTTGTGCTGGGCCAATGTGCCCTCTATGACCATCTAGGAGTCACTGTTCCCCTGATGGGAAAACTAAGGCCCAGCACATAGTTGTAGGCTTAATGATTTATAAAATGTCGTGTACCCAATTGAGTTCACCTCACTTTCTCAGATCTTCAGATTTTCCACCAGCTTTTCTCCAACCATCATGGCATCACAGTTGAAGAAGCTACCCACCCCACCCTGTAATAAATGATTTCCAATCATATTGTCCTTCATCATTGTAATGATGCCTTGTAACAGATGAGGTGGTTCCCACTGCTGCAGAAGCAAGGTCAAGTACAAATTTGGCTCCCCAGCCTCTAAGTGAGAATTAAAGGAATTCTGGAGGGGTACTTACTTTGCTGGCAAACATATGGATGGTGGCCTGGTGACTTTTCTTTAATTTCCTGTTGACTAGAGTATACACTGTGGCCCACTGTGATAGGGTGACTCATTTTTCTTCCTGCCCATAAACAGGGCAACCATTTTGGACTCCACAGGGAGGCCCTCAATTATTCAGTGGAACTCAGCACCTCTCCATGCAGCTCCTGTCATCATACTCTAACAATGTAATAGTGTTTATTCCATTCGAGGTTGTTGCAAAATGCCTTGGAGGCCAACCTGTATGTTTCCAGTAGTTTCCACATTGGTTTAGCTGCATATTTTAGCAGCTTCCTAAATCTCTACACCTCTTCTTCCTCCCTCATAGAGGAAGTCTCTGGTAAATGGAGTTTCCCACCAAAAATAAAATTAAGTGAGTAAAATTATCATCCCCAGTAGGGTGGTAGCCCAGTACCAAAAATGCTCAATCCTGTTCCTCTACCACCTGTTTTGCTTTTGCTTCAATTTGACTCAATCACATGCTGTCAAGTCAATGGAATCACTGAAATTATAGATCCCTTTAGGCTAATATGGGCTAAGAGTTTAGATTTCAGAGTTAGAACTGCATTTTATGTCTCTAATCATGAGTTTCCCCCATTTTAACAAGAGTGTAAAAATACATCAGAGGTTGTGAAGAATAAAAAGTTAACATATCATAATGCTTATCCTGCTATACAGTAGATACTCCATAAATGATAGCCATTATTATTATTCACCTTTTAAAAAGTCTTGGTCAATTGGAACACTTTCAATAGTAACCACTGCCCGGAGTGAATTTTGGCCAGCAATCCAAATGCAGACAAGTGGCTCTTCCACAGTAGTATACCCATTGTTAGAGACCTTCTGGTCCTAAGCAGGACAAGCTTAGGTGGGCCCTGGTTGGTGCAATGTGTGGACATCATTAGTATGCACCCCAGTTTTCTCCATCTATATCCAACTGCAAGAAATCTTTGCTCACTAACACCAGTCTCTTGCTTGTGGGGATAGCATCCAGCTGTGCTTTCTGTATTGGCTAGGGCTTGTCCTATTTAAAGCAAGCCCATGCCTCACATTTGTGTGTCAAGCCCTCATCCATCTTAGGCAGAAATAGCCCGTTCTTTATTAGTTCTCAAGTATTTTTCCCTCTTATATTGCCCAAACCATTGTGTAATGCTTTTAAAACCATAAGACAATACTCTTGGGAGGAAAATCCAGCTATTTCCATTTATTTTTGCAAAAGACATTATGGCATCCATATAAAACCTGATTGACCCATAATTGAATTGTATAATTAGATAAGGCAATTTTATTGTATTTATATTTCAATGAAGCTGAAACATAAAAGCAATATGAGTGTTGTGTGTGCGATTGGATATGTACAATTTGACCATTCTTACCACTTTTACTGCAACCAATCTGATTCAAGCCATATTCACCTATGCTTTGATTTTTGCAATTGCTTCTACACTTGCACACCTAACTGTAATCTCAGCACAGCATTCAAAATAAATCAGAACTCTCCAATGGTTCCATACCCCTCTCAGAGTAAAGACAAAGTCCTTGTAATGACATCATACATGGCCCTCCACTGTGTGTACCACACTCTTACCTTCTCACCTCATTCCCTTCTATTCTTCCCCTCATTCATTCTGCTCAAGGTAGAATGCTTCTTTGTTTTCCACAAACATTTCAGGCATGTGTTTACCTCAGAGCCTCTATAGGGGCTGTTCCTTCTGATCAAACACCCTTCTCTCAGATATCCACATCTTCACCTTTCACCTCAAGTCTATATTCAAGTTTTTCTTTTTCAACGAGTGCTACCCTGATCACCCCGTGTAAACTGAACTTCTCTGACTGGAACTCCTGATCTGCATTCCCTGGTCCTTTTTCTCATAACATCTCTAAACTTCTTTCATACTTTATTGTTAATTTATTTCTTATGTGTATTGTTTGACTCCTTCCAGTTCAATGTTACCTCTACCAGAGCAGGCATTTTTTTCCTTTTTAATTCCATGAAGGCATCCCCAGGTACACAGTAGTCATTCAATAAACCTTAGTTGACTGAGTGAATGTTGACTGTTCCTTTCTTCTTGAAACTCTGTTTTCTTTTGGTTCTGTGACCAATCTCTTCTGATCATTTTCCTACCTTTCTGGTTGTCACTACTCTAGTTCCTTTTTATATTCCTGTTTCTAGCCATCCCTTACATGTGGATGTCCCCCAGGACTCTTTCCTGCTCTATTTTGTTCACACCCATGTCTCTAGCCCCCATCTGCATCATAACTTCCAAATTAATATCTCAAGCCCATATATATTTCCTCTGAGTTCTAGATGCTTATTATAAATCCACCTATCTACTCAAAATCTCCACTAATGTGTTTCAAAGGCACTTGATACTCAAGTTGTCCCAAACTGAATGTGTTCTTTTATATTTGTCATATCAGAGCCTCTCCTCATATTCTCTCTTTTCTCACCACTCAAATCAGAAATCTAAGCATCATCCTTGAATTTCCCCTCATCTTATTTACCCGTACCATTTCCTCAGTTACCAAGTTCTTTTGATTATTCCCATTAAACATCTCTTAAACTATCCCTTGCTCTTTACCCCCATTACTCCTGGGGAATATTGCAGTAATCCAGGAAAATAAATAATGAAGACCTAAAAGAATTGGTCTCTTAGCTTCTACTTTTCCCTTCTAATTTACAATTCTGCTAGAGTGTGTTTTCTAAAAAGCAAATCTGACTAGGTCATGCTCTTTCTCACATCCTTTCTGTAAACTCTCTGGCCTTATCAGGGTGTGCCTCAGGCTCTTCAGTGCATCCCCTCATGTGGATCCTCTGCTCAAGCTCAAGAGCTTGTCTAATGCTTTATGAACATAAAACATGACCCCTGCTTACAGATCCATAGAGAGATATAGAAACCACCTATGAAAATCACATCAAAAAATCAAAATTGATGATCTGTAAGCCAGTAGGGAGTGAAAAAAGTTACTGAAGAATATTGGCTGTACTTTGTGACTGCAAAATCTTCCTGTGTGATAATCCTATATAAAAGCACATAAACCCAATGATGAAGCTGAGAAATCACAAACAGATGAGGAGAAGGAGGAGGTATTTTTGCACTGCCCATCATGCAGAATAATCCCACAATGCTCCCCATCCGGTGGAGCTTGAATTTGTACTTTCAGTTGTTGTAGGTCAATCTCCATCCTGGAAGGTAAGCTAACTCTTCCTCAACTTGCTCAGGAAGGCACAGTCCTTGGTAAATAATCTGAATTGGTTTGATATATTTAGCATTCTTGGAAATGACCATATAATGGTCTAGAGCTAGACACACAAAGATCTATTATTTTACAGTAAAATAAGTTATAGTCATTGAGATTGTCACTGAGAGCTACATCTCAAATGGTTTAGTAGGAGAGAAGATCTGCACTGAAATAAAAAGTATGAGTTTTTTGGTCTGGCTAGATGTCTTGCCCTGGAACAAAAGGAAATGCCCTTCCCTGAGTAGAGCTCCTCTGGAGAGATGAACTGTGCCAGGGCGCAAGTCAGCTTGGATAAGCACTCTGGTACAGACTATGGACTTTCCTTGTAACCCTCAACATCTGGAAGGAGCATCTGGGAACAACTCAACAGCTACTAGGGTTCAAAGAAAGATAAGACCCCTCTGCCAGATCTGGGCAGAGGTTTGAACAGATGTTTTTATATTGACAGTGGTCTCAGAGTATGGGAATAGTATCTGGAGTAAAACCAACCTTGATTCAAATCCTACCTCTGCCACCTAAAAGCCCTGTGAGTTCAATCTAAGTTGTTAACATTCATAGGCTTTAGCTTCCTCATCTGCAAACTGGAATTGTTATACCTATGTAAAAGGTTGTTGCAAAGATTGAGTGGGACTATGTAATGGAGAAATGCAAGTTACAAGGCTTGGTAGATAATATTCTCTTGATAAATGAGTTTTCATCTTCCCTTACCCAGACTTTGACTGTATGAAGAGTGAGCCTGCAAAACCAAGAATGCTGAAGATCAAAGCTGCCCCTTTTCAAACTGACCCAGTTCTCACAGCAAGGTCTTTATTTCTGTCTTTAAAATACCATCTAGAAACAACATAAGATGGAGATGTGACACTTGTTAAGAAGGAGGCCTTAAAAAGGGACTAGTACATTATTTTGTAAATGAACAATTTTTGTTTTACTCTTATCTAAAAAGTGATACACACCCTATGTTCCTTTTAATGTTGATAAGTTAAATTCCCTGTAATATTGTTAAGATGGCAATATTCCCCAAATTAATATACAGATTCAATTCAATGCCTATCAAAATCCTAGCTGGCTTCTTTGCAGAAATTGAAAAAATTTGACAAGCTGACCCAAAATAACAAAAATTATTCAAAGATAAGGAAACAGTTGGAGGTCTCACACTTTCTAATTTCAAAATTTACTACAGAGCCATAGCAATCAAAACAGCATGGTACTATCATAGGATAGACATAGATAATAGAATATAATTGAAAATCCAGAAATAAATCCACACATTTGTGGTCCATTGGTTTTCAACGAGTGCCAACACTATTCAATGGGTAAAGAATGGTCTTTTCAAACAAGTGAAATAAACCATTTGCACATGGATATCCACATGCAAAAAAAAAAAAAAAAAACAAATTTGGATTCTTGCAGTACATCATATACAAAAATTAACTCAAAATGGATTAAAGTCCTTAACATAAAAGCTAAAACAACAAATCTCTTAGAACACATAGGCATAAATCTTTGTGACATCGGATTAAGCAATGATTTAAACAATGGATTAAGCAATGATGTAAGCTGTCACACCAAAACCACAAGCAGCAAAAGAACAAATAGATAAATTGGGCATCATCAAAATTAAAAATGTTCGTGCATGAAAGGACAAATCAAGAAATAGAAGGAACAACCCAGAAAATGGCAGATAATATTTGCCAAGCATATCTGTTAAATGGCTTAGATCCAGAATATATATATAACGTCTACAACTCAATAAAAAAGACAACCCATTTTTAACATGGGCAAAGGATCTGAATACATATTTTTCTGAGTAAGATGTACAAATTTCTAATAAGGGCATAAATAGATGCTCAACATCATTAGCCATCAGAGAAACACAAAGCAAAAACACAATGATATATATTCATCCTGCATACCCATAACTCTATACCTGTTGACCAACATTTCACCATTTCCCCGACCTCCCCACCCCTGGTAGCCGCCATTCTACTCTCTATTTCTATGTGTTTGACTTGTTTAGATTCCACATATAAGTGAGATCATGCAGTATTTTCCTTTCTGTTTCCAGCGTATTTCACTTAACATAATAAATAAGTCTAGACATTTAATGTACAATATGATGACTAGCGTTAATAATACTGTATTATATATTGGAAATTTTCTAAAAGTACATTTCATGTTCTGTCACCAAAAAAAGTGACTATGAGAGGAGATGGATATGTTAACTTGCTTGACTGTAGTAATCATTTCACCACGTATATGTATATCAAAACATTATGTTATATAATGTGATATATAAGATAAATATAATTTTATCTTAAAAATAAAAACACTATGAGATATCACTTCACACCCACTAAGATGGAAGAATAAAAGCAACAGATAATAACCAGTATTGGCAAGAATGTGGAGAAATTCAAAGCCTCGTATACTGCAGGTGGGAATGCAAAATTGTGCAGCTGTTTTGAATAATGATCGTCTAGTTACTCAAACAGCTAAACACAGAGTTACCATGTGATCTAGCAATTCCTCTCCTAGAAATACACCCAAGAGAATTGAAAACACATGTTCAAACAAAAACCTATACATGAATGTTCACAGCAACATTATTCATAATAGTCAAAAAGTAGAAATAACCCATTTCCATTAACTGGAGAATTGATAAATAAAATCTGGTATATCCATACAATGGACTATTATCTAGCAAAAACAAATGAAATACTGCTTTATGCTGCAATATGGAAGAACCTTGAAAACACTCTGCTAAATGAAAGACGACAGACACAAAAGTCTATATATTGTATGATTCCACTTACAGGAATGTCTGGAATAGGCCAATCTATAGAGAAGAAAGTAAATTAGTATTTTCTTAGCGAGGAAGAAAAGAGGTTGGGAGTAAGTAGAGCGTGACAAAGGAAAAAAATATTTCTTTTTGGAGGTGATGAAATTCTTACAAAGTTGACTTTGGTGTTGGTGGCACAACTGTTAATATACTAAAAAGCATTGACTTTTACATTTTAAATTGGAGAATTATATGGTATGTGGATTATATTTCAATAAAACCATAATAATAAAAGATGACACATGTTCCTTATAAAAACGTGAAGAAATTCAGATATGCAAAAGGAAGAAAAGGAAATTCCTTTTACTTTTTCTTTTTCTTTTCTATTTAAACTTTTATCTTGGATTCAAGGGATAAATGTGCTGGTTTGTTGCATGGATATGTGCATGATGCTGAGGTTTGGGGTACAGATGATCCTGTCACCCAGGTACTGAGTATAGTACCCAATGGGTGTTTTTTTTTTTTTTTTTTTTTTTGAGGCAGAGTCTCGCTCTGTCGCCCTGGCTGGAGTGCAGTGGCGCCATCTCGGCTCACTGCAAGCTCCGCCTCCCGGGTTCACGCCATTCTCCTGCCTCAGCCTCCAGAATAGCTGGGACTACAGGCACCCGCCACCACGCCCGGCTAATTTTTTTTGTATTTTTAATAGAGACGGAGTTTCACTGCCCAATGGGTGTTTTTTTTAGCCCAAGACCCCCTCCCTCCCTCTCCCCTCTAATAGTCCCCAGTGTGTATTGTTCCCTTCTTTATGTCCATATGTACTCAAATGTTTAGCTCCCACTTATAAGTGAAAACATGCAATATTTGGTTTTCTGTTCCTTTGCTAATCCACTTAGGATAATGGCCTCCAGCTGCATCCATGTTGCTGCAAAAAAGACATGATGTTGCTCTTTTTTATGGCTTTGTAGTACTCCATAGTGCATATATACCATATTTTACTTATCCAATCTGCCGTTGATGGGCACCTATGTTGATTCCATGTTTCTGCTATTGTGAATAGTACCTCAATAAACATATAAGAGAATGTGTATTTTTGGTAGAAAGATTTATTTTCCTTTGGGTATATATCCAGTAATAGGATTCCTGGGTTGAATGGTGTTCTACTTTTAGTTATTTGAGAAAGGACCAAATTGCATTCCTCTGGCTTCATTCTTTTTGCTTAGGACTGCTTTGGCTACTAGTGGCTAAACTAACTTACATTCCCACCAACAGAGTATAAGCATTCTATTTTCTTCACTGCCTTGCCAGCATCTGTTGTTTTTTTGACTTTTTAATAATAGCCATTCTGACTGGTGTGAGATGATATCTCTTTGTGGTATTGATTTGCATTTCTCTGATCATCAGTGATGATGAGCATTTTTTCATGTTTGTTGGCCGCTTGTATAGTATTGGAAGTCCTAGCCAAAGCAATCAGGCAAGAGAAAAAAATAAAAGGCATCCAAATAGGAAAAGAAGAATAACTATCTCTCCTCACTGACAATATGGTTCTATACCTAGAAAACCCTAAAGACTCTGCTGAAAGTTTCCTAGAGCTGGTAAACAACTTTAGTACAATTTCAGTATACAAAATCAATGTACAAAAATCAGCAGCACTACTATACACCAATAATGTTCTAGCTAAGGACCAAATCTAGACACAATCCCATTTACAATAGCCACACACACAAAAAACGAGATGCCTAGGAATATATCACCCCACGGAGGTGAAAGATCTCTACAAGGAGAACTGCAAAACACTGCTGAAAGAAATCACAGATGACATAAATAAATGAAAAATAGTCCACCCTCATGAATTGGAAGAATCAATATTATTAAAATGGCCATAGTGCTCAAAGCAATTTACAGAATCAATGCTATTCCTATCAAAATACCAATGGAATTTTTCACGGAATTTAAAAATCTACTCTAAAATTCATATGGAACAAAGAAGAGCTCCAATAGCCAAAGCAACCCTAAGTAAAAAGAATGAAGCTAGAGGCATAACATTACCTGACTTCAAACTATACTACAGGGCTACAATAACCAAAAGAGCATGGTACCACTACAAAAACAAACACAAAGACCAATGGAACGGAATAGAGAACCCAGAAATAAAGCCACACAACTACAACCATCTGATCTTTGACCAAGTCAACAAAAATAAACAATGAAGAAAGTACTCCCTATTCAGTGGTGCTGGGGTAACTGGCTAGCCATATGCAGAAGAATGAAACCGGATCCCTACCTTTCACCATATAAAAAAATTAACTCAAGCTGGGCTGAAGATTTAAATGAAAGACCTCTAACTATAAAAATCCTGGAAGAAAACCTAAGGAATATCCTTCTCAACATCAGCTTTAGCAAATTATTTATAGGTGAGACCAAAAGCAATTGTAAGAAAAACAAAAATTGACAAGTGATACTTAATTAAATGAAAGAGCTTCTGCACAGCAAAAGAAATTATCAACAGAGTAAACAAACAGTCTACAGAATGGGAGACAATATTCCCAAACTATGAATCTGACAAAGGTGTAATATCTAGAATCTACAAAGAACTTAAATCAACAAGCAAAAAAACAACCCAATTAAAAAATGAGCAAAGGACAAGAACAGCCACCTTTTTTATTTTTACTTTTATTTTTTTAGAGACAGGGTCTCACTCTATTGCCCAGGCACAATCATTACTCATTGCAGGCCCAAACTTCTTGGCTCAAGTGATCCTCCCACCTCAGCCTTCTGAGTATCTAGGACTACAGGCACATGCCACCATGCCCTGTAAATTTTTACATTTTTTGTAGAGACACGTTCTGCCTATGTTGCCCAGGCTGGTCTCGAACTCCTGGCCTCAAGCAATCCTCCCACCTCAGCCTCCCAAAGTGCTGGGATTATAGGTGTGAGCCATTGTGTCTGGCTCCATTCACATTTAAAAAAAAACTTCCTTTCTATGTTTCCCAATTGTTTTTAGGTCAAAAAATCCTTATCCTGAAAGGAGAGCTCTCTCATGATTCATCCCATTACTTCTCCAATATCATATTTCAATCACTCCCGAGTTGGCACAATTTGTTCCAACTACAAAAAACTTTTCCTGCTAATATTCCATGCTCTCTTGCAAGTCCATACATTTGCACACAATATTCTCAGGGTTTGTAGCTGTTGATCCCTCCTTTCTTCATGTTGTTAATTGTACTGATGCATCATGATTCAGCTTAGGTATCACCTCCCCCAGAAAATTTTTCCAGAACCCTGGCACGAGCTGTATCTCCTTGGTGTCTAATAGTTCCCTGTGTTTTTTTCTATGAGATAATTCACTGTATGTACATTTTTTAAAATAAAAATCAGAATTAAAAATTATGCCAACTAAAAATTGAAAAAAATTTGCATGGTGCCTCAAAGATCTCTGGGACAATATCAAAAGGTCTAACATTTATACCATTAAAGTTCCAGAAGGAGCAGAAAAAGAAATTGGTGCAGAAAGTAATTTTTGCATAAATAATTGCAGAAAACATCACAAAGTTTGATCAAAGTTATGAATTTACAGATTCAATAAATCAGTGAACTTCAAACTGCGTAAACTTAAGGAAAATCATTTCTAGACAGATAATAAAACAATACCAAAGAAAGAAAAACCTTTAAAGTACCTACAGAAAAATGACACATAATATATATGGTTAACAGTAATTTGGAATACTGTGAATTTCTTGTCAGAAACTATGGAGGACAGAAAACAGAAGAATAATGCCTTTAAATTAGAAGAAGATAACTGCCAAACCAGAATTCTATAACCAGTGAAAATATCCTTCAGGAATGCAGGCAAATACGGACATTGTTAGATGATAAAAAACTAAGAGAACTCATCGACAGCTCTAAAAGAAATAATAAAAGAAGTTCTTCAGGCTGAACATAAATGACACCAGAGAGAATCCTGGAATGTCAGGAATGAAGACAGAGAAACAGAAATCGTAAATAGCTGAGTAAATATTTTTAAAAACTATTTTTCTCCTCTTAAGTTCTTTAAAATACGTACTGCTATTGAAAGCACAAATTATAACATTTCCTGGTGGAGTTTTAAAAATGTATTTAGATATATGTATTTTTATGTGTATTTAGATATAAATATATGTAAACTTTAAAAGATCAGTGAAGGATTGTGAAGTGATTATAAGGCTTCACTTAAAAAAATTTATTTACAGTACAACTCAGTTGAATTTTGAAAAACACACACAGTTATTTAACCAACACAACAATCAAGATACCAAGTAGTTCCAAGATAGTGAACATAATCATCACCCCCAAAAATTTCCTTGGGCCCCTTTATATTCCTTTCTTCTCTTCCCTTCCCACCTCCCCAGGCAATAAATATGCTTTCTGTCACTATAGAGTACTTTGCATTTTCTAGATTTTATATGAATGAAATCAAGCAGTACATACCCTTTTTTGTCTGAGTTATTTCTCCCAGCATAATTATTTTGAGGTTCAATTTTGTTGTGTGTATCAAAGACATGCTCATATATATTAGTGCATTGATTTTTTTTGGCAAGACCAAGTCTACCTACAGATGCTATACATACATGAAGTATAAGTTAGAGGTAAAGCTTCTGAGAGAAAGTATTTGGTATGTTACCTGCACAGTTCTTGGTACAGTGCTGTGGATACACACTGTACCAAGGTTAGATGTCACTACTTTCTGGAAGACAGCATATTTCTATGGAAAATGCCCAAGTTCCGGAGTTAAATAAAAACAATCATACCAAAGCCATCTGTTGTTAATGGATGAACATCCATGAGCAAGTTATTTTGCCTCTCTCTTTTCCTTAACTTTCTTATCCTTCAAAAACAGGGATAATAACGGCACTCCATTTGGTTGTTATGGGCATTAAAATGAGATCACATATGTAAAGCATTGAATGTGGAGTTTGATACACAGCAGATAATTTAAAATGTTAGTTCCCTTTCTTTTCTACCCTTTTTAAATTTTTTAAAATTTTGTTTTAAGTTCTGGGATACATGTGTAGAACATGCATAGGTATACATGTGCCATGGTGGTTTGCTGCACCTATCAACCCATCATCTAGGTTTTAAACCCTGCATGCATTAGGTATTTGTCCTAATGCTCTCCCTCCCCTTGACCCCCACTCCTCAACAGGCCCTGATGTGTGATATTCCCCTCCCTTTGTCCATGCATTCTCATTGTTCAACCCCCACTTATAAGTGAGAACATATGGTGTTTGGTTTTCTGTTCCTATGATAGTTTGCTGAGAATGATGGTTTCCGGCTTCATCCATATCTCTACAAAGGACATGAACATATTCTTTTTTATGGCTGCATAGTATTCTATGGTGTGTATGTGCCACGTTTTCTTTATAGAGTCTATCACTGGTGGGCATTTGAGTTTGTTCCACGTCTTTGCTATTGTAAATAGTGCTGCAATAAAGATGCATGTGCATGTGTCTTTATAGTAAAATGATTTATAATCCTTTGGGTATATATCCAGTAATGGAATTGTTGGGTCTAATGGAATTTCTGGTTCTAGATCCTTGAGGAATCACCACACTGTCTTCCACAATGGTTGAACAAATTGACACTCCCACCAACAGTGTAAAAGCATTCCTATTTCTCCACATCCTCACCAGCATCTGTTGTTTCCTGACTTTTTAATGATTGCCATTCTAACTAGTGTGAGATGGTATCTCATTGTGGTTTTGATTTGCATTTCTCTTATGACTAGTGATGATGAGCTTTTTTTCATATGTTTGTTGGCTGCATAAATGTCTTCTTTTGAGAAGTGTCTGTTCATATCCTTCGCCTACTTTTTGATGCGGTTATTTTTTATTGTAAATTTGTTTAAGTTCCTTCTAGATTCTGTATATTACACCTTTGTCAGATAGATAGATTGCAAAAAATTTCTCCAATTCTGTAGGTTGCCTGTTCATGCTGATGATAGTTTCTTTTGCTGTGAAGATGCTGTTTAGTTTAATTAGATCCTATTTGTCAATTTTGGCTTTTGTTGCCATTGCTTTTGGTGTTTTAGTCATGAAATCTTTGCCCATGCCTATGCACTGAATGGTATTGCCTAGGTTTTCTTCTAGGGTTTTCATGGTTTTAGGTTTTATATTTAAGTCTTTAATCCATCTTGAGTTAATTTTTGTATGAGGTGTAAGGAAGGGATCCAGTTTCAGCTTTCTGCATATGGTTAGCCAGTTTTCCCAGCACCATTTATTAAATAGGGAACCCATTCCCCATTGCTTCTTTTTGTCAGGTTTGTCAAAGATCAGATGGTTGTAGATGTGTGGTGCTATTTCTGAGGCCTCTGTTCTGTTCCATTTGTCTATATATCTGTTTTGGTACCAGTACCATGATGTTTTTGTTGCTGTAGCATTGTAGTATACTTTGAAGTCAGGTAGCGTGATGCCTCCAGGTTTGTTCTTTTTGCTTAGGATTGTCTTGGCTATGTGGGCTCTTTTTTGGTTCCATATGAAATTTGAAGTGTTGTTTTTCTAATTATGTGAAGAAAGTTCATGGTAGCTTGATGGGAATAGCATTGAATCTATAAATTACTTCAGGCGGTATGGTCATTTTCACAATATTGATTCTTCCTATCCATGAGCATGGATTTATTTTGCATTTGTTTGTGTCCTCTCTTATTTCCTTGAGCAGTGGTTTGTAGTTCTCCTTAAAGAGGTCCTTCACGTCCCTTGTAAGTTATATTCCTGGGTATTTTATTCTCTTTGTAGCAATTGTGAATGGGAGTTCACTTATTATTTGGCTCTTTGCTTGTCTGTTATTGGTGTATAGGAGTGCTTTGTGATTTTTGCACACTGATTTTGTATCCTGAGACTTTGCTGAAGTTGCTTATCAGCTTAAGGAGATTTTAAGCTGAGACTATGGGGTTTTCTAAATATACAATCATGTCATCTGCAAACAGAGACAATTTGACATCCTCTCTTCCTGTTTGAATACCCTTTATTTCTTTCTCTTGCCTGATTGCCCCGGCCAGAACTTCCAATACTATGTTGAATATGAGTGGTGAGAGAGGGCATTCTACCCTTTTTTGTCTGGGGAAAAATTGTCATCCTTGGGGGGAAAAAAAAGCAGTAGCATCTTTGAGCTTAATTGTAATATCATAGTGCCATCTGGTGACCATATGGAACGACTGCATTATCCACATGGGATATTTCATGTCTAACAAAAATCTACAACATGTAAATCTCTAGTGTGTTCTGGGTTAGTGTTATAGGGACAGACAGTGAGGGCTGTACTTGAGAACTGTTCTCCTGAGCTACTCCTTTGGAGATCCCTCCCCTGGTTAGGCACTTTTTCATGTCAGAAAGAAAAATAAGAATTTTCCCCTTTGCCTACCCTAAGATGGTAGATGGCAGGTTGTATAAGCAAATGAGTGAAGTCTTCACACATCCCTTCGGCTCTAAGGAAGATGCTGGGAAAGGGGAGTTGGTATTTTGTCTTGTTGAGAGATCTTCCCTTGAAAGATTTGGCTACTGTACCTATGGCCTCGAGTCCTATTCCAAATAGGAGTTTCAAACTCAAGTAACCCCGAATAGCACCTAGCTGTCCCTAAATATGAAATAAAGGCCCCTCTTCATTCTTCCAACTACCCCAGAATGCAAAGAACTGTACCATCAGAGTGTAGCCAGGGCTTTTGAATCCATCACACTTTTACCTGAGCTCAGATTTCATGAAGTACCTCAACCCCCACCTCCAGTGGCTTTGAAACAAGTCTTAACAGATGGTCACTCTTGCCATCCATCCCATGCCATCAATTCAAGTCAAGACTGGTCAATGTACTGAATATGAACTTTATTGTGATTTGGTTTATGTAAGGCAGTGTAGTGAAGGCACTGCAGAAGTTAAACAGACTGGAAAACATGGTAAAAAATGAGCGAGCTAAAAATGAATGCTTGCTGGTCTAGGCTAAGTACTACAACTATGTTTCTTTTTCATCATTGCAGAAGCGTTGAAATATTGTTGAAGGTGGGGGTTTGGGGTGGAATTAGGGAAGGCTTCATGGAGGAGGTGGCATTTATACTGGGCCTTGAAGGAGGGGCAGAAAGTTGATAGGTTAAGATGGAGGGAAGTACATTTCATAATGACTGACTCTAGAGAAAATTCTGTAGAAGTACTGAAAAATGAGAGGGCAAACAAACACCCCCAGCGAGTGAAGCATCCCAACTGAGAGAAAAGTCTGAGGAGTCTGGGCTGGGACCAAAGTCTCAAGTCCCCAGATGGGGTCTTCAGTACAAATGATATTAGGAGGCACAGGACAATGGGCTTGTTTGTAAACCTAGCAGCAGCGAGAGGTTTCACATTGCAGTCAGGGGCCCCAAACTGGCTGTAATATGTCTGGATGAATTCTCTCATCTTTTAGGTGTGTATGGTACTTACTCATCTTTCCTCTTGCCCACTGACTGCCTGAATGGTAGTTCGTGCGCGCCCATGTGCGCGTGTGTGAGTGTAGGTGTGTGTGGATGGGTGGGGGACCGAGGCTTTGTCTCCCACTGCAGCTTCTTCCACTTTTCCGTCTTGTGGCACACAGCAGGCTTCCATTGAGCTGAAGCTCAGGCCCTTCTCACTGTCTAGGACTCATTGAACTCCAGCTCTTGATTAAGCACCAGGAAGCTTTCTCAACATGAAGGTAAAATTTACTGTGGGGGGTGACTTGGGTTAGGGCAGGACTACACTTTCCGGAGGTGGTGATGGTGGTGAGTGGTGGTGGTGGTGGTGGTCGTGGTTGGTGGTGGTGGCAGTGGTGTCTGTAAGGGTTGGGGACTTAAAGCCGGCTCTGGCTGCTGGGTGAAATGCTGCTGGGAAGTCTATAGTGTTCAGTCAGGAGCTAGGATGTCAGGCTAGACCAGCTTGGCCTTGATCAGCCCTCCTCCTTCCTCAACATGCCCTACAGGGGAGATATATCAAACAACTGAAAACATCAAAGACATCTGTAGGGTGTCCAGCCTCTTGTTATTGTCCTGCTTGAATCTCACCCCCGGAAGCCCCAGAGATCCTTTCTTGGCAAATGTGTATGATGTCTAGATAGGACTGTCGCCTCCCCATGTCCAGCTGCTGGAGGTATATAGGTTATGTAGCTACAGATGCTACTTGGATTGGGAGGTATGGGAAATTTATCAGAAGAGAGGAAGAGTTAATTATTGTGAATCTCATTCTTTCTAAAGATTGTGAATCTTAACTAAGACCTGGCACCTGACGGAAAATAAAAGGGTGGCAAGCTTTGTCAGGATTCTCTGGGATTGGAGATTTAGAGCTCAGTGAGATCATCGCTGGAAATAACCTTGAAGCTGATGTGGCCTTGCTTGACTTTGGCAGTTGGACCACCCTTCTTACGCAGGTACAGAGACTTCAGATCACGGCAGTCGCTGGGGTCAGCATCCAGAGTAACCTGCCCCAAGAACTGATCACAGAATTTTCGGCTGTTCCAGACCTGGAAAGACAAACGAAGGGAGTGAAGATGAGCAGCCCTCAGTGAGATTAGCCTTTGCCCAGTGACATCCAGATCTAACGCTGAGCTTCAAAAGATTTGTTTTAAAACCAAGAGACTATTCTGTCCTTTCCTGATAGCCCATCAGTTGAGGGGAGGATACCTCAAAGAATATACATGAAAAGCCAGAAAACAGAATCTCCGGGTCGTTCTTGACCTGTGGGATGGTTACCTAAAGGCTGCTGGTCAGGAGTATTAAGTCAGAAAAACTGCCAAACTGCAGTGATTCATCCTGACCTAGCCATGTGAGGGTCCTCTGAACTGGCATAAGCTTTGCTCCATGGGATTTTATGATACGTGTGTTAACATGTGTACTGGTGAGCATGTGGGCTTTTGCCCACAATTAAATAAATGGAAGAGAGGAGATTTAGGATGGATGGTAATAAGGAAGTCAGTGTCCATGCTTGATGAGAAGAGTTTTTGAGTATAAAACAAACCAAAAAATATGATAATTCTTGCTCTGCATCCTAAACATATATAAGGTACTTGGGATCATCTAGTATCTGGTACAAAGTATGAGCCTTTCTGGAGACCCCTGTACACACTCTTACCTGTACTATAATAGGAATGTCAGTGGTCCTTCGGTAGAAAATGGCCTGGGTGTCAAAAATGGCATGAACTGTATTCTTCTGGACAGGAGAACGGACTTCCTCCTTTCCACATTTGATGACCAAATATGGGTTTACAGCTGGAACAAAGTGACATATGTTTTTAACACAGCAATTAAAGTTCCTTTTCTAGATAGACAAGAAGGTATCTCGCTAAGCCAATTCTGGGACTTTCAGCATAGCACTCGAGCACCAGAATGACTGAGATTCAACACTTTTATTCCCACTTCCCTTTCCTTTTCCATATTTTATATAGGAATATGAAAATGAATCTAATGTGGGCTTTGCCTGAAGTTGACATCCCATCCTCTGCCATGGTTGCCATCCATTCCCAACTTCTCTAGACAAAATATCGCTGGAGAAAATCATTTGTGATCATGTTTTCTAACTTATGTGCTATAAATGCAACTGAATTTTGCTTTCCCAGACATTCCTGCCATTCTTACTTTCATTGGCATACTTCTTCTCCAGGTCCTCAGCACTGTGAACAGTGATCTGAGTAACTACTTTCGGGTAGCCACGAGCCAGGTTCCAGCAGGACATTTTGGGCATGTCCAGAGTCAGTTCCCTAGAACATCAAAAATAAAATATTGTCATCATATGATAAATATCCTTTGATGAAATAAGCCCGCCAAAGCAGACATCATTGCTGAAAAGCATGAGACATTGTGTGACTTAGCCCATTCCTCCTCAGATATGTCTTATATGTATTTTAAGCATGCTTTCCTTTCTCCTTTCTTTAAGGGCCAGGAGATAAAGATCAAAGTAGGCAGGGCTGGGACAAAAAGGTGGCTTTGGTGATCCAGCACACAGAACATAATAGAAGAGCAGGGAGGAGTGCTACCTACTTAAGAAAAGAGGCCATCAGCCAGAAAACAGAAGACAAATTTGATGTGGAAGAACTTAGACTATAGGCCTGTTCCTCTTTAAGGGTAGCTCAGGGCTCTGAAGTTCAGACCTTCACTGGGGAATTTCCCCCAACCACCCTTTGAGAAATATTTTTACCACCATGATTTCAGTGAATCAAGTCTGATTTAAACAAGTTGTCCCATTGAATGTCTGAAGAGGGGAGACGGGTGAAGGGGTTTAGGATTGGAAGTAAAGCAAAGAACAGGGGTTTGAGGGCTTGCGAAGGAAACTGAACCTGAGCTGGACAGGCACTTCAGAGAAGATTCTCAGGAGAAACTCGCTGGTGCGACCATGCTGGAACATGGTTGGGACAAGCACATAGTTGCCCTTCTTCAGGTACTTGCTCAGAAACACTGTGCGGGTGTCAATATAGGTGGAAGTCCCAGCACGCTCCTGGATGTAGAGGTGGTGGAGGCGGAATTTGCGGTTCATCTCCACCTGGAAATGAAATAGGGTAAAATATTCAATTCCACTCAAATCATGGTTTTTGTATCCTCTGTCTTCTTTATCCCTAGGCCTTCCATTCTTCCCCTACCATTAAATTATCCTAATTTTTACTCTGTTTGCCTTCATTCTCTCTGCCCCAAATGCCCATTTTTACCTTGAAGAGCTCAAAGCCAATGATGTAATTGTCAGGTCTTCCCATTCGGCGGTAAGTGCGCAGGTCCTTCTGCTGCAGTGACATAATGACCTTGTGCCCATCCTCAGGCACAGTGAAGATGTACTAAGGGAAAGAGGCCACCACAGAGGTGAGTTAGCATTCCCATTTCAGATGAACCAGCTTAAATTTCAGGGAATAAAGCTTGTCATTGGGAAGCAGAGCCTTGAGTTATTTTCTGGGCTTTCATATTTATCAGACAACAAGGTCTTGGATAATTCACTGACTTGCTAAGTGTAGACCATTAACACTTGTTTCTTTCTATGTCATTCAGCATGTGTTGAAGGACAACTTTATTCTTAGCCTTTGATGCCAAAGAGGATATGCTTTGTTCTAATAAGTTCTTGGTAAATTATTGTATTATTATTATTATTATTATTATTATTATCCCTTTGTATTTAAATGCCATATATAGAAAAAGTTTGGAATCCATAAAGACAGAAAGGTTTTTATTTGACTCAACCTGACACTACAGCATCACCCTGGGCTAGCCTCCTATTGCCAGCCAGACATACAGCTTGTGGAAGGGCTCCTTGGAGAATTGATGTTTTGCTACTGCCACTTTAAGGAAGCTACAAGCCTGTGTCAGAGACTTTCCAAACATCATCTGGGGAATCACGGTGCTATTAGGAGATAAAACTAAAAGGCATCAGATTTTTCTCTCTGTCTCTGTCTCCATTCCTCTCTCCCTTTAGAAGGAAACATAAAACAGCTACTCAGGAGGCTAAGGCAGAAGGATCCCTTGAGCCCAGGAATTCAAGGGTGCAGTGAACTGTGATCGTGCCACTGCACTCCAGCCTGGGCAACAAAGTGAGACCCCATCTCTAAAATGAAGGAAAGAAGGAAGGAAGGAAGGAGGGAAGGAAGGAAGGTAGGAAGAAAAGAAGGGAGGGAGGACTTAAAAACAGATTCTGAACTAAGGCCCCTAAGTTCAATCCTGTACATAAATATAGAGTGAAGCCATTTTCCCAGCTTAGTATATATGTCTAATACTTGAAACATTTCCAGAGTTGTAAATGGAGGTGAGGTGGTGTGGGTGGGGGGAGATAGGATATTTCTTTAGGAACAATTAAGATGGGAAGGGTGGAAGAGCAGTATGAGTTAGGTGAATCAGCCCACTAGTCTCCATATTCTCCTAAATGCCTGACCAATGAGATCCATGAAAAGAAAAGACGCACCCATGGGCAGTGAGGCAGCAATATAGTCAGAATTCTTGTTTTCTATGAGTTAGCTCATCATCACATTTTGAGATGAAACCATCCAGGTTGTTATAGATTCAGCCTTTAGGTGTTTGGATTTTTTACTCTGGAGTGTGCGTGGACTTGACCCTGTTATGTCACCTGGAATAGCACTGTAATGGGAGATGGATGGGACAGAGTCGTTGACAGGGCAATGATTCAAATCCTGGGAAAAATGACCTGGATCTAGATGACAAAATGGAGGCATAATAATGGGGTTCAAAAGAGTCATCTGCATTAGAAAGAGGAAGAATATAGTAAATGTGCACCCCAGAGAACAGCTGGGCAGTAAAGAGAAATGAGGAAGAATTGAGAGAGCATCTCAAAGCAGATCTTCTCTCTCCAATATGGGACCATCACAAGGAAGCAGGGATTGTCAAAGAGCCATACCAGACAATATGGCCAGAAGAGAGGCAGCCAGAGGAGGTGATTCAGATTTGATACTGCTGCCAAAGTCTGTCTCTGCAAAAAGACATAGTCTGCTGTGTTTTACAAGCACCTGAGACAATCCGTAGGGATCCTGGTTGATGAATATTACACAATAGCTGCAAAAGGAAGACTTGATGCTAAAGAAATACTCCAGAGATGACCAAAGCAAGATCTGAGTTCCTATTGACTGGATAACTTAGAGGCAAATAAAGTAATTGACTCAAACCTGGGGATTCTGCAGGAAGGTATCACGGTTGTTATAGCAGCCTCCTGAGCGGTTCATCAGGGGATCATCATCCACAGTCCAGCATCCCAACACCGATTCCAGCTCCTTTCGGCCAAAAATAGGGTTGTTCACATTGCGGCAGACATTCAGTTTGTGAAAGTTGCGGCAAAAGTCCTCCAAGCTCATCCTGAATGGAAGGAGCACAGGAAAAAAGTAAAGATGGTATTTAATACTTAACACTGTAGTTCCATGTAGAAGCCCCAATTCCCTTAGTGCAGAAACCCCTCCTCACCAAAACTCTCCATCATCAGACATAACAAGCCCCAGGTTCTTGCGATCTGCTGCAGTCAGTTGCTGCCACTCTTCAGAACTGAAAGTAAATAGAAAAAAAAAAAGATAAATCATTATGTTTGCCATTGACTTCTTGTAGTAAGTAGGATGCCAGAGAAACAGAGTGCATGAGGATCAGTCCTGCTTTATTTCATCTGCGGCTGGGTCACAGACCCCGTGCCTGACAAAAGCCCACAGATGTCACTGAGCATTGACAGCACACTAGCAGTCTGGAGGGATGGGTCTGGGAGAACTACAGGGCTTTGGAGACGTAGCTGTGAAAGTGGAATGCAACTCACATTTCACTCCAGGGGCCACTCCATTCCTGTCTTCCCAAGGGGTTTCTCAGGCGAACCATATACAGCTTCTCAGCACTGAAGACTTCCACAAGTCTCTCTCCAAGACGAATTTTGCGAATATCAGTCATGGTATAGGTATGGCCCTTCAGCAGACCCCAATCAGTTTCAACTTCTTGCTCCTCCTGATTGGGAGACTGAGAGCAAAGAAAGATATATAAAGGCACAGGAATTGGGAGACCCAATCCTGACTCCTCTTCTTCATTAATTGGCTTAACCCAGTAGGATTGAAGCTAGTTCTCACACAGATGGAAATTTCATCCTGACACCCAACTTGAAACAAAAGCAGTAGAGGAAAATAAATAAAGAATGTAATATAACAACTCAAACAAGTCAGATTCAAACTATCCACTGTAGGACATTAATATGAACTGCCATAATATTTGATGGGGCAGATTCATTTATTGAGCAAGCAGCCATAACCTCAAGATCTAGAAGCAGAGACAAGAGGAATAATTTAGCAGAGGCTACTGACACCAGCCTGGATGCTGCATTGGTTCCATGTGGAATGACTGGTACAAAAGGATAAAAAACTAAAGCACCTCAGCTTCCACACCAGGGCAAAATGTGTATTTTAGCTTTCCAAGTCCCATTAATAGTTTTCCATGGGTCTTCGGGTTAAGGGCGAATTTCCCTACCAAACTTTGTAGTCTCTTCTGCCAGGAATGAGTATACAGTGGTTGTTTTTCATGAGTACAAACCTCAATGGAACAGCAGATCAGACCACCTTTGGTAAATGTTTTGTACAGTTCTCCGAATAGCTTGTACTTCTCCTCAACAAGCTCAGTGTATCTTCCTTTCTGCATGTCAACAGTTTCAGCCAATGTGCCCGTGAAGTCCACAATAATATCAGTGATGGTCAAACCATCCAGGGCCTCATAACAGCCTAGCAGCCTGAGGGCAAGTATGCAAGGTTATCTTTGTAAAATTGTTTTTCCAGGTCAAGAACATCATAATCTAAAGAATCAGAACATCCCCTGCCTAGACTTTACCAGATGGCTTTTCTCTAGGTATGAAATGAGAGATGTTTTGAAATTATATTCAGAAATTTCTAGGCTTAGGCTATGTTGATCAAGGACAGTCTATGCAGAAACTTCTTTCTACGGGGAGATATGAGATAAAGAAAAAATGAAGTGATAGTGCCATGTGATCTGCAGATAGCAGGAGGAAAGGGTACCTGGGAGCAGGTAAGAGTTTAAATGGAAACAAGAACCTCTGATTTCTCTCTCATCTAAGATTTCTGAGAGCCAGGCCCAAGTGCAAAGCAATGCCTTGGTTCTGACTGACATCTTACCCAACTTAAACTCCAGGGTTGGGCTGGGAGAGAATGAGCTCCCAAAGATAAATGTGGCTTTCCTTTCCTCATGTACCCTGATAGCAGACTAGTCAATCCCCTCCTTACTTTGCATAAGCTTTTTCCAGCAGAGCATTCCAAAACTCATTCATGGAGGTGGAGAAAGAGAAGACCAGATCTCCGTTAATGGTGGGCAACAAGTCATCAATCACCACTTCAGTCCATTCTCCAAAATGCCAGAAACGAAAGCGAAATATCCCAGCGTATTTTTCTGTTTTTTGAGGGTCCCATTCCTGTTCCTTATGGTTGGGAATTGTCTAGAAATGCAAGAACATTTAATCAAGTGTTATTCACCAGACCACATCCAGAAACTGAGATTACAGTTTACTCCTGGCAAATCTACAGGGCAACAGGAAGCATGCCACATACACCTGGTTTGAGTCTGGATTGGAAATTCCTAGATATGGCATTTTGCCCACAACTTCTGCTTCCTCAGTTCAGTTTTGCTGAGGATGATATCACCATGCCTGTCTAAATGCACACAGGAGTACACAGTGTGGCTGGGACAACCAGTTAGTGGTTAAATGCTTTCCACAAATAATCTATAAACTAGATGTTGAGAAGCGGACTATATAAACATATTCATGATTGCATGTTTAAAATGCAAGGCATTCTAAAGAGCAAAACCAATCAAAATCAAGGCCCATTGTAGTTTGCTTTTTAAATATCCATTCTAGAGATTTTGTATCAATTATATTAAATATGGATTTCATTTGCATTTTGAATACAATCATGTTTAGGAATTTTTTTTTGTATAACAGCTACACATTAATATTCTAAAATTATTTTTTGAGGAAAATGTTTTAACTTTGTCCCAAGTCAAGTTAACACTTCATTGCCTTGACCTCTACCTGAATGCTAAAGGAATTTTTGTACTATTAATAATTTTTTAGAACTTTTCAAGTCCTACTTCTGTATTTCTCACCTTTTCTGTTATTAATATGTATTATTGACTTCCTGGCTTCTACTGACTTTATACCCCAATAGGTACAGATAACATAATATGCAGAGATACTGAGTCAATGCACGGCAAATGATAACCAAAGATCAGTAAGCATATATGACAAAGCAAGTAGAGTAAAATGTTAATGGTAGAATCTAGGTGGGTATATGAGTGTTCACTATAAAATTATTTCAACTTTTCTGTGTTTGCAAAACTTCTTATAATGAAATGGAGGGAAGTCGCCTAGTTAATATCTCTGCTTTCAAGAAATACAACAATCTAAGAAAGTTATGCGCTGATTTTTTCCTAAAGTTATTAAAGAAGACAAGAAAGTGGAAACTGAATGAGGTCCCACAGGAGGGATAATACCTTTGTCCAATGAGACTCCTGAACAGCCAAACAGGAAAATGCAGAAACCATTGGCTTGTGCCCCAGTCTCCCTTGGGTCAGCTGGTGGTTGCTAATGTTGCCCACAATCAGATGGGGGTCATCACAGATGTCCTATGAATACAATAATTGGTTATATGAGAGTCTGGGAAGAGTTTCGCAAGAGTCACTGTGAGCTGAACTAGGCAGGACAGCCTTCATAGAGGAGATAAGGTTAGGGTTGAAAAATAAGTAGGATTTCCATAGATGGGATGAAGGGAAGGCTGAGGGGATTATAAGGAAAACCAAAAAACAGTTGATCATCTAGCCCCATGTTTGGAAGTGGCAGGAGAAATGAAAGGAGAAGGTGTGATGAGATTGGGTGCCATGCGGTGGTGAGGGCTCTTAGACATAGATATCATTGGGGTTTGGGAGAGTTTTCACCACAGCAGTGAACTTTCCAAAAAAATAATAACTAGGAATTAGTACATTACATTCTGATCCTATTTTGCCAGGATGAGATTTTCTGAAGCACCCGTGCTTGGAAGGGAGGTTGTATTAAAGAGACAAGGTCTAATGAAGGTTAACATTAATTCATCTCCTTCTCTAGGAAAACCAGTTAGGAGACCTTATAGGAAGCCCTTTTCTAACATAAAGCAAAAGCAACAGTGGTCTCCATAGCAACCAGATTTTTCTACATTTGTGGATGAATATAGATGACAGCAGCATTAATAGCAAGTGGTAATAAACCACTCACAGGAACACTTCAACCGACACTCTTCCCAGTGAAAGTCCTGAGGGGATCTGGGCAGAGTGGGGGCAGTATTTGTTTGGAATGTATGTGTGTATCTTCCCCCCAACATATTAACTTGCCTTTCCCACTGGGAGTAGGAAAATGATACCTAAATGATACAATTATAACACAAAGTGATAGGGCACAGTAGAGTCATTTTCAAAGCATAATTCATGTCTAAAGGAAGAATCCCCATAATTCTCCTGATCATAGTCAGAATAGGATTCATAGTGTTGTTAACACTGGAGTTGACTAGAATTAGGCAGTTGGACAAGAGAGGGGTACGGTGGCATAACAGGTAGAGAGAAAGGCATGGGCAAAGGCATTGTGGCATACATGACACTACATAGTTGAAGACATAATTGGGTGACTCAGAGTATCAGCATTTGAAGAGTTCAAAGGCAGGAAATACCAATGCATTCTTGACTAGATGGAGAAAGCTTCACAAGGAGGCCATTGGCCGGTACCTTGACATTCTGCTTACGCAGCAGAAATAAATCCTTGTCTCAAATGGAATCTAGACATATATCCTTTTAAAAAGTATTAGAGACAGCTATATTTTTCTGGTCCTCAAACCTCTTTTTTTAATGGCCGTAATTCTCCTTGACGAAGGGTCTGGTCTACAGAATGAAACATTCCATATATTCTTTAAAGGCCAAAATAACTCTGGAAAGAAATAGGCAGGCATTCTGGGCAAAGACAAGTCCAAGCTGGAGATTAATTGGGCATCCCTCTGCCAAAAGGAGATGGCTAGATAGGTTGTCAGCTTTGGATTCTCAGGTCTTTTTTTTTAGATGCATGCCTGGTAGTTCACAACTACTTTTTGTTTTAGGAGAATTTTCTATCTTAAAAAATATTTTTTATGGGCTGCAAACTGCCTTTGTTTTCACTTGTTGAACATAGAGCAGGTATGTTGGGTAAGTCAAACCCTGATGTTCTTTTTCTTCTCATTGTTTTTTGCCTTTTCTAAAATGAAACTAAGCACAGTTTTTCCTCCCCAGGTCAGGTGTTTTCATTTTATTTGGAGCAAGATGTCAAAGTATAAAATAATTTCTGGCCAGGTGTGGTGGCTCTCGCCTGTAATCCCAGCACTTTGGGAGGCCGAGGCGGGTGGATCACCTGAGGTCAGAAGTTCAAGACCAGCCTGGTCAACATGGTGAAACCCCATCTATTCTAAATATACAAAAATTAGCCAGGCGTGGTGGCAGGCGCCTGTAATCCCAGCTACTCAGGAGGCTGAGGCAGGAGAATCGCTTGAACCCGGGAGGCAGAGGTTGCAGTGAGCCGAGATCACACCATTGCGCTCCAGCCTGGGCAACAAGAGAGAAACTTCGTTCCAAAAAAAAATAATGATTTCTTTGACCTAGATAATACATATCATAGTTTCCTAACATGGAAAAACAATAAAGTGAACACTGATATATGAAAAAGTGTGCTTTTAGATTAATAAGGCAAATTATTTGCTAATTTTATGTAGAGTTATTAGTGGTTGGAGATACATCATGGTGTCTTGAATTTCCATAAAATTTTCATTTCACAGTAGGTATCTAGGCTTAGCCAACACTTTTGGCATGTCAACTTCTATTGAAGACATAAAGGGTCACATAAGTGAGCAAAAAGACATATAAACAGAATTCAAATTGAGGAATGGGGTAATTATTCTCTTGTTGACCCAAGATGGATATGATTATTATATATTATATGTGTGTCTATGTATATACATGTATGTACATATAATATATATATTAAAAGCTGTGTGAAATTCATGAGAGAATGTAAATTTGGGACCCCCCCCACAACATTCCATTTCCTCTTATAAACTGGCCCATTCTCCAGTTATACTTTACCCCTCTTCATACGTGATGGCTATTTAACAATAGATTTAAAACATGACAAGTTAACAGTCATAGAATGTCAAAACTGGAATGAATTTTGGAGACTATCTAGTAAAGCCTATTTTTCACATGAGGAAGCAAGCTCAGAGAGGGGCAATAACTTGCTACTCTGATCATCTAGCTAGTCAGCAGGAGACCTAGGCCTAAAGTTTTTTATTTTTCAGAACCACATATGGATAGAGAAAGAAGCTGAAGACCTCAGTCATCCATCCCTGTGCCTTTAGGCTCAACAATGGCCACCACATTAAGGATGATATTGTGCACCTCCTCAGGGACAGAGATGCTACTACCTCTTTCAGTCATTCATCCCAGTGTTTTATGCCTCTGCTTAAAACCTACCTAAACACTCTTCACTCTTTTGGGAAATTTACTTACCTCTTAGCTTTTGGTTCCAGGATAAATATCACTAATAGGCGTTAGTCTGCTCAATTAAATTCAATAAATATGAATCAATCTCTTACTATATGTAAGCATCGTGATATGAAATACGGGAAATAAATCCTTTATTAAGCCCTATCTTCTGCCTCTTTAAGGAAGTGAGGCATTAAAAGACTAGAAAGTAGCCAAGGATTTAGAAAGGGTAAAGGGTAATAAGCCAATGCAAATCTAGCAGCCAAACAGACTATTTGGTGACAAATTTGAAAACAACAAAATGACTGTTTGTTGACTTCTCCCCTAATTTTGGACACACCGGATATCTTCCTGTTGGGGTTAAGGATGTAAGATGAGAAATTTTTCTGTAACTCAAAGCTGAGATGCAGAGTGCAGATGGGACATTTCAGCGTGAGCTGTGCTGGAGTGGTAGGAATGGGGTTGGAGGAGAGGTCACAGCACACATATTCACAACATTTGGGTGGCTTAGGAGCAAGGAGGGATGCTGAGCCCCTAATGGCTCCCAGCTGTGCTGGCACAGTTGAAGTGATCATTTTGTCACGGCAAAATGATTTCTTAGGAAGAAACACACAACTAGGAAGTTGAGTACCAAGAGTAAAGCTGAAATGGTCCCCGCATGACCCCACTTCTGAGCCAAAACCTTCCATTAAGCAAAGCAGCTTCTCTAGGAAGTGTGTTCTCTTAGCTTAGTCTTAAGGGACTTCTCATTGTCCTTACTTCATCCTCCTTCCCAGAGACCTCTGAGCGGGAGGGGGCATACAGTTACAAGTCCTGTAGCCCTGCACAAGGCACTCTATGTGACTCCCTTTGCACCTACCACATCCAAATTCAGCATTTTTTTTACACAGGTGAAATTTACTGACAATAAACATGGAGGTCCAGGGTAAACTGCAGGAATCTCAGTAAAATGAAAAGCTGCCCAGAAAACCAGCAGCCAGAATAGTGGAAACACTTTCAAAAGTGCTACGTGCAATCTAGCAGTAGTGAGGGGGTAGGGGTGTGGACACCTACAAGTGAGGTCAGGCCTGCAGTAGGTATATTATGAATAAGTCCAGGGTCTAAATAGTCCCAGAAAGCTCAGGGGCTAATTTTCACAGAACTGCTATTCAGGAACTGAGGGTTTTGTGAGCTAGTCCAAGTAGTCGTTATCTTACTTAGAAAATTGAACCATCCCCCAGATGCAGCATTTATAGGTGGACTTAGGCTCAGGGACTAATGTTGCACCAGCCTCTCAAGAAGTCCACTTTTCCTACTGGGGAGTTTCAATTCTGCATGAAGATTTTGTTATCAATAAAATAGTCTCTTCCTTCCTAACCCATCCAAGGAAAGCTCAATATGGAGAATAGAAGAGGATCTTAGGCCCAACCACCACTTCCAAACTGGGCCACCAAATCACTGTGTAATCATTTTCTCACTTTAACCTTCAGGATTCTGCTAGGAGACTCAAGGCACAGATCCCGAACTGCTTTTTTGGGAAGAATTTATATATCTATGCAACGGAATACTGTTCAGCAATAAGATGGAATAAACTGATACATGCTACAACATGGATGACTCTTGAGAACATTATGCTAAGAAAAAGAAGCCAGTTACTTTTATGATTCCATTTTAAGTGAAATGTACAGAATAGGCAGTTCTGGATAGAAACCAAAAGTACATTAGTGGTTGGCTGCAGCAGGGGTGGGGGTAGGGTGGAGGGATTACTCCCTTCAAATGTGCACAAGGGATCTTATTGAAGTGATGCAGCTCTTCTACAACTGGGTTGTGGTAATGTTTGCACAACTTTAAATTTACTAAAAATCATTGCTTTGTATACTTAAAACAGGTGAGTTTCACAATATATAAATTGCACTTCGATAAAGCTGTTAAAGTTTGTTAATGCATAATTTAAAATAAATAGGACAGTTGGAGAAAATACTATGGGCCTATTCAACTCTCTTCAATTGTGTAAACAGTGGAAAACACTTAGGACTACTCACATGGGGTGATATAGTCTCTGGGAACAAAAGGAAATTCTTGAGCAGACTAGGCCAAAACTACTATACCTAGGTGTTGCATTCAGCTGGTGGTTGGAAATTTCCATTAGCACAGAGAGAAAAGTGTTTCTTTCCTTACGGTTCCCTCATATGCTGTCACCCAAGCCTGTATATTCTGCTTCTAATGTCTTCCCTTATCTGCCTTTCCCTTCCATTCCTACTACCATAATTTTAATCCAGAGCCTCATCACCCTCCCACTCTCAACCAGACAATGTAGTAAAATGGCCCCAGGGGAATGTATTCTCGAGGGGAAGACTAGGCAATGGCAATGGTAGCGAAGGCTGAACTTAAAACTTGACAGGAGAGCTGACAGATCTTGTGCAGGTGCCCTTTTTTCCTCACAGCTGACAGTGCAAATTCCCATGAGGCTTTACTCCTTTTTAGTCAGGGATTAGATGTGTCTGATTTTAAGACACTATTGTAGGTAGATATGAGTCAGTAAGGAAAAACGCCAGAGGTGGGTAGGAGGGGAGAGTGGCTGGAGGGAGCTGGAGAAGAGATTTTCTGTGGGAATTTGGCAGGCAGATTTCAGCCTAAAAATCCTACCGGCAGTCTTATGATCACACTGTAACTCAGTATAAGTTAGACCTTATAATTTATGAAGACTATATATGTTGAGCTACAGGAGAATAGAAAAGTCCAGGAGCACATGGTCTCAGGTAATATACCTGTGTATTCAGAAAGCTAGGACAACAGCTGAGGCCAATAGACGGCTGTAGAAATTAAGAAGAACTTTCCTCTGGAGGTTATGGGCAGATGATCTGGCATTGAACAATTGCAAGACATTCATAATTCCTGTCATCTGAAGAGGCTCCTTAAAACACAGCAAAGAAGTGGCAAGTGGGAGGAGGGGAACTCAATCCTGCCCAAGAATGGGGCGGCGGGGGGTCGGGGGGGCGCCAAGGCGGCGAGGGGCGGAGCTTGACTGGAGTCAGTTTGTTAAACTATCAGTGGTGTTTGCAGGCATGGAGGCTTATGAAGGCAAAAGCCTTCAACACGAGAAAGGAAAAAGACAGAAAATATCAGGTTAATCGTGTTGCTTCCATTTTGGAGACTTCAGAAAATAGCCCCAGTTAAGTGTGCAGCTACATGGCATGCCAAGGGACAAGATGTCTGTAAGTTTCGCTGCAAACCAGGATCTCAACCTTGCCAATGAGGTGGGGGAGGCCAACGACTCATCTGGCCTTCCTGAGCCAATTCAGAGAGGCCCAGCTCTGTCTCTCAGCTTTCCTGATGGGAGGCCAGAGAACTTTGACGTGGTTCTTGACCACAGGCTTGGCCTCCACTCTGGCTGGGAAGGAATCCACAGCTTTTCGAGGAGGCTTAGATGGTGGTCCAGAACCTTGTTTTTTTCTCCTGCTCCCCACAAGAGGCCCCTTCTCCAACCATTCCAATCTATGGTAACCTCCCCTTCTTCAAAAATTCTACATGATTTACTGTCCATATGACTGAAAATAGCATTTCATACATCCAACATTCATTTCTTTTTTAACTATTTGATAGCTCAATATCCATCTCCCCAACTAGAATGGGAGTGCCTCACCACAGGCCATGTCTGTGTCTTGCACCAAGGCTGGCATAGAGTAAGTGTTCAGTAAATATTTCTCTAGTGACCCTCCCTTTGGGCTTAATAAGACTAAGCAAACACCATGCTCTCAAACGGGAGAGTGTGGAACAATTAATGGAAGTGTGGCATCAACACAGTGAAGAAGAATGTGAGAACTGACTGGAGGGAAGCTACCTATTTTGGTGAAAACAGGGGACACAAACAACTAACTCTATCTATCTCCCTGATATGACAGCATGATAGAGTGAAAACTTATGCAGGCTTTGCAGTCAAACGTGGATGCAAATCCGAGCTTGTTAGCAGTCTGACCCTGAGCAAATACTTACCTTCTCTTAAAGACACAGTTTCTTTTTATATAAAGATATATAATGGGCATGTATCTACTGCTATTTTTTAAACTAGGAAATCAGAATTGCATCAAAGTAACTTTTAACATGCCTACTTTGCTAAGCCATGGTAAATAAGGGTGAAGTAAAATAATGTATAGAAAACTTCAAACACAGTATCTGGCCCATAGTACGCATGTCATGACTATTGATTCTTTTTCCTACCCATCCCCACTGTTCAGCCTCTCTCTCTGATTTTCTCTCACTTTAGAAGGGGTATTGTTTGCCTTAGAGGCAAAATGCCGTGGTTGTTAAGACTTTTTCCTTCCCTGCTAATCCATCTAGGATTCAATCCACAGAATTTGGAGGATGAAGGCAAAGGACAATGGACTGAGCCAAGATAGAGGGGGAAGGATATGTCTAAAGACAGCCAGTACAGGAAACACTGTCTGCTTGGTGCACTTCTGGGGAATGGCTTCATGTTGGCTTGCAATTTTGCTGCCCATCGGATCTCCTCCCACCTCCTCCACCTCACCCCTATCAATCATCCCTTTTCTCTTCTGTGTCTTCAACCTCTTCTTCTTTACCATCCACTTCTTAGCCTATAAATATGTTCAAGTCTGTCCTATTTCAGAAAGACACCTACCCAATACACCTCTCTTAATTTCCTGCTTCCTTTTTAGCTACTTTTGCCCTATTGACATCTTTTCCTTCATATCCAAGCATCAGAAAAGAGGGGTGCCCCTTATTTATCACCATCCATTCATAAGAGTGGCTCCCAGACAACGTATCTCTATTTTTCTCCATGTATTTTTGCAAATAAAAAAAAAAGCCTGTCTGCATACCAAAGTATTGGTTAGTGAATTCTGCTCATTTCCTAGATTTTTCTTGCAGGTCAGCTAAGTGATCCGCTGGAATGTCAATAACTGCAGACACAGAAAGGCAGGAGGAGTGTAATTTTCCTTCAGACAGAGCGAACTTCTCCCAGTCTCATACTTTCAATGGTTGTCATTCTTTATAGGCAAAAACTAAGAGATATCCTTTGAGTTGCATAGTAAACAAGTCTTGATGTAACCAGTGTATCTTGACACCACATGGTAGCAACGTGCATAAACAGAAGTAGCTCTTGGCAGAACTCCATTTAGGAATTTAAGCTGTGGAAATTGCAACTAAAAGTGATAGTTGGTAAAAGGGTTACTTGAAGGAGGCAAACATTGAGATGATGCCTGAGATGGTTCCATAATAGTACACAGAAAGGAACCTCATTAAATAGGACCTGAATGTCTTCAGGATATTATGAAGTTCCAAGAACTTGCATTTCACAACATCCTTCTGTGGCCTATATACCTCATCACCTACATTGAGAAGGAGTTTAGGTACAATATCCTTCTATCCAGTTATACCCTTTAGGTATAGCAAGGTTGCAATTTATTCTCCAGACTCCATCATCCTATTGTTTTATACATTGAGCTCCTGCTCATGTAGGACTAGTGAAAGGGTTCTGAAACTTGCTTTAGAGACACAACATACAGATGATGCACAGAGAACCACAACAACTATTAATAGTTACTACTAATAGGTGGTGAAAGACCTACAATTCTACTTGAAGCCCACTTGTCCAGTTGTGGGATGATACAGGTGACAGTGTCCATAGAGCAGCAAAGAAGCCTTCTTGCCCTCATGAAAAATTCATCTTCTCCCTTTAAAATTTGTCTCATTTATGCTCACTTTATAAGGAGTTTTTCTCCTCACTGGTCTGAAATTACATTTAAATTGTTATGACAGGTAACTCAGTAAAGAGGCAAGAGCATAGTTGCTTTTTGTGTTACCATATTTACTCAAATGAACTTCCAAGAGAAAATAAGGTTGGCATATCTCTCTGTTTTTTGTACAGAAATATTCATAGCATCTTTATGTGTAACAGTAAAAAATACTAAAACCAACCCCAATGCCCTTTAGTGGGTGACTAGATGAACAAATTTTGGCATATCCTTATCATAAATTACTACTCACCAGTAAAAACAAAACAACTATTGATACACAGAACACCTTGAATGGATCTTAGATTAATTTGCTTAAGGTTAAATAGCTAATCTCAAAAAGGTACAGTGTATTTTTTTGTTGTTTTTTCTAAGTAAATCTGTCAAAATTTGACTAAAATTCAGGACTCCAAGCTAGAGCCAGGAGCACAGATCCATGGAACTTTCATTATAAAGTTTTCTTTATGTGAGGTGATGAATATGTTAATTTACTTGATTGTGGTAATTATTTCACAATGTATACGTATATCAAAACATCACATTGAACACCATAACATACACAATTTTTATTTGTTAATTATATTTTAATAAAGCTGAAAAAAAAGAAAGGAAGGAAGGAAGGAAGGTTAACTTCTAAATTGGTCTACACAGTAGGCTTTGTAAGTGAAACAGTGGATCAAGTAGAAGTATGATGAAGGAGGCCAAGGAGACAGAATGTGTAAAATAGAAAGTTACCTGGGGACGTTTCCACACCACCTTTCCAGGAAGCAGTCGGTTGTAGAAAAGAGAATCATTCTCAGGCAGAAATGTTGGATCACAGAAAAGTCTGCTGTCTTTGATGCATTCCTGCTTCAGTTCCTGGTATTTCTGGTTTTTGAAGAGCTTCAGAGGAGGACCCATAGTGTTGAACTATGCCTAGAATGAGGAAAATTTTTGTCTTTGAAGGAAGAATTTCTCAGGTCTTTTAAGGGTTACCTGAGATTAGACAAACAGCCGTCATCCCAGTGACTTCTTCCCAGAGCTAGGCACTTCTAGTTTGGCTTTAAAGGAAATGTCACCATTTTCAAAGAAAGAAGTGTCCACACTCCGCAACTAATTAGTATGGGGCCTTGGGTAAGACACCTAACCATTTTGGGTCTCAGTTTCTTTATCTGTCAAATGGGGCAATATGGGCCTTAATCTTATTGGGGAAAAATCAATAATAAAAGTAAAGATTGTGAATTAAATGTGATTCATTATAATTTAAAGAGAAGTCTTCCATTTACACCAGCAGGGAGTAGTTCAAGGCAGAGAACAACTTGAAGATAAGGGAAAAATCACTTTACTATAGTCAGAATAATTTGGTGCCCTGGAGAGTCACACACTTTGTGCATGAGGGGAAAAGCAGCCTCTTTCCATTCCAGCAAGTCTTTTTACACAATTTCTTCCGTCTTGTCATTTAAAGAGCTTTGCGTTTTTTATTATTGGCCAGGAAGACTACTGCAAGAAACAGCACAGCAGATGGCCTCCAAAGACAAGGAAAGATAGAAAGATTGTATGGTCTTTCTTCTTAAAAGTCTAATGTATAATCCTTTGCCTGTGATAAAAGGCAGACTCTGAAATTCAATTACACTAATTTGGTGGGCTATAGATTGTTATCCCATGGCAATACACTCTTGCTTTCTTTTCTTAAAAAAAAAAAGGAGGAAAAACAAAAACCTTACATGGCTAAACAGAGAATTCATATAGTGGCTCTTCAAGCAATGTCCATCAGAGTGCCCCACACTCAAGTGCTCTTAACAACTGGTTTTTAGGAAGATAATTTGAAAGGCAAATTTGATTTTCAATAGCTTTGGGGTGATAATAGGGTTTTCAGTGCTTTTTCTTGATTCACAAAGATTTGTAATGATTTTAATGATCCTCTCCTGGCATTCAACAGTAAATAAGAATGAGATTGTGAAATTTACATGGTGTCAACTATTTCAAAATGTATTTTAGAAATAACTAAAGTCTATATTCTATAATCACAGGAGGGTTGAAACAAACAAAAAAAAACCTGACTAAGCTTCAGAATGTCTGCTAAAAAATAAGGAGAATACATTAGCACTTTAAGGAGTATCTGTGTGGTATATCTGTGAGGCAGTCGCTGTTTTATAAAAAGTGAAATATTGATCAGACCTCTCTACTAGTTCATTTTATATCCTTTCAGTATCACATTGAAATGCCTCACTGGTAAAGAAGTTTCCCCATTTGAAAACCATAACAATTTTTAATTTAAATGTTTGCAATGTTATTACAATGTTATTTGCAATGTATGTACAACAAACTTACCCTTTTTCTGAATCCAAGGAATAAGAAGCTGAGAATAACCACATTTTTTTCATAGCCTTATTTATTGGCAATTGCTTTTAAAATTGAGAGCTGTGGGGACACTGCAAAATACTGATGTCCCTTTTTTCATCAGATTTGTCTGCTCACGTGTTTTAAATATTAAAGTGTACTTCATTGTATTTGAAAGCATGGATGGTATCAGTAATAATTTTTAGTTATGCAGCATCAGAGCCAACCTGAATGTTTGCCCAGACTCCTTTCTGGAGGCTGTTACAAATGGATCCCAATTTTCTTGTGTGCTCAAACTTACAACAAACACTACTGCGCCTCTTGCTTTCCCTAGAAGGTTTGGTGAATTGCCAGAGCCTGGGGACTGTAAATGTTGAATAGCCTGGGGCAATTAGAATATTTAGTTTGCCAGAACCTCCTAGTCCCTGGACATTCTGGATAAATGAGTATTTCCTGTTCTGCCTTCAAAGGTCTTCCTTACTACTCGGTCAAATGGCAAGGCAGGCAAGATCCTGCAAAAGGAATCCCTGTTATAAAGAGGGCCTGTGTACAGACAGAAGTAGCACCAATTGAAAGGAAAATCAGGTTTGATTTTTAAAGCCCATGTGATCCCAATAGACTCTTTCAGAGGCAGAATGTACAGCTCACATGGATAGATTACAGCTTGACGGAACACCTTTTGGGTCAGGGTGCCTGTGTTCTGGGGACACACAGTAAATAAAGAAGAGCAGACTATGAGCCTGAACTTCCACTACAGTACAACTGTAGTCCCAAGTCCTCTCGGACTTGGAGAGTAGAAGTGACCTTCATGTGGAGGTTGCAGTGAGCCGAGATCATGCCATTGCACTCCAGCCTGGGCAACAGAGCGAGACTCCGTCTCAAAAAAAAAAAAAAAAAAATGACCTGCATTTCTGACTAGGCAACAGAACTGTGATCCATTTGCTCTGTGACCTTGTTCTCTTTGTGCCTCAATTTTTTCATCAGGAAAGTGAGGTTATCTACCCTGCCCCTCTTACACCATGGGTGTACCTAATGAGATGGTTGGTGTAAGAGGAATTTTGAATAAGTAGAAAGTGATCCATAAATGCAAAATATACACTGAAGCCCTCTCATTGCCTAGCATTGAGCTGGGCACACAAATATTGTTCAGAAAATGTTTGTTGAACAGATAAATGTCTTATGTGGAGAATTAGTGATTGCATGGCAATTTCTTGTTTGAAATGTGCATTTTACATTTTAGTTCGGGTTCTCATCATAGCAGTCATGTTTAATGAGATTATCTGTGCCCTTCATTTTGTATCTGCAGAAATGGCAGCTCAGAGAAGCAGTAGCTAGAAAATGGCAGAGTTAACTCAAATCCAGGTTCTGTGCAATGCCAGATTTAGTGTGCAGCTTTCCATCACACCACACTGCTTCTTTTGGTCACTGCCTTCTTAGAGAAAGGATTTTTTAGTTCAAATGAGGAAATCCTCCAAAGCAAACATGATACTCAACTTTGAGGCATTCTGCCTAGAATTTATTGCCATGGTAGATATTGAAAAGGTTCTTTATTTTCATGGTTTGATGTTCATGGGAGAATCTGAACCCTTTACATCGGTGGGTTCATCATTTAAACATCAGAAAACTTTTGGAAACCCAGAAATTTGTAAGTTGAGTTTGTCATAAACAACTTACTCTGTTGGAACGGATGAGTGCAGAGAAGGGAACACTCCCTCCTTTCTGTTCTATTGCACCCGATGGCGATGGGGAAGGGAGAGCCCTTACGTTAAAGATCACATATTAGGAAAGTCGGGAGACAAGATAAAAGTTAGGGCTTTGAGTATAAACCCAGGGATTTGAATATAAACCAAGGAGAGCCTCTAGCTAACAAAGGCAATGTGGACATTTGAGAAGAGGGACCCTGTGGCCTGAGGGCTAGTGGAATGAGCGGTTGGGTGAGGCAGAGTGTGGGGCTTAGCATTGAGGTAATGGTCTTAGGCAATATTATTATAATTCAGATCCACCACTTTGAGAAAGAATATGAGGACAACCGTGTCTGCCAAGGCAAAGGATAGGAGCGGGCCCAGAGTGCAGAAAGTTGAGAATTGCCAGGGAAGTTGAGGGAGACTGCCACGTAGAATACAAGGCTGCAGTTTAAAGAGAGAGGTATTTTTTTTCTACTCACTGGACTGGAAAGCTTGAGGAAGCTAGGCAAGTCGTGAAAGCAAAATCTCTTGCTTCTTAACCTGCGGGTTAGCCTTAGAGCAAAAAGCATATTTTGCTCTAAAAAAATCTGATAAAATACATCCTGTCTGTGGTTCACAAGCCGCTTTGGATTTAGGTGAGTGGGAGAGAACATGAGGGAACTTAATGGGGAGAGGGAGAGAGGGCATGGCTGAGGCATTGTTCCTGCCTAGTTTCTCCTTTTCCTCAGTTTCCTCCCTGTTCTGTACTTGGAGCAAAAATCAAGATAAAATCAATAAAAGTTTGCAGAAAAATTGAATACAGAAGACCCAATTCTGCCCTGGCATGAAGTAGGCACCACTTTTACCCACAATCCACATCCCTTATCCCCACACCTGGGGGGTGGTATGGTGAGAGAAAAGGGACTTGGATAGGAAAAAGTAATACAAATTCAGCATCCACATGGTATACAGAGAATAGTGCTTTTCATAGGTACACAGGCAGAGTCATAGCTTACATATATGGGCACGCATTTAACCACAGGACTTATGTATGGCTGTTCAGATTCAAACTTCTAACCAGATATTCTGGGTCTAAAAAGGACCACAGAGATCCTCTGATCCAGCCCACTGCCTTATATAGGATGTACCTACTGGCCCAGAGAGAAGAGTCTGTTCAAAGCCATTCAAAGGAAAAAAAAGAGGACACAATTTTAATTCCATTGCTCAATAACTCTATCAAAAAATAAAAAGCAATTCAAAATGATAAAAGGAACACAGGTGGTTACAAGATCCAGAAACAAATCCAAAATATCACCATTTAGTATACATAACATCTCAGTCCCTCAGTTTCCGCATAGCACAATGGGAATATGTTAGCTTCCCTGTCTACTTCAGAGTGTTATTGGGAGAATGTAATGAAATTATGTATGTGAACATACTCTTTATTGTTAAAGATAAGGCTAAAGCAGGGCAGTAGTATTAGCACTTGTTTTAACAAGTTAAATTTCTTTTCTGTCTTTAGGGGAAACTAATGAAATTTGATCATGTGCTTTAAATAAGACATGCACCAACATTTAAAAGACTAATATAAAAATTGCCCCTCCACCATTCTCTACACCTCCCTATTTCACCCCTCCTTTTTTGGCTGACTTGCCCTTTTGGCCGAATAAGCCCATCCTATATGTCTACTTTTCCAGCCTTTCAAGAATCAAATTCTGATTTTATAGAATGTTATGTTGGAAAGACTCTTAGAAATCACTTAGTACAACTTCTTTCTTTTGTTGTAAGGTAAAGGCACTTGCCCAGGGTTATGTAGTTAGTGACAGAGCCCACACTAAAACTGGGACCTCCCAACGTTTTTTTTTTTTTTTAACCACAATTTGTTGTAAGGTGGGGAGGAGGGCAAACATGCAGACACAATATGTCAAGCAAGACGTTGCTTTTAAAAATTCATATTGTACTCTTCTCACAAGAATGCACTTAGAAGTTTTCTTTTTGAATTGCAAGCTGTCAGAAGGTGAGATGATTTCAAATCAAGGCTAATCAAAGAAACACTGTTTTGGGGTCACAAAGGGACTTTTTCTGCTTTTAATTTAGGAACTGAAAACTCCCAAGGATATGGAAAGCCTGCTTTTTAACCTATTCCTGACCATGTAAGTGTTTAGACTTTTTCCCTAGACTGCTAGGGAGTCTAAGGACAAATAAAGAACGCTATTTGAATACAAAATATTCACACACACCCAGGCACACACGTGCACATAAGCATGCTCACACACACACACAAACTTCCAGAGGAATAAAAGAGTTAATTAGCAGTCCACAAAGAATTTTTTTGTTTATTACTTCAGACTGTAAAGTGTTCTTACTTTCACAATAAAGATTAGCAAATGAGGCATTAGCTGAATTTCAATACACCAATAATACAAACCAGGATGTTTTATCCTGAAGCCAGAAGTAATTGTTAGGACAGCAGAATTTGCTGAGTTTTCCTATGTGCTTTTCAGCAAACTTACAGTTCCAAATCCTCAGAACCAATTGTTTCCATTACAATGCACCGCTCCTTTTTCCCGTCCCCCACCCAAAGCCAGTTCTGATCAAGTGGTCCAGTGAAGACCCTAGAACAGTGTACTTGGCCTGGGAGTGGAGGATGGAGCCCCATCTTGAAATCAAAGTTTAAACCAAAGCTGGAATCAGAGGGGAACAAAGCCAGGCCAGAGGCTGAAAATGGAATAGCCAAGATCAACCTGTCACCAGGGCAGGAAGACCACTGGCTGTGCAGACAGGGAGTTAAGATAGACTTGGCCACCACTTCCTCCTGTACAACACTGCACAGCCTGCTCACCCTCCTACCAGAGTTCACAGGCCTTTTGCACACAGTGTGGCTCCAAGATTTTGCTCGCATTTCAATAATTTTCCCACAGCTGTGGGTCAGCAGAAGCTAGAAGGAGGCCCTGAAAGGAGCCACGCTTCTCCCCCTCAACACCATCCCCTGTGATTTTTCCTCACTTACCAGGTATTTTGGGTAGCAGAAGGCAAACACATACACATGCACGCGTGTGTGCACACACACACAAAACTGACCAGATATCCCCAGAAAAGTTTCATTGCCAGACAACCACAATCATCACCCCACACACCCCTCAAAATAACCAACCAAAAATTCCATTATTTTTGAAGTTCTCAAACTGCTATTAACGGGCACATATTTGATCCAGACAAGCCATAAAATATAGCTGTGGAGTTTGGTTAACTACAAAGTTGAAGTTTCTTCATCTTTCTTAGACGCTAAGTTATCCAGGAAATAAAACTCCAGGGTAAGTTTGCGAATTCCCTCTCTACTCACCTGAGTTATCCCAGGAGCCCTGCTGCTGCTGCTGCTGCTGCTGCTGCTGCTGCTGCTGCTGCTGCTGCTGCTGCCGTTGCCGCTGCTGCTGTTAGCCAGGTAACCCCACTAAAAGTCTGTTCAGTCAGTGTGGCTGAACAAAGATTCTGGCTTTCTTAACCTGAAAACTATTTGGGCTGTACCAAGCTCTGCTCACAGGGGGAGGTGCCTCACAGCAACTTCAGGAGGCTTTGCCCCGCCCAGCAGTCAGAAACTGATCCTGAGTCATGAGGAAAATGTGGAAAGTGCCTCTACCAGATGTGCAGACGGGATGCCCACTCCAGACCCACCCACCAGCAAACTGAAAAACTCAGGAAGCCACGTTTGAAAGCTCTTGCGGTTTCAAGGAGAAATAAGACTTTCAGCCAGGATTCTGATAGATTTCTTACTTTTCTGTCCCAGGGTTAATACCACAGACATGCACATTACTAGAGAGAGGACATGCAGAGAAAAATGGTGAAGTGTTGGCAAAGTTAATATGGGCTAGGCTGCAGACATGGCCCTGGTCAGACATGGCCCTGGTAGGCAGATCTGTGATAGTGATGAGGACTTCAGGAAGTGACTGGGAGTGAAAGAGCAGCTAATGGGGTGCAATGAAGAAAAGGTCACTTCGTGAAACAACAGGTAACATTTGGTCAAAGACAGAGAGAAGGGAGTGTTAAGAGGAAAGTGAATGGAGTTTATTCCACAGCAGCTATAAGAACCCTAATTTCTAGCAACCAGGCTATGAAGATTCTGCACAGCTGTGTTAGGTGAGAGGAGAGAAAATAATTGTTTTTGCTCTGAAAGGCCAAGCAAGATCCCTATAAATACTATACTGCATCACAGTCAAAGTCCTGGTCCCTTCAACCTGAGACATTCATTTGGACACAATTCCAGGAACATGATTCTCAAGTTGTTTTGTTTGTTTCATTTTCACAAACTGTAAAGATGCTCATCATCTCATTCCTCAGCTTTCCTGACCAGTGTACTGTTAACCCTTGAACTTGAAATTACTTCCTTCTACCCCTCCTCCTGCACCAACCCTCCTGCTGGCTAGTTGAAGATGTAAGAGATAAGGGGGGTTGGGGATAACAAGTGAGCAACATAGAGCTCAACAAGGACAGGAAGCATGTTCTCTCTCCACTCACTGGGCCCATACCAATGTTTTCATAAAACAGTTCTGAGCATTTCTATAACTCTGGTCTCTGAGATCTCCTTCTTGGCATTTCCCTACAACTCCCTCTGTACCTTCTATGCCAAGATGGAAATTGAGCTAGAGGTAGGGCACAAGGAAACAGGGGCCCAGGGCAATTAGGCCTCTAAATATTGGCAACCATTCAGCTAGACAGTGAGATAGTCCTCAAGCAAATATCCCTGGTATGGAATTTTGGTTTTAAAATCAACGGAGGATGTTTTGTCTGGGCTCATATTCTTTAGCCATCTTTTCCACCTTCATACTTGTAAATCTAGCAGGGAATCACAGAACCTGGGAATTGGAAGGAACCTTAGAAGCCACGTTTATCCTCTTGCTCAGTGCAGAAATATCCTTCTGACAGTCCGAGAAGCTCATCCCTATGCAAAACAGCTTATTCCATATTTGATCATTTCCTAATTGTTAAAAGGGTCTTCCTTAGGTTGAGGAAAAAATAGCTTCACACAAACAATTTCTAATTCCTCTTTCACATGACAGCCCTTTAAAATATCTAGCATGTCACGCCAAGTCATTCATCCTCTGGGCTAAATATCCTCAGTTCTTTCAAACCATGCCTCATAGGACATGGTTTACAGACTTTTTGCCACTCTAGTTGTCTTTTGAGCATAAATCTACTCAGTGTGCAGCCTGTAGCTTAATCAAAATCCTCTGTTGTTTCTTGCATGAACTACTACTATGTGCCTGATTCTAGGTTTGTACAATTGACTTTTAATTTTACCTGGATGCTGGGCTTTGTATTCATTCTCAAAAACCATTGCCTTGTTTATTTTAATCTATCTCCTTAAGATCTTTCTTTATCTTGAGCCTCATATACAAAATCATATTCTCCATAGTAATGTTTCTCAATCTTTTTTTATCATTATAACAGTCCTAAAGAGCCTTTATAGATATTTTTCCCAATGTCTCTCCGTGAAATTTTAATACCACAGATATGCTGTCTATCTGTTTATTTGCTGTCTATCTGTTTATTTGCTGTATGTATATCTCTGTTTCATGTAAAAAAGAAATTTTTTTTTCACTCTTCAAGAATCAATTTTTGCCCTCTTGGGGGCAATATCACCCCCATTGAGAATGCATGATCTGTATCAATAAATGTTTTATATGTGTATTTGATCAGCCAGACTGATGAAAGTATTGAATGAGAGGGTCCAGGACAGAATACTGCAGCATAACCTTAAGAGTCTTCCCCTTTTGATAAGGTTGTTCAAACTTGAAACAATCCATATAACTCCTGCTACCACCCAGCTCTGACTTTTCAATCTTCTTCATGAAGATATCATAAGACTTTTTCAAATGTCTTGCTGAAATCCAGATACAGTATACTATGGTATCCCAGTGATCTATCCTTTTAGATACCCTTTTCAAAAAGGAAACGGACTTAGTTAGTCATGTCTTGCTTTTAGTCATCCCATGCTTACCCCTAGTGATTTCCGCTCCCTTTCTAAAGCCTCACAAATGATCTGCCTAACAGTGCATTCTACACTTTTGCCAAGGATAAATGCCATGCTCATTGGTCTTCAGTTTCCAGGATCTATATTTTGCACCCCACACCACCACCACCTACCTTCACTAAAAATTGGGATATTTCCCTGCCTCTTTGCACCCCTCATGTCTTCTCTTTGCCATAATTTCTCAAAGGTTACCAAGACTGGCTCTGTGATCACATCTGCACATTCTCTCAGCAGCCTCAAATGTGATTTGTGTGGGCCTGGAAACTCATTGAAGGCAGCTAAGGACTCCCTTGTTATCTCCTCATCTATCTTGGGCTTTAATTCTCTTTCCAGTTCAAAGATCATGCTCCTTGATGGAGAGGTTAATTAACTTACCCACAGCCACACACCTAGTAAATTGGCAGAGCTGGGATTTAAATCAGGCTCTATTTGACTCTGAAGACTGGCTCTTAACCAGAATGCTATGAGATTTCAAACACCAAATGAGTGGTATGGCCTATGGGTGTTGTATGAGTTCCAAAATGGGAGAGAACTATTTTAATAAGAGTAGTCAAGGCAGGCCTTATACAAGAGGTGAAATTTGAACTGGATCTTAAATAATGAGTAGGATCCCAATAGGAACAAAATAATGATGTGTGCATATGTTGGTAGGAATCAGGGAAGAGACTGAGGATGGCATCCCAGTCAGAGGAAATAACAAAGAATAATAAAGGATAAGAATTGCCACCTTGGTCTGCCTCATAGTCTACTTGGTTGATCATTATGAACACTAAGATACCACAAATGGTCAAGAGAGAGCCAGAGTGTTCCTGCCTTACCTTAATAATAGTTTATTAAAGCTCTGATGCTTGCTACTTGTATATTCTAGGGCAAGGCACAGCCCTTCTGGTCCTTGGTTTCCTGCTCTATAAAATAGGAATAAAACAGTCCTATTTTCGATAAGCATTTACTGAGCTCCTACTATATACCAGATACTATGCTAGTTGCTGGAGTTATAATGGCAGGCTATAATAAGAAACATGATCTCACCCTCAATAATTAAAAATCAGTCATGTATTTGCTTTGTGGAAGTTTTCAGTCCATACTACTATTTTGTTCCATTATCTGGGTAATGTGGCACATTTTACTTATCTTAAAATGACCTCATTTAAAAGCTTGTGGGGATAGTGGTAAGGAGGCTTTTGATATGGTAGCCTAGGATTTGTGGAGCAAGTTGGTGTCTGCTGTCTCCAAGATGTTATAGATTCTGGTTAATTCCATCTCAGCCCTCACCCAAGTCTTGGATTCTGTTCTTTTGCTTCCTCTAGCCTCATTCCCAGCCCAATATTTTCCCCTATATTGGGCATTTTCCATCCCTAGATTGTAAAACTGAGTTCCCTGAGGGAGAAAAAAAAGCCAGCTGCACCCAGTATGCCAAGTGGTTGGCAGGGGCGGGGGTTGCTGTACATTGGTGTAGTATGGCTCAGCCGTGTGGGGCAGTGTCATTTGGTTTTGGCTAGCTAACTACAGTCCTTGCCTCTTTTTAGCTTGAAATCCTCTAAGGCCAGTGAAAGTGTGAACAGAAGCCACGGAAGAGGATGGACTGTCAGCTTCCAAACCAAATAGCCTTGGGGTGGAGTTCAACCAAGATTTTGGGAGAGTGTAAGTTGGATATCTTCTCTGTTGGCCTGGTTAACACAAAAATATGCTTCGCTGGCTGGCAGCAGAACTTTTTTTTAATCAGAGGAAGCAACTCATTTGCCTTGTCAACAAAAGGGCTCTAGTTTCTCAATATTAGTCAAAGGAAACCTCTGTCCCTAGTAATTGAAATAAATGGTTACAGTGGTTGCTGATCTTTGACTATATCAAATCCATACCCCTCTGCTTGGTCATCAAACCTCTTTCTCCACCGAAAGCTTGGTTTCACCACTACTTGGCACTAGTCTAGCTGGCCTTTGTATTCCATTTCTCAGGGCTGAACAAAACTTTCAGGAACATAACCTCCACTGGGCTGGTGTTAGAGTAGGAGACTCAGAGCTGGAAAAGGTTGGGTGGAGGGTGATACTTAAAATACAGATGTCATCCAAGTCTTAGGCATAAATTGTAGCTGAGAAATGGTCAGCCCTAGAGAATTGAGCATAGGGTACCAGGTGAGAGTGGGCAAGGCCACAGACAGAAGACAAGGCAAGAAGTCAGGAATTGAGGTGATCCAGAACTCACAGGTCAGGAAGTATTGTGTAATGTGGGATGGAGCCAAATAATGCAAGGCAACAGCTAAGAACAAAGCCACAGATCAGGTACTCATTTTTAATGGAGGTTGGAGTCCCAGCATGATTCAACCCTACCACCATATTTTTACTCAAGATATGCCCCTGGCTGTGACTGTTCTTTCTCACCCTTCCATCTACCCAAGTCTTGCTTATTTTTTGATTCTCCAACCTTACTTTCTCCACGAAGCCTTCTCCCTCCCTGAGTGATCTGCACTCTTTCTGAATAATCATCTCACTTTGAGTCAGTATCATATCACACAGGGTTCCAGTTAATCATTCTTCAATGTTTCATGTGTGTGCTTGGATTTCCTCAGACTACAGACTCCTTGAGGACAGCAGCTCTAGCTTCTGTACTTCTACACTCCCCACAGTGTGAAGCACAGAGCCAGGCACCAAGTAAATGTGCAGTAAATACTTGGCAAGGAATTCCAGAGATATTCAGAATGGAAGTCAGTAGCAACTTAGCAAGAGACTTGAAATTAGCCCACCACACACGTGAGCACATACACGCACGCGTGCACACACACGCACGCGCGCACACACATACACACACACGTGCTTAGAAAACCAAGTAAAACTGTCCTAAATGTGGAAGTCATGGAGGATGGTATTATACTATCCCTTTGTCAGAGCTAGGTATACATAAAGAGCTCTTTGAGAGCTGGGAAAGCTTATAGAATTAGAACAAAATGGGAGGAGGCAGCCTTGAGTTGTAATTAAGCCGGAGGGTGAAGTAAAGATAGGGAGGGGGTTAGAAGCAAACAGAAATATGAAAAATTTCTAACATGGAGGCAAGGGACTCTTTTTCAATCCCCGTAATATGTCATTCATCTGGCATCCACTAATTTGGGATTTTTGAAAAATCGGACTAAGAGAGGTTGTAGCTTGTTATAGCCAGATCTTGAAAGAAAAAGAGCTGCTAAATTAATTAAGCCTCCTCCATGATGGGAGAGACAGTGGGGCATAGGGAAAAATCTTGTTTGACTTAGTTAAAAGTTTCCCAGTTCCTTCCTAGAGCTCTTTAGAAACCTCGTTAAGCTACTCGTAAATCCTGGCCATTCCTGTCCAATTTTTTCCTTATCATAAACACTTTGGAGTATTAAAACTACATTAAAAATTTACAATTCCGACTTTTTACTATCTTAGACTCCTTCTCCTCCTTCCCTCCTCAGTTGGTACCAAAAGAGAAGAGACTAGGTATGGAAAGCCTCAAAGTACTGGGAGCTTTCCTGTGCTATCTCATTTCGTCTTCACAGAAATAACCCTGTAGCAGAGAGAATTTTTTCTTGGTTATCAGAGGGGGGCACCTGCTGGGTGCTCGGGGGTATGTTAAGTAACCAGGCTAAGGCTACACAAGAAGGAAATTGTGAAGCCCCTGCTTCTAAAAAACAATTCTTCCAACTCCAAAGACCTCCTGCTTTCTCCTAGACTATGTTGCCCCTAAATTGAAAATAATCATTGACTAACAGGAGATTAAAATATTTTTCTTGGAAAATATTGCTTTATTAGTCATTTAAGTGGCTGTGAATTCATGAGAAGAGCACATGTTCAAAAACAGAGGTCATATTCATAATAGACAAAAACTGGAAATAGCCCAGGTGTCCTAGTTTTAGAAATGGAGAACTGATTAGCATTTTCCAGGGTTTGGGGGTGGGGAGAAGCTGTGTTGCGGGAGGGAGGTGGGTGTGGTTATAAAAGGGCAATACCACGAAGGATCTTTGAGGTGATGGCACTTTTCAGTATCTTGACGCTGATGGTAGATACATGAACCTAATGTGTTTAAAATTATATAGAACTAAATATATATGCACAGATGAATATGAGTAAAATGAGAACTCTGAATAAGACTGGTGAATTGTATCAATGTCAATATCCTAGTTGTGATATTATACTAAAGTTTTGCAAAATATTATCGGGGAAAGCTGAGAAAAGGGTAAACAGAATCTCTCTGTACTATTTCTTACAACTGCATGTGAATACACAATAATCTTTTAAAAATTCATTGAAAAAGGAGATAATATGTAGTGGCTATATATATATATTCAATATATGTAATGTGTGCATATATATGTGTAAATTCAATATATATAATGTGTGCATATATATAAATTTAATATATATAAGACAATTCAATGAAAAATGAGGTAATATATAGTGGGAACATATATATTTATATATACATAAAATTTTATAATAAATATATATATATAAATCAGTGTATTATCTCTGATCTGACAGAAGTTTCTTTTGAAAGATACCTAATGCTAGATGATGAGTTAGTGGGTGCAGCGCACCAGCATGGCACATGTATACATATGTAACTAACCTGCACATTGTGCACATGTACCCTAAAACTTAAAGTATAATAATAATAATTAAAAAAAAGAAAGATGATGTTACAATAATCTTGTAGGTTTGGGTAGTTCAGCCAAGACTTGGAGACAAGGTGGTGGGAATTCTAGCTCAGGGAAATCGTTCCCCAGGGAAAAACACAGGTTGCTGAGCCCGACTGAGTGCAACGGAATGGGAGTGTGGTGTGAAATTTGAAGGAGTAGGTTTCACGCTTCATTCAAGGCCATAACTTTTCAGGTTCCTCTGCTCTTTGCTGAGAGAATAAGCTCTGCTCCCAGAGGCCTGATTACAATGAGCCCCAGCTAGAACCAGCTACATAATTTGCTGGGCCTAGTACAAAATGAAAATGTGGGGCCTCTTGTTCAAAATGTATTAGGAATTTCAAGACAGCCACTGCAGAACGTTAGACTAGGTGTGGGGCCCCACCAAGCACAGAATGCTGTGCAACTACACAGGTCCTGGCCCAAGTTAACATTTCTGCTAAATCCCCACAGCTGCAACATCTAGAGAACACAGACCATCACCCCCTTTGCAGCCCTTCCCTGCTAGTCTGAATTGACTGAGATGACGGAGGCCCAAGTGGCTCTTTGGGATCCATTCGCTGTTTAGTCACGGTTCTGAGCACTGGTAAATCCCTGCTGACTGATGGACTGGACTGCTGTTCCATAGACCAGATATAGAGCAAGAGAGGGTGGAACCCAGAGGCAGAAGGCATGCTGGAAAACTCTGGTGCCCATTGACAAAAAGGAGGCTGGTGAGAAGCAGATCAGGCTGGTGGCCATTCAGAAAGTGTACAATGGATGGAGCACTAAATTATAGCCTGGAGACCTGGGCTCAAATGCCAGCTTTGACACCCTCGAGATCATTAATTTCTGGGCGTGTCAGTTTCCTCATGTGTGAAATGAAGATAATATAAATAGTATTTTTCTCATTGGGCTGTCATGAGGATCAAATAAAATCACGGATATGAAAGCACTATGAAAACTCTCATGTGAACAGAAATGTAAGACATCTCAGAATGACCACCAGTCTGATTATTACATACACATCCCTAAGCCTTTGCTAGCAGGTGGTGGCTGGCCTGATCTGGATGCCTGAAATAAGAAGTAAGGTTAAAATGCATGGGCCAGATATCCAGTTCTGGCCAAGACAGAGGAGTCCCATTCCCCACCCTCAATCCCAGTCCTGGCCAAGACAGAGGAGTCCCATTCCCCACCCTCATTCCCAGTCCTCCTTCTTACAATTAAAAAATGCTGGCTATAACACAACAAACAAACATAAGAAGGCTGAAATGTGGGAAGAAGAAGGCAGACAACCTAAGCACCTAAGGACTTGAGAAACAACACAACCTTGAATACCCTGGGTTTTCTTTTTTCCTCCCATATATCTCAGATAGGATGTTGTAGAAGACTCCAACCTGAAACATCCCACAAGCACAGATGAAAAAAGGTGTTCCAAGCAAAGCCTGTTCACTGTAGCCACAGGACTGGGGAAAAGGTTACCTAACAACAGAAAACCTTTTTTGGCAATACTCACTCTATTCCAACTAAACATCAATGGCACAACTGCATACCACTCCTCTGGGATTTCAGTGGGGCTGAGTGGAGAGCTGATATTCTATCCCCTGCCTGGCAGAAACAGTTAGTACTCTTATTCCCCCATCAGAGTATGGTCAGCTTAGCAGTGAGCTGAGCTGCTGGTTAGCTCCACTACCAGCTAGCAGCAAAGAGACTGAACAAGGTGATGTGAGGTAGGGCTAGTTAGTTTCAACAAGCAATTACTAATTCTCTGGAAACAAAGGAAAAACTGGATAATCTCAGCAAAGAAATAGAAAAAGTTAACAAGAACCAAAGGGAAATTATAGAACTTAAAAACACAACAACTGAAATATAAAACACTCACTGAATGGGCTCAATGGTAGAGATAACAGATGGTAGAATCAGTGAACTTGAAGATAGGTCGATAATGTTTACCCAATGTGAAAAAAAAAAGAGAGAGAGAAAATGACTGAAAAAAAGTGAACAGGGACACAGGGAGCTGTGAGACAATAATAAAAGTGCTAACATGTGTATCATTGTAGTTCTGGAAGGAGCAAGTAAGGAGTGTGGGGCTAAAATATATTTGAAGAGGTACTGGCTATGAATTTTCCAAATTTGTCATGACATAAACCTAAAAATTCAAGAAACTTAGTGACCTGGAACAGAATAAACTCAAAGAAATCCATACTAAAACACACCATAATTAAACATCTAAAAATTAGAAGTCATGGTCCAAAAGAGATCACTCTCTGCCACCCCATGGGTTTTGGGGAATTCAGTACAGAAGATCTTCAGAGCTGTCAGCCTCCCCTTTCTGCATCATAACAGGGAAGAAGGGCAAGTCCCACCTACTTCAAACCCTGGCTTCCCCAGGCTTAACTATCAAGCCTATCATTCATTCATTCAACAAACATTTATGAGCACCTAATATTTACTAGTCATTCACCTCATTGCTAGTGAGACAACTGTGAACAAGCTAGAGTCTCTGCCCCCATGGAGCTATATTCTAATAGGTGGAGATAGACATACAGGGCATATGTTGAGAAAGAGGGTAACTAAACAGAGCAGTACTTATTTAGACACATACTTTTCCCAGAAAAGGATCTTACATCAGCCACCATTTCATTCACTCAATATTTATTAATCACTCAAGCACTCACAATGTCTAAGAACCTGCTCGGCCTTGGAGACACAGTTCCTGCCCTCAAGGAACAAATAGTGTTCTTGTAGGACACGGTTGCTTAACCACAATACTGTTGACATTGGGGATTGAATAATTCTTTGTTAAGTGTGTTGAGGTGGGGGCTGTTCTGTGCATTGTACAGTGTTTAGTAACATCCCTGGCCTGTACCCTCAGAAGGCAGTAACATCCTTCCTCCAAGTTGTGAAAACCAAAAATTTCTACATACATGGCCAATGTCTCCTGGTAGGCAAAAACACACCCAGTTGAGAACCACTGTTGTAAGGTAAACTGAAAAGTGGACCAATAGTTGATATAAAATGTGATAACTGCTATGGTAGAGAAACCTCCCTTGGCTCCACATTGCTTCCAGGCCCTTTAGAGGTGGCCTTACTCCACTTCAAGCCTTATTTCCTTCCATGTGGTCAAGCCCCCACTATACTGCACTCTAATCATCCCCAGAACATGGCATGCCTTTTTCTTTCTCCAGACTTTTCCATATGCCCTTTTCTCTACCTTGAATACCCTCCCCTGGCCAGCAACCTCAAGGGGCATAGCACTCCTTTTAAATCTTTATTTGAGGTATTTGTCTCATGTTGAGGGCAGAGACTATGTCAAGCTGATCTCTGTATCCCTAGTGCTTAGCATAGTCCTTACTTCCTGAAGTAATGCAATGATGCAGAAAAGAGAGAAGACATAATTGTCCCTAGCTCTCAGATTGCTTCCATTCTCCTTGTAGGAGGAAAGAGAAACAGAAGTGAACATTCCCATTCTGTACAGCCCAGTTTGTAGTAGAATTAAGTGTGAATATGTGCAAGATGTATTACAAATGATAGAACATGGGCGGAGGATTCATGAGATGAAATAATTGAACTGGGCCTTGAAGCCTTTGATCATATGAAAGGTATGGAGGAGTAGCTAAGAGATGGGAGTGGGAAAAGATAATAGAACACACTATTCCCCAGACAGTAAGAAAACCAAACCCCAGAGAGTACAGACCTGACACCCACTTCATGTACATAAGAGGTCTACTCCCACCCTGAGGTTTGCTCCTACCCTGATGTCTGGATAAATCTTGAATCCTTTAAGCAGGTAACAAAGGGAAAGAGTTAAAGAATGATGGGAGTTTTGGACTGCTGGAAAGCATTGGGAGTGACAGGTTTAGATAATTAACACAGGCACACTGCCACCAAATAAGCTGATATTCCAAGCACAGGAAGTGAACTCTTCCTTAGCACTTCTGATTCAGCTAATTTAGACTGAGCACCAATCATGTACACTGTGCTTCCTATATATTGTCTTGCTTAGCTTTCACAATAGTAAGACGGTGAAGTCTCAGTGGCAAAATAGATTCAAACCAAAGTTTTCTGGTGATGACAAAGCCTGGTTACTTTCATTGTGCCATACTGCCATGGTTAGCTCGGTGGACCCAAGTTTGGGATCTGGAGATATTCTTAGTGAGCTACTTCCTTCCTTCCTTTGTTACTTTTCTCCCTCTCTATAAGCTTCTAATCCTGAGATACCCCATCCAAAAGAGTATGGACAGTCTCTGGAATGGGGCATCCACAAATACTTCCAAGATTGGTATGACAATTTTGCCCAGATACAAAGGCTCCTCTGGAGGGTTTCTGGGGGAACTTCTTTGTGGAATAGGAGAGACTTGAGCTGGGCCTGAAAGGATAATAGTGCTTTTAGACAAAGCAGTTATTTGGGGTATAAGGTAGAGCGATCCATAGATCTTAAAGTCTTGAGTCGGGGGAAATGTCGTGTGTGTTAGGATGGCCTTCAGGGAAGAACAGTGAGGAAGACTGGTGGGGCCGGGCTTAAGAGTTCATGTTGGCAAATAGTGGGAGATCAGACCGGGTAGAGCCTAAATGTAGAGGAATTAGGAGTTTACGTGAGTTCTGCAAGCTGGTATGTGTAGACACAGGAGCCTGCCTAGACGAATATAGCTGTAGAGACAGTCATGGATTAGTTGACTGGGGCAGCTGGGAAGGCTGCCACTGGGGGTGGGTAATGTAATTGAAACTTCTTTCATGCCAAGATCCTCTGAAATGGAAATGGTGAACAAGGGGCCACCAATGACGAAGTTGTGTGCCTTGGGTTCCTTCACCTCCATTTTCCACCCTCCGTTCTCTTTGGATTTCAATAGATCCATCTTGCCCTTCCGCACACAGCGCCCTCACTTTCTGTCACCAGCAGAATCTCACCCAGAACCACCTTCTTTAGGAAGGATCTTTTTCTCTCACTAACTAGTTCTCTTTCCTTCCGCCAAACAAACCGTATCATTTTTTCTTAGGGCTCCATCATGTTACTAGCACAAACCTGATTAGACAAATTCACAGAAAATGATAGTGTTTTGATAATGTCTTAATAACGTTCAAATTTGAACGAGAGCCTGCAATGCCTTTGCTAGAAGCAAGGGTCGCCATGAGACTTTAGGCTTAGATAAAGGGAGATTGTGATGGGGTGAGGATAGGGTAGGGACAGGAATTTGAGAAGGGGACCTTTTCATGACCTTTGCATAAAGATAGTCTTGCTTGTTTCTTAAATATTTGAAAAGAGGCTTCCCTCCACTCCCCTCCATATTCTCCCTACCTTGTTCTTGCATTCCAGGATCCTATCAGAAATAATTGTATTAATTAAACAGCATTTAGATGCAGAGAAAATGCCGAGTTTGGTTTGGGGATAGAAACTTTTCTTGAGTTGTTAAGGACCTCACAGAACTGTAGCTGCTGCTATTGGAGCCATGTTCACAGCTCCCTTGAACACTAAAATTAACAGATGGGACACTTCAATCCAGGGCACAGTTGTCAAAAACCACAGTTTAAATCAGTCACAGACAACTGTTTCATTCCCCACACTTGCCTGGGTGTAACAACTGCAGGAATGCCTCTGCTTAAATCGCCTCCAGTGACACCACAGAGAGAGACATGTCTAGGCTGCATTCATTCTCAGGACTTTCTGAGCTTCTTTTAGAGCAGGGGTCAGCAACCTTTCCAAAATGGGGTGCCAGGGTTCTGACCCATGTTCTTTTATAGGACTAGTGCGTGTGGACTTATGTATGCAAACAATGGCAAGGTGGGAGGGTGGTGAGGTAGGGAGAAAAGAGGGAGTTATACTGACTCTTGAAGAAGGAGATATGGTGGCCAACTATTAGCCAGACAGAGCACCGCTGGGTGACAACTTACAAAAATAAATGGTGAGGAAAGGGTTTTACCTGTTGCTTCTGACTCGTGTGCCTGTAATAGCCAGTCTATGGGTCATCCCTGGGTATACAGCCAACTCTTTGATAATGACTAATCCATTTATTCATTCACTCAGGCACTTGTTAAGTGGCCACACTTTGTGGAACACTGGAAACCCAGACACAAATAAGATGCTTTCTTCCCTCAAGGAGCTCACATCACAGTCTAGTTTCTGTTCCCAGTAATTCAACTATTCATTTGGTGAACTCACTGTCATGTATTTCACTAGCACTTGTTGAGTGTCAAGAGCCATCCTGCACTTGTGGTATGCAGAGATGCTGAGAAAAATCAGACAAGGTCCTTGACCTCAAGGGGCTTCCAGTCTAGTAGCGTAAAAGGACAAGTAGACATTTCCATTTCTATTCAGTGTGGTAGGAGACATTTGGCTTAGATGAGCCTCTGAGACACCTTCTGATACAAGATCCCTGATCTAGAGGGAGTATACCTTAGATTTGGGGAGAATCAGCCTTGGGGGAGGCAGATCCCTGTGTCTGAGAGTTGTCTTGTCACTGTACCAGGATGAAAGAGATGTTACCCAAAACAAGAATAAAAACTGTTTACCTAGGTGCTTGGTAAACATTTGTTATTCTTGTTTTGGGAACCATTTCTTTCATCATTCTCTTTACAGACGAGAAATAAACTGAAGTTAGTGAAATGAAATAGGGAGGCCTCCTGATCAACAGATTATGTTCTACTTGTGGTTCATGGGCTCTGGAGCTTCTTAAGCTGACAGTCATCCTGTCAATGTCCTACTACCTTGTGCTGGCAGGTCTCAATCTGGGGGTCTCTAAAGGCAGCAAATGATACCCTTAAGCTATTTTTCAATATTAAAAAATCATAGAAATTGTACTTTCAGCCAAGACAAAGCCACAGAGAGCTAAGTACAATATCATGTTTCTTTGCTTTTGACTGAAATTATATTAGCTTTGGTGTGGTTAGCTCATGTGGATCAGAAGCCCTGAGTGAGTAAAAAATTGGGAAAACGAATTATTCCATAATAAATGCAGTTTCGCTAGATAAAAATTTTTCCAAATGTGGGGGCCACAGGGGGAAAAATAATAAAAGGGATCCTTGGTGGTGTAAAGGTTGGAAATCACTGGCCTCCACGTCTGGATGCCAAAGTTTGGCTGCAGATTCAAAGCCTGTGACCACAGAATCCTGGGATTATTGGCATCTGACACCCCTGATGTGGTTCCTGTTGGAAAAGCAAACATGCTCCCTGCCCAGCTTTCTAAAGTGTTATACATTAACTGGCTTACAAAGCACCATTCACGAGTGGACAGGTTTTTTTTGGATCGCGGTTTACTGTGTTTTTGTACCTGCAGTGAAAGAACGTTTCAGAGGAAGCACAGGCTTGCCTAAAATCCACAAAGCTATGCTATTGCCAGACAAGCACAGAACTCCTTATAACTTACAGAGCTGGAACAAGCTGTCCACACCTTTCTCCTTCTCATTGACAGCCTTCATCCAGTACCTCTGAGAACGCACATTCCATGAACACACGCAAAATAGACTAAGAATATCCATTGGGTATAAGCAAAGAAGGAGGGGCCCTGCAGGCTAGAGAGTGAGGAAGGAGGTTTGAAGGAGACTGGTTAGAGAATCATTCTCACTCTTCCCATTGACTGAAAAAGCTTTCTGCAGGAGGCTTAGGAGGAGAGCTCAGGAAAACTTAAGGGAGAGGAGGCCCGAGGCTTCTGGAGAGAAAAGGGATTTCCAGTAACATTGATCCTAGCCTACATTTAAAAATAAATTTTTAATTTAATGGTGATAAAATACACATAAGATAAAACTTACTGTCTTAACTATTTTTAAGCATACAATTCAGTAATGTTAAGTATATTCACATTGTTGTGAAACAGAGCTGCAGAACTTTTTCATTTTGTAAAACTGAAACACTGTATTCATTAAATAACTCCACATTTTCCCCTCCCTTCAGCCTCTGATAGCTGCCACTCTACTTTCTGTTTCCATGAGTTTTCCTACTTTAAATACCTTATATATGTAGAATATATAGTATTTGTCTTTTTGTGACTGGCTTATTTCACTCAGCATAATGACCTCAAGTTTCATCCATGTTGTAGCATGTGTCAGAAATTCCTTCCTTTAAAATGCTGAATAATATTCCATTGTATGTATATATTACATTTTGTTTACCCATTCATCTGTCAATAAACACTTGGGTTGATTCCATCTTTTGGCTACTGTGAATAATGCTGCGATGAGCATGGTTGTACAAATATCTCTTTGAGATCTTGCCTTCAGTTCTTTTGGATATATACCCAGAAGTGGGATTGCTGAATTGAATGCCAATTCTATTTTTAATTTCTTGAGGAACCACCTTACTATTTTCTATAGCAGCTGCACCATTTTACATTCCCACCAACAGTGCCCAAAGGCTCCAATTTCTCTATATGCTTATCAACATTTCTTATTTTCTTTTTTTTAATTTTTAATTTTAATTTTTGTAGGTACATAGTAGGTATATATATTTATGGAGCACATGAGATGTTTTGATACATGCATGCAATGCATAATAATCACATCAGGGTAAATAGGGTATCCATCTCCTCAAGCATTTATCCTTTGTGTTACAAACAATTCAGTTATACTCAGTTATTTTTAAATGTACAATTATTATTGACTATAGTCACTCTATTGTGCTATCAAACACTTTTTTTGATAATAGATTTCCTGATCGATATAAGCTAATATCTCATTTTGTTTTTGATTTGCATTTTCCTAATGACTATGGATATTGAACATCTTTTCATGTACTTGCTGGCCATTTGTATATCTACTTTGGAGAAATGTCTGTTCAAGTTGTTTGCCCATTTTTGATAAGATTATTTGTTTTGTTATTGGATTTCAGAATTCTTTATATGTTCTGGATATTAATCCCTTATCTGATATATGGTTTGTAAATATTTCTCTCATTCCATAGGTTACCTGTTTAGTCTGTTGATTATGTCTTATGGTGCTCTATCCTACATTTAAACTATTTTTAATTGATAAAATACAAGCTGTATATATTTATGGCATACAATAAGTTTCGAAATGTGTATACATTGTGGAATTGTGAAATCAGTGAAATCAAACTAATTATCACATGCATTATCTGTCATGCTTACCTTTTTGTGTATAGTGGAAACGCGAACACCAGCCCATGTTTTTGAAAATTATACTTTAAGTTCTGGGGTACATATGCACAACATACAGGTTTGTTACATAAGTATACATGTGCCGTGTTGGTTTGCTGCACCCATCAACTCGTCATTTACATTAGGTATTTCTCCTAATGCTCTCCCTCCCTTGCCCCCCACCACCCCTGACAGGCCCTGGTGTGTGATATTCTGTTCCCTGTGTCCATGTGTTCTCATTGTTCAACTCCCACTTATGAGTGAGAACATGCACCAGCCCACATTTTTAAAAACAGGAAAAATGTGATAAAATGAAGAACAAACCCAGCAAGAGTGATGCTCATATGCCAGGGGCCAGATGAGATGATTTCTCCAAGTCCTTTGGAATCGATGTTCTTGAGTTCCAGACCTCCTGGTGATGCTCCTCCAGAGCCCCTCCAAAGCTTTTGGGGCACCACTTTGTCTTTACACTATTAGCTCCAAGCTGCTTCTACAGAGAATGGGCCCCTTTCTAAGTAACGTCTTTAACACCCACAACTTTCTTGTTGCTTTCTCCATACCTACGCAATCTACCTTTTCAGACAACAGCATCTTCAGATAGCAGGCTCAAATCTATTTGTAACCCCTTTGCTGTTCCAGTTAGGGAAGAGGCTAAACTCTAATTTTATGAGAGCCGTAATGGCAGGACTTAGACATATGAAAATTTTTGCAGAGGCAAGTTGGTCTAATGTAAAGACTATCAGACCATCACTTTCTTGCTGTGCAACAGTTCACAGATCACTTCCTCTCCAAGCTCCCATTTCGTGTCTGAAAACATGAGGATAACCCCACCCCATTCTGCTGGGGTTTGGTGAGGTTTGTTCAGGAGAAAGTTTGTGTGCTGCCTGGCACACCACAGGAGAGCTCAACTATTGGTAAGTCTTTCCACTGGGCCTGGACTTTTCAGCCAGAGCAAAGCATGCCCAACCAAAGCCCATCATGACACCAGCCCCCAGTGCATGACTTGTCTCTTGTTCTTGTGTGCCTCCGGTCCAGTCTCCACAAGGTTGCAGCAGAAGTAATCTATTTACAACTTTTATCTGCTCATCACACTCTCCTGCTTAAAACTCTTTAATGACTCTCTGAGTGCTCTTCAGGGGGAAATTCAAACTTCTTAATGTGGCTAAAAGACCTCACGTCGTCGCCTCTGTCTGCCTTTCTCATGTCATCTCTCACCACCTCTCCACCATAACACTCCATACTTCAGCCACATTGGACTTCTTTCAGTTGCTTCAACAAATGGTCCTGTTTTATTCAGGGCCTTCACATACTCATTTACTCTCATCTGGAACAGCTAACTTTTACTCATCTTTAAGTTCAGTTAATATGTCACTTCCTCTGGGAAGGCTTTCTTAACATCCCTCAGGTTGAATTAGGTGTGCCATGGGGCCATTCTATGCTTCCTCATGTCACAGCACTGGGCATACTGTGTATAATTACATCTACCTTAGCTATATTTGGAGCTCTGTGAGGTGAAGGGCCATGTCTATTTATCCCCTAGAGCCTAGCACAGCACCTGGCACATAGCATGTTGCACATGTGTCAAACAAAGGAATCCTATTTTACCTTTCCAACATTGTCTACATGCACTCACTCCCCCACACTCTACATCTTAGGCTCTTCTACCTCACTAGAAGCCTTTCTGATCTCCAGACACGTTGGGCACAGATCATACCTCTTTAACTTTGTTCATATGGTCTTTCTGGCTGGAAGTCTCTTGTTCTTCCCTCTTCCCTTCCGCCCCTCCCCTCTTTGCCTAACAAACTCCAACTTATTTAAGCCTCAGCTCAAGTTTCACCTCCTCAGTGAAGCCTGTGCTTGAAGGGAAGCATTAAAATAAAGATTTATTCTAGGCAGGATAATTCTTAGCTCATTCTTCATCATTAATGCTTTATTATACCAAGTCCAATATCTAACAGCCTTCATCACCCCACCCTAGCAGTTAGACTGCCCCTCCTCTGGGGTCTCTCAGCTCCTTAAAACACCTCCATCATAGCACTTCCTCAATGCTTTGGGGGATAGATTTTGTTTGTTTAGTTTAGGTTTTTCTCCTGAATAAGGTAGGAGGACATTTCATGTCCTTACCCACTCCCCACCCCCTGCCGACCCCTTGTAAGGGGACCTTAGTCTCATTTCTTCAATTAAAACAAAACATAAATTCTGTCCCCTCCCCCCTACCCTTTGTCTTTTTTTTTTTTTTTCCTGCCAGTGTGCCCACTCATTACTGAGACAAGCCAGGGCTGCTTCCCTTTCAGGAAGCATAATTTTTTCCAATTAGCCTTTGATTGGAAACAGTACCATTGCAGCTGGGCTGCTTTTAATGCCTGCTGATGGGCTGCCTGGTCATACGGAAAGAGCACTGGCCCAGGAGTGGAAGCCCATCTCTGCGCCTAACCAAGGGTCTGAATGTGAGAAACTTCCTTTCCTTCCTTGGGCCTCAGTTTACTCTTTTTCTGAAAAATGAGGAACTTGAACTTAGTGTTTTGCTATTTTAAAGTGTGGTCCACAGACCAGGAGCATGAAGTACCAGTGGGCAGCTTGTTAAAAACACAGAATCTGGGCCCCACACCAAATCTCCAAAATCATAGTCTGCATTTTAGCAAGATCCCCAGGTGATTCTATCCGCAAGTTTGGGAAGCTCTGTAAGCTTCGCAGATGAAAGATTCACTGAAGCTCTTGTTAAATATTCAGCTTCCCAGGCCACTGTCCTGGAGACTCAAATGAGGTGGAACCGGGATGGGGTCCCTGAAGTTGTATTTGTAACAAGTACCTGAAGTGACTCACATCCCTAGAGGACTTTGTGAAACGTTAGACAAGTGGTTGATAAAGGCCCTTCCACCTTTGACATTCTGCAATTCTATATGCACTTGTTCATTACCAAGGATCGTAAATAGTGATACCTAATTCAGAATTCTGGGACTTACCCCTCTCTCCATTAGGGTAAACATTTTTTAAAACATCCAGGGCTGTGCCAGTGGGAAAAGGAAGAGAGATTACAACAAATCAAGCCAAGTCTTCTTCATTGGAAAGAATCAGCACCTCTGGGATTCAAAGAGAAATTAAATTATCTGCTTACTCCAGCCTCTCTTTCTCTGAAGCATTCAAGCTTGATATAATCAGATGATCTCAAAGATCTTCTTGGGTATTGAAAAGGGGATATTAGAAATGGAGGGTGCAACACCTGTCCCACACTGGCAACGGAATCCAGGAGAGGGGTTCCAGACAAGTTGACAAGGAAACCTGGAGAAAGCCTCTCCCTGAAAGGAATTCTATTTTCCAAGCCCTCAGTGTGGATGCATGGCCTGTTTAAAAAGGGGTGTTTTCTGATTTGTGAGTGTATTTATATAAATTATATATATAGTTGTATGCTTAACAAATCACCTTTATTTGGAAAAGGAAAGAAAAATTACATAATTTACATAAGATCACAACTGCCCTGGAAAATTCAGGATAGAAAGTTGCCAGTTTTTCTCCATGTTTGGGCTTGTTTTTCTTATAAATATGCCCTAAGTTCCATTGCTGGTAGCTTTATGGCAACATCTGAGATTTAGACAGGTGGAGAGAATGTGGAAGGGCATTCAGAGGGTATTTTTCTAGGCAGGGAAAGAAGGGTAGGCTCTGTCAGCAAGAGTGAAGTGTGATTGAGCATTGCATAGCGAGAGCTGAAGTCGGGGAAGGAGATGCATGAGAAGCTATTGGGCTGTCCGGAGCAGAGGCCCAGGTCTGGGAACAGGGGACGCTCAGGCTGAGTTGCTCAAGTCAGGGCTTTCTGTTCTTCCCATTTCCTCCCTACATCCAATCTGTACATCAGCTTCTGACAATTCTATATGGACAACTTTTTGCTCATATTCCTCCTCTCTACCACCACTGCTCTGGCCTTAATTCAGAATCTGCTTTTGTCTCTATCTGCACAGCTTGCAATAGCTGTGAAGACCCTTTCCAGAGTGTCTTTACTGGTGTAAGTTTCTTCTCAAGCTTGAAAAGGCTATCTTTCTCTACAGAAACTAAATATATAGACCTAACTGAAATAAACAGTCTCTTGCGTCTTTTCTTCTCCTGGGAGAAGTGCAAACTAACCCAAATGACCAAAAAGATCATATATGCTGCTTAAATTCTCACTGAGTCCTCAATGAAAAGGAAGCAGAATTCACAAGAGCAGGGGGTTCTCAAACTAGAGAGGGTCTCAGATGCCTCATGGAGAGCTTGTTAACACGGGAATTGCTGAACCCCACACGCAGAGTTTCTGATCCAGTATATGTGGGTGGGGCAGGGGTGTGTGTGGCCAAGGATGTGCATTTCTGACAAGTTCCTAGGTGGGGCTGATGTACTGCTCACACTTTGTGGACCAGGGGAGGACAAAGGAAGAGAGGCTGAGGAAGGGAAGAGGCAAAGCTGAGGGAAGAGAAAAGGGAGATGGAGAGAGAACTGAATGCTTTCAGGAGGAACTTCCTTCAAATACCAAACACCTTTTTCCTCATAACTCAACCCCTAGTGGTTTCTCCATTTCCCCATTTCTTTTAGTCTAAACTAGTGCTTGCTAAACTTATTGACCTCACAGATTATGAGAATTAGAAAAAGAAAAGAAAGAAATATAGATTTTATTTGAGGCCCCTCCTAGGATTAGTCACTTTAAATTTTGCCTAGTTAGGACATTCAAAAACAAATACATACCTATCTTCTACCATGACCAAAACTTCATATAAGGAAGGACATTTTTAATAACCAAAAGTAAAATGTTATGATCTCAAAACTAAAGATAGTTATTTAAATGAAGTACATTTACTTCTATGAAAAAAGCATACTACATTGTCCTTAGTTTTCTCTTTATATCACAGCCTGGTGAAAACTTTATTACAGACCACCATTGGCTGCTGTACCAGCATTTGGGAACCACTGATCGAAATCACCGAAATTGTAATTCTCAGACTACTGCACTTGTGTTTTCCTGCCAGAACCATGTGTACTGGCTCTGTAACTTTGCCACCTCAGGTAATCATCAGTTCTCAGAGAGACTCTTGCTTTTGGGGACACCTTTCATGCTATTGCCTCTATTTAGATGGCTCACTGCCCACCTGGAAAGCTCTTAATCTGTTTTCAAATGCTGCCAGCTCCATGAAGTTTTTCTGAACCTCATGATCCTGCAGCAATCATTATTCCATCATTGGTGTTCCCATAGCACTTGCTCCTTTGCACTGGACTCATTTATTTACAGATCTATCTTCACTATGCTGGAACTCCTGGAGGCCTAGGTCCAAAGCCTAGCAATTGGCAGGGTACCTAGAACATAGTGCTGTAGAGATGTCTTAATAAAAACCATGAAGAGGAGTTGGACTTGATTTAATGGTCAGAGAAATGAGACAATCGAAAATATTTTTATTGTAGTAAAAAACATAACATTAAATTTACCATCTTCACCATTTTTAAGTGTACAGTTCAGTTGTGTCAAGTATATTGACATTGTTGTGCAACAGATCTCTAGAACTTTTCCATCCTGCAACACTAAAACTCTATACCCACTAAATACTACTTCTCCCTTTACCCTCCCCAAGCTTTTGGTAACCACCTTTCTACTTCCTGCTTTTATGATTTTTCACTATATTAGATAATTAATATGAGCAGAATCTTATGGTATTTGTCCTTTTGTGACCAAAATGTTCTTTTAGAAAGATTTCACTTGCAGGGGACTGCAGGATAGACCAAGGTGGATGAAAAGGATGTCATGAGTAATCAGGGACAAGGAGAACCTGACGGTAGTGGGGGTCATGAGTAATCAGGGACAAGGAGAACCTGATGGTAGTGGGGATAAAAACTGTCAGCAAGAGGCCTAGCCAGTCTGATTGTTGTATCCAACTTTTCTTTGGATTAGAAACACCAAGAAGTCCCATTTCCATCTACTTTCTTTGTCTCCACCAGAGTGATGGTCATGGAACCAGGTGGTAAAATACTGCTTAGATGAAGAATTCATAATCATCTTGGTCCTTGGGAGTGCCTAGGGGAAGCTGGCATCGTTGCTTCTCTGAACACAGGTCAGCTGGGAGCTGCAGAGTTGGCCTCACATAACTGTGATGTTGGTCAAACTGTTTCCTAGAATCTCAGCCTCCTGTGTTTGTTTGTTTGTTTGTTTGTTTGTTTGTTTGTTTGTTTGTTTTGAGATGGAGTCTCGCTCTGTCACCCAGGCTGGAGTGCAGTGGCACCGTCTCGGCTCACTGCAACCTCCGCCTCCCGGGTTCAAGTGATTCTCCTGCTTCAGCCTCCCAAGTAGCTGGGATTACAGGTGTGCACCACCACACCCAGCTAATTTTTGTATTTTTAGTAGAGACGGGGTTTCACCATGATGGCCAGGCTGGTCTCGAACTCCTGACCTCAGGTGATCTGCTCGCCTTGGCCTCCCAAAGTGCTGGGATTACAGGTGTGAGCCACCGTGCCTGGCCGCAGCCTCCTGTTTTCTACGTCCTTTTCTCTTTCCCTCTCCATCAACCTCTTCCCAAGCCCAGTGCTTTGTGTTCTTTATCCCATTAAAACCTGATCTGAGAAAACTATGTCATCAGTCATTTACGTCTGAGGGTAAATAAGATATCTCCGTGTTTCCTCTCACAGAGAGTAGCTGCACCGTCAGCCTATTGAAGAAGAATAGCCACACTGTAAAAGAAATTGCAAGCAGCAGGTAGAGGTATTTTGGGGGGCACGGAGTCTTTCTTGGGCTTCTGAAAACATGGTACTAGAAGTCACCACCTGATGACACAGGCTGACATTGGCCAAAGCATCTTATGCACAAAAGGAGGTCACTTTATTCCTGCTCAACTCTGGAGGGAGATCTGAGATCTTATTTTTTGTAAATGTGCTGTACCAATAATTATGGTGTTTCTATCATACATTTACTCTCAGCTTCTTCTTCTATAAAATTAAGAGGTTGGAAAAAATAATATCTAAGTTCCCTGCCAGCTTGGACATTTTGAGGTTATATGATTATTGGTTCAGTGTTTTTTGTTTTTGTTTTTGTTTTTAAAAGAATGTCAGCCAGAAATATTGAAATCAAATTTTATTTTTGGAAAATGACATTACACACATCTTGCAAATGTACACAGAAATGAGAATGCGATGAAGAACAGAGCTTGAGAGCCAAAATAATTGCAAGAGCAGCTCTTTGGCTGCCTGGTATTGAATGCTGCGAATCTTCAGCACTCACAGTTCACAGCACCTTACACACATGGCAAACTTCTCTAGACAACCTTGAAGTCCTCTGACCCAAGAAAGCCCTCATTGAATTGCGGAGGGGGTGGGGGAAGAGGGGTGTTACAGGCACAGGAGATGAAAAGGGTCTGCTCCAGCTGGTTTATGGGGGCCTCACCAAACCTACCAGTCCAAGTGGGGTCAGCAAACCAAAAAAGGAGAATGCCTCTTGAAATACTGCTTTTGAATCACAATTTCAGAGTAGGTTAGGTATTGCCTAGGACACTGATAGTAATGCATTTGAACTCATGCCCTTGTTTTTTTTTTTCTGGCTATAACTATTCTAAATAGGTGGCTAAAGTTCTTAAATATCTGTTTTATTTCTCTCATTTTTTCTTTTTTTTCAAATAATTATTGGTCATCGGTCAAGTAGAGTCTTCTGAGGTCTCTATCTTAAAACAGCTGCAGGGATAAGGGACATCACTACCTATTGTCTTTGGATTACATGTGATTCTGAAAACTATTCAATCCTGAAATGTAATCAAATGGCCAAATACAACCCCAATTTACCACTGATTTTTACGTAAAGTTGAGTCTTTGATCACAATGCTGTTCCTTAAGAAATGATCAATAACTGCTGAGAGATGGTTGAGAAATGCCTTTTCCCCACATTTTGGTTTGTTTGTTGTTTGCTGACTTTACTTGGCAAGAGTTATTGGGCCTCAAATCAGATATTTACAACTGTAAGACAACTGGGAGCAGGGAGAGGGAGAGGGCAAGGGGGTGAGAAGAAGGACTACAAAGAAGAATATATTCTTTTCAGAGGTTAAAACGAGTTAAGAAATGTGATGTACAATACCATGCATTTACTCTCCAAAGCTAGTCACTAGCAAGCTAACACCTCTAACACTACAACCACCAATTACAGCTGTTTTGCTACAGTTACTCAATTCTAACTACAGCTATAGGGCAGAAAGGGTGGGCTGTTTCCATTTTAAACTTTCTCCCTTTGAAAATGGCCATAAAAACATTTTCTGTACAAGTTTAATGGCACAAAAAGGTGATCAAAAACATTTTAAAGAACTTACCACACATGGGAAATGCAAAATTCAATCAAAACATGCATTAGTTGTATACAAGTCATAAGGGATCATTGGCTTCAAGCTGCAATATATTACAGGACCATACATTGGAGACATTTTGGCATAACCTCTTACTTGTTCAAATCCCTTTTGGATAACTTATAAAGAAAAGTCATTGTAAATTTTGGCATTCCATATGGTATTGCCAAGCAGTGACATTTCCAAGGGCTTTGCACTCTGTTTAATAAATTAACACCTACAATCTGGCTTCTTTAGGTCCACTAATTTCTCTTATATGGACTGTCTATTCAGTATCATGAACAGTTGGTGTCAAGAGTAAATGTTTAGGTGACTCAGAAGGAAAAAATACATGTCAATTAAGCAAATGTCTCTTTTTATAGTATAGATTTGTTAAATTATCTTTTCATTTAAATCAACTCCGATTGCCTACCAGTTTAGTTAAAACAGCTCAACAGTTAGCAAGCCCCAAACAAGATTATTATAGAGAGTTTAATGTGTAATGGTAAAACTTTAAGCAATTACTCCCCCACCCCCATCCAGCCAAAACAAATGACAGGAGAAATTACCTGTGGTCCCTCATTATATTATATTGCAGCTTTAAAAATTATGGGCACATCAAACAAAATCAATTATTAGTATTTAGCTGATATAAATCCATGGGTGGATTTTTTCTCTTCAGCTGATTATGTCTCTGAGCACGCTTCACTGCTCCACAAAATGTCAGACTAAAAAGGAACCACAAAGTATTCTGTACAGTGCTTGGAAGGCAAAGACCTAAAGATACATGAGCTATAAGGAAACTGCTTGTAAAGATCTGCTGAGAGGGATTACGAATGAAAATGGAGAAGAAGAAAGGGCCAGGATCAGGTTGATTCCCACCAACATACTTCTGATTGGACTGGGGTAGGACCAGGGCTGATTGAATCTGGAAATAATTTATCATCAGTCCCAAGGCAAAATCACAGGCTAAGAAGAGGCACATGCCCAATGCCTAGACAGGGAGGAAGGAAAAAGTACAAATAAAGATAATAAGAGGGAGAGACAGAATTGCACAGGACAAAGGATGGATGTTTGTACTGTGGAAAGAGAGACTGATAACATAGAGTATAAACTGAGAACAGAGGAAACTAGACAGAGAAAGAAAAGTCAAAGAGATACACAAGAGGTAGAGCGGCAAAAAGCCATTGATTCCCTCAGGTTATTGACCTAGTAATGAGAAACGCTAATGCCTTCAAGTCTTTGCCTTACTTACAAGGTGACTTCTGTTGTGCCATCTGACCTCTCCCAACTAACCTGCCCTTCTGATCAGGAGCAGAAAGATGCCTTAATTCCCAATTGGAATTCTATACTCCCCTAGTCTCAGGCATCCAAGGTAAGAAAAAATCACCTCTGATTCCAGAAGATGTTGAAGCCAATAAACCAAGGGATAAAAAATTAGTCTTGTCAGCTGGGCATGGTGGCTCATGCCTGTAATCCCAGCACTTTGGGAGGCCGAGGTGGGCAGATAATTTGAGGCCAAGAGTTCAAGACCAGTCTGGCCAACATGGTGAAACCCCATCTCTACTAAAAATAATAATAATAAAAAAATAGCCAGATTTGGTGGCGCACGCCTGTAATCCCAGCTACTCGGGAGACTGAGGCAGGAGAATCGCTTCGACCTGGGAGGTGAAGGGTGAAGGTTGCAGTGAGCCAAGATTGTGCCACTGCACTCCAGCCTAGGTGACAGAGGGAGACTCAGTCAAAAAAAAAAAAAAAAGTTAGTCTTGTCAAATGATAGCCAATGTCACGCTAGCTAAGCCAAAGCGGGAGGTCTGCATAGATCCTTAACAAGGAAACAAGGCAGGACGCAACACTAAGAGGCTGGGTGTATAAAGACCATACTAGACTTTTGGAGACAAAAACAATTTCTGGGGACCAGGCTTTAGGAGAAAGGGAGGGAAGGCACCTTTTCCTGAAGGGATAGATGGGGCAACATTCTCATGCCTCACCCCAGATGAGCTCCAAAACACTTATGGTTCACTTGGGAGACCAGTCTGGGACTTAAAGCCAAAGCCCTTCAGTGAAGGCAATATATGAGTAAAGCCTGGAAATGGATCCAAGTGGCCCTATGTGGCCAAAGACAGGTTCCAATCATCTTTTTAAAAAATCAATGCCTTTTATTTCCATAGCAAACTGGACAACCATAAAAGAAGTCGTTCAAACCACTGTCCCAGTGTTTCTATCTGGGGAAGTCTCTTGGCACAGATGTTTCTGAGGTGGGGTGATCTTTGGGATCATTCCCATCAGTGTCCTGGAGCTCATTTTGGGGATATAGGCATCCTGTTCTCTTGTCCTAGGGATATGGATTTTTAAAAAATAAAAGCCATTTAGAATCAAATGTGCAGGGTGATTGGGAGCATTGTACCCAGAGTATTGAAGGGATTAGGAACACAGACAAAATTTTGTTCAAGGTAAGCACCAATCACTGGTCTAAGACTTGGACTAGAGGATTCAAAGAAGAATCTCAGGGTTCCTTGCCTTCTTCAAATAGCTACACATCCACTTTCAGGTTCCTTGGTTACTTGTGACTGTGGAGGAGAAGGAGGAAGGAGAGAGAAGTACCTGAGGAGTGGGGTAAGCCCAGAAGGAGGTCTCTTAGAACTGAACTAATAAATACCCCCTTAGTTCCCAGGAAGAGCCTTGCAGCAAGGAAAACCACGTGTTTGGACCCTTTTGCCCTGGTTTCTGCTGTGGAAGGCCACAGGAGCAGTGTACACAAGACGATGGGAAGAGTGTATAGAGCACACAGCTTGCTATTTTGGTGCAAACACAGGAGCCAATGTTTAACATCAGCCAGGGTACATTTTTGTCACAAAGCCCCTTGCTTATACCTGGAAATTGTCCTCATCAGAGCAGGATGGCTTTGGGGACATTGTGGATGAGGGCAACCACAGTGAGACCAGGTTATTTTCTCTAGCTCATCTTACTCCCATATTCTAAAAGAAATCATTGCCAGTGAATGGTAGCCACACTAGTTTTTTTAAAATGTTGAAAAGCCATCTCAGAAAGTTAGGATGAACAAAGCTATTGTTCCACTCTTTCTTTTTCTACTCTGGAAACAAGAAACATTTCCCTCAGCCTGGAAAGACCAACCATTATGAGATGACACAAGGTGAACTGATGGGGAAAATCAATCTTCCTCCATTCCATTTGGGCAAGGCAAGCATTCAGTGGGGGGCTATTCAGAGGGCTCCTCACGATGGAGCAGTGATCTCCTGAATCAGATGGACAAGGCCAGGGACCCCATTGCTCCTATTGGCCCTCAATGCCCCACTCTCTTCAAGGACATCTGCAACCCATGTGGATGGGAACCAGGTGAATGCAGGGAAAAGGGGCTGTATTAGGTTGCTGGGTGGATTTCCCACTGAGATCAGGGCAGCAGCATGTGGCTCCAAGATGCAACATGACCCTGAGAAATAACTCTCAGGAGCCTAATGGAAGGCAATACTACTTAGTGGGAAAAGGCCCTGGAATAAGAGCCAGGAGATGTGGGTTCTAAACCCAATCCTGCCCCAGCCAGCTGTGTGACCTTGGGGAAATTACTTTACCTCTGTGTCTCGGTTTCCTGGCCTGAAGAATGAGAAATTTGGAGTAGAGGAGTAGATGATGTGATCTTAAGGTTCCTTCCAGCTAGAAAACGCTATAATTCAATCTAGGCTAATACTAAAGTCCATAAGGACACAAAGCAGTCATGCTAATGGCTATCCTTTCCAAAACAGTGAAGAGAAAAGGAGCTTTTCTCTCAATTTACCCCTAGTTAACACTACTTATGAAGTTAGTTGTTCAGCCCAGCCCCAATATATACATTTTCCCCTTCTTTGTCCCTATTTCTATTTCTGTAGGGAAGAAAAATCAGGAGGTAGGAACAAGCAAGAGATGGATTGTGTGTGTGTGTGTGTGTGTGTGTGTGTGTGTGTGTGTGTGTGTGTAAGAAGGAGGGAGAAGTATAGGGAGTGGTGGCAAATGCTTGCTGACTTGATGTTTGCTGACCGTGCAGAAATTAACACAATGGAACTTGAGTGCTAAAATTGGATTGGGTAAAATTGGAAGTGAATGACAGGGGTGGAGGAGCTCAGTTACAGACACACAAAAAAAATTGCCTTGAAAGTGGGCCAATTTAAAATGCAATTAATTATTGGAGACTTGAATTTTGGACTATGCCAAGCCTCATCCCCTGCTCCCTCCAAAATGGCCATAAAGAAACATTTCCTTATACTCGATTAAAAGTAAGATGGAAGATGTACTATTGTTATTGAAGATTGTTGGTTCAAAGGTTATTCTAAAGAAAATATGTCCATTTAGTATTTTCTAGTAGTACATATACCGCAATCAAGGAAATACTCAGAGAGCTAGTGTGAGGCCCAAGCATAAGGAAATCTGGATTCTTCCTCTGGTCCTGCTCTTTACCAGCCTCCACTTCCTCAACTTAAAATAAAGGTGTTGGACTAAATGAGACCTAAAGTGAGACTATGGGTGGAGTCATTGGGGGTTCTGGCCTGAAGTTTAAAATCAGGCCTCCCACCATTCTTTATGCCCACACCCCCTAATCCAAGTATCACTTTTTCCCAATTAACTACAAAATGTTCTGGGAGGCACTAAGAAAACCCTGAGCTTCTAGAAAGAAATAGGGGCTTAGTAAAATGGGCTTATTAATGGTTTTGAATGGGTCTACAAAAAAAGGAGAGGGGGCAAAAAGAGATCCTCATCATTTGGGGTTCTTCAATTTCACCAGAAACCAGTACTACCATCATCTCACTTTTCCTGAACCAAAAATGTTTCTGGTAGCTACAGACATCTGAAACTTGTCTAGGGGCATCTGAGCTACCCCACCACCACTGGGTTCCCCCCTACACAGTGCACATCAGCAGTGCCACCAAGTTGCCACCAATCCATTACAGGGGTGTCCTGTAGTATTTCCTAATTTTGAAGCAGCTGCAGATGCACACACACACACACACATGCACCACCCCCTCCCACCACCACCACACACACACACAGCAAGCTCATTCCATTTAGAGTGGAGGAACAACTGCAAGCCATTCAGTAGCCAAACAGCAGCTTGGCTTCGAATGCTGTGCCTTTCAAAATATCTGCACAATTACAAAGAAATAAGGAAATCTTCATATCTGCTAAAAGCAAACACAGAATTGGCATGCATGACCTTCACTTAAATTTAGTTGTCTTTGCCATTATGGGCTATGATTACAGAAAAAAAAAGCAGTGTTATAAACCTGTATCTCAAAAGACTGAAAACTATTTCAAATGATCAGTCCTTAGTAAAGAGAAATCCTTTCTAATGTTAAAGACAAGTGAAAGATTTCTGTGTCTTCAGTATGAAATATTAGGATTATAGATAAAAAGAGTTGCTTAAAATATGCTGTAACATTTCATTTAAGATATAATTAGAATGTCTGGTCCACATTGAAATTATTAATGCAAGCATAACTGTTAAAAAGCTATCAAAAAACTGATTCTATTGAATTGGCCTCTGGTATTCATCTTGTTTTCTCCTGGAGGTTACCGTTTGGCAGTGACAGCATAATTTCTAAACTACATTATTCTTCTGCTTTTTTTTTTTTGGTAAATTTTCTTCATGTGTTTTTTAGACAAAAGAAAAATCACCAGTTTATAAAAAAGGAGCCTGAAGAGTTTGCTCCTGAAATACAGACATGAATTTTTATAAAAAGGATATTGATTTCTTGCTATAAAAAGAGACTGAAAGGTGTCAGACCTGAAAACAAATTCTCACAGTGTTTTCAGTGTTGGCTGTTAACAAGGCATTCAATAGAACAGAGATAGATGGATACCATACAGTTCATGTAATCATGTGGTATGTTAGACAGCCTTCTAGAGGAATCAGGTATATGAAGTCCCTTACTCCAAACTATTATCAATTGCTTATTGATTCCAAATTGCCTCAGTGGAGAGATTGACCAGGAATTCACTGTGCTTTGTAAACTCTTCAGAAATGTCTGCAGTATTTTCCAATTCTGTCTATTCTCTTAGCTAACCCAGCACCAGGATCCTAAGCATCTGGTGTCACAATTATAAGTTGTTGGTTTATTTCTCCCCATTGACAGCCAGAATTGGTGCTGGACAACAAACCCGGGCCTCAATCAGGAGTGAAGAGTGAGGCTGGGGAGCTGCCTTGCTGTCCTTCCAGGGTTCTCCACCATTCTTGAGATCCAGAGAAAAGGGGCACTTGTGTTTGTCATTCTTGGATCTGCCAATGAGTTTTTTTTTTCCCACACAAACATTTTAAGTGCTGTATATGTAAACAGCCCTCTACAGAAGGAAGACTGTATGGGCAAAATTAGACAGGGCAAATATAACGCAGGCACCTAAGCTTTCCATTGAAAGGTCATGGACTAGCACATTTTGCATCCCTGGAAGGTTGCCCCAAAGGATGGTTATCAATCTATCTCTCATAATTGGTAACTGTGGATCAGTGGCCCAGAGGAGAAATCACAGGAAAATAAACCCAACATATTACAATGTGTTTTTCAAAATAACAACAACAACAAAATAAAAACTTGAAAGCACCAATAGCCCTGTTGGACACTTGAGCAGAAGTACCCTACTACAATGATAGGCTTGGATTTGTACTCTGGACTCTGAGCACTCTCCCCTCCTTTACATGGAATCACCAAGCGAGTCCGAGTCATCCAAGGACAGAGGCAGGTACAGGTCCTATAAGAAGAGAAGAGACAAAGTTAATTTTCCTTTTCTTGATATCTTGAGCTCTGGAATGTCTGCTTTAGTTTTTTATTAATACTTTCTTTAATTTTTACAACATAATAATTATAGATTCACAGGAAGTTGAAAAAATGTACAGGAAGGTACCCTTGTACCAATGTACCCTTCATTCAATTTTCCCTAATGGTACCATCTTGCAGTTTAACATGTGATCATTTGTGTGTGGGGTGTGTATGTGTGTGTGTGTATATTCCTATGCAATTTTATCATGTGTGTATATTTGTGTGACCATCGCCACAGTCAAGATACAGAACTGTACCTTCAACACAAGGCTCCCTTGTGCTACCCCATTAGAGCTCCATCCAACCCTCCCCTCTTCCCTGAGCCCTGGCAACAAATAATCTGTTTCTTGTCTCTGTAATTTTGGAATTTCAACAATGTTATATGAATGAAACCATACAGTATATAACCATTTGGAATTGGCCATTTTCATTCAGCATAATTCCCCGGAGACTCATGTAAGCCATTATATGTATCAATAGTTTGCTTCTTTATATTGCTGGTGTAGATGCACCACAGTTTGTTTAGCCATTCACCTGTTGAAGCACACGTTGAATGATTCAAGTTTTGGGCTATTGCAAATAAAGCTGCCATAAACGCTCCTGTACTGTACAAGTTTTTGTGTGATCATACATTTTCATTTCTCTGGGACAGACACCCAGGAGTAAAATTGCTGAGTCATATGGTAATTCCATTTTCAGGTTTGTAAGGAATGCCATATTGCTTTCCAGTGTGGCTATACCATTTACAGTCTCACCTCCTGCCAGCAAAGTATTAGTAGTTTGGTTTCTCCACATTCTCTCCAGTATTTGATGTTTTTATTATTTTTCATTTTAGCCATTCTTGTGGATTTGTAGTGACATCTCATTGTGGTTATAATTTGCATTACCATGATGGCTAATGATGTTTAACATCTTTTCATGTGCTAGTTTTCATCTGTATTTCTTCCTCAATTAAATGTTTCTTCATGATTTTATTCATTTCTGAATTAGATTTTTTTCTTACTGGTAAGTTTTAACAGTTATTTTATATTCTCTAAATAAGCCTTTAATTAGATATTGGGTTGCAAATATTTTCTCCCAGTCTGTATCTTGTCTTTTTACACACCTTCACAGCTTTTGCATGGTCTTTGGCAGAGCAAACATTTTTAATTTTTGAGGTCCAATTTACCCAATTTATCAGTTTTTATTTTATGGATTTTACTTTTGTTGTCAAGTCTAAGAATTCTTTGCTTATAATCCATTTTTAATTTTTGCATATGATATGAGGTCTAGGTTAAGAAACTTTTTTTTTTTTTTTTGACAGAGTCCCTCTCTGTCACCCAGGCTGGAGTGCAGTGGTGTGATCTCCACTCACTGCAACCTCCGCCTCCTGGGCTCAAGTGATTCTCCTACCTCAGCCTCCCGAGTAGCTGGGATTACAGGCGCCCACCACCACGCCTGGCTAATTTTTTCATACATGTTATCAGTAAGATACCAAAGAGAACTGGAAAGTATAGAATCAATTCTGTGGCCACTTAAGAGCACCCCCACCCCCACCGCCTTGCCACTGCTTTTGTATCATAAGGACAAGAACTTCAGTAGAAGATTGTTCAAGAAAATTGGAGAACATAGCTTCTCCTTGAGGTAGAGAAAAAAGTGGAAATGAGAAAGAGGGACAAGAGTGGGGAGGAGAAGGACTTATTTATTTAACATTGGGAATTTATCTAACATTGAAAATGCTTTTTGCTGAGAAAGAAGTGACAGGAAAACCTGTAGGCACATTAGAATGGAAAGAGGAGTAAAGCATATTCAGAAACCCGCGGTTTAACTCTGGCTAATTAATGCTATGACATTGAACAAATCTTTGAGTATTGGTTTCTTTATCAGTGAACAATCTGTAAGGTTTCTTCCAGCTCTGAGACTATAATTTGGGGGTCCTAAAGGGATATTGAATGATTAAGAAACAAAACAAAGGCAACTACAGCAAATAGACTCAGTTCTCGTCAACCTACCATCCCTTCACTGTAAGTCAGGGATTAGCAAAATTTTCTGTAAAAGATTAGATAGTAAATATTTTAAGTTTTCTTTGCTGGTCACATATGGTCTCTGTCACACAGTCTTCATTATTTGTTTGGGGTTTGCTCTTTTACAACCCTTTAAATATTTAAAAAAACATATTTTAGATGGGGTGGGTCATCCATGCAAATATAACCAAGAAACAGGCAGGATCTGGCATCCCTGTTCTAAACTACCAAACAAAAGTTTCTTAGAAAACTAATAGGTAGGATGTACAATGCCAGGGAAATACTAGAAATGCAACAAATACATGTAAAATGGAATTGAAGCAAAGTGGCATACAATGGAGTTGCATCTCTGAAGGGATTAATTCTGAAGTACTGGAGTAAAGTGAACATAGTCAAAAGTATTTTTGAGCTCTGGACTTCCAGAAAGGTGGCATAAGCCCCTCTGAAAATCTGTTCCTCAACAAATGCAGTAACACTGGCAAAACTGTCAAAATTAACTTTTTCAGGACTCTAAAAATCAACCAAAAGCTTGCAACAATCCAAACAGTGTTGAAGAAAAACTGATGAATCTTGTAAAAATACTAAGATTTTTGGTGTTTCAACTTGCCTTATTTCCATTTTTCCTCTCCCCAGCTCCATGGTAGCCTTGAAAACCAACAGTCACAACTACTGTACCGGTGAAAAACAGCAATCTAGTAGTTACTGGAGGACACAATTGGGGGTTTGGAGCTCCCCAAAGAACTCATTCCCAGAGAATTGTCACTCTTTGACCTGTGGGGTAGCTCCCTGGAAACTCCCATTTGCTAGGTTCTTCTTTTTTTAACCTGACTCAGAGCACACTCGCTGTGAACAGCCTTTTCAGGGGGCATTGATCAGTTGCAATTGTTTAAAAATCACAGCCGTATGAGGAAGAGGGCAAAAGTTGGAGCAAATCAAGCTGCTGAAAACCTTGAAAGGAAAAAGTCATAGAATTATGTGCCTATAAGGATCTTTGAAAAGCTCAGACATATTCCTGGGAATCTAGAAGGTCAGGCACAAGTTCAGGACTGGGTATATTCTTAGAAAAGAAGCGAGATGGCCCTAATCTTTCCCCATTGACTGACCCTGAGGCCCTGTGCAAGCAGCAAGAGAATGCTAAGATGGAGTTGTAAACTGCCTGGCAGAGCATTGAAATCATGTCCCAACACAGGAACAGAGCCCCTCGGCAAAGGCTGGGAGTCTTACTGGATCAAGGCATTTAAGGTAAGCAAACAAAACTATCCTATTCATTCAAAATTATCATCACAAATAAAGGAGAAATTAAAACATTCCCAGATAGAAACACAGAATCCATTGCTAGCAGACCTGTCTTGCAAAAGAATACTAAAGAGAATCATCCACAGAGAAATTAAAGGACACTAGAAAGTAATTCAAACCCACATAATTAAAAAAAATAGTAAATGTGTAAGTAAACACAAAGGACTGTACAAATTTATTTTTGTAACTCTTTTCTTCTTTTTTAAAAATAAATTTTACTGTGTATACTTGAAGTTTGCAACATAATGTTATGGGATACATATAGATAGTAAAATAGTTACTATAGTGAAACAAATAATTACTTTTTTGCTGACAAGAGCAGCTAAAATCTACTTACTCCCTAATACAATTTTATTACCTATAGTCCTCATATTTTACATTAGATCTCTAGATGTTCATCCTACATATCTGTTATTTTGTATCCTGTAACCTGCATCTCCTCATTTCTTCCCTTTCTATCCCCAGCTTCTGGTAACCTCTGTGTTATTCTCCATCTCTGTATATTTGACTTTTTTTTTTTTAGATCCCTCATATATGTGAGATTATACAATATTTTTCTTTCTGTGTCTGGCTTATTTCAAAAGACAACTACATGAACTAGATGAACTAGTAATTATAAGAATGTGTTGATGGACTTACTATGTATAAAGATGTAATTTGTATGTCAGTAGGAGAAAAAAGGAGTGGGAAAGAAACAGAGCTATGCTATGGCAAAATTTTTATATATAATTTAAATCAAGTTTGTATTAATCTTAAGTAGAGTGTATTAAAATGTAAATTGTAATCCTCAGGGCAACCACTAAAAAAGCTACTCAAAATGAAATTAGTAAAAATACAACAAGTGAATTAAAATAGTGCACTAAGAAATATATTTAACACATAAAAGGCAAGCATCAAGTAATGAACGAAAAATGATATAACATATATAGAAAATCGCAAAATGTTAGATGTAATTCTCGCTTTACCAGTAATTACATTAAACATAAGTAGATAAAGCAATCCAATTAAAGGCAGAGACTGGCAAAATAGATTTTTTAAAAACATGATCCAACTCAATGCTGTCTAAAAGAGAAACAATTTAGATTCAAACCCACAAATATGTTGAAAGTAAAATGATGGAAAAAGTAACTAAAGAGAGCTAAAATTGCTATACTGATGTCAGAAAAAAAATAGACTTTAAGACAAAAATTATTACTAGAGACAAAGAACATTTTATAATGATAAAAAGAGTCAATATATCCAGAAAACATAAATATAAATATTTATATATCTTAACAGAGTACCAAAATACATGAAGCAAAAACTGATGGAATTGAAAGGAGAAACAAACAATTCAACTATATTAGGTGAAGACTTAAATATCCCACTTTCAATAATGGATAGAACAACTAGACAGAAGACCAACAAGTAAATAGAGGACTTGAATAATACTATAAACAAATACACATCTATGGAATATTCTATCCAACGAGAGCAGAATACATATTCTTTTCAAGCTCCCATGGAACATTCTCCAGGATAGGTCATATGCTAGGCCATAAAACAATTCTCAATAAATTTAGAAGGATTTAAATGATACAAATTATATTATTTGGCCACAGTGGAATTAAATTAGAAACAATAATGGAAAGATATTCAGGAAATTCACATATATGTTGAAATTAAACAATGCACAGATGACTAACCAAAAAAGAAATCACAGGAAAAATCACAAAATACCTTGAGATAAAGGAAAATGAAATCACAACATACCAAAACTTATAGGATTCAGCTAAAGCAGTTTTCAGAGGGAAATGTATATGAAATGTTTCAAATATGCTATCCCATAGAAACAGAATTGATTAGTGGTTGGTTGCCAGGGGTTGGATGAAAAGGGAAGGGGCTGCGACTGCTAATGGGTAAGGGGTTTATTTTGAAGGTGATGAATATGTCCTAAAAGTAGATAGTGGTATACTAAATTACCTTAAAAACCACCAAACTATACCCTTTAAAAGGAGTGAATTCTATACTATGTGAATTATATCTCAATAAGCTGTTATTTTTTTAAGTACCTTTGAAAATCCTTTATATTGACAATTAAGTACTGTTTATGTGATTTCTGAATATGCAGCCATACACAGCAATATGCTGTACATATATTAATATATATGATATATACATATATATACACATGTATATATATGATATATACCATATATACACGTGTATATATATGTATGTAGTGATATTCAGGATGTAATGATGTGTACAAATGTAAGAGAAGGTTTTATAGTTGTTCGCTCTATTACTATGTTATGACTATTGATGAATTCCATTAAGTTAAACTTGCATATGATGAAACAACACTGTAATATAAAAAGCACAGGACTAAGAGTCTGGAGACTTAGATTCTAGGCCTACATTTTCCATTTAACTTCCCTTTTCAGGGTCCTTGCTTCTAGATCTTAAAATTGAGGAAGATCTTTAAGGTTCCTTCTAGTTCCAAAATTCTATAAACTGCAATCATTCTATCTTTTTCTTTAGTTACCCCAAAGCAAGAGAAATGGTACAGACATTGCCAAGTTAATGAACTCCCTGGGTATTTTTCAGGCAGTACAAAAGGACCTTTTAATAATATGGAGGCCACTTTGAGTCCCAGCACACTGAACCACTGGGCTTTAGTATTATTCATGTAACAGACCCTTCAGTGGAGTTGCTTGGTTGGTGGAAAAAATTATCTGAGAAGATTGTTCCAGACCTTTATCTCAGAGGAAGCAGGGATAAGGCCTGAGGGTAGAATCCTGAAGAGATTTCACTTGTAGCTGCTGTGAGACTCTGAATTAATGGCGTGAGATGCAGAAGATGGAGAGAATTCATAGAACTAGGCCTAATTATGAACTTCTGAACACTGAATCTCCATCAATTTATTTCGTATTCAGAATGTATTTTCCTGTATGGGTAGAACAATGTTCAGGAAAAGGAATTATCTCAACATTCTGTTTTTGTTGATTGATATGTAGAAATACAGAAACACACATATTGCTTAGCAATACAAATAATTTGCACCTGAAATTCATTTGCTTATTCCCTTGGAGCCCTACAGAACAAAATGTTTGTAACAAATACAGCTGTGCTGGCGATACTATTGTGTTAGAGAAAACAAAAAGTTGGTCTCTGGTCCAAGGAGCTTATAGTCCAAAGGAAGTCAGGGAGGAGTTTTGAGAAACCTGGCTTCTAGTTTGGGTTTTCTATTTCCCAAACGTGCCCTGCGCTTTTATGATGGTGTGGTTTTGTTTCTTGCTAATTTTTTTTAAAGCTGGCATGCCTGTTCTCTTCACCAGCCACTTAAATGTCACCTCTGTGAAAAGCTTTCCCCATCTCCCACTCTCTCCCGTCTTTCCCACCCTCCTTTGTGCTCATGCAGTCCTTTCGTTAGCTCTTGATCACACTACCCAAAGCCACTTATATTAGAGTTAGTTGCCTTCTGTGATTTAAGGGTCAGGACCCTACTTTACTCATCAAAGGGCCTCTCCAAGCACGTATAAGAGGACAAAAGAAGTCTGGAAACAGAGGAAAGTGCATATTTAAATAATGTTATTTATATTTTCAAATAATATGTTGAATATACTTTCCTCTAGTCTCTAGACAACTTTGCATACAAAATGCCTCTAAATTTCAAGCCATTGGTGCAATCACTGATCTGAAAATTTAAAAATTAAATAAATGAAAGAGTTTCCTTATGTTTCTAGATTTTTTTTTTTTTTTGAAAATCTTTACTATGTACTTTCTTCAAAGGGGATCCTTAATAAATTTTTGTTGAATCACACTGGGACTGTCTTTCCTCTGTACCTCTTTTTTTCTCATCTGTAAAAGGGAAATGCTATCTGCCCTGTCTCTTTCACGGGGATATCACAAGGGTAAATGAGAAAATGGCTGTGCGATAGAAAAAAGCAGTATGAAAATGCAAAATGTTGTTCTCATTAACTATCCAAGGATTTACTTCGTGTCCATATTGTAACACTTAAGTATGCGGACTTTGGCTAACCCCATTGCAGCTGCATTAAAGAAGATTCTCCATGAACTGCTTAAGAGAAGAAGCCAAGAAGCTGATTACAGCTTAGGGCCCCGCCACAGCCATCAAAAATTACCAAAGGGATGCTGGGACTTCAAGTTTTTTCCAGTTGTGCAGGAGGAAAGTCATGGCCTCAGCCATCTGCTTCCTGTCTGCATCATGACTCACACCTTTCAGGTCCACTTGGACAGAAGTTCAGATGAGATCTGCTCAGGCCTGCTGCCCAGAGACTTGATGGTGCTAAGGTTCAGGTAGCTGTGTGAAAGGAGGAGCATGAATCTAGGACCTGAGACCTAGGGGGACTGAGACAGGGTCACAAGCTTTTTATCTTATTCAGAAAAACCAGTTCAATCTTCATTACTGGTGGTGTAAGCATGACACTATTGCTTCTTGATAGGATGCACTGAAAGGATACAACATCACTCCTATGATATTCCTGCCCCAAATTCAGAATCTGAATCTAATCACAGGGAAACATCAGACAAGCCCAAATTGAAAGGCATTCTACCAAATAACTGGCCTGGACCTTTTATTTCTATAATATACTGTACTGAGAGATAGAGAGTCTCAGGAACTTTTCCAGATTAAAGAAGACTAAAGGGACATGAGAACTTGCAACATGTGATTCTAGACTGGATTTTGGACCAGAAAAAGAACATTATTAAAGCAATTGATAAAGTTTGAATATGGACTGCAAGTATATAATAGTATTGTGCCAGTGTTAAATTTCCTAATTTTGATGATCGTGCTATGGTTATGGAAGAAAAAATCCTTGTTCTTAGGAACTACATACTGACATATTGAGGGATAAAGGGGCATAATGTTTGCCTGTGATATTAATCTCAAATTGTTCAGAAAAAATAGGCCCAGTGCAGTGGCTCATGCCTGTAATCCCAGCACTTCGGAAGGCCGAGGCAGGCGGATCGCGAGGTCAGGAAATTGAGACCATCCTGGCTAACACGGTGAAACCTCGTCTCTACTAAAAATACAAAAAATTAGCCAGGCGCGGTGGCTGGTGCCTGTAGTCCCAGCTGCTCGGGAGGCTGAGGCAGGAGAATGGCTTGAACCCGGGAGTGCGGAGCTTGCAGTGAGCCGAGATCGTGCCACTGCACTCCAGCCTGGGAGACAGAGCGAGACTCCATCTCAAAAAATAAATAAATAAATAAAATAAATAAAAGAAAAAATAATAACATGTACTATATGTATTTATTTGTGTATTATTATGTCTACATATATTATACATAGAGAGAGAGAACATAAAAAATAAGTAAATGAGGCAAAATATAAACAACTAGTGAATCCCTGTAAAGAGATACATAAGTTGTTTATTATTTTTGCAACTCTTCTGTAAGTTTGAAGTGATATAAAAATAAAGAGCTTTAAAAATAGTGAGAATTATACCAAATTTAAATGTTTACCTTATTTAAAAGCTTGCTCTAGAAAATGATATAATGTATTACTTAACATTTGCTTGCTTAACTGTCTTTAAAAAGAGTAATTTTAAAAATAAAATGAAACACTGAAAATTCCACAGTTAAGAAAACAGTGAAGCTCTGACAATGCTGCCACCTGTGAGCTTGTTCTAGTCCTTCAATGGTTAGAATTGAGTCAATAAACAAACAAGCTATAAGTGTCTGCAAGCCCAACCAGGAAAAATAGTTTAACAATGCAAACAACTCACCTTGGTGGGCTTGTGGATGATGGGTCCTCAGCATAAATGACCTGAACATGTCAGTTGAAAAACTGAATAACTTGAGTGTGCAGAACAAATGTCCAAGCTGCCTTCACACTTTAGGGAAGGTACCAATGGAAGGTGCTGGGGTAAATCATGCTTACCAAAAGGAAGATAAGGGCAGAAAGGCATATAGGAGGTGCTGTGTGGGCAGTGGAACAACAGAGGTAGACTTCCTATCTTGGCATGTCCATATTTACAAGCTTTACTGCTCAGCAAAGAATAACTAAAAGCCAACTGTAAAAATAATTTTCATCCATCTCATAATCTCTAGGTAACACTGGTTACACAGAGTTCAGCAAATACTTCTTTGGTAAAATGAAATAGCTCAACAGGATAATCAGAAAGTTCTGGAAGGTTCAATAGCAGAAGTTAAAGGGGCCATTAAAGCAATGGAACAGACATTAGAAATTATGGGGCAGGCAGTAGCCAGATTAGCCAGGAAATTAAAAGACTGATATAGAAAAAATAAAATGAAAATGGATGTCGGGCAGTGGTATGCTGTTAAATGTTTAGCAACTGGCTGTGAGAAAAAAACAACCTTGACTTATAGTATTTGTTAATGTCCATGGTGTAAATATTCCCACCATGGCCAAATTCAAGTTAAAAACGTGATGTCACTCAATACAGAGTTGAGAAGCAATGTACACAATCAGCTCTCACCACCTACTGTGAGCTGGCTCCGGCACACCACTGATGGTGACTTGGGTGCCACTCTTATAGCTAGATATGTTACCCTAGTAAGTAACTTAACCTTTTGGCTCTCAATTTCCTCATCTGTAAAATGTCAAACCTCATAAGATTATTTAGAGAATCAAATAAAACTAATTTATCTCCATCTAAGGTGTCTTCCAGCTCTGACCATCTCTGATTCTGTGATGCAGTTAGTCATATTGGTGGCTTTTTGCCTTTTACCATCTCACACCAAGTCTTATGAGCAGGAGAAAGATTAGAGAAGGCTAGAGGAAGTTGCTCCACAGTATGGTAATCAGAGAAGAAGCCACATCAACACTGCCTTAGGTATAAGAGATTCAAGGCAGTAACCAACCCACATTTTCTACACAGAGATTTCTGGGTGAGAATCTGTTTGGATAGCGGGGCTAGGGAATTTATGTGCTTTTGTTATTTAATGATATACTTATTTGGAATAGTTTAAGGGGTATACATGGTGGCCAAGGCCAATGCAATGTGTATATGTGCTCTCTTCCTATACTGCATCAGAATCTGCCTGGTAATGAAAAGTGCACAGCAAAAGTAGGAGCTATTCATTTGTTGATGTCCAGTAAATCTAAATGGAGTAAGTAACTCAGTGCAACTTTTTGGGACTGCTATCTTTGTTATTTCCACTGACTGGTGCCTGGTGACATAAAGTGCCCTGAACACCCCCTTTGCTATGTCTCTGAACTGGGGAGACAAGTGTTCAACCCATGTCCCAAAGCATGGTTTGGTTACCTCATTAGCTTTGGAGACCTTTTGGAAACTCTTTGGAAGAAGTGCTAGAATGTAGCAGGAAATAAGTCAGGAATTGGAGGAATAAATAAAAGTGACTAGAAGCTTGCTCCCTGCTTGGATTTGCAGAACTTCAAGCTAATGAAGCCAGATGAAGAAAATTTCTGGCCTTAATGTGCTGTTGAGTTAGAATGGAAGAGAAAACCTTCACCAAGCCATTCAGGAAACTGAGTGCAAAGAGGTTTAGTAAGGTATAAGAGACATAATACCTTGTGCTTCCGGAGGCTGCCAGGACTGGTGGGCGTAGAGATGGGAGACTGCTTAGACTTGGGGGTAGAGAGCTGGCTGCTGGAGGTTCCGTTTGCTAGCCCAAGGCAAGAGAAAAGGAAGGGATAAAAATCAACAGCATACAAAGGAGCAAGTTATCCTTCCCCTCAGAAGACACTAAGAACATTCAAACAAGGTACACAGACAACCAAGTGATTTGGTGAGTAGAACAAAGGTGAAAAGAAACACATTCCTCAAAAGGGCAAGAACTGCAATCCTCAGTTAATTGGATCCCTATGCAGTGCAAGGCCGTCATCCTCCCACCCTTTCCTCCTCAGTGGTTCCCAATCACAGGGGTCTGTTTCTTTTCAAACATTTTTCATATTCCTTCCCAGGTTTGCCCCTAACATCTCTGGGAGGTAGTCTGGGAAGGTATTATTTTGCTTTAATTTTACAGAGGACAAAAGTGAGGCACAGAGAGGTTATGTGCCTTACCTTAAAGGGGAAGAAATATGGGCAATTTGGACCAGTGCATATTTCCTTTGGTGCCAGATGATGGGGTAGGTGAAAGACAGCCCCATTGTTAGTCTCTCCCCCTCTCTTTTCCTGCTCATGCCACACCATTGTGCCTTTCCTACCTCATTCTGCATGTGTGAAAAGAACAGGAGGAAAGAAAGAGAAAATAGGCTAGTCAGGAAGAATGAAAGAGAAAGTGGAGGAGAAACAGAAGGTGAAACATTAAAAGAAGGCTCAAGCAGCAGAATGGGCAGAGGAGAAAATCAAAAAAGAGAGAATGACAAAGAGATTGGGAATGGAGGAGAAAAGAGACAAGGAAGATGATAAGATATTAAAAGAGAAGGAGGAAGTTGAAACAGGAAGAAAGGCATAGAGACACATAAAGATCCAAAATGGTAGCCAGAGTCAGGGTTCACCCACATTTGGCTCTAGCCAAGAAAATGCTGAAAATCAGAGTTTCTTTTTAAACATCTTTATATTCTATTGTGTTGTTAAATTGTTTTATATTCCCTTGCTAATGAGCTTTTTAATATCCAATCATGAAGAAAGAAAAGTGGAATATTAAAATGGAACAATTAAACAGCTTTCAAAGTGGATTCTTGTTCAGACACTTCATACTAAAGTATTTTTTTTTAATCTTAAGAGCTAAATTGTTAAACAGAGATATTCTAAAATGTGCTTCAAAAACAAAGGCAAATATCCTGAGGGTGTGTGGAGAGTGGGGGAGAGGAAGAGAGAGGGGGAGGGAGAAAGAGTGGGGGGGAGGGAGACAGAGAGAATAAATAGAAAATTGAAAACATTAAGCAGAAAGATGGCCTGATAGTGTTCCTGTCAGTCCCATAGGTAAAGCTTAAACTGCTGTATCATGAATATTTCCTGAGGATACATTCCTTCTGCACCACTTATGGAAATATTTCCCTAGGTTCTGGAACATGCACATTAACTGTAGAGATGGAAGAGACATCAGTGTAGTGGTTGGTAAGTTTATTTAAGTGCAAGTGAGCTGAAAAATGGACACTTAAGCATTCACTGTCTGGCTTATATCCTCACTCATCTCTCACCCACTCATTGAGAAGCCCTCCTCCCTGTCATTCTTTCATTTAGCCAGTAGCTATGGAGCTCTACCTATGAGCCAAACAAAGTGTTAGACATCGAGGTTTCAGAGAGGAGTAAGCTACTTCCTGGGGGAGGCAGGCAAGAATTCAGTGAAATAAACGCTAAGACATAGCCTTGCATAGGGTATTATTGGAATTCAGAGAACAGACTTTGAAATCTGGGGCCTGGAAGACAAACAAGAGGAGGCAACACCTGAGAAATCTTGAAAGATGAATCTGAAATAGGCAAATCAATAGAGACAGAAAGTAGATTAATGGTTTCCAAGGGTTGGAGGAAGGGCAGGAGTTTGAAAGTCTGCTAATGGGTACAAGTTTTCTTTGGGGAAGGCAAAGATTCTGATATTAAATAGTGATGATGGTTGTACAACTCTGTGGTCAAACTAAAACCCACTGAGTTGCATATGTTAAATTAGTAAATTATATGTTATGTAAATTGTATCTCAATAAAGCCCTTAAAAAAAGAAGAATCAGAGATAGAATCATTCTACCATAACAACACATAGGCAGAGAGGATAGGAAAGGTATTCTAGGCATTAGAATTGCCAACATCCTTTCATGTTAACAACCCACAATAATCTAGGCATCGAAGGAACACACTTCAAAATGTTAAGGGTCATCTACAACAAACCTATAGTTAACATCATACTGAATGGGCAAAAGCTGGAAGCATTCCCCTTGAAAACCAGCACAAGACAAGGATGTCCTCTCTCACCACTCCCTTTTTTGTTGTTGTTTTTGTTTTTTGAGACGGAGTCTTGCTCTGTCACCAGGCTGGAGTGCAGTGGCGCAATCTCGGCTCACTGCAACCTCCACCTCTCAGGTTCAAGTGATTCTCCTGCCTCAGCCTCCCAAGTAGCTGGGACTACAGGCATGCACCACCATGCCCGGCTAATTTTTGTATTTTTAGTAGAGATGGGGTTTCACCATATTGGCCAGGATGATCTCGATCTCTTGACCTCGTGATCCTCCTGCCTCAGCCTCCCAAAGTGCTGCAGTTACAGGCAAGAGCCACTTCGCCTGGCCCCTCTCTCACCACTCTTATTCAACATAGTATTGGAAATTCTGGCCAGAGCAATCAGTCAAGACAAGTAAATAAAAGGCATCCAAATAGGAAGAGAGGAAGTCAAACTATCTCTGTAGGTGATATGATTCTATATCTAGAAAACCCCATAGTTATCTGCCCAAAAACTCCTTGATCTCATAAACAATGTCAGCAAAGTCTCAGGATACAAAATCAATGCACAAACATCACTAGCCTTCCGAGACACCAACAACAGCCAAGCTGAGAGCCAAATCAGGAATGCAATTCCATTCATACTTGTTAGAGAAAGAATAAAATACCTAGGAATACAGCTAACCAGGGAGGTGAGAGATCTCCACAATGAGAATTATAAAACACTTCTCAAAGAAATCAGAGAAGACATAAACAAATGGAAAAACATTCTATGCTCATGGATAATAAGAATCAATATCATTAAAATGGCCATACTGCCCAAAACAATGTACAGATTAAATGTTATTCCTATCAAACTACCAATGACATTCTTCACAGAACTTGGGAAAACTATTTTAAAATTCATATGGAACCAAAACAATAGCCCAAATAGCCAAAGCAAGGATAAGCAAAAAGAACAAAGCTGGAGGCATCACATTACCTGACTTTAAACTATACCACAGGGCTACAGTAACCAAAACAGCATAGTACTGGTACAAAAACAGACACATAGACCAATGGAACATAACAGAGAGCCCAGAAATAAGGCCACAAACCTACAACCATCTGATCTTTGACAAAGTTGACAAAAATAAGCAATAGGGAAAGGACTCCATATTTAATAAATGGTGCTAGGATAACTGGCTAGCAATATGCAGAAGGTTGGATCTGGGCCCTTTCTTTACACCATATACAAAAATTAACTCAAGGCAGATCAAAGACTTAAATGAAAAACACTGGAAGATAACCTAGGCAATACCATTCAGCACATAGGACTTGGCAAAGATTTAATAATGAAGACATCAAAAGCAATTGAAAAAAAAAGCAAAAATTGACAAATAGGATCTAATTAAACTAAAGAGCTTCTGCACAGTGAAAGAAACTATCAACAGAGTGAGCAGACAACCTACAGAATGGTAGAAAATACTTGCAAATTATGCATCTGACAAAGGTCTAATATCCATCATCTATAAGGAACTTAAGCAAATTTACAAGAAATAAACAACCCCATTAAAAAGTGGGCAAAGGGCATGAACAGGCAGACACTTTTCAAAAGAAGACATTCATGTGGCCAACAAGCATATGAAAACATGCTTCACATCACTAATCATTAGAGAAATGCAAATCAAAACCACAATGAGATACCATCTCACACCAGTCAGAATGGCTATTAATAAAAAGTTGGCCAGGCACGGTGGCTCATGCCTGTAATCCCAGCACTTTGGGAGGCTGAGGCAGGCTGATCACAAGGTCAGGAGTTCGAGACCATCCTGGCCAACATGGTGAAACCCTGTCTCTACTAAAAATATAAAACTTAGCTGGGTGTGGTGGCGTGCACCTGTAATCCCAGCTACTCAGGAGGCTGAGGCAGGAGAATCGCTTGAACCAGGGAGGCGGAGGTTGCAGTGAGCTGAGATCATGCCACTACACTCCAGCCTGGGTGTCAGAGTGAGACTCGGTCTCAAAAAAAAAAAAAAAAAAAGTAAAAAAATAATATGCTGGCAAGGTTGTAAAGAAAAGGGAATGCTTATGCACTGCTAGTGGGAGTGTAAATTACTTCAACCATTGTGAAAAGCAGTGTGGTGGTTCCTCAAAGAACTTAAAACTGAATTACCTCAGTGTACCCTAAAACTTAAAGTATAATAATAATAATAATAATAATAATAATAATAATAATAATAAAACTGAATTACCATTTGACCCAGCAATCTCATTATTGGGTATATACCCCAAGGAATATGAATCATTCTACCATAACAACACATGCATGTGTATAATCATTGTAGCACTATTCAAATAGCAAAGACATGGAATCAACCTAAATTCCCATCAATGATAGACTGGATAATGAAAATGTGGTGCATATACACCATAGAAAACTATGCAGCCATGAAAAAGAACAAGATTATGTACTTTGCGGTACCATGGATGAAGCTGGAGGCCATTATCCTTAGCAAACTAACACAGGAACAGAAAACCAAATACTTAATTTCCCACTTATAAGTGGGAGCTAAATGATGAGAACACATGGACACAAAGAGGTGAACAACAGTCAATGGGGCCTAATTGAGGGTGGAGGGTGGAAGGAGGGAGAGGATCAGAAAAGCTACCTATCAGGTACTATGCTTATTACCTGGTTAACAAAATAATCTGTACACCAAACTCCCATGACATGCAGTTTACCTATATAACAAACGTGCACATGTATCCGTGAACCTAAAATAAAAGTTAAAAAAATGCACCAGCAGGGACAAAGATATGAATGTGTGAGAGAATACATTATGTTTACAGAAGTGCAAGTAACTCATAATGGCTCAAGCACAGGGTGCCAGCAGAGAGTTTCAGGAGATGAGGCTGGAGACAGAGGATAAGGGTCAGCCCCTGGGGGCCTTTTTGTGTAGCCTGTTAAGAAGTTTGCATTTGGTTTCTGAAGGAGAGTCACAGAAGAATTTTAAGCTGAAAGTGATATGATCAAATTTGCATTTTAAAGCTCCAGCTGCTGTGGTTGGTTAAGACTGAGGGTAGAGTGGGAAGGGGTAGGGTAGAAGCAAAGAGGTTGGTTAGAAGACATTGCACTAATCCAGGTGAGGGATGATGATGGTTCACTAAGGCCACAGGGGAGGGAGAGAATGAACACCATGGTAGATAGGGACCTAGAGGCCAGATAGGCATAGAGTAGTGTATTTATATACCATACAACCACCCAAAGAACATACATACATACAACCACCCAAAGAACATGACCTGTGCCAAATAGCACCAAGAATGTGGGCACTAGACTTTGTCAAGGCACTAGGCTTTTTTGTGAATAACAAATGCACTTTGGAAAAGGCAAGAGTCTGTGGAGTCGCAATGGGGCAAAGCAGTCAATTACTCTTTGTAGGAAATGAAGGAGTTAATAGTTGAAACAGTTAATGGACCACCTACAGTGCCTGAGGGCTTCCCCAGCAGGACCTGCCTGTAGCACTCAAGGTAAGAAGCAATCTTGGAGACCTATATGAGCTGACACAATAGAACTCTTCCAAAAGAGCTGTGACCTCGGCCATAAAGTCTGAGTAGTGGGCAACCCCGGTAAGTTCTCCTCTGGCATTTTGTTTTACATGATTGCTATATACTTTACAGATTCTAGTGTCCCAGTATTTGTTAGCCAAGCTATAAAGGGATGGCTGCTATACCCTCAATATTAGAACTGTCTTTTTTACCTACACACTTACCTAGCTAAAAATGAGTCCACTGGCCTTGCCAAAGTGTGGAAAATTGTTAAGCACAAGCGTGTCTCCATGTGAATCAGTTTCTATTTATTGGCCACAGAGCTGAATGCATAGGCTCTTCAGCAACTTCTAGGTCTTTTGTCAGTATCCTCTGAAACATTTTCACTCAGTAACTTTAGGGGCAGTACATAAGTACATATTCCATATATGCCTCTCTATATATTCTCTGCATATGTGTACGTTTATATATGTTCCCAATTCCCCTCCACCCATTCCTCTCCCTTTTAAAATTAAGAATTAATCTTAAGCTGTCTGTAAATAAAGGACTTAATTTTGTTATCAACATTCAACAAGCATTTTGGAAATCAGCTTTTAATAATTTAACTACCATTCACTGCACTGTTGTAAAAATGCAGACACTTTGTCAGACGTTCCCAGAGTTCCCTGGTAGAATGAAATCCAAAAGTGGACATAGAGAAATTAAGTAATGTAGACTTGCACAGTTAAATGTAGATTCATTACAAGCTAAAGGAGGCCCTACATTTACAGACTAGATAAAATGTATTCAAGTGCACACTTTGTCTATGGATTCTGTGGGAAAAAAAATCTGGAAAGGTGCCATTTGACATGGATTCTAGAGCCAATTCACATAAATGTCAAGTAAAAGAAGCAGCAGGAAATAATACAAATAGGGTCTGATGAACTTTGTGTCCTTGGATTGGTAAATCCATGTAGATCCACATTTCATTTTAAGAGTGGCTAGAAATGGCACCACTGTTTGATATCCTTCATTTTCCTTTATTCTTCTTTGCTAACCATCCTTAGCTCTTGTCTCTGAGCTTTCATTTCTAAGCGGCAATTAGGAAATGCCTTGGTGGATCTTCTCCTTCTTTAACTTGTCTCTCTTTCTCATTTCCCTTCTCAGAACCACAGCATTGTCTCACTGTTCTGACCTTTTATTTATACATGGTCCAAATTCTCTCATCTCTTTCAACTCTTTTATAGTCCATTTTTCCCCTTGGCAACAAGGGGCATCAAAAACTTTTCTATCTCCTAGGCCATCTTTTCAATCTTATCAACAAAAATAGGATAAAAATTACTCTTTATTGAGTGTCTATGATGGGTCAGGCACTCTTCTTTCTCTCTCTTTCTCTCTTTCTCTCTCTCTCTCTCACACACACACACATACACACATGCACACACATGTTCCAGCTAGGGGTAGCAAATACAGGATTTGAATGTAAGTCTCTTTGATTCCAAAGCCTATATGGTTTGTTTGTTTTTGCTAACATAGGCTCTTTAAAAAATAATAATAATAATTGCTTCTGAAATTCCTTCCTGTGACAATTTTCTGATGGAGGCTAGGGAGGAGGGTGAAAGTTGTGGCCGAGAAAAGAGAAAGTAATGAAAAGAAGATAGACACCAGAGCTGACACCCATCTTCAGGGCTTCTATACTATTTGTCTGGTTTAGATTTAGAAAGTGGTTAGCAAGAGCTTTCTTTCATTCACCGAACCAGCTGGGTATCATACACAGTGTCATAAAACAATAGCAGACAGAGCATTAGCATGACATGTAACTACCCTCATGTTACAGAGTTCTCTGGGAAGATAGTATCTATGCCCTGTCTGTCAACCCTCTCAGTTGGTGCCCTTCAGCTACGCAGCACAATTGCCAAGCTTGGTCCTGCAGTCTTGGTTCACTGGCTCCTCTGAATGATTATGCCTGTTCTTGCCTTTGTACTCATCTTTAGCTCCTTGGCTCTGTCTGCCTTTCCTGTCAGAATGGAACAGGACAAGCCCAAACAGGATGGTTGGTAAAGAAACTAGGCTGACTTATCTAGATTTACAGAGATTTAAATATATGGGGGAAAATGGGTCCCTGGGGGATGAGGAATAAGGGGTATGTGTGTGGATGGGGTAGGGAGAGGTTAGTTCCCAAAGAACAATGAGAGAGTCCAGTTTTTGGTGCGAGTGGCCAAGGACAGAGTGGGGTCACTAGCCAGGCAGAGTGGATGCTAAACTCCCAAACTGCGGATACCCTTGTCTGGAGGCTGGACCAATTCCTGGAAACTAGGAAGCAACTGAGTACAAGTTGGGCATAAGAGACCCCAGGTGTAGCAATTATAGAGCTGCCTGGGCAGCAGGTTACATGAGTCATTATACTTTCTGGGCTCAAGTTTGCATGACCAGAATGGTACAGAAAATAAAGGGACAGCTTGGCATCTACTTTTCTCCCAACCTTTGACCACAGACGAAACCAAGTTAATGCTCATTCACTTAGCCCTGGCTTTCCCTCCCATCCTAAGCCCAACATTTGAGCCCAACTCAAAATCAAGCCTCGTGGTTTTTATTTGATGTCATTTTGAAATATTGCTCATTGAAAACAACCCCAGTTTATCAAAAGAGCTATGATAATAATTTCAGAGCCCTTTTTATAATTTCAGCGGTTTTTCTGCAGTTATTTTTAGAGCATTTTACCATACATGAACTCACATTATTCTCCTGATAGCTCTAAGAGATGGTGGCCAGGTATTACTAGTCTCCTTTCAATTAACAAGGATATAGGGGCTCAGAGAGGGTATGACTTGCGTAAATGGTATAAACTCTGCCCCTTCTCACTGGATAGTGGCTTCTGGACTTGCTCACAGATTCTATTTCAAAATTTCCTTAAAGTTAGCACACCGCATACCTCCCACTGTGAACTTCTAGTGATTCATTTTCTGTCTTGTGTTCTGTAACTCCCTAATGCCTTGCAGAGGGAGATCTCAACACACAATTCTGCCACTTCCTCATTTTTCTCATACTGAGATGCTCTAAGATTTTATTCATTCCAGTCCAAAGATAACTTGTTTTCCCCTTACAAATAGAGGGAGTTTTCCTGGAAGGCCATCCAAGTGGATCCAAGGTGGTTTCAACTTACTTCAGAACAAGGTGAAGAGACAGACCCTGTGGTTTTCACAAATACATTCCAAAGAGCCCTTGGGCAGGGTGTCTGGATTGCTTTGGCTAATTGTTTCTGCTCAATGGAAAAGCTTTTGTCCCTCTCCCTAGACCCATCCTTTAGGGGAGCAAGAACTGAGAGCCTGGGAATAGTTCTTCAATGATTTGATCATAGGGTTTGCTCTCAAGCCAAATTCAATTGTAGGTTGTGAGACACTGTAACTTCAGAAGATGGAATTTGAATTTTAAATATATTTCCTACGGAATCTTGGACAGCATGAAGTTATGAATCCTTTAAATAAGGGGGAGAAGTAAGAGTCTTCCTTGTTACAAAACAAATGTATATACCCAATCCTGCAATATTTTGACACAGATGAGTTTCCCTCAAGAAGAGGACATCTGTAGAGGGGCTGATGGAAGTGCCAGAATTGTTTTCTCAGGGTTGACAATGCTGTCAACATTTATTTCCTACTGAGAAACAGAACATGTTTCTGGTGGAGCTAGCCTGTTGTCAACGCTGACTGCTGGTTTTCCTGGTGCAGGGACTAGGATAAACTGCACTGTTCTTAATTTCTGAAAAGAACACAGGCTTTGGAATCAGTCAAAGTTTTAAATCCTGGCTTAGCCATTTCCTAGATTTGTGATCCTGGGGCTAACCTAACCTCTCTGAGTCTCAGTTTCCCCATCTGTAATATTTGAATAATAATTATCTCAATTGTTGCTGTTTTGATGATTACATGGCAGACTATACATAAAATGCTTATCTAAGTGCCTGCCACATAGAAAAGAGTTCAATAAATTGTATTTTCTATCAATATTACTACCACCACTACTAGCACTGAGTAAGTATTCAATTTATAGGCACTGAGTTAGGAAATCCTAGTCCACAAGAGATGAGATATCATTCTATGTAGGCTGAGTGCTAGTTCTTTGGCTAGTTGGTCAAGTATCAGATAATCGAAGCTTTCCTTAGGTGAAGCCTATTATTTCTGTTTTTTTTTTTTTTTTTTTTTTTTTTTTTTTTTTTTTGCATTTTACTGCTGTGCTCCCCAAAGCAAAATGATTGGCCCTATCCTTTTCTCTCTTTTTACCCTCTCAGCATTATTATGGCAGGGGAAGCTGTGTTGGTCAATGAACAGTGTGGAGCCACTGAAAGTTTTGGAGCAGGGAAGTAGCACGATGAAAATGGTGTTTTAGGATGAGAAATGTGGTGGCACCACACCACATGGATAAGTGGACAGAGATTTGAAGCAGAAATATTGCTAAGGAGTCTGCGAAATAATCGAGACATCAGGTCATAAGAGAAAGGAAAGGACTGCTGTATAAGTCACATGGAGATGGTTCACATGTCCAACAATGATAACAACAGCACACAGTGGGTATGCAGGATTAATGAGTGGGAAGTCAAAAATAGCACCAGGGTGTTGAACCCGGGAAGCATGATAATTCTATTGTCAGACAAAGAGATGGGAGGTGGAAATGCTTTTGATTTTTAGATAGCTTGTATTTGTCACATATAAGCCATATACACAGGATTGTTTAGTAGGCATTATGGGTCTGACATCCAGAAGGAAGATCGGGGCTGGAGAGGTAGAGTTAAGAGCCTCCTTTGATAAGCCATATTCATCACCACCTCTGCCCCTTTGTTCATGCTTCCCTGACAGCCAGAAGTATCCATCTCCTTATCAATTTACATATAGCCCTTCTTCAAGTTCCAGTTCTCCCAGGAATTCCTCCCTTAGCACCTTAGTCCCTAATGAGCTCTCTCCCATGAACTCCAATAGTTCCCATAATACTTACTACCAGTATCTATTATGCATTTTGCATTTAAATAAGTTATTACCATTAACATGGCATTAATGGTTCAGTGGTTAAAATTGTGGACTGTGGAGTCAGATTGCTTGGGTTTAAATTCCAGTTCTATCATCTTACTAGCTGTGTGATCTTGGGCAGGTCACTAAACTTTTGTATGCCTCAGTTTCTTCATCTGCAAAATGGGGATAATAGTAATTGCCTCACAAGGTTGTTGTAAAGATTAAATTCGTTACTACAAGTAAAGCGATTAGAACAGTTGCCTGACACATAATAGGAGCTATATAAGTATTTGTAAATATATTTTTAAAATTTACATGTATACTGGTTACCCAAATAAATCATAAATTTCTTAGTGGCAGGGAATTCATCTTAACATCCCTTTTCTTCATAGCACCTAGCACTACTAAGTACTTTAGAGGGGTACTTTGCACATTCAGTTGTATGTAAACACAAGTCCCAAGCCAAGACTGGCTGATAAGACTCATGTAGGGAAATATCACCATATACCATGCACTATGGGGTGCTCACTGGCACCCACTATACTGCTTGCTCCAATCATTTTCTAAGCAGGTTTTAGAAGAATCAGATTGGGGGAGGAACTGGGGAAGTTTTTCTCTTCCCACAGCTCTGTCAAGGACACCACTTCCCTTTGGAGTTGCTGGTAGGGGAGCTAGGGGAGCTGAAGGAATGTCTAAGCTGTCTTGTTTCAGTGCTCTGTAGCACTGAAAGGCACCTAATTACTTGTGGGACTTTGCTCAAAGCAGCACAAAGGAAATGACACAGACACCAACCCACCCCTTGCCTTTCCACCTCCCTAGCCTGGAGATGGGAGAAGGGGAAAAGAAGCCAAGAAGCAAGGACCATCCAACGTAGACCTTTGCATTCACCAGACAGCACATCCCACATACTACTGTGTGTCAGTGGGACACTGCGAATAATGCTTGCTGGGAAGTCAGGAGAGCGAGGTTCTGGCTCTTGGGTGCTAAGTAATGTGTGACATGGAAGATCCCAAGATCCTAAACTTTGTATCTTAGTTCCCCAATGAAAAAAAAAGATAATTATCAATTTCCAACTTAATTCATAGTGCAATTATGAGGAACAACTGAGGTAATAGATTTGGAAATATTTTGCAAAGTGCATAGCATCTAATTCACGTAAAAAGATTGTTATCATGAATCTCTCTTAGCTAGAGAAGAAAGGTATTCTTGTGCTGTTTAAAACAGTAGCCAATAGTCACATGGCTGTTGAACATTTGAAGTGCGGCTAGTCAGAACTGAGATACGTTGTAAGTGTAAAATACAACTCAATTTCAAAGAATGTGTAATTTATTACATTAATTATATGTTAAAATGATAATATCTTGAATATATCATTATATGAAATATGTCAAAATTAATTTTGCCCATTTTTTAACTTTTTAAGATGTGGCTACTAGAAAATGTAAAATCACATACATGATTTACATTTATGGCTCACATTCTATTTCTATTGAGCAGAGCTGGTCTAGACAGTCACTTTCAGGAAGGTCAGAATGACCAAGTCCCTCTATCTTAGGCAACCCAAAGCAGCCTACTAGTTTCAGAAAAGAAGGACCCTGGGATACAGGTCTTTCATGAACCCTGCTGTTTTGTGTCCCTTGACCTCCCCTTCTAAAGGCTGTATATTTTGTTAGAGAAGGCTTTCTTTCTTATGAATTTGGGAACGGAAAAGGTCGGACTTTCAGAAATAGGTGCACATGAGTTGGGGGAAGGGGAATGGAGAACATTGGATTGCTACAACAATGACTTACTGTTGAAGAATAGCAAACTAATTATCACATTACAATTCTCTCAGCCTACCAGGGTGGGTAATTAGCTTCCTTCGGGGGCTCCTTAAAAAAAAGAAAGAAAGAGAAAGATTCCTTCCCAGCAACTAGCTATTTTGTCCTTTTAATTCAATTCAATTCAACTGGGGACAAAGTTACATAAAGGGAAAATTAACACATTAATGGCTGAAATGGAAACAGAGAGAGACATGTCTTTCTTTAGTTCTGAAGCCAGGCTTACCTTCGCTCATCAAAATGGCAAGTCCGGGGTTAATCAAAGTGTGGCACTGCATAAGCTTTTTTCAAATATCCCATAGGAGCCTCCTGGGCTCAGATTTTATCTTTTTACCACAGTTCCATGGCCTGATTTAAAGACAGACATAGCTAATATGACTTGGATTCTAAGAGTCCATCAGTTCTGCCCGGTGAAAATGAGCTCCTTACAGAAATATTATATAGACAACCAAATCCTTACTTAACTTGAGTTTAGGGCTTAGCAACAGACATTCCATTTGGGGCAAACTCAATATTGGCAGAAGTGAGGATTGAACTTGAAGGAAATAAAGTAGAAGGATTTGATTTATTCATGGGGCAGAACAGGAAAGGGACAACTTAAGGTCTAAAGACTAAGGAATAAAGAATCAAATTATAGCACAAATTACAGACCAAATAGCATCAATTTACTAAACCTCAAGTCAGAATGAACCTAGCTATTAACTGAACCATGAATTTGACCATATAGATATAGATATAGATATCTAGCAAACTTGTTCAAACCAGAATCAAATCTGTATATTTTCCAATGAAGTAGAACATCAAAACATTCCTTAAACTGAACCTGAACCCAGCCAATGTTTCATTTGGTTAGAATTCCTGCTAAAGAGGAGCACTTTTGGTCTTTCTTTTGTCTTCAAAGGAAGACAATCTTCCATTGGTCTATCTTCCATAGACTTGGATTCTAAGAGTCTTTTGTTACTCAGGTTGAAAGAAGTTTTATAAATCTGTTCACAAGTTCCACATCCAAGACTGACTAACACAGGATGGAAACAGGGTGGTACTACCATGTCCTAGAAATGAACAAAGCCTGTTTGCCCCACCTAACCTATTATCATTTGGTTAAGTGTATTTTAACCTGTACATGTCCCTGGCTAACAGCTAAAAAAAATTGACATTTTATGAAACAATTGTTACTTTTTAAATCTCAAATGTCTGTAAGGAGAAATTTATGCCATATGAAAAGTATGCACTGTCTATAGCTTATCATTCTGGTTATCCACTTTTGTTTCTGTGGGAGCTATTTTACAACTCTGTAAATTGTAAATAACTGATAACAATGGAAAATTATCCTTATCTATAGAGATTCAAATTCTGAATTATCTAACGATGATATCGAATCTCAGAAAAGGCAAAAATCTTGCACAAATCACAAAGCTAGGAAGTGGCGTAGCTGGGACTTCTTAGAGAGTCATCTCCCTCTTCTCTTTCATATCTTACCAATCTCCTCGTCCCAGCTTGGAATGGTCCTGAGTGAGGTGGAAGTGGAGAGGGGAAAATGGGTATAGCAAATCCAAACTTTAGCTAAGGTACTGTTTTGCCTGAGATCAGCTTTGCCCTTATGGAATGTTCACTGAATGGATGCCTTGGACTAGGCTTTAAACAAACTCCCATGAAATGGGCTTGGTTATGTTACAGCCCTTCAGGGTTGGAATCATGAGGAGGCTATAGACACATTATCTGAGATGAGCCCAAACATTCTGGCAATTGCCATAAAGATTGTCTAGACTAGGGTTTGACTTCATTTATGTTCATGAACATCAGAATATAAATGAATATTCCAATTCTTTAAACTGAGAACACCATGTTAGATTGGTGGTAGGAAACAGAGGTTATTTGTAATTCTGCTATCTGCCAAGCAAATTCCCCTCATACACCCAAATTGGTTACTCTGTTTATCGTGTGGGTTGGAATAAATCCTCATTTCTTTTTTTCTTTTTTTTTAGTGAAGGAGTTATGAAAAAGCAAGAGCAGATCTTGCCTGCCAAAGCCTGGGTTGGGATCTCTTATATTGTAACTCCCTTCAATTTGACAAATATTCATTGAGTTCTAATATATTCATGTTATATCTCTGATATTTTAGAGTCAGTGAGGTGCATATTTTGTAGAAGGGAAATTCTGTAGGTGGCATTCTGGAGATCAATGATTTGACATATATTTAAACTGTGTAGTTATAGGTAGTTTTGTTCATGTGTGCTGGGTAACCAATTGGATGCAGTCTGCAAAGAGGATCTATTTACTTCAAGCTGATACCACCTGAGAATTTCTAACTGATGGGTTATATGGTGGTTTAAAAAGAGATCTACAAATTCTTCAACACTCTTTCCTTTTATAAATAGAGTCTGGTTCCTCTCTCTTTGAATGTAGGTTGGACTTAGTGACTGCTTCCAATGAATATAATAAAGGAGAAGTGACAGTGTTGGCTATGGAGACTAGATCACAAAAGGCAATGCATCTTGTTCTTTATTCATTCTCTTGGATCACAAACTAAGGTAGGAGATCTTGCCAACAGCCATATTGTAAGTGGATCCTACAGCCCCAGTTGAGCCTTCAGATGACTGCAGCCCCTACTAATATTTTAATGATACCCACATGAGAGACTCTGAGCCAGAACCACCTAGATAAAACACTCTAGAATTTCTTGCCCACCAAAACTGTGAGATAAAAAAAAAATGCCTTTTCTTTAAGCCACTAAGTTTTGGGGTAATGAATTTGTTTCACAGCAGGATACAAGTAATACAGGTTAGAAATCCCAGAAATAGCTACTGCTGTTTCTGAGAAATGATTAGCTAAGCAATTATTGCCAGACTTTATTAATCTTGACCAAGTGTTTTAAAGTGTATTTTTTGCAAGTCTCTGCTTAAAAACTGTCAAATTTTATTCTCAGCCCAGGTGTTAAAACCTAGGTCTTTGTAGTTTCAGCAATATAAATTTGCTTAGATATAGATTTATGTGCTCTTCTGTACATTTGAACAAGATAGCATCAAGGCACATGTATTTTTTATTTCTTCAGCAAACATTATCTAAATGCTTGATTGGTCTCTAGCACCATGTTGGGTAAAATAGGTACTGTTGTGCATCTATTTATTCACAAATATTACTGGAGCATCTACTAGGGGCCAGGCACTATGCTCTGCACTGATGATATGAAAATGAACCTACCACATTACCTTTGAGGGGCTCAGCATTTAATTGGGGAAGTAGACAGGTAAACACATACTTGACAACACAGTGTGGTGAATATTACCCCAAAGATATGAATGGCATGCTATGGTATTGCAGAGACTGGAACAATTATCTCTATGTGAGGTCTTGAAGGATGAATAGGAGTTTTCAAGCAAAGAAGGCTGATGGGTTAGAGGATGGCATTCCAGGTATGGGGGAACAGGGAGTGCAAAGACATGGAAGTACTAAAAGCCTGGGTTGCCTTTTCATACTTTAATTTCCTCAACCCAAGAATAAAGAGATGGCTGGTAATATGCATGCTCCTGGCAGTCTGATGCAGGCAGTACAGGCTATTCGTCTTGGCACCAGCATTTCATAGCCATCAGGCTACTCATGATGCCCCAAACTGAAGGGCCCTTTTGTTTTCCCAAGGCTCTCAGACTGCAAGAATTCTCATGATAAATTCTGAGCCTTGGGATGACAAATGTATAAGTATTTTGGACCATATAGTTTCCTTAGTGTGAAGAACCTCAAATTGTGCATAAATCTAAGCTTCTGAACTTGGACTTCTAAGGCCTTTTATTTTTGATATTTGTTATAAAAGAATGGAAGACATTGCCTCTTAGATCAGTGTCACTCAAACTGTGGGTCCAAGACAAGATAGGGTTCACATCAGAATGCAAATCAACATACTGCTGCCTTCATCAATAAAATCAGGCTCTGAAAAAAAGGCAGCTGAGCTAAATGGTTTGCTTAATGGCATAGTTTATTTACATTTGGCACAAGCTCCTAATCTTGCCACAGACTGACTGGTAATAAATAGTTCATGGGTTGGCAGTGATCAATAGACCACATGTTTTAGATAACTCACTATCCACTAAATAGAATCTTCCATGGCAAATGTCTTTGTTTTCTTTTAGAAACTGGTCTGTGCTTTACTTTCCAGTTGTGAGGTTTATACAATTTATCTTGTCCCCCTATTTATATGGCATATATATGTAGTGTACTTGTTTCCCTTTTTGTTTTGGCTTCTAATTACTTCAGAGTCAAATTTGAAGCTCAAGTGAGTCAACTATGTTGACACTTTGGGGTGTTGTTTTTTATATTCTTTTTCTTGATTCTGATTTTTAATTTCAGGTTTATGGTTAATTTGATTATTCCATTGAATATGTTTTTGCCACATGATGTTGAAGATGATGAAAATGATGACAACCATGAAAATAAGCATTACAGCAAGCATAGACATGGGCCAGGCTTCTGGTTTGCATCCATTTGAATGGAATAATGGTTGTAGCTGTGCCTCCATGACTCCAAACAAGTTTGACTGTTTTAGTCCCTGAATTGATAGAATAGGATTTCATGGAGACACAGTGGTGTTCATGAGGAACTGATTCCTCTGCATGCAGAGAGTATTGTCCTCCATAAATGAAGTCAGCGTGCACAGTTAGGAAAAGAGCACTCACCGTCTTGGTCGTTACCTGAGTCAGCTGGAGACTTGCTTCGGCGCATAGGACCAGGGCTCTTGGCTGAAGTCTTCTGAGGTGTTGGGGATGCCTTTGGGCCAGCTGTGGCTGATGGGTTTCCCTTCATGACTCGGCATTCTGGGGCAAAAGGACACAGACAGCTTAGTAGAGGATAAAACAGGCTCAGCATGTTATCAGCCTCTGGAAACCGCAATAACCACCACAGGCCAAAGGACCTAAATGGGTCAGGACTACAATGTGGTCCTTATTATTAGTAGGAGCCATGGTTCTGGGGAGGGAGGCATTAGGGAAACCTTCAAAAGCCACCTGGGCTAAGCTAGGTGTTTAAGCCCCTGAATTACGAAAACAAGGGCAAGAGTCCATAAACAGGTCAAGTAGGCAATTAAATAGTCAATTCAATCATTTATGGACAAGCTAGCTATGTCTCAGAATAGCACCTATTGATATAATGTTTAATTAATTTCCCTGAATTAGAGATTAACAACTCAGAGGTTACAGCTACACAGATGAAACATCCATTGAGTAATTTGAAGGAGAGGTAGGGAGCTACCACTTACTATTACATGCCACACGTTGATAGACACATGATGGATATCATGTCACTTTATATAAATAAGCACTATGACCACCACCATCTTGCATTTATCAAGTTCTTTTCGATTTCCCATGTATGTTATTGCCATCCCTTATGGGGGGTTAATGAATAAATGGGCCAGGAGTGACTCTGCCACTAAAAACTTAAGAAAGCTTGCTGGTGTGTGGGAGAGTCTGCCAAATGTTCTTGTATTTGCCCTAGCCTCAGTCTGACACCTTTGGAACACCCTTTCTATGCAGGTCACTCAGCATCCCCTTCTATGGTCATTTTGGGCACTAATAGTGCTAATTTATTAGAAGGATTATTATTCTCATTTTGCTGATGAGAGTACAAAAAACTTAACCCCTTTGCCTAGGGCCACAAAACAAGAAATTAGTAAAACAAGGTCTAAAAGTCAAGTCTCCTGAGTTCCAGTTTAGTGCTCTTTCTACTACAGTTTTTCCAACCTTGTGCTGTGATGCACAAAGGGGAATCAAACAGCAGAGTAGAGGATATAGTCCTTCCTTTCCTTTAAACACTTTCTTGTTGCCTCCTACTTAAAGGTGCATTGAAATATAAATTGAACAGAAAGATTAGAGGAGCTTTTCTGGTAAATTGAATATTTTAGGAAACTGAGTTAAGCAGAAAGCCCCTTTTTGTTTGTTTCACTTCTTGTTTTGGTTGGTGACCTTTAGTGATCACTGTCCAGAGCTGAAGATACAGAAGGTATAGGAAATTGGACATAACCTGAGGTTTGTTTAGCTATTCTATAGTCATTGCTTCTTCCTAAAGGGAACACAGCAGAAATGCCACCTCTTACAGGGTTCTTGTCACTTGAGTTGTTTATAAAGTCTATATTAGCAAAATTCCCTTTGATTTTTTTTCACACTTTGCTTCTCCTAAATGGGAAATATGCTCTGAATGTATCTTTCTATCAGCATCACATTCTACCCTTGTTGCTGCGTGAGCTAATTAACCTTTAATGTATACCTGGAGCTTGGACTCAAACAAAGGGAGATGGGAAGACGATTAGATCCTTCTTATTATTAACAACCCTCTGTAAACCTGAATCACAAGGCAGACGAATGGGGCAGCAAGTCTGATGGTGTGAAAAGGGTTTGACACTAAGAATACTGTGGAAAAATCTCTCTAAATTGGAACCATAATCACAAGCTAAATAGTTGGAGGACGTTGAATGGAGAAAAAAGGATATGTACAATATCCAAGTTCTGACTGAAAATATTCCTTCCTGTGGTCTGATTGTGCCTGTTATCCCATGTGACACAATATATGGTTCAAGAAATATGGTCACTATTGGGGCAGATAGTGAGTTTTATTGAGTTTGGAGCCTGGGACTCTGGGATATCCAGTCAGTCTTTCAGTCTTACATGGGTCATGACCCATGTATCCAAATATACAGGAGAAAGACTAACATTATAAGCCCTTGAAGGATCATGCATAGATGTTTTCCACACCATACAAACCCATGGAAATCCTAAAGGATAGAAGGGGAGAGAACAATGGAGCAATAAAACCCAGTGGTTATGCTTACCATTTTCATCCAGAGAAAAATCATCCTGAGCATAGCGAAATTTTTCAGGACCACAGGCAATAAACACATCATCATCACCAAAGAAATCATGGAGACAAGTTACCTATGGAGAAAGCAGAAACACTGATTGTATATGATGGTCCTGTGACAATGAACCTCACACTACACTGACAAGGAGAAAAGCTTCCCATCTAGGCCATCATCTTCAGCTCCCAGGAGTTTTCTTTCTTAAAACACCTACCACATTCATAGTCTGAATCATGACCCCTAGTGAGGGATGATATACTGAGTACCATTGTCTATCCATGTTTCATGTATGGTACTTTCAATTGCATCAAGAGTAAGACTGAGACTATGTACAAATGGAATGCCCTTTTCTGAAGAAAAGTCAACCAGCAGATGGCCCTATAAATGTCACCTTTTCTCAGAGCCTCAAAGACGGGAAGCTCCTGGCCCAACTCTAGGGCAAGGGACTGGGCCAAGGAAGATGAGAAAAATCTTCTGCAGCCTGACTGTAGCTGACCCAGAAGTGGAAATGTGCTGCTTCATCTGAATGAGTTCTAAAAGAAGGACATCATTTCTTAACTGCTTTGGACACACAAAAATTGAACTTTTGCTAAAAGCTGGCCGAAAACTTGGTAGTGGCCCAGAATACCATTTCTTCCTGTGAAACCAGAAGAGGAAAACTTCATCATGAGCAATGGGTCCCAATAGGCCTGAGTTTCTACTAGTAGAGCCATGTTCCCAGGACCCTCATGCCTGCTAGCATCCTAAGCATTACTGCTTCTCCACAACAGACAGACAGTCTCCCCAACCCCCTTTCTGCACAAAGAGATGAGGGTCCCTGGGAAAGTATGCTGCTTCCTGCAGTCTCCCCACTTCTCAGCTTTCCTAATTACATCTGTTAATTAGTCCAGCACATCAGGGAAACCCCTGGAGGAACCATAAAGTCAAAACATGCTTATACCACCTCTTAGTTTGAAAGTGTTCAAAGCCTCTAATTGTTCTAAGTTTCCCATTCAAGCTGCCAGCAATGGCTTTCCAAAGGCATGGTGCTCACAAACTAACAACAGCTTGCTGGGTGCAGAGAGCAATATGTTACATTAGAAAAATATTTATATTAATAACATCACCCCCACCTAAGGTTAACTCAATCCCTGTTTTCCCAATCAAAACGATTGCAAGCCTTACACAAAAGGAGATATACTTAAAGATTATCCCCATAGTGTCAGCCTCCCAATCATCCAAGAGATGCCCAGAGAAGAGAAGGCGACTTGAAGGACTGCAGGGTCACTCTCATTAAGCCTCTTTCCAGTCCTGGGTCTTGACCTCATCAAATTGGCCAACACCTTTCTTCGGCCCACTTGTCCTTCATCCATTCATTCCATGATCACAGAATGACAATCAGAGCTACCAACTAATTGAATGCTTACTCTGTGACAGGCACTCTGGTAAGTACTTCCAAATCTGTCATCTCATTTTACCCTCACAAGAAACTCTAGAAGTCAGTATTTATTGTCATTACTATTTTAGGCTTGAGAAAACTGTGACCCAGAGACAATAAGTTTTCCAGGTGGAGAGCAATGAAGCCAAATAAACACAGATCTATCTAACTTCAAAGCCTGTCCTTTTAACCACTTGGCAATACAAAGCACTTACATATAGATCAGTCACTGGGGAGACAAAGATGAATATGACTTCATGGAGCTCACAGTCCGATGAGGTGAGATACATCGAAATAGAGCATTTCAATTTAGTGTCATGAGTACTAGGATGGGATTATCTGTTGGTGTTGTGACAGCTATTGATTACCATGTCCAAATGACCCTAGTCACTGGTTAGCACTGTTAGTTCAATAGGCATCCTGCATATTGTCCTAGTAGTGGATCCAATGACAGAGGCTACATGGTTTTGAGCCTAGCTGCAGACCTCCTACCAATATCTTGGACCTTGGCTCAATAAAACACAGAGCCCTTAACTCTGATACACCAAATATCTCTGAACTATTTACCTGCCGCCACATCCTTGACCCTGAAGATCTCTGCCATATCTTCCTATTTGAGGCTGCCTTTGACCCTGACTAGCTGACTTTATTTTTGGTCATGAGTCAGGAATACCTCACCTGTGAGTGTCCCTCTGTTAGTGGTCTCAAGGATTTGGCACTTTGTTTCAAGACCTGCCTGTATTTTCATGAGGACTCACTTAGTTCTCCCCACCGGATCGCAGGTTTCTGAATCTAACAGCCAAATTCATACCTTCCTCTATATCTTCCTGTGGTTCCTTGTAGAGAGCTTATCACATAGTGAAAATTTACTTAGGGCTGTTTCTGCCTCAGCTGCATGCAAAGAAGGTAAGAAACAGGAACATTCAGGGGCTTTGTAAGGATATACAAAGACAGAAAAGTAGGAATAAGAAAGATGAAATCAATTGCGGCAGACAACGGAGATTAGCATTTAGAGACTTTAAAAGGCAACACAAATATACAAATTTAGGAACAAGAAAAGTAGAAATAATGTGAATTCAGAAACTATCCTTCACATAACTATGCTAATTAGTTTGAAAACAAATGAAATGGATGATTTTTAAAGAAAAGTCTAGGCCAGGTGCAGTGACTTACGCCTGTAATCCCAGCACTTTGGGAGGCCAAGGCAGGTGGATCACGATGTCAGGAGATCGAGACCATCCTGGCCAACATGGTGAAACCCCATCTTTACTAAAATACAAAAAACTAGTCCGGCGTGGTGGTGCACACCTGTAATCCCAGCTACTGGGGGGGCGGGGGAGCTGAGGCAGGAGAATTGCTCGAACCTGGGAGGCGGAGATTGCAGTGAGCCGAGATCACACCACTGCACTCCAGCCCGGCAACAGAGAGAGACTCCGAAAAAAAGGAAAGAAAGAAAGAAAGAAAGAAAGAAAAGTCTCAATAATTAAATTAGTTCAAAAAGAAATAGAAAATTGAAACTAGCTAATAGCTGTAAAAAAAATTTAGTAAATACTTCAAACAGCAACCTTCCCTGCAAAGTCACCAGAGCATTCATTTTGGAGGTATTTGTGGAAATTGCTTCCTAAGAAGAAAACCTAAAAGCTCCAAAGCAGCCATCTCAGACACATGCCATGATATCCTATTGTAGGACAATAATGTCTTACATATTGCTCTAGGGGTTGCTGTTACAATGATCCACCCTCCTACAACCACAAGCCTCTCTACCCACACCCAGGCTTTGGGAAAAGCCTTTGGATAACCCCTCTTTGGGGGAGCCTCTAAGAAAGGCAAAGTCCCCTGTGCTTCTGACAGACTCACAATGGTGTGGCTGGCTTCAAACACAATCATGCTACAATCCAGCTGTTCAGCATCAGATGTCTTTGTGTGATCCCATTCCACATTTTACTGGCTCCCAAATGCAGACAAATGCACTTTGTGCATGTGGATACCCAGCTTTTCTAAATGTCTTGGCTATTGAGACACGGCAGCCCCCCATCTTTGTTACAGGGTTGGGAAAATAGAATGCTCTCCATCTTAAATAAGAAGAACTCAAAGCGCAGAGAGTCGAAGTGTCCCAAAGATACACAGCTGGCTCATGGCAGAGTTGGGACTAGCATTCAGGTGTTCTGCTTCAATTCAGGACAAAATAACTCAATTGCCTGAAAGAACATATTATCCTAAAGCACTGACTTGAAAGGCATATCTATAGCCTAGACAGGAAAATCTATATTTGTCCTAATCAATGCCTGCTATGCATTAGAACATCTTACTGGATTGAAAAAATAAGCTTCTTTAAGGATATGTTTAATCTATGGACAACAAAACTCCTATTCATTACTGTAACAATAACCAAGTATATGGTGGAGAAGGAGGACAAGGAGAGGGAGAGGGAGAAGGAGGGAGAAAAGAAAGAAGAAGAAGAAGGAAAAGAAGGAGGAGGAGAAGAAGAATGGAATATAAGAAATAATTCTCAAATGAAACTCACACTCACTTAACACCTGCTTTTTAAAATTCTATGGAGGTAATGTGATACAAAGTCCACCTTAGCTAACATTACACATGTATGATTTTCCAAGTTAGTTTTTTTGAGATATAATTTCCATTACAAGGGGGCAACAGAAATAGTAAATATAATAATCATCATAATATCACTTACAGCATTACAGCATCCTCAGGGATCAAAGGTCTTGCTGACATCAGCTTCAGTATGAATCATACTTGGATTTTTAAGTCAGGGAAGAGAACACAAAGGCATGACACCTACCATTATAATTAATCAACTTCCAGGACAAAATCAATAAAATCAACTCACATTAACATTGAACCATTAACTCAATGCTCTTCCTTTGAAAAAAAAAAAAACCAGCAGGTGTTGGGGGAAGGGAAGCCAGCTTGGTTGTGCATTAGCGTGAATGATAGATTATATGGATAGTCCAGTGGCTTAAATGTCAAAGTACACATGGGGAAATGGAGACAACAGATCACGGTGTCAGAGAAGTTTGAGTCTATTAGCTGCAAATAGAAACTTCACTGTGTGACTTGATTTAAGCTTGATTAGATTCTCCATCCACATATTATGGATGCTGGCAGTTCATTTTTGAACATGCCTGGTTCTAGTAGATTCTACATTTCACTTACCTAACTATTCAGAAATAAATGTTTTCTCGAGAAGTAAGGTCTTGCTCACATTATCTATGATGCTCACTTTTAACTTGTAAAATACTTTCTTCAAAAGTTCAATTCTACTAATATTGATACATTAAGCACTTACTAGGGCAAAGGAACTCTGTAAGAGATACAGAAATGTGTAATAAAGGGCCATGTCTTCAAAGAGTTGACAACATAATAAGCAAGTCAGGATTACACAAATAATTGGAATATAAGGCAGGCTGTTGTTAGCACTACTATAAAGATGCAAAGAACAAGGGAAGCACAGAAGATAAAGAGAACAATTCTAATTATGAACTGGGGAAGGCTTCACAGAGAAAAACTGAGTCTTGAAGGATGAGTGGGATATAGGTTGATGGAGGTATTCCTGGCAGAGGTGATTGCAAAACAAAGGTAGGTACCTTTTTCTTAACAGCCCTAGGAAGAGTTGCATCCTGTTGACTACAGTAAGGCATTCTGATTTTCCAAAGCTGTGCACAGCACAATTAATTGCCTAGACTCACCTGCCAACCTTCTGCACAGGCAAAACATAGAGTTATCTATTGGTGGAATTCAGGGTGAAGAGGGCAGAGAGTGTCTATGAGGAGGAGTGGCCAGAGTGGTAAAGAAGAGGGAAACACTGTGGCAAGGAACACAAACCACACTGATTTTTCAGTCTTGCCAACAGTGTGCCTTGCCTATCAAGAATGGCAGGGAAATTTTGCAAAATGAGTTAATAAAATCTCAGTAAACATAACAGATGAGGCTTTTTCTAAATGTTACTGCTACTCGTATTTTGGAACATTTCCCACCTACCAGCCCTGGACCAGCTCCAGTCAGAGGTTGACACAGAGTTGGCTTGGTGAACTGCAGCAACCTTTCGGAAACAATCCTGACTTTTTTTTTTTTTTTATCAAACTCATGTTTCTGGGGTTATCTTGAAGCCTTACTTGTGGGCTTTTTATGACAACATTTTTGCCTGCGCAACAAGTTCCTTGGTTCTGTAGTGCCTTTTTTTTTTTTTTTTTTGCACAGATCTCTTTATTCAATGCCCTGAACTTCCCTAAAATCTGTGCTGAAATAATAACAATGGCACTTACATTTGTATGGTATTTTTACTGTTTTTGAAACACTTCCACATTTATGGTATTTTATGTTTTCTTTCATACTTGTAATTCTCCTCTCAACTCAATCCGATCAGGCTTCCATTCCCATTGCTCCACCAAGGCTGCTCTTGTTAAGGCCAATAATGGCTTCCATGTTGTCAAATCCAATGGTCCTTCCCTGGCCTCATCTTACTCAACCCATCAGCAACACTGGATATAAGTTGATCGAGTTCTTTTCCCTAAATACTTTTCCTTCTTTGCTTCTGTGAGATCACCATCTCCTGAATTTCCTTCTGCTTCAATCTCTTTTGCTAGATTCTTTTCCTTTTTTAGACTTCCAGTATTTGAAAGCCCCAGTGCTCAGGTCTTACATCTCTTTTATTTTTTATTTACATATTTTTACTAGGTGATCATATCCAGCTCCAAGGCTTTACACATTGCTATGGTTTCAATGTTTGTCCCCTCCAAAACTCATGTTGAAACTTACTCCCCAGTGTGGCATTATTGAAAGGCGGGGTTTTTTAGAGATGATTGGGTCATGAAGGCTCTGGATGAATGGGTTCATGGATTAATGAGTTATCATGGGAGGAGAACTGATGGCTTTTATAAGAAGAGAAAGTGAGACCTGAGCTAGCATGTTCAGTCCCCTTGCCATGTGATGCCCTATACCACCTCAGAACTCTGCAGAAAGTCCCTACCAGCAAGAAGGCCCTCACCAGATTTGGCCCCTTGATCTTGAACTTCACAGCCTCCAGGACTGTAAGAAATAAATTATGTTTCTTTATATATTACCCAGCTTCAGGTAATCTGTTATAAACAACAGACAATTAACTAAGACACATGCCATATATATACTGAATACTCACACATTGATATCTCCAGGTCCTTCTTACCCCTGTACTCTAGACATGTATATCCATCCAACTGCCTGTTCAATATCTCCACTTGCTTGTCTGATAGGCATCCCATGTTTAATATGCCCAAGACTAAACTGTTATTTCTCTCCTCCATATTTTACTTCCCTTCAGCTTTCCTTATCTTAAAGAAAAGGCACAATTCTCACAATTACCCAAACCAGAAACCTGAGAGTCATTTTTCATTAGGAGCCACTTTTCTCCCTCTCCCTGGTCATGGTACTAGTCTAAAATACACTACAACATAGCCTCATAACTGTTCTCTAGGCAGCATGCCCTCCCCATGCCCCACAAATACCTATTCTGTGTTGCATAAAGCAGTCAGAGTAGTATTTTACAATTTTAATCAGGAATATCACTCTTCTGTTTAAAACCCTTGAAAGTCTGCCCATCACTGATAGAATAAAATCCAAACATTTTAGCTCCCTGGGTCGGGGAAGGGCAGCACTCATCTCTATAGCTCCAGGCCACACTTTTCCCCTGCTGGAGCCAGGGAGCTGTACTGCTTGGTCCCAAGACATGTCCCCAACAGCCCAGCACACTGGCTGTGGCAGACTGTGGCCAGAGTGCCTCTTCAGGCCTGACCCTGACTCATCCTTCCTCACTGGGTGGGGATTCCCTGCAGGAACTTTATTAACTCTAGTCAGAGGCTCAGGGGCAGAACTCTGATCTCCGTGGGCCTGAACCTGTAGGGGTAAGGGGGTCTGCAGTCTCTGTAGACCAGCAGACTTAGCCTTTCTTCCTGGTAGTTCTGAGGAATCAGGGCAGCCCAGATGAGTGGGTTTTCCCCCAGTGAGGCACACCCCTTCCACCAAGGGACAAAGTGCTTCATTAAATGGGTCCTGTTCCCCATGCCACCCGACTGAATGAGACCCTTCAACAGGGGTTGTCAGACAAACTCATACAGGAGTGATCCTACTGGCATCAGGTTTGTGCCCCTCGAGGTCAGAGATACCAGAAGAAGGAAGAGACACCCATCTTTGCTGTTCTCCAGCCTCCTTGAGTGACATCTCTAGGCATGGAGTGAATCAGATGAATAGGGCCTGAAGTGAACCCCCAGCAAAAGACAGCCACCCTACAGAAGAGGGACCTGACCATTGAAAGAAAAACAAACAAACAGAAAGCAACAACAACAGCATCAACAACAACCAAAGAGCCCCCACAAAAACCCCATGTAAAGGTCAGCAGCCTCAAAGATCGAAACTAGACAAACTCATGAAGATGAGAAAGAATCAATGAAAAAATGCTGAAAACCCAAAAGCCCAGAGTTCCTCTTCTCCAAATGTCTCTTCAAGGGCACAGAATTAGAAGGAGGGTAAGATTGATGAATTGACAGAAGTAGGCTTCAGAAGATGGGTAATGAAAAAACTATGCTGAGCTAAAGGCACATGTTCTAACCCAATGCAAAGAAGCTAAGAACCTTGATTAAAGGTTAGAGGAGCTGCTAACTAGAATAGTCAGTTTAGAGAGAAACATAAATGACCTGATGGAGCTGAACAACACAGCACGAGAACTTCATGAAGCATACACAAGTATTAATAGCCGACTCGACCAAGCAGAAGAAAGGATATCAGAGTTTGAAGACCACCTTACTGAAATAAGGCATGCAGAAAAGACTAGAGGAAAAAGAATGAAAAGGAATGAACAAACCCTCCAAGAAATATGGGACTTCGCAAAAAGACTGAACCTAAGATTGATTGCAGTACATAAAGGAGACAGGGAGAATGGAAACAAGCCAAAAAACACACTTCAGGGTATTATCCAGGAGAACTTCCCCAACCTAGCAAGACAGGCCAATATGCAAATTCAGGAAATACAGAGAACACCACTAAGATACTCCATGAGAAGATCAACCCCAAGACACATAATCATCAGATTCTCCAAGGTCTAAATGAAGGAAAAAATGTTAAGGACAGCCAGAGAGAAAGGCCAGGTCACCTACAGAGGTAAGCCCATCAGACTAACAGCAGACTTCTCAGCAGAAACTCTACAAGCCAGAAGAGATTGGGGGCCAATATTTAACATTCTTATAGAAAAGAATTTTCCACTGAGAATTTCACATCCAGTCAAACTAAGCTTCATAAGCAAAGGAGAAATAAAATCATTTCCAGACAAACAAATGCCGAGGGATTTCATTACCACTAGGCCTGCCTTGAAAGAGCTCCTGAAAGAAGCACTAAATATGGAAGGGAAAAACTGGTACCAGCCACTGCAAAAACACACCAAAATATAAAAACCAATGACACTATGAAGAAACTGCATCAAATAGTGTGCAAAATAACCAGATAGCATCATTATGACAGGACCAGATTAACGGATATCAATACTAACCTTACATTTAAATGGACTAAATGCCCCAATTAAAACAACAGACTGGAAAATTGGATAAAGAGTCAAGACCTATTGGTGTGCTATATTCAGGAGATGCATCTCACGTGCAAAGACACACACCAGCTCAAAATAAAGGGATGGAGGAAAATTTACCAAGCAAACGGAAAGCAAAAAAAAAAAAAAGCAGGAGTTGCAATCCCAGTCTCTGACCAAACAGACTTTAAACCAACAAAGATCAAAAAAAGACAAAGAAGGACGTTACATAATTGTAAAGGGAACAATTCAACAAGAAGAGCTAACTATTATATATATATATCCATCCAATACAGGAGCATCCATATTCAAAAAACAAGTTCTTAGAGGCCTACAAAGAGACTTAGACTCCCACACAATAATAGTGGGAGACTTTAACACCCCACTGTCAATATTAGACATATCAACGAGACAGAAAATTAACAAGGATATTCCAGACTTTAACTCAGCTCTGGATCAAGTGGACCTAAAAGACATCTACAGAACTCTCCACCCCAAATCAAGAGAATACACATTCTTCTCAGGACCACATGGCACTTATTCTAAAATCAACCACATAATTGGAAGTAAAACACTCCTCAGCAAAAGCAAAAGAACTGAAATCCTAACAAACGGTCTCTCAGACCACAGTGCAATCAAATTAGAACTCAGGATTAAGAAACTCACTCAAAACCACACGATTACATGGAAATTGAACAAACTGCTCCTGAATGACTCCTGGTTAAATAATGAAATTAAGGCAGAAATCAAGAAGTTCTTTGAAATCAAAGAGAACAAAGAGACTACGTACCAGAATCCCTAGGACACAGCTAAAGCAGTGTTAAGAGGGAAATTTACAGCACTAAATGCCCACATCAGAAACCTAGAAAGATATCAAATTGACAACCTAACATCACAATTAAAAGAGCTAGAGAGGCAAGAGCAAACTAATCCAAAAGCTAGCAGAAGACAAGAAATAACTAAGATCAGAGCAGAACTGAAGGAGATAAGCACACAAACTCCCCCCCGCCCCCAAAATCAGTGAATCCAACAGCTGGGTTTTTTTTTTAAATTAACAAAATAGATAAACTGCTAGCTAGCCTAATAAAAAGAAAAGAGAGAAGAACAAAATAGACACAATAAAAATGATAAAGGGGATATCACCACTGACCTCACAGAAATACAAACTACCATCAAAGAATACTATAAACACCTCTATGCAAATAAACTAGAAAATCTAGAAGAAATGGATAAATTCTTGGACACATACACCCTCCCAAGACTAAACCAGGAAGAAATTGAATCCCTGACTGGACCAATAACAAGTTCTGAAATTGAGTCAGTAATTAATAGCCTACCAACCAAGAAAAAAAAAAAAAAAAAGCCCAGGACCAGACAGATTCACAGCCAAATTCTACAAGAGATACAAAGAGAAGCTGGTACCATTATTTCTGAAACTATTCCAAACGACTGAAAAGGAGGGACTCCTCCCTACCTCATTTCATGAAGCCAGCATCATCCTGATACCAAAACCAGGAAGAAACACAACAAAAAATAGAAAATTTCAGGCCAATATCCATGATGAACATAGATGCAAAAATTTTCAATAAAATACTGGCAGGCTGGGTGCGGCGGCTCACACTTGTAATCCCAGCACTTTGGGAGGCTAAGGTGGTCAGATCACCTGAGGTCAGGAGTTTGAGACCAGCGTGGCCAACATGGTGAAACCTCATCTCTACTAAAAATACAAAAATGAGCTGGGCATGGTGGTGGGCACCTGTAGTCCCAGCTACTCAGGAGTCTGAGGCAGGAGAATGGCTTGAATCTGGGAGGCAGAGGTTGCAGTGAGTGGAGATCGCGCCACTGCACTCCAACCTGGGCAACAGAACGAGACTCCATCTCAAAAAAAATAAAATAACTGGTGAACCGAATCAAGCAGCACATCAAAAAAACTTATCCATCATGAACAAGTCAGCTTCATCCTGGGATGCAAGGCTGGTTGAACATACGTAAATCAATAAACATAATCCATCACATAAACAGAACCAAAGACAAAAACCACATGATTATCTCAATAGATGCAGAAAAGGCTTTGATAAAATTCAACATTCCTTCATGTTAAAATCTCTCAATAAACTAGGTATTGATGGAACATATCTCAAAATAGTGAGAACAATTTATAACAAACCCACAGCCAATATCAAATTAAATGGGCAAAAGCTAGAAGCATTTCTTTTGAAAACTGGTACAAGACAAGGATGCCCTCTCTTACCATTCCTATTCATCATAGTATTAGAAGTTCTGACCAGGGCAATCAGTCAAGAGAAATAAATAGACGGTATTCAAGTAGGAAGAGAGGAAGTAAAATTGTATATGTTTGTAGACGACACGATTTTACATTTAGAAAACCCCATCATCTCAGCCCCAAAACTCCTTAAACTAACAAGCAATTTCAGCAAAATCTCAGGATACAAAATCAATGTGCAAAAATCACAAGCATTCCTTTACACCAACAATAGACAAGCAGAGAACAAAATCATGAATGAACTCCCACTCACAATCACTACAAAAAAAGAATAAAATACCTAGGAATACAGCTAACAAGGGATATGAAGGACCTCTTCAAGGAGAACTACAAACCACTGCTCAAGGAAATAAGAGAGGACACAAACAAATGGAAAAACATTCCATCCTCATGGATAGGAAAAATCAATATCGTGAAAATGGCCATACTGCCCAAAGTAATTTATATATTCAGTGCTATTCCCATCAAACTACCATTGACATTCTTCACAGAATTAGAAAAAAAAACACTTCAAATTTCATATGGAATCAAAGAAGACCCTGTATAGCCAAGACAATCTTAAGCAAAAGAACAAAGCTGGAGGCATCACGCTACTTGACTTCAAACTATACTAAAAGGCTACAGTAACCAAAACAGCACATTACTGGTAGCAAAACAGTCATATAGACTGATGGAACAAAACAGCAACCTCAGACATAACACCACACATCTACAACCATCTGATCTTCGACAAACCTGACAAAAACAAGCAATGGGGAAAGCATATCCTACTCAATAAATGGTACTGGGAAAAACTGGCTAGCCATATGTAGAAAACTGAAACTGGACCCCTTCCTTATATCTTACACAAAAATTAACTCAATATGGATTAAAAACTTAAATGTAAAACCCAAAACCATAAGAACCCTAGAAGAAAACCTAGGCAATACCATTCAGGACATAGGCACGGACAAAGACTTCATGACAAAAATGTCAAAAGCAATTGCAACAAAAGCCAAAAATGACAAATAGGTTCTAATTAAACTAAAGAGCTTCTGCAAGGCAAAAGAAACTATCATCAGAGTGAATAGGCAACCTACAGAATGGGAGAAAAGTTTTGCAATGTACCCATCTGACAAAGGTCTAATATCCAGAATTTACAAGGAACTTAAACAAAATTTACAAGAAAAAAACAAACAACCCCATGAAAAAGTGGGCAAAGGATATGAACAGACTTCTCAGAATAAGACGTTTACATGGCCAACAAACATAGGGAAAAAAGCTCAACATCACTGATCATTAGAGAAATGCAAATCAAAACCACAATGAGATACTATCTCACACCAGTCATGCATCTTTATAGTAGAATGATTTATAATCCTTTGGGTATATACCCAGTAATGGGATTGCTGGGTCAAATGGTATTTCTAGTTGTAGATCCCTGAGGAATCGCCCTACTGCCTTCCACAATGGTTGAACTAATTTACATTCCCACCAACAGCGTAAAAGCATTCCTATTTCTCCACAGCCTTGCCAGCATCTATTGTTTCTTGACTTTTTAATAATCACCATTCTGACTGGTGTGAGATAGCAACTCGTTGTGGTTTTGATTTGCATTACTCTAATGATCAGTGATGTTGAGCTTTTTTTCCTATGTTTGCTGGCCACATAATGTCTTACTTTGAGAAGTCTGTTCATATCCCTTGCCCACTTTTTCGTGGGTTTTTTTCTTGTAAATTTGTTTAAGTTTCTTGTAATTCTGGATATTAGACCTTTGTCAGATGGGTATATTGCAAAATTTTTCTCCCATTCTGTAGGTTGCCTATTCACTCTGATAGCTTCTTTTGCTGTGCAGAAGCTCTTTAGTTTAATTAGAACCCATTTGTCAATTTTGGCTTTTGTGTTCAATCTGGAATGTTTCATAGACTGTCAGAGCTATAAGAGACAACAGATGAAAAGGATAAACAAAATGTGGTATATCCATACAATGGAATATCATTCAGCTACAAAAAAGAATGCAGTTCTGATATATGTTACAACATGGACTTTGAAAACATTATGTTAAGTGAAATAACCAGACAGAAAAGGACAAAGATTGTGTGATTCCACTTGTATGAAATATCTAGAAGAGACAAATTCATAGGATCAAAGACTGGATTAGAAGTTGCCAGCAGCTAGTGGGAGGAAGGAATAAGAAGTCATTGCTTAATGGTAACAGTTGGTTGTCATGTTAAAAGTTTAAAAAGTTCTAGAACTAGATACTTATCGAACGATGCTGTGAATGTAACTAAAGCCACTGAATTGTACACATAAAATTATTAAAATTAATTGCACACATTAAAATGGCAAAATTTATGTTATACATATTTGACCAAATTAAAAACATTAATAATATAATATACCCAAACCATTGAATTATACACTTTAAATGGGTGAATTATACATTATGTGAATAATATAACAATAAAACTGTTTAAAAAATGTAAAAATGATTATTAAAATTTATTCAGAATTTACTTATATTGTAGCCAAAAGGCCTTTTAAAATACTTATTCTGACATATTACAGTAACAGAAGTCAAAGTTCACCTATGTGGAGATGTCTTACCTATTTCCCAATATAAACTAGAACCACCACCACCATAAGAATTTAGGCTCCACAAGAGTGGAGACCTCACCTGTTTGTTCACCATTCTATCCCTACTAAGTTAAAGTACAAAAAAACACATATTTAAAAATTATTATTAGTAGTAGTAACAAGCAAGAGTAAGAAGAATCTAAAACCCATAATTAAATCTTAGTTTCATAATTACGGATATTGCAATATAATAAGGTTATCTCTGGACTACTAGTGATCACTGTCCTCTGCATCTTATGGAAGAGTAAGTCATAAGAGATGAAACTGACTTGCTTACTTAATTCTTGATCTTTTTGTTTTCTGATTATTTGCTTAAAAACAACACAATGTCACCCCCCTTCCCAACTAAAATCCATTTCTTTGAGTGCCTGGATCATTATATGATGAGTTTTGTCTTTTCTCCCTCTTTCACCCATCAAAGCATCCATTTCTTGAAGACACCGATTTCCTTTGGCTTGCCTTGTGGGGCTTAACTACAGAAAATGACCCATCCCAGGCCCTTAAGAAAAAGTGTTGACTAGCTGATTGTGAAGGGAAAAATTGATATTCTTTTCCTACTATCTGTATCATTTTCTGGGAATTCCCAGCCCCTGTGCAGCCAGTTTACCTATTCCTATAGCAAGTCATATTGAGACTGACGCCGTCTGATCCTCCAGCCACTAGATCTGACTGAATTGCTCTCCACTCTTTCCTGGTGAAGAGTGACTGGTCCTCAGAAGCTCTTTACATTGGTCTTTTGGCTGTAAAGTGCCGTAATAAATTTTTCGAATAGATCGTGTTCTGTCAACTCATTTTTCCACTGATCTTCTTAGCCCCATAGCCAATGGTGACTCTCCTCTCCCCATTTTAGAATTTCCCCCAGGCAACCCAGCTATATTAAATCTGGGCTGTCAGATCTCAGCTGAGATATTGGTCTTCAAATTTATTGTTTTCAACCTTTAAAATAGTTTATCTTTGAATGGTGAAGGGCCATAATGATCCTACATAGCTTTTGCTGTTTTACATGTGTCAGGTGCCCTTATCTTCATTACCTCATTTGGTTCATTGGCCTCATTTTTAATAAATGAAATGTCAAGGTCCATGAAGGTTCAGTGACCTGTACAAGGTCACATTGCTGGCTAATGACAGAGCTGATACTAGAACTCAAGATTGTCTAATTTATTCTGACACTATAGGTACCTAAGGTATACTGCAAAGGCATTTCCTAGACAGGGGAGACCCAGGTAAGGAAAAACAGCAGGAGACTCTGAGTAGCATGAAAATACCAGTGGTATGGGAAAGAAGGGCACAGAGGGGAGATGTGAAGGAATAAGACTTTCTACCCTATTTTACCTGGAGCTAGTGGTGATTTAATAACCTGAGCTAGGCAATACCAGCCTGATTGGAAGGCTGGCAGCCCCTCGATGCTCAAGGGTGTTCTTTCCTTATTTTGTCTTTGCCATTTTTCCAAGAGTCTGTGTCAGCTCCCACTGGGGGCCTCTCAAGGATGAGAACAGCTGCAGAGGCGCTGGAGTTGGGCTGTTGAGTACATGCCCAGGACTGACACCTGCCCTTCCACAAGGCCCTGGGGACAAATTGGCTCAGAGAAACAGAGACGAGACAGAACTCCATTCATCAGAAAGAACTGGGGTGGAAAAACCCTGCTTGATCCCTTGGCACCATTAAGCCCTAAGGTTGGCTCTGGGCCCCACACAACTCTAGGTTCTGTTTAGTAAGGTCAATTAAAATAAGAGAGTGTGCTTGTAGGGCCCATTACAGTTATCTGTTGCATTTAACAGTTTCCTGGTGTCTGCTAGACACAAAGCATGAGAGGGATATTGCTTTTGAATCACGTAGGGGAAGGAAAGGTTTGTTAAAAAAAAAAAAAAGAAAAGAAAAGAAAAGAAAGTTATTGTCTACCTGCATTCTAGGTTACAACTTGACACTGGCTCACTGCTTTCTCTCTGGGTCTGTTTCTTCTGCTATAAGGAGAAGGTGCTGATCTAGAGCCTTTTGAGATCTATATCTTTTTTGTGTCACAAGCCCTTTAGAGAATTTGATGAAAGCTGTGGGTCTTCTCCCTAGAAAAAATGCATATATGCCCATAGATAGCTAGTTTTCCATATAGTTTAGGGGGGTTAAGGATTCCTTTGAAGCTTGTCTATAGATCCCAAATTAAGAGTCTCTAGACTAGTTGATTTCTGAGGTCTCTTCTAGCTCAGACAGTCTATGAAACATTCCAGGTTGGACACAGTTAATGAGCAGTGACACCCGGGCCAGAATGCTGGCAGCTGTCGTGGAATCCCAGAGGCTTAACTGTACCCCCCTTCCCAGGCTTCCTGAGACTCCAGTCCAAAGGAAGCAAAAGGATATAAGCTCATTCTCTGCAAACTGAGTCCAAGGGAAGCAAAGGAGTGCAAACTGATTTACGGCAAACCAAAGACTAGAGTGTGCATCAGACCCATTGCCTCCCAGGTTGCTAGAATTTAGGAAGGATGCTAACTTTTCAGGAGAGTGTAGGCATGAGAGTCATGACCTCTAAATGTTCCTTAGTGGTTGGTTGAGGACAGGAAAAAAAAGCATGACTGCCCAGTTGATAAGGGACATACAGCTTGATTATAGATATTCTGAAATTGTTACTTAGGAGCTGACCTCAACATGGCTGGACAGAATACTAATGACCATAAACATACTGCATTTCCTTACATAATATCCCCTACTCTGTAAGTGTATATTTTGCTATGCAAGAAGAAGGTTAGGAGAGAAGAAAGAACGAGTTCTCATGGGTACATCAACCATCAGTCAGGGTACCAGTAGGAAATATATGACACTCCTAGAGTGGATAAATTGAGTGGAGTTTACTAAAGGGGATTGATTACAAAAGTATGGGCAGGGTATAGAAGAACCACAGAGGGCACTGTAGAATTTTGGGAATAGTAATAGTGAAGTTCATTACCACTCTTAGGCCTCAAGGAGAGAGGGGAGGTGTCAGGAACCAGAACTCAGAGGGAAGGAGAGAGAATGACAATTAGATATAGAGAACACTCTGATAAGAGCTATGACCTTCAGTCAAGGAATGCCCAGCAACCTCTCAGGCAGGGTGCCTGGAAATAGCCTAATCTCACATTTCTCCTTGTTAGTGCTCCCCATTGGCTAAATACAACTGGAATCCAAAAAACAAGGGAGCCTGTTGATAAGAGTCAGCTTCCCAGGACACAGAGCAGGGTGGAATAGAGTAGAGAGTAGAAAGGAGATCTGGAGGGGAAGTCCTGGAGAGTAGATCTGCCACTGTAAGCAAAAGGAAGGAGCTGTTGTTATAGCCTAGAATATAGGAAATGTGTGAATAGTGATTAAGCAATAATAATAATACCATTTTGCATTTGTAAAAGCCTTTACGCATTTTGTGCTTCAGTCACCCCATTGTCTCCTCTGAACCATATAGTTACCATGTAGGCAAACAGGTAATTTATTTTATGGATAATGAAACTGAGGGTCAACCAAGTTTAGGTGATTTGCAAAGACCAAATGTCTACAAAAAAAGGACATGGACTAGAACTTGGGTTTGAGCTCCTGGTCTAGTAAAATTTCCACTATATCATGTTATCTCTTCTGTACCCTTAGTCCACAGAGCTATTCTGATAGTTCTTCAGCGATCTCCTGCTTCTTCTGACACAGAGTCAATTCCACCACAAGAGCAACGATAAGAGGGAAAATTATATACACTTCTTCCTCTCATTTTTGGGAAAGGGTTAGTGTATTAGTCCATTCTCACACTGCTAATAAAGACATACTGGAGACTGGGCAATTATAAAAGAAAGAGGTTTAATTGACTCACAGCTTCACATGGCTGGGGAGGCCTTACAATCATGGTGGAAGGCAAGGATGAGCAAGTCACATCTTACTTACATGGTGGCAGAGAAGAGGGAATGAGAACCAAGTGAAAGGGGTTTCCCCCTTATAAAACCATCAGATCTTGTGAGACTTATTCACTACCATGAGAACAGTATGGAGGAAACCACCCCCATGATTCAATTATCTCCCACTGAGTCCCTTCCACAACATGTGGGAATTATGGGAGCTACAATTCAAGATGGGATTTGGGTGAGGACACAGCCAAACCATACCAGTCAGTATGGGGGCTCATGAGGGAACAAGCTGAGTTGGAAGATAGGTAAGAGGATACAGTGTTCTTTGCACTCACTATTTTCCAGAACAGAGGTTCTTAGACCCAGTTTTTGCCAAACGACTTTAGTCAAGATTCCCTATCCTGTCTCCCTCTTCTCTCTTCTGGCCTCTGGGTGTTCCACCTTATCGACTATATACTTCCAGTGTAACAGATATGATTGAATGGAAGTAGGGAAATAAATGAAAATGAAGAAATGACAAGCTCAAGGTAAACAATAAGAAAACAGAAACAGTATATCTTTTAGAATTCAACTGCAAAAAGTAAAAAGTATTTACACATGTGTTCCAGTTAGCATGTAAACCATCTATTAAGTGCTCAGAAATTAAAAGCATGAGCAGATTCACCACTGAGTTTGCAATTAAGTGGAATTTGGGGAAAATTCTAAGTGTTCAATGTTATTAGGAATTTCAACAGTCTAATGGAAGTGATGAGCCAAGCACTAGGTATGAAAAAGCATTTGGGAAGTATGAGATTGCAGATGCCTATAGCTGCTACCTTAGTTTTCCTGGTTGGGAGATAATTTAGTAAATACAGAAGGCTCAAGGCCAATAAGCTTTCAGAATTCACAGCTTCTGTCACTCAGACTGGAGTGCACTGGTGCGATCATATCTCACTGCAACCTCTGCCTCCTGGGCTCAAGCCATCCTCCCCACTTCAGCCTCCTGTGTAGCTGGGACTAAAGGCGCAAGTCACCAGGCCCAGCTAATTTTTGTATTTTTCGTAGAAATGGGGTTTTGCTATGTTGCCCAGGCTGGTCTGGAACTCCTGGGCTCATGCAATCCGCCTGCTTCAGCCTCTCAAAGTGTGGGGATTACAGGAGGTAGCCACTGTGCCTGGCCTGCAATGGTTCTTAACCAGGGGTGATTTGCCTCCCTCCAATAACCTCCTCCCAGAAAATATTGGACAATATCTGGAGACATTTTCGGTTGTAACAACTCAGAGGAGGGGTGCCACTGACATCTAAGACATAGAGGCCTGGAATGCTGCTAAATGTCCTACAATGCACAGGACAGCTCCCTACAACAAAGAATTATCTGGGCCAGAATGTCAATAGTGCCAGGGTTGAGAAGCCCTGTCTAGGGCATTTGATGCCTGTCAAGATATTTACCTTAGCCCTGGCCATTATACTCTTCACTCCCCACCTCTGACGATGGCTTTATTGCTTCCACCTATGAATCCCAGGCTGACCACTCCAAGAACCATCTCCATCTCAGCAGGCTTCTGGGCTAAGGCAGAATTTATCTCATTTCCCAGGGTGTTGCTGCTGTTACTATTGTTCATTGCTATTTAGTTTTTGACCCTTGGCTTTGCGTTAACCCTAATAGAAGCTTATTTCCTAGTTGCTAACTGTTGTATGGTTAATGACTCAGCCTGCCTAGACCTCTGGTTTTTGCAAGCTGTTCTAGTCCTGGCATCCTTCCCAGGCTCTGAGGGCCAACTTCATCTATGGTTTCAGTACAACACTGCTGTACTCATTTCATTAGGGAACACCAAATAGGGTTTGGGCTGGCAATTACACTAGACCTGCTGCCTTTTGAATCTCTGTGAGAAAGGTGCCAGCCCCAGGGAAGAAACAACTCAATGAACTATCAGCTAGCACAAGAGTTGCTCCTCCTGTGACTGTCAGTGAAAGCTGAGGCAGACAGACAGACAGAGAGAGAGAGAGAGAGAGAGAGAGAGAGAGAGAGAGAGGAGGCAATGCCTTCTGGGTAACAAATTTCAGAAGACTTTTGTGTCAACTGGCTTAAGTAGAGGTAGAAAGATGTCCTACACAATGGTGTTTTAGAGGCAATTAAGCATCAACTCTGTACTGAAGAAGGAAAAAAAGGAGAGTAAATTGAAACCCCAAAGTTGAGATAATGTCTGGTTTGGCCATTTCTCAAGTGTCAGCTTCATATGCCTAGAAAGGAGTATAAAGGAGGAATGTGGAACAACAACAAAAAGTATGACCATGAAGGCAGTAGAACCAACTGCTGTTTTTCAAACAAATCTCCATCCCTGAATTTTGAGACTTAGGTAGTATTGTAGAAAGGGACTGGCTTCTAGTCCTTGTTCAGTCACACAATGCTGTGTGATCATAGACTTAAACGGTGTGTGCCTCAGGTTCCTGACCTGAAAAATGGAGTGAATACTACTTTGAGTGCTTCATAATTTTTTTTTAAATTTTAGAACAAAAAGAAATAGTGCATATAAAATGCTTTGAAAATCATTAGTGCTATATGAATACAGATTATAATTAACCATCACAAAAGATGTGTGACCTGAGGGAAAATGAATTTGGATAAGATGAGAACAAGAAAGGCTGGCAAAGTGTATCTTGTTTTGGCAAAAAGAAAAAAAGATAGAGAGAAATCTACTGTCTTTTTCTCTGTCCCTGTGAAGCACTATTCACATTCCTGGCATAGTAGTAACTATCCTTTTTATTATTATTTTATAAAATCTATATGATAAAGGACTCCCCAACATTATTAATACACTCTAGAATTGGTCTTTTATTCAAGGAAGTTGTCTTAATTCATTCACTTACTGAGTAACATTCATTCAGTGCTCATGATAATTCAGCCACCATGGTAACTGTTAAGGGCCCAGAGAAAAACATGGCATGCCTCCTGTCCTCAAGGAGCCATTAGTCTGGTGGAAGTTTCTCATTTGAGTCACTTCTGTTACAATTTAATTCTCTTCTTGCATCTGACCTACATTTAATAGTCTAAAAAAATTGACTTTTGGACCTTGTTTATACAATCATCGAAACTGCTTGGCTACTCCAAGTTTTGACTCATACCAGTTACTTTTTGAGCCTGTTAAGGATTGTGTACTTACACAATTAAGCTCGTTTCCCTTAAGAATGGAGAAAAAGATCCAAGTCCAATATATTGGCAATGAACAGTAACTGGTTACTGGGAAAGGATGAGTCAACTGCAAATTTTTGATAAGCTAATTCATGCTAGAATGTTCAGTTATGGTTCTCTCTAGGCATTCCCCCAACCCTGGGTAAGATGTGGATACCTAGAAAGGACCAAAACTGAATCTGAGAGAATAAATCTCTAATAGCGGACATTCTCATATCCCTTAAAATCTAGTTAAATATATCGAAGGCCTTTGATTGTCCTTTTGAATCACCCTCTGTATGTAAACCATCTTTAGAATTCTGTCTCTATCTCCCTATAGTTCATCTTCCCATTATGCGAATTACCCTTTAAAAAAATGAGCTAAGTTTGTTCAAGCTCAGTCAAAAGTAAAACACATAAAGAAATAAGGCTGATGGCTGTGTTAAAGAGAGTTTCTGTCACAACCCTCAAAGAGACAAAGAGACAAAATGTTTATCTGAAGACATCTAGGAGGAACAGCTAGTGAAAGTCCTGTATTCTCCTCCCTCACAAAAAGGCCTTTCTTTTTATCCTCCAAATCCATCCCACCTCCCACACAGAAAGGCAGGACTAGTGGCAAGTTTCAGCAGGAATGCAAATTGAGGGATGTGTACAGGAAGACAGAAATAGACTGTATAAAATGGCAGCCAGTGTGATTGCCTGGAACGAGCTCAACTCAAAGCTTTCCACTTCAAGCAAAGCAGCCCCTTTTTATATTCACCTCTTGCATAGGCTGCTGGGATCAGAATTCCAGTTTTCAATGGTTTATAGCAGCAGGACAACCTGTTGGAGGGCCAAAGGCCCCCTTCTCACTGTACCTCTTACTGAAATAGGTAGTAGGATTCACGCCGGAGGGAAAGGAACCTTAGCTGGACAGAACTTGCATGATGAGATTTCCTAATCCCAGTAAGGACCAGGCCTGTTGCAGCCTCTACAAAGCAACCCACAGCACTAAGTGAAGAGACAAGATGCAGCCTTTTCAGTCTCATTTTCTTTGCATTTATAGTAGATCAACAGTTGTTTAACCTACACATAGTTGAAAGAAAGAGTTTGGATGAATTTCATTTTCTAGTAATTGGAGGCTAGCCTTCTAAAAAGTTCACATATTTTGGTTCTTAATCTTGTTAAAGAAAAAGTTTTTTTTTTTAAATTGAACCCCTGTTTGTCATTCTCTTATTAAGGTAGAAAAATATTTTTAAATTATTGCTACATTTTTAGGATCATGTCTTTGTATCCACCCAGAGTCTAGCACAAGACTGGGCACTGGTAAGTCCACAAAAAATCTGTTGTTTTTAAAATTCCAATGAATCATCATTTTGTGGTATTTTGTGTGTGTCTACATAGCTGATATCCTCTCTTTTTCAAACATATACAGCCTGAAATACATCTATTATTAATCTAATATCTTTAATTTCTTAATTAAAGATAACATTTGTCTTTAATGGGTAAAAGTTCATTAATATCTTTAATGTCTTGATATTATTTCCTGTTTTGCTTATCATCTCTGTCACTAACAGTCACTGACCTATGCCCTAATCAGAAATTCAAGGGCAGATGTGCATTCTTCTGGTCATTTTTGTACTGAGGCTACACTTTAGCCATCCAAATTCAGCTCAGAGGAGATGAAGTACAGCAAAGAGAAGAACACAGAGCCAAGAGAAGGGGAAAGGAAGAGAGACAAGGGAGGGCCATCCAAAATGCTTATTGGGCCATGGTTCAGAGAAAACTGCCTTCCTAGACTTGGCTCACTTTCTAGGCCAGGCTTCTGCCAATAACACATTTATTGGCCATCCTGACTTCAGCCTCTGATTTGCCCAATTCAAATATACTTTTTCCAAGAAACAGATCTCCTAGTCATGGCCCCTGACCATTAAAAACAATACTGTTGAAAGGTCCGAGTGAAAGAGGCCATTTTCTCCAAATGAGTCACCACCACCTGGAAAGTTCTTGGAAAATGGAAGGGGTGCCAGAAGGCTAAAGACAAGGAAATGTTGTCCTAATTTTTGCAAAGGGGAAGAAGTATATCTCAGGAAATATAAACCAATAGTTAACTTGATGCTGATACCCAGATAAAAATTTTAAAAGGGATATTAGAATACAGTTTTTGAGGACTCAAGAAAAATCATAATCAGTATACACAAATAAGGGTTGATGGAAGGCATGCCCTGCCAACTTTTCTTTTGATAACTATACTAGACATCTAGGAGTGGGCATGGCCTGGGTTAGGACTGGCAAAACATCTCCCTTCAGAGTCCATGGCAGAAATCATTAACCCCTCACAGCACTCTTGCCATTGAGTTCTTATTCAACCTCACATCCCTTCTCAGTAAGCAGTCACAGCAGACCAATCTGCTGTCCCAGGCTCAGGGCCTGGGGATGCAGAGAATACAGAAGATCCTTAGGGAATGTACAACATAGTAGAGAAAGTATGTAGGTATTATAATTTTGTTATCTTACAGAAATGGGACCTATCTATTTTGTTCTAAGGACGGGGAGTGAGAGCTTAGGAGCACTTCACAGAGGAGGTGACATTTGAAATGGGGTTCAATAGTTGAATAGGAGTTCTCCAAGTAAAGGAGGAAAAATGCCATAAAATATGAGTCTGATGTTTTTGAAGTGAGGAGTCAATTATACAATTGTTGGCAAATTAAACTGGCAGTTGAATGTGAAAGTTATAACAAAGAATTATAACTTTAATTGAACAGTCCTGTCAAAAGAATCAAAATCAATTAAAAGACTGATGTTGAATGACAGAATCAAGATTTAGAAAGTTTCTAAACTTTGCGAGATTGAGGCAAGAGGATTACTTAAGGCCAGGAGTTTGAGACCTCACTATATAAATGGGCAATATAGCGAGATTCCTGTTTCTACAAAATACACATAAATAAAAAGCTGATAACAAAAGAAAGTTTTTAAAATCCAGAACTTTGGGGCCAAAGCAAAAGATTTTTAATGCCCCTTTGGGTTCTGGGAGAGATTACATGTAATATATTTAATAATTGTAAGTTTTCACATTTAGATTTTTAATATTAAACTGTATATGGTAGAGAAAAATAGATATTAACAGTAGTTCTAGGATTTTAGTTGAGCCCAAGGTTATTATGAATCATCAAGATGGGTACAGTGGTTAATAGTGAGAAATAGCATGACATAGTGCAAAGATCTCTGAAATGGGAAATAGGAAACCCAAGTTTAGGTCCATCTAGTCCACTAAGTGACTATGTAACCTTGGTAAGTCATTTTTCCTCTCAGGACCACACTGTTCCCTGAAGAACTTCGACTCAATTCGTGGTTTCAAACTATGTTCTTTGGTTCCTTAGGATTCCTCTTCGGCTACCTTTGGGGAGAAGAAAGATGTTGAAATGATGAAGGCTCTGCAGCCTCTCCCTCTCTTCATTTCAATGAGAGGAATTCTACTTTTAACTGTTTTAAGAATTGGAGTTCTGTCCCAGCACAGGGGCTCACACCTGTAATCCTAGCACTTTGGGAGGCCAAGGTTGGGGGAATCACTTGAGCTCAGGAGTTTGAGACCAGCCTGGGCAACATAGTGAGCTTTTGTCTCTACAAGAAAAATTTAAAAAATTACCCGAGCATGATGGTGCATGCTTCTAGTCCCAGCTACTCAGGTGGCTGAGGTGGGAGGATCCCTTAAGCCCAGGATGTCAAGACTGCAGTGAGCCATGATCGCACTGCTGTACTCCAGCCTGGGCATCAGAGCGAGGCACGTCTCAAAAAGAGAAAAAAAGAAAAAAAAAAGGAGCTGAAGCTCTTTTTATTTTTTATTTTTATTTTTGCAGACAGAGTCTCACTCTGTCAGCCAGGCTGGAGTGCAGTGATGTGATCTTGGCTCACTGCAACTTCTGCCTCCTGGGTTCAAGGGATTCTTCTGCCTCAGCCTCCCGAGTAGCTGGGACTACAGGCGTGTGCCACCACGCCCGGCTAATTGTTGTATTTTTAGTAGAGATGGGGTTTCATCATGTTGGCTAGGCTGGCCTCGAACTCCTGGCCTCTGGTGGTCCGCCTGCCTCGGCCTCGCAAAGTGCTGGGATTCCAGGTGTGAACCAATGCGCCCGGCTGGAATTGGAGTTCTGACTAAGATTTCATTTCTAAAAAGATTCCATTGCAAAAAACAATTTTAAACCATTTAGCTCTAACATTGCAGTCTTAGACTACATTGATAGAAGCATTGTGTGCAAATTAATGAAATTAGTTTCTCTATACTCTGCAATGTCAGACAATATTTGAACTCTCACTCAGAACACCATGTTTTGAGAGGAATGTTGACAAAATGAAGTTTATATAGGGAAAGATGACCAACGTGATAAAAGGATCTGGGAAGTCACACCACATGTTTAAGGTAATAGAGTTGCTTATCCTGGAAGTCAGAAGATGTGAGGAAGGACATGATAACCATATTCAAACATTTCAAGAGTTATCCTGTAGAAGAAGAATTTGCCTTATTCTGTTTAACTCTAGAAAACCAATTAGAACTACTGGACAGAAAATTTTCAGAACAGATTTTGAGTCAAAACAAGAGGGAACATTAAACATGTAGCCTTTGGAGAAATGATCTTGCCATAAGGACAAAAAATGAAGTATAAAGTTTCCAAAACAGAAGAAAAAATTATCACATCTTCATAGTCTGTGATTATCCACTCACAAAATCCCAGAAACGAGCTTTAAAATTGCTGCAATAAGATAGTTCAACAAGGCAAGAGCAACATAAAAAGTAATCGTTTTTCTATACTCCAGCAATATTCAATTATATAAAAGCTATGAAAAAGTATCACAGTCACAACAGGAAGCAAAATTATAAACGACCTAGGAATAAGTCTACAATAAATCTATTATACCTGTTTGGTGAAAATTATATAATCTTTACTGAAGAAAATAGAAGATATTTTAATTTTTGAAATACTTTAAACATGTCAGCTCTCCTTAAACTTGGAGATAAAATTCAAAGCAGTCTAAATCAAAATCTCTATAGAACTTTAATGAAAATTGACAATCTGATTCTACAGTTCATAGAGAGGAGAAAATGCACAAGAATACTAAATAACATTTTGAAAAAAAAATCACAAGTGAAGACGTAACAGTAAATTATACAAATAGATTATAGTATCTAAAACAGGATGGTATTAGGCCAGGAGCAGGCAGAAATAAATCCATGGAACAGAGATTATGGATGAATAGAGAGTCCAGAAACAGAACAATGTACACATGGAAGTTTATTGTGTGATCAAGGTGGCATCAGTGGAGAAACAATTATTTTATAAATTGGATTCAGAGATTGCCTATTTGAAGAAAAGGTAGATTACCCCCCAACTCTCACCAAACACCAAAAATAGAGATAAGCATAATAGGAAAAACAATAAGCGTATTTGAAGAAAATACAGATGAATTTTTTTATCATCTTTGGGTAAGAAAGGCATTCTTCAGCAAGACCCAAAACCGAAGCCATAAAATTAAGGAATACTTTTGATTATGCCAAAATCTAAAACTTTTATACAAAAAAGACGTGGTAAATAAATTAAAAACACAAGGTACAAAATGAAAGAATATTTGCAACACATTCAACAAAGAATTACCTTCTAAAATACATCATATACATTTTTAAAAAGAACAAACAGTCCAATAGAAAATGGGCAAAATAAATAGTCAGTTAATTACTTAATTAATTAATTTGAACATGCTGAAAATTATGCTCACTCAACTTTGACAGTATCAGGACAATGCAAATGAAAGCAGCAATTTTATTATTGTTTACCCACCAGACTAGTACAAATTTGCAAGGTTGATGAGTAGTGTTGTTGAAGGTATGAAAAACAGCACTCTTAAACACTATGGATATAAGTATACATTTATAAAGCCTTTGGGATGGAAATTCGGCAGAATCTATCAAAATGGAAAATACTGTTTGATCCAGTAATTCTTCTAGGAATCTATTTAATAGACAATATGTGTACAAAGATGCCTATTGCAGTATCGTGTGTAATTGCAAAAATTGGAATCAACCTAAATATGCACCAATAGGGAATTGTTTAATAAACTACAATATATCCATACTATAGAATATTATACAGCTGTTAAAAGAATGCAGGGGTTGCAGCACTGTTCACAATAGCAAAGATTTAGAAGCAACCTAACCATCCCTCAATGGATGAATGAATAAAGAAAATGTGGTACTTTACAATGAAGTACTATTCAGTCATAAAAAATAATTAGAACCTGTCATTTGCAACAGCATAGATGGAATTGGTGGTCATTATGTTAAGTGAAATAAGCCAGGCACAGAAAGACAAACATTGCATCTTCTTATTTATTTGTGGGATCTAAAAATCAAAATAGCTGAACTCATGGAGATAGAGAGTAGAAGGATGGTTACCAGAGACTGGGAAGGGTAGTGGGGGTGGGGTTGAGATGGGGATGGTTAATGGGTACAAAAAAATAGAAAGAATGAATAAGACTTACTATTTGATGGCACAACAGGGTGTACATAGTCAACAATAATTTAATTGTACATTTAAAAATAACTAAAAGAGTATAATTGGATTGTTGTAACACAAAGGACAAATGCTTGTGGGGATGGATACCCCATTCTCCATGATGTGATTATTACACATTGCATACCTGTATCAAAACATCTCATGTACCCCATAAATATATATAACTACTCTGCACTCACAAAAACTAAAAATTAATTAAAAAATTAAAAAGAATGCAGTGGAAATATATTCACCCACATAGAAAGAGCTCTAAATGGTACAAAAGTAGATTACAGGAAAATAGAGATTATGTGATTCAATGTATTTAAGTAGAAAAGATATATTTATACATCTCTCTGTCTGTATATGTAAATGAAGGTTTCTCAACCTCGGTGCTCCTGACATTGGAGGCTGCATAATTCTTTTTTGTTTTGGAGATCACTTTAAGATGTTCAGCAGCATCCCTCCCTGGCTTCTACCCACTAGGTGCCAGTAGCGACCCACCCCAAACTGTGATTACCAAAACTGTCTCTATATATTTCCAAATGTCCCCTTGAGGGGCAAAACAGCTTTGGTTGAGAAACACTGATATCAATGTACAGAAAAGTGCTAGAAGGATGTGCATGAAACAATTAACAATGGTCACCTCCAGTGAGAGAAAGAGGCAGCGGGGAAAGAGAGAAGAGAGAAATTTTACATATTCTCTACATACTTTTGGATTGCTTTAATTACCTAAAAGTGATAATGAACTAATATATTATGTGTACTTAAAAAAATAATAAGGAACAATGAGCTTTCTGTCTCTGGAGATGTTCAGAGTTTAAAGAATCACTAGTAAGAGGAATTTTTTTTTGCATGGGACATGAGACTGGGTGATCCCATAAAGTTTACTCTTTAGCCTCAAAAAGTTGTATACTTCTAAGGAGAGAATTGCCAGACTTCATTTACTCTCACTTCGAAACAGTTGAAACAGTTTGATTTTTGGTTTTATTAATTTCACCTAAACTCCTAAACTGTTACCATTATTTCAATATTAGGTCTATTGGGAACTATCTCCCTGTAAAAAGGGAAAAATAAACCAATCCCAAATACCCAACAAACAACGAAGTTATTTTCCATCAAAGGCTCATTTGTAGCTTCTTGTTTCCTCTATAACTGGCTTTAAATCATCTGTACATTTCATTTACAGTAAAATTTACAGCTACAATGCACAATGTTAATCTAGGGTTTACCCTTATCATAGCAGACTTGTTCTTGTCCCTCAATGAATAATGGTAAATATAAGCATGAAAATGAAATTAGTGATACCCAAGCCAACTGCTTTATCTAGTTCCTGAGTTATGGGATTAGCAATTGTCTCACTGGAAAACTCTCTGTTGGTTTTCATGAATTAGGGCTATTCCAATTAGTAACAACTGTGAAGCTGCTGTGGTAAAAGCATTTGTGGGTTCAGCTTGCTCCTTGTTTCTGCATCAGGATCCTGGGTCATATGAGAGGGACTGGGGATTCAGTTGGAATCTTATTTTTGCTATCAATGGACAGAGGTATAAGGCCTTTCAAGAATTCAGGACAACAGATAAGAGGTCAAGAGAAGGATTGTGAAAAAAGAGCAAGGTTTGAAAAGAGGTGAAATGAAATGGATGAAAAAAGATAGAGAAAAAATCATTGCTTGAGTTCATAAGAATGCTCTTGAATCAGAGCTTGAGTCGAATTTTCCTCAAAATACTATCTTTGTTCCATTTTCAGCATCTTTGCAACACCCTTCATTCTTCATCCTCTCCTCCTTGCATGTCAATTCTCTTCAAAAGTGATATATTGGCAATATATCACTGGAGCAATTATGATACAAGAATACGCTAGTGTGTCTTTGTTTCAAATTTAATGGAAATGCAGTCCCCAAGCCATTCAGTTCCCCCACCATCCTAGCTCCACAACTCATTGGCGTAGTTTTCCTCCTAGCCTCCAAAGAACGAGATGGTGCTGTGCCTGCTAATGAGCATCTGTCTTGGAGAAGACAGTGGCTTTGAGATCATGGGAAAACAGTAAACTATCAAAGGCAGGTTTCATCCTCAGTCATTCCCAACCTTCCTAGGTTAGAAGGCACTGTTGGCAGATTCAGGGGATGCCTGGGGCTGGAGAACAGCCTTATTATGCAAAGGTGGACTGTAGAGTCTCAGGGTGAGATGTCTCTCTCCTGTGAAAGTAGAGAGATGGGGAGATTCCCTGTCTCTCACAAATGCCTTTCCCCATCCTCCTGCCTAAATATCTGGCTTTCCTCCATCCTAAGAACATCAGAGCCACTACTGTTTGTTTATTTAGTCAACAAATGCTATTTATTAGCACTTATGTGATAGATACCTGTGCTAAGTGCTGGGAATTCACTAATGAACAATATAAAAGTTAAAAAAAATAGATTTGGCTCCTGTTCTCATGTTGTTTACAGGCTGGTAGAGGAGACTGATATTGACCAAATAGTCACCCAAACAAATGTAAAGTTACAACTGTGGTAAGGCTACAAGGTGAGGTAATTGGTGCATATGACAAAAGAATATGATATAGACCATTTATCTACCTATCTCCCACCTTACCTTCCACTCACTTAGAAAAGACCATCACCTTGTTAATGGGCAGGAAGAGCCTAACCTGCCTAAACTCAGGCTAAGGGACAGAAAGCCCTGCCCTTTCCCTGACACCTCTTCTGTAACTGGTGTGAACAGTTTTGACTCTGTCTGCTTCACCACAGAACACAAGCCAATGGGGAGGGTGATCAGGCAGAAGATGTCCCCCAGCCATTGGGGGAAGGGAGGCAGACAAACAACATGTTGGTAGCAGGAATTTAAAGTGTTTTAAATCTGTAGTCCTCCAGCAGAGAACAAGGCCCCAAGAAAACAGTTCAAGAGGGTGTATGGGATGGGGGCAACCAACAGTGCTGCAGGGGATGAGAAAGGCCAGATTGGGTATGGCCTGATTTAGCCATACCCAATCTGGCCAAAGCCTTGTTCTGTTTGAGTTTTTGGAACCCCTTCTTCTGATCCTGCAACTCACCACCACTGAATTAATCATCTTCTTCACCACAAAGGGGCATGTCCTACAAACCTCCTAGTTTCAAATAATGCTGAACATTCTTGAAGAAGCTTTCCATCTAGTTTTATTCTTTAGCCACCACATTTCACATATTATACATTTTCCTCGTCACATCTTTTTTCAGTTTATGCCCAAGGTGGGGAAAAACTAGTTGATAAAACTACCTATTTGCAGTGGTCACAATCACCCAACCTCATCTTTGGTGCTCTCATTGGCTAGACAACAGATGTTCTTAATGAAGATTAAGTGAAATTTAATGGTACTAATTGCCATTTGCATGGGCTGCAGATACCATCAGGTTCACACGCTGCCTTTCATGGTCCTTTACGCCTTACTACATATCAGGTTTGTATTTGACTGGAGTGAATCTGACTGGCAGTACCTGCTGGCTGCTCAGCATGAAGACGCGAGCACGGTAAAGGCACACAGGCCAGAGAAACATAGTGCAGTGGTGGAAATAGGGCTGGCTAATTTGTTTCCTAATAATAACTGCTTTCTAAGTTTCTTAGTAATGGCAAGTAAGGATCATTTTGGACTGGGTGGGACTCAGTATCTGCCTAGGGAGGATACACAAGACACTAGGTAGGCTGACTTCTGTGTTTTTATACAAAACTGATCATTTTCTCTTTTGTTCTTAAAACTATTGGAAAGCCCTTATAATACAAAAGTGAGCAAAGGAGGTGAACACCACTGTTCACACAAGAGAACTTGTGACAGTTTCAACAAATACATGAAAAGGTGCACAATCTAATCAGTAACAAGGTAAATGCAAAGTATATAAAAAAGATACTATTTCTCAACTATCCAATTGGCAAATGTGGAAAACAAAGATAAGTATCGGGTATTGGTGAGGATGTCAGGAAATTAAATCTGTGGACGTTCTGGAGGTCAGTTGATAGTAGCTGATAAAATTTTAAACATGTGTGTTCCATAAACCAGCATTTTTTAATTTCCATACCTACTCTAGAACACCTTTGCAAGCATGTTCAAGGAGATGTATACAATATACCATTTTTTTGTAATAGCCTCAAACTGGAAGCAACCTAAATTTTCATCAGTAGGAAAACAGATGAACTACAGAATAACTATCAAGTTGTAAAAAGAATGAGATAGTTTATATTTTGTATGACTGCACATAATATACATGTAAATGCATAGACAAGCTCTGAAAGGCCACAGTCACAAAAGTGGTTACCCTTGGGAAGTGGACTGAGGTGGGAGAAGCTGGGTTAGTCAAAGACATTTTCAGTCTTATTTATCTTGTTTTGTTTTGTTTTGTTTTGTTTTGAGACGGGGTCTCACTCTGTTGCCCAGGCAGGAGTGCCATGGTGCGATCTCACTGTGAGGCTCACTGCAGCCTTCACCTCCTGGACTGAAGAGAACCTCCCACCTCCACCTCCCAAGCAGATGGGACTGCAGGCGCACACCACCAAGCTCAGCTAATTTTTGTATTATTATTATTATTATTTTTATTTTTATTTTGGAGATACAGGGTTTTGCCATGTTGCCCAGGCTGGTCTTAAACTGCTGAGCTCAAGTGATCCGCCTGCCTCCACCTCCCAAAGTGCTGGGATTACAGGTATGAGCTACCATGCCAGGCATAGTCTTATTTGTGATACTGTAATATTTTATAAGCAGAACTGTTCACTCATTATTTATGTAATTAAAAATTAATTTAAAATTATATTAAAATTTTGTGTGTGTGCTTTTTAATTTTTTAAAAATTAAAAAAAACTTTGTGGGTACATAGTAGGTGTATATATTTATGGGGTACATGAGATGCTCTGATACAATCATGCAATGTGAAAAAAAGCACATCCTGAAGAATGGGGTATCCGTCCTCTCAAGCATTTTTCCTTTGAGTTACAAAGAATCCAATTGCACTCTTTGAGTTATTTTAAAATGTATAATGAAGTTATTATTTACTATTGTGGTATCAAATAGTAGTTCTTATTTATTCTGTTTTTTGTACCCATTAACCATCCCCACCTCCCCCGCTTCCAGTCCCCCACTACCCTTAACAGCCTCTGGTAATAATTAAAAATTTTAAAGGCAATATAGTTATATTAGAACATTTATAAACAAGAAAAAAAGAAAACAAAGATGTATAGTCCTGCCACCTGGACAAATCCACTATTATAAGTGGGTGTGTTTTCTTCTAGTCTTTTTATGTTTACATTGTATATAATTGTTATCTATAATTTGTATCTTGCTTCTTTGTTTAACACTGGGTTTCTCAGCCTTGGCACTATTGACATTTTTGGGTCAGCTCACTCTTTGCTGTGGGGTTGAGGGGCTGTCCTGTGCATTGTAGAATGCTAAGTAGCATCCCGGGCCTCTACCCACTAGGTGCCAGTAGCACACCCACAGTCATGACAATAAAAAATGCCTCTGGACATTGTTAAATGTCCCCTGTTGGACAAAACTGCTCCTGGTTGAGAACCATTGGTTGAATACATAATTAGCGTAATGTCATTATATAAATCCTTATAACCTTGCCCAGGCCTTCAAACTTAATGCCAGTCTCTGTTTTTCTCCCAGATCTTGATCTATGTATGTCTAACCTTGGCCTTGATAACCTGACCTTGCTTTCTGACACCTCTTTTCCTAGTTGGTTGGGGATTCCTCAGCCCAGACTGTAATCTGACATCACCATTAAAGCAATTAAACAGTAACAGCCAGGCTTCTTCCCCTGACATTGTAGACTGATTTCAGATCATGTGTCAGAAAACAGGGATAGTAATCAGGAAACCCATTAACACAGTAAAAAGTAATCAGTCCAGAGACATAGCTGAGGGTTCAAGTCATGGGGCTAATGGTCAAGTCTAAGAAGTCGAAGGCAACCAGAGCCCACCACAGGATCTGCTCTCTAAACAATCAAAAGCCTGGTTGCTTGGCAAACAATGCTTCCTTCTTCCCTTTCTGCTTTATCTAGACATTTCCCAGGCTCTCAGGGCATGATCAATCCAAAGGGCAGACATAAGGATAAGCCATGGAAAAGATGGCACTTGCCTGATGAGGACAAGAGACCGAGACCTCAATGCTTATATTCCCAAGGAACAAGGAGAGGTCAACGCCAGGTGTCAGGCCTAACCTTAAGAAACATTTAATGAGTGTTGCATATCAAGCACTGTGCTAGGCTCTGGCAATGCAAAGATGACTCTGGAGTGACTTAGTCTAAAATCCATTTACCACATAACTTCCAGAGAAATATATCTATCAGGAATCAAAATATAAAGGCAGTGACAACACTCCTCATTTTGAGCACTTAATTAGACCATGTATCACTATACATGCTTGTCCTCCAAAATCCAGTAAGATATGAGAATGAGAATAGTATTGTGAGGCTCTGTGGCTCCAAGACCCCAATTCAAAGAGAAGACTGAGTTCATTTACAGAGCACAGAGGGCAGTATCAGATTTCATCATGTGAATTCACTACATTGAAAATGTAAATTTCCTGCTCCCCAAACTCCAAAAATTCTCATCTGGTCCAGGTTTCTGCAGTCTGAGCTAAGTTGGAGGTAACCCCTCATGCATCTTTGTCTGTCTGGTTCTTTACTCTCTGGTGCCATGAGGGAGCAGAGATAGGCTGAACACTATTTCATCAGGGACTGAATCACTTCCCTGCCTGCCCATCTGGCCTTTTCCTGACAAGATGGTCCCTGATTATTTGAGATCTGCAGACACAAGGAAATGGAGCCAAGGAAGACTGACCCTGGTGTGAAATCTAGAGAGATGATAAAATCTCTTCTCAGCAGTGCAGGATATCATTATGCCTTGCAAATAACCCACTGTCTTCTGAAGACTGAGATGAGTTCAGTCAGAGGAGTTTCCACAATGCTTTCTTGAAAATTGAGGTTTTATTACACCCAGGTCAGTCACTGGCTAAATGCTGGACTACCTCCAATTGGCATCCAATAGAGATAATGCTGTGCTGTAAAATGCGTATTTAATAACTGAATGCCTATCCCCTTTGTCTTTCTATAGTCCTTCCTTTGTCCTGGGTTTCTGCAGCAATAGTAGGGCCTAAGGGAGTGACAAATTATAAGCAATGTGCTGTGTAGTAGGGTACGTGGTGGCCCTTTGAGGCAGACGTTATAATTCTGCATAGCAATGATAGCCCCCTCTCAATTTATATTTCCAATTCTAGGAATTGCTGGCCGTGGTCATAGCCAGGGGAAGTCTAGAGCAAAACTGAGAAAAATGAAGTTTGTTTTGTTAGCCCCCAACCTCTTAGTTGGCATCATCTTGCCCCAGTGGTGGGCCCTTTTTCCCCCAAGTTAGCCAAACCATCATGACCCACTCCTTAGAGTCTTAATTCAAAATGAGATATAAACATTGATAATAGCTAAGTATGCTATTTTTTCCTCCTCAAACATTTCAAGCCACAGGCTGCGGGGTGGAAGAATTCTTTACCATGTTTGAAACCATACTACTTGTGTGTTCAACTAGCATGATCCCAGACCTAGGAACAGAGGTTCTAGGTCCTAGGCCTGCCATTTCTGTTTTCAAAACAGTTTTATTGAAGTAGCCTTGCAATTTATGCCCCAATTGTGCCATACCACCTTCTGAAATTACAGTGGGTTCATGGAAAGCCACATGTGGAAAGACAGGGGTTCTCCCTCTGTGGTTTTAAAGCCTTTGGCCACAAGGCTATATGAGATAACTGTGGTTTTAACACCAGCTCTTCCAAAACCATAGTCTCCACTTCAGTGAAAAAAGTCCAATTTTCTCAGACCTCAGGTCCTGTACTTCTTTATAGAAAGCAACCGTAGTCTGAGTGGCCTGATCTAATTTAAAGAGCTTCCAGAACGCGGGGGTAGTGCCAAACCCTATGCTTCATTAATAATACCACGATTATTTTATCTTAGGGGAACTGACTTTCTTTCTTCACTATATTCAAGCATTTCCTGGCTGTTTTTCCAAGCAAAGAAGCAAATGTTGAACGACTTAATAACATTGGGATCATTGGCAACTGGTTTTGAAAGAATAGAAATGAGTTTACAGAGAGTTAAAAAATGGAAGATGAATTCCACTTCTTGCCCTGTATCTCTTGTTTCAATGTTTCTCTCTCTCTGTCAGTCAGAGCATTCTTTCTTACTTTCCAGGTGGCATTCCAAGGTTCCCCTAGTTATCTCTTAAATTAATCTGTATTCCCTAATTTAACCACATTTATATTAATATATTTTTATAACCATTTTATTGAGATACAATTCAAATACTGGATTAATCAAGGTTCTCTAGAGAGACAGAACTAATATGGGATATATATATATATATATATATATATATATATATATATATATATACACACACACACACACACACACAAAGGGGAGTTTATTAAGTATTAACTCACATGATCACAAGGTTCCACAATAGGCTGTCTGCTTGGCTGAAGAGCAAGGAGAGCCAGTCTGAGTCCCAAAACTGAAGAACTTGAAGTCCAATGTTCAAAGGCAGGAAGCATCCAGCATGGGAGAAAGATGTAGACTGGGAGGCTAGGCCAGTCTAGTCCTTTCACGTTTTTCTGCCTGCTTTATATTCTAGCCATGCTGCCAGCTGATTAGATGGTGCCCACCCAGATTAAGAGTGAGTCTGCCTTTCCTAGCCCACTGACTCAAATGTTAATCTCCTTTGGCAACACCCTCACAGACACACCCAGGATCAATACTTTGCATCCTTAAATCCAATCAAGTTGACCCTCAGTATTAACCATCACATACACTATAAAATTCACTTATGAAAATTATACAATTCCATGGATTTTAGTATATTCTCAAAGTTGTGCAACTGCCTCCACAATCAATTTTAGGACAATTTCATCAATCCAAAAAGAAACCCCTTAGCAGTCAATTTCCATTTCTCTCCAGCACTAGGCAAACAACCAATTCACTTTCTCTATATACAGTAATTCATATATTTTAACAGAGACCTCTAGAAAATCTGCATTATCCAAGGGGATGGTCCCAAAAGGGGTGTTTTCAGGTACCATGACAGGGAACATGTGAAAAAGTGGTGGCCCTACGACTGGCACACTGCAAATCACATAATCTATTAGCACATATTTCCAAGAGTCAAAGGTAGTGGGCAGAGATACATTGACAACAGATTAAGCCAGTACTGCAGCTATTTTAATTGATCTTGCTGCCATCCAGGGGGTGAGGAGGAGGGTGCATTCTCAGAGGATGCATCTTTCAAATGGAAATCTGCTGAAGGGCATTCTTTTCTGGCCTTTTAGGGTCCACAACAGAATCCTGCCTCAGTAGATAACTTTGCTTTGTTCTCTAGCAGCTATCTATAGAGCTATAGGCAATTTGTCAATTGGTTCCACAAACAGGTTTTGATCATCTACTTTGAGCCAGGCACTGCACTAGGTATCAGGGATGTGAAAATAAATAAGACCATTTCCACAAATTCAGCCTGGGTACACCTGACTTTTGTGGAAAACTGCTAAAAAAATGTTGCCCTATTCCCCAAAACATACCCAAAGACAAAATATATCTCTTTTTGACTATGCTTAGTTCCTGAAAATTTCATCCAAGTTAGTCTTTAGCTTAAGGCTTTGATGGCCCCACTAATTACAAGAAACACATTAATATATTTTCAGTCATTTTACTCTTTAGTAGTATATTTTAATAGCCAATCTTAGAGTCTTGAGAGGATGGAACTCTGAGATAGGCATGATTTGGTAGAAAGATAAAGAGGGAAATTATAGGTCTCCATTGCTCAATGAGTGGTCTATAGGCCAATAGCATGAGCATCACCTAAAGGCTTGTCAGAAATGCAGAATCTTAGACCTCACCTCAGACTTACTGAATCAGAAGCTGCAATTTAACAAGATTCCTAAGTGACTCATATATACTTTTAAATTTGAGAGGCACTTGTCAATAGCATGATATCTCAACCTTGGCACTACTGACATTTGGGGCTGGGTAATTTTCTCTTGGAGTAGGGGGTCAGTGGGGAGAGGGACAGTTCTGTGCATATCGCTCACAATAGCGTCAGAAATAATAAGTCTGTCAGGACGCTCTCAGTTCGGAACTGGCTTTGAGAACCTAGTGTTTGTTTTGAAGCCCTAAGGTACATTATTCATTAAGAAGTCCACACAGCAAAATTGGGCTTACCCTAGCAATGGTTTTCAACCTTGGCTGGATGTTAGGAACACCTGGAGAGCTTTAAAAAAAAAAAAATACGTGTTCCCTACTCCAGGCTAATTATTTCTGAAATTTTGAAGAAATCCCCAGCATCAGTATTTTTTAAAAGCTCCACAAGGTGATCCAAATTTTTTTCTAACATTTTAAATGAACATTTTCAAACATAAAGTCTGTATCACTTAGATTCTACAATTAACATTTGCTATATTTGCTTTATTACATAGCTATCCCTCTATCCACCCCTCTATCAATCCATCCTATTTTTAATGCATTTCAAAATAGGTTACTGATATTAGAATGCTCACCCTTAAACATTTCTGCAGGCATATCATTAGAGTTCAATATTTGTTTAACACTCTTTTTATTAGTCAACTTTTACATACAGTGAAATGCATAAACTGTAAGTATGTCATTTGATATTTTTAGTTTTGTGACATACGTACACCTGTATAATACAAACCTTTATCAAGATAGAGAACGTTTTCTTATGCATATTCCCAGTAAACACCCATCCCTGCCCCTGAGAGGCAATCACTGTTCTCTTCTGATTTTTTTCTAGGTAATTCCAAGTTGTAGCCAGGGTGGAAAATGCCTTAAAGGGTGATAGGCAAATTCCACTTCCTCAGCCTTCTGTAATTGAGGCAGTGGAGCCTTTTGGTTAGCAGCTCTAGAGTCCGAAAGCTTGAAGCCAGGTCCAGCTCAAACAATGCTATCAGTGAAACTTTAGGCAAGGTAACCTGTGAAAATCTCAGTTTGTTCATCAATAAAATAGGAATCATAATAGTACCTACCACAAAAGGTTAGTTGGGAGATTTAAATAAGATAATATAAGTAAATTAGTAATAAGGTTAATGTTTATTAAGGGCTTACAATTTGTTAGGCACTAAACCAGTTGTATGGATTATCTCATATAATCCTCTCTACTGTTAGATCTCCATGACAGATAGAAAAAATAGGCTTAGAGAGAATAACTTGCCCAAAATCACATAGCTAATTATTGGAAGAGCCAGAATATAACCTAAAGTGGTTTGATTCTAAGAACCACATTCTCACACTGTTAACTACCACACTTCCTTTTGTATGCATTACACACAGAGTAAGAGCTCAAAAACTACTATGTATTAATTATATGCACATTGTATTATATATATACAGTATTATATAGATATATGTGTACACACACACACACGCACACACACACACTTCCCTAGAATTTGTCTAATCTATTCAGTTATAGAGTCCAAATGAAGCCATGGAGCCTCTGACCCAAACACAGAGAAAGCTTAGAAATCTCAGCAGCCCAATGTTGCTGGTCCACACCTTGGTACAAGCATCTGTATCTATTGTGTTCTTAACAATGCCATTTCCATCATGACTTTGAGAAATACCAGCAATAAGATAAGCCATCATGCTGACCAACACACAAAGCTCTCAGTGACAACATCTCTGTGGAATAAAGAACTGGGGGAAGAGCTTTTTTTTTCCCATTAACACATTCAGCTCCCTGACGCTCTGTTCTGCAGCTGTGCTGCAGTCGCTCAAACAAAGGGTTGCTGGAAAATCGGTTACATCATCGGCATCAGCTCTGACAGACTTTCCAGAAGCAGCATTATTAACATCTCCACAGAACGAGAGAATGGGCAGGGCTGGAGCTCACTCAAGCTACATTATGCTACCCTTCCTCCTAATGAAAATCCCATTGTATTGGGCAATTATCCACACCCCATTCAAGGTGGCTGTTTATGCACATCAGAGTCGTCCATTTTTTCCTAAGTGAGGCAGCATCACATGGAGCTATCTTATTCCTCAGTCTCCCCTATTGGGCCACTCAGTCTAATAGCCTACCCTCACAGGTTAGATGATAGTTGTTTGGCACCAAGAAGAGAGTGGCATGCCCTGGGCAGGGCAGAAGATGGATATCTAGTAGTAAACTCTGTAGCTAAGTCTTAAGAGGAAGCATGGTGACAGCTGAAAACAGAACTTCTTTTGTCACTATCAGGAAGCCTAAAAACGGCTGGAAAATCAATTTCAAAGCTTTGGAATCTCAATTTAGCTGGCAGGCAGCAAAGGGAGTGAGAAGAGGATGAGACAAGGTGCTGAGACTTCAAGCTTTGTGGCTCCGTTGGAATATCAGACTGCCAGGGTTATTTTAATCATGTGAGGGCTTACAGATACTCTTCCACCAGGGAGGGGAAATCGCTGGCAATTTAGCTAAATGAGTGTCTGGGGTTATGATGAAGTCAGCAATCAAGGGATGCTTTCTAACAGAGGAAAGCTGATAACACAATGAAATGAAATGAAATGAAATGAAATGAAGTTTTCTGTTAGGGAAGTCAATGTTCCATTATTGCAAAACCCATAGAGTTAATGTCCCCAGTGTAATCACTACTATGATTTGACACTTTCAGCTACTGGACTTGTGGCCAAAATACAACAAGGCTGACCTTTTATCATTATCCTTCTAGCCCCAGAGGGGCTGAGCACACCATTTAGATATAGGGATGAAGGAACAGAGGGACCAAGTTCAAGCTGCAAGAAATCCCTTCCCTGGTCCCTGATTCCACAGAACAGATAGAAGATATTTGTGTGAATATTGATCATCAATAACTGGCTCAGTCTTTTAGAAGATTTTGCCTGTGGATACCTTGACTCTCAACCTAGAGATTAAAGTATTTTAGGGATGGTGTTTGTCGTCATTCGGGAATATTAGTACACAAAATAAATGGTGTTTGCTGAGCCAAGAAATAGGAATAATTGGTTGTGTTCACTCTTGTCTCCAGGAATAACTGTGGTTCTGGGACACATCTGTCAGATATGCCAAGAGTTAACATTAGGCAGGATCAACTCCTGGCCAAGAAGAGAGTCTGAGGCACCATGCATAGTCCAAATAAATCCAGGTCTCCCTACAAGTGGAGTAAATATTTGCTGTCAATAATAATATGAATATATGCCATTTTTGAGTGCTTACTATGCACCAGGTACTTTACAACAGCCATATCTTATTATCACAAGAACCCTCTGAAGCAGGGATAGTGTCTGGTATATAGTAACTACTCAACAAATAGTACCTATTCATTATTACTGTACCCATTTTTATAGACAATAAAACTGAGGCTCAAAGAAACTTAGAAACTTATTTAGAGTCACAGTATATAACTGGATGTGACACTTTAAAGAGATCTGGAATTAAATGCATTCTGTTTTATTCTGTCTTAGACAAGTCCAAGCTCCTTAAAATAACAGCTATGGGCTCCCTGAATCTGTTCTTTTTCTATTTTGATCCTCCATGTAATTGCAGTGTTCATGAAATTACACTAAAATCTGAGAGTAGGTGCCCATGTGGGGTACAATGCCACTATGGATGCACAGGAGCTTGCTCCAGAAGTTATTAAAATAGAGCCCATGCCATAATGAGAACCCCAAAGGAAGTGAAGTAAACCAAGGCCCTGTGGCAGGACTGAAGGGCATGTTATGGTTGGGCTATTCCCTTCTAGCTTTCTGGATCCCATTATTTGCCTATTTGAGCATAGCCTAGAGTAGCTTTAAGAAGCTTTCTGTTATCCATAGATGATCCAAGCATTGGAGAACAAATTAATCCATGGGATCTTTTTTATATTGCTTATGGGGTTATACATTAATACAATACTTAAAAACACTGTGGCATTATCTTGTAAAATTGTATACTCACATACGCTACTGTTCAGATCCTGGGCATGTTTTCCCTCAGATCCATTCCTCACTGTCTCTTGATATGCTCAGTTTTGCAGCAGGGTGACTGCTGCAGGCTACTCACCTTGGGCAGCCAGGTTATCTGCCTTCCAGTTGAGTTCACCCAATGGAGGGAAAATGACAGGCAGCAGGAAGGGAAAAACCAAGGTATTTCTCAACTAGCACCTTTCTCCACCCTCACCTCAAGTAGCATACCCTGTGGTGGCCACAGCTCTCACATGGATTCAGTTCCCACAGGAGAAGTTGGTCATGATTCCAGCTTCTACCAGGTAACCCTGGCCCTGAGCTCTGGTGACATTAACCCTTTGTTCTGCCAGTCCTAGGGAGGAGTGGTAACAGCTGCTGCTATTGTTAACTTATAGGTTGTCTCGCCACCTGCTGTTAGGCTTCTCAGCTATTGGCCGGCATAATACTCAGCAATGAAAAGGAAGAAATTATTGACACATGAAACAACTTAGACCTCAAGGGAGTTATAATGAATGAAAAAAATCTCAAAATATGACATACTAGATGATTCAATTTATATAACCCTCTAGAAATAACAAAATCATTGAGATGGAGAACAGATTAGTGATTGCCAAGGGTTAAAGGCAGGAGTGGGGTGGCTAGGAGGGTGCATGTGACTATAAAGGGGCAGCACGAGGGATCCTTATGGTAGCTAAGAAGTTCTGCTTCTTGATGCTGGTGATGGCTACACAAAAATCTACACATGATAAAATTTTACATAGACATACAACTACATAAACACACACACAAAAAAGGAATGTATATAACACTGGTGAAATATTAATAAGGTCTGTGGATTGTACTCATGTCATTGTCCTAGTTTTCATACTGTACTATAGTTATGTAAGATGTTACCATTGGGAGAAATCTGGGGGAAAGGTACATGGTAGCCTTTTTGTACAATTTTTACAACTTCTTGTGAATCTATTATTATTTCAAAATAAAAAGTTCTTAAAAATATAAAGGAGCTTTCCATGAGTAGTCTAGACAGTACTAGGGCAGCATGCTTGGGTCTCTTCATGCTTAAGGCTTCTTGATGGTTAAGATAATTTGAGTCCCACTCTAGGCTCTTGATTGCTGACTTTATATCCTAGTGTTCTCCTCTCTCATTCATATTTACAGTGAAGTACTTGGAGGATGATCCATTGTTCTTAAGCAAAAACATACTTTACATTAAGCTCTCTATGTCAGAATAAAATCAGTTACCCAAGCCAGGAGTACCTTTCTCTGCTCCTCCACTAGAAAAGCACAAGAGAAAGGCACTGGCATATTAAACAACATAATTGCCCTGGCCATCTTGACTAAGTGGCATGATGTGATTATCAAATTCATTAGGTTTTCTCCATTGGGAAATGAAATAAGCAAATGACAGACTACCACAACAATCCAGCTTCCCTTCCTTTGCCTTCATTTCCTACGAAGATTTCCAAGTTTAGGAGCAACAACCATATTCAGCACCATGGACAACACTATCAGATGCCAGCTATTGAGAGAAACAAGCTCTGAGGTTTATTAGCTCCCTAAGTTTCTCCTCTTGATTCTGCTTTCCTCCCTTTAGTAAACTGATATTTAGGAAGACAATAAGGTGAGGTTCTTACCGTTTTATAGGAAGAATCAGGAATGAGCCAGGGGAGGGGCTATTGAAAACATCAATTTTTAAAGGAAAAGTTAGAATTGAAGGCAGCTGTGGTTCAAAACAACTTAAACAGATTGAGGTGTGTCCTTAGCCAGTTATTCCTGTGTAGTAACACACCCCGCACAGAGTCCTTTGTCTAGTGGTAAGATGAAGCATGCATGCAGCAGTCAGAGTCTTTGCTGATTCTTGCAGAAACCTTCACCTTGGCACCAGCCTGCTGGCAAAATGGACCTTAGAAGTCTTTGCTGTATGAAAATGAGAGGCTACAAAATTAAATGAAGGTGAAAATATAAGGGAAACTTCTGTGCTATGATATAGAGCCCAAAAAGAACTAATTCTGAATAAGTCCCTGAGGAAGGTAGGAATGAGGAGAATATGCCATTTCAAATAACTAGCTGACCACTGGGGCTTGCTGATCAGTAAGCAGAACCAATGAAAATAAAAGCTGAATTGTCCCTTAAAGATTCTCTAGCTTAGTGGTTCTTAAACACGAGTTTGCATCAGGAATTACCAGGAGGGCTTGTTAAAACAGATTTCAGAGCCCAGCCCCCAGAGTTTGTGATTCAGAAGGCATGAGGTGAAGCCTGACAATCTGCATTTCTAACAAATTCCCAGGTGATACTCATGATGCTGATAGAGGAGGGAGCATGCTTTGAAAGCCACTCTCTAGTCCAACCTCTGTTCGCGTTTCTATTACTCTTTTGGTAACAATCCCATACAAAATTCATTATCAAGTGCATTGCATAGTAGTTAGGGTTGCCAGATTTACCAAATAAAAATACAGGATGCCCAGTTAAATTTGAATTTCTCATTGCTTATCTAAAACAAATTTAACTGTCTGTCCTACACTTAATCTGACAACGCTAATATGAAGAAACTGCTGGTAAATTTGAAGAAAAGGACTTAACTTCTCAGCTCATGTTTTTGCTATGTCCTTCCTGCCTGAGGCACTAAAGAGGCTAGGAAACACCTGACCCCTCCTCCTCCTGCCTCCACTTCCAGCCTGACAAGCTTGTTGGGGCTCTATTGAGCCAGCGTAAAAAGGCTGTGATTTGAAGAGCTGCAAAAAATCAGCAGCAGCTAAACTGGTACCCTCCAGTATCTCTCATTTCTATGGAAAGTTTGATTTTGGTTCTCTGCCCTGTGATTAACCAAAACAAGAGGAGACAAATAAAAATTCTTTACAGCTGTTTCACACTGATAGACCTGACCTTCCCAGCTGAAGGTTCTTTGTGCTGAGAAATTGTTACCTAGCAACCAGGCCTTGCAGCTGCCAGACTCCAAACACTGAAAGCATTACTTACAGAAAAGAAGCCAGGAGAAGGGTGGGGTGGGGACTGCATCAATCTGAGCTTTGTCTTGGGGTCTAACGCCGCATTTGAGTGAGAAAAGATAAGCAGAGATCGAAGTCCCTTCCTGTTGAGAATCAATTTCCCAATCGGACTGCTTGGGTTCAGCTTTCTGTCACCTGCATCTGCTCTACCTACCACTCCTACGTGTGAAAATGAGAGGGTTGAAGGAGGAGTGGGAATGCTTCCCAGAGATGCCAAATACTCTGGATGGTGCACATGGTTTTTATTTTTTGACAATAGAACACATTTTCACTCTTCAATGTACATTGTCAATGATTGGTCCACTTCCTTCCTTTCCTCTTCCTCCCTTTCTCCTTCTTCCTTCCTCCCTTCTCCTCCTTTTCTCCTTCTCCTTCTCTTTCTCTCTCTCCTTCCACTAGGAACACTTGTCTTCATAATATAACTGTGGAAACTAAGGCACAAAGAGCCCAAAGGACTTACCTAATCTTGAACACCTCATAGAATCTTTTCCTTCTTAGCAGTGTGTAAGACTTGGGCAGCAGTGAGAAGGCAGGACCAGGAAACCAAAGAAAGGCCCAGGAAAAAACGTAGGGGCCAAGCACCAAGCATAGGAGCAAGCCTGACATGGTAGAGCCTCCAAAATCAATGGTTGAGATGAGACAATGGGCTAGATTCAGGCAGGGATCAAGGAATCAAGGAGCATAGAAGTCAAACAAATGCATTGAACATGTATATAAAAGGTTTAATGTAATTGATCTGGGGAGCGGCCAACCATCTGTATTTTTAAAACTTCACAGGTGTTCAGAATATGTAGCTAGTGTTGAGAATCTCCCAATATTGCAGAAGGGAAAGGATTAGCTTAGTAGTTTTCAAACATTAGCGTGTACGTGAATTACCTGGCTAGCTGCTTAACATCCAAAGTCCTGAGTCCTATCCTCTAGCAAATCTAATTTAGCAGGTCTGGGGCGAGGCTCAGGAAATCTGCATTTTTAACAAGCTACCCACATGAATTCTGATATGAACAACACACTGCAAAATACCGGTTTATGGTATCTCTTTGACATAAAGTTTACTTTTATATAATCAAATAATATTCTTCGCACCTCCTTACCAATCTTCTCTAACAGACAAACAACTTCCAACTTTCTAATATGTGCAACTAGGTAGCGACCAAATTTCTGTATATGGGCATGGAGATTCTCTTCAGGGGCCATTAGTAGCTTGCCCCACGACTATACCCACAGTTGTCTGTCTAGTAAGCATCCATTTTATCTCTGTCTGCAAGTCCACTGCCCTGAAACAAGGTCAAAGCACTCCCATGTGCTTTGAATTGACTGCTGCTAAGATATGAATGTGTTACCTCCAAAATTCAGGGGTTGCTAATGTGATATTATTAATAGTTGGAGCTTTTAAGAGGTGATTAAGCCATGAAGGCTTCTCCTTTGTTAACGTGACTAAGGCCCTCCAAGAGGCTTCACATAGCATTAGTCTCTCTTGCCCTTCTGCCTTCTGCCATGTGAGGACAGTCTTCCTCCCTTCTGGGAAATTCATCCCTCACCAGATAAGCAAACCTGCCAGCACCTTGATCTTGAACTTTCTTGTCTCCAGAACTGTGACAAAATAAATGTCTGTTTTTTATAAATTACCTAGTCTAAGGTAGTTTGTTATAGCAGCACAAATGGAAGTTTTAGTTGATAAGCACACACTATAATTCACGCATAAACTATATTACTGAACTTGAATATCTTTAGAAACGTATTTAAGTAACAGCTTTATTGAGACATAATTTATATACCACGCAATTCACCCATTTAAAATGTACAATTAAATGGTTTTTGGTACATACACAGAGTTGTGCAACTATCGCTGCAACCAATTTTAGAACATTCTCATCACCCCCAACAAAAACCCCTGTGCCCATTAGCTGTAAATCCCTATTTCTCCCCAAACCTCCCAACCCTAGGCAACCACAAATGTACTTTTGTTTCTACGTATTTGTCTATTCTGGACATTTAATATAAATAGTCATAAAATATATGGTCTTTTGTGTCTGGTTTCCTTCACCTATCATAATGTTTTTATTGTTCATTCACGTTATAGCATGTCATCACTTGATTTTTTATGCCTGAATAATATTCCATTGCATGAATACAGCACATTTTCCTTATCCATTCTTTCATCGATGGGAATTTAGTTTGTTTTCACCTTTTTGCTATTATGAATAATGCTGTTTTGAATATCTGCGTGCAAGGTTTTCTGTAGACATACATTTTTATTTCTCTGGAGTAGAATTGCTGGTCATATGGTGACTCTGTTTAATCATTCAAGGAACTGACAGACTGCTTCCAAAGTGGCTGCACCATTTTATATTCCCACCACCAGTGCATGAGGTTTCTTTCTTTCTTTTTTTTAACTTCCTTGCCAATGCTTATTATTCTCTTTTTTATTATCACAACCCTAAGGGTGTAAAGTGGTATCTCATTGCAGTCTCGATTTGCATTTACCTCATGGCTAATTATGTTGAGCATCTTTTCATGTACGTGCTCCTTGGAGAAATATCTATTCAAGTCTCTGCCATTTTAAAATTGGACTATTATCTTTTTATTATTGATTTGTAAGAGTTCTGTGTATATATTCTAGGTACAAGTCCCTAGTCAGACATATGATTTTCAAATATTTTCTTCCATTTTGTGAGTCATATTTCCACTTTATTGATGTATCATGTGCAGCACAGAAGTTTTTACTTCTTATGAAGTCCAATTTGTCTATTTTTTCTTTGGTTGCTTGTGTTTTTGGTATCATATCTAAGAAACCATTGCCTAATCTAAATTCAAGATTTATACATATTTTTCCTTAAGAATTTCATAGCTTACATTTGGGTCTTTGATTCATTTTGAGTTAATTTTTATATATGCTGTGAGGTGGGGATTTAACTTCATTCTTGTCCATGTGGATATCCAGTTGTTCCAGCACTGTTTGCTGAAAAGACTACTTTTTTCCCTATTGAATTACATTGGTATTTTGAAAATCAATTGGTTGTAAAGGTAAGAGTTTATTTTTGAACTCTCAATTTTATTCCATTGATTTATGTGTCTATGTCAGTACCACACTGTTTTGATAACTGTAAACTTGTGGTAAGTTTGAAATTAGGAAGTATAAGTTTTACTTTATCCCTCTTTTTTTCAATATTGTTTTTGCTATTCTGGATCCCTTGAATTTCCAAATGAATTTTAGGATTAGTTTATCAATTTCTGCAAAGTCAGTCAGTATTTTTATAGGAATTTCATTGAATCAGTAGGTCAATTTGGGGAATATTATTACATTAATAATATTATAAATTCTCTTTTGAACTGGTTTATAATATCAGCCTGGTTCTCTCATTTATTATGAGTTAAATAAATTTTTAACACATGTTCATTTTTATATTTGCGTGTTATGATATTATCTTTTTTTTGAAAATTATATTTTAACATCTGTGATTTAGGTAAAGCAAGGATACTTCCTCCATTTCATAAATGTGGATACTGACACCCCAAGAGGTTAAGTGACTGGCATGGGTTGAACAGCAACTTAATGATAGAGCTATGACTAAAACCCAGGTATTTTGACTCCCAATCAAAGATGTTTTTACCATCAACATTTTGTTTCTTAAAAATTTTTAAATGGTAGAAATGATGTTCTGGAAAGAATTCTATTAGGTTTCTGCTTGGAATATAATTTCTTTTTTTTTCTCTTTTCTATATTCCAAACTCTACTCTGCCAATATGATGTCCTTGTGTTTTCAGTATATATTTATTTTAGCTAAACTTAACAAGGTTGAATTATTTGTGTGGCATTTGTTTCTTGGATCAAGGTATGGGGGAATCCAAAATATAGTGCAAAGGATTAGACAGGACATAATGTTGAATGAAAGTACTAGTGAAGTATAGTCCATGACACAGGGAACCCCAAAGGAATATATATCAATTGGGACACTAAACAGAATTTGGGATGACAGAGAATTATCTGTACATAATGGTATGGGTGTAAGGCTTTCATGGGAGGAGGTGGGGAGGCTGACATGAAAAAATGCAGAATTGCCCTGAAGATTTAAGAAGGCAGCCATTTGTTCTGCCTATTCTGTGAAGAAAACAACTCTACTCAGAACCTATTTCAAAGAAATCCTATTTAGAAAACAAGCATATTTTCTCTCTCAGTCTTTTGTGTCCAAGCAGAATATGCCATTCTCCAACATTTACTTGCAAATTGGAAATGTCTCTATTAAGACGTAACTCCCAGTAACTATGGTTATCCAAAGTTGAAATTCCTCAACACTCACTTACGCTGAATATTAGGCTATGTGTCGTAAAACAAAAATCAACAAAGGAGATGAGGCCTACAGTTTCAGCTTGTATTAAAGATATAGGTTCTTATTTCTAATCCATTCTAAAGGGCTATTGATGATGCAAGAATATTACTCTGGTTTTCTAATGTAGCTATCTAAAGCAAGCCTTTGATTCTTTTTTTTTAAATCCACTGCACCATCCCTGTACCTTATTTTGAATATTATTTATAGCAGTCGTTCTCATGCTTTGGCAATAGTCAGAATTACTGGCAAAGATTGTTGAAACCCAGAATGCTGGGCCCCACCCATTTTGAATTCAGTAGATCTAGAGTGAGAACTGAGATTTTGTATTTCTAACAAGTTCCCAGATGACGCTGATATTGCTAGCACATGAACCACACATTGAGGACCACTACCTTCTAGCCTTCTTTGGTCTTCTGGCCCACAGTATCAGCATCACCTAGGAACTTGTTAAAAATGCAAAATCTTGTACACAAATTAAAGTTTGAGACGCACTAGAGAACATTGAGGCCAGTGGTTTCTAGACCTGGATGTTATCAGAATTGCTTGTGGAGCTTTCAAATTTCTAGATTTCCAGGTCCCTCCCCCAACAATTCAGTTCCCAGTGATTCTGATGCACAGCCATGTTTGGGAAACATTGCTTTAGACAAGTGCTATCCCAAAATACTTTTATCACAACCTCTCCACCTCTCCTCACATACAGTCACATGTTATCCTTTAGCAATTTCTGTGAATGGCAAATGAGCCCAGCAGAGAAGCATTTTACTAGGGCTTTGAATGGCCTTAAGCAACTGGAAGCTGTTCACACAAGTGGCTCAAGCATTGATTTTGTAAAAACAACATGTTAAATACTGGAACTGGGGGAAGGGAGAGATACAAGAGAGTGCAAGACAGGATCTGTTGGGGAGATAGACCTAACACACATAAAAAAATAACTGCAAAACAATGAAGTGATAAACTCTCTGGCATTCTCAGTATGCCTGATGTTCAAACAAGGTATGTGAATCGGAAAACTGCTCAAAAAGAGGTGACCATGGGCATGCATAGGGAATCATCTCACATTTTTTTTTCATTTTCTCTTCTAGGAGTCATTCAACAAATGGTCTCTGAGACAAAGAATAACTCAACAATATGGAGCTAAATAGGGGAATAGAAAATGCACTTAACGCTCAACAAATTTTGTATAGAAGGATGAATCACAGAGAGTGCATCCGATTAAATAAGGAAAGGGTGGGAATGGGGACATGGATCTTGAATAAAAATTACTCTTGGTTTCCATCCTCTACAAAATGTGGCATCTACAAGCTGAGTGCAAGCCAAAGACTTCCAAGCCAGGAACAAATGAAGGCCCTCCTAAGCAAAAATGCCTGATACCATGCTAAAATCCCCAAACCTCATTCCTTTTCTTCCAGACATGATTATGCCCCAAACAGATGATGTAGGCTAGAAATATGCTAGAACTAGACTAACAGCACCCCCAGCTATAGATTTATGTCCTTGTGCAAGATGTTTATGTTTCTTCTTGGTGAAAAATATAAATTTTCAGGACATATTCATTTGCCAAAATTTTAATCCAATAATCTATATCCTAGCTTTTGAAATGGAGCACTTACTCATTTGATAATTCAAGGAGACCTGGGAAATGAAAAAGAATAAAAGTTTTATCCATTGTCCTACTAGTATAATTTATTGACAGAGTGGATGCTTTGCCTGGTTACCAATTAGTATTTTCTGATTCTATTGGCATGATCATCCCTTACAAATGAATAATGGTTATGTTATTCAGAGCACCTTCACAGGTATTTTGATGTCTACAGCTCTAAAGTTATATGACCTAATATTGTCCTTTATGGCCCTATGAGGTAGGTTAGGCAAGGTCCCTTAATCTGTTCTGTACCTTAGTTTATTCATCTATAAAATGAGAGGGTTGGACTAAAACAATAGTTCTCAATATTGGCTGAACATTGACTTGCCTAGGGAGATTTAAAAAATACTGACACTCGTGCCTGGGTCTCAGCTCCAGAGGATTTTGATGTAATTAGTCTGGAGTCAGGTCTAGGCATTGAACCTTCTAAAAGTTCCCCAAGATTTCTAGTGGACAGCCAAAATTGAGACCCACTTGATTGGATGAGGACTAAGGTCTCTTACAGCTCCGATATTCTGAGTCTAGATGCCATTTTAATTTTAAGGATGAGGTAACTGAGACACAGAGGGGTTAAAGGACGGCTGAAGTTCAAAAACTAAATCACTTCTAAGATAGATGATAAACCCTAACCCATGTCTTTCTACTTCAAAGCTTAGACCTTTGTTTCCAGCTGCCTTTAGTTTACCAAATGTCTAAATCTGTATGGTTATTAACCCTGACTTTAGCCTTTATACCTTTATCTATAGAAATACAACATTTCAGAAATATTGCCCTTGGACTATTGCCTTCCTCTGTTGAGCTCACTATACCTTCTCCTCCATTAGAAGGCCTTCATGAATTAGCCTCCACCTGGCCCTAATGTAAGTGTGTATGCATTATTTTAGTACTTACTAATTATTAAGTCACTCTCCATTCATTCATTCATTCAATATATATATTGAGCATATACCATGTTCCAGGCACTATTCTAGGTCCTGAGGATATATCTATGAACATGATAATGCCTCTGCCCCTGACAGTTGTTCATATGTTACTCTAAAGATATAAGACTTTACTCTAGGTATGGAGTTTGTCTTCTTGACTAGATTGTAAGCACCTCAAAACTAGATACTTTATTTTCTGGTCCCTATAGAGTCTCCCAAAGTGCTAGTACAATACTCTGCAAATAACGGATGCATTGCGGTTTAATGATTATAAAGGACCATCACAGTCAGCTATTAATGGAACCTACTATTAAGAAAGTCACTAAAAATTGGAACTATTGGGCATTTTGTTTATTCTTTATATAATAGATAATTAAAATTTACTGATGTCTGGGACTCTTGCCAGCATGGAATTATTTCTAGACATTGACAGGAAGCAGCTTAAGATTGGCTATTTTGGAAAGTTTGAAATTTGAGTTATGTTATCATGGAACTTTATGTACAGGGAGGACTGAAGTGCACAGAATGTTTGCATTGTGGAAGAAACTTTTGGGAATATATTCTACCAAAGTAGAAACTGAGATCCAAAGAGAGGTTGTGGTTTCTCATAGATTATCCAGCTCTTTAGTGTCAAAGCAGGAGTCTCTGAGTCCCTTGACCAAAGCTCTTTTCCACAATTTATTCCTGTGTTGCGGGGCTTGGCAAATGCCCTGGAAAAGGCAATGCCTTTGAACTCCAGATTGAAACATCAACTCTTCTCTGTGTCTCCAGCCTGCTGGCCTGCCCTGGATTTGCCAGCCCTCACAAACTGTGTGAGCCAATTTCATAAAATAAATCTCTTTATACACATCCTATTGGTCCTGTTTCACAGGAGAACCCTGACCACAAAAAGCCCATATAATAAATATGTTGGGTTTCGTGGTCCTACATTTTCTCTGTTGTATATTTTTTGTCCTGTTTAAAAAACCTATAGTTTGCTGACCTCTGATTTATTGTATTTTGACTAATGGAAAATCAAGTTCTTGGCTGGGTACAGTGGCTCACGCCTGTAATCCCAGCACTTTGGAAGGTGGAGGTGGGCAGATCACCTGAGGTCAGGGGTTTGAGACCAGCCTGGCCAGTATGGTGAAACCTCGTCTCTACTAAAAATACAAAAATTAGCCAGGTGTGGTGGTAGGCACCTGTAATCCCAGATACTCGGGAGGCTGAGGCAGGAGAATCACTTGAACCTGGGAGGCAGGGAATGCAGTGAGCCAGAATCATGCCACTGCACTCCAGCCTGGGCAATAGAGCGAGAATCTGTCAAAAAAGAAAGAAAAGAAAAAGAAAGAAAGAGAAAAAGAAAGAGAAAGAAAGGAAGGAAGGAAGGAAGGAAGGAAGGAAGGAAGGAAGGAAGGAAGGAAGGAAGGAAGGGAGAAAGAGAGAGGGAGGGAGGGAAGGAGGGAGGGAAAGAAGGAAGGAAGGAAGGAAGGAAGGAAGGAAGGAAGGAAGGAAGGAAGGAAGGAAGGAAGGAAGGAAGGAAGGAAGGGAAATCAGGTTCTCCTTTGTATTCCAAAGGGAAGTTTCCTAGAGACTGTAAACTCTAATCAGCCTTAATTCTTTCTAATTATATTTCAATCTGATTACTCTTGTTTTCTATCTCTCACTAGCTCTGCTTTTTGTATGAAGATTTCCAGGATCTAGAATCTTCGTGTTTATGCTGTATGTGTTACATACACAAACTAGCTACCCCACATCATTCTGTTCTGTTTCAGGCTGGGACTTGACAAGGGCAAGGGCAGTATGGAGCAGATACTGTCATCCTTGAAAGCCACATCCAGCTAGGGGGATGGGAACCTATTGATTGATTTAAACAATTTTTTTTCTTTGCTTGGCAAGATGGGAAGGAGAATGATTGCTGTCTGACCTCAGGTCTCAGCAAGGTCCCTGTGGAGTAGCCAACCTCCATACCGCTCGGTGAACTGAACCAGAGCCAGCGCTGTTAAGCTGAGTGGGAGTGTGTGTGTGAATTTTTTTAGCTTGCTCAGTAACAGTTATTTCCTCTGGAGTCCCAGTGCCAGCCCCGGACCAAGCCAGAAAAATATCTACAAGCAAAGTGGCAATGTAAAGTAAAACCCCATGAGAGTGTCCCCTCTAAATTCTTATCTTCTATTTACATCAGTTCATGTCTAATCCCAACCACCACCAGCTTCCAGATAGGGTTTATTGGTAAACCGTTAGGAAACAGACTCTTCAGCAGTCAATGTGACAGCAGTGGTCAGATTCAGAACCCTACTTCAGGGTGGGGTGGCTGTTGCTAAGGAAGATTACAGTTGGGGTTGACATAGAGCTGCCTAAATTAACTACCACTAATATAGACATGGATTAAAACCAGCCCTACCCTCTTTTCTCTGGATGAACTGCAGTAATTCATCCCATTGCTAATCAACTTTCACTCCACCTTCACTCAGCTACCTTCTGTAGGACCACAGGCTAAATGACAGAAACAGTTTCAGCTTGAAAATGAATGACACCATCCATCGTTCCCAGAAGCCTCTCCTGGAAGATGCTGAGGAGGCAGATTTCTATTCCCAACTCTGAGTCCACCGAGCCAGAAAAAAATTCCGACTATTGACAGCGTTTTATTACCATGCTTTGTATAGTGGGTAACACATGTTAGAACAAAGGAAGGGGAGAAGCACTCCTTGGTACATCTCAATTAGTAGCTGGTACATCCAAGAAGCTACTGCATTCTTAGACTAAACCTTCAGTGAGTCATACCATTCTTATTCATTGCTTAGCCCATGTGACCTCACAATGCCAGCCCAGAAATCAGATAGCTCTGTATATCCAGGGCTGATTATCTGTTAAGTATGGTAGGCAAAGTGCCTAGGGCCCACAGCACTGTTATGGACCCATGAAAAGGGTTTAATTTCTTTGAAAACCAGAAACATAAATAAACTTTTAGGTTGGTAAAAATGCTTTAAAATGTAATATTAATATATACATCTTTATATCAGCACAATGGTAGTTTGTTTTTTAGTGGAGGAAGAGATCCATAAAGGCAAAAGTGCCTAGGGCCCACCAGAAGCATAATGCATTCCTAAGTTTATCAACTATTCCTAAAGATCCAAAATCTAAAGGGTAGGATGACCTGCTAGAGAACTCACACTTCTTTTAATCAGAGAAATCTGGGAAAGCACAAACATCAATTCCCAGCAGGAGACAAGTCAAACACTTGAAACTCCAAGCAAGGCAAGGCTCCATTCTCTTTGCAAACAGCAAGAGGAAGTTCACCTATCAACTGCCATATTAAATAAACTGTGGAGGCAAATACTGCCAGAGGGAGGCTTTTTATCAAGGCTGTAATGTCTCTGGTGAGTAAGACCAGAAATGTTCTGACATATAAATATTTATATACGACTTCATCAGATGAGACAGCCAATACTTAAAAGAAACAGGGGCACAAGTGTGTGTATGCAGACACAAAGAGACTTAGAGAGGTGCTGGTCTCTGGCTCAAAACCTCTTTTAAGGGATATTATCATGCTGTGCGAGCCATTCAGACCCCTAGGGTCTTCCAAATTATTGCCAGCTGGAGAAGTATCGGCTTGGTGCAATAGAAAGTGTGCAGTCTATTTAAATGGTAAACACTACTTATGGAAGTTAAGTCTAATTAGTAAACCTGACTGATTCCTCCAGTGAGACTCTGCAGCATGGTGTGGTGAGTGGAAGGAGTGCTTGTTTGTATAGGACTAAATCTATTGTGAAGGTTCTAAACCTGGCAATTGATATTACTTCCTCTTTACCACTAAGGCTAGAGAAGCCAGACTTTAATGCCTATGATCAATAGGATTTTCCTAACCTCTTACAACTTTGGGGGACTATTCAAACATCTTCTAGAAAATTTGCCCCTTTTGTTCAATTTCTCCTTTTCCTTCTATAGTTTATATCAGATGGATGCTCTGAAGTCCTGCCTTTACCATGGGTGAATAGGTGTTACCTTTGCAGTGATTGTTGGTACTCTATCAACAAAGCCCTTTTTGATTTAGTTTATAAGCCCTATCAAAATGCAGTGGTGCCTGTTTTCTTTCAATTTAATTATTCCTTTCAGCCTTGAAGGTTTTTCCTTTTCAAGATTCTCTAATTAAAATACAAATAAATACCTGAGGCAAAGACCAGTGATTCCCAAAGTGCATTCTACCCTATGGTCATAGATTTATATTTAAGGTTTGGTGTTCATCGCTTCTCGGCCTTTTGGCTAAGATCAAGTGTAAGGTTTGGTGTTCAAACAAGTTTGGGGAATACTGGTCTAAACACAAGCAGGTTTCTTTGTAGAGGGATTCTTGGAGTCTTTTTTCCAAGAGGAGACTATACTATGCAATGTTACTAAACTTATTTGACCACAGAATATTTGATCAGACTAGTGTTACATATAGCGTAATTTGAGAAATGTGCTCTAAATTGATAGGAGCTAACACAGTGAGGATTGATTTGTTAGAGCCTTACCAACTAAATCCATGAACTATGATGAAGGCTTTGAGAAAATCAGACTCAGAAAATGTCTGATTTATCTGAGTTAGGACTTTAAGTGATAAGATAAGACAAGAGCACACACTTGGACTAAGGGCTAGCTCTATATGTTATAGTGTATACATGACATAAGTAAGTTACATGGGACATTTTAGCAACCAACTACATATAAAACAAGAGTTAGCAAAGAGAAAATGGGACACTGGACAGACTAGTTTTGATAGATCTGGAGCATGGGAAGCTGCCAAGAAACAGATCCAACAGCCTGACCCAGTCATAGCTCCATCTGCCTAGTCACATCTGAGAGTCTTTATGAGCCAAGGTTTGCCCTCTGGTCTACTGGAGAATTTTGCTTTCTGTTCCCAGCAATAAGGACTATTCAAATCATCTGGATTTTATTGATTTACTATCCTAAATCTTTATCTGAAACAGACCCTGTCTGCTACATTTGACACGGCTGCCCGCACCTGCCTTTTAGTGTTCTCTGGATACATCTTCATCTAGTTCTCCATGGTTTTCTCTAGCAATTCCCGGGCTCTTATGCCTACCCACCCATTTAATGCAAATGTCTACAGGGCCTTTTCCTTGGACAATTTCTCACATGCACCCTTGGTAAGCTCATCTACTTACCTGATTTTAACTACCATTGTTTGAAGATTACTCCCAAGCCTATATCTCTAGCCAAGACCTCTCTCTTGAGTTCCAGATCCATATCTATCACTTTCTCCTTCTGGAGTCTCCACTTAGATGTAGCAAAGTACCCCAAGTTCAATGCATCTAAACCCCATAGCCAGGTGTGGTGAGACACGCTTGTAGTCCCAGCTACTCGGGAGGCTAAAGTGGAAGGATCACTTGAGCCCCAGAGTTTGAAGCAGCAGTGAGAAAGGATCATGCCACTGCACTCCAGCCTGGGCGACAGAGCAAGATTCTGTCAATACATAAATAAATAACCCTACTTCTTGCCCTGGCTTTCCCTGCCTCAGTGAGTGGCCCCACCATCTACCCACATAACTGAACCATAAACCTCAGAGTCACCTGAGTCCTCCAATTCCCTCACTTGTGGTAGGCAGAATTCTAAGAATGACCCTTCAATGACCCTGACCTTTGTATATTCTCCTCTCTTTGAATTATAATTATGAGTTGCCATTCCCATGATTATGTTATGTTTCATGGCAAAATGGCTTTTTTATGTAATTAATGTTACCAAATTAGTTAACTTTGGGTTAATCAAAGGGGAGATTATCCAGTTGGGACCAATTTAATCACATGACCCCATTAAAAGCAGAGAATTTGCTGAGGCTGGTGGCAGAAAAGGAAATCAGAGAGATTCTAAGCATGAGAACAATCTGATGTACGTTGTTGGCTTGAAAATGGAAGGGGACATGTGAGAAGAATGTGGGTAACCTTTAGAAGCTGAAAACATTTCTCAGCTGACATCTAAGAAGGACATGGGAATTGAAATCTGCCCCAAACCTGAACAAGCATGGAACCAGACTCATTCCCAGAGCCTCCAGATAAAAGCCTATCTTATCTGACACCTTGACTTCAGCCTTGTGAGGCCTTAAGCAGAGAATCTAGTCAAGCCTTCTTTAACTCTGACCTACAGAACTGTGACATAATAAATGAGTGTTGTTCTAAGCTGCTATGTTTGTGGTAACTTACTACACAGCAATAGACAATTAATACACCCTCAAATTCAATTAATCACTAAGTTCTCCAGTTTCTACCTCACAAATATTTCTTGGCTTTGTTTTCTTCTTTTTAATTTCCACTACTGCTACCTCGATTTAGATCCTTCTATTCTCTTGCCTGTACTACCACACAGCCTCTATCTGGACTCTCTACTAGTTTTGTCTTCCTGAAATTCAAAACAACAGTGACCTACTCAAATTGCATATCTGATCATATAATTCCCCTGCTTAAAATCCTTCAGTGGGGCCTGGCACAGTGGCTAACACCTGTAATCCCAGCACTTTGGGAGGCTGAGGCGGGCAGATCACTTGAGCTCAGGAGTTTGAGACCAGCCTGGCCGACATGGTGAGATCCTGTCTCTACAAAAAATACAAAAATTAGCTGGATGTGGTGGTCCATGCCTGTAGTCCCAGCTACTCAAGAAGCTGAGGCTGAGGTGGGAGACTCGCTTGAGCCCAGGAGGATGAGGCTGCAGTGAGCCAAAATCATGCCACTGCATTCCAGTCTGGGCAATAGTGATATCCTGCTAAAAAAAAAAAAAAAAAAAAAAAAAAAAAAAAAAAATCCTTCACTGGCTTCTGTTAACACATGGTAACAATCAAGTTCTGATATGGTTTGGCTCTGTGCCCCCACCCAAATTTCATGTTGAATTGTAATTCCCAATTTTGGAGGTGGGACCTGGTGGGAGGTGATTGAATCATGGGGACAGATTTTTCCCATGCTTTTCTCATGATACTGAGTGAGTTCTCATGAGATCTGATGGTTTACAAGCGTTTGGCACTTCCCCATTGCTCTCTCTCTCCTGCCACCATGTGAAGAAGGTCCTTGCTTCCTCTTCACCTTCTGTCATGATTGTTAGTTTCCTGAGGCCTTCCAGTCATGCTTCCTATTAAGCCTGTGGAACTGTGAGTCAATTAAACCACTTTTTTTTCATAAATTACCAGTCTCAGATAGTTCTTTATAGCAGTGTGAAAATGGACTAATACTAGTTCCTTAACACAGTTTACAAGGTCATTGCTAAATATTGCCTTTGCCTTCCTTTCAGCTTCATCTTCTGCTGTGTCTGCCCGGCACCTTACCTGTAATGCAGGGTTTCTCAACTACTATAAACATATGGGGCCAGATCACTCTTTTTTTGTGGGGGGAAGCGCTGTTCTGTGCAGTGTAAGATGTTCAGCAGCATCCCTGGCCTATACCAACTAGATGTCAGCAGCACCCTTTCCCTAGTTGTGACAACCAAAAATATATCTACCAAGTGTCCCCTGGACAGCAAATTGTCCTGGTCGATGACAACTGGGCTAATGATGAAGACCTGCTGTGGCTCCCTACACCCAAGTTGTTTTTTATCTCATGAGCTAACATCACAAGACCTGAAGAGGGTAGAATATGTGGTATCGATTATAAAAGTATTCTAAATCTAGGAAAAATTGATAGACTGGAATTCTAGAAGCTCCTTTTTCTGTTCCTTTTTCAAAATAAGAAACTTTGGTGGTTTGGGGGAGAATCTGTGACCCACTGGATTGAAGGTCCCAACTGTTTAGAATGCATCTTTGATTCTGGAAGGTTAGGAGGGCCAAGGTAGGACTCAGATTAAAAAGAACAAGAAAATGGCTTCTTAGGATTTGTTCTAGCTTTAAGAAAAGTTAATAAAGAAACCTTCATGTTTCCTTCTATATTGTTTAGGAAAGAACTCTGGGGGACAAATATCTACATAGAAAAAAAAGACTGTGAATTTCTTTGTTTGGAGCATGCCTTGGGGTACATATTTTAGAAACATGAGTTTGGTAGTTAGGGGACAGAACATCAAGAAACCTCAACACCCAGCAATTCTATTACTAGATATATATTCAAGAGAAATGAAAATATATGTCTATACCTAAATCATGCCCAAATGTTTATAGTAGCATTATTAATAGGCAAAAGATGGAGCAACCCAAATGTTCATCAACAAATGAATGGATAAACAAAATGTAGTATATCCATACAATGGAGTACTGTTCAGCCATAAAAAAGAACAAAGTACAGATAGATACATGACAGAACATAGATGACCCTTGAAAATATTATGCTAAGTGAAAGAAGCTAGCCACTTAGCATATATACATGAATCATAAAATATGATTCATTTATACAAAATGTTCAGAAAAGGCAAATCTATAGAACTATGAAGTAGATTAGTGGTTGCTTAGGGCTGTGGGGGATAGAGGGTAGGAGAGGTAATAAAAATATTCTAAAATTGACTTTGGTGATGGTCACACATATCTGTGAGCATATTAAAATCATTGAACTGTACACTTTGAATAAGCAAAATATGTGATATGTGAATTATATCTCAAGATGTTACAAAAGAAAATAACCCCAACAATTTTGGACATCTCCTTACTCCCCTCCCCCAATCCTGTTTAGCATCACCAGAAGTGTATAGGATATTTGACAGGGAAGTTCAGATAGGTCTGGGTGGGAACTCTAGGAGTCTAGAACATGGCAGGGGCACTGTCAAGGAACAATAGCCCATTTTAGCTTCTCCTATCAAGACCTCTTTTTTCCCTACAAAATAAGACTAAGCCAGCCTTACTGATACAGCCTTAGAGTATTGTAGAGTACTTGTATTGTAGAGTATTGTAGAGTAGAGTACTGTTCCACAACATCTGCATAGGAGAAGCTCCTGTGTTACATTAGTTCACACCCACAGTTCTTAGAAATTCTAAAAACCTTCAGAGGACTTGGCTATATGAACCACTGTTCATATTTAATTTAAATTAAGAAAACTGCCTTATCTTTTCTTTTCAACAAATAGTGCTAGAAAAATCAGATATCTATGTGCCCCTCCCACAAAAGAACCTTGACTCTTATCCTGTACACAAAAATTAACACAAAATGGATCAGAGATTTAAATCTAAGAGCTAAAAATATAAAACTTCTAAAAGAACACATGGGAGAAAATTTTTGAGATGTTGGGTTAGGTAAAGATTTCTTAGGTATGACCCCAAGGTATAATGCATAGAAGAAAAATTAATAAATCAGACTTCATCAAAATAAAAGCTTTTTTCTCTTGAAAAATTAAGAAAACCATTAAGAAAATGAAGACATGCTACAGACTAGCAGAAAATTCTTGCAAATCACATATGTGACAAAGGACTTGTATCTAGAATATATAGAGAACTCTTACAACTCATTAATAAAAAGCCTAATAACTCAATTAAAGAATGGGAAAATGATCTGAATAGACATTTTTCCAAAGAAGATATACAATTGTCCAATAAGCATGTGAAAATATGTGTGATATCATTAATCATTAATCACTAGGGAAATGCAAACAAATCAAGAAAAACCACAATCAGATACCACTTCACACCCACTAGGATGGAGCTAATAAAAAAAAAAAGATAACAAGTGTTGGTGAGGATGTGAAGAAACTGGAACTCTCATACAATACGAATAAGGATGGAAAATGGTGCAGCCACTTTGGAAAACCATTTGACAGTTTCATAAAATTTTAAACACACTATACAGCCCAGCAATGCCATTTTGAGATATTTACCCGAGATAAATGAAGACATGTATCTACATAAAAATCTGTACATGAAGGTTCATAGTAGCATTATCACAATAGCCAAAAGACAGAAACAACCCAAATGTCCATTAATAGATAAATGACTAAATACAGTGTGGTAAATCCATACAATAGAATGTTATTCACACATAAAAGAAATGAAGTACCAATATATGCTACAACATGGATGAACCTTGAAAACATTATGCTAGATCAGGCAGGCCAGGTGCAAAAAGCCACATGATTCCATTATTATTAAATGTCATGAATAAGACAATCCATAGAGCAAAAAGCAGATAAGTGATTGTTTAGGGATGGGGAAGTAGAATCGGAGAACTAGAGGGCAATGTCTAAAGGGTACAGCATTTCTTTTTGGGATAATGAAAATATTCTAAAATTGATTGTGGTGATGGATGCAGACCTCTGTGAATATACTAAAAGCTGTTGAATTTTATACATAAGATGAGTGAAATATATAATGTGGGGATTATATTTCAATAAAGCTGTTTTTTAAAACTGTTTTTGGAGACAATGCTTTTTCTCCCACTTTGAGGGAATGACAATAATGAAACAGATGAAAATAAAGAACTAAGAACAAAAAGACTGTTGCTTCAACAGTTTTAAATGGAACAGCCTGCCTCCCTGGATAGATCAATCCCCACTTGATGAATCTCTTCAGTCTACTCAAGAAATAGCAAGGCATTTAGCACCAGTGCTAACCACCCCCATTAGTAATAATCCTTCCCTAGCACTGAAAATAGCACCACTGTGATATAAATAGCTTAATAATGGCACTGCCAAACACTTGCCACAATTTTAGCAGGCTGGCTTTTGCCTTGCTTTGTTTTGTGAGTCCTCTGCCTTCTGCTCCTTATACCATCCACAGTGTAAAGAAAAGGGGGTCAAACGAAAATTACAAGTTTGAAAATATTCTTTGGTGATGTCATTGCAGGCAGCAAGAAAGATCTGAATATAAGAATTATGCAAATACCTTTTAGAGGCCATCCTGGAAAGCAATGCATCCACCAAAGTAAGTACTACATCACATTGGCAATCCTTAGGAGCATAGAGAGGTAGAGTACATTCAGAAGAGTGAAAACATGTCTAGACAGAACCAACACTATGAGGTGGATACTCTGTTATTGTGGAACTAGAAGGACTCTTACAGGTCATATACTAAGGCTCCTTAAAAAATTAAGGCCCAAAAAGAGACGTGATTGGCTCCACGTTACATAGCTAGGGAAGAACAGAGTGAAGACTAAAACTCAGGCCTCTGAATCCCAGACTAGGGCTCTTTCCACTTGCTGAATGCTAGACAGTGACAGACTAGTCAGCACAAGAGACTGGAATTCTATGCCAAAGCTTTTGATTGAATTGGCCAAGTCACACCTCTGTCACTGCTCAGAGCCAGGAGCATCTCAACAACAATAAAACTCTAAGAGGATAAATTACTGAAGAAATAACTGATCACCAGGCTACACTTAGTCTTTTCTTTCCAGAAGGGCAGTATATTTGATGTTTGGCCACTCTTTTAAAGTGTGAAATCTACCACCACATATGACATGGTAGTTTGCAAACTGTCTCCTTTCACAGAGCCCAGCCTGGCTTTTCACCTTTGTTCTATCTCACTTCATGCTCAAGCCAATCCTCCCAAAGCCTTTCTCTAGGAACCTCTGAAAGGTTGGAGAAGGAGAATTTTGGTAATAAAAACATGAACTTTCCAGCCTTGATCTTCTCAAGTGAAGGCCAATGATAAATGACCTCCCTCTTGAGGCATAATTTATGCCCACGTGGCCTTTTCTAATGAGCCCAATGTTGACTGACAGGGTCATAACACTAGGAGAAGAGAGAGGTTGGCTCTGAGAGAGCTGGAGGCCAGGGAGTATAAATAAGATCAGATATTACTTGGGAAAGCAGAGATAACAGGGGAGAGAAAAACTGGCTATGTAGGCAAAGGAAAAACACACCTACCTTGGTAAGTGCACTCAACATTTCCAAGGTTAAATCCAATCTGTCTTGCTGTGTTTCCTGCAATTGCCTTTGTGCTTACAGCACCCAGTTCTTTTGTATGGCAACGTGGAAAGGGCAAGTCTTTCCTAGAATACTAAGCAGCAATTGAAACATCCCTCATGCTCTCATCTGTGTATTATGCATCAACCATTTCCTTAAAACCCCTGTACTAGTTTCCAAGGCTATGGATAATCTTGGAATCGGCTTAAACTTCTCCTCTGTTATTCTGAGACCTGTAATCCCAGATCCAAGTAGTCGGTGCTATAAAGGTACAGACAAAAACATAAAATAAATCCTTCCAATTGAAAATTGGCCTAACAAAGCTAGAACAAGCACTAAAGGCCATACTTATGTCTTAGGCATGTATATTGAGGCAATAATGAATCTTCACTTGCACAGATTCTGGGTGTGGACAAAACTGAATCTAGAGATGTCAATCAGTGTAGCATGAAAATGGATGTTGTGAAGACCAGCTGCACCACGGTGTATGATGCCAAAAAGCTGGAAGTCTATTATTAAAGCTCTGCAATTAATTTTAAGGCCAGAACATGTATCTATTAAACTACTACTATCATGTGAACCAGAAATTTGGGTCCCAGTTTTTATGTATCCATCACTTTTATGCATGAAAGTCAATGTGTACTTTAGTTATGGAAATTAATAATTGGATAATTTTGTCAACACTCCACAACCACTCCAGCTGCCAAGGAATCAAAAGAACAATTTTCACCTGCAAGTGATCTAATATGCATCACCATCCAATCCTCTATCATGTCCTCTTTGACCTCCTAGAAGTCCATTTTAATCCCTGGGAGTAGCCAGAGCCCTACCAACTACTTCTTATATCATTAATAACTTCTTATTGAGGTAAGGAATCAATTGGGGTGTCTTCCTACTAGTGGTGGTTGGCTTTCCTGTCTACACAGACCCCAAATATCTCAGAGGCAAGAGGTCAGGAAACCAAACTTCTATAACATCAAACATAAGCCCTAGAAAGATAAAGGGCTCTAAAAGACACATTCAAACAAAATAAAAACAGAGAGAAAGAAATGAGCCATGTCTGCAGATTGCTTGTCAATCAGTGTAAGCCAATCAGTCAAATGATACACACAATTACAGAAGCAACAATAAATTTGCAATAACCAACTGGGCTCTTTTAGCTGATCATTATTTATATGAAGAGGGAAAACCACCTGGTTTGGTCAATTTGGAATCCAGTTATAGCGAACACTGAAATCAAGCGATGGCCTTGATTTCATGAATAAATCATTCCATAACAAATAGTCTTGACCATACTTTGTTCTTTACAAATAAGTGCCTTGTGTCACGTGTAGCCAAAAACATGCATTGGAATCTCATCCAAGCAAGTCAAGCTATTGCCATACATGTGACTTCAGCCTTCACAAAAAAGATTATATTCGCAAGCAGTACGAATACCCACTAATAATCAAAGTGATTGACAGGTGTTAACTTTAGTGCTGTCATCACCAGACCTGGGAAATGAGCTGAGCTCCAAAATTTTGAATTTGGCACCAACTTTCACTATACCCAGCATCTATTTTGTAATTAGTAGGTTTGTCCATGTACCCCCAAATTTTATTTAATGTCTTTGCTGTAACAAAACAACGTTTAATTTGTGGTCACCCTGTGCATACCAATATTACCATTAAACTTACGGTAGTTAGTTCTTAATCATCAGTGTTTTATGTAAACAACATTTTCTAGTGCACTCTGTGCATGTGTGTGTGTGTATGTGTATATCTACATATATGTGTGTGTGTATATATACATACATATACATATATGTATGTGTGGGTACGTGTGTGTGTATATTTCATTAAAAATGTTTGTGGTTAAGTAGGATTGGGATGGATTTCCTTGCTGTAGAACTTCTCAGAGCATTCAATGTGCCAATGAGCACTGGAATCTCTAAGAATGGCACACAATTTGCAGCATTTTACTGCAAATAAGGCAAACCTTATTTGCCCACAGAATTCTCTTTGGAGAGCTTTTCGGGGTGGGGACATGGAGACATTTCTCCTTAGAATGTATTTAGGGAAATGTTGCTTTAAATGTCTGCCCTCAGTGACTTCCAAGTAAACCACCAGATAGAAGCCACCTGGTGGAATATGCACTCCTTTGGAGGCCCCCTATCTCTTCTGAAAGACCTAAGGATAATGTCTGGGGAATTGAAAGATGGGTCCTCAAAACATCTACCTGGGCCATCTGAGAATCTGTTTATGTCAGTTCATTCAATCAAAAAACATTTATAGAGCATCCATAATATACCAGGAGCTTAGCATTAATTAAAAAAAAAAGGTTTGGATTGCTTTTACCCTCCTTAGCAGAGACAGAAATTTTCAAAGATAAAGTGATATTTGAACCAGGTCTTATAAGATGACCTCCAGGGGTCAGGGAGGGCAGAGGAAGACATTTTAAAGAAAGGGAATGTATATACAGAGGTACAGATGCCTGAAAGGGCATTGTTCAGATCCACTGGGCACCACTCTATTTCTCTATATGAATGTCATATCATATGCTGGTATTTTGTAATATGTCCCCCAAAGAAAGGGAACTGATGTTTAAAGGAGTTTGAGAGAGCTTGCCACTCTGCATGGCCTGCTGTAGGACAAAACCCTATGCATCACTGGACTGGAGCTTGCTCCCCTAGGAGATGGAGGTGTCCCTTTATATATTATTTGGAACAAAAGCAGAATGTCAAGGCATGGTATATATTCACAAATGTTGGAACTTTATAATAAGAATGATAGAGATAAAGTAGGGGGAAGAGGCTAGGCATGGTGGCTCATGCCTATAATCCTAGCACTTTGGAAGGCCAAGGTGGGAGGATTGCCCTAGCTCAGGAGTTCAAGACCATCCCGGGCAACACAGTGAAAACCCGTTTCTACTAAAATACAAAAAAATTAGCCGGGTATTGCAGCGTGCGTCTGTAGTCCCAGCTACTTGGGAGGCTGAGGCAGGAGAATTGCTTGAACTCAGGAGGCAGAGGTTGCAGTGAGCCAAATTCACACCACTGCACTCCAGCCTGTGTGACAGAGTGAGACTCTGACTCCAAAAGTAAATAAATAAATAAATAAAGTAGGAGAAAGAGAGCTAACATTTATTAATATACGAAAATTGCCATAAATCTCATTTAATGATGAATTGTATGCATATATATATATATATATATATATATATATCCATGTGTCAATTTACAGAGTGCTTTCATATCCATTATTTGATTTGATCCTCATAAGAGTCCTGTGAGCATGCTCAGGGCAGGTGTGATCAGTCCTTTTGTACAGAGAAGGAGTGTGAGGTTCAGGACAGTTAAGTGGTTAAGTGACAATATCAAGACTAAAGTCCAAATCTTCTTAATCCCAGTCTTATGTTTTTGATTTGCGTATTCCTATATTACTTCAGAAGGCTGAAGGCACAGGGAATCAGATTTATGCCTAATATAAAGAAACTCTAAAAATCACAGCTGTTGAACAGTGAAATAGGCTGTCTTATAGTCTTATAGAGTGATTGTAGAGGATATCCATGCCTTAGGTGGAAGATTAAATGTCATGGCTTCTAAAGTCATTCTCAACTCTGTGATCCAATGATTCTAAACTTTCTATGTCCTATTTCTCTGAGATGAGGCTTTGGCAATCAGGCCTATACTTAGACAGCTCCTGTTTATTACATACATGGTGCTTAGAAGATAGACACTCTTAGAGAAATGCTTGGGAATTGGAGATTTTCCCAACATCACAGACAAACCCATTGCTTCAGTACAACAAACAGAAGTCAGGTATAACCAATGCATCCAGGTAGCTCTCAGATCGCAAAATGATGGGAAACAAAGCCAAATATTTCTCAAAATTGCAAAGTACACAGTACCTGGGTGAGTTTTCCCTGAAACTTAAAATCTTGGAGCACACATTACTATCAGAAATTATAGGAGGAGGCACAGGTCTGCATTTGAACACTCATCAGTAACTTTGATATATAGTGAATCCACCTTTTAGGAATACCTTTTCTATATAGTTGTTTAAACACCAAAGGCATTTTAAGAGGTAGAATATATGGACTGATACTAATCCACACTTGTCTTTTCTGATGGGAGACCAGGATTCTCTTTAGAGCCAACAGAACCAGCCACTGTTCCAATTCCCTTGGAACATTTTTGTTGTATATTTACAGCTCCCTATGCTTAAGAGAATGGTGCATCTGTCTGATGGAGACGCCTGGCTGCATTCTTTCCCAGATATTAATATAGGTGGCACTTTAGTAGTATAACCAATGACATGAAGAACCTGATTTGGAGGGGGAACAGATGGCAGCATCTTTCTTGGGCTAATTTTAGGATCCTGAAATAGTCCCTTTCTCACACAAACCATCAGTGGAACCAAATTAAGACAGCTATGTCATATGGAAAAGAGAAAGAGAATAAATATGGTTTAGTGTGAGGCAAAGACAACGAGCCAGAGGCTTCAGTGCTTTCCCTGTATCTGACTTCTTTCAGAGCATATGAAGGTCACTTCAACTTCCTTTTATCAAAATAGATGCTGAGCATCAGTGTGAGGGTATCTAAAAAGTAATGAATGGGCAAATATCATTTTCAGTCACATGTATTGAACAATGAAGGTTGCATCATATAATAGCTAAATTCATATTCATAAGAATTCATAGAACCTAGGTTCTAACACATCTTTCATAGCAGATAAGGAAGCTGAGGCTAAGTGACCTTTCTGCATGGTAAATCAGAAGCAGATTGAATTTCAAAGCCTCAGATTCCTGATTCATTGCTTTGCCTGCTAAAAATACCTTTTCTCCAAATGAAACATATAATATCAGGTTGTGATGATGAGATGTGGAGGAAGAGTCCATCAACAAGAAATGATATTTTAGGTATAACATGATCATCTAAGAATTTAGAAAAAACGGGAAAAGTACTTTGAAAAAGTACCTACCTGTTTTCCATCCAGAGTGTAGAGTTTTTTGACAACCCCGGTCTCCAGTTTGATGGCTTCTGTGATATCAGTGAGGACTTGCTCAAAAGAGTGGGCTGTCTTCTTGTTCAGAAGCACACGCACAGCCTTCCGAGGCTTCACCCCACTGCGGATGATGGTAACCAGCTTGGGGCGCACAAAGTCCTTGTTCTCCCTGGCCTGTGCACTGTTGCTGCTAGCCAAGGACTGGGGGGCTTTCATATTGGCAGATGTTTTTACGTTGACAGACCAGTTGGGATTGACATTCTTGGTGTACTCCACCTTTTTAAAGAAGTTGTCTGAGGAACAGACATAGCTTTCCCCTAAGGCAAGAAATAAGTGATTAGGTGATTAGTTTAATAGCAGATATATGGATTATTCTAACCAAACTAATACACACTGACACTGGAGTAGAACTTTTCAATAAATGGTGATACTAACCAACCTTAGGTGCAATTCCTAATTGGGCTAAAAACTTGGCTCATCCAAATTCAAGAGTAATTCTCAAAACATCCTTCAATATAATGACACACCTAGTTGAAGAACTCTGTAAAGCTAAGGGTTCTAAGGACAAAGAGCATGTCTAAATTTAATATAACAAGTGGAGTTCCAAGCTTGATATGGTTTTTTCTGGAATTTAAACATTTATGTTAGTTTCTAGGATGTTTAGCTTTCAGGGGCATTACTGGAGAATTTTTAACATCTCTATTTCTTAAAATCCCTGTCCTATTTTTGGACTCAAAGTCCCATCCCTTTGTGATATTATGAACCAAGGAAAACTTTCAAAGTTAAAACATTTTTATGCCAAGTTAAAATGAACCAAGTAACCTTGTATATCAGGCATACATACATACTTGATAAGAAACCAGGTCATCCTTTGCACAGAGTATATGGCCAAGTATGGAATATTGAAATGTGAAATGTGTGTGCATATGTTGAATGTTTATATGTGTGTATAAGTGTGTCCTCTACTCCTTACGCTACACTAGGTAGAGAAACTGTCTAAATAACAACCAGTACATATAAACACCTTAGCTTTTGCTTGAAAAATACTCTCATGTTTCTACCACTCACCCTTCATCTTTCCATCCTCTCAAAGGATGCACATAAGATCTGTGTATTCAGGGTTATCTTCACCAGTGCTCACCCTTGGCTGCCACAAGTAATGAGGTAAAGAAGTGAGAATACATTATACAGCCTGATTTATGGATTGGAAGGATCTAGTGTAATTTTCACATTTACCTTGGGCTAGAGGAAATGACTAATATCGCAAAAGAAATGCAGGGATCAGAGGCAAGAGGAGGGGACTGGACACCTGGGACTATGAGCTGAAGAAAATAGGAAGAGAGATAGGCTCAGCCTGGGGAAGAGAATACTGGAAAAGGTTGAATTCGTTGAGTAAAACACATTAGCCTCAAGGTATCTAGAAGTTCATTGAGAGGTTGAGCTGCAGAAACAGTGTGATTTAATCAGGCTTAAGTCATCGGTAATAACCCTAAATAAATAAATAAACCCTAGCCAGTGCACAGAAAGCATTAAACACAATTATATTCTGATGGCTCTCCTTTGGTCTCAGCAGGAGAACTGCATTCAGAAACACCAGGTTGATAATTCACTCCCTTTGCAAATATTTATTGCTTTGCCATAGCACCAAATTCTTTAAGACATGTTAATGAATAAATTTCTCAGTAATGCTAAGAGAAGTTTCAGTCAAAATCTCTAGTGTACCTTTGAGGACATTTGTGTGTGTGTGTATGTGTGTGTGTGTGTGCGTGTTGTGTGTGTGTGTGTGTGTGTGTGTGTGTGTGCGGAGGGGGAGGGTAAGTGGCATCCAACATAAGCAAAGTGACTTCCAAAGCTGCCCTCAGTCCCAGAGTTCTATCTTGACAGGGGGACAAAGGGATGGTTTTAAGTGAGGATAGGCACCCTTACCCACTTGGTGCATACATGGACACCCAGGGTGAGATGGTCAATACCCCAGCCAAGAGAAGCTCTGATTTCTTTGACTCCCTTGCTGGTTAACTCAACCCAACCCAAGTAATTATAGGCTGGGGTCTTTAATTTTTGACTTAAAAGGATGAAGGAAGGGGCCCTTTTAGTGTCTCCATATATTCACAGCCAATAACCCCCATAACCCTAGAAATGGTCTCTTGACTTAGCAGTTCACCAGATTCACTGGCACCTTGCAGGAGGTCACTGCCTTTGAGTCAGATGTTTTCCATAACTTGTCATGTACTTTAAAACTGTCAGACAAATGGTGGTGTGGAAATGTGTGAAGCTATATATTTATGATTTCACTCATCCAGTCTCCTCTGGAGAGTCAGCTGTGTAGCCCTATTAGGACTTTGGACTTTTTTGCTCCCATCTCTTAAACCTCTTAAGCCTCTGGAGTATGAGTATGATTAACCATCTCCAGATGAAAATGAACATGATGACTGACAGCTATAGTATCATATAGCACCCAAGAACTTTCCAGAGGGCCCAGCCTCAGCCAAATCTATGTTGAGCACCTTCCAGTGGTACATTTTAGTCACTCCACTCTCTCGTTGGGCTGAATATGGAGTAATGGAAAAAGCGCAGCTGATGTGATATCAGTCAGGATGGGGTCCCCAACACTTCCTAGTTGTGCACTCTAACCTCCCTTGGCTTCAGTTTCTTCTTTGCAAAGCAAGGGTGATAATAAGAATACCTATCTTGTGGGGTTGTTGTGGGGCACAAATCAGATGATGGATAAAAAGTGTTCAACCCATGGCCAGGTGCAACGGCTCATGCCTGTCATCCTGACACTTTGGGAGGCTGAGGCAGGTGGATCGCTTGAGATCAGAAGTTCAAGAGCAGCCTGGACAACATGGTGAAACCCCATCTCTACTAAAAATACAAAAATTAGCTGGGCGTGGTGGCACATGCCTATAATCCCAGCTACTAGGGAGGCTGAGGAAGGAGAATCGCTTGAACCTGGGAGGCAGAGGGTGCAGTGAGCTGAGATCGCACCACTGCACTCTACCCTGGGTGACGGAGAGAGTGAGATTCCGTCTCAAAATAAAATAAAATAAAATAAAATAAAATAAAATAAAATAAAATGCTGATCCCAGAGCCTGGAACATAGTAAGCACTTGATAAATTTCTGTTATTATTAAGCCCCTAATCTTACGGAATAGAGGCGAGAACAAGAAGGAAAGAGCAAAGAGGAAAAGAGGAAAAAATTGCTGAGAGAAAGAGACTAAAAAGAGGAATAGAAGCTGAAGAGGAAAAAAAAGAGAAGGTATCAAGGGCAACCATCTAGGAACTGAGCTGTGATTATGATATGACATCAGCACTGCTGGGGGCCTGTGATTCAAGGATAAGATTTCCTGCTGGTTGGAAGGAGGCTTCCAGTTGTGGCAAATGCCAAATGTAGGAGATTTATGCTAACACCCAGTAAAGCTGCTGCTGCCTCTGCAGAGGCCCGCTGAGAGCTGGATATTTATCGTCGTCAAGAGTGATGACTCAGGAGTCACACAGACCTGGATTCAAATCTCAACTAGGCACTTAAAAGCTGTGTGACCTCAGGGAAATCACTTAATGTCTCTGAGTCTCAGCTTTGCCTTCTCTAAAGCAAAGATAATGCACTAGGTGACACCTGAGTCCCTTCTAGGTCCTAGAGTCTATAAGGAGGAATATTCTTCTCTTTTCCATCTCAAACAGGCTTCAGAAAACAAAGCTGTTAGGATAATTAAATGTTAAGAAAATAGCTGCCCACCTCCAAGGACTCTTCACTTCTGCTAGAAAGACATCAAATGCGCTTCTTTGCTAGACTAAGACTTCCTTGTCCTGATTTTGCCAGCATTTTCAATGTCTGCTGCCAGAGCTCAGTGCCTCCTGCACTTCCTGCTGCCTGGCACTTGGAGCTGGATGAGGTGTGTCGCACCTTTACACAGCTGGGTTCCCATCCTGCCACAGCTTCCAAGGGCTATTTCCTACCAGCTGGGGGCCTAGAGGGAAAGCTGGCTTCACAGCCAAGCAGGGTGCAAATTCGCTGGAACTAAAAACCTGCTTTAGGGTGAGGGGATAAGGAATGAAATCATGGAAGCACAGCTGAAAGGGCAGAAATGAAACAAGCTGTGGGCTGGAGATGATCTAATGTCTACCTCCCTTCTCTTTAAGAAGGCTGCATTTTCAAAAGCATTTTATATATATTTGTATCTTCTCAGTGCAAAAGCAAGCTTCTGCCTGGGTTTTCTCCTCTTCTCCAGGGCTTCCTGACTCAAGAAGGAATATATTAAATGACACTTTACTGTATTATATTAAAATATTAAATGACATTTGATTATCATATCTATTAGCAATGCATCCCTCCCAGGTATCTTAAAATTCTTGTGTTTGACAATGTACTTGCTTTAGTAGTTAGAGAATAAATTAGTGAGAAGGTGGATTCATCTCACTGAAACATATGAGCTATGGTAAAAGAACTGGATCATAGCCAGTGTGACTACACAGCTCGGATTTTCTAAGACTGTTCCAATTGTAAATATTCTGTCCCATGGTCTGTGTAATAACTCTTGAACTTGTCTCAATTTGGGTTCAGAAAAGCTGGCTAGTCATAAATGATATCCCCAAGGTTGATCTGGATACTTACATACAAGAAAATGGGGAAAGAATTGGACCAGATATAAAGGGAAAGAGAAAGATTCTAAAAAAAATAAATAAAATAAAAAAATAATAAAAAAACAAAGACATGACAAAAGGAAAACCCACCAGTGGATTTTATTCATTGACCTCCTTGGGATACAGCTAATGAGGACCACATCCTACAGGGCTTCACTAAGACCCTCGGTGTACCCAAGGACTGTGGGAAAACTGACATCAATAACCTTTGATCCAAAATGCTTCCCTTGATACTTTCTGTATCTAGCAGAAAACCGTAGACAAGAGGCACTAGACAAAGGAGTGTCACAAGGCCAGAGTGATTAACCAATTATTTTTAAATTTCATTTATTTTTAGGCTAAAGATGTAATACTGTGGCCATTTGAAAACACAATGTGTTCTATGCTCTATTATTCCTTTAAGATGTAAAAAGAAAAAAATTAAAACAGATTTCTGCACGTCTCAAAACTCCTACCACTTTAGTTAGGTGAATGGAACCATCAAGATCACCCAGTCTAATACTTCCCAAGTCTAAGTGCTCATAAAAGTCATGTGAGGAGATTTGTAAAAACACAAACACTGGGGCCCTAGTCCTGGGGATTCTGATTCAATAGATCTTGGGTGTGGCCCAGGAATGTAATATTTTTCTAAAGCTCTGAAAGATTTTGAAAGGCAGCCGGGTTTGGAAACCACTGATCATTACAATCCCTTACTAACATAATCATTGTCATAATCATTATTATTATTATTTCCATTATTAGTATTTTCACGTCATTAATAATAATAGTACCTGTAGCTATAATTTTACCTTGTCAATATGTTTCCATATCTATTATCTAAGTTTAACCTTACAACCACCCTAATGGATAGAGAAGGCAGGTGTTACTAGTCCCATTTTACAGTTAAAAATATTATTCACAAGAGATACACAAATGTGGTGGTCTACATATACATGAAATATCGTCCTTCAACAAAAAGGAAAGAAGTGCCAATACATGGAACAACATAGATACAATTTGAAAACATTATTCTAAGTCAAAGAAGCACAAAAGACCACATAGTATTTGATTCAATTTATATGAAGTGCGCAGAATAGGCAAATATGTGGAGACAGAAAGTAGATTAACCATTGTCTAGAGCTGAAGAGATTGGAGAAAATATGCAGTGACAACTAATTGGAATAGGGTTTCTTTTTGAGGAAATGAAAATGGTCCAAAATTATGTTATGATGATGGTTGCACCACTTGATAAATCTTCTAAAAATCATTGTACACTTGAATGGGTAAATTTCATGTTATGCAAATTATACCTTAATACAGTTGTTTGTTTTTTTAAAGAGTTATTTTAAAAATAATTAACATGAGTCACATTAATGATAAGAACAAACCTATGATCATGTAGCTAACCAGCTATAAACTAGGATAACTCAAACAATAATAACTACCTTTTATTAAGCACTACTGTGTGCCAGGCAGAGTAATATGCACTTTATATCTACTGTCTTATTTAATCCTCAAAGCCATTATTCCCACTTTACAGATGACAAAATGAGGCTTAGGGAATCTAGATGGTTTCCTCAAGGTCTTACAGGCTAGCACTGACAGATCCTGGATTTCAACCAAATCTGAGTCCAAAGACTTCTGTTTTCATTATAATCTGCTGCCTCTAAGACTAGAACCCAATGACCCTGATATTTCACACCGGGAAGTCTGTCCTCCATTCCCAGATGGGCAGTTCTAAAATATAAAATAGGAGAGAAAAAGACACATTGTCTTCATCCTCCTCATCCCAGTGCCCTTTCCCATTTGGCTCTGTGGCAGTGGGAAAATTGATCACATTTCTTAACACTATCCCAGACATAGCCCTGAATTTTCTTGACTGAATAGGCAGTACTCAGGACTAAATGGGTATTGAGGACCACTGTGCCTTGTAGTTGTACATGACATGTGAACAAATGCAACTGAGCCCTATTCACACTTCACATAGTCCAGGAATTCACCAAGAAGTACTACTGCACCCAGGAGTGACAGATAAGAGGAGTTCAACCTAATATGACTCAAAGGGGATCAAGGGAATAGAAAGCTGCAGTCTTTTCAAAGTTACATTTATTGCCTACCTATGTTGAACAGAGATTATCACCAGCCCCTCGTGATACATCAATACACACACACACACACACACACACACACACACATATCTAGGGAGAAAAATCAACATGTAAAAAATGGATTTTGGGGAAATTTTGTGCATAACGCCTCTCTTATATCAGACACAAGAATATTCTAATACTTGGTCTGAATACAATGTTACTTGGTTCAGTACTCTTTCCTAATGTCTATTGTGGTCTTTAGAATATCACAGTTCATGGAAATGAGGACATATTGGGTGATACAGGGTGCTTTGTCTGTGAAAGTTGTTACAGAGAAATCCCTGAAATTTGACTGAGATGTGGATTTTACAGTGACAAAAGACAGACACCCTAACAATTACTCTGTTGGACAGCTCCCTCGACCTAGCTTCAAACCCTTCGAAGTTGCCGTGACTCTCCTTTATTTTAAGACATGCTCCAGGATGGCCAGTCCTTTGATGGTCAGGAAGGGCCTAGGATTAACCACTGCCTGTCCATTGAACACATGATGAAATAATCTAAGCTTCCTGGGCATTGGTTTTCAAGGTCAGCTATGTAGAAAGATCTCGGCCAGGCACAGTGGCTCACACCTGTAATCCCAACACTTTGGGAGGCCGAGGCGGGTGGATCCTGAGGTCGGGAGTTCAAGGCCAGCCTGACTAACATGGAGAAACCCCATCTCTACTAAAAATACAAAATTAGCCAGGCATGGTGGCACATGCCTGTAATCTCAGCTACTTGGGAGGCTGAGGCAGGAGGCAGAGGTTGTGGTAAGCCAAGATCATGCCATTGCACTCCAGCCTGGGCAACAAGAGCGAAACTCTGTGAAAGAAAGAAAGGAAGAAAGGAAGAAAGGAAGAAAGGAAGAAAGAAAGAAAGAAAGAAAGAAAGAAAGAAAGAAAGAAAGAAAGAAAGAAAAGGAAAGAAAGAAAGAAAAGGAAAGAAAGAAAGAAAGAAAGAAAGAAAGAAAGAAAGAAAGAAAGAAAGAAAGAAAGTCGAACTTGAACCTTGAGACTCAGATGCAGCAACAATATGGACACTGTCTTTTATAAGTAACTGGTCCCAATCACTTTGCCTGACAACTTGGGCAACAGCAGCTATTTGAGAGAACTAGTGTCTTGTACGAAGGAAACCCTCATTCTCCTTTGTCTAGGAACACAAGAAACTTAGAAGCAGTGAAGCAGAGGCAGGTTTTTCCCACATCAAATTCTTTAAGGTGCTATTTCTCCTTCCTTGTTAGTTATTTCATAATTTGGTTACTCTAGAGATCTGCCTGCTTTAAACTCACCTTTGCTCAGGGAATGAAAGGAGTGAGGAGAGAGGGCTGGATAATGGGGGAGGGGCTTGAGGAGGAACACATTAATTATCACCACTCCTTGAAGCTGTTCTTTAAAGCACTGTATTAGGTCAAATTGATCACATGTGTTATATCCACCAATTTAAAAATAGGGAAGCATCCTCAGTATAATTGATTTGATAATATAGAACGTTAAAAATGTGACCCAAGATCTATTTTCTAAATGACCACAAAGAAGACTCTATGGCTGGGTAAGTTCTGGTAAGAGGTAGGATTTTCCCTATTTTGAGGTGGGTACACAGGTTGTTGGGATTTTTGGCAATCTACTCAGAAAATTTAGTTGCCACACAAAAATCTATAGAGGTTATAAGGGGATTTAGGTATAGTGAGTCAAATCCTATTCTAATAGGAATGGTCTTTATTAAAATACCAGACATACCTACAGCTTTCTTTGGTATTTCTCCCAATGACCTCAGCCTTAGGGACACACCCTAAAGTAGGCTTTTTAGAAGCAACAGCTGAGCCGCGACCACTTACCTAAAAGAATAATCCTCTGTGAATATGTCCAGGAAATCCTGCTCTTAGGGTGCATATTTCCAATGAGTTGCAATTCACAAATAATTTCTCAGCAGTTCAAAGAAAATTTGGGCATAATATTTTCTCTGTTAACCCAACCAAATGTCCTACCTCGTTATACCCTTAATGATTTCATGCTCTGCCTCAATAGTGCTACTCAGAGTTAATTATGAACAAATCTAGAGTAAATGCTACAATTAAGATTTTCCTTTTTATACCCTGGCAGATAAGCACAATGCATGATCACCACCATTCACACTTCAACCTCAGCAGAGACTGAAGGGTGATTGCTAATGGCTCTGTTGATGTCTATAGCATTAGAAAGTTGAGCATCAATCAACCCGGTGTTTTGAAAAATACATTGCCTAATTTTTTTTCAAAGCAACCGAAGAATGTAACCATAACCAATGATGCCACCTCCCACCAACGGCCACCACCCACTATTTAAATTACCTTCCTCCAGTTCATCCATGCTTCCGATCTTCCTGGATCCATCAATGGTGTAAATGTAACGCACTCCCTGAGGCAGGTTGATGTTGTCAGACAGAGATCGCGTCAGGTCAGCCAGCAAGGCGTCAAAGCTGCGAAAACGGTCAGAGGACACAGCGTACACAATCCCCTTGAAGTAGCGGTCCCCATTGCGGTAGAAACGTACCTTCTTGGCTTTCTTCTCATTACTCAGTGCCTGCAAGGTTCTGGTTCGGTAGAAGCTACAGTGGGCGCTGTGAGTGGGGCTAGGCAACCCATTCATCCGGGAGCCTCGCATGTTCCTGGATGTCTTATCTCTTTCGTCAAAGTGTCCAAAATCAAGTTCCATATTTTGGTGGAACCTCAGAGACCTGAGCGTTGGAGAAAGGGATGGGGGTGAAGAGAGGAAAAAACAAAAAGGGACAAGGAGAAGGAAAAAAGAAGGGATTTTAAATATTAGCCAGATCCAGATCTGCAATCTGCTGCTTGTGAAAAGAACTGGTTGAAAAAAGCCTGTGACCCATCTGCTGCTTGCCCCTGACCTGCAGGAATATTGATCTTAATAGAGAAGAAGGAGGGGCTGGGCGGGGGTGCTGGTGGTTGTGGGGGTTGGGAGTAAGAGATAGAGAGGGAGGCACCCTTGGCACTGTTCCAGACAGAGGAGAAGGGGAGATTTTGAAATAGCTGAAAATCCTGAGACTTACTGACAGTGGCTCCTATCAAATTGTAACTTCGGGCTAAATACATTAAAACTGGCATCTGTTTCCTCACACATGCCCACATGACTAACAGTTGTAAATGAATCCATAGCCTGACAAAATTCCCCTTGAAGAGAACAGAAGGAGCTACCCAAGGTTAGCATCTCCAGCTTAGGAAGCAGTCTTTGCATTTCAGTACAATGACTATGAAGGGGGAGTGTTTTCATTTTATTCCAAGCCCTCTTTCCTACTCTAATGTGTGCATCCCCTCCCCCCAGAATAAACTAAGATTCTCCTTTAAAGGGACAGCCTCCAGGGAACAGCCAGTGTCTTTGTGCTATTCATCAAACCCTTTCCCCACCAAACTGGTGCAGCTATCCGACATTCATAAGAAATAAGCTGGGGGGAAAAAGGATTAGAAAAATAAGTTATTTAACAAGTGATTAACTCTGTCTTCCCCCGGTTCCATTTGTTCACAAAATCCTTTTTTTCCCCCCCAGGTGCTCCACCCCCTCCCCACTGATGCAGCAACACCTCTTAATGGAATAATTTAATTGTTGAAAGATTCACAAATGACTCTCCGAACAGCATACGGGACCTTTAGAAGGAAGCACACCTTTCATTGTTCTGGGTTTCTACCTTAATTGAAGTGACATTTACCCTCACAGCAGGCAATTCACCCCAAACTTGTATATTGCCCAGGTGCATTAGCTGAGAAAAGATGGTCATTTGTCAGGCTTTGCTTTTCTCCCTTCTGTTGAACCCCCTCCCCCACCAAGAACCCCAAACAATCAAAACATGAAACCCAATACAACTGAAGCCACAAATGCTAGCAAATGTAGTGACATCCTACGAGCCAAACTATTAACATGCATCTCACAGATGGGGATAAAAGGACTCACAAAGCAAGCAGGGCTCAGCTGCTACACACTGCCACATCAATATATTTGCAAGGGACCAGGAGGACAGGAGATAAGAAAGACTGGTGCCTAATGGGTTTGCCAGGCTCAATTCCGCCTTTTTTCCAATGTCACCATGACCTATGCTGAGCTCAGCATTGTCTCTGTCAGACAACCTGCAGTGGTAAGAGACCCCACCTCCTCAAGGCAAGTAGCAAACATTTCCCCAGGCATGCCAGTAAGGCTTTGCTTTGCTTTAGGATCAGAGGTAGTATTATTCTAAATTAACATCACAGTGAAAACAAAGGAACATCAAACTCACTTTTCCAAAGGAAAATCCCAGGTAGAAGCTTAGGGAAAAAATCGGATAGAATAAGGCAAAAAAGGAGAAGAGGAGACAGAGAGACAGAGAGAGCAGGCTTTGCCTTGTGCTTTTCCCGTTTGACATCTGTTACATTCTTCTTGAAAATCACTTAAAAGCCCCACTCACCGGTTTTCTGCTGGTTGGGTGGAGATGCTGAGAGAAAGAAAACCAATCTCTCTATGCCTTTGTTGTCTGAGCTCCAAGCAAGAAATTCCTGCCAGGGTGGATAGATGCCTTCTAGGTCCTAGTGCCTTGTCCAGCTTCTCCCATGTAACTCAGGCTTAGTGAATCCCCCCAACCTCCTATGATTAATTACATGCTTTTAAAAAAATTCACAGGCTGCATTAACAGCTAGAAAGGTTTCATTTATAACCAACAGGAAATTGTGGGGTAGCAAAAAGATTGCGCAGACAAAATCAGAATGCTCTAATGAGCAATGTGCTAGCCCTTTCTTTTAGAAAATTGGCAATTTCACTTGGCCAAAACCTTGGCCTAATCTGCCTGGGGGCCAGACTCAGACAGCCAAGCCAGGCTTCTTAGAAATTGTAGCTCTCTTCCTTTTACCCTCTTGAGAGAAAAAAAATAAAATAAAATCTGCAGATTCTTTAAGGCAGTTTAGCTCAAGTATCCAACAACTGGTTTTTTGTTTTTTAATGAAGTCAACAAAGTAGACTAAGAGGAAGTAGGATAGGAACAAAACAAGGGAAAATAATTTTAGAATATTATGGAAGATAGAAGTAAAAAGGACATCCCAAATCTATCAGCTTGGTGTAAGAATTTGGTTAATGAAAGGTTAATGTGGCATTTACCTTTGAGAGTTTGGAAGTTCAAACCCAATCCAAAGACCTTTCTATGTGAAGTAAATCTGATGGCTACAAAATAAATATTAACAGATTTCTCCTCAAACTGCTTATTTGTCACTAACTGACTTCTTTATATAAAATATGTTACAAAAAAAACTCAAGGAAGCATCCAAATTGAACTAATTAGATCAGGCCGAACTATAAAACAAAAGAGAAAGGTGAGAGGTTAAATGGGGTAGGGGGATGCTACCATCTTCACAATTGAAGCTACATGCATCAATATGTAGCAGCCTTGAACTATCATGGTTCTATTTTTGCTTGGCTTCCAGGAAGCTCAGAGCTAACAGCATGCTCAGTAATTATTTTATATCTGATTCCTAGTATAATTAACCCTTCCTTTTATATAGTGCTGTTGATCTTTTATATTTAAGCATTTTCTCTGCATGTGTTTTATTGTAAGCTGCCGCCAAGTGGGATAAAATATATGATGGTCTTTCTTCTGTGAAAGGTGTTGACTCAGCAAAGCCTGGAACTGTCTGTTAGTTGAGTGGACAGCCTCAAATGTGCAACCTACCTAGTTAAGTACCCCCAACACCTTGCTGCTGATTTCTTGGTTACTATACAAGTACCTCAGGGGAATGCATGTGTCTGCCCTGTTTTCTTCCATGTGTTGTTGCCTTACCTTGTGGCAACCTCATGAAAAATCAACATTATTCAGGATAGAGGCAAAGAAAAATCAAGGAATAAGGGCAGGAAAATATGGAAATTCCAACAAGGCTAATGTCTTAAAACTTCTTTCTTGCACATCATAAGCATTCAGTAAATATGTAGCAATTAATTTTGCATCAGAACTAAAAATCATTTTATTTCTGGTGAAGATACAACAATGGACGGGATAATAAAACTTAAACACGAACCATTTGGAATGTATTTCAGAGGAAAATTCCTCATAATATAGGCTTTGCAATGCTACTGTGGGAGCTAAAAAATGTCTTTATGAGACAGCCTAGGATAAATGACTTTGTTTGCTTTATATATACTAGAGAGCAGAGGGATAGGCAGGATCAATATTTCCTTGTTTGAGATATGTGGCCATTAATAGGTGTTCCTTAAAAACAGGAAAAAAAATTCTGTGGTCAAAAATGTCTGAAAAGTGTTGCGCTAAACGAAGATAATTTTGCTTATCATAAAACTTGTCAGGGCCTTTAATATAAACTATAAAATGTGTCTCAAAAAGAAAACAATTTGGTATACAGGGCTTCCACTTATTTTTAAAGCTCAGAACCTTTTGGTCGCCCCAGAACATGGACTAATGTTCTGCAGGGATAAAAAACTTTTGCAAAAACTGGACTAGATCATCTCCAAACATATTTCTTCTCAAAGAACTCTCAGCTACTTACCAAGACCTTCTTTCTCACTTCTTCAGAGGAAACAGGCCATTGGCAAAGAGAAGGTCTCAGATGTGAGTCCAGGGGAAAAGTAAATCTTTAAATATGGAAATCAACTTTGAAGGTCAAGGGAAAGTCACGGTTGAGGGATTAATGGAGTGAAGTGATTTAAGAAAAAGAATAGCAACTCCATGTTGGAAATGCAGCAATACGACCTTTTGATTACTTACCATGTGCCCTGTACCACAGGCAAGACAGTGTAGGAAACATCCATCACTGCCCCTGAGGGGCTTGATGACTCATTGAGGAAAGGAGATAGCACAGGACTATGCATCTTGCAAAAATCATGAAGAAGGGATTAGATCTTTCTTGATATACTGCAGTCTGGGTTAATCAAACTCAGCTTAAAGAGCAGGGTCAAGAAATTTCTCATACATCTCTCTCTCTCTCTCTCTCTCTCTCTCTCTCTCCCTCTCTTTTACTCTCTCTCTCTCTCTCACACACACACACACGCACACACAAAATACCAAAAAAATTATTAGTTTATGTTACCAATCAGAAGCACAAAGAGTAGGATCCTGTGTGGGACAGAGTAAGCAAACAGGAAACGAGGTTGGAGTTTCCCTTGACCTTCAAAGTTGACTTCCATATTTAAAGATGTACTTTTCCCCTGGACTCACATCTCATATCACAAGATTGTTTATGCATAGGGCCTTTATTGAGAAAATCATAAAACTATTGAAAAACATAACAGAAGCTGTTAATAAATGTAAAGTCAGACCAGGCTCATGGATAACAAGATGCAATGCTCTAAGGTATCAATCCTCCCCAAAGTAATCTATACATATGAAGAAATTCCAATAAAAGCCCCAACATGAATTTTTGTGAAACTCAAAAAATTACTTCAAAATTTTTGTGGAAGAATATAAAACTCTAAGAGTAGCCAATATCATTGTAAAAAAGAGAAATCAGAAGCCAATAACTGCCCTACAAAAATTTGTTATAAAGCTATAGTAATGAAGATAGTGTGGTGTTGGCCTGGAGGACAGACAAAGATTAATTAAACAAAACAGAGATCAGCATAAACAGGAACTTGCTATATCATAAGATAATGGGAAAAGCATGGACTCTGGAGCCAGACTGCCTAGGTTCAAATTTTGATTCTACTAATTATTAGCTAGGAACCTTGGGTGAGGTACTTAACCCTCTGTGCTTCACTTCACCCATCTGTCACACGAAGGTGATGATAATAATAGTAGCATTCTCAGTTGTTATGAGGATTAAATGAGCAAATATATGTATAGTGTTTAGAACAGACCCTGGCACATAGTATGTATAAGTATTAACTTTTATTATCCCCCGAATATTCATATGCCAACTCCCTCACTTCTTTCAAGTCTTCACCCAAAGGTTGACTTCTCAACAAGACCAACCTAGACTACCTGATTTAAAGTTACAACCTTTCCTCTCAACCTAGCAGTTCAAAATTTTTTTACTCTCTTTATTTTTCCATAACATTTATCACCTCCAACATACTACGTAATATACTTATTAATTACATATTTCCTGAAGGTATAATATAAGCTTCAACAGGGTAGGAATATTCTAACAGCTTTAATGATATATATAATTCACATTACCAATAGGACTACTTTTGTCTATATTTTTAATATTGCATAATTAACTTTCTAGAACAATATCTAACACACAATAGGTTTGGATATTTGTTGAATTGCATAAAGTAAGGAACGCATAGAGTATTCAATAGATAGTATTAAGTCAATTAACTTTCATATGGAAAAAAATCAAATTAGATACTCCCCTTATACTATACATAAAAATAATCTCCAGATGTTTTAAAGACCTGAATAAAGAACAAAACTTTAAAATTATTGGAAGGAAGCATAAAAGGTTTCCTTTAAATCCTTATGGTAGAAAAGAATTTCTTAAGACACAGAAAGCAGAGATCTTATAAGAAAATATTGATAAATTGATTTCATAAACATTTACAGCTTCTAACGGCAAAAGACAGCATTTAAACATTAAAAAATAAATAATAGACTGAGAAAATATATTTGAAACTTAAATATCTGACAGAAAGTTAGTGTCCTGATATCTATATATGACACATAGATATTGATATAGTTTGGATTTTTGTCTCTGCCCAGTCTCATGTTGAATTGTAATCCCCAATGCTGGACCTGGTGGGAGGTATTTGGATTGTGGGGGTGGATCCCCCATGACTTGGTGCTGTCTTCCTGATAGTAAGGTCTCCTGAGATTTGGTCTTTTAAAAGTGTGTGGCACCTCCCCTCCAATGCACTCATGCATGAGTGTTCTTTCTCTCTCGCTCACTCTCGCTCTCTTGTTCTCTCACTCTCTTGTTCTCTCGCTCTCTTGTTCTCTCGCTCTCTTGTTCTCTCGCTCTCTTGTTCTCTCGCTCTTGCTCCGGCTTTTGCCATGTGAAGTGCCTGCTCCCACTTCGCCTTTTGCCATGATGATAAGCTTCCTGAGGACTTCTCAGAAGCTAACGTTGGAGCTATGCTTCCTCTACAGCCTACAAAACCATAAGCTAATTAAACTTCTTTTCTTTATAAATTATCCAGTCTTGGGTATTTCTTTATAGAAATGCAAGAATGGCTGAATACAGCTATACATAAAAATATATATGTAAAGTTATATGTTATGTATATATATATGTATGTATGTGTGTGTGTGTGTGTGTGTGTATATATATATATATATATATATATAGCACTATGAGCAGTAGCCCAAACAATTTCATATGAAGTCATCCTAGCTATCATCCTCCTATCAGTCCTATTGATAAGTGGTTCACTGAACTCAGATCACGTAGGACTTTAATCGTTGAACAAACCCTTAATAGTGGCTATACCATTAGGATGTCCTGATCCAACATAGAGGATATGTTTACCTCACCAAATAAACACAGGTCTTAGAGCCTCATATGCAGTTACCAATCGAACATTTTCTCTATCCCAATATCCACAAAACAGAAAACAAGTTACTTTAATCTGTTTACCCTTACTATATATCCTAAGTATACCCTCTAACATCAGTACATGCTTATTGTCTTATTTCAGCAGTTTACCAGCTTTCTGGATCTCTAGCTTAATCTAGGCACCTTGATCATCACACCATCCCAATGAACATAATACTGATCGAACCTGTAGGGTTCATGTCATCTCTGACACTTGGGCTTTATGACCCAATAGATCCAGTGGTGCTCAAAAATATCTATAGCAGCTCAGGTTGTTATATAGAGATGGTGGCAAGTCCTAATAGGAGAATCATTTGTATAAGCCCCTCCCCATCCCTCAAAGGTTTTGAAGAAAAGCCTCTTATATTGTAAAGTCGCTCTTGATTTTCTTGTGTGTTCTAGGTAAGAATTTAATGCCTGACCATGGGAAACAGAATGACCCTGGAACCCAAGCTTCCCATCGTATGTGGGTTTTATTTGATCTGCCAGGACATAAAGCTGAACATGCACAACAGCATTTCCTCTTCAAATAGAACTGATATATAACATCAGGACTTCGTGTGTCCTAAAATTTTTTGAGAAAGTAGACATTTTATCTGTAGATGTCCTTGCCCAGCTACATCAGAGCTTGGTCAATATGGCTGATGAATAAAGCGTCCATGATGGTAAGGGTGGAAGATGCATATAGCTAAATAACATGAGGTTCCTCTTATCAAAAAACTAGTCTGGCTACAGCCACTGCTGAGTGCCCAATCTTCTAGCAGAGACCACTGCTGAGCTGCTAATTTGGAACCATAACCCAGTATAACCATATGCCTACCTGGTAACAGTAAAATTACAACTATCATTTGGGAGACAGATGTTTGCCCTCAATGGAATAGACAACTATTTTTTATACATGCTCACATTGGCTATCCACAAGGTTTCTGCCATATCACCATCCATGGATTTACTGAATGTCTTATCATCACAGCATCTTTGCAACATTTGTTCTAATTAAATAATTCATTTGTCAGCCAAAAAAGTGAGATAGTAGCCTCATATTCATGGGTTTCACAGATCTTACCATGGATGCCGTCTCTCAGAAGCAGCTAGCCTTATTGAATGGTGCATTACCTAACACTGAATCAGTTTATGGCCTTAACTGGGAGGCTACACATTGTGAAGTTGAAGTACTGTTCTATGGATATAGTTGTGCTCTGAACTAGCTACCAATATTTCTCTTAAAGCCAGGCTATCAAAGAATGGAAATAGAGATGGTATCAATTATTATTACACCTAATGACCCGCTCACAATAAAAAAGTTGCTTCGCTCCCTGCAACTTTGGACTTGGTGTGGTTATGGTTTTTAATTCCAAATGGAATGGTATCTCCACCACTTGAAAGTTAGAGCAATCCAATACCGGCAAACTATCAAAGGCTCAGTTTTTCTTGAAATAAAAACTGGGATGATGCTACAGGGTAAATAAACAAACAAACAAAAAACCCAGACAGACAAGCAAAACAAAAACAAAAATCCCTAGTGAATATGGAATATGTAATGGAAAAAGAAAGTTATAAATGCCATCACAACCATATGAACAAATTAACTCCAAATGAGTCAAAGACTTAAATGTAAGAACTAAAAACTAAAACTCTTAGAAGAAAACGGGTTATAAATCTTTGTAACTGACCTTGGATTAGCCAATGGTATTTTTAGATATAACACCTAAAGCACAAACAACTAAAGAAAATATGAATTGGATTTTATCAAAATTTAAAGCTTTTGAGCATCAAAGGACACCATGAATAAAAGAAAAAGACAACATACATAATAGAAGAAAATATTGGCAAATTATATATTTAATAAAGGACTTCTATCCAGAATGGATAAAGAGCTCTTTCAACTAAACAATAAAATGACAAACAACCCAATTTGAAAACGGGCAAAGGATTTGAATAGATATTTCTCTAAAGATGACATACAGGTGGCCATTAAGCACGTGAAAAGATGCTCAATTCCATTAACCATCAGGGTAATGCAAATCAAAACCATAGTGAGACATTATTTCACAGCTACTAGGATGACTAATTTAAAAAAATACAGACAATAACAAGCATTGACGGAGATGTGCAGAAATTGAACCCTCATTACTGGTGAGAATATAAATTAACACAGCCACTTTGGAAAATGGTTTGGCAGTTTCTCAAAAGATTAAACACAGAGTTACAACATAACTCAGCAATTCTACATTTAATTCTGCATAATCAAGAGAAACACAAACACCTGTCCACATAAAAACTTGTAATTTTAAATGTTCATAGCAGCGTTACGCATAATAGCCAAAAAAGTAGAAACAACTGTCCATCAACTTTTGAACAGATAAGCAAATTATGATATATCCATACAATGGAATATTACTTAGCCATAAAAAGGAATAAACTACTGATACATACTACGACATGGATGAGCCTTGAAAACATTATGCTAAGTGAAGGAAGCCATGCACAAAAGGCCACACATTATAGGACTCTATTTATATGAAATGTCTAAAACAGGCAAATCTATAGAGACAAAAAGTACATTAGTGGTTGTCTTGGACTGGCGGTAGGGAGAAAGGAGTGACCGCTAATGGGTATGGGTTTTTCGGGGGTTGTTGAAATGTTCTGCAATTATATAGTAGTTAGTGATGGCTGCACAACCTTATAAATATACTCAAACTCATTAAATTGTGCATTTTAAAGGAGCGAATTGTATGGTGTGTGAATTGTATCCCAATAGAAAAACTATTTATAAAAATTTATACATAAACGTTTGGAGCAACTCTGTTCATAATCTGCAAAAAAATAAAAACAGCCTAATATCCTTCAACAGCTCAAATAAACAGATAAACACTCTGAGCTACATCCATACAATAGACTACTACTCAGCAATAACATCAATGAACTACTGGTAAACACAACAACTTGGATAACTCTCAAATTCTTATGCTAAGTAAAAGATGTCAGTCTCAATAGACTGCATAGTGTAGGATTCCATTAATATGGCATTCTAGAAAGACCAACAATAGGGACAAACAACAAAGCAGTGTGTGCCAGGGGTTAGGTGTGGAGGGAAGGTGTGACTACAAAAGGATAGCACAAGGGAGATTTGAGGGGTGACAAAAGTGTATTTGATTCTAATTGTGGTTCATACAAATTCTAATTGTGTTGTTAACACAAATCTGTACATATGTTAACGTTCATACAACTATACACCAAAAAGTCAATTTTATTGTATGTTAATTTAAAAATGAAATGTTTAAATATGGCAAATTTTTATGATTGCATAAAACTCAGTGGTAGGTATATGGGTGGTCCATCTAGTTTTCTCTGTACATTTTTTAACTTTTTATTTTTAAATAATTCTAGATTTACAAAAAGTGGGAAAATAGTACAGAAGCCCATGCACCCTTCACTCAATTTCCCCCAACGGTTGCAAATTAGAAAACTGTAGTACGATATCAAAATCAGGAATTCGATATTGGCAAAATATATATAATTCTATGTCATTTTATTTTGTGTATATATTAAGTGCAGCTGCCACCACAATCAAAATATAGAACTGTACCATCACCACAAGGCTTGCTATTGCTACCTCTTATTAGTCACACCCAATACTCCATCCCTTCATCATTCCTAACCCCTGGACACCACTAATCTGTTTTCCAGCTCTGTAACTTTATCATTTTGAGAAAGCTATGTAAATGAAATCATACAACATGTAACCTCTTGAGATTAGCTTTTTTTCACTCACCATAATGTTCTTGAGACAACTGCTAGTTGTTACATGTATCATAAATGTATACCTTTTTATTGTTGAATAGTATTTCATAGTAAGGATATACCACTGTTTGTTTACACATTCACCTATTGAGGGACAATTTGGTTGTTTTCAGTTTTGGGCTACTACAAATAAAGCTATGTGAACAATCGTATACAAGTTTTTGCACAACCATAAGTTTTCACTTCTCTGGAAATGAAAAGCCTAAGATTGCAATTACTGGGGTCATACGGTAATTGCAATATATAGTTTTATGAGAAACTGCCAAACTGTTTTCCAGAGTGGCTGTGAGATTTTACATTCCCACCAGCAGTGTATGAGAGATTCAGTTTCTCTGCATCCTCACTAGCATCATCTGTCATGTTTTTTTTCTTTAGCCATTCTACTAGACGTGCAGTAATATCTTGTTGTGATTTAAGTTTGCATTTTTCTAATGTCTAATGATGTTGAACATATTTTCTTTGGTGAAATGACTCTGCCCCTTTTACCCATTTTCTGGTGCAGGGGCCATGCTAATCTTGTCTGTATCGTTCCAATTTTAGTATATGTGCTGCCGAAGCAAGCAGACCTTTTACCCATTTTCCAATGAGATTGTTTATTTTTTCTGATTTTGAGTTTTGAGAATTCACTATATGTTCTTCATATGAGTCCTTTGTCAGATACATTGTTTGCAAACATGTTCTCTCAGTCTATAGCCTATTTTTTCATCCTCTTCACGTGGTCTTTCACAGAGCAGAAGCTGTTAATTTATTCATTTTTTCCTTTATGGATTGTGGTTTTGTTGTCATGACTAAGAACCCCTCATGAAGTCTAGGTCCTAAAGTTTTCTCTTATATTATATTCTAAAATTTTTATAAATGTATGCTTTACCTAATTCCTATGATCCATTTTGAGTTAATTTTTGTATAATGTGTGAGGTTTAGGTTATGGTTCATATTTTTTGTCTATAATTTTTGTTCATGTGTCATTTTTTGTTCATATTTTTTGTTCTTTTTTGTTCACATGTCATTTTTTGTTCATATTTTTTGTTCATATGTCTTGCTCTAGCGCCATTTGTTGGAAAGAATATCTTCCATTGAGTTGCTTTTGCACCTTTGTCAAAAATCAGTTTGATATATTGGTGTGAGTCTATTTCTGAGTTCTCTATTCTATTCCATAGATTTATGTATCTATGCCTCCTTCAATATCGAAGTCTTGATTACTGTCGCTACATAATAATTCTTGAAATTGGGTATACTGATTCCTCCCATTTTATTCTTATTCTTAAGAATTGTGTTGGCTATTCTAGGTCTTTTGACTTTCCATATAAATTTTATAATAATCTTGCCTATATCTATAAAAAATCTTGCTGGGATTTTTGATAGAAATTGTGTTAAACCAATATACCAATTTGGGGAGAATTGACTGTATTGAATCTTCTAATCCATATACAATATATGCCTCATCATTCATTTAGGTTTGATTTCTTTTCTTAGTATTTTGTAATTTTTAGCATACATGTCCTATACATGTTCTGTTAGACTTTCACTTAAATATCTCATTTTTACAAGATTGTGTATTGGATTGTATTTTAAATTTTGCATTCCTCATGTTCACTATTAGTATCCAAAAATGTAATTGATTTGTGTATGTTGATCTTGTATCTTCCCACCCTGCTGAATTCACTTATTAGTTTCAGTAGTTTTTTGTCATTACCTTGGGATTTTCTATATGGATCATCATATCATCTTTAAATAGAGATAGCTTTAGTTTTCCCCTTCTAATCTCAATGCCTTTTATTTCTGTTTCTTGCCTCATTGCACTGGCTAAAACTCTAGTGCTATATTGAGTAGCAGTGGTGAGAATGGACTTCCGTAACTTGTTTCTAATCTTAGCTAGAAAGCATTCAATCTTTACCATTAAGTATGATGTTAGCTGTAAAGGGCTCTTTTGTAGATGTTCTGTATCAAATTGAGCAAGTTCCCCTCTATTTATAGGGTTTTCTGAGGAATTTTTTAAAAATTATGAATGGGCATTGAATTTTGTCAAACACTTTCTCTGTATCCATTGATATAATCATATGATTTTCTTCTTTATTCTGTTAATATGGTTTATTACATAGATTAATTTTCAAATATGTAACATTTTTAATGTCTGATATATTTCTTCATAGTTTTTTTCTTAACTTGAAGCAAATATGAAATAAGGTACTTTTCTGTACTTCTTCAAAATAATTTAAAAATTACACAGACTTGTAAAAACAGTGTAGGCAATTAATTACTCAGAAAAATGTGTGGCAGAAGGACATACAGCTTAGTAGTCAAAAAGAGAAACAATTTATAAAGTGTAGCTCAGTAGTACTTAACCCAGGCTTCACAATAGAATCAGGTGAGATGCTTTTACAAAATACTTTTAACTATGATTTCATTGATCTGGTGTGGTCTCAAGCATTGCTATTTTTCAAAGCTACCCTGGTGATTCTAAAGTACAGCCAATGTTGAGAACCACTGGCATTGTGGAATGAACTTAACAATGTGGACTTTAGACTCAGATGTAAAGTACCTAGTAGTAGGTATGATACATATAAAGGATATATTTATCAGACTCAGAATATAGAAGTATCTCGTACAACTTACGGGAAATATTCATAGAAAGCGAAACCACATCTGTTTTCATCCTCTTCTTCCTGCTGGTTAAAATGTGAATGACATAATTTGTGCCCAAGCAGCCATCTTGTACCAGGAAGTGGAAGCCAGGTATTGAGAATGGCAGAGCAACAAGATAAACTGGAACCTGGTGATTACAAAACAACCATATCAGCCCTGGAGAACTTCCTTACAAATGTTATTTAAGGCATAGAAAAATAAGCTTATACATTTCTTGAGCCCCTATTATTTATAGTTTTTTCACTGGCTCTCTTATACCTAATACAAAAGAAAAAATGTTAAATATAGTCATGCTTTACATCACTGTTGGTGGGCCAAAAACTGGGAAGAATCTGAAGGACAGGAAGTAGATAGGCTCTGATTGAACAAGGAACCATAGCACAAGGCACATATGGGAGAGTATTCTGATAGATGGTGAAATTATCCCAAGAGTTCTCCAGACCAAGAGGTGAAACCTAGAACCAAGCAGTGGTCTTAGAGGTAGCCACTTTGTATCACAGGAAGAAAAGCCAAAAAACTCAGGCTCTTTTTATCCCTCTACTCACCACATGGACCAGCAAGCAGTAACAGAGGAATCTGTCTTCAAGTGAAAGCAGTAAGTACAGGAGCTTAAGGCTGTGAGACAGGGTAGTGCCTTGGTGATGATGATGGGCAATGGCTAAGAAAATAACAGTATTCATGAGAAATAGCAAAGCACATATAGTCATCAAGGTACCCTTCCTTATGGCATGTTCTCCATCTCACTCACTCTCACTGAAAATAGTACCTCTGTCTGTTTCCCCTATTATCTGAAATAAGTTGCATAACCAGAGGAAGCAGACAGTCTAATACAATATCTCAACTACAAAGAGAAGCATATAATAAGAGACTTGCCAAACATTTAGACAAAGAAAATTCTATGAAATATAGACAATAAGCTCAACAAATTAAAAGACTTCCACTAGAGAAATAGTCCTAAGAACACGAATATACAATGATAATAAACTCAAAATGATAAGAAAAGATATCACATCCATGAAAGATCAAGCAATTATGAAAACAATAATAGGCAAATATGAAAACTTGAGACTTTTAAATGTAAATAATAGATCAAATTAGAGGCATGAAGGACCAATCAAGACATTTTCACATTTTTCTAAAAGAGTTCCATTGAGTAAAATTGGAGAAAATGAATGGGGAGCAATATTTGAAGAACAGCCAAAAAGTAAAACCTCTTCAGAGACAAAAATCATTAATCCACAGATTGAAAGGACCCTCTGATTGCCAAGCAGGATGACTTATGAAAACAAGAAAAGTAATTTTTTTTAAAAAGACTTAAAATTAAAGACACCACAGTGAAATTTTAGAGCATCAAGTATAACATGAAAATACTAAAAGCATTCAGAGAGAAAATAAAGACCACCTACAATGGAACAAGAATCTGTTTGACATCAGATTTTCCATTATCAAAATCACCTGCAGGAAAGCAATGGAGCAATATCTTCAAACTGTTGAGTTAAAATAATGCTGAAACTTGAATTTAATACTGAGCCAAACTATTATATGAGTAGGAGGGAGAAATTAAGACATTTTGGATATATAAGAACCCAGAAAACTTACCACCCACAGAAACCCTCAGAAAGAATTGTTAGAGAATATACTTCAGCAAGAAGAAAAATAATTTGTGGAAAGTAGTTATGTTAAGGGAATAATGCTTAATAATTTATGTATTATTTATATAATTAAGAACTAATTTTTAAAATGAGATATAACCTATCTACCATCTGGGAGAAAATTTTGCAAGTGTAAGAGCAGTGAAGTGTGTTACCCATAAATTTTACTTAAACCAAGAAAAACATAACATTTTTATTTTGCCTCAACAAAGGGGATATGAATGCTTATGTAGCTTTTCCAGCCATTTAGAAGAGCATGAGGGGTGTCTGTGGTCACTGGCCTAAGTTAATTCCCAGGAAACAACTTCCAGAAAGTACCTGCTCATCTATAGCTAGTCCCAGGGATCATCTCTGGTCTAAAATATCCTTGTATGAAGCAAAGTGGAAGTGGTTCATAAACTGAAAGAAAGCAGAAAACTGATCCACACAATAGTGTACTCAAGAGATTTCATTCTACCAAATAGTTTCTGAGCTTCTCCTATGTGCTAGACTCTGTGCAAGGGGGAATAGAGAAATGAGAAGACAAATAAAGAAGAAGTGCCAGATCCTGCTCTTTGAAGAGATGGCCTTTCTGCTTCAGTCTTTCAGAAAAAAAGAATAATTTTTAATGAAGCTATTACATCAAGGATAGCAGTAAGAGACAGACCCAAACTACCCGTGTTTTAGGAATCTCAGTGTGGTACAGACCATGGGAAGATTTCGCACCTTGAAAACCTGAAAGCAGGGAAACCATCTAGAAGCTAATTAAACAATTACAGGCACTTAGTGAAAGTAGCCTTATAGAAGTTGAGAGGGATAAACATCAGAAATTTGAGTAAGATTTCTGTAATCAAATCCTAGATATTCCATCCTTTATTGCATATTTAAAATATAGTTCTTCCTGAGGAAACCATGTGGTGTGGTGGAAAAAGTGTAGACTTTAACTGTATGACCCCAAGAAAATTACTTAGTCTCACTGAGCTTCAGTTTACTCAGCTATATAATGTGGATAAGAATAGGGTCAAATCTGTAGGCAATTTGTAAGAATTAGATGAAATAATAAGTATAAAGTTCTCGGCCCATAGTTGGTGATATTTAATAATAGGCATGATTTATAGACCTGTACTTAAAAATTACCCTACAGACACGTTATTGAATTTTTGTGTGTATGTCACCTATTCCAGTTACTATGGCTGCATAACTAACTGCTCCAAAGCTTAGAAACATGAAGCAATCATTCATTATTATCATGGATTCTGTGGGTTAGAAATTTGGACAAGATGGCAGGCACGGTGGCTCACACCTGTAATCTCAGCACTTTTGGGAGGCCAAGGCAGGCGGATCACGAGGTCAGGAGTTCGAGACCAGCCTGACCAACGTGGTGAAACCTCATCTCTACTAAAAATACAAAAATTAGCCGGGTGTGGTGGAGCACGCCTGTAATCCCAGCTACTCGGGAGGCTGAGGCAGAAGAATCGCCTGAACCAGGGAGGCTGAGGTTGCAGTGAGCTGAGATCACACCACTGCACTCCAGCCTGGGCGACACAGCAAGACTCCGTCTCAAAAAAAAAAAAAAAAAAGAAAAGAAAGAAATTTTGACAAGACACAGTGAAAATAATTTGTCTTTGCTCTATAATGTCTGGGCCTCAGCTGGAATACTCGCAGGCCAGGGACTGGAATCATCTCTAGGCTAGTCCACTCACATGTCTGGCAGTTGATGCTGGCTGTCAGCTGGGGGCCTCGGTTGCCTTCCATAACCGAGCATCTCTATTTGATTTCTCTACTTGAGCTAATTTGGTTTGTCTCACATTATGATGGCTGGTGTTGGAGAGAAAAACCTTTTCCCTACCCTCTAATTTCAGTGTTTTGGGGCCTGAAAATTAAACTGACAACACACAGATCAGCAAGAGAAAATAACAAATTTAATTACATCCACATGGGGGTTCACAAAGAAATGTGACTCAAGGAGGTTAGAATTGGAGGCTTTTATAGCATCTTAATAAAGGATGGGGAGGAGCAGAGGGGCATTTCTGGGAGAATAAATGACTTCTTAGAAGGAGAAAGGGCATTTATTGAAAAACATTTAAATGATTTTTTAGAAAGATAAATGAGCCCTTAGGAGAATAGGTGAGAGATATCATAGCTTTGTGATGTTTAGGTGTGGTGCTTGGGTGTGGTGCTCACTTCTCATCTCTGAGAAAAGAATATTACCTCTCATTTCCAAATTTGAGAACTTCATCATTCTTCAGTTGACAAACTCATAAATGTCATACTTACTAATATGAAATTATTTTCACCTCCTAGAAACGTATATGATATAACATCACAGGCTCTTAGTCCTGCATTGAAAATTCACCCATTTGAACAGAGACAATTTAGTATAAGGATTAAGTTCATGAGTTTTGGAGTCCAACAGACCTTGATTTGATTTCCTGACTCAGCCATTTATGACCTATGTATTTAGATCAGACAGGATGAATTTAGCTGCCAGGGACAGAAAGGACAACTAAGAGGGGCTTAAACAATAAGCCTGTAAGTAAGGCAATTCCAAGATTTTTAATTCAGTGGCTCTTCAGGGATCCACTGCTTTTCACATATCCCTTCTCTCTTCCCCAGTTTATCAGCAGTGCCTGCTCACATGAGCTACAAAAACAACACATGTTCTAGACATTATGTGCAGAACCAACCATTTTAAACAAAAGAGAGGACATTTCTTCCAACAAATGTGTTTTTATTCTCCATGAAAATATTTCCTAGAGGCCACTCAGCAGACTTCCTTTCAGGTCATTAGCCAGGATTTCTTCCATTTCCATGCCTTAGCCAATTATTGGCAAAAGGAATGAGACCACTGATTGGGTAAAATTGATCATCATTCACTTCCTTAGGATGGGAGAAAACTCAGTCTCTCCAGAAAATTATGGCTGATGAGAGGAAGGTAAAAAAAAAAAAATGGGGTTCTGTTAGTGAGAAATAAGTGAAAGAAACCAACAAAGTTTGCCCCAATACTTAACATATCTGAGCCACATGGTGGGGATCCCCATGATATGGTTTTCTTCACAAGGAAGTGTTATGATCGTTAAATAAGATGACAACTCTCGTAAAGTGCTCAATAAATGTCAGCTATTAATGCTATGATTGATTATGTTATTTTGGCTTTTAATTTGGTAGCTGGTCCTTTCCATATTTCTCTTCTGTCCTCCACAACTTGATATCAGTGCCTTCTTTCATGGTCAGAAGATGGCTACAACAATTCTACGCATCACATGAAGATAATATTTTTGATCCTCAGTTTCCCTATCTGTAAAATGGAGATATTCATATTTACCTCAAAGATTTGTTGTGAGGATTAAATGAGATCATTCATGTAAGAGCTCAATAAAGTTAGCTATTATTGTTGCTGTTATTGACATCAATACCCTCTGGCAAGTGCACAACATGATGCCAAGCTTAAATCAAGTGCTGAACAAATAGTGCTGTTGTTGTAAATAAACATTTCTTTGTCCAGTCTGTGCAAGAAAGGGCCGAGAAACCTTCATGACCTTGGGCTAAGCAAAATACCTTACACATATCAAAAGCCCATATAACAAAAATAGATACCTTGGACTTGATCACAATGAGAAATTTTTGTGCCTCAAATGATACTATGAAGAAAATGAAAAGATAATCCACAGAATGGAGGAAAAGATGGGCAAATCATATCGCTGATGAAAGGCTTGTATCCAGAAAATATAAAGAACTCTTGAAACTGAAAAATTTTTTAAAAAATTTAAAAATAAGCAAATAACCTAAATAAATAGTTCTCCAAATAAGATATAGGAATGGCCAATAAGCACCTGAAAAGATGATTAACATCATTAGTCTTTAGGGAAATTCAAGTGAAAGCCAAAATGAGATACTACTTCACACTCACTAAAATGAAAGAATAAAAAAGACAGATAATAAAAAGTATTGGCTAGGATGTGGAAAAATTGGAACCCTCATACACTGGTAGTGGGAATGGTACATTTGGAAAACAGTCTGGCAGTTCCTCAGATGATTAAACAGGGTTACCATATGATCAAGCAATTCCACACTGAGGTATATATCTAAGAGAAATGAAAACAAATGTGCACAGAAAAAATTGTACACACATGTACATTGCAGCATTATTAATAGTCAAAAATTGTGAACAACCCAATGCCCATCAATAGATGAATGGATAAACAGAATGTGATATATCCGTAAGATGGAATATTATGCAGACATAAAAAAATCAAGTACTGATGCATGCTACAACATAGATGAACTGTAAAATATTATGCTAAGTGAAGGAGGCCAGACACAAAATGCCACATATTGTATGAGTCAATTTTTATGAAATGTCCAGAATAGGCAAATCCACAGAGACAGAAAGGAGGTTAATGGCTGCCTGGGGCCGGAGGTAGGGTGATACAGGGAATGATGCTAATGGGTACCTGGTTTCTTTTAAGGGTGGTGAAAATGTTCTAAAATGGATTGTGATGATGATTGTACAGCTCTGAATATACTAAAAACTGTTGAATTTTAAACTTAAGTGTGTGAATTTTGTGGTGTGTGAATTATATCGCAATAAAGCTATTTTTTAAAAAAGAATATGTTGGGCCTTGCAATTAATACAAAGATGAATAAAGCACAATCCTTCAGTGATGGCCCTTACTATTTATTAGGAGGGTTAGGAAGTGCACAAAATTAGCATTCCTGGCTCCATTTTATGTCCCCACCCTTGCTTTTTTAAAATTCCATTTTAAATACATGATGTGTGTTTATATTTGATTTACCCTTACAAATCACTTCCAATTTCTGGGACGAGATGAACTAAAGAAAAAACTTCAAATAATGGTAACACAAAGAAGAAAGTGTTCGGTGCCATAAGAGATTTGGATGGGGACACATAGCCAAACCATATCACCCTCATACGTGCAAGATGGATGAATCTCAAAAACATAACGCTAAGAAGCCTTACACAAAAGAGTACGTTTTATATGATTTCATGTATATACATTTCTAAATCACCCTCATATGGTTTTGCTTTGTGTCCCCACTGAAATCTCACCTTGAATTGTACTTCCCATAATCCCCACGTGTCATGGGAGGCACCCGGTAGGAGGTAATTGAATCATGGGGGCAGTCCCCACTCCATGCTGTTTTCGTGATAGTGAGTGAGTTCTCACGAGATCTGATGGTTTTATAAGGGGCTTTCCCCCTTTTTGCTCTGCACTTCTCCTTGCTACTGTCATGTGAAGAAGGACGTGTTTGCTTCCCTTTCCGCCATGATTGTAAGTTCCTGGGGCCTCCCCAGCCATGCTGGACCATGAGTCCATTAAACCTCTTTCCTTTATAAATTATCCAGTCTTAGGTATGTCTTTATTAGCAGCGTGAGAACGGACTAATACAGGGGAGAAGTAAAGAGCATTTATGGAAAGGGAAAAATAAGAGTGCCCTATCTGTCAGTGAATCTTTGTTTCCCTGATCTCCTAATTAACCACAGGAGAAACAAGTCAGAAGACACATAAATGGATCCCAGAGGGACTTTGGTAGAACCAGTGAGTAGCTGTATGTTCAAATCTGATGAACTCTGAGAGCCTAGGTTATGTCGAGGACTGAATTCTTAGGTAGTTTGGGCTCTGCTGGGCTGTATCATGCACTGGCAGCTAACCCAATGGTAGGATGAGGAAAGTAATGCAAGCCTCTTAAGCTGGAGTGTGCCTGCAACCTGCACCTGACCAGCACTGAGCAAGTGGAAACATGAGAGTTGTTTGCCATTAAGCAAGCCTACAGAGGAAAAGCCAGATATGGGGAGGTGAGTCTTCAGCATGTCAGCTTCAGGCGAAGCTCAGCTGTTGGCACAGCAGGCACTGGGCTCTCTGCTCAGAAACTGTCAGGAACATTATAATTAAACATCCCCGCCTCTCCCTGACCAGGGCTGACAGCTGTGAGAACAGAGCTGCTAGGAGAGGCACACATATTCTTGAATCAATTCTGATACAGGAAGGGGGTGGGAATCATCCCACCTCCACAATTTCCAGAATAAAGGGCACTTCTATTCCTGGGAAACCCATGAGTCAGAGATTCCAAAGGCATCTTGGATGATAGAAGTACTTTTCTACACTTTGGAAAAAATATGGCAGTTTTTTATAAAGTTATGTACACTGCTATCTTGTGATCCATCAATTCACCTCCTAGGTATTTAGCCAAGACAAATGACAACATATGCCCAGAAAAAGACTTGAATATGATTGTTCATATCAGCTTTATTCATAATAGCTCAAAGTGGAGACAGCTCAAGTATTCATCAATAGACTAATGGATAAACAAAGTATGATTTACTCATACAATGGAATACCACTCAGCAATAAAAAGGGACGCATTATTAATAGATGCAAGATGGATGAATCTCAAAAACATTATGCTAAGAAGCCTTACACAAAAGAGTACATTTTGTATGATTTCATGTATATACATTTCTAAATCAGGAAAAATCTATGGTGGAAAAATTTAGAACATGAATTACATTTGAGGGGGTTGGGGGCAGAAAATAGCTGGAAAGGGGGAATAGGAGGGGACATTATATGGTGATGATCATGTTGTATCACTTCATAGGGGTTTGGTTTGCATGGGTATATGCATTTCTCAAAACTCAGTGAATGCACATCAAAAAGAAAAACAGAATGGGAAAGAAAATGAAAAATACATGTCATCTTGGGGGCAGGGGGGATGTTGGACATTATCAGATTTGAATTTTTAAAAGTCAGTCTGAAACAACCAATTAAAAGTGGGTAAAATCTTTTTTTTTTCTTTTTTATTATTATTATACTTTAAGTTTTAGGGTACATGTGCACAATGTGCAGGTTAGTTACATATGTATACATGTGCCATGGTGGTGTGCTGCACCCATTAACTCGTCATTTAGCATTAGATATATCTCCTAATGCTATCCCTCCCCCCTACCCCCACCCCACAATAGTCCCCAGAGTGTGATGTTCCCCTTCCTGTGTCCATGTGTTCTCATTGTTCAATTCCCATCTATGAGTGAGAACATGCAGTGTTTGGTTTTTTGTCCTTGTGATAGTTTACTGAGAATGATGATTTCCAATTTCATCCATGTCCCTACAAAGGACATGAACTCATAATTTTTTATGGCTGCATAGTATTCCATGGCGTATACATGCCACATTTTCTTAATCCAGTCTATCATTGTTGGACATTTGGGTTGGTTCCAAGTCTTTGCTATTGTGAATAGTGCCGCAATAAACAAAATAAATAAATAAATAAATAAAACAAAATAAATAAAAAGTGGGTAAAACTTTAAACACATTTTACTAAAGCAGATATACGGATGGAAAATAAGCACATGAAAATATTTTCAGCATTATTTTCAATTAGCAAAATGCAAATTAAAGTCACAATGAGCTATCATTGAACACTATCAGAATGGCTAAAGTTAAAAATAATGACAATTCCAAGTGCTGGTGAAGATTGCAAATAACAGGACCTCTCATATATTACTGGTGGGAATATAGAACTGTACAGCCACCCTGGGAAACAGTTTGGCCTTTTTTTTTTTAATTAAACGCACATTTGCCATATGACTGAGTAATCCTGCTTGTTAAATAGAATTTAAGGGAGGCCATTGTTTTGGACTGAGCTCCTGCACTAGGCCCAACAGACCAGATCAAAGCAGAATTGAGTCACTTGTACTAAGTGCCATGAAACCAAACTGAACTTAACTCTGGCCACTTTTGAAAAGAACAGCAGAGTCACAGCAACCAATCCTAAGGAGCCCAGTCAACCTGAGCAGGTATGATAAGGAAGCCTTGTCTGCTTTAACCGTATAAGGAATGTTATATGAAGTAACCTGATGTTAATCAATCTGCTTTTTACGCTATATCAGTTTTCTTGTTTCTGCTTAAACTAGCTTATAAAAACCAACTGTTCTGCCGTGCCCAGTGGAGTGCCTTTCTATCTTGTAGACAAGATGCTGCCTTGGCCAGGTGCAGTAGTTCACGCCTGTAATCCTAGCACTTTGGGAGGCCAAGGCGGGCAGATCACTTGAGGTCAGGGGTTCGAGATCAGCCTGGCCAACATGGCGAAACCCCAGCTCCACTAAAAATTCAAAAACTAACCAGGCCTGGTGGCGTGTTCCTGTAATCCCAGCTACTCTGGAGGCTAAGGCATGAGAATTGCTTGAACCTGGGAGGTAAAGGCTGCAGTGAGCCGACATCACACCACTGCACTCTAGCCTGGGCAGCAAAGCAAGACCTTGTCTAAAAAAAAAAAAAAAAAGTTGCCTAATTCATGAATTGCTAATAAAATCCAATTAGATCTTTACGCTAAATTTGTTGAAATTTTGTTTTTAAACACATTCCTGGGTTACCCCAGAGAAATGAAAACTTCTGTTCACACAAAAACCTAGGTAGGTAGCAAGAATGACTTGTCTCTGCTTTATGGTATCTGAGGCCTTGGCTGGAATGTCTTGAATAGCTGGGGATGACTCAAATCTGGTGGGCTGGAAGCCTCTGGTAGCGTCTTCACTCACATATCTGGCATATGAACTGGGATAACTCAAAGACTACTTAGTGAAGACTGTTGACCATAGAACCTACAAATGACCTCTCCATGGGAGTGTTCAGAAGTGAGCATTCCAAGAGGACCAGGTGGAAGCTGTATTGCCTTTTGTGCCTCAGAATCTGACCTAGCTTCAGAATCCATGCAGTGTCACTTTTACCACATTCTATTGATTAATACAAGTCACTAAGGCCAGCCCAAATTCAAGGGGAAAAGAATTAGACTGCACCTCTTGATAGGGGAGTGGCACGGTCACACTGCAAAAGAGCATGTGGGATAAGAGATATGGTCACCTCTATCCTTGGAAAATATAATCTTCCATAGTGAACAAATAAATTAATCTATGTAGAAATCTAGACGGCCACTGATTTTAAAAAACCCCACCACAACAATATTAAATAATTTAGGATGTTAAAAATAAGATGGGATTTCAGCACATTGAGCTTCATAGAGACAGCACCCAGGCAAGTGAGAGTTGGATGGACACTGGGCAACTCTGTGCCTTGCTGATGAAATAATAACTAAACATGGCCAAAGGAGAGCCTAAGAAGCTGAAAGGCAAAATGTCATCATATGCATTCTTTGTGCAAACTTGCCGGGAGGAGCACAAAAAGTAGCACCCAGAAGATTCAGTCAGTTTCTCAGAGTTTTCTAAGAAGTGCCCAGAGAGATGGAAACCTGTCTGCAAAAGAGAAAAATTTGAAGACGTGGCAAAGTTGGGGGAGGCCTGTCACAAAAGAGAAATGAAACCTAAATCCCTCCTGAAGGGGAAACAAAAAAGTTCAAGGATCCCAACGCACTCAAGAGGCCTTCTGGAGCCTTTATCTTGTTCGGTTCTGAGTACCGCCCAAAAATCAAAAATAACATCCCAGCCTATCCATTAGTAACGTTGCAAAGAAACTGGGAGAGATGTGGAATAACACTGCTGCAGACAATAAGCAGCCATATGAAAGGAAGGCTGCAAAGCTGAAGGAAAAATATGACAAGGATATCGTTGCACATGGAGCTAAAGGAAAGCCTGATGCAGCAAAAAAGAAAGCCGTTGGGGCTGAGAAAAGCAAGAAAAAGAATGAAGAGGAGAAAGATGAAGAGGATGATGTTGAGGAGGAAGATGATCATGAATAAGCTGGTTCTAGTGCAGCTTTTTTCTTTCTTGTCTGTAAAGCATTTAACCTCCCTGTACACAATTCACTCCTTTTAAAGAAAAAAAAAATTGAAATGTAAGGCTGTGTAAGATTTAACAACTAAACAGTGTCTTTTTTTGTATAGTTAGTACACTACCAAATGTGTAGTTAGCTAGCCCTGTCCTGATGGTATTTTCAATAGCCACTAATCTTGCTTGTTACAGCAAAGGGGTTGCAAATTGGCATGGAAATTTAAAGCGGGTTTATGTTGGTGCACAGCACAAATTAGTTATATATGGGATGACACCTTTTTCATCTTCAGTTCTCTCTGATGCAGCTTATACAAAATAATTGTTGTTTTGTTTACTAAATGCTAATTTTTAATTGCAAAAAAGTTGCAGCTGTTTTGTTTGACATTCTAAATGCTTCTAAGTAAATATAATTTTAAAAATTAATATTGTTGTCCTTTTCATAGGCCTGAAATTTTTCTTCCTGAGGGGGAAGCTAGCCTTTTGCTTTTGCCCATTTTGTATCACATGAATTATTACAGTGTTTATCTTTTCATATAGTTAGCTGATAAAAAGGTTTTATCTAGACACCCTGCTTCTCATCATGGGAGTAATAAAAGTTAAATTGAGACCGTTTTCATCCATAACTCAATCCCCAAATCTTGATCAGTTGATAACAAATTTCATATAACCCACTTATATTTACAAAGGGAAGAGTAAACAAGCTACTCATAGCAAGGGGTTATGAGAATCAAACATTTTGAAAGTCTGTTTTTGAAGGACTAATAGAAAAGTATGTTTTAATTTTTACATGAGGACTCTATATTCTTTCACTCCCATTACCATGTAATGGTAGTTATATTTTGCAGTTCCTACATTGAAGAAGAACTGAGAATGTATCCCCAAAAGCATGAGCTTAAAATACAAGACCACCATACTGAATATTTTTTTGTTGATGTTAGTTCCATTGAAGACTGAGAGAGCTGGCTGTAAAGGTCTTTTCCCATTTCTCTAAATATGGATTGCTCAGGAAACTTGAGACTCTCCATTAAAAGTATTTCTAATTAATTGGGCCAGCTTTTAAAATGGCAATGTCAGATTTAAAATAGGGTATATTTTCCTATAGTGCAGTTTACCTCTTTATAAATCAAATAGATGTGAGGAAAGAAGACATTTAAGCTTTGCATCTCAGTATGAAGTATTCAATTTATTTGAATTTGATTTTTCTTTAAACTTATTAATTAGAGTCAGCGTCTTCTCTGATTAGCAGTTTAGGGAAATTTGACAATTTTGTGGGTTTTGAGATTATCATTATCTTAAAGTGCCAGTATTTTAAAATGGCATTCTTGTAATTTTACACGCTTTTGTGATGAAGTGATGTTTTGTTAAATAATTATGACTTACATTTTTTCCATTTGTATTTTTTATGTAGTTTTAGGAATAATACTGAAAATCTTAGTCATGGATGATACTAATATACTAACCATTGCAGAGTTTGCTTTTTAAAAGTTGGAAATAAAATATTAAATAACAATACATAAAAACCCTGGGCATCAATGTTTATAGAGGTTCTATTAATAATTGCCAAAAATTGGAAAATTGGAAAAATATTGGAAAAAACTTAACTGAAATCCTCTCCTTTAAACAAGAAATAAGTAACAAGAAAAATTGCCAAAAATTGGAAACAACACAAATATCCTTCAATAAGTGATAAACTGTGGTACATCCATACTACGGAATATTGTAGAATCTAGGTGATGGGTAGACAAATGTTCACTGTAAAATTCTTTCAAATTTTCTGTATCTTTGAAATTTCATAAGAAAATATTGGAAAAAATTTTAACTGAAATCCTCTCCTTCAAACAAAAAATAAGTAACAAGAAAAATCCTTCATGAATCCAAGCCAGCAGCTCTCATTTGAAACTGAAGCACACCACATGCTTTCCACATTTGGTAAGAAGAACAAGTGGAAATAAGAAAATTAATCAAGGGAGAACCTTGCTGTCTTTCAGATAATTTGCAGAGCTTTGCTTTATTGTTTATGAGAAGAGAAAGTCACTCATTTCTCAGAAGACAAGAATCAGCATTTCTAGACTAAAAAAAAGAGCCAGGTGCCTATTCCTTGATTTATTTGTAAAGCTGTGCAGCCAAGCGCAAAAAAAAAAAAAAAAAAAAAAAAAAAAAAAAAAAAAAAAAAAAAAAGTACAACCATATTCCAGGAGCCCTTCTTTTATTTCCCAGGTTGTGTATTGTGTATTTTATCATAGGTGTAGCAAAAGTCCTTTTGTCCTACCCTTCCTTCCCCAGTCCTCCAAATCCTATCCCTGTCTCTTCCTCATATTAAAACCTGAAATCTATTCATAGATCCTAACCTTGAGATGTGGCTTTGATCCCTGCTAGGTGGGTAGGTAGACTCTTTAGCATAAATGCAAGATCTAAATGCAAACAGGGTGGAGTTGAGTGGGGTGAAAGTCTTGTGAGGAGACTGCTTAAGTTATTTGGGTGTCTTGTGTGGAGGGGTAGAAGACGCGGCACACTTCAATTATTCCCACATTTATCTGCACAAATAACACATACAAGCTGTTGCATATATTAGTAATTTTTGGATCTCAAGTGAGTCTCTTGTACACAGCATATATAGACAGGATCATGTTTTTTATCCATTCCATCAATTTTATCTTTTAGTTGTAGAATTTAATCCCTTAACATTTACAGTAACCGCTGACAAGGAAAGGCTTACTTCTGTAATTTTACTTTGTCTTTTATATTTCTTATAATTTTTTCTTCAGTGCTTCCATTACTGCCTTTTTTTGTGATTCATTGTTTTTTTTATCCCCCTAGTGTTATGATTCCCTTCTTGTACCTTTTTCTCTATGTTTTTAAGTTGTTTGGTTGTAGTCACTCTGGGGATTGCAATTAACCCCTTAACTATAGCAATCAGGTTTGAATTAACAAAAACTTAAGTTTCAATAGTATTAAAAAACTGCTGTCTTTGGGATGCTGGTGAGGGAAGATCACTTGAGCCTAGGAATTTGAAACCAGATTGGGCAACAGAGGGAGACCCCGTTCTACAAAAAATAAAAAGCTGGGCATGGTGGCTCATGCCTATAATCCCAGCTACATGGGAGGCTGAGGCAGGAGGGTCACTTGAGCCCAGGAATTCCAGGCTACAGTGAGCTGTGATCATACCATTGTACTCCAGCCTGGGTGACAGAGTGAGACTTTACCTCAAAACACACACACACACACACACACACACACACGCAAACTGCTGCTTTATAGCTCCATGCCCCCTTTATGTTGTTATTGTCACAAATTGCATCTTTACACATTTGTGTGCCCATTAAGATAGATTTACAATTATCATTTTATTTACTTGCTTTTTAAATCATATAGGGAAAAAATAGGAGTTACAAACCAAAAATGTTCAATATTACTGGCTTTTATGTTTAACCATATGATCACAGCATGAGTAAATCCCACTGATGATGATGTATAATTCTTTTTCTATATTGCTGAATTTTATTAGTTAATTTTTTTTGTTTGTTCATTCGTTTTTCAAGACAGGGTCTCGCTCTATTGCCCAGGCTGGAGTGCAGTGGCATGATCACAGCTCACTGCAGCCTCAACCTCCTGGGGTCAAGTGATCCTCCCACCTCAGCCTCTGGAGGAGCTGGACTACAGACACATGCCACCATGCCTGGATAGTTTTCGTATTTTTTTTTCTTGAGAAAGAATTTCACCATGTTGGTCAGGCTGTCTCCTGAGTTCAACAGATCCACCTGCCTCAGCCTCCCAATGTGTTAGAATAACAGGCATGAACCATCGTGCCCAGCCTTATTTGTTAATATTTTTGAAGACTTTTACATCTATATTCATGAAAGATAATGGTCTGTAGTTTTCTTCCTTTTCCTCTTTCTTTCTGTTTCTTTTCTCTTTTTTAAAAACAATCTTTGTTTTATTTTGTTACCAGGGTAGTTTTAGTTTTGTAAAATGAATTGGAAAATACTCCTTCTCTTATTTTCTGGAAGAGATTGCATGGAAATGTGTTAATTCTTCTTTAAAATTTGGTATAATTCTCCAGTAAAACCATCTGGTTTTGGAAGTTTTTTTGGCATTATAAAAATAATAATTCAATATTATTACTAGTTATGGGATTATTCAAATGCTACATTTTGTATTAGGTAAATTGCGGTACTTTATGTTTTCCAAGAAAGTGGTCCATTTAGTCTGAGTGGCCAAATTTATGTGTTAGAGTTTTTCATAGTATTCCCTTATTATCCTTTTGATTTCTGCAGGGTCTGTAGTGATATCTTTTGTTTCATTCTTGATATTAGTAATCTGTGTGTTTTCTTTTTTTGTCAGTCTTGGTACACATTTGTCAATCTTATTTATCTTTTTAAAGGACCAGCTCTTGGTTTCATTTTTTTTTCCCATTTTCATTGTTTTCTCCTCTTCATTATTTCTTTCTTTTTGCTTAATCTAGGCTTATTTTGTTCTTATTTTAGGTACTTGACGTAGGAGTTTAGATATTAATTTGAGACCCTTCCTTTCTTTTAATCTATATGTGATGCTTTCCTTTCATTAACAATTTTGTAAGTCTGCAGTAGACACCTTACACCAGACAAAGACACCAGCTGACTTAAATGAAAAGCTAGGATTGAGAGGATAGTAGATGTTGGTGACATAAAGGAATCGAGGGTGCTACAGCAGGATAGCATGAGCTTTAGAGGCATTGACAATATAGTTGGGAACTCCAAGTTGATACTTGAAATAATGAGTGCCTATTACAAGAATACCACTAAGTGTTAGCTTGAGTTGGTACAAGTGCTAGTGGTAGCAGGAGGAAGGAAAAATTGAGTGAACAATCACAAGAGGGTGGAAATGAGCATGAAGTAATTTCTGGTGACAGAGGCCTGTCTGCCTGACAGAAGATCTTTATATAGGAGCAGGGAGAAATGGGGTTGGTGAATTAGGGTGGGGCCAGATATAAATGAACTGAAAAATCAGAAAGATTTGTAATTGATGTGGTAGGCTGATGGGCTGGCATTCATTGAGAGTACCATATGAAAGAAAAGGCAAGCTGCAGCCATGTTAGCTTTCTGCACTCTCTCCTCTAACAAACTGATTGGCAGTTGCAACTCCCCAGGCATGGTCTGTGGAATACGGCAAGGCAGAGAGCCATCTCCATAGGAGGGAACATACCTTAAAAAGTAATGGGGATAGGAGTAAAGAAAAAAAAAAAATGGGGCCGGGCACGGTGGCTCACGCCTGTAATCCCAGCACTTTGGGAGGCCGAGGCGGGTGGATCACCTGAGCTCAGAAGTTCAAGACCAGCCTGGCCAACATGGTGAAACCCCATCTCTACTAAAAATATAAAAAAATGGCCGAGTGTAGTGGCACATGCCTGTAGTCCCAGCTACTCAGGAGGCTGAGGCAAGAAAATTGCTCGAATCCGGGAGGCGGAGGTTGCAGTGAGCCAAGATTGCACCACTGCACTCTAGCCTGGGTGATAACAGCCAAACTCCGTCTCAAAAAAAAAAAAAAGAAAAACTAACTTATGACAACCTAAGAACTCCAGAATTAGGAGATCAGATATAAAAAGATAATCTTTCTAGAGGAAAAGAGTAGTGCTGCAAACATACAAGAAATAATAAGATGAGGTCTTTTGGGGAGCTATCAATGACTGATTTTCTATCTTGTGTTTCCCCAAATGCTTAGTACACAGCCTCATGCACTGATGATGTTCACCACATTTAAGCAGAAAAGAAATGATTTGTTTTGATTTAGCTTGCTGGTTCACATGATCCTGAAGCTCATAGAATATGATTAAGTGAAAAAAATTATACCATCATGAAATTAGTTATTGAGCATCCACTACATGCCACATACCGTTACTAGACTAATAAAAAAGCAAAATAAAACAAAACTCTTTTCAGTGAGGATGCAAGACCTTGACCAAAATAGTTATTAGACGTTTAATACCATGCACTTCTAGGGTAGGCTATATACCTTCATCTTCCCATAAAGATTAATAGTGTCTATAATTTCAACTTTCAAGAGAAGATACAATCAAGAGAGGCAGTATTGCATAATATAAGAGCATGTACTTCCAAGTTTAGCTGCCTGTGTTTAAATCCTTGCTGTGTCTTTTACTTTGAGTTTGACTGTGGGCAAGTTACTTACCTTGTCTATGCTCTATATTACTCAATTATCAAATATAATAATAACAATACCTACCTAGGTTGTTGTATTTAACAAATTAATATAGATAAAATATTTCATTAGCTCTTGGCACATTGTATGCTTTTGGTTAATGTTAACTGCCGTTATTATAATTACCCAGCCTCTCTTAAAAATCTACTTTTATTGATACTTGTTATTTATACCAGTTAGTTGCATATAGCCCTTAAACAAAAGTCTTATTGACTATAAATATACTGTTCTTATAGCTTTATGATAACTACTATTGTCCCTGTTGCTCAGCTGAGATAAATACAGAGAGAGTGCCACAGGCTTTGGGGTCAGATTACCTGGGTTCTGAACTAAGTTCTACTTTAGACTAAGTGTGAGCCAGAACAAGTTATTTCAGCTCACCATGCCTTGGTTTTCTCACCTGTAATCAGGAATAATGTTATGTACCTCATAGAGTTGCTGTGAGGCTTAAATGGGATAATGGTTGTAAAGTATTTGGCACAGTGCCTGGCACAGAATAAGTAATAAATATTAGCTAAGTGGCACACATACTAACTCTGGAAAGGGAGAGAAATGGGGGACTGAAATTCTCTCCTCCTGCTCAGAGTAGGAGTCTGGTGTGGATCAAAAATAAAGCGTAGTTCTGGAGTCCACAGAGCCACACAATTAGACCACCCTGCTAGGGTGGAGTATAGGAAATATAAATAGAACTGGTCTAAGGCAAACAAACCCTTGCTTTCTTTTGGCTCTCTTGGATCCCTTCTTTTCTGCATAGTTTGCTCTTTTGATTCTTTCTGATCCCAGTGGGTTGGTGCAGGAAGACACCATTCCACAGCTCTTGAAAATTTGAGCAGGATCAGGGTGCAACTCAGGGGAAAGGAGACAGAGAGTGGGTGGTTTAGCTCATCTAGATCTTATAAAAACAGGAAGGAGAAAGAGGGGAAAGGGAGTTTAAAAAGAGAGATTGAGAGACAGAGAGAGAGTGTGCACACTTTTTTCTATGTTCTCACTAATTTTCTCCTTTTTGGCCAAAATTTTAAGATCCAGTGAACTAAGATATGATGTGAGCTGAGCTTGCTTTCTTGTGTGAACCCCAAGCTAGATGGGAAAAATGAAACCCTGGCAGTATACATGTTTCAATCTAGCATTGAATGAAGAGAGTTCCCTCAGTGCTATTTATCTCCTGGATAATATAGAGGTTTTTTTAAATGGCCACAAATTCATTGTCACTCCTTCCATCAAGAAGTGGGATCTGTGGATACCCCATTTTCCATAATGTGCTTATTTCACATTGCATGCCTGTATCAAAAAACTCATGTACCCTATAAATCTACACATCTACCCTATAAGTCTATACATCTACTATGTACCCACAAAATTGAAAATAAAATAATTTAAAAAACAAACAAGCAAACAAAAATAAGGCCATGGCCAAACATGGGAGCTTGTTGCCATGATTAAATGGTGGTAGGGCCAACTTGACCTGATTTCAGAGATGGAAGAACAGAAAGAAGAAAATCAACACTGAGGGTAAAATTAATGCTTTATTCTTAAGTGATCCTGTGAAGAGGAAGTGCCAGGTAAACTGGGATCAGTTTCTGAATCTGTCTGTATGTCTCTTTACCTTGAGAATTTACCTTTGTTCACTCTAGCTCTGGGGGAAAGCCTGATGCTGGTTTCTTCCCACCATCAGCACAGCTACCCTCTCCTGTAGTTTCATGCGGGCTCACTTTGCAAAACTGGAATGGTGACAACCATGAACACCTCATCTCAGAATGCCTGGAAGGGTCAGTGGAGTTGGGGCAATCTCAAAGGAGGAATTGGAAATATCCAAGGAAGCCAGTGTTTTACCACCTGGTTTTCAATCATAAACTTCATTAATCTGAAGGAAGTTGAGCTATTCATATTTACAAGGAAGCATCCAAGGTCAAGTGTTCGCTGTTAATTAGAATCCTAGAACTTTGGGGCTTAAATACCTTCAGAAGCCTTCTGGTTGAATCTCTCATTTTACTCATGAGAAAATTGAAGCTTAGGGAAAGGAAGTCACTTGGATAAATTTATTAAACCACAAAGTGGCAGAAGCAAGGAAAGAAATCTGGTTTTCCAAGTCTGAATCCAGAGTTATTTTTACTACATCAGTGCCTCACAAACTTCAATATGCACAAAAATCACTTGGGGCTCTTTTACAAAAGACTACTAAGGAGAAACAAAATTGACTTACCCATACCATCACATTTCTTCTTATCTTATCTTTTATCTTGTGCATGTTTATTTCACCATCTTTCTTTGAGATACAGACTGTTTTTCATTTTTCGTCTGCTTATTACCCCTGCTTTCATTTGTCTATTTTGATACTTGCCTTGGTATTAGTACCAGTAAATAATGAAATACGCACAAGAGAAAAGATAAGAAAAGTGATGTCATGGCTAAGTCAATGTGCTTCTCCTTCGTGGCCTTTTGCAAAAGGTTTGTTGAAGGTGGAGGTAGAAACTGGTTTCAAAACAAGTTTGGGGGTTATTTCTGGATTTCCTGTCCCCTGTATCCATGGAAAATCCAGAGCATGCAGTATGAATATATAATAGCGTGCCCAGTTTTATTCTGTGGTTTGTGGAAACTGGTCACACTGCTTTACAGCCATACCACATATATTTAAAGGCTATAGCTATGCAATGGGGTTTCATTCCAAATGATTCAGAAAACTACTTCAATCTTTTACTTTGTCAGTAGGGTTCTGGCTGGTACTTAGAGAAGAACTAGATGAACAGGGAAACTTATGACTTCTATTTAAGTGAGCCAGGACCTTCAAATTAAGTGGGGTTATTTTCCTTCCCAATTTTAGAAGATACAAGCTCACATTGGAGCTAGTTCTCTGCCTTCCAAGCTTTATGACTCATGTGACCTTACCTTGGGTAGTTCACTTCCTTCTCAGGGCCTCAGTTCCCTAATTTGTAAAATGAAGGACTGGACTACTTCCAAAGCTGTTATATTTCAGTTACCATGTTCATTCCTTGAACATGGTAATTGATGTGCAAGACAATGACTAAATCCATGAAATCATCTGCTCCGACTATGTTCTCCAGGTTCTCTTACTTCCTAACATAGAAGGGGCACACAGAAGATTTTCAGCCACAAAAGTTGAAACAATGAAGCCTTTTTTGGTTATCCTTTAGTTACCCAGAAAAATAAATCAATCAGAACTTTTCTCTCAGCCACCAAGAGTTCTGGTAACCTGTGTTTTCCCTCTGAGAAGCTTTTCTGCTGGTGACCTTTATGATTGTCAGTGACAAGAAGCAAGACTAGGGGTAAGAGTGGGAGTAGCTGGAGTCTGGACTTAGTGGGCTGCAGAGTAGTTGACAATCATGTTTTCTTATTAGGTGTCAGGAATGACCTTGGCCATTTATGAAATGTAAGTGACCCCAGGGAATGCTTAGCAGTCCTTTAAAAAAGATTTAGATTAAAATTCCTGCATTGCCATTTTACAAAAGAGAGTAGAGGAAAGGGAAACATCAAGCTAAGTTTGACCTCCTCACCTTGTGATTCCGACCTTCGAGGGTCTCTGGTGACAGTACTATGCCTTCCTTGTGCATAGCTGGCACTCAGTTTTTTTGAGTACTGGCTTCGATACTTCTTTACTAAGAAGAAAATAAGAAGCAAAATTATATGATGAAATATGGATGAACCCAAAAAAGAAAGAAAGAGAAGGAGAGGGAGAGAGAACAAACAAAACCCAGAGAGGTCACAGGGTCTATCTTTTACATCTAAGGAAGTAGAAGCTTAAGCGAGCTCAGGCAGAATTGGCCATGTGATGTTTTTAAAAGTCCATATAAGGAAATTTCATGCTGCAGCCTGTCAGTACTGCCAATTCTGCTCATGAATTTTCTATGCCGTTTGACACTTATGTTTTCTGGAGTTATAAAAGGAGGAGTGTTACTTCTTAATAAACTCCCTCTTCCACAGCGGGATAGAAAGGAACCATAGCTGAAAATAGGAGCTTTTAAGTGTGGCAGAGCAAGCCCAGAAACTGGGGTTTTCAGCCTAGGTTATCTTCTAACTAGCAGTGTGTCCTTGGGTAAATAGTCCTTCTATGGCATTTTTTTTTAATCTGGAAAATTAAAGAAGGTCAGCGTATAAAATCTCTAAATTCTCTTCCACTAATACAAATATGTGTTGCTTTTTTTTTTTCAACTTTTATTTTCGATTTGGGGGCTACATGTGCATGTTTGTTACAAGGATGTATTGCATGATGCTGAGGTTTGGAATACAGTACGATTGAACCTATCATCCAAGTAGTGAACACAGTAACCAAGAGGTAGTTTTTCAACCTTTCTCTCCCCCCTTATTGTCCCCAGTGTCTATTGTTCCCGTCTTTATGTCCATATGTACCCACTGTATATTTGGTTCTTGAAATGTTTGTGCTGAAGCACCCTGGAATTTGATTCTCAAGCAACTAATACTGCCATCTTGTGGTCAAAACAAGTTTGTCTTTTTGTTCTAAAGATGGCTCTCCAGCTAAGACACAAATGATGATGTGCATTCATTCAGTACATTATCATCTATGTATGTATGTATATCTATCTATATCTATCTATCTATGTATATCTGTCATCTATCTGTTTATCCAAGTCTCTATCATCTGTCCATTATCTATGTATCTATCATCTATTTATCTATCCTATTTTTTAATTTTTTATTGAAGTATAACATACATATAGAAAATTGCACCATTAATAAGGATGCTAAATTTTCACAGACTAAGCATATCTGGCACCCTGCTCATGAAACAGAACATTACCAGATCCCACAAGCCCTCTTTGCCCCTTTTTAGTCTCTGCTCCCCACCCCCAACCTACACTCACAGTGAATTTCACAAATGTAATATTGTGCAAAAGAAAGCCAAATACAAAAGTTAGTACCCACCTCCTGCCCTGGGTTACCACTATCCCAATTACTAACAGCATAGATTTATTTTGCTTGTGTTTGTACTCTATAGAAATTGAGTTATTTTCTATGTATTCTTTTGCATCTAGTTCTTTTTGCTCAACATTATGTTTATAAAATGTATCCATATTGTTGCATATAGTTGTAGATCATTCTTGTTGCTGTAGAGTATTCCTCAAGAGCCTCTTAAAAATTGGTCTGTGGTGGCTGGGCGTGGTGGCTCACGCCTGTACCCCCAGCATTTTGGGAGGCCTAGGTGGGTGGATCACTTGAGGTCAGGAGTTCAAGACCAGCCTAGCAAACATGGTGAAACCCCACCTCTACTAAAAATACAAAAATTGGCCGGTTGTGGTAGCGTGCACCTATAATCCCAGCTACTCGGAAGGCTGAGGCAGGAGAATCGCTTGAACCTGGGAAGTGGAGGTTGCAGTGAGCTGAGATTGCGCCACTGCACTCCAGCCTGGGTGACAGAGCAAGACTCCATTTCAAAAAAAAAAAATTGATATGTGATTAAATTAAATTTTATTTTTTTCAGTATGAAAGTCATGTTTTGTGCATGGTAGGAAAGTTTTTTAAAAAGTAACTCATAACCTTCTTCCCAAAGGTAGATCAACCATCATTAATATTTTGGTGTTTTTCATCTCAATATTGCTTCAATACATTTTTTTCAACATTTAAGATAGTTGTATATAGAATTGTATATATAAATTTTGTTACCTTAATAGTAGAATGTAAACATATCACTGTGTTATTAAACATCCTCATGGATGTCATTTTTAATTTATTTTAATTTTTGGAAGTCATTTTAAATAAATAACATTTGCTTACATTTGGAGTGCTCAGAATATTTTTTCTTTGTTTTACTATGAGCAAACTCAGTGAACATCCTTGACCACAAAATGTTTTCTGTTCTTTGGATTGTTTCAAAATTTTAATAAAAGTACTAAAAGTAGAACTTTGGGGTCAAAGCCTTTAGAAACAGAAGACAGCTTCAGTTTGTGCCTACGATGCAGTCAGTGATAAGACACTGGGGGAGAAACTGGCACATACTGAGTTCCTAGCATATGTACCAGACATTGTACAAGGGACTTCACGGACATTCTCTCATTTAATTCCCTGAAAAACTCTATGAGGTACATATAATCTGCTTTTTTTGGAGAGAGAAAAATCAGAACTCGGACAGGTTAAGTAACTCATCCGAAGGTGCACAAGGAGTAAAATGGCAGAACCCAGATTTGGACTCTTATCTGTCAGGCTACAAAGCTTGTGTTCTTTCAACTACACCACACTGCCCCCCAGAGTGCAGTTTGAATGATGCAACGGAAATAGACCCTCTTCTCCAATTAATCATCTCCACGGGCCTGTCACAGTTCCTAATAAACTGTACATGTTTTCTGGGCAGGGCAAACTTCTATTTTTCTCAGCCATTACATTAAAGCAAGAGTATCAGAGTGGTTCTGATCTTCTAGCAAGGCCTGAGAATAGAAATTGGGCCCCAAGAGAGTGTGAGCAGCGTTTGCCTGAGAAGAGGAAGAAGCTGTTTCCCAACTATGTTCATACTTCTTGAATTTTCTCTACAGTGAGATGGAAGTTGCCTTTTTTCTCTTGTTTCCCTTCTATTAATACATCTGAGTGCTCAGTCTTCCCTGCCCCATCCCTCTGACTTTTCCCCAACTTGAATGTTGTAGTAGCCAGGCTGGTGCACTACTAAAGTTCTCTATCTCTCCTTTCTGCGAAAACTAAAGCCTCATGGCTGGGTTTTTGGATACCCTTCCTGGTCATTCCAGCTGCTTTCTAGTTCCACTATTCCTTCCTCCTCCTCACCTCCTGCCAAGTACATCTTTATTTCTCCAGATTCCATCTTGTCATCTGCTACTACTATTACTACTACTACCTGCCCCGCACCAACAACCAATCTCCCAGATTATCTGCAGCTACTTTGGGAAGCAGAAGGTAGAGTCCTGAGAGAAGGAAATGAGAGAGGAAAATAAATGTCAGCTAGGGCTGGGCGCGGTGGCTCACGCCTGTAATCCTAGCACTTTGGGAGGCCGAGTCGGGTGGATTGCCTGAGCTCAGGAGTTCAAGACCAGCCAGAGCAACATGACGAAACCCCGTCTCTACTAAAACACAAAAAATTAGCCAGGTGTGGTGGCACACACCTGTAGTCCCAGCTACTCAAGAGGCTGAGGCACACGAATTGCTTGAACCTGGGAGGCAGAGGTTGCAGTGAGTCGAGATCATGCCACTGCACTCCAGCCTGGGCAACAGAGTGAGACTCCGTCTCAAAAAAAAAAAAAAAAAAAAAAAGCTCAACTCAGTTGCTGCATATTAGATAAATGTCAGGCAGCTGGAGTACAGCATGAGCACTTGAAATGACTACCGTGAACACAAATGCCGGCCTGCTGCACTCTGCCTTAGGTATGAGACATGAAAGACTTGTCAGTATGTCCTTCCTTGTTCTGAATTGCCCAACAAGCAAAGCCTTTACCAGATAGCTGTACTTCCCTCTCCGCCAAACTGACACCAAACTAAAACTCTCCCTGCAACATCCTCACCCAGATGCTAAAGTTTGTACCAAGTTTGGGAAGCTAATGAGCATCAGACTCCTGTTATTTTAAAAAATGATGCTGGAACAATGATATATCCATATACAGAAATAAACAAACAATACATCTCAACCCTTTTCTCATAACATATATTAATACAAAAATTAACTTAAAATGGATTATAGACCTAAATGTAAGTGTTAAACTATAAAAGTCTTATAGGAAAACCTAGGAAACATGATAAACATAACTCTTTATTACCTAGAGTTAGTCAACGGTTTCTTAGATATGACAATGAAAGCATACGCAACAAAAGAAAAAAGTAGAAAAACTGGACTTCATCAAAATTTGTTTGGTACAACGAATTAGATAGCCTAGATAAAATGGATAAATTCTGAGAAACACACAAATTACCTAAACAGACTCAGAAAGAAACAGAAAATCTGAACAGACCTATAACAATTACAAAGTTTGAATCAATAGTTAAAAAAAAAAACTCCCAAAAAAGAAAAGTCCAGGATGAGACGGTTTCACTGGTGAAATCTACTAAACATATAAAGAAGAATTAATACCAATTTTTCTCAAACTCTCCCAAGAAACAGAGGAAAAGGGAATATTCTATGAAGTCAGTTTTACCTTGATACCAAAACCACATGAAGGCATCACAGGAAAAGAAAACTACAACTATCTCATGTGACTATAGGTATAAACATTCTCAATAAAATTCTATCAAACTGAATTCAATGGCATATGAAAAGGACTATACATCATGAGCAAGTGGGATTCATCCCAGGAACAAAAGGATTGTTTAGTATAAGAAAATTAATCAATGTAACATGTTACATTAAAAGAAAGAAGGGAAAAAAACATATGATAATTTCAATTAAGGCAGGAAAAACATTTGACAAAGTCCAGTCACCCTTTCTTGATAAAAACTTTCAACAAATTAAGAGTAGAAGAGAACTTCCTCAGCATGTTAAAGGGCATTTATGAAAAACCCACAGCTAGCATCCTCCTCAATGATGAAAGACTGAAAGTAGTCTCTTAAAATCAGGAACAAGAAAAAGATGCCTGCTTTTACCACTGTTATTCAACATTGTACTAGAAGTTCTAGTCAGATAAATTAGGCAAGAAAATAAATAAAAGGCATCCAAATTGGAAAGGAAAAAGTAAAACTATCTCTATTTGCAGATGACATGATCCTATATATAGAAAATCTGAAAGAATCCACCAAAAAACCTACAAGAGCTGTAAACAGATTCATTAAAGTTACAGGTTAAAAGATCTACCAACAAACAAACAAACAAAATCAGCTGTATTTCTATACACTGGCAATGAAAAGGAAGTTAAGAAAACAATTTTACTTACAATAGCACTAAAAGAATAAAATATTTAGAAACGAATTTAATCAAGGAGATGAAAGACTTGTACACTGAAAACTATAAAACATTGCTAGAATAAATTAAACACCTAATAAAACGGAAACACATCCTGTTTTCAAGGACTGGAAGACTTAATATTGTTAAGATAGCAATACTACCCAAAGGAATCTACAGATTCAATGCAATCTCTATCAAAATTCCAATGGCCTTTTCATAGAAATGGAAAAGCAAATTTTAAAATTAGTATGGAATTGCAAGGGGCCCCAAATACCCAAAACAATTTTGAAAAAGTAGGACAAAGGTAGAGGATACACACTTCCCTATTTATTGGGCCATCTAAAGACATGAAATACTGATACATGCTACAATGTAAAAGAACCTTAAAAACATTACAGCAAGTGAAAGAAACCAGATCTAAAAAGTCACATATCGTATCATTCCATTTATCTGAATTGTCAAGAATAGGTAATCCATAAAGACAGAATAAAGAATGGTAGATGCCAGGGGCTAGAGGAAAGGAGGAGTGGAGAACAACTGCTTAATGGGTACAGTGTTTCCTTTGGAGATGATAAAAATATTTTGTTACCAGAGGTTGTGGTTACCCAACATTTTAAATGCACTAAATGCCACTGAATTGTTCACTTTAAAATGATTAATTTTATGTTATGTGACTTTCACCTCAATAAAAAAAGGTAAAACTTTTGTGCTTCAAAGAATACCATCAAGACAGTGAAAATACAAGCCACAGAGTGGGAGAAATATTTGCAAATCATATATCTGATAAGGAAATTATATCCAAAGTAATGAAATTTTATAGCTCAACAATAAAAAAACAAATAACCCAATTAAAAATGGGCAAAGTATTTACAAGACAGTTCTTCAAAGAATATATGCAAATCTCCAATAAGCGCATGAAAAGATGTTCAACATCAGTAGTCATTAGGGAAATGCAAGTCAAAACCACAAGATACAATTTCACACCACTAGGATAGCTATAATCAAACAAACAAAACAGAAAATAGCCAGCATTGACAAGGATGTGGAGAAATTTAAACCCTTATACATTGTTGGTAGAAATGTAAAATGGTTCAGCCTCTTTGGAAAATAGTTTGGCAGTTCCTCAAAAAGTTATGCATAGAGTTACAAATGACCCAGCAATTCTACTCCTAGCTATATACCCAAGAGAAATGAAACCATATGTTCCCAAAAAAGTGTAATTATACATAAGTGATCATATTAGCATTATTTGTAGTAGCCCCAAAGTGGAAACAACCCAAATGTTTATTAATTGATGAATGGATAGACAAAATGTGACATATCCATAAATGGAATATTATTTACCTTTTAAGATACAGTTCAAGTCTGTAAAGTATTTTCTAATTCTTCCTCACTCTGACTCTAGGAATCATTGACCACCCCCTCCTTCATGCTCCCGCAGTACTCCACACGTGTCTATAATGTTTTGCTGCACTTTTAAGAAGTGAAACTATCTACCACCACACAGTCTTATGCTTAAATCAACATGATTTTACTATTCTACTGTCTTCATCAACATAACTCTACTATTCCAGGAAACTTTTGCTTAGAAAATTGAAAGTTGCAAATCAACTTTATTGTACATTCCAGGGACTTACTGAAAAAATGATCAACTCATCAGGAACATCAAGCAATAGTTATAAGCAAGGACTCTTTGAACTCCACTACTCAAAATCCTTATGTGCTGGATCTACCAATCTTAAACTACTGTGTCATGATTCTTAATCAATTATAACAATGCCCTCTTCCCATTGAAAGACCTGCCTTAAATCAGACTTCAAAACTCATAAATATCCCAAATTCACCCTCACCATGTGTAGATACTAGTAAAGTCTGTTGAGGTAGTGCTACTCCTTACTGCAAAGAGAATAAACTCAGCTTTGTTTCATCAACAGTTTGTTTTGGTGATATTTTGGAGTAATAAGAAATCAATATTTATTTACATATTTATATCTCTCTATTAGATTTCTAGTTCCTTTAGAGCACAGACTATGTCCACTTCCTCTTTTCATTCTCCATATCTAGCCTAACCCCTGGAATATTATAAAAATTTTAAGCAAGAATGATATTGAATGAAAAAATGTTGAGTGGGCCTGGAAGATGCCAAAACACTTAGGAAACTATTGAAATAAAACAGACTTAAAAGGATGAAGGCTTAGATGAGGGCAGCCCACATGGAGAAGAGGGTGAAAGAGATTTAGAAGGTAGAATTAATGAGACCACATAACAAAATGTGGTGCATAAAGGAGAGAAAAGAATTAAAACTGACTTTGGGGTTTCTGTCTTGGGTGACTGGGTAGATATAATCAGTAGTTCTTTTAATGTGAATAATTAATTTGGGACGGATAACAAGTATTCAGGCAAGATAATGAAGTCAACTTGGACATTTAAGTCAAATTCAATAGTATTTTCATACTTGTATATTGCCATTCTGACTAAAGCACACTGAACTTGGAATCAAGAATACTGGTTTCTGGTCCTGGTTTGACTGCTTTTAGGCACTTTATCATTATGTCTGTGCTTAGCTCTCTCATTTTTAAAATGAGACTAGGTGATCTCCGAGTATCATTCCTACTCTGATAGTCTTGTATAGAATGATGATACAGACCATGTCTCATATTTACTGTGAATCAGGTATACAGGAGAACAACAGAGGGCATCCTCATATCAAAGGTAGCCTCAGAATTTTAAAAAGCAGTTCAAAGAATGGATCAGCATTCTCAGGCTGTAATGGATCTTTAAAAACAATCTTATCTTTGTATAAAATTTTGTAAAATTAACAAAATAAATTTACATAAAGGTTTTAAAATATATGACTTGTCCTCACCATAATTATGTAATCTGGGCAGGAGCCAGATTATCTCACTTTGTGGATGAAGAAATAAGCTCTGAGAGGCTAGCGAGGTTTCAATGTTCCCTGCCAGGTGTTCATTTGAAGAAGATCTGAGAAGAGCATTTCCATAGCTGCCACTATGGGGGAAACAAATGACAAACACATAGACAACTGAATGTAGGATATAATGTCAGAGAGAGACAAGTGCTAGAAAAAAATATAAATCAGGGTAAGGTCATAAAAAGTGACTTTGTGTTTGGAAAGGGGAGGACTTTCATTTTAGATAACATGGTCACTGAAAGCCTTTCTGGGAAAGTGACATTTGTGCAGAGGCCTGATTAAGGAAGGAAAGAAGCCATGTGAAAGTTTGAGGAAAGCATTCCAGTTAGAGGAAGTAGTGAAAAGGCTCTGAGGCGGGAATGAGTTTGATGGCTTGAAGGTAAAAAAAAAAGAAGACCAATTATGTCTGGAACAGCATGAGTAAGGGTGAGTCTAGTGGGCTTTGGTAAGCAGTTTGGATTCTATTCCATGATGGGAAGTCAATGAAGGGTTTTGAGCAGAAGAGTGACAAGATCTATGTGTTTTAATCATCACTCTGTTTTGTGGAAAACTTGACTGAGGGTCACATGAGTGGATGATCGGTTAGAAAGAGAGTTAGGAAGACTCATTAGGCGGCTACTGCAGTAAACCTGGAAAGAAGAAATGTTGGCATAACTAAGGTGAGAGTGGTGGAAGTGGAAGGAGATATGTTTGAAAGATAAGCCTGTCAAAACTTGTTAATGGGTCAGATGAGGAGTAGGACATAAAGAGAGAAACCAATGGTGATTCCTAGATTTGGGGCTTAAAAACACTTGGCAAAGCAAATAAGAATAGGGGTAGGGTTTTTGGGAGTGGTGAGGTGGGAATCAAAGGTCTGCACTACATCTCCATGAATATACTAAAAACTATTGAATTGTACACTGTAAATGGGTGAATTGTATGGTATATGTATGACCTATATCTCAATAAAGCCATTGCCAAAAAATGAGTATTTGTTAGACCTATTAGATGCTTCTTAGCCATTTAGTAAGCAGTTGAATATGTAAGTCTAAAGTTCAGGGGAGAGGTTGAAGTTGGAGATATAAACTTGGAAGTCGTCAGCACATTGATAGCATTTGTTTTTAGTTATCTACTGCTCTGTTAAAAGATACCCTAAGACGTAGTAGCTTAAAGTGACAATAAATTATTATTTCTCATGATTTTGTGCATTTCTTGTAACTTGTGTAGCTGCAATAATCTGGAAGCTCAGCTACAGCTGGTACACACATGTCTGGGGCCTTGGTGCTGGCTGTCATCTGGGGTGCCCCAGTTCTCCTTCATGTGGCATCTCTTTCTCTCCATATGGTCTCTTATCATTTACTTATGTACCACAAGCTTCATACATGGGACTTGGCTCCCAAGAAAGCAAAAGCAGAAGCTGCTAGGCCTCTTAATGCTTAGTCTCAGAATTGGCGCCTTCTAATTTCACTGCATTTTAGCATATTCTATGGCTCAAAGCAAGTTACAAGGCCAGCCCAGGTTTAAGGAGGAGGAGAAATGGAATTCACCACCTGTCAGGAGGAACAAGCTGCACATACAACAATGGGAGGAGTTGTTGGTGGCCATCTTTGTAGATGATGCATCACAACATTTAAAGTCATGAGATTGCAAAAACAAGCAATGGGAAAAGGATTCCCTGTTCAATAAATGGTGCTGGGATGACTGGCTAGCCATATGAAGAATATTAAAACTGCCCCCCCTCCTTATACCGCATACAAAAATTAACTCAAGATGGATTAAAAACTTAAGTGTAAAACCCAAAACTCTAAACATGGTGAAGACAACCTGGGCAATACAATTTAGGGCATAGGCACAGGCAAAGATTTTATGATGAAGAGGCCAAAAACAATTGCAACAAAAGGAAAAATTGACAAATGGGATCTAATTAAATTTAAGCACTTTTGAACAGCAAAAGAAACTATCAACAGAGTAAACAGCATACAGAATGGGAGAAAACTTTTGAAAACTATGCATCTGAAAAAGGTGTAATACCCAGCATCTATAAGGAACTTAAGCAAATTTACAAGAGAAAAACAACCTCATTAAAAAGTGGGCCAAGGACATAAATAGACACTTTTCAAAAGAAGATATATATGCACCAACAGGCATGTGAAAAAAGTTCACTATCACTGATTATTAGAGAAATGCAAATCAAAATCACAATGAGATACCATCTAATACCAGTCAGAATGACTACCATCAAAAAGTCATAAAATAGCAGATGCTGGCGAGGTTGTGGAGAAAAAAAGAGTGCTTAAACACTGTTGGTGGGAGATGAATTGGTTTAACCATTGTGGAAGACACTGTGGTGATTCCTCAAAGACCTAAATACAGATACCCTAAATCATGATACCCAGAAATCCCATTATTGGGTATATACCCAAACAAATTTAAATTGTTCTATTATAAAGATACATGCACACGTATGTTCATTGCAGCACTATTCACAATAGCAAAGACATGGAATCAACCTAAATGCCCATCAATGATAGACTGAAATAAAGAAAACATGGTACATATACATCATGGAATACTATGCAGCCATAAGAAAGAATGAGATCATGTCCTTTGCAGAGGCATGGATGGAGCTGGAGGCCACTATCCTTAGCAAACTAATGCAGGAACAGAAAACCAAATCTTCTCACTTATAAGTGGGAGCTAAATGATGAGAACACATAGACACACAGTGGGGAGAACACGCACACTGAGTTCTATCAGAGGCAGGAGGGTGGGAGGAGGGAGAGGATCAGGAAAAATAACTAATGGGTACTAGGCTTAATACCTGGGTGATGAAATAATCTGTACAACAAACCCCCATGACACAAGTTTACCAATGTAGCAAACCAGCACATGTACCCCTCAACTTAAAATAAAAGTTTTAAAAATAAAAAAATAAATAAAGTCACGAGATTGGCTGAGATTACTAAGGGAGTAAGTATAGAGAAACATAATTTCTGAGAATTGAGGTCTACAACAGCCAAATGATGAAGAGGAACCAGAAAAGGAGACTAAGAAGTAGTAATCTATGAGGTGTAGACCAGGAGGTAGACCTAGGTTCAAGTCCTGGCTCTCTACTTGCTAGCTGTTTTACCTTGAATACCTACTAGACCCTGGGTAAATTTCTTAACTTTGCTAAGCCTCAGCTTCCTCATCTATAAAATGAAGATAGTAATAGTACCTACTTTTCTATCCCTTTTCTTTATCACAAGGTAGGGAAAGAATAAATACATAAATTTTACAAAGTAAAATTGCCCTTTGGATCTAACACAAGGAATCCACTGATGACTTTGGAAAGTGAGTGTTGGGAGCAGAAGATAAAATGGCTGAAAGATGAATAGGAGCTTCTTTCCAGAAGGTTGCCTGTAAAGGAAAAATAAAGGCAGGGGCTAGAGTGGAACAAAGTGCCGATTGTGAAGTTTTTTGAAAAGATAGTAGATATTTGAACATGTTTATAATGCCAATGAGAAGAATCTAGTAGAAAATTAATGGCTGAAATTACAAAAAAAAAAAAAAGAGAGAGAATAGATCAGCAATGGGACATGGTTCCCAGTGTATGAGAGGAATGGGATTCATGTAGGGGTGGGATGATTAAATCTGGGCAGGAGTCAGGATTCCTCTCCTGTCAAATTAGGATGCAAAGAGATAACGGAGGAATACAGATACAGATACACTTGTAGGCAGTATCAATTTTCTTAGTGACTAGGATAAGAGATGGTCTGTGATAGAGAGAGGATGGTAGTGAGGCAGAGATTAACAAAGGTTAAAAAGTGATGAATAAAAGAGACTGCTGAGGAGGTGGGACACATCAAAGGGTGTTTCTGTGTTGAGTCAGTTAAATTTGAAGATCACATGGCATCAATGGGCATACTGATGTGGTTATCTCAAGCAGAGCTCTACAGTCCTGTGGAAGGACCAGAGATGGCAGGTGAGGCGGAATTATCTGGGGTTGGGTTTCATAGAGTAGAAGCTTTGCTAATTTTAATGCTGCCTTTTAGAAAGACTGAGAATGAGAATTCAGGTAGGAGGTCTGTGCTGAGCTTAAATTCTTATTTTTATTAATAACATGTGACCTAGGAATATCCAGGAGCTGATGGTGAGAGAACTCAAAATTTCTGAGCACCTATCCATGTACCAAGGCCACAGGATACATATGAGCATTTTCTCACTGTAAGCCTCACAACCGCCATGATAGGCAGGTAAAATTATCTTTGTTTTACAAAGGAAAATCTTTAAGGTTCAGAGGGGTTAAGAAACTTGCCTGAGCCTGGTTTTCTTGTTGTGCTTCCTTCAGAATGTGAAGGCAGACTGATTATTGATGGGGCAAAGTGCACATTGGGGTGTGATTAGCTTTATGACATTATTTTGAATCTCCACACATACTCTGTGTTTGGTGTTCCTTTAGGAAATAACTGAGAAGAGGCCAATCAGCCTCTCTCTGAATGAGGAGAATGTGGTCATTTATAATTCGTCTTTTAAGATGCCAGTATTACTGCTGAGAGACTCCATATAGCTTTCTCATTTTCATGATATTTTCTTGTAGAAAACTACCTCTTCTTTTTGCCAGCTCTAGTCCAGACTCTGTATTTTCAAACCTCGTTTTAATGATTCCTTCAATTCCTTTTACAAAATGGTCTCTCTTAAATTTCCCTTTGACTAAGGTCAGGATGAAATTCCTTACTGGTACGTCTGGTTAATGATGTCACTGTTTCCTTTTCTTGCCAGTTTCCTGACATAATTACAAAGGAAATCTCTCACATTTTGGGGGTAGAGAAATCAAGAAATGTCAGCCATGGCCAGGTTTGTGGGATAGTTGCTAATGCTAGGTCTCAGGTGTGCATGGTCAAGCAACTGAAAAATCCTGAGTTAACTTCCTGCTGGAGCATCCCTTCATCTTTAGTGCAGAGTGTTAGTCAAAATAGGTTAACACCTGTACTGGCCTGCGTTAACTGATTAGAATGGGCAATGGCTTAGTCCTGGAGCAGAGTTTCCAAAGCCACTTGCTGAGCCATGCCCTAACTCTTTAGTTGCTAGATCGTGGAAAATATAGAGCAGGGTCAGAGGGGATGGGCCAGCCAGGGGCTGAAGTGGAGATTTTGGAGCAGTAGCTACTTACCAACCAGTACGAAAAGGATTTCAAGAATTGAACAACTGGAACAGCCTTACTGGGACACAGCAGCTGAATGTCAGCACTGTCTTAGTGGCTATAAATGCTGTCTAGAGGTGCTTATAATCAGATATACTGCCTAGGAATGTGTGTGGTCAGAAGGCAAGCAGGTTTATGCTTTTCTCCTGAAAACTCAAAGACATGAAAACATTTTTAACCTATTATTTTTTTCCTTTTACACATCATGAGGACATTAGTGATGACGTGGCCGTTTGCTCAGAAGTGTTCATTGTTACCTTATATCCATTCTACTCTTCTTCCAAAGTAAAATAATTATTGGCTGGACACATGACCACCTAGGCAAAGAGCACATTCTGCAGCCTTTCTTGCAGCTAGTTCTGGTCATATGATTAAGCTATTGCCAGTGGGATGCAGCTGGAAGTGATATGAAGCACCCCCTGATCACACTCTTAAAGGAAGAGAATATCTCCTGCTTCCTTTACCCCACTGCTTGGTTTTCAGACATTGTGGAGAACCATTTTGATCCCCATGGACAAAGGAAATACCCTGAGATTGGTTGAACCACAGGATATGAAACATCTGTATTCCCAGACAGCCTCATGCAGCCATGCAGCCCTAGATTGCCTACCTCCAGACTGTAATGCGAGAGAGAAATCAACTTCTACTGTTTAAGCCATTGTCAATTTAGGTCTCTGTTACAAACAGCCAAAATTATATCCAAATATAGGAGGGTTTTATGGGTTTATATTCTTGCTATGATTTTTGACTCACCTAAGTCTCATATATGTGCAGTTGACCCTTGACATGAGGTTGAACTGCACGGGTCTATTTATCTGTGGAATTTTTTCAACAAAAGTTATCCTGAGTGTTCCTGCCTCTCCTGCCTCCCTTTCCACCTCGTCCGCCTTTTCTGTCTCTGCCATCCCTGAGACAGCAAGAACAACCCCTCCTCTTTCTCCTTCTCCTCAGCCTACTCAATAACAAGACGAAGAGGATGAAGACCTTTATGATGATCCACTTCTACTTAATGGATAGTAAATACACTTTCTCTTCCTTATGATTTTCTTAGTAACATTTTCTTTTCTGTAGCTTACTTTATTGTAAGAATACAGTATATAACACATAAAATATATGCATTAGTTGACTGTTTATGTTATCAGTAAGGCTTCCAGTCAAGAGCAGGCTATTCACAGTTAGGTTTTGGGGGAGTCAAAAGTTATACATGGATTTTGGCTGTGCAGGGAGTTGGCACCCCTAACCCTTGTGTTGTTCAAGGGTCAACTGTATATGTATTAATATTTTTTTCTCATTACCAAGTTAAGGACAAGCGATGCTAGAAAGGCACAATTACTGAGGTCTGAAATTTAAGGTCCATTGTGTCCTCCTATTGAATGATGGTAAGGAGACCAATTCCTTTTTAACTTAATATCATTCTCCAAGTGAACATTAGGTACTCTTGGAGGTTGTATTAATCATTTAAATGAACTCAAATGCCTCTTTTGGATTAGGAAACTGATATTAATGTACCACTCTGGAAATGGAATGAAATAGACCTTGACCTTACTTTCCATAGTTTACAGTTCAAGCAGGGATAGATTTATATTCCCCTTGAGGCTTAATATTCCCAAGAAAAGAAGTTAATATGACACAACACATGGAGCAGTGGGAGAGGAAGGGACCACCTGTTTAGCCAGCTGGGCTAACTCCACCTGACTGGCTGAGTTAGCCCTGGGGTAAGAGATAAAACAATTGGAATGGAATGTCTGTTTGCTCAAATTGGGCAGTAGCATTAGTGATTCTGTACATTCAATAGTTACCTGATACCTGTTAGGCTTAATGCTTACTTTGCTGCAGAGAAGCTGCCTGCTCCCTAAGATAATCTATCATAAGTCACACATGGCAGAACTGAATGAAACTCATTTTTTCAGACAATGAATATTTCTGTGGTATTTTGCCTCAAACAGACACAATACTACAGAGCAAGAGCTGTGTACTCTCTCATGGTAGAATTTAAGCTGCAGTTTGAGTTGTTTATCAAGAGTTTACTGCAAGGTTCTAGCCAGAAATGATGATTTTATCAGCCAAGTCTAGAGTATCATAGGGCAAGAACTTTGACCCCAAGTGGCCAATACAAACATTTTCCAACTCCTTTAACATTTACAGAGCACTTATATACGTATAATCTCATTTAATGCTCAGAACGATCCTGTAATCCCCCTCTTGCAGATGATGAAATTGAGGCTTGGAATGTTTAAACAACCTCAAAACTACCTTTAGCTAGTATTGTGAGAGAGCCAAGACTTGAACCCAGGCCTGTCTTCCTCTAAAGCACAGGCTGAAAGTTAAGTTCTGTGCCTGAAGTTAATTTGTGAAGGACATGAGATGGGACAGACCTGCTTCCATAGGCTGATTCATCTTTCAAGCCCTGAAACTTGGAGTCAAGCAGTCAATTGGAGACCTGTTTTCACATAAACATCCAGTTTCTCATTATTTCTGAGATCTGGGTGGTAGTTGTTGAGGATGATATTTTAGCTTTATTGTGGATACTGACCTGCTGTGAAAAGTCCAAAAATCCAGCAGCCCATGGAGAGGTTGAAGAGATGCCAAGTTTCTGAGTAATCCACAACTTAGATCATCAGCTAGCCTAGAAAGAAAGATGATTGTATCTCTAGTTGTTTGGAGCTCATCCTGGGGAAAGAGATATCTGATTAATGGAAATTTTATTCCAGGAAACAGCTTTACTTATATTCTCAGCACTTGCTTATATGATTTCCAGAAAGTGTTATTTTCACTTTAAAGTAATCTTCAGGGTCTTTAATGATCTTTTCAGCACTGCTCTGTAATTCCCCACATTCTTATCTGAAAGTAACAACAGGAAACCTAGTTTTAACACCAACTCTAAACATCAAGAGAGGAAGGAAAACGAGCCTATTAATTTTGCTTTTTTCGTTTTAAGGCAAGAGCTTCTGCTCATCCAGGAAGGAATCAAGACCGTGGCCTAGGGAACTTATGCTTCATTGGTGATTTAGGGCCTAGGGACAGAAGGGTCCTAGGTGAGTAGTCCAAACCTCTTTCCTCTGGGTCCTAATGAGAAAGATCTGTTGTTTGGGTGCTTAGCTCAGCCTAGTTATTTAACAAAAATAACAGAGAAGAAAAAAGTCCCTGAGGGAGGCAAGACGGAGTCTGTGAAAGAGCCTAAGTTTCTAAGACAAGCCTCTGGGGCAACAATCAACTCCTATGTATATCCATCCTCCAACACACATGCCAAGCGAAGCCTGATGAGAAATACACAGCCCTGTCAGTCAGTACCACAGAATCATTAAACCAGGGAGGAAATTACAAACACTAATATTTAAACTAAACAAAAATGTCATTCATTAATCAAACAAACATTTATTGAGTGCTATTCTAGTTGTTCTTTGACCATAACGTACATCAGAAATTATTTTCCCAGCCTGTCTCCTGTCATGCAAAGACTGCCTATTATCAACCTTCCTGAACGTGGTTGCTATGTAGTTAGAATTCATTAAAAGTCTGGGATTGGCTTCCTTATATTATTGGTGTGTTTCTTATATCAATTAAGATGTTCTTCGCTGTAAATAATGGAAAACTCGACTCAAACTGGCTTAAACAATAAGGTAGCGCATTTGTTTCCTATTGCTGCTGTAACAAATTACCACAAACCTTAAGACTTAAAACAACACAAATTTGTTATCTTACGGTTCCAGAGGTCATAAATCTTAAATAAATCTTTCTGGAGTAAAATCAAGGTGTTGGCAGAGCTGCCTTCCCTCAGGAAGCTTTAGGGAAAATTCCACTCCCTTCCATTTTCAGCTTCTAGAGGCTTCCCACAATCCTTGGCTCATGGACATGTATCACTCTGACCTCTGCTTTCATTGTTACAGCTCTCTGTGACTCTTGACTCTACTGCTTTCCTGTTATGAAGACTTTTGTAATTTGATTGGGCCCTCCAGGATAATCTTAATATAGCAGGATCCTTAACTTAATCATATCTTCAAAGTCCCTTTTGTCATATAAGAGAATATATTCATAGATTTCAAAGATTAGGACATGAACATCTTTGGTGGGCCATTATTCTGTCTACCATATGTAGTTTACTGGATTACATATTGGGGTTCCAAAGTTAGAGGAGACTTTGTAGTTGGTTGATTCAAGAATTTAAAACTATCATCAAGGACAACTCAACACCAAACAACTTTATTTTAAAAATGGACAAAATTTAGCTGGGCATGGTGGCATGTCCCTGTAGTCTTAGCTATTTAGGAGGCTGAGGTAGGATGATCCCTTGAGCCAAGGAGTCTCAGGATGCAGTGAGCTATGATTGTGACATTGCACTACAGCCTGGTGACAGAGTGAGACCCTGTCTCTAATAACGTAAAACATAACATAACATTAAAGAACAGGAAAGAGTATCTAAATAATCAAAGAACTTGAATAAACATTTCTCAAAAAATATGCAAATAACCAATAAACACATGATAAGATGCTCAACATCACTAGTCATTAGGAAAATGCACATCAAAGCCGTAATGAGATACCACCTCACAACCATTAGGATGGCCAGTATTAAAAATAAAAAATTAAAAAAAAAACAGAAAATAACAAGTGTTGGCAAGGATGCAGACAAATTGGAACCCTTGTGCATTCTTGGCTGGCATATAAAATGGTACAGCCACTGTGGAAAATGCTATGATGATTCCTTTAAAAATTAAAAATAGAATTATCATATTACCCAGCAACTCCACTTCCTTGTATATACTTCTAAAGAATCGTGGCCAGGCACGATGGCTCATGCCTGTAATCCCAGCACTTTGGGAGGTCAAGGTGGGCAGATCGCAAGGTCAGGAGATCAAGACCATCCTGGCTAACACGGTGAAACCCCATCTCTACTAAAAATACAAAAAATTAGCCAGGCGTGGTGTCAGGCGCCTGTAATCCCAGCTACTTGGGAAGCTGAGGCAAGGCAGGAGAATGGCGTGAACCTGGGAGGCAGAGCTTGCAGTAAGCCAAGATGGTGCCACTGCACTCCAGCCTGGGCAACACAGCAAGACTCCATCTCAAAAAAAAAAAAAAGAATCACAAACAAGGACTCGAACAGATATTTTTACATATATGTTCATAGCAGCATTATTCACAATAGCCAAAAGGTGGAAGCAACCCAAATGTCCATCAACAGATGAAGGGATAAATAAAATGTTGTATATTCATAAAATGGAATATTATTTAGCCTTAAAAAGGAAGGACATTTTGACACACAGTACATCATGAATGAACCTTGAAGACAGTGTACTAAATAAAATAAGCCAGTAACAAAAGGACAAATATTGTATGATTTCTTTAACTTTTTTTTTTTTTTTTGAGACAGAGTTTCACTTTTGTCACCCAGGCTGGAGTGCAATGGTGTGATCTCAGCTCACTGCAACCTCTGCCTCCTGGGTTCAAGCAATTCTTCTGCCTCAGCCTTTCAAGTAGCTGGGATTACAGGTGTGTGCCACCACGCTCAGCTAATTTTTTTGTATTATTAGTAGAGACCGGGGTTTCACCATGTTGGCCAGGCTGGTCTTGAACTCCTGACCTCAGGTGATCTACCTGCCTCAGCCTCCCAAATTCTGAGATTACAGGCATGAGCCACCATGCCCAGCCTGATTTCTTTTATAAGAAGTGCATAGTGTAGTCAAATTCATAATAACAGAAAGCAAAATGGTGGTTGCCAGAGGCTAGGGGAGTCAGAAATATCAGTTATTATTTAATGAGGACAGAATTTCAGTTGAGGAAGATAAAGTTCTGGAGATGTATGGTAGTGATGGTTGCACAACAATATGGATGTACTTAATACCACTAAACTGTACACTTAAAAATGGTTAAGATGATAAATTTTATGTTCTGTGTATTTTACCAATTAAAAAAAAGCCATCGAGGACACAGATTCTTTTTTTTTTTTTTTTTTTGACAGGGTCTCACTCTGTCACCCAGTCTGGAGTGCTGTGGCGTGATCATTGCTCACTTTTGCCTAGATCTCCAGGGCTCAAACAATCCTCCCACCTCGGCCTCCCAAGTAGCTGGAACTACAGGCATGGGCCACAGCACCCAGTTAATTTCCTTTTTAATTTATTTTTTTGGCTGCATAAATGTCTTCTTTTGAGAAGTATCTGTTCATATCCTTCGAAAAAATGCTCATCATCACTGGCCATCAGAGAAATGCAAATCAAAACCACAATGAGATACCATCTCACACCAGTTAGAATGGCAATCATTAAAAAGTCAGGAAACAACAGGTGCTGGAGAGGATGTGGAGAAACAGGAACATTTTTACACTGTTGGTGGGACTGTAAACTAGTTTAACCATTGTGGAAGTCAGTGTGGCGATTCCTCAGGGATCTAGAACTAGAAATCCCATTTGACCCAGCCATCCCGTTACTGGGTATATACCCAAAGGATTATAAATCATGCAGCTATAAAGACACATGCACACGTATGTTTATTGCAGCACTATTCACAATAGCGAAGACTTGGAAGCAACCCAAATGTCCAACAATGATAGATTGAATTAAGAAAATGTGGCACATATACACCATGGAATACTATGCAGCCATAAAAAATGATGAGTTCATGTCCTTTGTAGGGACATGGATGAAGCTGGAAACCATCATTCTCAGCAAACTATCGCAAGGACAAAAAACCAAACACTGCATGTTCTCACTCATAGGTAGGAATTGAACAATGAGAACACAAGGACACAGGAAGGGGAACATCACACACTGGGGCCTGTCATGGGGTGGGGAGAGGGGGGAGGGATAGCATTAGGAGATATACCTAATGTAAATGACGAGTTAATGGGTGCAGCACACCAACATGGCACATGTATACATATGTAACAAACCTGCACGTTGTGCACATGTACTCTAAAACTTAAAGTATAATAAATAATAAATAAATAAATAAAAATAAAAAAATTTATTTTTTTGTAGACAGAGTCTCACTATGTTGCCCAGGCTGGTCTCGAACTTCTGGGGTCAAGTGATCCTCCTGCCTCAGCCTCCCAAAGTGTTAGGATTACAGGCGTGAGCCACTGTGCCTGGTCCAGATTCTTTTTTTGTCACTATAGTCTGTTATCTAGAGCATTCACTGCTTTCTAAAGCTAGAATCTCCTCGTGGTCATGATAGACCTATCAACAACAAACAGAGCCGTATGTTTTCTTGCTTACAGCCAAGGGAAGAGCCTTTCTCCTAAAACCAAAGACAGTTCCCCCAAAGCTTCCAATACACCTTTCCTTGAATTTCAAGCAGGTTGAGTATCTGAACCATAGCTGGTAAATGAGATAAATTTATCCTCAGACCAATCAGGCTCACCCTTTGAGCTGAAATCAATTCTCCAACTTGCATTGCTGCAATTCAATATGAGAGGAAGAAAGTGAGTCCTAGGGAGTCAACCACAATGTCCACTACTTCCAATTTACAATTTGTGGAGCAACCTCAACTCAAGTGCACAGACTAGGATACAAAACCTCTGTGCAAAATTCAAGCTATCCTTCCAGTTCCTTTACAGCTGTTTCACTCGAGTGCCTGCAACACTTCTCTGCATTTCAGTTCTGATGCCTCTTCAGATCTCATCCTATTGCAACAGGAAAGGCCACATCTACTCACTCAGTAGAGAAGGCATCAGAAGAGGCCACATTTACATTTGCTTCCACATGTAAATGTGGATGTGCCTGGGAGGTGCTTTGAAAAATAGGAATTCCTGGAGCTAACCCAAGAAGTGCTGAATCAGAACCTTAAATAAAAATTGTTATTTCTCTTAATGAATTTGCATCTTAAGAGGTTTCCTAGGTAATTCTAATATTGATCCATGGAATATGCTTAGAGAAGCTTTGGCCTTATCTTTACTAAGAATTGTCCTCAGTGCTATGAGTAGAGTAATAAAGGCAATATGGGTCACACTGTTGAGGAGTTCACAGTCTATTTGAGAGAACAGTCACTTAAATAATTATAGCAAGGCCAAATAGGTGCTGTAGTAGAGATATGAATAGAATTCTATGAGGCTGATACTGCCACAGGGAGTCAGAAAAAGTTTCACAGAGTTTTTGGCTATAGTGAGGTAACATTACAGGGATGCATCTACATTGAAAAGACAAAAAGAGAGGAAGAATTTTAATAATTCAGACTACCAAGAAGAGTTAGTGAGTACAGAATTATGTGAACATGAGACAGCAGAAGTGCATTTGTGATTCTCCCATGGGATCTTAGTTCCTTACTTTTGCAGTTTTAGCATCTCACTGCACTGCTCTGAATATGATTCTAGTGCTTAATGATACCTATTTTTACCTACATATTTATGTACAAAGTTGTATCATGTACTTTGAGGTATTTAATACATTTTTCAGAGTAGTTATGACTATATGTAGTTAAATATTATGTTGCTGCCTCTAACCTGCATCCCTCATCCCCATCCTTACCTCATCCTGGCACCTTAAACAATGATTTTAGAGAAGGAGTGGCAGTTATCTAGGTGGAAAAGCAGACAGAGAGATTCCAGGCAGAGGAACCAAAATTGTCAGTACAACACATTTAGGGTATAGCCAACCAGAAGTTCAGCAAGGCTCTCAGAGGATATATGAAGTAATATGGCAGGACAGGAGATCAGGCTGTTTAGGTAGTCAGGTTAGTAAAGAAAATGTTAAGGACTTTGTCCTTTAAACAGATGAAAACGAGAGCCGATGAAGAGGTTTAAATAAGTGAATGACAAGAGCAGATGTGTGTTATAGAGACATCATTTATTGGCCAGGTGGTGGCTACTCTGAAGCAAGAGAAACAAAACCTCTGAGAGCTCAGGAAAGTTCAGTTCAGTTCCATTTTGGGAAGGCTCTTGGCGTAATAAAAAATATAGAAATGATAGAATAAGTTAAAAACAGTATGAACTATTCAACAATGATTATATTTAACAAATTAACGGTTCAAATACACACATTAACTCATTGACTATTTCTGTGATCTCATATAGAGATGTTGTTAATCTAGGTAGAAGCCTAGGCCACTCTGCATCCCCAAACTGATTTTATTTCCAGATTTCATCATGTTCTAAAATCTTGAGCAAGCAATTTAATCTCTCTGTGCATTAGTTTTCTGACAATGGGAATAATAACTACTTTGTAAGAATGGAGTGAGATAACAGGTGTACAGTGTCTAGCACTCTTGGGTGCTCAGCAGGTGTTAGTATTTCTTCACAATCTTTAAATATAATAGGCCTGTGCCCATGTGCACTCACATAGGAGTAACCATACACACCAACACATGCACTTGGATTCTGATAATGCTGCCCTGGGGCCAAAGTTGGAGAGGGGGTAATTCCACCATGCCATCCCAGTGCCTCTCCCTTCTTCTGTGTTCAACTCACCTCCCTGAAGAGCGAGTATACCCACTACCTCAGATATCTTCCCATTAAAGCTTTCTGCCTGCACATTCACCTCAGTATGAATGAGTTATGCCACTAACTTATTTCCTCACCCAAGAGTGTTTGCATAGCAGTATTTATCTGTGATTATAGAAAAATGGCGTTTTTCTACTAAAGATATTTCAGGTTTCTACTAAAGATATTTCAGGTATCCATTAATCTAAGCCAGAATTTCTTCAGAAGTAAGGAGGACTTTCACATTGCTCCTGATGTTACATTCAGGAGGTTATTTAGCCTCATACTTTTGAGTTTCTCTGCTTAAAGATAAGCAGTCCCTTTGGGCTCCCTGTTTTTTTCTGGAGCATAGAGATTTGTAACAGTGACAATTCCCTAGCTGAACAACAGTAATAACTTACAGTGCTGCCAATGGGCTTTCTGGGTTCCTGTTAGCTTTGCAGAGTCAACTCGTTGAGTTGGCTGAGATCTGGCACTTAGAAGCTCTGTAGAGTGATTTCAGAATACAGCATCAGCTAAATGGGTCCCTGGGCCTGAGCCAACCTCCCAGAGCTCTAGTTCCAAGACACTGTTTGAAGAATGCTGGCACTTAGAATTCCTTGGGGATGGTATATTTTAAGAGCTAGTAAAAGCCTAATCTGAAATTTTTGAGATTTATTCATTGCATTGTGGTAAAAAATTATGCTTCATTGTGCCCTGATTATATCCAAATCTCTTACCAATTGACATGCCAGAAGGTAGAGATAAAAATACAAATGACTACCAGCTCCCAATCACTTCTTTTTTTCTTTCTTTTTTGTTTTTTGGAGACAGAGTTTCACTTTGTTGCCGAGGCTGGAGTGCAATGGCATGATCTTGGCTCACCACAACCTCTGCCTCCCGGGTTCAAATGATTCTCCTGCCTCAGCCTCCCGAGTAGCTGGGATTACAGGTACATGCCACCACGACTGGCTAATTTTTGTATTTTTAGTAAAGACAGGGTTTCACCATTTTGGCCAAGCTGGTCTTGAACTCCCAACCTCCGGTGATTTGCCCACCTTGGCCTCCCAAAGTGCTGGGATTACAGGCTCCCAGTCACTTCTAAATGCTCATTCTCCCTTTTAAAATGTTACCAGGCTAGGAGTGGTGGCTCCTGCCTGTAATCCCAATGCTTTGAGAGGCTAAGGCTGGAGGATCACTTCAGGCCAGGAGTTTGAGACAAGTCTGGGCAACATAGCAAGACCATGTCTCTACAAAAATAAAAATAAATAGAGAAGCATGATGCCAGGCACCTGTAGTCCCAGCTACTTGGGAGGCTGAGGTGGGAAGATCCCTTGAACCTAGGAGTTCAAAGCTGTGGTGAGGTATGATCTTGCCACTTCAGACTGGGTGACAGAGCAACACTGTGTCTCTAAAGAAAAAAAAAGAAAAAGAAAAAAACAGATGTTACCACCATTTCTATATCCTGATCAAGCATAAAATCATAGTATTTTGTGGCTAAAAAAATATTGCATGAAGTCATTTTGTCTATCCTCCACCTGTAAATAAATCTAGACTTAAAATCACTTCACACAGTTGATTATCTAGTCATTTCTTAGTGACCCACTTGAAAACTTAACAACCTTTACTACCAATAATGTTTGCAATATCTCTATTCTAAATTCCCCTAGCTGCAATTTAATCTTCTGTTATTTAGTCTTCAGTGGGAAACAAGTCTTCCCTTTGTACATCTTCCAGTTGCTAACTGGTCATATTCCATCCCTGTGGGTTATCTTCTCCACAGATCTCATTCTTTTAAACATCCCTCACCAACGTTATGTATTATCCCATTAATTGACTCTTAATTTTATAAAAGCTTTGGCAAATCATCCTTGTCTCTCATGGATTGAGTAAATATGACTGATGTGGTTTGACTGTGTCCTCACCCAAATCTCATATTGAATTGTAGCTCCCATAATCCCCACATGTCATGGGAGGGATGCCATGGGAGATAATCGAATCATGGGGGCAGGTTTTTCCCATGCTGTTGTCCTGATAGTGAATAAGTCTTGAGAATAAGTCACAAGATCTGATGGTTTCATGAAGGGCAGATCCCCTGCACATGCACTCTTGCCTGCCACCATGTAAGATGTGCCTTTGTTCCTCCTTCACTTTGCACCATGATTGTGAGGCCTCCCCAGCCAGTGGAACTGTGAATCCATTAAACCTCCTTTTCGTTATAAATTACCCAGTCTTGGTTATGTCTTTATTAGCAGCATGAGAACAGACTAATACAATGATCAACAACAAAAAAGAAAATTCAAAAGTATAAGAACATAATGGAAAATAGTAAAAAGGGAGTTTTTCCATTTCTATTATATATACCATTGATGTTTCATATGATATTTAGTGCATTTTGTAGAATGTATGTAACCCATGTCCACAGTAGAAAACTTAAAAAACATAAAAAAGTATAAAGAAAGAAAATAAATCTTCAGGAACCTGATCACCTATCCCTAATGGTTAGAAATTTCTCTCTCTCTCTCTGTGTGTGTGTGTGTGTGTGTGTGTGTGTATTTCCTCAAACAGGGATCATACTCTATTTGTAGTTGTATATCTTGCTTTGTAGTTCATTGACATTTTCCATATCATTATCCACTCTCAAAATAGTGTTTCTTAATGGCAGTATAATTTTCCACCTTGTAGCTATAACTTAGCTCATTTAATAATTCCCCCATCGCTGGGCATTTAAATGGTTTCTAGTTTAGCACCACTTGTGTTAGTTCATTCTTGCCTCACTATAAAGAAATATCTGAGGCTGGGTAATTTATAAAGAAAAGAGGTTTAATTGGCTTATGGTTCTGCAGGCTGTACAGGAAGTATGGTGCCAGCATCTGCTCTTGGTGAGGCCTCAGGAAGATTACAATTATAATGGAAAGCAAAGGAGGAGCAGGCACATCCCATCGTGAGAGCAGGTATGAGATAGAGCATATGGGGAAGGTCCCAGATTCTTTTAAACAACCAGATCTCACATGAGCTAAGAGCAAGAACTCACTCATCATCAAGGGGATGGTACTAAGTCATTCATGAGAGATCTGCCCCCATGATCAAATCAACTCCCATTAGGCCCCACTTCCAACACTGGGGATTACATTTCAACATTGAATTTGGATGATACAAGCATCCAAACCATATCATTTTCCCTCTAAATCATATGTTCTTCTCACATTGCAAAATACAATCATCCCCTGCCAATAGTCCCCAAAACATTTCAACATCAAGCCCAAAGTCCTCTCATGTGAGACTCATCTCCTTCCATTTGTGAGCCTATAAAATCAAAACAAGTTATTTATTCCCAAGATACATGTTGATACAGGTATTGGGTAAACATTACCATTCTGAAAGGGAGAAATCAGCCAAAAGAAAGGGGCTATAAGCCCCATGCAAGTCTGAAAGTCAACAGGAAGGTCACTAAACCTTAAAGCTTCAAAGTAATCTCCTGTGATTTCATGTCCCACATCCAGGCCACACTTGTGCAAGAGGTGGGCTCCCAAGACCTTGGGCAGCTCCACCCCTGTGGCTTTGCAGGGCTTAACCCCCATGGCTGCTCTTACGGGTTGAAGTTGAGTCCTTGTGGCTTTTCCAGGCTCAGGATGCAAGCTGCTGGTGAATCTACCATGCTTGAGTCTGGGAAGACAGCAGCCCCTTTCCCACAGCTCCACTAGGCTGTGCTCCCCTGGTGAGGTTGTGTGGGTGCTCTAACTCCACATTTCCCTTCTGTACTGACTTAGTAGAGGTTCTCTGTGGGGATTCCACCCCTGCAGCAGGCTTCTGTATGGGCACCCAGGCTTTCTTATACATTCTCTGAAATCTAGGGGGAAGCTGCCCAGCCTCCTTTACTCTTGCAATCCACATACCTGCAGACTTAACACTACATAGAAGCCACCAAGGCTTCTGGCTTGCATCTTTTGGAGTAGTGGCCTGAGCCATACCTGGGCACCTTTGAGCTGAGGCTGGAGCTGGAAAAGCTGAGATTTGAGGAGTAACATCCTGGGGCTGCATAGGTCATCAGGGCCCTAGACCTTATCCCTGAAACCATTCTTTCCTCCTAGGCTTCTGGGCCCGTGATGGGAAGGACTGAGGCCAAGATTTCTGACATGATTTCAAAGTCTTTTTCCCACTGTCTTGGATATTAGCACTTGGCTCCCTTTTAGTCACACTGATCTCTCTAGCAAGTGGTTGCTCCATAGCCTGCTTGAATTCTTCCTCTACCACAGGGCCAGGTGGCAAATTTTCCAAACTTTTATGCTCTACTTCCCTTTTTAAGTATATGTTCCAATTTTAAGTCATTTCTTTGCTCCTGTATCTGATCATAGGCTGTAAGAAGCAACTAGGCCATCTCTTGAACACTTAGAAATTTATTCCACCAGATAAACTAGGTCATCACTTTTAAGTTCAAATTTCCATAGATTCCTATGGCATTAACACAATGCAGCCCTCTTCCAACCTTTGCCCATTACCCAGTTCCAAAGCTCTTTGCTAGGGCATAACAGGGGTAACCTTTACCCTAGTTCCCAATAACTTCCTCATTTCCATATGAGACCTTGTCTGTCTGACCATCACTGTCTATATTTCTATCAGCATTTGGTCACAACCATTTAATCAGTCTCTAAGATGTTCCAAACTTTCCCTCATCTTCCTGTCTTCTTTTGATCCCTCCATACTCTGCCAACCTCTGCCCATTACCCATTTCCAAAGCTGCTTCCACATATTTAGGTATCTTTGTAGCAATGCCCCACTCCTCAGTACCAATTTTCTGTATTATTCCATTCTTGCATCACTATAAAGAAATACCTGAGGCTGGGTAATTTATAAATAAAAGAGGTTTAATTGGCTCACAGTTCTACAGGCTGTACAGGAAGCATGGTGCCAGCATCTGCTTGGCTTCTGGTGAGGCCTCAGGAAGCTAACAATCATGGCAGAAGGCAAAGGGGAAACAGTTGCCTCATATGGCAAGAGTGAGAGTGAGAGAGAGCAGGGAGGTCCCAGACTCTTTTAAATAATCAGATCTTATGTGAACTCAGAGTGAGAAATCACTCATCAACAAGGGGATGTCACTAAGCCATTCATGAAGAATCCACCCCCATGATCCAAACAGCTCCCACCAGGCCCTACCTCCAACACTGGAGATTACATTTCAACATGAGATTTTGAGGGACAAATATCCAAATCCTATTACCATTAATAAATAATACTATATTATTCTTGTACATAAAACTTTGTTCGCATTTCTGATTTTTTTTTCAGAAAGCAGTTTTATATAGATATATAAAGTTTTCCGATTTCCATAATCTGTGAATCTGTGATTGACTCAAGCTTTCACATCAGATCTCTGGATAATTTTCTCATAGAAAGAGTTACTGAATGAAGTATTAAGACTATAATCTAGTAGAGGAAATTGGTTATTAGATATATAGTTACAGGATTACTATAATTCAATGCTACAAATTACTTTGGGTTGATGGAGAAAGGAGAAATCAGTTCTGCTTGGAGCTTTGGCAGTGGTCTGGTCCTTATGTTTTTTGTTTATTTCCTTGGAAGCATAGCGATCTCAGAGTCTGAATAATCCTTGGTCAGTTGCTGTTTGATACAATATCATTTTAACTTTAGTGTGATTTCTACTGCTGTCCTTGAAATTTTCATTCCTACAGTCAAGCAAATCTGGCATTATTTTGCCCTTCCCCCCAAGAAATGTATTTAGAATATGGAAGTAGGAGAAAAAAATGGGAAACCAGATAAAAAGTATTTCTATTACAATGGTTGCTCTCCAAGAGGAAAGGCCCTGGTTCAGTCACATCAGTCCAATGCTGTTTCATCCTTGAACATTACTGTAATCACCACCACCAGTTAACTGTCAATTAGCTTCTCAGGTGGCACAAAAAGCTAATGTTCAGAAGAAAGGACATGGAGAGATTAGAGACACTTGCCAGCTGGCTAATTGACAAGGCAGGACTGTGGGAAACTAAAAACAGCCAGTAAGAGGGCATTAAAAAGACATTCCATATATCAGGGTACAGAAGGGTTCTGAAAGGGCACTGAATGCCTGTGCCCAGCATGCTCCCAGGCTTTCAGAAGGGCAACTAAACCAAAGAATTCCTCTACCAACTGACTTTTGCTAGAAGAAGGCAATAGCTAGAGGCTCAGAGTAACAGAGATAATTTGTGACCCAAAATTTCTTTCTAGATGGGAGCCAAGGGGCTATGAATGAAAAGGCTAACACCTGTTAGGAAGTTCATTGGCATAACATCAAGAGCTGTGGATGCCCAGGGCCCTTAAAGCAGATAGACCAGCAGCCAACCATCTGATTAAGCTGATATGGGATCATCCACACAAAACAGATTGTTTTCCTATGTGCTTTAAATGCTATCTAGCTTTCTGAAAAGGCTGAATCCAGTGGAACAAGAGGAAATATAACTATGATTTTAATACAGGCAGTCTTCAGCTTACAAATGAGATGTGTTCCAAAGATTTAGTGATTTGGAACTCAAAACACATTTTCCCATAGATTTAATGCTATACATTACTTCTCAGGTTCCAAATCAGCCCATTTAAAAAGCCTATTAATCCTCCAGTGTAGCTGAGGTGTAATACTATAGTATTAGTTGGAATTCTCACTTCTGGTTAATAGGGCCTATGTAATACAGAATGAAAGAGGAGAAGGAGAAGAAAGAGGAAGAGAATTCCACATTGCCTGCTCTTCCCTTGGGAATAGTTCCAGCCTGCTTGAGGCAAATTTTCAAACATGCCACATGGTTTCTGAAAAACACCCACTTCCCTTTCTGCACCTTTTCTGGGCCTTTTAGGCTGTCCTAAGTCCCAGAGCTTGACAGCTTCTTAAAGTGCTTTAGCATCTCCAGTCTCCCATGGCTTTCAAATCTCCTATTCGCCCTCACCCTCAATCAAGTTTGTATTTCCTCACAGATGTCCAAAACCTAGCTCATTCACCTTTATTCCAAGACTGTTCTGCTTTCTGACTTTCCAAGCTCTGTCAGTAGAAATAAAATTCTTCTTCATTTAAGTTAGAAAACCCAAGGTCCTCTTTAACTCTTTTTTCCCCTTTCTTCGTGCAGCTTATCAGTCAAACATCTTGGTTGATTCATCTTCTGGAAGGTCTTTGTATATCACCATCCTTGTTTAGGTTTTCATCAGTGTAAGTGATTCTTTTATAGCTACATTTTGAGAATCAGTATATATAATCTCTTATTTGAACTATAGCAGCAGCCTCCCTGACTTATTTCATTGTCCAGCTCCTCCTTTATTCCCCTTGCTAATAAAGAAACCTTTCTTTTTTTTTTTTTTTTTTTTTTTTTTTTTGAGACGGAGTCTCGCTCTGTCGCCCAGGCTGGAGTGCAGTGGCGCGATCTCGGCTCACTGCAAGCTCCGCCTCCCGGGTTCACGCCATTCTCCTGCCTCAGCCTCCCGAGTAGCTGGGACTACAGGCGCCCGCTACCACGCCCGGCTAATTTTTTGTATTTTTAGTAGAGACGGGGTTTCACCGTGTTAGCCAGGATGGTCTCGATCTCCTGACCTCGTGATCCGCCCGCCTCGGCCTCCCAAAGTGCTGGGATTACAGGCGTGAGCCACCGCGCCCGGCCAAAGAAACCTTTCTAAAACATAACTTTAATCACCTCTTCTATCCTTCCCCTAAATCTAGCAATGGTTCTCCCAACACCTAATAGCTAGTTATCACAACTAGTTTTCACAACAACCCAAATACAATAAATATCCTTATTCCCATTTTGGAAATTAGGAACACAATTTACTGGAAATCACTGGCCTGTTTAGTGACTCAGCCAGGATTTGAACTCGGGTACATTTGTTTCAAAAGTCCATGGTCTTTTTCCTTCATACCACATCACAATATAGTCCAAATACCTTTTGTTGGTGATCAAAGTCTTCCATAATCTACCTCCATTACTTTTCCATTCTCTCTCATACCACTCCTCCTTCTGTCTACTCTACTCCTGCCTATAAAGACAACTTGCCACTTCTGAAACATACCCTGTACAGGTGTACCTTGCAGACATTGTAGATTTAGTTCTGGACCACCACAATAAAGCAAATATTGCAATAAAGTAAATCACGCAATATTGGTTTCCCAGTGCATATAGAAATTATGTTTACATTATACTGTAGTCTATTGTGTGCAATAGCATTATGTCTAAAATATATACATACTTTAATTTAAAAAATACTTTATTGCTAATAATAGTCTAAGCCTTCAGAGAGTCATAATCATTTGCTGGTGGAAGGTCTTGCCTCAATGTTGATGGCTGCTGACTCATCAGTGTGGTGGTTGCTGAAAGTTGGAGTGGCTGTGGCAATTTCTTAAAATAAGGCAAGAGTGAAGTTTGCTGTATCAATTGACTCTTCCCTTTACAAAGGATTTCTCTGTAGCATGCAATGCTGTTTGACAACATTTTATCCACAGTAGAAATTGTTTCAAAATTAGAGTCAACCATTTGATGACTGAGTAGTGTGACTATACTTAACAACAATTTATTGTATATTTCAAAGTAGCTACAGAAGAGGACTTGAACTGTACCCAATACATAGAAATGATAAATACTCAAGGTGACGGATACTCCAAATGCCCTGATTTGATTATTACATATCCTATGGATGTAGCAAAATATCACATATACGCATATAAATGTGTAAAATATTATGTATTGATAAAAAATTTGAGTCAATTCTCTCAAACCCTGCCACTGTTTTACCAACTAACTTTATGAAATATTCTAAATTTTTTGTGGTCATTCCAGTAAATCTACACCAGGAGTATATTCCATCTCAAGAAACTACTTTGTTTATCCATGAGAAGCAAATCCTCATTTATTAAAGTTTAATCATAAGATTGCAGAAATTCAGTCACATCTTCATACTCAAATTCTAATTCTAGTTCTCTTGCTATTTCCACATCTGCAGTTACTTCCTCACCTGAAGCCTTGAATCCTTCAAAGTCATCCATGAGGGTTGGAATTAACTTCTTCCAAACTCCTGTTAATGTTGATATTTTGACCTCCTCCCATGAGCCACAGACATTCTTAATGATATCTAGAATGGTGAATTTTTTCCAGAAGACTTTCAATTTACTTTGCCTAGATCCATCAGAGAAATCACTGCATATGGCAGCTATGGCCTCATGAAATGTATTTCTTAATAAGACTTAAAAGTCAAAATTACTCCTCGATCCATGTGCTGCAGAATGGATACTGTGTTAGCAGGCATGAAAAGAACATTAATCTTTTTGTACATCTCCATCAGAGCGTTTGAGTAACTAGATGCATTGTCAACAAGTGATAATATTTTGAAAGAATGTTCTAAGCAGTAGATCTCAACAATGGGCTTAAAATAGTAAGCCATGCTGTAAGCAGATGTGCTGTTACCCAGGCTTCGTTGGTTCATTCATAGAGCACAGGCAGAATAGATTTAGCATAATTCTTATAGGATTTTTGGAACGGTAAATGAGCATTGACTTTAAACTTAAATGCACCGGCTGCATTAGACTCCAACAAAAATTAGCCTGTCCTTTGATTCTCCTCTCTAGCTATGAAAATCCTAGATGGCATGTTCTTCCATTAGAAGGCTGTTTTATCTCCACTGAAAATCTGTTGTTTAATCTAGCCACCTTCATCAATAATCTTAGCTAGATCTTCTGGGTAACATGTTGCAGCTTCTCTATCAGCACTTGCTGCTTCATCTTGCACTTTTCTGTTATGGAGATGGCTTCTTTCCTTGAACTTCATGAACCAACCTCTGCTAGCTTCCAACTTTTCTTCTGCAGTTTTCCCTCCTGTCTCAGCCTTGAAGAATTAGGGGCTTGCTCTGTATTAGGCTTTGGCTTAAAGGAATGTTGTGGGTTGTTTGGCCTTCTATCAAAGCCACTAAAATTTTCTCTATATCAGCAATGAGGCTTGTGTTAGTCCGTTCTCATGCTATTAATAAAGACATACCCGAAACTAAGTAATTTATAAAGGAAAGAGACTTAATTGACTCATAGTTCCACATGGCTGGGGAGGCCTCACAATTATGGCAGAAGGCAAAGAAGGAGCAATGTCACGTCTTACATGGTGGCAGGCAAAAAGAGCATGTGCAGGGCATGTATGTTTATTGCAGCACTATTTACAATAGCAAAGACTTGGAACCAACCCAAATGCCCATCAATGATAGACTGGAGAAAGAAAATGTGGCACATATACACCATGGAATACTATGCAGCCATAAAAAAATGAGTTCATGTCCTTTGCGGGGACATGGATGAAGCTGGAAGCCATCACTCTCAGCAGACTAACACAGGAACAGAAAACCAAACACTGCATGTTCTCACTTATAAGTGGGAGTTGAACAATGAGAACACATGGACACAGGGAGAGAAGCATCACACATCAGGGACTGTCAGAGGTGGGGAGCTAGGGGAGGGAGAGCATTAGGACAAATACCTAATGCATGCGGGGCTTAAAACCAAGATGATGGGTTGATAGGTGCAGCAAACCACCATGGCACATGTATGCCTATATAACAAGCCTGCACATTCTGCACATGTATCCCAGAAGTTAAAGTAAAATAAAAAAAAATTAAAATTAAAATTAAAAAAGTAAAACAGTTTTAAAAAATCCTTGAAAGAACAATTTAAAAAAAGAGTATGTGCAGGGAACTCCCCTTTATAAAGCTATCAGATCTCTTGAGACTTATTCACTATCACGAGAACAGCATGGGAAAAGGCCCACCCCCATGATTCAATTACCTCCCATTGAGTCCCTCCCACGACACGTGGGAATTATGGGAGTTAAAATTCAAGATATGATTTGGGTGGGTACACAGCCAAACCATATCAAGGATATTTAGCTTTCTTGTCATTCATGTGTTTACTGGAGTGGCACTTTTGATTTCCTCTGAGAACTTTTCCACTGCATTCACAGCTCGGCTAACTGTTTGGCACAAGAGGCCTAGCTTTTGGCCTATATCACCTTTCATCATGCCTTTCTCACTAAGGTTATTTCTAGCTTTTGATTTCGAGTGAGAGATGTAGGACTTCCTTTCACTTGAACGCGTAGAGGCCATGATAGGGTTATTAGTTGGCCTAATTTCAGTATTGCTGTTTCTCAGGGAATAGGGAGGCCTGAAGAGAGGGAGAGAGATGGGGGAATGGCTGGATGGTGAAGCAGTCAGAACGCATACATTTATCTATTAAGTTTACCATCTTATCTGGGTGTGGCTTGTGGTGCCCCAAAACAATTGCAATCCATAACATCAAAGATCACTGATCACTGATCACCATAACAGATATAACAGTAATGAAAAAGTTTGAAATATTGTGAGAATTACCAAAATGTGCCACAGAGACACAAAGTGAACACATGTTGTTGGAAAAATGGCGCTGATTGCATTGCTCAATGCAGGGTTGCCACAAACCTTCAATTTATTTAAAATGCAGTATCTGTAAAGTGCAATAAAGTGAAATTCAATAAAACAATGTATGTCTATATTCTACTGCCTTTGTCTATGCCTTTTTGTAGCTGGTGAGTCCTTTCTTTATCAAGGCTCAATTCAAATGCTACTTCCTCCACACAAAGCCTTCCCTCTACCAACCCCGTGCACCTATAAATATGCTCAAACACTAGCTAAAAGCTGTCTCATGTTTATAAATTACCACACCACTAATATTACTGTAGTTCATGTGACACTTACCAATTTTAACTTGTATTATAGTTGTTTGATTGGGGGTTATCCCAACTACTACTTCAACTTTAAAGTAGTAGTTTAAAGTTAAGGACAGGTAACCACACTTTTAACCTTCAGTCCTAGCAAGTCGAGGTGTCCATGGGAGGTGTTCAGTTAATGTTTAAGAAATGAATTATTAGTGGAAATTAAGATTGCAAGGTAAAATAAGGCTGAATATCATCATGAGGAGTTTCTATTTGATGAGAAATACCCCAGAGGATTTTAATCAGAGGAAAGCCACAACGAAAGCTGTAGTTTTAGAATGACTAAAAGAGATTCAAAATGCAGGTTAGAAGAGAGCTGTGCTGAATAAAAGTCTCATCGCTGCTATGCATTAACTCTGTGACGTTGGTCAATTTCTTTAAATGTTCTAATGGATACATTATAATCATACTTATTTATGGGGTACAATTTGATGTTTCAATACACATATCTGTTGTAAAATGATCAAATCAAATAGCATATTCATCACATGATTTATTTATCATTTATTTGTGGTGAGAACATTAAGAAACCTATTTTCTAGCTATTTTGTAGCATACAATAAAGTGTATAACTATTCACCATAGTTACTCTACTGTGCAACAGAACACCAGAACATATTCCTCATGTCTAATAGTAATTTTGTACTCATTGGCTAACCTTTCTCCATTTTCCCCTTCCTTATCCCCTCCCCAGTCTCTGGTAACCACTGTTCTACTATCTATTTTATGAGACATTATTTTGTTTAGATTCCACAAATCCCTTATAAGATATGTGATTTGCAAATATTTTCTATCATTCTGTCAGTTATCTTTTCATTTTCTTGATTGTTTCCTTTGAAGCATGAATGTTTCTAATTTTGAGAACATCCCATTATTTATTTCTTCTTTGATTTCTTGTGCTTTTGGTGTCATATCTAAGAAATTTCTAATCCAAGATCAAGAAGATGTGCATCTATGCTTTCTTCTAACAGTTGTATAGTTTTAGCCTGTACATTTACGTCTGTCATCCATTTTGAGTTAATTTTTATGTATCGTGACAGGTTGGGGTTCAACTTTAATCATTTGCATGTGGATATTCTAGTTGTCCCAATACCATTAGTTAAAAAGATGATTTTTCCCCCATTGAATTGTCTTGGCACTCTTGAGAAAAATCAGTTAACCAAAAATGTAAGTTTTTATTTCTGCATTCCCAATTCTGTTTCATTGATTGTATATGTGTCTATATCTATATCCAATGACAGAACTCACTGTCCTGATTACTATTGCTTTGTAGTAAGTTCTGAAGTCAAGAGGTATAAGTCTTCAAACTTTGTTCTTCATTTTCAAGACTATTTTGACTCTTCTGATTTCCTTGCATTTCCATATGAATTTTATAATCAGCTTCTCAACTTCTGCAAAAATAAAGCAGCAACAATTTTGATAGAGATTGTTTTAAATCTGTAGGTTGCTTTGAGGAACATTGCCATTTTAGCCATATTAAGTCTTCTAATCCATGAACATGGGATGCTAGGGCAAGTCATTTAACCTGCCTGGTTTCACCTGCTTTATTTCTCAAATGGGAATAATAATAGTCATTCTATGTTACAGGATTTTTTACATGAATTTTTACATGAAAATTGCATGAAAAAACTCTCTTGAAGTGGGGAATATAACACAAGTATAAGGAATTATTTATGATAGCATTATGGGAATCAGTATAGACTCTTGATGTCATAACTCTATAGAACATTAAAAATATTGGCTTATGTTTGTTTGTTCCAAAATTAGTTTCATTTATTTAAAACCACAACTTTTATTTCTTAAGTGCCTACTGCGTGGTTGGTGCCACAGTATGCTCCATGGCATAGAGATAAAGAGTATTGGCTCTATAGCTAAACTACCTGCTTTCAGTTCCCAGTTCTACCACCAGACTTAACCTTAGACAAGTTACTTGTATCTCTGTCACTCAGTCTTCTTGTTTGATAAATGAAGATCATAATACTGTAGTACCTACTACATAGGATTCTTGTGAAAACTGAATAAATTAATTCATATAAAGCACTTAGAAATATGCCCAACACATTGTCAGAACTTAATAAGTGTCAACCATCATTATAACACCATATAGAAATATGTGAGGGCCCTACATCCAGTGGTATTTATAATCAAATACATATGAAATAGCCTCTAACCTCTTGGTTTGCATGATTAGAGTCAGCCGGACATTTGTTTGAAGGTAGAGTACCTTCTTTAAAGAAACTAGACTTAAATGGAAATTCTCACACAATAAAATGGGGACTACAATTTCCCTCGTTGGATATATGAATAAATAAAATTGCTTTTAAATTACGTTTGACATTTTGCAATGTAAAGTCCTTCTTAGGTGTTTAAACAGAAAACATGCAGGTTGCTTGGGATAACTGTTTTGTGAGAAACGAGTGTAGCAACATTGCATCATTTTTTTCTGTTGGTGTCTATTCTGCTCTTAGGTTTCACTTATTAGAAACAGCTAGGGGAGAGTCATAACTGTATATGCACATCCCTGCTGTGTCCGTCTCCAGACCCCTTAGAGGCAGTCTGATCTCTGGCGGCAACTGGTTCTAGGGCAGTTGTGTTGGGTTGATGGCTGGTAAAGCACTCTGCCTACTACTAGTCTTCTCAAAGCTTGAGCTTAGGGAAATCATCACTGAAGCCACTTCAGTTAGGAGCAAATTGGGAATCACAGCATTCAACACTATAACAACAGCCTGAAAAAGACACATAGCAATTTCTCATAGAACCAGAGGATCAAGGGGATTGCAGGGGCTTTTGGCAGGCCATGTGGATCCTAGTTCATTCCTCAGTCTCTAGGAAGCCCTACAGCAAAACCATTTAGGATAAACTAATGTGTAGCACCGACCCCTACATTCTCTGCTGTTTCTTTAGTCCATTTTCTAAATCAGGAGAAATGGGCTTTAGGACACTTGAGCATTTAAATGGAGTTTGGGGGATAAAGCCCTAAATAGGAAATCTCCCCTCTATAAATCTCTCATTCCCAAGCATGGAAAACCTCAGGAACAAAAGGGCATGGGAGAGAAAGCCAAATAGCAACAGATCCCTTGTGCCAGCCAAGTGTTGCTTGGCAAAGCAACCTGGGTATTTGATGTGGGTACAGTCAGGTGGAAGTGGTAGAATGAGTAAGTCAAAGGCAAGGAAAGCTAATAGCAGCCTTATAGTTCAACCTTAGAGGAAAGCTCTGATGCTCTTATGAATATTTGAGACACTCTAATGAAATGATTTCCTCGATTTGCTGCTTATAATAATTAAAAATAATTCATGAATCTAAGGATGATAGGTATTGGTCAAAGCTTGATGTGAACCTGAAAAGAATTGCATTAGTTTCTTTTAAAATTTTGAATTGTGCTCTCAACCTTCTTGTTCTCATCTCCTCAGTTCTGCTCTCTAGTTGGCCTTTGTTTTATTTATTTCCACCAAAACGCTTTTCCATCCCCCATTTTTAAAAGTTCGCCTTCTATTCTTCCTGCTCATCATAAAATATATGTTCTTTAAGGTGCAGATTCAACTAAATATGAGGAGGAAGTCAATCTGATTGAACTAATTCAAAGGTAAGGTAGGGATGATTGAAAATTCTTGAGTAATCATGGGACTCTGCATTTTAAAAGAAGATCAGTTTCCTCCAAATTAATTTCTAATCTTGAGAAAATTTTAAACTAAGTCATTTGATGAATGTTTTTGGAGGAAATGTTTGGGAGAGGGAAGCGGTCTCCTGATGTCCTTCAGATCACATATTATTTTACCCACACTGTTTTGGCTGCATTCTAGTTGTAAAGTCACCTGTGACAGGAAGTATGGTCACAACTTCAAAAAGCCTACACACTCAGAGGTATGAGGCCTTGAAGCATTAGGTTTTAAATGAAAGTGAGAATCAGAGCTTTGAAAGTTGCTTATTGGGTCTCTGTGGAAATTCCTAGTTTGCATCTCCCTGGAGGAGAATTTCTCTCTTTGTTTTATACCCACAAGGCAGTCTGACAAAGGCCCATGATACTTTCTGCCTTGGAGTTTTCTTACTGAGAAGGTAGTAGGTAGAGGTGAATGAGAAGATGAGCATTAAAATGGAGTTTAAAATTTGGGATGCTCTAAACTAATGGGGAAAGAGAGAGAACCCCTTGATATCCATCAGCTTCAGTCAACCAGGTAGATGGTATGGTTTTTTGCCCTCTTAATTTAACAGTTGGTGAAATTCAGCCTTGGGCTGACACACCCTTGTGAGAAGGGCATGCATTGCTTCACAAGCAAATTTATTGCAAATGACAAGCAACAGATCCTGCAGTGAGGTTCCACCTGACCGGGCAGTGACTGATTTACAGACACTTGGCTCTGCTTGAGCTTTGGAAGCATATTTTTTATTCTAAGCTTTTTCCCTTGGGGTTTCCACCTCTTCACCAGCTCTTCCCTCCTCCCCTCACACAAAGACACTATGCAGTTTGCAGGGGTGTTATGCCTACTGCTCGGTATCACCATCACTCTGAATGACAAAACAGCCAAATAAGACTCAAGAGAAAGAGAAAGTTAATGAGCTGAAAGATTCCAAAACTTCTGAAGCAGGCTGCCTGAAAACTTTGAAAAGATCTTTAATTCTGATGGATCTAGCTGCTTAATATCTTTAACAGTGCTGTATGCTGTTCATTAATAATTGCTATTTTTGTCTCTTCATTGACCCCTACCCTGCTGTCTAACCTGTCCAGAATATCTACCCAATTGTTTCTCAACAATGTCTATAAACCAGAATTACCCAAGGAATACATTTTAAAAAAATCTAGATAAGCAAGTCCTATCCCAGATCTACTAACAGTTCCTGGAAACAGGGCATGTGTATTCACATATTAAAAAATAGTTTCTCCTATGATTTTTGAGGCATAGCCAAGGTTGAACATCACTGCCTTAGGCTCATCTAGAAGAATTTTATCTTTGCAACAATTCTGTGAGATATGTACTATTCTCATTTTGAAACTTGAGGCTCATAGCATGTCAATGATTGGCCAAAGGTCACACAGCTAGAAATTTGCTAAGCTAAGATTCAAAGGCAGACCAGTTGCTTCAAAGGACATACCATTTCTATTCATCACACCAATGAGCTATGCATAATTTTTCTCAGTGCCCTGATACAGACCTCTGTCAAACCAAGAGTCTTGCTCTAATAATTTCCATCCCTCTCTTGGTCTTTAGTTCCATCATACTAATGCTTTTCTACTTTTTACAACCTAGCCATCATTTTCCTGGATAGAAAAGATGGAAGCAACATAGGCAGTGAGCAATTCCATAATCTCCCTATATGTACTACCATTACGCTATCACATTATCAGTCTTAATCCACAGGTATATACTCTCCTTTTCATCTGCCTGTCTGCCATTTGTATGTCTTCTTTTGAGAAATGTCTATTCACATCTTTTGCCCATTTTTAAATTGGATTATTGATTTTTTCCTCTTTAATTGTTTGAGCTCCTTATATATTCTGGTTATTAATCCCTTGTCAAATGGATAGTTTGCAAATACATTTTTCCATTATGTGGGTTGTCTCTTCATTTTTTTTTATTGTTTTCCTTTGCTGTGCAGAAGCGTTTTAACCTGATATGATCCCATTTGTCCATTTTTACTTTGGTTACCTGTGCTCGTGGGATATTGCTCAAGAAATTTTTGCCCAAACCAGCATCCTGGAGATCTTCCCCAAAGTTTTCTTGTAGTAGATTCATACTTTAAGGTCTTAGATTTAAGTCTTTAATCTATTTTGAATTGATTTTTGTTTGTGATGAGAGATAGGGATTCAATTTAATTTTTCTGCATATGGATGTCCAGTTTTCCTAGCACTATTTATTGAAGGGACTGTCTTTTCTCCAATATATGTTCTTGACACCTTTGTTGAAAATAAGTTCACTTTAGATGTATGGATTTATTTGTGGGTTCTCTTTTGTGTTCCATTGGTCTATGTGTCTGTTTTTATGCAAGTACCATGCTGTTCTGGTTACTATAGCTCTATCGTATAATTTGACATTAGGTAATGTGATTCCTCCAGTTTTGTTATTTTTGCTGAGGGTAGCATTGGCTTTTCTGGGGCATTTGTGGTTCCATATAACTTTTAGGATTGTTTTTCTAATTCTGTGAAGAATGTCATTGGTATTTTGATAGGGCTTGCATTCATTTTATAGATTGCTTTGAGTAGTATGAATATTTTAACAATATTGATTCTTCCAATCCACAAATATGGAAAATCTTTCCATTTTTGGTTGTCCTCTTCAATTTACTTTGTCAGTGTTTTATTGTTTTCATTATAGAAGATCTTTCACTTCTTTGGTTAATTCCTAGATCTTTAATTTTATGTGTGGCTATTGTAAATGGGATTACTATTTTGATTTCTTTTTCAGATTGTTTGCTATAGGCATATAGAAATGCTACTGTTTTTTTATGTTGATTTAGTATTCTGCAACTTTACTGAATTTGTTGTATCAGTTCTAATAGTTTTTTGGCGGAATCTTTAGGTTTATCCAAGTTCAAGATCCTATCATCTCCAAACAAAGATAATTTTTCTTCCTTTTCAATTTGGACACCCTTCATTTCTTTCTCTTGTCTGATTGCTCTAGCAAGGACTTCCAGTACTATGCTGAATAACAGTGATAAAAGTGGGTAGCACAATTTTAAAACTACAGTTCTAATCAACTCCCCCAATTTGCTGATGAAGAAACTGAGGTCCAGAGAAATAAATTGACTTGCCCAAAGTTATACAGCATGTAGTAAATCAAGATCTAAAATTCAAGTTTTCTCATATGAAGTCCAGTGCTCTTTCTAACACACTCAATATGGTTATGAAGTCCAGTGCTCTTTCTAACACACTCAATATGATAAAGAAGGAAATCAGCACCATGTCCAGAAAGTTCTGGAGAAAACTCTGGTTACAAGAGAGAATAATAATATTAAGTTAACACATCTTGAGCAATTACTGTATGCCAGGCTCGTTTTACTGCTTTACTTCTGGCTGTGCTCTGGCTGTTTTAGACTGCCTTCACCTGAATTCAAGTACTGCATCTGCATCATTCACACATCTTTGAGTGTCTCTGGAACACATCCAGCCTCCTGGCCTCTTCACCTCCACTTCTGGTGCCATAATTCAGGTCCACATTATCTTTTTCTTTAAATCACAGCTTTATTAAAATATAATTTGCATATCATAAAATTAATGCATTTAAATAGTGCACATACAATGGCTTCTAGTATATTTACAGAGTTGTGCAACCATCCCCACAGTCTGATTTTAGAATATTTTCCCCATGCCCATTAGCAATCACTCCCCATTCTTTCCTCTCCAAAGCCTTGGTAAACACTAATCTACTTTGTGTCTATGAATTTGCCTTTCCAGATACTTCATATACATGGAATAATACAATATGTGGTCTTTTGTGGCTGGCTTTTTTCACTTAGCATGTTTTCAATGCTCATCCATGTTGGAGCATGAATTATTACTTCATTCCTTTCTGTTACTGAATAGTATTCAATTGTGTTGATAGACCACATTTTGTTTGTCCATTCATCTATTGACAGACTCCTTATTATCTCTTGTTTAAACTACTGCAATAGCATTCTGACTATTGTTTCTACCTCCATAATTCCCTATGCTCTTCCCACTGTCATTAGAAATATTTTATAAAAGTATCAATTTTCCATCACTACTTCAGTGTTTCCCTGTTCTAAGCAGGAAATCACAAACTTAACTGCCTCTAGAGGCAAGTTAAGTCAAGCAAATGGATGAAGTTATGAGATGCAAGACAATTTTTGAATGGTGGGTTCAGTGGCCAATTGAAGAGTAAACCCTGCTTAAATGCATTCAAATTTGAATTTTTTAAATGTAAACAAACAAACAAAACAAAACACTGTGCTTACCTACAAAAAGAGTCAGGTTGCTTTTCTCTGTGCCTTATTTATCTAAAAGAGAACAGCCCAACCACTTAGCAAGGCTCTTTATCACTTGACTCCAGTCTTATCTCCTGGTTCCTCTCCTGCTTCTCCTCCTCCTTCTCTTTCTTCCCATTCCCTCCTACTCTATAGTTTCAGCCATACCATGCTATTGGAAAAGCCTAAATTGCCCTTTATATTTTATGACTTTTGTGCCTTGTTTTTTCCTTCTGTCTAGAATGCCCTCATTCTGCTTCTCTTCCTGGAGAGCTGATTCTCCATCTTTCAAGATCTGCCTTGAATGTCATCTGCTCTGCCACCCTTTGTTCTACCTCTACCTGTCTTATCATATATATCTACCACATTATAATCGAACATCCTATGTGCAGGTCCATCTCTCTTATCATACTATAAACTCCTCCAAGGTAGAGATGTTGTTCGAGTCAATATTGTATCTAATAGTCTACAAAGAGGAGGCTCCTATACTATCATATCTGGCTGTGAAAAAGAGAGATTTCCATACCTTTCCTTGGAGCAACTATTAACTGGATCCCAGGAAAGTTTAAGTAGTTATTTGTCCAAAGCCACCTAAATTTGGTTGCCAGGGTCTGAAATTAGACATTGTGATATTGGACTAGCTACCTCAGTGTCTCCTACCACACAAGGAATGAAACTTATGTTCTAGGCCTCAGAAGCAGGGTAGGGTGATCCCAACTGGATGCTCTCTTGGACTTGGCGAGTTTTTCATGTGGACCTCCCTCATTCCTCAATTTTCTCTCCTTCCCTTCCCTTCCCACAGTCCTCAATCCTTTCCCCCTTCTTTGTCCCAGTCTCCTCTACCTGCTACTTTCCCCTCTCAGTTATTTATCCCAATAGAAATAATCAAACCTCAAGACCCATCAACTCTCCCTTTGAGCCTATAAATTTTGCAGTCTCAAAGAATCCACTAATGTCAATGTTTTTTCTCTTTTTCTCTTTCCTGCTGGTCTGCAGTGTCCTGGGTAGACTTTCTCAAGGATAAGCATTGGTCACAAAGGGGATAGGGCATACTGATGATTTTCTACTCAAGCCTGTAGGCTTGTTCACCCTCTAAAATGTCTGTAATTAAATAGACCCTTCACCGGTTATGAGAAATGCGCTTTCTTTCTTAACATAACTAGGACTCTATTTCTTACAAACTAGTACCCCTGTTTTAGTATGCTATGAAAACATTTGCTATCTTCCAGTCTAGGTCTGTCTTTTTTTCTCCTTCCTTTCTTTTTTCCTCCTTCTCACCTTCCCTCCTTTCTTCCTTCCTTCCTTCTTCCATCCTTCCTTCCTTCTTTTCTCTTTCTTTTCTTTCCTTCCTTTCTTCTTTCCTTTTCTCTTTCCTTCTTCTCTTTCTCCTCTCCCTTCCTTCCTTCCTTTCTTCCTTCCTTCCTTTTTTTCTTTGCAGAGGTGATAAGTGGGAGATGGGAAGACACTTAAACTTAGCTTGTTATATATTTTATTTGTCTGTAGCAAAGATCCCAACAAAGATATTTTCTATTACTGAAATACAATTCCACAAACTTTTATTGAATGCCTTCTAGGTGTCAGGCAGTATCCTGGTTGTGATTTCTTTCAATGAGCTAATAAGGGGCTTAAGATTTGAGGCTGAAACTCAGGATTTGTTCTAATGAATAAGTTCTTATACAAAGTCAGTTATATGTAAAATAGCCAGAAGGTCTGATTACCTTGATAGCAATCTAGAAGTATTTCTTCCAGTGCTCTCTGCACCAGTGTTTATTCAGCCAACCAGGGTAGATTGATCACCCACTATGTTTGAGGCACTATATTAATCATTGTGATTACATTGATGAAAAAGATATTCCTATCTCATGAAAGAGGCAAGTACCTATATTACTGAATGCATTATAATGTTTTGAGTGATGTAATTAATGTATGAACAAAGTGATTAGTGCAGAGGTTTGCAAACTACTGGCTACCTGTTTTGGTGAATAAAGAAATACAGCCACACCCATTCATTCACTTGCTGTCTGTAGCCACTTTTGCACTACATGGCAGAGCTGTTGCAAGAGAGACTATGGCTTGCAAAACCAAAAATAGTAATTCCCTGGCCCTTTACAGAAAAAGTTTGTGGACTCCTGCCTTATAGAAGTTAAGTGTGTTTGAGGTAACCAGGAAAGCATCAAAACAGTGATGTCTGAATTGGAAATATTAGATTTAGTCTCACTTTTTCAGGTGTATAAGAGAGGAAAGAGGGCTATAGATGGAAAGATCAGAGGCAGAGGTTGAGCAGAGATATGGAGGTAGAAAAAGCAAGACCTTTACTAAAAACCATTGAATTATACAATACGTAAATTGCATGTAAATAAAATTAAAAAAAATAAATGGCTTATGCCTGTAATCCCAGTGCTTTGGGAGACCAAGGCGGGCAGATCAAGAGGTCAGGAGTTGGAGACCAGCCTGACCAACATGATGAAACCCTATCTCTACTAAAAATACAAAAATTAGCCGGGCATGGTGGCATGCACCTGTAATCTCATCTACTCAGGAGCTGAGGTAGGACAATTGCTTGAACCCAGGAGGCGGAGGTTGCAGTGAGCCGAGATCACACCACTGCACTCCAGCCTGCGCAACGGCGAGACTCTGTCTCAAAAATAATTTTAAAATTTTTAAAAATAAAAATAAAAATAACACTACATACTTAGGAGCTGGACCAGTGTGTCTCAATGGAGCTCCAAACTTTATGATAACCAAAACTACCACCGTACACTTTTAAACACCCCCAGGAGTGTGGTAAAGGTTCACTAAGAGCCATTGATAATCCAATGTGGCTTGAGTACAGGATATATGGAAGAAGTGGCAGGCAGTGCCTAGCTAAGGAGCTTCAATGCTATCCAGCAGTTAGTCCTCTTCCAAGTGTACAGTTCATGGACTAAGATCTCTTCCCTTGAGAAAATCTGCTACCTCCCTGTAAACAGGGCCTTTCCACAAGATCCCAAGTGTCAGCCTAAGATGATGAGCCCCCCAGAAAATAGAGGCTTGCATAATTCCATCTCCCACCATTTCCCATCCTGTGGAAGGCTGACCATCCTACCAAGCTGTGGCCAATTGAAGTGAACAAATTTGCTACAATCGTAAATACACAGCTGGAATATGCAGCTCTATAGTGAACAAAATGGGTCATTAAGCATGCATTAGCAGCTGGTAACCTACACTTTAAAACTGCTATTAACCTGCTGATAAGACATTTTAAACAATAAATAAAAGACACCCTTAAGAATGGTGTGAATGTATTTATATGTTCCAAAGCTTTCAAAGTGATAATGATTTATTTTCGTCAGTGCTTTTAATTCTTACAACTCCTGCCTTTTCTACATTTTTCCACCACTCATTTAAGAGAGGCACAAAACATCCTCATTCTCATTTCTGAGAAGCACTCTCAGGAGGGAGTGGTTTAGCAGTATTCAAAAAACAAGATTTCAACATGCTTAGGGGTATTGGGTGGTAGAAGTAAAGGTCTTCTCCCCAAATCTCAAGGTCAGCCAACTCCAGTACACTCTAAGCAGCAGTAATGTTTCCTGGGCCTTGAGGGAAGGGAATCTGTGAGTTTTGAATAAAGTAACCACACTGTTACCTTGGTTAGGTTGTGATCTGAGAGTACTCAAAGACAAAGTTCATTTTCCCAGTATATTGGTGAGAGGGTTTAGTGAGGTTTTTAGCTGCTTCTATTTTAAAGACCCTTTCCTAAATATGTTGCAATTACATTCCAATCAGCCTACCTTCTCTTTGTGCCTCCATCTCATTCACAAATTAAAACAACATTTTCTGGGGACTAGTTTACTCAAAATTGTAATTATTGCTTCATTGATTGCAAACCATGAACCACCCACTTCTCTTAAATACAGACAGCTGGGCCATCTGTTCCCTATGAATCATGTAAACAGAGAAGACTTGACAGAAAGATTTAAACACTTTCCAACCTGGTTCTGCCTTATTTCAAAAATGCAATCAACTGTCCAGAGACTTAACAGATGCAATGGTTAAGATGTGACCTGCCAACGTGATCCTCTCATGTAACATAGAAAGTTCTGGTTAGAAAATTAGGTCAAAGCATCCAACCTTGTCATATTTGTTCTTCCTGCTCATTTAATTAAATTTTTTTAAAAAATATGGAAAATACATACACAGGAAATAAAAATTTAAGCAGTACAGAATGGTACAAAATGACAAGTAAAATGCTCTCTTCCTGCCGCTTGCTCCCAGACAAATCCCTTTAGACATTTGAATTTTCTGTTTTTTTGTACTTTTGATTAACTAGAGCCTCTAGTTCTTGGTTTATCAATTTTAATCTGTACTGAGACTTCCCACTAAAAAAAAAAGATGATACATTTAGCTCCCTCATCCTCTCTCATGATGTGGCCAAGACCCTAACTCATTAATCCTACCTCTCTTTTTTCTCCCCTTGAAATGTCTATTATAGCTTTTAGTTTTTATATTAGTTGTATAAACTTCAAATAATACACTTAAGCCTTCATTTCTTAATCCATTCACTTGGTTTTTATTATTTTTTTAATATTTTCCTTTTTATAGTTTACATATTTTGCCTTGTGGAAGAAATCCTTCCCTGCTGCAAGATTACAAAAATATTCTCGTATACTTTATTCTAAAAGTTTTGTCTATTACACTTAAACCCCTAAACCATCTGGAATTGATCGCTGTATAGAGTGTGAAGTAGAGATCCAATTTCACTTTTTCCATATGGATAATCATTTGTTTCAGCAGTGTTTATTAAATAGTCCAAGCTTGCCCTACAGTTTTGCAATATTACTTCTGTTATATATCAAGTGCTATACAATACTTTCAATATAAAATCTGTCTCTGGAACCTGTATTCTCTCCTCTTGGTAAATTTATTCAATTAAATTGTATGCCTTAGGGTCACCACACCCTGTGAGCCTTGGTTTTCTCGTCCTTAAACTGGGGATAACAATATCTTGCCCTAACTACCTCAGAGAGTTAGTGGGAAGTCAAGTGAAATAACATATGCCAAGACACTTTGACAAATGGAAAGTGTTATTCCAGTTATGGAACCATAACATGCTGGCATCAAAGTGACTTTAGATATCACTTCGTTTAGTCCTTTATATTTACAGAAGAGGAAACTGGGGTTTCGAGCAGTTGAGTGATCTGCTCACGTAGAAGGCCTCATTATTATGCTCCTAGAGTGTGCTTCCTGAGGCCTCAGCCTAAAGTAAAGTACATTTTATCTGATCCCACAAAAAGATCGAGTCAAGGACTTAATCCTCTAGGTCTGTATGTTGGATACTGTTTATGTTTTCCCCTAAATGTGATGTAATCGCTGAAGTTTGATATATTACTTCCTGTGCCTAATGGCCAATTTCAAGGTTAAATGGTGCAAATGCAATTTTGCATAAGCCACCTCTGATTTAACAGCAGAGATTGATATACATCACAGCCACTTAACAAATGGCATCTATCCAGTTGGTGCCTGTCACACAGCTATTATGTGTTAAATATAAGGCACATTAGGTGATTTATATTGCTACTTTATGTAAAACGAGAACATCTATTTATGAAAACTGGCCCGTCTATGAATTGGCAAACACACCTGAACAAGAAGACAAAAGTTTGATTTAAACATTAAATAGCAATAAAGATAATTTAAAACTTTCATTTTCATTTAGTTAGAAAAAAATGTGTCTCAGTCAAAGACTGAATTTGGGCAGATAGTCCACAAACAGGGAATAACTATTAGCATAAAATAAAGTGTGGTTATAAAAGCATTGTTTTTTTTTTACTGTGAAATATGTCATTTACAAAGAAAGATTAAGCATGCCTGTAGTTTAAAGATTAATAGTAAAAAATAAAGCAACCATTTCTATATCTATCACTCAGGTTAAAAAATAGTATATTATCAATACCTTAGAGGCCCTTGGTGTGTACCCTCTATAGCACCTCTAAACTCCCAGGGCTAACTACAACCCTGTATATTATGCTAATTATTCCCTCACTTTTGTTTATAATTTTTGCTGCATATGTGTGATTTCCTAAAAGATGCATTGAATAATTTTGCCTTGTTTTGAAAATTACATAAAAAGGAATCATAATGTTTGTATTTTGGCATCTTCTCCCCTCATCTGCATTGGAACTTAATTGGCTGAGCCTTAGATACGTTTTTAACTTACACAAATTTAACTATGTGATACAAAATAGAAAGAAGAAGAAGAAAGGAAGAAATAACAAAAATAGTGAAAGAGAGAAAAATGATCATTTAAACAGCATTGGCGATTCTTTCCCCCATCCAGAGTTGTTAAATAAAATATAGGACACAAAGTTAGTTTTCAGATTTAAAAAATCATAAAAATTTAAAATATAATTATTACATTTTAATACTAAAAAATTATTAGTTGTTTATCCAATATTCAAGTTTAACTGGGCTTCCTGTTTCATTTTGTTTACTAAATTTGGCAGCCTATCCTATCCCATTCAATGTGCCTGCACCCAGAGTGAATGGAGGTATGAAAAAATGTGACTCTTGTTTTTTCAAGTATTTTCCAGTATCATGTGACAGTGTTATGTGTAAATCCAGTGCTCAAACATAGAAATAGTAAGGTGTTCCAATGCTGAAGGGAAAACTGACTTATTGGGAGATATGTTGCTCTCTAACATGGCACCTTCCTAAATTATTTTTGAAGGTAATTTTGATTATACACAATTGTATCAGGAGATGCATTCAATCATTAGTAACAGAGACCCAACCATAATATTTGAAAAATAAGAACTTATTCCTTCATATGAAGGAAATACAGGGATGATGTAATGGTTTCAAATGTTTGATCAGAGACTCAAGCTCCTATCTTTCTGCTTCACCATTCTTAGTGCTAACTGCCATCCTCAAAGTCACTTTATGGTCCATGATGGCTGCTAGAGCTCTAGTCATCAATTTTGCATTTCAAGCAGGAAATATGAGGGGTAGCGGGCGATAAGGGCATTCACCAGCATTCTCTTCAATTTTCAATAGCTTTCCTGCAAGTCCCTCCTAATAAGGTCCACTTAGATTCCATTAACCATTTCTAGGTCAGAAATATAGATTTTGATAAGCACATTACTATCCAGAAAAAAAAAAAAAACCTCAGGGTCCGGTCCTGCCATTAATGAGGAAGAGAAAAGTAAATATTGGGTAGGCAATTAGTAGTCTCTGCCACAGTGATTTTTGCCTTATCAACTGAACTAAGAACCCAACCCCCAAGTAAGACAGGACTCCACTATTTACTATTTACAAGAAAAGTTGCCTAAATTCTCATTCATTGCTTTTTTGGGTTATAAAGAATCAGTTCAATTATATTAGCATGTTAGAAAAACAGTGAATAAATCTGTCTATATATTTGGCATGTATTTTAGTCCAAACTACTACACTGCTATAAATAAGTAGCCCCTTCATTTAAATACTCCACAAGTAACATACTTTGAAATATTTAAGTACTAATTATTGGCACTAATAAATTCAGCCAATCTAAGAAACACTTTAGCTTTATTAACAAATCTTAACATTAAGTTTTATGCCAAGAAAAAATATTTAAAGGATCTTATACATAATCCGTGTACAGGGATAATTGTCGTATCTCCTAAACTGTTTGGAAGATGATCAGAGGTATTATTTGAGCTGTGCTTCTTGTCTGTCTGACATAGAAGTGTGTTGGATACTCCACCTAGGCCCTTTAATTCATTAGTAAACTATCATATTCGTTTTGTGGGTTTCCAGAATCCTTATTTACCCTCAGGGACATCATTCGGTCCTTTACCTTCACCTGAAATGTGTAGAGGGATGCACTGTAAATAAAAGACAAATGCATTTATCATTTAAGCAGTTACAGAAAGAGTCAGGTAAGAAAAGAAATTGAAATAATGAGATAAAACTTAATTTTAGAGCTATTTGTATATTCAACTTACTAATGATTTCCTGTATAAGCAAGAGTTTATTCTATGGCAAAACTAGATACTCCATAAGATAACTGCTGGCTCCCTAATTCCCAACTTTTCCAAGTGTAAGAGCCAATTCTGGAAACAGAAGGATCACCAACTACTCCAGCATGTTCTCCCCCAGTAGCCTCCAAAGCAAAGTCCAGGGATAGAGTTGTGAGCATCACTGCAGTTCAGTACTTAACTCCTACTTCCCCACTCAGATTCACCAGCCTGCACAGGTGGCTGCACATACTATATACTCTAACTGCATGGCTATATCTCACTATTGTCAAAGGGAAAAAAATGGCATTTGCTTCCACATATTTGTACCTTTGATTATGAGATTCCCTCAGCCTGGAATATTCTTCCTGCATCTTCTTTACCAAACTGGACTTATTTTCCAAGGCCCACATGAATAGCTAACCTCTTCTGTGAAGCCATCCCTAATTTCTTCAGGCAGAACTAACTTAACCTTCCTCTATATTTTCACACCACTTTGCTTAGCACTGATAACTCTGTCTAGCATGCATTTCATTCTGTTTTGTATGAAGAATGTTTATATAATTGTCTCTTCCACTATATTGTGAACAATTTGTGGTCTGCGGGCAGATGTTAGTTCATCTTTGTTCAAGACATAGAATCTCCCAGCCCTTGTGGCTCTTTGTTCAAAGTGGTCCTCATCCCATTATATTATTTGGGGAAAAGGTAAACAGTCATTCTTTTTTCTTATTCACCACAGATAAAACATGCATTGATTGAGTCAAAAAGTCCTCCAAAGACTTAATACACTATGAGCCAGTATTATATTTAACAAAAGAGTAGGCCAGGCCCAGTGGTTCGTGCCTATAATCCCAGAACTTTGGGAGGCAGAGGTGGGCGGATCACTTGAGGTCAGGAATTGGAGACCAGTCTGGCCAACATGGCGAAATCCCGTCTCTATTACAAATACAAAAATTAGTCAGGAGTGGTGGTGCATGCTTGTAGTCCCAGCTACTCGGGAGGCTGAGGCAGGAGAATCACTTGAAACTTGGAGGCGGAGATTGCAGTGAGCCAATATCATGCCACTGCACTACAGCCTGGGGTAAAAGAGCGAGACCCTGTTTCAAAAAAAAAAAAAGGCTATCTGCTTCATCCAATGGAATGTTTGTATTGCAAGCGCGGAAAGCCCTCCTTAAGATATACCTCTAAAATCTAACCTAAAAAGAGTATTATGGAAAGTCTCCAGTGTACTCCTTAGAAAACATTAGCCAACCACCACTAAAATCTATGCTTATGTCTATTACCTATTCCTCAAAATCTGTTCTTGCTATCTTCATGGAAAAGAAGGGATTTTAGAAAATGTGTGGAGCACAGCTTTTCCCATCTTATCAGCCAGCTTCATAATCAACTGATGTCTGGGCTCTAACCTAGAGGTGAAGTTAGATAAGTAGCCACATATTTCCAACACACAGTTGTTGGGAGGAACACCATGTTGATCTGGCTCTTATTTCAGTCTGGTAGGGCTCAAGGGAAGAGCAACCTACCCAGTCATCAACTGGATTTCCTTCTTTCATTATTTCAGACACATCCTTGCAAACAACGAACTTCTAAAATAAGCACTTTGAATCAGTTTAGTCTAATATCTGGGCCCAGTTGGGACTCTGGGAACAAAAGTTCTAAAATGAATATCAAGGTATTCACCACTACAGTCCTTTTGGCTGAATAGCAGAAGAGATTGTATGGGGAGATGCAATAATAAGAAAAATGTCTAGCAATCTCTGCTTTTTCTTCAGCCAGGCTACCAGACAAGCCTCTGAATCCCCAAAGTGATTTGTACTCAGTGACACTGTGTTCTGAAAATAACAACTCTTTTAATGTGGTGAAGTAAAAAGATTGGGGTGTTTGAAATTTGATAAATCTGAGCTTAAATCTTGGCTTTATCATTTATGGAAGCTCACTATGTGAAGTTGGTACAAATTACTTAAGATTCTTGAAGTACTTATCTATTTCTTAAACTGTAAAATGGAGTTGTCTACCACATTGGATTATTGTAATGCAACACTGAAATGATGAAGAGCTCAGCACACAGGAAGCATGCATTTAATAATATCTGTAATCCATGATTATCAGTTGTCAGCAAAGGCTGGTGGGTAACAAAGAGTCTTGTCCCTTGAGTATTTGGTATGTACTTGATAGTTTTGGATTTTTGCATGAACTAATAATTCACGTTTTTATCTAACAACTATGGAATACTAAACAGTGCCTATGAGGTTAAATTCCAAGTGGTGTAATTTCCTTCTAAAAGCTTCACAGTCTTCATTCATCCTCAATCTAAAATCTGAAATCCCTTTAGTTCCAGCTTACAGATCAGCTAAATTGAAAGCCTCAGTGACAATTAAACTTTTATGGAGCATTAAAGAAGAATCTGGAAACAGGTTTTGTTATAAACAAAAGGAGAAAATAAACAATGATGAAGATATTGGGCCATAGAAAAAGGTTAACACCAAAGAGTAGAGATGAGTGAAGTCAGAAAAAGAAAAGCCCTAAATATAAGCTTGGCCTACATCAAGACTCTTAGGTAATAATAATTATTGTTATTAAATAATATGTGCCCTGCACTGTTCTAAGCCTTTACATGGATTCTTTCATGAAATAACCCTCTTAGGTTATTATAATTACTATTCCAGTTTTGTAAATGAAAATACTGAGGCACAAAGAGGTAAAATAATTTTCCAAGGTCATTTATTGGCAGAATCAGGATTTGGATACAGGCTGGCTGAATCCTGATCCTGTGATTTCAAGCTTCACCTATGTTGATGGAAAAAGGTACAAGACATAGTTCTAAGCACTTCTCATTAATTATCTCATGATTCTTCAACAATCCTTAGGAGCCAATACCATTATTAACTCTATTTGACAGATTAAGAAACTAATTCTCAAGGGGGGGGCGGGGGAAGGGAAATAACTGGATGTGGTGGCCCATGCCTGTAATCGCAGTGTTTTGGGAAGCTGAGGAGGCAGGATCACTTGAACCCGGGAGTTCAAGACCAGCCTAGGCAATGTATTGAGACCTTGTCAAAAAAAAAAAAAAGAAAAGAAAAGGAAAGAAAGAAGGAAGGAAGGAAAAGAAGGAAAGAAAGAAAGAAAGAAAGAAAGAAAGAAAGAAAGAAAGAAAGAAAGAAAAGAAAGAGAGAAAGAAAGAAAGAAAAAGGAAAGCAAGCAAATCAGTGACACAGCCAAGATTCAGAACCGTGCATTTTGGTTCTGTGGCCTGCACTCCCATCTGATACTGCATCTCCAGACACAATGATACAGGTTGAGTATTACTTATCTGAAACGGGTGGGAGCAGAAATGTATCTGATTTTGGATTTTATTGTATTTGGAATATTAGGATGGGAACCAAGTATAAGCATGAAATTCATTTAGGTTTCATATATACCTTATGCACATAACCTATAGGTAATTTTATGCAGTATTTTAAATAATTTTGTGCATGAAATAAAGTTTTAAATATGCACGTGTAGAATTTTCCACTTGTGGCGTCATGTTGGCAATCCAAAAGTTTTGGATTCTGGAGCATTTCAGATTTTGGATTTTCAGATCAGGGATGCTCAACCTGTATTAAGCACATCTAACAGATGAGAAACTGGTGTTCAGTGGCTGAGGTGCCACAGTCACTCAGCAGAAATAGGTCCTAAATTCAGAGTCCCTAAAGTTTTATTTTTACTAGGCTACCTGACCCCTTACCATAGAGACTGTCCTGTGGTTTGGGACTTTAGTTTTCAAGGCCTTTTGTAGTTTTGCCTCGTTGTCAAATAGGTAACTCAAAGGCACTTTTTTAGTCTTTGGTTATTACACAACAGTTTGGTGAATTATTTGCTGTTCTTTTCTGGTATTCCAAAGCTAACAATTTCTAAAGAGTTAATCTAAGAAGATTATAAGAAATAAATAGCCCTGGACTGTTTGTCTCTAACCCTTACCCTCTCCCTCTTCAGGACTTACAGGAAATATATTGGCAATAATCAAAGGAAACTCAGTAATTCAGCCAGCATTACCTAACAAATCTCCTTGAAACTATTTTAAAAGCGACGGATGAGTACAAGGTCCTGGAAAGCACATGTTCTTTCTTCCTTAATTGCTGCCTAACTAAAAGCAAACAATATTGAGAATCTTTCTTTTTCTTTTTTTTTTTTTTTTTTTTTTTTTGAGTTGGGGTCTTGCTCTGTCTCCCAGGCTGTAGTGCAGTGACGTGATCATGACTCACTGCAGCCTTGAACTCCTGGACTCAACGGGTCTTCCCACCTCAGCCCCCATGTAGCTGGAACTACAGACATGTGCCACCAAGCCCAGCTAACTTACTTTATTTTATTTTTGTAGAGATAGGGTCTTGCTATTTTGTCCAGGCTGGTCTCAAACTCCTGGCCTCAAGCCATTCTCCTGCCTCAACCTCCCAAAGTTTTGGGATTACAAACATGAGCCATGGCACTCAGCCACTATTGAGAATCTTATCTCTGAAATGCACTACCTCAGATGGCAGAAGAAGCTGTACGTATACCTATTAAATAGGCCTATTGAAACCTTGTTTGTTCAATATTAATTAAGTGATGCTAATATAACCCAACCTCTGTGAACAAGCCAAGAAGATATCTGTAGATACTGGGACAAGTATTTCCTATTTGTATAACCCTTATAATTTAAGTAGTTCATGTTACTTTTATAAACACTGGAACTTAGCCTTCTAACACACCCAAGTTATAAGAAAGGGGCAAATCTTTAGTCCTTCCTATTTGAATTTTAAAAATTGAGGCACAATCATATTAAACAAGACAGGTTTCCAAATTTTCAACTCACTGCTGTGTCCTTAAACTACATAGAGGGTCTACATAGCAGGACTGATTCTAGGTAAAAATACAAAGGTGAAATTTGCCTTTGGGCCCTTCTGCATTTTTCTTTACCCATTCAGCAATCTTCATGCCCTTTCTGTGATTTTCTCCCCCTCTGCTCAAATGGCGCAATGCTAAAATACTTTACTTATGGCTTCTAATATGGACCAGATCTATAATTTGTGACTTCCTCTCCACATCTCCCACTCTAGAAATTACCTGAGTTGCATTGCAATAGGACTTCCTACAAAAAGTGTCATGTAGGAAAGCAATCAGGTGACCTGACAATCCCACTTCTGGGAATGGATGTGACAGATATAAATTACCAGGCAGTAAAAATAGATGTAGGAAGATGTAAGAGTAGAGTGACCAGCTGTCCCAGTTTTCCCAAGACTGAAGAGTTTCCTCGGAATGGGACTTTCAGTGCTTAAACCAGTAAAGTCTCAGATGACCTGAAACAAGTTGGCAACCCAAGGAGTATTGTTTACAGTAAGCAAAAAACAGAAAAAAACAAACTAACTAACTAAATGTTCACCAATAGGGTAATACTTGAGTAAATTATGACGCATCATTTTATAGAATACTATCCAACTACTTAAAAAATGAAGTAAATATATATTGAATAGAAAAGATGACTACAGGAATTATCAAATGAAAAAGCCAATTATATAATAATATGTCTAGTATGATACAATTTTGGTGAAAACATTTAAAAAAGACAATTAAGTTAGAAAAGTAACATGATCAGTTTTGCACAGTAGACCCAATCCTAAAAATGAAAAAATAACTTGGCATTTTAAAAATCCATTTTTGTAGTGGATAACACAGGGATGACTCATATATTCTGAGAGGTCATTAGGGCAATAATTAATAGCTCTATTACCTCAGGCCTAGGAATTTTGAAAAATTTATCCCAAATACATGAAAGAATAGAGAAATCTGGAATAACTAAGAATTATAGTGTCATATAATCTCACCAGAAAACATGTGAGCATTCAAAGACGAATGAAAAAAATAGAATGAAAACAAACAGGCATGATTTTCCATTTCTTGTAAAGTAGCCTAAAAAAAAGCCAAATACAATTTCCAGTGATGGAAGTTTTAAATAAATAACAACGTAGAGTTGTTTGGATTTGATGATGGCGTGGATCTTTGATATAAACAAGTTCACTGTATGTTATATATGGAAATAAGTAAAAGTGATTAGAAAACTTCAGTGAGGGGAATACAGTCCGTGCAGAAACTGTTTTGTGAAGGAAATATGTCATAGACATATTCAAGACTTTGGGGAGTTGTCAATGTCTCAGGACATATCTCCCTTGAATGTTAAAGATCGTCAGTATACAAAAAGAAAAAAGGGTAGAAATTACACCAAAAGAGTAATGATAGTTCTTGCTGATTAATGGGAATACAAGCTATTTTGGTTATTCCTTAGTAATCTTTTTTGTTTTCTCCAAATTTATCTAGAAATGAAATATTGTCTTTTTTTATTATTATTATACTTTAAGTTTTAGGGTACATGTGCACAATGTGCAGGTTTGTTACATATGTATACATGTGCCATGTTGGTGTGCTGCACCCATTAACTCGTCATTTTAATCAGAAACAAAAAGCATTGAGTCAGCTCCTATCCATCACTGGAGGGAGCATGAGGAAAAGGATTGTTCCAATACAGTGTAAATTACTGACCCCTTTTTGGAAGGCAATTGGTTGTATCAGTAAAATTTTTAAACTTGAATATCTTCAACCCAATAATTCTACTTTTCTGTGCAGACATCTATATGTACAAGGACAAACATTACAACTTTATTATAACAGCATTTTATTTTACTATTGATGAGCAACCTAGTGTTCATCAATAGGATATTTATTAAATAAATTGAGGTACATACTTGCTAAGGAATGAATGGAAGACATTTTTAAAAACAAGATAAATATGTATGTTATGACATAGAAAGCTGTCCGTATAATGTGGTTGAATGAAAAAAATGTAGAACAATGTGTGTGTAATCCTATTTTTATATCTACACAAATACACTTGTATGTTCATAGAAAAAATCTAGAGACTAAACTGTTAACAGTGGTTACTTCTGTAGAGGTGAGGGGAAAGAGTGGAGAGTTCTCTTTATATATCTACATGTTGCTTCAGGGTTTTTTTTTAAATCATAAGCGTGTATTATCTTGTTAAAAAGCCTTTTCACCCAAAGTAAGCATCTGACAGAATGGATAAATTGTACTATATCTGTACAATAGCATAGTTAGGCATTAAAACAGATGAATTATAACCTTACATGTCAACATGGATGAACCACAAACATAATGTTGAGAAGAGTTTCAGAAAAATATACGCAGTGTGGATCCATGTATGTAAAGATCCAAAACATGCATAAACCCTAAACAACATTGTTTAGAGATACACATATGAAAAAGAGGAAGGGAATGACAAACATAAAATTTAGAGTAGTAGTTACTTCTGGAGACGAGGAAGGGGCACCCAGATGCTTCAAGGATTTGGGTTAATTCTATTTTTTTAGGCTGGGTAGTTGGGTAAACGAGTATTCATTTCATTATTATTCTTTAAACAATATTCATTATGTTGCATATGCTCTCATATATACAATAGATTTCATACATGAAAATTACATTATAGATTTCATAACTAAAAATTTAAACAAAACATTTATGTTATCCTGAAAACAATCATTACACACACACACACACACACACACACACAATCAGACAAACTGATCATATTAACATGTTAGAAGCTGATTGGAGCTATAAAATCTGACCTGGGAGCAGGTACAATTTAGCTGAGGCTCTATAGAGATGCAAAATCCTACCACCAATGAATGAATGAATGAATGAATGAATAACATTTTAGATTTCAGGCAGTTAGAAACAAGTCAGGAATATTTCAATGTGGATTGGGGACAAGGGGTATTCTTGGTGTTTCCACATTACATTACAACATATGGGGAGCAAACCCCTTCTCTCAAATGGTTTATGGAGTCAATGACTTTCTAAATCTTCAGATTTAGTACCAGGAAACCACTCGAAAGTGATGCTTGGACTCCCTCGTATCTATAAAAGGTTTCTCGAATGACCAGTAAAGTCTAATAACTTGGCTAAAGTTTTCACTGAATTGAGCCCAAATATTTGAATTGATAACCTCCTATGAAGACATGGTTTTTGACATGTGCATTCTTCCATGGAACATTCTACTCTGAGTTCCTATTAATTAAATTTAACCTAAACAACACCAAATATCCCACCACCTTTTTCCCCCCACTACCAAAGAAGAGAAAATAGAAAGGAAAAAAGATTTTAATTTGCTCAGACATCTTGGTTTTGTTGAAATGATTTTTAAAAATCTTTGTCCCTTAATTGATACTTCCCCTTAGTAATTAAAGTATGGCAATAAATAAGGATGAAGCCTTTTACATTACTTGACAATGAAGGGGTCAGGCTCTCAGTCTCATATTCATCAGCCTGAGATGGGAAGCAGCAGCACGATGGGGGAAACCCATCTGTCTTTATTAAGACTTGGCACCAAGGGAGCACAGAAAAGAGAAGAGCTCATTTAGTAAATGGCAGTTCCCATTCTGCAAAGCGACAGAAAATTTACTGCACTGTCAGCAAGAAAAAAATAATCCACTCAGAGAAAGTTGTTATATTAGGAAGATTTAAAGAGAAAGACCTTTTCTGTGATATTAGAGAGGATAAAAGTTTCTACCTAATAATACATAACTAAGTAGAAAAAATTCTTCTCCAGGCCAACATTGCTCATGTTGCCTTTCCTTCCTCTAAAGCTCCTTCCTCTAGTGACCTATTCCTATCTTTTCCATCATTTTAGGCCAAAAACAAGCCCTAGCTCTACCCGAAGCCTTCCCTAATTTCAATCCAAACTAATTTCATTTTCTCGCTGTCATATTTTCTACTGGGCATAATTTAGCATTCTAACAGTTCAGCCTTTTACCATGTATTTTAGTTCTCTAATTGTTTCTTGTATTAGTTTGCTTTGCCAAACTAGATTTTTTTTTAAAGTATTTTGTGGGCAGAGACTGTGTCTTCAACAGCCTTGGAGCTCCCTTTAGCACCTGGCGGGGTTCTTGGCACATAACAAGTGTTCAACAAGTGCTTATTCCTTGATTTCTTCTGATCTAAATTCCATTATCCACGGTAACCATCTTCATTGGACAAAAACCTGAAAAAACCAAATAGATCAATTTCTTAAACAGTTTCAAATTATTTATTGAAGTAATACACACACAGTATCAAAACATAATAAAATACAGGAGGACTTATGATGGAAAACAACACTTCTGCTCCATCATGCCACAGCGCATATGTTTGCTCTCCAGGGGCAACACTTTTAACTTGTTTAAAACTGTTTCTTCTTATAGTTACTGCCTCTGCATAAAATGCCTAGACCACTGGGTCTTACTGAAATCATTTCTTCTCCCTTCTTCCATTCATCTAATATAATTATATAGTTACGTTGACTCCTCTATCCGTTATTTTAAATTTTAATTTCTTGGATGTAGAATGTTTATTACATGTTCCTTCAGCTCTCTACTCTTCCTTTTACCTCCCAACTTTCTTCATTTGTACTTTTCTATTGCATTATTTCTATAACTACAGTTAGCTTAAAAGTTAAAATTAGTCACCAGTGTTTACATTTTTGTGACTATGTCAATAGTGTTCACTTCAGGGACAATAATTAAATTATATTTTCTTCTTTGTACAGGTTTTAAATTTTTCCTGGACTTTCTAATAGCTTTTCCCCCCACCATACACTATTTTCCTGTGTCATATCCTCAGTTTGTTGGTTTCTTTTCAAAGTCTTCGTCATAACAGGTGAAGCCCCGTTTTTTCCTGGAAATTCACTCCCCAAGGCCTCCAACCTCAGGCTCCACTGTAGGCCAGTTGCTCTTTAGACTTACTCTAAAGCTACCATCCTGGGACGTCACTGCTTCCCGGGGTTTGATCTGCTCTTTTCAAGAATTCATGTCTTCCTCTTTCTTGGTTTATTTCCTCTTTTTCACTGGACTAAATCCTCAACTTCCTTTAAAAGTATTTGTTGCAGAGTAATTTCAGGAGTCATCTCATATCTGAAAATGCTTTGATTTTATTCTCATACTTGACTGATAGTTTAACTGATTTTAGAATGTCGTGCTGAAGAAAGTCATTTTCCTTCAGAACTGTGAAGGTATTGCTCCAATGTTGTCTCCTGTGAGACTGATGATGAGAAATCTGATGTCAATATCATTTTCATCTCTTTGTAGTTTACTTGCTTTTCTCTCTGGAAGCCTTAGGATATCTCTATACTTTGTATTCTGAAATTTCACATGAACGTACTTTGGAAAACGATCTTGTATTGTTTCTTTGATAATTCCCTCTCCTTTGTTCTCTCTCTCTCTTAAATTTCTATTAGTCAAATGTTAGATCTCCAGGATTACCTTCTATCTTATCTTCCTCTCTTAGTCTTTTTGTTCTACTTTTTTTTTTATATTTCCTCAAGTCTGTCTTCCAACTCTTCCTTTGAATTTGATCTCTGCAATCATATTTTTATTTCCAAGAGGTCCTTCTTGTCATCTTAATATTTATTTTCAAATATCCTATTTATGTTATATGAATGCAATGTTTTATTGAACCTAAGTATACTAATTCTAGAATTTTTTCTCTCTTTCTTTTTTTCTCTCTTATCTGTCTTTTCTTTTTTTTCTGTTTGTTTACCATTCTGTTTCATGTTGAAAGTGTTCCTCAAATATTTGCTAATCATTGATATTTTGTTTACATAGAAGAATGGTGCAATAAAAAGTGATTGGAAGCTTCATATACATAAGTAGGGAGTTGGCCATTTTGTTCAAGGGTTGCCTAAATGCAGAAATACAGATGATTTTTCTCTTGGATCTCTCAATTACTTTCAAGAATAACACTCTAATTTTTTGGCGCTCATGGAGGTTATAGCCGGATACAGGGCATTCTGTACACCAGATTGAGGAGGACAATGGGAGGATTAGCTGTGTAAAAATGGCTTCACCCTCCCCTTTCTGCCTTATATCTCACCTGGTTTCTTTGTCAACCCTGGCATTTATGCAGGGAAGGCTGACTTTCTCTCATTGTATCAACCCACTTAAAGTATTCTAAACTGTGGCATCTCCTATTCTGCTTCATCAATTACCACTCCTTCATCTACTTTTTAGCTTTCATCCAACCTTCATCCATCAATGGTCCCTTTCCCATTTTCTTCATTGTTGTGAGTTTATATCTTTTGTGTTCCTTTGCTATCTTTGGATGTAGAGGCAATACATGCATATAATCTGTATTCCATCATTAACTCATTGAAATACATAAACTGATTTCGATTACAGCTTAAGCTCCCACTTTGCTATTTTTTCTATTTCTTCTGAGAGTAGAGCACTAAATAACATCATACTCACTGCTGTGATAGCATCAAACTGATTTGGCAATAAAAACCCATTTTACAGTGTAACACACTGAAACATTAGAACAATAAACTTGTATTTATTATTATTATTTTTTTTAAAGAGTTTCGCTCTGTCGCCCAGTCTGAAGTGCAGTGGCACAATCTCAGCTCACTGCAACCTCCACCTCCTGGGTTCAAGTGATTCTTCTGCCTCAGCCTACAGTAGCTGGGACTACAGGCATGCATCAGCACACCCAGCTAATTTTTGTGTTTTCAGTAGAGGCAAGGTTTCACAGTGTTGACCAGGCTGGTCTTGAACTCCTGACCTCAGATGCTCCAACCGCCTCAGCCTCCCAAAGTGCTGGAATTACAGGCATGAGTCACCATGCCTGGCTTGTATATATTTCTTAAGCAGAATTTCTGTGCATAGTCCAAGAATGTCTGGTATGTTATTTAGTACAGTCAGTTCATTAGATACCTATTTGTTCCCTCAAGGTAGTGGTTCTTGAGATTCTTAAGCTGGGGAGCTTGTTAAAAATATATATTCTCAGGCCTCAGCTCTGCAGAAGGTCTGGGAGAGGGCCAATACTCTGTATTTTGTAAGAGCCCCTTGAGTGAAAAGCACAACTATGGTTGAGAACCACTGACCACTGGAAGTCCAGCAACAGCGAGTTGGGCTATTCTCATTCCCTCTTTCTCCTCATTTCAATCCCTATTCTTGCTGACTCCAAAAGTACATGGCAATCTTTAATGGAAGAATTGTTCAGAGTAGTTGCTGCATGGCTAATCCAGCTTTTAAAACCATACTACCTCAATAAAAATCCACCAAGCAACGTAGAAAAAATTGACAGGTTCATCTGTGCTGAGTGAACTCACTTGCCCAAGGTCCCAAGGTCATCAATGTGAATGATGAAGATGGGAACAGTATTTGGATCAGTCACAGTATATAGTCGAAGCCAGATATTGCCATTCCTTATAAATGTCTAAATCTATAATGAGAAGGTAAGAAATTACATTATAGCAGTGCCAGAGCTTAGCTACCGGGGGGGGGAAAAAAAAACCTCTTCTGCAAGGATGAAACAAGAAAATTACTTGAATTTGAACAATGTGTGCTAGGTTTTATTGGGGCAGGGGGTTATTTTTAGAAAGGAAAATTAGAGTTCTAATTTAGACAACCCAACATTATTGATTCACTGTCTTATTTAAAAATAAGGTCTGCAAGACCTTTTAGAACGTTGTCATTTTTACCCCCAGGGAAATCAGAAGTGAGCCAAGCAGAGCTGCTGATTTGTAGGTACTAGAAGTAGACCTTAGACATAGCTTCAATACTAGGGCAGGAATATGATAACAGTGGCTAACAGGACAGGTTTGGAGTCAGACATACCTGGGTTAAGAGGTTAGGCTCCATCACTTACTAGTTGTGTGACCTTGAGAAAACTATTTAACCTCTCTAAGGTTCAGTTTTCCCCTTTTGTAGTTTCTTAAGTAAACCAAGCTCTCTCAAGCTTTGGTGCCTCTGTACAGGCAGCTTACCACTCACCTCCTTTAACTCTGATTAATTCTTACTCATCCTTCAGGTTTCAAATCAACACTGCCTCTTCCTGCAAACCCTGATTTCCCCGTCAGAATTAGCAAATGCTCTTCTGTGTCTCCTCCCCCAAGTGCCCTAAACACATCTTCAGTCATAATAAATGTATGGTAATTGGTGGTTTATAAAAATTTGTTACTTCCATCATTTAGGAGCCAGAAAATTAGAGTGCACAGGCCAAATCTGACCCATGGCCTCTTTTAGTACAGCCTTCAAAATAAGAATGGTTTTTGCATTTTTAAAAGGTTAGTTACCAAAAGAAGTAGAATATGCAATTGAGATTGTACGTGTCCCTTAAAGCCTAAAATATTTATTATCTGGCTCTTTAGAGAAGAATTTGCTGACCCCTGCCATATATCATAAGTAATTTGAGGGCAAGAACTATGTTTTATTTCACTGTATGTCCTATTCCTAGCACAATGTCTGACGCATGAAAGGAATCACATGCTTGTTGAAGGGATGAATTAGTCAGTACAACCAGTATTTTCTACAGTATTATTTATTGTAGAATCAAAACACAACTTTATTTTGTCTCCCCATGTTCCAATAAAATGTACCCCATTGAGGTAACCTTTTCCTGACCATAGATGGAAGTTTGGATAGAGCACATGATTTTCTGCTCACTTCTTCAAAAATAGACAGTCCTTAGGTCACTCTAAGTCACAAAACACAACCTTGATTTAGTAATTAGAATGTATTCAGTCCAAGATATTACTCAACTTTCTCCATCTTCACTTAATGGTGAGGCTTTGTTTCCCACTAAGCCCATGCTAAGCCCTGTAGTGGTGGCTAAATGCCTTTGGAAAAGGAGGAGTGATAGGTTTTCTTCTTTCTCTCTCCACTTGCCAGTTTCTATTTGGATCCTCACCAGGGTGGAAATAGGAGTAGGGAAGAGAGGTAAGGGATTGGTCATTTCTTCCTTGGTGGAATGGCTTCCCACTCTCTGGGTCTTTGGCTCTTCTGTGGGTTCTTCAAAGGCCTCTGTCACTGAAGACCCCTCTACTGTAACTTGGGAGACCTGGGTTGATGCATTTTTATTTAGGTTGGTACTTAACAGCTCCTTCCTCAGCCTTTGGGAATCCAGCAGTTATCTTCAGCTTCCTGTTGATGGGGTCCTTTCTCCCCTCCAGATGGCCGCATTGAACAGGGTTCAGGATGACCTTACCCTGGCTGTCTTTCTTGCATGATCCCCATTTGGTTTCTAGGAAAAAATCAAACATCCCCTGCCCTAACAAACTCTGGGAATGAAGGCCAATCCCAACACAGTCAATCCTGTTCTCCTGCCAAGGGCCACATTAGCTTTCTCAGAATGGAGTACAGTTCCAAATCGCTCCCCTTCTACTGCAGGGAATAAATGTCAAGTTCTATGAGTGATCCAGTGAAGTACCCACTAGGCTTCTACTCCTGTGGAAGGTGGAGTGGAGTCTTGGCCTGGCAACAGCTCTGGGCAAAGAAACATTTTCACAAATTTCCCTTCCCACTCCCTTTCACAATCTGACTCCCTTTTATTTCTTGGAGCCTCTTCTGGAGTATTTCCATTGTAAATTTTGTATATGATGACCTGGCTTTGGAATTCCCAACTATTGTGGGTCATTAATTATGTCTTCCTGGAAACTCGAATTTAATATTATGTTAAATAAGGCTTATTTTTTCTAATTATGTAAGAAAAGGTCAATTATCCATGGTGAAACCTCTGGTTAGATTCACGTAGCCTCATTGTCTATTGATATCTACCAATTTGAAGCAACAGCATTAAGATTTGTTGAGCATCTGTAGCGTATGCTTTAGAGATATTTTCTCATCTAACCCCCCTTTTATAATTTTCCCTCTTTTATAGGTGAAAACTGAGTCTCAGAGAAATTAATTGACCTTCTTAAGGTAATCCAGAAAATATAGATCAAAGCTAAGGTGAAAACCCAGGTCAATATGATTTCAAAGTCCCTGATCTTTCTGCTATACCATGATCTTTGAACTTTTTCATCCAAAAATCCCAAATGGCAGAGAAGAGTGAACACGTATCCCTGGGGAAGTATGGGTGGCCCAAAGAGGCCCTACCACAAGTGTAAAATTTCTCTGAAATCTCATGCTTGATCATAAAAATGCATAAATTTGCATTCTATTCTGTGTGTTTATTATCATATAAACTATGTTTAAAATTATCACTTAAACTATCTACGTTCTCCTTGTCCAAATATTCAAGTAAATTCAATCATCTAGGAAAATACACTATGTTTATCCTGTACTTTCTTGAGCATACTACTGTAGTTTGAGAAACACCAGCATATTCCACAGTTTGAGAAAGAAGGTACTAGAATATGCTGGTAAGGCAAGGATTTCAAGGACAGCCTCAATTGATTTTAACCACTGGAATGAGGGAAATGGAAAGACATAGTATGCAAGAATTGTTAAGGAGAATTTGGGAATAAAGTGAAAATCACTGCAGTAATTTCTTAAAGATTGGCATGACACTATAATTAATACTATTGTGATTATTGATACCATAATAAAAATTGTTTATGATCATGTGTTGTTGGACGAGCAATGCACTAATGATGGTATAATATTGGAGAAGTAACATTGGGACATTCAGCTGTTCTTAACCTGGAGGCCATGGAGCACAGAAATTTTATCCCTATTTCTGAGGAAGGGGAAGGTCTGTAGCTTTCCTTAGACTCTCAAAGGAATCCAAGATCCACAAAGATTAAGAAACACTGCTACAGAGAAAACAGCAGAGATTTTGGGATCACATGGCCTTGTTCTCCAGTGCTGGCTCTAGGCTTACTAAACTACATGATATACTTTCTCTCTAAGTCTCAGGTTCCCCATTTGTAAAATGAGGATCATAATACCCAAATCACAGGGCTGTTGTGAGGATTAAATTAAGTTCTTTATGTTAAATGTTTGATATAGAGTAGGCACTCAAGAAACGTTAATCTCCTTCCTCCTGCCACAATATGTAAAAGATGATAAGGGCCTTTGACTACAAATGGATGAATAACTTATAGTGGAATATATACCCTGGCTAGATATGACTACTTAGAAAATGTTCTACTTTAATCTTAGAACCCCAACCAGAAACTCAGGCTGATGTTACATTTCCACAAAATATTTAAATCAAATGTATTAAGTTGGTGCCTAAAAAATCTTTTTCAAACCTAGAAATATACACATGCAAACATTCTGTTTGTAAAGATGGAATTATTTAAGCACTATCACATCCTGGAATGTTTGGTTTCAATTCTAAGCATATATTACTGTAAGACCCAGGATGAAAAACCTCTTGAATTTAGCTAGAGATTTGATCCTCTTAAATGACATACGAAGCAGCTTTTATAAAGATAGGGAGCCTCAGCTAGTCTTACAGATTCATGAGGAAGCCTCTAAGGGGTTAAAGTAGAAAGCTTATACAAACTTTGCTTCTCAGCCTCTCTTATCTCCTCCCTCTCCACACCGCTGAGACAGAGCAGAGCTGAATCACTACCTTTCCCACATACTCTAAACTGTTGCCTGCGAAAGAGGAACTGGGGACTTAGACTAATTCAGGCTGCTTTCATTCAAATGTTCCAGAGGGCACACACACATCCAAACAGACTTCTCTTTGCTTTTCAGAGCTTATAAGGACCAGGCATCTGAAGCTGCACTCTGAAGCTGTAAGTGGTAACTGACATTTTAAGTAACATTTTAAGTAATAGAAGGTGTTTTTCTGTTTTTCTGCAAAGGGATTACTCTTTAGGAAGATGAAAGAGAAACCATACTTTGCATGAACATAGTCCTGCTTCTTTGGCAAAACAAGGCATTCATTCTATGTTCCAGCTATTCCAGAGATGTTCCTGAACAAGTTACCTGTTGGTGAAAGCTTCAAAAGGGATACTTAAGTGACCAATCCTATTCATACTGTGGGCCAGGAGAGGTAAGAAATATTTGGAAATATTACGATGTTATTCCCGGTGAAGTGAGAGGCATTATTTTATTTATCGGCAGGTGTGACAAATAGGCACCATCTGCTGCAGAAGATACAGCAACTCCTACTTGAGCGAGCTTATTACTTAATGGCTCCAGCCACTGAAGAAGCATTTGCTGCTGGAATCGTTTTTTCACAGGGTGATGTGGAACTAGACACACTTCTCTCTCTCAGTTTTTTCTCCTCAGCTAGGAAGATAAATATAAATAGAATGTATTAACTCTTAAAAGCTGATATCAGTTGATAGTTTTGAATTTCTTTTCTGAATTGTTCCACTGAAGGTTTTCCTTAACTACTTGGTGAGATTTCAGCTCTGGAATTATATAGGCAGGTGTCATGCAGAAAAATGTAAAATTACCAGTGGGTTGTTCCCAGAACCTTATCATGTTAAAGAAAATAAAAGTAACTACTAGGAGCACCCTGGGAACCAAACAGAGATCAGGGTACACTTATTTTATATCTCCAGCACCTAAAAAAGTGTCTGGAACTTGATTGGCACTCAATAAATGTTTGCCAAAGAAATGTTAATCTGATTTTGGAGGCCTGTGCAGAACTTGGTTGCTCTTGCTACAAATAAGTTTCACTCAAAGAATCCCTCTCGGGCTTGATTGATGCAGAAAGTTATTCCCTTATCATTCTGGGGAGCAAAATTCATGATCTAGGAGTGTATGTTATTTTGCTCCTATGAGGTTATATACACTATGCTGATGTCAAAAATTAGTGAGAACTTGACATTTCAATGTTTATACTAAAAACACAAGACTTTTTTTGTTACTAAGATTTTATTTACCAAATTAATGACAAAATATGCAATTAGAAAACCAAAGGTGCATATTCATGTCACTTGTGAGTATTTTGGTTTACATTAGAAGTGAAGTAAACCAGATGTACAAGTTAATATTGGACATTGACCAGTTATTAAATTAAACACTTTCTCTTTTCCCTTTCCCCCAAACTTCTCTTCCTCTTTTTTTGCTCCATTCTTTCTCAATATTACCTCCTTCCCTTCCTTCTCCCCCTCATAATCACTCATTTCCTGCCCCATCTTGTCTCCATCCCACATCCCTCATAGTCTTTACTCATTTCTCACATTTCTTTCTTTTCCTCCTCTCTCCCTTCCCTCTTCCTCTATCTTCCTTTCTTTCTTTCCCTAATTCCTTACCCCCTTTTCCATTCCTCACTCTCCTCCTTTTCCCTCAACAGCTTTCAATCACTTTTACAAAGACTAGAAACTGATTTTTATTGCATGAGCTTTCCAGAAAGAACTGCAGGATACTAAAATAATTCTTTCCACAAAAAATCATATCCTTCAGAATTAATAGAATTTGAATTCCTTTTGAAATTGCATGGTTGTTTTTCTTTCCAAATGGTGCAGAGCTTTTAACAGAGCAATCATATTATCTGTGCAACTCATTAATTAGTTAGCAAAGAGAGCCATGACAATCCTGTTTGAAAAGCTTTTATGAGAAGTAGTCACAGATATAGGACCAGAGTAACAAAAAAGAGGATTTCCTAATATCTAACGTTGCATTTATTCATTTCAAAGTCCTTAATGGATTTAAGGAATTAAATTGATAAACCTCCCTAAATTGACCAGACTGTTTGGTCTCCTGAAGACTGTAGAGGCTTTAAGAAATATGTGATTAGTTAGTTTTCCAAACTTTCAAAGGAAATGTTTAAAGAAATTGACAAGGTTAGCTGAGAGCATTGTTCTCTAAGCTTCTCCAAGCTTCATAGAATTCTAATAAATATTGAATAAGTATTCAGACCTAAGGAAGATTCAGGGTCAATTGTGTAGGAGGCAGAAAATGTACTATCAATTGTTATTGAAAATTATCTGCAGACACAAGTGAACTTTCTAAAATTTAATTTAAAATCTAACCCATCCCATGTAGTTTTCCTTTAAAATTTTGTAACTGAAATAGCACTTCATGAAGAGAGTTTCTAACAAGGTGATAATTTCTTAATTCTAGATTATAATCTGGAATTTAGTCTCCAATAAGAAATTGAACAGTGGGGGAAGGGAATAAAAAGAAAAGAGAAAGTTATATTCTTCTCCAAGCTATATTAGCAATCGGATCAGAGATAAGACTGTGCTTCTCTTTGAACTGTAAATGTTAGGTACATTTCTTCATCATACCCATGCATTTATTCAATAATTCTTGAGCAGCTACTGCAAGCAAAGCTGTATAAGGGATAGACTGCTGAAAATGATCCTCAAGAATTTTGTAAGTTACAATTTAGAAGAAAACATATCAACTAGATATCTGCAATATTTGTCAAATTTAATTCCTCTAAGAGAAATACAAAGCATTGTGGAAATTAAGGTTAGGGTGGAAAGTCAAGATCAGCTTCATGAACTGAATCTTGAAGAATTGTAGTATTTCCTCACCCAGAGATGTGTGAAGATAGAAGGAACTGGTCAAACAAAAATGTGGAAGCAGGGAAGTAGGTAAGAGTGAGCATTACAGTTTTATTGGAAAGAGGGTAATGGAAGGAATTAAGGTAAGCCAGGGCCAAGGCATTGACAGCCTTAAATGTCAAGCTAAGGAGAATGGAGTAAAATCCAAAGGCAACATGTAGACTTCCAACATTTTATTTCTTTTTCCTTTTTCATTCCACTAGACTAGTTATAAATAAGTTGTATAGTAATAAAATATAGAATAAAATAGCAAGTTGAAGATTACACAGTTTGGTATATTTTTTATAAAGTTCAAAACAAATAATACTAACATCGTTTAGGCATAGGGGTGTGTGTGTGTGTGTGTGTGTGTGTAAATAAAAGGAAGGTAATGGTCACAAAATTCAGAATATTGGTTATTGGTTATTTCTGGAGAAGGATAGGTAAGAGGATGAGATGGGAGGAGCATAGGTAGATGTCGTGTAAATTATTAGTTATTCTCAATCTTAAAGTTGGTGGATGTTTGCCCACAGATGTTTGTCCATGGGTGTTCAATATATTATTAAATAAGTGAATAAAAAGAGCTCAAATTTACCAATGATGACAATGTGCCATAAACCAAGGAGTATGACTTACCTGATTCTGTATACTTGGGGTCCAAAAGGGAGTATAAAGATACTAGAATAGTGTAGAGGTTTCTCCCACTTGACTTGCACTAGCAGTGAGTGTTTATTTTTCCTTACCCTTCTTTTCTGGAAGGCAGGTGAAAAAGTAACTTAGGAGATACACGGGTGAAAAATCCATTAAGCTCTTATCTCTAGGTTACTACCATTCTTAAGGAAAGGAGCTGCTGGGAGAAGTGGTGAGGAGGAAGGCCAGTGAGACTGACAACCTATATATGAAGCACTCTGAATACATAGTGAAGCAATTGAGCTGTGTGGGCTGTCTGGGACTGTTAGAGTCCTGATTTGAAGTGCTCTGTTCTATTTGTAGACTGGTGTTTCTCAGCCCTGGCTGCATATCAAAATCACCTGTGGAGCTTTTAAGCAATACAGATGTTCATGCCCCATACAGAGCTACTGAATCAGCAACCCTGAAGAAAAGACCCAGTTATATATATTTTCAAAAACATACTAAGTAATACTAAAGTACAGCAAGGACTGAAAAACATTCCCTGAAGAGTGTGCTTAGAAACACGCGGGTAACTTGTTTCAAACATTGATTCCAGGATACTGTCCCCAGAGATTCTAATCTAAGAAAAAAGGGAAAGGGTCTGGGAAAGGGTCCGTGTTTTTATTCATAATAAACACCCTGTAGGTGATTCTGATGAAGGGACTTCCCTTGACCACTCTGAGAAACACTGCCCCAAAGGTTCCAAAACACTAGGGTTTCAGGGTGATTAGTCCATATATTTGCTTCCTAAAACTGCCATAAAAAATTATATAAGCTAGGTGACTTAAAACAACAGAAATTTATTCTTTCAGGCCTGGAGTATAGAAGTCTGGAATCATGGCATCAGTAGGGCCGTGCACTCTCTGAAATCTGTAGGGTAGACTCCTTCCTTGCCACTTCGAGCCTCTGGTATTTGCTGGCAATCCTCAACATTCCTTGGCTGGTAGATGCATCACTCTAATCTCTGCCTCTGTCTTCTCCTTGTATGCCTCTGTCTTCTCCTCTTCTTGTGAGAACACCAGTCACTATATTAGGGCCAACCTAATATATTGACTTGATTACATCTACAAGGTCTTATTTCCAAATAAGGTTACATTCACAGTTACTGGGGGTTAGGACTTCACCATTTTGGGGGGGGTGACACTATTCAACCCATAACACTGTTTTAAATGCTTTTAAAAGTACAGCCTCCAAACAACCAATAAGATAGATTAGCTGTATTCTTTAGCTGGGCTATCTAGAGAGAAAAAACAATAATTAACTCTCAAAGCTCAGTATACAAAGAAATACTTGAAAGGCTTGTGTTTAGTATGCGTATTCCTGGGCCTTGATCCCAGCTAATCAAATATCAAAATAGCTGCACTTTAAGGATAGAAAAATGTTTCCTAGACCATTGCTCCAAATATAGTGGAAAGATATTATCTCTCTCTCTCTCTCTCTCTGCTCTTGTTTCTTATGAACCAAGTTATTCTGTATGGGCAATAGGAACAGTAAGCAGGTAGACTAAGAAAAATATGGATTATGGAAAGTATAGTAACGTGGGCTAGGGAATACAAACTTTAAGCTGAAGTGTTCCCAAGCTGGGGGCAAAATTCAATATGATAGGAAAAATAATGTGACCGTTGGAGCTATTTCTACGAACTCTCCTTGGGTATGTTAACAACAGACAGAACTAGGCTACATTGTTAGCAATCTACTATTGCACATAGAAGTGTGACAGGTGATGGTTGTTTATATTGTTTATTTTAGCCACCCATATTCAAAATTCATGTTTAGAATGGCAAGTTAAATCATTTTGGAAGACTTCAGCAGTGAATAGTTGACCCTATTTACACAGTGGAATGTTTTTGCCAATAAAAAGAAGGTTCTAGCTTTACCAACGATAAAGCATGCAGTGCATTTATTTGCTCAGAATAGGCATACCCTCTCAATTCCTTCTGGTCTACAACTATTGGGGGGAAATGTCTATTTCCACTCTACAGATCTAAATGAGAGAGATAGAACAAAAAAAGAAAATTGGAGGAAGCCTGCATTCCTGAACGTTCCCCTGATTCATTAAAGTAACAATTGTCACTGGGATCTGGAGGTTGAAGAACAATTCCTTAAACTTAGGATTCCTTTGTTTCAGTGCTAGGCTTTCTGGTTCAACTAGATCAATGGTTCTTAGTCCTGGCTGCGCTTTGAAGTTACTTGGAAAAGACTTTATTGCTTTTCTTCTAACTCTCTTATTTAGATATGTGGGGTAGAAATAGACATTTTTCCCCAGTGTTTTTAGACCACAAGGAATTGAGAGGGTGTGCCTATTCTGAGCAAATAAATGCATCCTTCATCATTGGTATAGATAGAACCTTCTTTTTGTGGGCAAAAGCATTCCACCATGTAAATAGGGTCAACTATTTACTGCTGAAGTCTTCCAAAATGATTTAACTTGGCATTCTAAACATGAACTTTGAATATGGGTGGCTATTTTTTTTTTTTAATAGCAGTGCTTGGGTCCCATCCCAGACCAATAAAGTCTGAATCTCTAGAGTGGTGCCCAGGCCCCTACTGTGGAGATTATGATTCAGGAAGTCTAGGTTTGGGCCCAGGATCTGTATATTAATAAGTACCCCCAAGTAAATCTTATGATCAGTTGGTTTAGAAAACGTTGTTCTAATCTAGGTTAGTCATTAGCTGCTGTTTACTGATGTGATTTTTTTCTTTAACCTTTTACAAGCTATTTTCTACAGAGAAGAAAAAGCATTCTAAAATTAGTTTGCATATAGCAAACCATTTTGCAATTTATCAATTTATTTTTATTTCAAAATACATTGCCATTTGTTTTTCTTAGAGATAACTGAATCTTTTATTTTTGTTTTTGATTTTCAGGAAAACCAATATCTGTTGGAGAATCTGAAGAGCCAAATCTCCTGAGCCTAGGCCTACTGCTGTCAGCATCTCTGAGACCTCTCTCACCTGAGAATTACCAGGTCTGACAACACTTTCCCTCCAGCCTACAGTGAGGAATGTCAACAAAGCTACAGAAAACTCACATTCTGTAGACTTACAAGCTGGGCAGCTGGGCAGGAACCTTACAATCTCCATCCTTAGGGAAGTTTCAGAAATACAGATAAACGGGGTGAAAACTCAGATAAGCTGAGCCTGATATATACAAAAGCCTTCAGATAGTCTCCTCGCAGAAGAGCCCAATTAAGTCCACATAATTAGTCCACACATCTAGATTAGGTATAGGCAAAACGAGCCTTTTCTCCGTCTACGAAAACAGAGCAAAACACTGATATAATACTCTAAAAGATTCTTGTTCTAATAACAGTATTATAAAGCAGTTTCACCCATATTTATTTTAATCAGTATAAAAGTAGGAGTGTGGAAAATAAAACATTACTTGTATTTTTAAAAATTGATTAAGAAGCTCTGATAAAACCTATTGGAGGGGCGATTGCTGTGCTGAAGGATAGAGAGGGTGTTGCAATTGTCAAATAGCATCACCATTTTCTGCTTGTGTGCTATTGCCTTAGCTCTGAGAGTGATTGGTTTTTACCAGATTGTTAGAACACGTCCAATAGATTTAGAGACAGTCTAAGTGACTGTGAAATGCCTCAAGGGCAGTAGAAATCAAATAGAAACACATACTAACTCAAGTCTTGAGTGATGATGGAGGCGCATTTTAAATACCATGGAAATCTCACTGGGCGTGCCCATTTTCCCACTCTGGCAACAGAGGTTGATACCTCTTCAGACAAGTATTCCAACCTGTACATGTATGTGGGCTTATTCCTGAGCCTCCTGGCCATTCTCCTCATCCTGCTCTTCACAATGCTCCTTCGGCTCAAACATGTCATCTCGCCCATCAACTCTGACAGCACAGAAAGTGTTCCTCAGTTCACAGATGTAGAGATGCAGAGTCGAATCCCCACTCCCTAAAGCCAGGATGAAGGTGAGCTTTAGTGGATCTGGGTAAACCCTTATATATGGATGTCCAGGAGAGCTTGCTTTCTTGCATGAAGCTTCCCATGTAGGGAATCCACAAGTTGTTCATTTAACAGCAAGCTATTCATGTTTTCTTTGTGTTATTCTTCATCTTTACTCTGCTTGTGGGCTATCTAAAACGTTTAAGACTCACTCTGAAAGGAATATAGGAAAAGACAGCTGGTTGGGAGGGCTGGTTTCCATAGTAACCAAACAGTGCCTGGGCCTTGCACAAACCTCAGACCACAGAAATTCATGCGCAGTGGTTGTAAGAAGCACAGGGTCCCTGGAAGCTCCAAAAACAAACAAAGAAGATTTGCTTTTGAAAGAGCTGATCCTTCAAAGAGGATATCCCAAGAAAAGGACAAGTTCTAATTTAGTGTTTTGATCCTAGAGAATCACCTCTATACAAAGTTAAATTATGTCAGAAGTTAATGGAAGAGAAGCCCTTTCCCTAAACAGCAGTGATTTGATCATCTTAGGCAATCCGGTTTGTTTCAAATGAAAGAAGAGATTTAAAGAAACTGTTTCAGTTTAGAGAGCAAGTTTTCAGAAAGAAGTTTCTAGTAAACAAACTCATCTAGAGAGAGAAAAATGTGCATATTATATCCATATTAATTCTATTCATGCAGCTTCTTTGTCTTTTTCTCTCTCCCTCTCACACTCTAGGATAGAGTTGCACACAAATATGACCTTTGTTTAAAAGGTGCCTTTGCAAACAAGACTCAACTGTACTTTAGAGCAGAAATAAAATGATGTTGGTATTCTGTTGTTGAATATGGCTTTGGACAAAACATTCAAACCTTCTGAGTCCCAGGGTTTTTGTGCTGAAAAATGATTAGAGAGCTATTTAGTCATCACTATACTCTTTAGATCTGAGCATAAAAAAAAGAGAGACAAAGGAGGAAAGGACTAAACAACATCCTCCAACAAATCCTTATTGAGATCAATGTCCTCAAATGTCACATTTGTATTTCCCAGAAAATGTTCCTCCCTTCCTGATCCCTGCCAAAAGATGAAGTGTTTCACTTATTACCTATAAGAGAATTATATTTTGAAAAATTCCATTCTCATAAGTAGCCCTAGTATGCCAGTAGTGTGGACAGAATTTAATTTTTAAAACTAACTTTTCAAAGGGAAACCAAAGAAGATGAGTACCATTTACAAATCAGAATTTAAAAAACTGGTCATATTCTTGCCACCAAAGGACGAGTACACCTGTGTTAAATTTTACTTGCTAAAACAAAAAATAAGTTATCTTTTGCACCTAAAGGGGGGTCATTAAATTTCACAGAGTACTCTCTCAGGAACTGTAATGA